>NW_026521995.1:4542500-6942500 GCF_021234435.1 Artibeus jamaicensis | reverse complement strand
ACTCTATGATCCAGTTGTTTATGCCTAGTTATATAACTAGGAGAAATGAAAACTTACATCTATACAAAAATTATACAGAAATGTTCATAGCAGTATTATTCATAATGACCAAAAAATGGAAACAGCCTTAATGGCAACAAACTGAAGAATGGACAAATAACATGAGGTACATCCATACAATGGAATATTATTCAACAATAATAAGAAATAAAGTAATGACACATGCTACAATGTGGATGAAGTTTGAAAATGTTTCATTAAATGAGAGAAGCCAGTTACAAAGATGATATATGGCATCGCTCTATTTATGTAAAATGTCCATAATCAAGAGGTCTGTAGTGATAGAAGGCAGAGGAGGGATAGGAATGAGGAGAAACTGCTTCTAGCATGTTTCTTTTCAGGGCGAAAATTTTAGAACATGAAAATATTCTGAAAATGGTGATGGATACAGACACCAATGGATATGCCAGGAGTCATTAAAAGGCACTGTTGCCCTGGCTGGGTGGCTCAGCTGGCTGGAGTGACAGTCTCATCCACCAGAAAGCTTGCAGGCTGGATTCCTAGTCAGGGCACATACCTAGGTTGCAGGTTCGATCCCTGGTCAGGGAGCACATGGAAGGCAACTGATCCATGTTTCTCTCTTATATCAATATTTTTCTCTTGCTCTCTCTCTCTCTCCCCCTTCCTCTCTCTCTAAAATCAATAAGCATATCTTTGGGTGAGGATTTTAAAAAATGTACTTTTAAATGGCTGACTTGTATGGCACATGAATTATATTAATAAAGTTGTTATAAAAAAGATTGCACTAGAAAACCACATGTAATATGATCACATTTATGCATATATAAAATTTTGCATATGCAGGAGATGCAAATGTATGTAAAATAAAAGATTAAGAACAAAACCAAATTCAGTTACACCTCAAGACCACTGTTTCTGTATCTATAAACATAATTCTACTCATCTCATAAGGTTACTTGAGTAATTAAAAGGATGACCCATGTAAAGCACTTAGCATAAAGCTTGGCATACATTAATCACTTGATAATTGCTAACTCTTGTAATTAGCGATGATGAAAAGATACTTCCCAAAGCAGTTCAGATGCCTTTCATACTTACCTCCATTGTAAAACCTATGACTTTGAAACATTGCTCAATTAATTCATATTGAGATTTATAGAAACTATTGTTCGTCATGTCCTGTACTGTTCTGAGGTGATCGTTTTGTAGGTATCTGAAAAAATACGGAAGGATAAGTAAAAATCTAAAATTAACTGGAAAGCGAAAGTATTATTTATGAAAAGTACAATCTGCTGAATTACCTGGGAGGCTTATTTTCAGGCAGTTTATAATGAGCTAGTTTCTTCTTTTCAGCTAAACCAGCATAGATGTAGTAAAAAACATGAAAATTTTTTTCTCCACTAAAAAAGTAAGATATTTTCAGTAAGGTGGTTAGTAGGAGTATTTATTAATCACTGATATTACTTGGCAATATAATTATCAGAACAACAACTGTGAGTACCAATATGGGTTTCCTGGGATGCTGGATTTTGGCTTTGTGGTTGTTCTTGTTGGTATTATATTCAACAATCATTGTCACTGAATTCCTTATATTACTAAACATTTTATATGAATCACTCAATGCCTGTTTGCAAGTGAGTCCAGGCACTGTTGCAGGCACTGGGATGCAGCAGGAGCAAACAGTCAAAAATCCCTGACAAGCAAAATAGCGACAGACTCCTAACAGAGCAGGATGACAGCTAAAGGGGAGGAAGGGTAGGGAGTGGAGGGGTTGAGCAAAAAGGAAAAAGGACTCATGGACATGACAACAGTGTGGTGATTGTAGGGGGTGGGGGGGAAGAAGAGTATAAGGGGGATATGGGGTAATGGAAAAAACATAATAAAAGATCCCTAACTTCTTTGAATTTACATGCCAGTGGAGCAGAGAGGAAAAGAAACTAATAATACAGATAGACAGCGTGCCAATGATCATAAGCGCTACATTATCTTACTGACCTGCCATAACCCCCTGGTTATTGCACATGCACTTCCCTCATTTTACATACAAGGAAACTGAGGCTCAGAGCAGCTACTGATCTCCTCTCAGGTCAGAGCTGATGGCTAAACTGGGTTCAAACCAGGGCTGTTTGAATCCAAAGCCCATGTCTTTAACCACATTGTTACACTGGCTTTGTGGGGCTCAGTTTTCTCACTGTATGAGAAACGTATTATGAGTCTCAAGTTCTATGACTCTGGGGTTCTACATATAAACAGCGTTCCCAGATTTTAGAATAATGCAATTAAAGGAACGTGAGTCAAACGGTAAGTCTCTGGCTCAGGATGGTCCACCTTCTCTTCCTTTTCTTGTCTTCCTTTTTTACAAACACAACAGCAGAGGGGGTCCTACTGCTCTCTGCCTGCCAGGCAAATCTCCAAAGATGGAGTTTGGTGAAAAAGAAAGGAATCTTTTATTTAATGGCAAGTTCCTGCCTAAAATACCTGGGTAACGAAAGTACGGGGAAAGGAAAAGTCAGATTATGACATATTTAAATATTTATCATTACAACTACTACATAGGTTGAAGAGCGAAAAATAACCTAAGAACAAAAATCTGTTCACAGAGCTATTACCACCAAGGTCTTTGGAAATAATGGCAAGTTTCTGCCTTAAAGGCCATTTCCTCTAAGACACCCAAAGAAAAATCACCCTGTCACCCTCTGCAAGCTCAGTTCAAGGTTGCACCAGGAACCTCTTTTCCCACCCAAAGTATCATAAATGTAGGTGGCTTAGCTGGTCTCTAGTTGCCATCCAGCTTCAGGCATCTTTTGGAGTCTGTGCCCCAGGCCTCTGCTCACAGGCCCACTGGAGACTATCCATATGCCCCCCACACAGGGGAGGGAAAGGAATCAACTGACTTTTCGCTTCCCGGCATGCTCCATTTCAAAAGTCCTCTCCCAGAATCCCATGCATACCGAAAGCTGGCAGGAGCATCCAGCCTTCCAACCAATGAAGGCCACTGTCAGCCATGTTCTCCTTTGCCCCTCTTCTGCCATGGTTAGCAAGGGGCAAAGTCTGTAGCCACACATGCACAGCTCAAACCCCTCCCCCATTTCCGGGGTGTATGACTATGGTACACACAAACAGCATTCCAAGACTTGGCAATACTACAATTCATGGAAGGAATGTATGTCACATGGTGAGTCTTTGGCTTAAGATGGTCCACAGCATAACTGCTGAGACCTCAGGGTCCCCCTTTTCCTTCTTTCCTTGTCTTCCTTTTGCTCAGGAGAGTTCCTGGAATGGATTACACTTTCTCTCCAAGGTCAGGCAAGTTCTCTTCAGAAACAGAGAAGGCTGATCTTTCTGCTTTCCAGGTTCATTGTCTGCATTGTCTTTCTTTGGCCCTGCTGTACTTCGATTCTGAAGACCATGATTGGCCATTTGGAGACTCTGGGTTTGCCTCTGTCTTGTGGCATTGCTGTTTTCATTCTCTCACTGCACCTTCCTCTTGTGTGGGTGGTTCTAAATCTTCACTTGACAATCCACTCCATTATCACTCTCAACCTGGGCCTGGAGAAGGGTCCCCTACAGGGGCCAAATTAAGTATAACCCTCAAACTCTAATGCCTGCTGTTTTTATTTCTTTTCATATGACTCCTCTTTCAGTTACTATCAGTCTCCCACCCCATCACAAAATTTTGAATGTTACAAGACAGAGTTGGTCAGGAGATGCTAAATTGTTGCTACACAAGCACTCTTCTCTGTGGCTGTATTAGTAAGGAATCTCCAGAGGAACAGTAGTAACAGGGTGTGCTTGTGTGTGTGTGGGGAGAGAGAGAGAGAGAGAGAGAGAGAGAGAGTGTGCAATATGAACTGATCAACGAAGGAGAAAAGAAACATCAAGGACAACAGACATTTTGGAAATGGATGGATGAGTCTAAGTCAGAGGAGAGAAATTCAGAGAGGTGTGAGAAGAGTCAGGGAATCCAGTCACAGAAGCAACTGCAGGGGAGCTTTCGAGAGAAGGGGTGGTCCACTGGCTCAGAGGCTGCAGTGAGGACTGGAGAGCATTTAGAACCAGTGTGTTCACACTCTCCACACACCCAGCGTGACTTGTTGCAGTCACCAATAACACTCCAATGAAGATCAGCACTGAGCAAGTTAGAAAAAATGAAAATTTTAGTTCTTGTCTTTTCTCATGGCAAAATAATGAAACTTCTCTAAGGCTGACACAGCACACAATTCAGTTTGTTTTGTTTTAACGAAATCACACTACTGCTCTGTATGTCACGCCTTTAACGCTTGCATGACACAGTGCACAATTAGGGAAGTGAGTCATAAATGGTGACACTCAGAATTGGTAGTTTTCTCTTTAATCATCAGTTTGTGTTTACTGAGAACTGTAATTTGACAGGACCTGGAGATACTAGAGGAAATATACTGACCGTCAGTAGACAAATATTCAGAGAGTTAAAGAAACAAGAGGGAGGTACTGCCAAATGTAGCCATCTTATGACTTGCTCTAACTGTGTCAAAGGTGTACCTAAGTAGGCAGAGGACCACCCCTTCCATACCTGCTCCTATGATCAGTGCTTCCCAGGTCACAAGGCTGGGGACAAACAGGGTCTCAGCGAGTTACCAAAGAGCATTTCTCTGTCTCTGGCCACAGCCCTGTGTGTCTTATGATACTTCTTCAGAGTCCCACTCAGCCATTTGCAGGAAGGTTCTCTGGGCTGTCTCATGTGTGTTCATCTGCCCTAGATCCTAAGAATCACTATGCAGCCAAGGCCTTGAACACCCTCAAAACTGTGGCAAGGTCCTCGTAAGGGTGTGGGTTACTCCAACTGTAAAATGGTTGAATCTTTGACAAAGTGGTCAACAGTATGGCTTAGAAAGCCAACAATACAACTTTGTATTCATAAGCATTATAGAATATTCATGAAACAGGGTTTTTGATTTTTCATTTTTGATTATAGCTCCCTCCACTAAGAGTCACTCCTCTAAGATGTGCAGTCTCCTGAATCGCTCAACCTGCCATCCCCCTGCTCACACACAGCAGATGGACCGACTGCCTACTTTTGTGAGAGATTAGAAACCAACAGGGGATCAGGATGCTTTGTGTCCAAGCACACACGGATCTCCAGGAGACTGTGAACTGCTTTACTGCAGGAATCCTTAGCTCTGTATAGTCTGTGCCTAGAATAGTTCCTGGAACCTAGTAGGTACTAAATAAATATTTGCCAAATGGGTGGATGGATGGATGGATGAACGAATGATGGCCTTTTTAGCTAGACAGATATGGGTTCAAATTCCAACTCAGTCATTTATTAGCTTTTTAATATTAGGTAACTTATTACAATTCTCTTAGTCTTCCTTCCCTCATGTATAAAGGAGACAGTAATATCCTGTCATATCACTGTGAGATTTAAAAGAATAATGGTTATAAAGTGCTTAGCACAATGCCTGACACAGTGATTGCTCCATGAGGAACACTGCCCCTTCCTCCCCAGCAGAGAACACCACAGTTGCGCTTTGTTGGTATCTCCTGTAAGGTCTGGGAAGGTGCCGTGTATGTAAGAGAGATGCAGTTGAGGCTTGCTGAAGTAAACTGCAGCATAGGAGAAAAGTGCAGTGAAACAGCTATAATTTATACTTACAAGTGAAATTAAAGCAACCTCTTTTAAAAACTTTTTTTAGAATAAGGGACTTAAGCCACAACTTATATGATAGTGCCATTATTAAAAATACAAAAATAAACATGGTCAGAGATTGGGGTGGGAGGACATGAATTAAAAAGTGAAGAAAAGAACTTATTTCCTAAAAAAAATGGTAAATTCAATAAAAAAATAACTGCCTGCTCTGATTCTCCTGTGTCACCTGAGACCCATTTTCTGTTCTTCTCTTCCCGACCGCAGTGCTCACCCAGGCTCCAGCCCTCTCTGCTTTCCAGTGGGGCTTGAGCACTAGGTAGCACAGGCAGGAGATGGCAGGGAGGGAAAAGAGGGAAGTCGGTATTGCCCTGCACCCCCTCACAGCGGCTGTACTCCCTAAATTAACAGGTCCTGAAGGACAGCCAGTCCCCCAGAGCCTTGGCTCTCAGCAGGTGGTGCAGTGCTGTTCTCTCCTTCGGCCCTTTAGACCCAGGGTAGTACTGGTTCCTCACTGCTGCTTTTCTGTGCGTGTCTCACATTTATTCTTGGTTCTTTGATGCCCTCTCTACCTCTGCTAATAATTCTCTCAGTTAAACTCTTTGAACTAGACCTTTGTTTTCAGTGCCCTGACTGATAGAGTACATTTACTGTTATAATTAAAAAATGGACCTACTAAGAAGTCTTCCATTATATGTCATTTTTAAAGATCACAAAAAGCTTCTCTAGAATTTAAAAATACAATTGAAATTAAGTAAAAAAAAAAAGATGTGAAAAACAGAAAATGGAAAAATGATAAGGCAGCTGTGCTCAAATTATAACTGAGTTGTATTTTAACCTGAATGTAAATTTGGAACTTGGAGTGCTTTTCCTCAATACACAATGTAGTAAACTAGACTAGTTCTTTAGGAGAGCTTGAAAAAAGTTTACTTAGTTTATAGCATGCCTAAAATATAATCCTAATTGAGCAATTACCTACAATACATCCTATGACATTTCAATAAGCATTCATGAGATTATTTGTATGGTTAACCCAGGGCATCGCTGTCCAGTTTGTTCCATATGAATGATGCTCCACAGAACCCAGTGTGAATGGTGCCTTCTGAAACTGTGCAACAGGGTGGCACCGTCTAAATCTTAATAATTTAGACTCTTAGGTTGACCTTCCCCACATGCCTGAAGCAGAGTCTTACACAGTTATGAGAGCAGGACACATTGTTCTGAGAACCAGTTAAGGCTTCACATCTGCATAAGACCCCAAGGCTCCCCTAGGTATGGGTGGCAATGGCCACCTATGCATGTCCACTAAGTTCTGGGCACAGGGTGCACATTGACAATAATAGCTGCTGTTTGCTGAACATCTTCAAACTTCTGTGTCTGTGCTAGATGTTATTTAAATCTTCATGAAATCATCAGCACGACTACTGACAATAATAGCTTAAAATGATGGGTTCCTACATGTGCTATTCATTGTGCAAATACTTAACAGGCATTATCTTAATTGATAGGTAGAACTATTGCTATTTCCATTTTAAAGATGAAAACCTGATATGCGAAGAAATTAAATATTTCAAATCATACACATAGTAAGTTTCAGAGCCAAGATCCTAGAAGGGCCTTTAAAATTTAAATATTTTATCCAAAGGGGATCTACGTGTCACAAAGCCACAATTAAAAACCATATTTGCCTAATAGTCTTTCTTTACATATCTTGGATTGAAGACCAACGAATAATTTTGCACACTGAGGACTGAGCTCAGGAGCTGGATTCCAGGCAATTTATATTCACAATTTACTCATAGTTGAATGACAGCAAATTTGAAGGCATGTATATTAAATAATAATGTGCTACTACATAACAAGAACTTGGGTTCCCATGAGTTAACCATGACATATTACTACAATAATGTAGGTGTATCTAGCATAAAACCAGCATAAAAAATGGAAGACTCCAACTTGCTCACTTAAAAAAATATATAACCACGGGGATAGAACTCTGATGCTGTGACTATAGTTTCCTCATAAAAATAACAAAGATGTCTTAGAATCATTAGGTCAGAGAAGAAGTTTTGTCATTCAGCTACAAACTGCCAAAAGGAATGCACATGCCACTCATGACACACATGCTGTTTAGGGCACACAGTTTCAGGACACGCAGGTCGCCAATGACATGCATGTCACAGATGGTAAAATGTCACCAATGATGCATATGTCGCATATGAAACTCATCACCTCCAACACACATGCTGCATGGGGTACACATGTCACTTCCGACAAGTATGCTTCTCACAAAGATATGTTTATGACACATATCTTTGCTTGTTTCCCTAAAATAGGAGAAATTGTATGTGAACTTACAGTGCTTGGTGGATAACTCGGGATTTCTCCAGAAGATATTCATAAATCTGTGCTCCCACCACTGCTCCAGAAGGGGTGAATTTCATTTCTAAATATTTTCCAAATCGGCTGGAATTGTCATTGATAATAGTGCAGGCATTGCCAAAGGCTTCCACCAAATTGTTCACTTGTAAAATCTTCTCTTGAAGGGTTATATTATTAGCCTAGAGAAAAATGTCAAGATATATTTAAAAATTAATTTAGTATATAATGTTTCTTCTTTGATAAACACCTTATACATGTATAAACATGTATGAGCATATACTTGGTGTGTGCCAGACAGGACGACCAAGCCTATTTCTCCACTCCCATATGTGCATTCTCCCCCTTGCTCCCTTGGAGGGACTGAGAGACATTCTGTGCTGTTTCTATTCAAATACAGTTCCATTCAGTGCCTCATTTACCAACACAATTTATGCATACTGAGGTACACTTATTTTTTTTAATCTTCCTCTACCAGTTTTGGCCCCCATCCAAATGTTCCCCAAAGCCAGAACCATTTTCCCTGCTTTCATTGAAGCTGCTACTCCTGCAACTAAGGGAGTTTAGATAATGTGTAAATTCAAAAGCAGGGGAAAGGGAGTAATTGTGAAAACTGAGAGCAGCTTAGAAGTGTAGGTGGGGGAGTGGAAGCCCACTCAAGGTCTACTTGCCTGTCCCTGTGTTTTTTTTTTTTTACCCCATTTCATATTCTCCTCTCCTCAAACAAATGCAACGTTTTTGTCTTTATCACTCTGAAATTCTATCAAGTGGAGATTTATTGGGATTAAAATGCAACCTCTTTTAGAAAAGTGTCCTCTACTCTGAGAAGTTTAAGGAGGTATCAGCCATTCACATTTTGGTAGAAATTTTGGATTGGGTAGATTATGTGCAGTGTAATACCTTGCTGAGTTTAGCTGTGTTAAAGTTGGGAATTTCTTTAAGCCAGGGCCAAGAGCAAGAGGTATTTCTGGAACATGGGCTACAGCAGAATATGAGTTGGCTGAAGGGGGCATTCCCAGTGAGGCTTTACGGGTGTATAGGACTTTGGATATTTCTAAAAGAGACAATAAGGGTTGAAAGAAGAGAGTAACATGAATTGAAACAAACTTGGCTCTTTTTAAATGGTGGGTTGGCCTTGCACCCATGAAAAAGGTGAGAAAACATCTTCATCCATTTACATTAGTGGCCTGCTAAGTAAGGTGTTTTTTTTTTGAGTTGAGGCATCTGTGGAATATTTTTTTATTGCTGTTTTATTGCAGTTGCCTCAATATTCCCCCTTTGCTCTCCCCTGCTCCACCACCTGTCTGCCTGAGCTCCCACAGACAATGCCCATCCTGCTGCCCATGCTCATGGGTCATTTATAGTTGTTCCTTATCTAGGCTGTTCCCCTTCTTTCTTCCCTTATCCCCTCCCCTCTCCTCTGGTCCATCTCAGTCTGTTCCTTGTTTTCATACCTCTGGTTCTATTTTGCTTGTTTGTTTTATTAGGGTTCACTTACAAGTGAGATCATATGGTATTTGTTTTTTATCACCTGGCTTATTTCACTTAGCATAATACTCTCCGTTCTACCAATGCTGTCTCAAAAGGAAGGAGCTCCTTTCTTTCTGCTATGTAGTACTCCACTGTGTAAATGTACTACAGTGTTTTGATCCACTCATTTACCAATGGGCCTTTAGGCTGTTGCCAGCACTTGGATATTGTAATTGTGCTGCTATGAACATCAGGGTGTATAGGTTCTTTTGAATTGGTGTTTCAGGATTCTTAGAGTATAATCCCAGAAGTGGAATTGCTAGGTCAAAAGACAGTTCTATTTTTAGTTTTTTGAGGAAATTCCACACTGTTTTCCATAGTGGCTGCACCAGTCAGCATTCCCACCAACAGCATGCTAGGGGTCCCTTTTCTCCACATCCTCACCACCACTCGTTTGTTGATTTGTTTATGATGGCCATTCTGACAGGTGTGAGGTGGTAGCTCCCTGTGGTTTTAATTTGCATCTCTCTGATGGCCAGTGATGTTGAGCATCCTTTCTTTTCATAGGCCTACGTGCCCTCTGTATGTCCTTGAAGAAGTGTCTGCTCACATCTTTTGCCCATTGTTTGTCCTTCTTGCTTTGAGTCATATGAGTTCTTTACATATTTTGGATATCACATCCTTGTCTGATGTATTTCACTGGCAAATATGTTTTCCCATACAGTTGGTTCCCTTTTCATTTTGATGATGTTTTTGTTAGCCATGCAGAAGCCTTTTGATTTGATGTAGTCCCACTCGTTTATTTTTTTCTTAAACTCCCTTGCCCTAGAGGATGTACCGGTGAAAATATTGCTGCATGGTATATCCGAAATTTTACTGCCTATGTTTTCCTCTAGGACTTTTACAGTGTCAAGGCTTATGTTTAAGCCTTTTATCCATTTTGAGTTTATTCTGGTGTATGGTGTAAGTTGGTGGTGTAATTTCATTTTTTTGCATATACTTTTCTGAATCTCCCAGCACCATTTGTTGAGGAAAATATTTTTACTCCATTTTTATGCTTCTACCCTTAAGGTTTTGAGAACTGCATTTCACACATGTAAATTCAATCCACCTAGCATCCCATATTTGTATCTGGTAAGTCTTTACCAAGGAGATAAGTAAAAGACATGATATGATCTCGTAAGGGAGGATTCTGTGGTGTGTGTGCATGGGTGGCCATCCCTAATCAGTATTAAAGCATATTTTAGATCTAGAACAAGATACAGAGATTAGATAAACAAGTTTGCTGGCATCTACAAGACAACATTCCTTTACTGATAAAAGCCTCTATTGGCCCACAAATCAAGAATGAATGGTGAAGGCCATTTTATTACAAAGACCTGGCTAAATTAATTCAGACTTTCAACTCTTCTATCCTGTGCTTTGGAGCACAGGATAGTATGCTGTGCTCCACCATCTTTCTCCCTCCAAAATGACATCCTATTTTATTATACTTAAAGCCTTTAGAATGATATGTATCCTAGTTGTAAAGAGGGGAAGTGACAGGCAGGGGGATGGGGAAGGAACTGAGGTGACAGCCCGGAGGCAGCACTACCTGCCCACTCTCCTCTGGCGCTTCCAGTCCTTCAGGGTCACAAGTCTGGCTAGTAGAGGTCATAAAAATCCATTGAGCAAACTATATTTTTATTCCATACCAACACACATGATTGAAAACATTAAAACAAGTTAATTGATTTATAATTGGAACATGGAATTTTTTTAACTCATTATGTTGAAAATAAATTAGACTCAATTAAGCAGTTGTTTTGATACTATTAAGTCTCACCCTTTAACAGACAGGTTTGTCCTTTTATCCACACTATTTTGTAACACAAGATTCTTACAATCACAGTGATGGGAAAAAATTTAATGTGACTCATATTGTAACTATGGAGAACATAATGAAAATTTTCAGAAAGATAAGTCATGCATAGTGATTTTTTAAAAGGTATTAGCCTAATATGAACACATAATTCTTGACTTATCTCACTTCAAGGACTCTATCTAGAAAATCAAGCCAAGTCTCCATGATCAATGTCCCTTTTTAAAAAATTAAGATGTAATTTAACCCTGGCTGGTGTAGCTCAGTGAATTGAGCATGGGCCTGTGAATCAAAGGGTCGCTGGTTCAATTCCCAGTCAGGACACATGCCTGGGTTGCAGGCCAGGTCCCCAGTGTGGGGCACATGAGAGGCAACCACACATTAGTGTTTCTCTCTCTCCTTTCCTTCCTTTCTCTCTAAAAATAAATAAATATCTTTAAAATATAAATAAATAAATAAATAAACAAACAAACAAAATATATATTAAAAAATAAAAATTAAGACATAATTTAATAAAGTATGATCCATCCTTTGTAGTATAAAGTTCTGAAAGTTCTTACATATACAATCATATAACCTCAACTACAATCCACACATAAAACAATCCATTGCCCTCCCCAAATTGTATCATTAATCTTTGTAGTCAACACCTTGCTTCGTCCTCCACAGGTGATGACCTCTGACGTGTTTCTGTTCTTATAGTTTTAAATATGCAAGAATGATATGTAAATGGAATCACACAGTATGTACTCTTCTGAACCTGGCTTCTTTGACCTAGCATAATGCATTTGAAACATATCCAAACCTCATCTAATGAGATTCATTCATTGCTTATATTCTTTTGTTCATTTAAAAATTATTTGATTTCTTAAGTTTTAAGAGTTTATATATATATTAAGGATACATTGGGTACATAAGGATACATAAAGATACATAAGGATACATTTTATTAGATATAAGACATTGAAATAATTTCTTCGAGTCACTAGCTTGTGGTATCACTTTCATAACAATGTCATTCAGAGAACAGAAATTCTTAATTTCAGTGAAGTCTGATTTTTCTCTTTATGCATTATGCATTTTATATTGTATCTAACAACTATTACACTTCATAGTAAGCCTCCAAACCAGGTAATATTAATTTTCCAATTTTGTTCTTTTTCAAAATTATTTGGTTATTATAGATCTTTTGCATTTCCATATAAATTTTGATTCAGGTTATCAGTTTCTTTCAACAAAAAATACTACTGGGATTTTTATTGTAATTGAATTCAATCCACAGAACAATTTATGGAAAACTGACATGTTAATATTGAGTCTTTTAATCCATGAACATAGTATATCTCTCCATTTATTTAGGTGTTTTTGATTTCTTTTATCAACTGTTTATACTTTTAAGCATACAATTTTTGAACATGTTTTGTAAGAGTTAGATTTAAAAAGTTAATGTTTTTGGTGCTATTGTAAATTATACTCAAATTTCAATTTCCAATTGATCATTGCAGGTATATATGTATAATATATAAATACAAGTGATTTTTATAATATTGACTCTTCTTTAACCTGCTAGTAACAAAAGGAGACAAAGCAAGCATTCATTGAATTTATTGGGGCTAAAAGGAGAGAAAAATCACATTCATAAAGTTTTGCCACCTAAGAGTGAAAAAAGTTAAAATATCCTCAAAGGAGAACATATGCCTTTTATATTGTTTGTTATATTTTAAACTCACAAAGAATAACAAGTGTGTTTTATAATTCCTGTGCATTATTAAATATGGGAATTACTGACTATTAATATAATCAGTTACATTAGGCTCTGATATGTAACGAATATTTCTATTAGGACAGAGAAAAAAATAAACTGTACCTTTCCAAGCACCGTCAGCTGCTGAACTAAAAGATGAGCACTTTCAGTCTTGCCAGCACCGCTTTCTCCAGAGATAACAATGCACTGCACAGTGAGAAAAGGAAACTGTGAGAAGGCTGTCTTGCACGCAGTTCAGCCCGCAAAAGAAACTAGGAGGAGTTTCTAAGAATGTGTGACTCCTTCCTTACCTGGTCCGAATTATATGTTACCATTGACTGGTAGCCAAAGTCAGCCACTGCAAAAATGTGAGGAGGATTGGCAGTTCTCTTTGCTCCAATATATAGTTTGGAATGCTAAGGATTTAAAAAATACCGCACCTCTTAGAACTTTTGTTTTTGTTTAAACCCTAGATTATTTACAGGTAGAGCTCCAATTTTTTAAAGCAAAACATAAAGTTTTATATCACCAAATATTACATACATGTTACACATACCACACACTTACATATATGCACAATTTATGTAAAACTATGTAAAATAAAAGACCCTGACACAAAACACCCTTGAAATATGATAGGATTATAAGATATAGTATCACTCTTGCAGCAGTATTTAAAAGAAGACTCTTTTGGGAGTGCATACCAGTTCCAAAATAGAACTTATGATTTGAAAATACTATTATTTCTTTAAGTAAAAGACCCTTTAAAAATAAGTCAATCAGTAGCATTTTGTTGACTATTCCTTGGGCACAGTAATTTCTGACATATGATTACTACTTTTTCCTTTTACATTGTTTATACACATTCTCTTACTTGATTTGTCTAAGATCATATAGGTGATTGATATCAGAATTTGCACTCAAGTGCAAAATCATCTGAAGCTTAAATCAAGGTTCCTAAATTCACTATGTAAATTTTAAGTTGGTAAAGGAAGAAAGTTTTATGTATTTTTCACATATAGAAAATAACTCAGGCCCTGTCTTAAATAATTTTCTGGAGCACACGAATAGAAGAAAATGGGTCCAATTAAAAAGAGCTTAGTTTAATTCCAGAATACTATTCTATATTTAAACCACTAGGGGTTGAATAATGGATAATTATATATTTATATTTATATTCATATAACACACATATGGCCTGATATTAGAAATGAGTCAATATGTCTAAAGGATTTCTAAACTCCTAAGACAGGTTTTATAGCTGTTAAGTATATATTACCTATATAAACAATGTAAGTATATCTTTAATTCTCCAATACTTGATTCAGAGGTAGACATTGAGTAGACAGTTTTTTAGGGAACTGTGTTTTTATATGACATATAGCACAGACTAGTTATCAATAACTGGAAGTAACATTCTGCCATATATTTTTGGAAAAAGGAAGACCCCACATGGCATCCAGATTAATCCAGCTTTTCCCCCATCTCTACATTTTAACAATAATGATTTAACTGTTTATTTAAGGTACTAAATAAAACTTTGTTTGGCATAATTTAAATTAAATTACATACCTGAATAGTATAAAGTGAGAGAATACAAGGCACACCACATACCTCTGTGGAATAAAGACCCAGACTCTGGAAAGGGTTCAGAGCAATGAGTATGTCTCCCACGTAGATATAAATCTGGCCTCTGGAATAACACTTCTCAAGCTGCTCAGAGACTGTATTCTATAAGAAAATAAACATGATTTCTTTTCATTAAAAATCACTTATGATTAACTGCAATTTAAAAAGGAAATAGTAATAAATAAAGCATCTGGAGTCTGGACCAAGGCTCTAGAAAGAAAAGATGTACTGATAGTAGGACGTGTAGCATTTGGTCAACAGCTGCCCTTTCACTTGACAGGCATTTTCTCTGGTTGTGAGAGCCGTAGAGGGTTGTCACTGTGACCTGTGTTTTCCAAAGGACAAATCTGATGTTATATGAGATTATATGTATAATGCTTCAAGGAAATAAGTAAATGCAGAAGATAAAATAAAGAGAAACAATACTAGAAAAGGCAAGGGGTGGTAGTGAACACGTTACTATTCCAAACTGAGGTTGGTCAGTGGCTTTGTGTTATATTCTAGATCTTTGCTTAGACATTTGGCTTCATGAGGCAGAATGTAAAGTTCAGAAAAGTGACTTTCAGAGTGGATAAATCGTGAGTACATGAAATCAATTTTAATAGCACCATGTACTACTTTAATAGTATATGACACAAGAGAACTTTCAGTCAAAAAAGAGACAAGAAGAAAGCACAGACAATAACAACAAACAAACCCCGTGTTGAACATACAGGTCAGCAATAGGATATCAAGGCCTTCCTCATGATCCGCAAACCTAGGAATTCATGTCATTGGAAAATTTGATACATAAGAATTCATGAAGGTTTTGGCAATCCCTGACTTGCAAACCGATTACAAGATGTTTGATGTTCACAAGAGATTATTTTGAGGAAGTCCTTGAGTTGTTCAATGCAACCCTAAATTTACCAAATGACTACTTCTGCTCAGAAAATGTCTCCTGATTTGTTGCATTTCTGAACAAAAATGATCAGGCATGTATCAGAAGTATTTAAAAAATAAAAATCTGTTCATCAGGCAGGATAGAGATCCTAGCCTTTTACTGAAAAGGAACTATTCATTTCTCCAATGATCTGATTACCTGGGACAAAGGGGAATGAAGGGAAAGAAGGCTGGAACTGAAATTTACTGGCTGGGATTTGGACCTACACAGAGATGTCTGAACTACTTCTGAGGTCACTGGGATGAGTAAGGAGTTCCCAGAAGAATTCAATGCCCTAAGAGGTTAGCTCTGTGAGAGCATGGGTTCTCTGATACCATGAGGGGGACCACTGACTGTAGTAACAGGCTCTTGATGTACCTTGGATGCCTCTAGGTACTGTCACTGAGAGTCAAACAGGAGAAGAGAAAGAGGAAGGATGCCACATAGAGTTTGCAGGAGATAATTTTTTTGACCTCAGGACATCATCTTTTTGAAACTCCCAGAAGGAATACAGGGGAAGAAGAGTCTGTGACCTATAAGCACTCATGAGAGTGGAAACTCACTCCTTTGCAATATGAATATCAGAAGCAGACAAAAACTGACAGTGGACTGGGGCTACCTGGACATTTGTGCCACATCATTAAAGTGGAATATAGGAGAGAGACTCAGGAAGCTAAGAGATGAAGAAAGCATGAGATGTACAGATGCTGTACAAATAACCTGCTGCTCACATCAATTATATACATTAAAAAATCAAGAATGTTTATGTTCAATTAAACTGGGCTCCTTACCTCATCCAAAACTTCTAGGGTTGCTAAATCATCTACATCCTTCTGAGTGGAAATTAAAGGTCTGCTGAAGTTACTTTTTTTGGTGTGAATACGTTCGTGTCTGTGGAGCAATACAAAAGGAAAAACCATTTCTGATTTGAGAACTTATTACTGATCATAACTGGAAATATGTTTTAGATTCATATGAGACTGAACAACTTCTATGAAACTGATTTACTAAATTTGATGATGACAATTTATCAGAAAATAGTCTAATGTATTTGATCTGTTTATTTTTCTTCCCCATTGGAAAAAATGTAACTTGTTAAACTTATTTCATGGATGATCAAGAGTTCATAGTTTCTATCAATAACTATCCTACATATAATTTGCTTTAATGTTTTCTCTAAATTCCCATATGTGATTTAATCTGCTCCAAATTGGTGAGTCACAGAGATTTGAATTCATTAGATTTCCAATTTTGTCTGAGGTAGTATTAGGCCACTGGTGGTCAAGGAATGGTGATTTAAAAATTATTATTCAGCAAAATTTAAGAAGAGTACAAAAAATAAACCACATTGTGGATTTTCAAAAGGTTAAATGCATGTAGAAAATTGATTTGAAACATTAGGAAGTTTATTCTCAAAGGAAAACATTTCAGCATCTTTCACTAATAGGATAAGGATCCTGATTTGACACGGAGGCTGGAGAAGTTGCTGAGATAAACACAAGGCTTTGTTTCACTGTTTCTGGCCATAAAATTACTATCCACTTTATTCTGAGCAAAACTGTATTTCCAACATTTATTTTTGGATCTACTTTTAAGTAGCTGAATCTGTCTATTGGTAAAAGGAAAAAGAATAAATAGATTATGAGAAATAGTAAGAATCATGCCATTCCCTCAGTAAACTTGAATGCTTTCTCATTGCCTAGAAAATTCAGTCACTACTGATAAACTGTCTCGGCCTCCGTGCATGGCCAGCCCTGGTTTTGTGCACTGCATCTGCCTCCTCTCACAGGTTTAAGGAAATTACTCTTGTTGGCTCCTTTCTCATGCCTGCATCACTCATTCTTCCCTGTTAGCTGTTATAGCAAACAAAAAACACCATTCCCTGACTTCTGTTTTTCCATCTATTATTCCATTTCCTTGTTTTATTACAAAAATTATAAAAATTTTTATAAATTTAATTATTTTTCATTTTTCTCTCTCATTAAGAAAACCCATTTCAATCAAGCACAGTTTCTCTTAGGGACACTCATGGCCCTCACATCACTAATCCAGGGCTCAGTTCTAATCCTCATTTTACTTAACGTATCAGCAGCATGTAACAGACCCCCTTTTTGACTACATCCATTTCAGCTTCCTGCACTCTTCCCTTGATTCTCTTCCTTAATTCACTGGCATCTTCATCTGAGTGTCTTTTTCTGTTTTCTCCTCATGCTTCTGTAACATTTTAGAGTTTCCCAAACTTCAGTTCTTGCAGCTATTTTCTTCTCTGTGTTCGTGTCCTGTTTCATAGCTTTAAATGCTACTCATGCACTAACAAGTCTGCTGACCTCCAGACTTAAGCATCCAACTGCTCACTTGACAGTTGCTCACTTCATTTGGAAGTCTAACTGGCAGACTTAACTCATCCCTAACCACGTTCCTGAATACCCCCAGAGCCCCATACCTGCTCCTGCCCCATGACCCCATCTCAGTAAATGGTGACTCCATTCTTACTCTTCAGAGAAAGACCCAAGAGTGACCCTTGGCTCTTATCTGTCTCTCACACCTCCCGTGCAGTCTATCTACAAACCAGTTCAGCTCTTTCTACCACCAGGCATTTCTCACCACCAGCTACCTCCTTTATCACATTTCATTTAACAGCCCTCCAAGTGGTTCGCTGTTACCACCTCTGCCTTGTTACTCTTCTCAACACTATAGTAAGAGTGATCTTTTAAAAAATATGTAAGGTGTGTCCTTTATTTTTATTTCCTCCTTGGCCCCACCTGTGTGATGAAACTTTATTCACTTTTCACAGTCTGACTCAAATGCCACTCTTTTGAACCACTGAGCATAATTCTTACATCCTTCAGGACAAATATCATAGTTAAGTCATTTCTGTCAGTCCTTTGTGTGGGGATTTTATTACCTTACTAGACTAAACTTCCTCATGATAGGCATCTCTCTTCAAAATATGGTGCTGGAACAGCTAAACATTCACATGCAAAGAAGTAAAAAAGACTCTAGACATTAACCTTATACCTTTCATAAAAATTAATTCAAAATGGATCACAGACCTAAATGTAAAATACAAAATTATAAAACTCCTAGAACATAACATAAAAGAAAAATATAGATGACCTTAGGTTCAGAGATGAATTTTCAGATACAACTTTAAAAGTTGTATCTGAACTTCAGAAGTTTTCTTTCATCCATGGAAGAAAAAATGGTAAAATGGGTTCCCTTAAATTAAAAACTCTGCTCTATAAAAGACATTGTTAAGAGAATAAAAAAGTGAAGCCACAGACAGGGAGAAAACATTTGCAAATTGTGTAATGATATAAGACTTGTATGTAGAAATAGGAATAGTTTCATTCCCATTTGCAATTCTTAGAGTCCTCTATAATTTTTATAGCATTTATAGAAATTTGTAGTTAGGCACTTATTTGTGTGGATAATTTAGTTCATATTTGAATCCTTTACCACAATGTAAGCTCCTTGTACAAGTACAAAGCTGTGTGTGTCTTTAGTTCCCATTTAGAACACAGTTGGTCCTCAGTAAATGTTTGCTGAATGAATGAATGAGTGAATGAATGATGGAATATCCCTCATGATTTCTGGCACAGGATGGGCACATAGTTTGTCTCCACATTTTCTAAACACAACAAGTTTCATCTTATTTCTCCCCCTATTTCCAAAGAGACTCAAATATAATTTTTTAAAAACCAGAAGAAGTCCAACTACCCACTTGATTGAAATGAAGAGCCCTGAAATTTTCATCTGTTGTTATGGGCCCATCTGGCAGCCAAAGCCTGTTCCTGGAGAATGAAAAGGATTAGATAGGAAAGAACCGGGGGATCGATACTTGGCTGGCTGGTACCCTCATTCTTTTGCTCCTATGAATTTGTCTTCCATGATGCTTTTGGTATTAGTTTCCAAAAATGTAGCAAAGATTTGATACTGTGATGACTAAAAACCTCAGATGCCCCCCTTATTCCAGAGTATGACTAAAAATTACTTGGCATAAAAATCAATTAATCTTCACAATCTTGCCTTAAACAGCCTTTCCAGCACCATCGCCCACCCTTTTGTACAGAAAATTCCCCAGTATGTCAAATATCTCCAAGATTCTGTACTTTGCTCATTCTGTTTTCTCTGCCTGAAATTACTTTCCTTCCTTCTCTGGCCAATTACTACTTACCATGTAGTAATTGGTAAGTTACTAGCACCCTCTCTGTAAAGCCATTGCAGAGAGCATGCACCACTAGCAGAGATGCTTGAACATTCAATTAGGTACATTCACGTTCATCATCCCTGCCAGATGGGGATAAATTATGAGATTAACCAAATGTTATTCATTTTTCTATGCATGGCATTGAGGATAGAAAGATGTAAAATACAACTGGTGGAGTCAGTGGAAATATTGAGCCCTACTCCTACCAGCTGGTGTGCAAACTAACCCTTTTGGCAAGAGAACTGAAGCCCAGTTAGGTGCTGGAGGAACACAGTGAAAGGGCATGTGGTTGTCCAGAACGTTTTGTCTCCAGCAAAATTCCCTCTCAATCTCTCTCTGATCAGGGTTGAGGTCAGTTTAACTAGAGAAGCATCCTGACTGCTAAAATTCCCTATTTGTGCAACTATGACTATATTTCTCCTGTATATAGTTATATGTAGTTAGATTACATCTTATGTAGTTATATTTCTCCTGTAACTATATTTCTGCATCACCGATTACTGTACAACAGAGCCACTGGCAAAGGGCTGCTCTGCACAGTATGGTCAGTGTTGCTGTCACTGGCTTGGGCCTTAAACATTATGGAGAAAATGAGGCAAGAAAAAGAGACAGTTACACCTGTCCCAGCAAAGTAGGACTAATGAATGACTCACATCTCTACTCTTTTGAGTGGCATGACAGTTGCATCAATAATATTGTTCAAATTTAAAATTAGTATAACATCGATAAAGCCACACAATTAACAATATGGAAGAGCACAGGGAAGTGGAGTGAGAAGAACAGTGAAATATAATGCAGTCCAATCTCCTTTCATTTCAAGAAATGTGAAAAGTCAGATCAGCAAGTTTGTGCTGGGTTCAACCTTGTGGCAAAACTCAGTGAACCACATGGTTAATGTAACATTCCATGCTTGTTCTCATTTGTTAGCTTTCTCCCCCACTTCAAACATGCACACATACATACAAGCAGAGCCTTGATTTATACATGTTTTAACATTCAATCCTGTATTCATTCAACAACTCATTCATCCAACAATTATCTACATTTCTGGAGCACCTAACATACTGGGATAAAGTTATAAAGACTCCAGAACAGGACCCTGCTCACGTGGAGCACACAAGCTGATGAAAGAGTTAACAAACAAACAAACAAACAAAAGATCAACAGCCCTGGCCAGGTGGCTCAGTTGCTTGGAGCAATGTCCCGTATAACAAAAGGTTACAATTCCCAGCCAGGGCATATATCTAGGCTCTGGGTTCAATCTCCTGTCAGGGTGTGTATGGAGGGGGTAACCAATCAATGTTTCTCTCCCACACATCAGTGGGTGTATCACTCTCTCTGCCCCTCCCTTTCTCTCTCTCTAAAAAATCAATAAACATTTCCTTTGGTGAGGATTAAAAGATATCAACAAAAAATTTAAGATAATATCAGCTAGGACTTATATGTTTGGGCAGATTCACTTTTGTAGAAGAATATGTTAAAATCAAGGAGGTACAACTAGCTAATGCTTCAAATATTACTCTATTAATTGCCATATATTTATTCACATGGGTTTTAAAAATATATAAATGAAGCATAGTTAATTTAGATGCACGAATTAGTTTTGAAAGTTTTCTCTGTGAGTTAAACACGTTAAAAGCTATTAAAGTTGTAATGCATGATGAAGAAAAACAAATATAGATTTTATAAATGAAAATAAAAAAGGAACCACCAGTTGTGAAACTACTTTATATCTTCTTCCATGTCTCTTTTGGCCACTAATGTATCCTAAGCACCTGAAAGAGAAGCTGGGACAGAGATACCCAGTAGCCGTCTGTGGAAGGACCAAATGGTCATTCATCAAAGGAAGATGTCTAATCCAATCTTTGTCATGGCGTTAACATGACATCCAAGTTTGTCTGAAACAAAATGAATTCTTTGCAGTTCATTTGGGTAAATAAATAGCTTTGAATGATTTTTCTCATTATGCTATTGGGTATTTCTTTAAATGAGTTAGTACATTTCCACAAGGACATCTAAATGTTTCTATAATTATACACAGTAGTGAATATCTTATCAATCACGACTGATTGTTGTTCTGGTCAACTTTCATTTTTCCAGTATCAAGTGATTTTTATTTATTAGATTTAACTACATACCAAGTACCATACAGAATTATAATGAAAATCATTTTTGATACTTTAAAAAGATACTCATGCATAGGAAGTGATTGCTACAGATTTTGGAAGGGCTTTTCCTTAGACTATTTTCATATCACTGCCATTTTAATAAAAATCTAAGTGCAGTTTAATCCAATCGCTATTCATTTGAGGCCTTTCTATGTACAACGTTTTGTCCTAAGTGTTGAGGGGTTACTGTGTATGAAATAAGATCTAAAATTCTGCATTCAGTAAGTTTTAATCTAATGGGAGATATAAACACATAACATTTAAAATGACACATGACACAGTGCCACAACTGAAGTAAATATTAAAGTTATGGAAATAGTAAGGAGGAAATAATTCTATTCTGGTAAACTGAAAATGTTTTTTATTTGTTCAGCATTTAATCTTGGTTTTTTAAGTAAAAGTAGGATTCCATGGCCTGTACAAGGGACTGGTGACTCATGGGTTGGTCGGGTCTGAACAGCCTGGGAAATCGCAGTGCAGGAAGCTGGAGGCTGAGGAAACAGAGATGTCTTACATGTACTCAAATTCTACACACCCTACAAGCAAAGCATGACCTTTGGCCTTCTGTAGCAAAGCCCGAAACTCACCCAGTGTTTCTTATCTCACCTGGTGGACACCGCCATCTGATTAGTTGCACATATTAGAAATCTCCACCTCCCTCACCTTCTGTATGCACTCTATCACCAAATCGTAGTGCTGCCATCTAATTAAAACTTCTCAAGTCTCCATTTCTCCCCATCTCCACCAAGGAGATAGATGATGGTCCCCTGAATGAGCTGGAGTTGACAGAGGTTAGGAACAGTGAAACAGATAGGAGAAAAAAAGTCAGGTGAGTGAAAGCTGTAACATTTGGAAAATTTGCCTTGGACTGCTGACTTGATACTTGGGTAAAAAGGGAGATTTCTTACAATCGAACAATATTCTGATCTCCTCCTAAATCCTAAACAGAGAGTATTTAATAAAACTTTAAATGTTTCAGAGTTTCCTTCCATTGTGAGTTCTGAGCTGATCACTCTTTTTTAATGTTGTAATTTCATTGTAGCCCCTACTCAAGACTGCCAATCCAATTTACCTTGCTCTATTTTTTCTTTAGCATGCATCACCATCTAATATGCTACATTATTTACTAATTTATCATATTTATTGTTTGGTGTTTCCCACTGGTATGTAAGCACCATGAGAACGGGAATTTTTTAAAACAGTAAATCTGTTGACTGATATACCCTATTCTGCTAGACCAGATACGTACAAATGGTAAATGCTTAAAATATATTTCTTGGGTAAAAGCATGAATATTTTTTTACTAAATGTTTGTCTACTGTGGAACCAAAGAAAAATTTTATTATTTTTTCACTCTGGTAAACAATTGAAGTGATCAATTAAAAGTTATGTATATAAGTTGTTTTAAGAAAAAAAAAAAAAAAGGAGAGGGGGGGGTGGGCGGGGGGGGGGGGTGGGGGGAAGGGGGGGGGGGGAAAAAATGGGAGGGGGGGGTTGGAAAATTCTTAAAGATAATTTTATAATTCTAACATTTTCCTTTTGCCTTTATTTTAGAGAATTAGTTTTCATTCTCATTACTGTATTTAATATTTAATTTCTGTAATACTTGGGAGAAAGCAAAGTCAGAATCCTTCTGTAAGATTTTTGTCCTCTGGTGAAAAGTACAGCTTGTTAGCCAGATTATATGTTGCATTTACTCTGTAATACTGGAGAGACATAGTTTCAGACTATAAATATTTTCTCTCTGTGCTACCAAAGGTCATGGATGCCCTCAGGGATAGTTATTATAGTTTCACTTGTATTTCAGTTCTACACACTGAACAACTATTGCTTTTCTGTGTTAAATATTTTCTTTACTATTCAGTTGTACTATTGCAATGCAACAGCTTTATTTGCTTTTACTTCGGTGAGATGTACTCTTGTAAATATCAAGCTCTATCTTCTAAGGCAATCCAGGAACCACTGGGGTGGTCTAGCAATCCTTTGTTAAACATAAATCTAATCAATGGTTTTATTTTAGTTTCCATGTCCATCTTTGAATTCTAGACACAAAGTCACAACTGGAAGTAGCAGTGGGAGTACGGCTTTCACCGGTGTGCCTTGGAAAACTAGTTTTTATTTATGTGCAGTTTGGCCCTTTTGGCCAAGTGTGTAGCTCTGAAATGATGATGGGAAAGAAAGCCAGAGTAGTAGAACAATTCTAGCAATGACTGGAGTGACAGATGTCATAGCCACCCAGCCCCGACTACAGTTTTAATTGTCCTTTTCATTCACAGAGCCTTTCCTCTTCTGCATGTAATTCCTTAAAGATGTGCTTTAATCTATACTGTACAGATAAATGTACATACATAAAATTCAAAGCAATGCGGGTGAGGTTGGAAAAGAAATACAGTTGACCCTAGAACAATGTGGGGGTTAGGAATATTACCTGCCCCCGCCTTGCTCTCCCCTGCAGTCAGAAATCCACATAAAATCTTTGACTCCTCCCAAACTTTACTGCTGACAACAAGCCTTGCCAGTAATATAAAGTCAGTTAACAAATATATTTATGTTCTTTGTCTTATATACAATTATGTCTAATAAAAATAAGCTAGAGAAAAATGTTAATATAATCATGAGGAAGAGAAAATACATTTATAGTACTGTACCTATTTATTGAAAAAAATCCATGTAAGGGGACCCATGCAGCTCAAACCCATGTTGTTTGAGGGTCAGCTGTGTATAGAAGCAGATGAAAGCCTGCACCTCTGTTAGCATCTTCCTTAATTTATTCCTAATCTCCCTCCTCTTTTCTCCATGTGGGTACTAAAGCACATGGAGTAAATGAACATTGAAGGTTTCTGTAAAAAATTAGCATGTTCCTACAGGATACTCCGTACCATTATAATCTTTTTATTGTTGCATTGAAAATCACTTTTTGATTTTTTTTTTTTGCTACTGGTTTTTGCCCATTCATTACCATGACCAAAATTCCATACTCTAGGGCAGGAGTGTCAAACTCATTTTCACGGGGGGGTCACATCAGCCTCACAGTTACCTTTAAAGGGCAAAAATAATTTTAGGACTGTATAAATCTAACTACTCCTTAACTGCTAAGGAGTTGAAATTAAATTCGGCCCTTTGAAGGCAACCATGAGTGTGTTCTTTTAAAACTTCATTTACAAAAACAGGCAGCAGGCCAGATTTGGCGTACAAGCCATACCTTGCTGAGCCCTGGACAGGCACAAGACCTGGGACAGCAGAAGGGTCTCATAGAGAGGACAGCAGACTCTGTCAATGATTGCCGTTCACCAGGTAGAGTCTCCTTTTTAAAAAATCAGTGCATTAAAAATTAATGTACACTTTATGGCTGAGCAAAACTTTTTAAAGATATTAAACCATGAAATGTTTCATATTTTATTAAAAGCTTACAAGCTAATTGAAGAACAAATTAGAGATACCACTTAATACAATTGATGTGTCAGTGAGAGGTATGGGAATCAACTTTTAAAAAATTGAGCCCTGGCTGGTGTAGCTCAGTGGATTCAGTGCCGGCCTGTGAACTAAGGGATCGTGGTTCGATTCCCAGTCAGGGCACATGCCTGGATTGTAGGCCAGTTCGTAGTGGGGGACACATGAGAGGCAATCATACATTGATACTTCTCTCTCTCTCTCCTTCCCTTCCCCTCTAAAGATAAATGAATAAAATCTTTAAAAAAATTGAGTCTTTTCTCCAATCTTCAACACTTTTATCTCAGAAAAATATGAAATTCTCTCCAACCTCTAATTGCCAGTGATTTTCAACATCATAGGCCTCTCTGACCATCCTTGATGTTTTTTGCTAAAATAATAAAGAATATTAAATAATTAAATTAAATATTAAAAGAGGCTTCTTAAACTTTCCACTAATGCTCTAGTTGTTTGCTAGAGCATTACTAAAATACTATTTTTCACTCACTATGCTTGCACTCTTTCCATATGTGTGGATTACTTATCCAAGAAGCATAATAAGAGAAATGCTATTTTCCAGCATAGATTTTGATTTATAACTAAGAAGCAGCCTACATCAAGAAGTATATAATCCGCCCTGGCTGGTGTAGCTCAGTGGATTGAGCACAGGCCTGCAAACCAAAGGATCGTGGTCTGACTCCCAGACAGGGCACATGCCTGGTTGCAGGCCAGTTCCCAGCAGGGGACTCATGAGAGGCAACCGTACATTGATGTTTCTCTCCCTCTCCTTCCCTTACCCTCTAAAGATAAATAAATAAAATCTTTTAAAAAGAAGTATATAATCCTTTGTTTATGATTTAGGCAATAGGCACAATCTCACTTATTAGAAAAAGTGATTGTAGTAAGGCTATGAGCACACTATAAGCAACGTATAGCATGAGGTAATCACTGGAGGTGGTTCTGGGCAGGGTGAAAGTGTGCCTCTGGGCTCTAAAGAAAGAATCAGTTATCTGGAGACCAAAGAAAACTGCTCCCACTGAGAAATCTTGTCTACTTCTGCTCTGAGTAGGACTTCTCTGTTCTATTATTTTAGATAGAATGACTTGGATTTAGACGTTGAAGTAAAGTCGACATGTGTTTGCAAGAATATTTGATGGCTGTTCTCCATCTGTCGAGAGTTCCTAACATCTTTCTTCTCCTCACTCTTACCTGAGACACAAGTAAGAGAGCAGAGAAGACACCGTTTCTGTGAGCAGAGTTCTGTCGCTAAGAGGGAGCTGCACAGTTCCTGCACGAGGCACAGCTGCGTCACCACTGCCCATATAAGCATCTGCAGGACACACATCATTACAGAAAATCTACCTGGTTAAGAACAAATATGGCAGGGGAGTTTCCTGGAGTTTGCCTTTTCAAGGAATGATGGCACAAAGGGTCACTGAATAGTGTGTGATTATTTTTGTCACATTCAGTTTATTCCAAGTATAAACATAACCTCTGTTCTTTGCTAAAAATAAAAAAATGCCAAAAATATAAGAAAAAATCACCTACAACTCCATCACCAAGAGATAACTATTATTGCCATTTTGATGTTTCCTTGTATTTTTTTTCTTTGCACATATTTTTTAAACAAGTTGGCAGAATTTCATTTTTGTGTCACCTTGTTCTCTCAGCTTCCTCTCTGGTTACACAGATAAACTGTCCTGGCTGTGAGCCAAGGCCAGCTCTTCTACTTGTACCTTGCTCTCTCAGGATGCTGCTGCAAGGGTGCTGCTCTCTCACCTGCACTATGGACTTCTCCATCAGCATTCGAATGGGCTCTAGTATCTCCTCTGTTTGACAAGCTTCTCTTTGATCCTCTATTCCTTCACTACTGCCTCATTTCTCCTCCTTCCATGGCTGAGCTTCTCAAAGCAGTAGTTCTCGTTCCCTCTCCTTCACTGCACTGCTCTCCTTTAAGCTCTCCCGGCTGAGGCTTCCTTCCACCACATCCCTGGAGAGGCTTTTGTCAAGGTCACTGGCGAAATTCTTGTGTCCAAATTCAGCACTACTCTATTTTTCCTAAATTTTCAGCACTATTTTGCATAGCTGACTATTTTCTCCTTTTTCCAACACTTGCTTCATGTGGCTTGCAACAGAATACATTCCCCAGCTCCTCCTCCATAGAGGACCACACTCCCTTAACCTCCAGTTCTGGCTCCTCACCTTCCGCCAAGTCTCCCAGAGCTCTGCCCTGGGCCCCCTTCACATCTCCTTCTAAATACTCACATTCAGTGGCCTTGCCCAGTGCCAGGGCATTAAGAACCTCTATGAGCAAAAGACTTATAAAGACGATCTCTAATATGAATTTTTTTCTGAACTCAAGATTCCCACATCCAACTGCCTATTTGATAACTCTGCTTTCATGTTTAATTATATCAAATTTGACCCCCCCCAAAAAAAAAATCCAAGACCTTCCGCCTTGCTTGAATAAATACAGGAGAATTACACTATCACCATCTGAGGATGGGAAACAACACCCACACTTTAGGCTGGGCTGCCAAGGTAATGTCTCTATACACACACATACACACCCCTCCGCCCCCAAACATACACACATGTAACTTTCAGAAAGGAACTTGCGGTGGTACAGTCAAATCTATATGAGTCAAACATAGAACAATAGTATTCTACAGGGTCCAGCAGAAGTAATGCCTGCTTCAGTGTGGTTGGTAGGGTAATCATATGTGTGTAATAATTTATAGTTTTAGTTTGAACATTTCACCTAAAATGTCATATGGTATGCTTGAGTGTGATACTGTTATGTTACAGAATTACAAGCTTACAATTCTGTAATAGAAGATTTTGTAATAAGAAAGGGGTGTTATTTGTGCCAGACCCTGTATTTTAATTTCAATTCACAAGACTAGCATAGCTACAGTTAGGTGTTTTTCTCTTTCTTTCTTTTTTGAAAAAACATGGCATCTTGAGTTCATATTTTTTCATTTAAAAAAGTCCAGCTGTATTTATATACATGTATAGAAATCTAACTTCAAAAATGAATCATAATCCTCCAAAACCAAAAAATTCCATTAAATACAGCACTTTTTTTTTTGCAGAGATTACAAAACTAAATAAGGAAGCAAACAAGATCAGGGTAGCTGAGCAGGCGGAGATAAAGCTTTACGTGCAGAAAGGAATGAGGGCACAGCATTTTGAATTCTACTCAAAGATTGAGACATTCTGCTCTAACCCTTAACTAGTGTCCTTAAAAAATACTTTTCTTTCATCTCTGGCAAAAAGATGGTTAAAATGTTACTAATTTAAAGCACAAAAATTTCCTGTGTCTTCTCAATAGACTCCTTACTCAGTCCCTGGGACCTGATGGCAACATGCAGAGAACTGAAAATGTTCTCTCAGGGCACTCAGGGAAAAGGGTGGCTCTGCTCTCCACTCAGCCTTTGCACCTCACGAATCTTGCTGTACTGCAAAAAGTTAGCACCATCCACACTCAGTGTCCTGCATCCACGAGGCACTGCAGAATTCAACAGTAAATGTAATTCTATGCAAATATATCTGCCTCATGGCAATTATAGCAAATACGGATGCAGGCAAATCTTAGGCCATTGCTAACTTGAAAAAAAAATAAACAAATGGGCAATATTGCAGTATTCCTTGCAACCTTTATAATGTAGGTCAATGTTCTTAAGCTAATTAAGATTCCTTACATTATTTTTTCTCTCCAGAATACAAATTTTATAAAGATGAATATCTTTAAGAGAAAGGCCAAATAAGGTACACAAAGAATTTTTCAGAAATTTTTGTGCTTCTTAGAAAATCGATTATATTTTGCTCTATTTCAGTACATATAACTGTTGGATTCACGTTAGCCCATGAAATCAAACATGATTATTTTCAGAGATCTCTATAAATAAAATAATTACAAAGTTACAAGAAAAAATAAAAATATTTTAAAGTAAGAATCTGAGTCAGTTTAATATAATATAGCTAAAAATGAATAATATCATCTTTTAAATAATGATTTCTAGAACATTATTAGAGACATTAATATTATAGGAATTTGGGAATCTAATATAACTTTCAGAATTTATAAAGTGGTCCTAATAGCTGCTAAAATTTAAACTTCCCTACAAAAAATTAGCATATTTTAATATTAAATTCTAATGAAAAACAATCTTACATTGAATGATGCTGAAGATACCAAAGAAGTACTAAATAAATGAGTCCACACAAACTTTAAGGAAACATTATAGGACTTCATTCTTGCACAGATTATCTGTAAGCATTTTATATGAAAGTACTTTGGCGCACAAAAGTTTTCAGAGTATATATGGTATCTCCAGCACAGTGCTCCCTCAGTCTCACTTCCTTCATAGCAGCTCAGGGTTTGCAGGAAAAGTGTTCCAAGAGACATGATGAGGCCATGGACAGCTCAAAAACACCATAGCATTACTTTTGCTATCTTCTATCAACTAAGGAGGTCACAGAAAATGCCAGGGCTCAAGGGCAGGCAAGAAATACTCCAACTCTTGACCAAAAAGTATCAAAAAACATTCAGAAAAGATCTAACACTTCTCCTTCTCAAACTATTCCAAAAAATTCAAGAGAAGGAAAGGCTCCCATGCTCATTTAACAAGGCCAGCATGACCTTAAATCCAAAACCAGATAAAGACACGACAAAAAAAGAAAATTGTAGGTCAATATCCCTGATAAAGAGAGGTGCTAAAATCCTCAACAAAATATTAACAAACTGAATACAGCAATACACAAGATCATGCTCCACAAAAAGTGGAATTTATTCTTGGGATTCAAGGTTGGTAAAACATTTGCAAATCAATAAATGTGATTCATCACATAAACAAAATGAAAGATAAAACCCACATGATCATATCACTAGACACAGAAAAAGCATTTGGGGGAGAAGGAAGATGGTGACAGATTAGGAGGGAGCAGATTCCACTTCCCCCTACACACGGGAGAAAAACCTAGCCAAATCTACAGAGGAACAGAGCAAACAGCCAACAGTACCCCAGCATATATGAAAAAGAGACCAGAAATTGTAGTGGACACTGAAAAAACAGATGGTGAGGAGAGTGCTTCAGGACAATAAGGTCCCAGGGACCAGTTTGGGGACCAAGGCGGCTACAGCTCCAGGGCCAGAGCCCAGTGCCAGCACTGGGTCTACCACAGAGTTGGGAGAGAGCCAGGTCAACTGCTCCTTCCCTCCCCAGCCAAACAAAGTTTAAGTAGCACTGGCAAGAGACCTGATTGCTTGAAGTGGCAGAGAGGGGAATAAGGACAAAGAGGCAAACACACAGGGGCTGTGATCACCCATGGAATCTGTGGTCGCTGACTTAGGAGAGTTGAGAGTCGCACAGTGACACGAACTTACCCCAATAGTCACTGGTCTGGCTGGAGAATTGGGCTGTGAAAGTGGCACACTTGAATAGGAGGAATTTCTGAAAAAGTAAAACTGTTTGGGGACTTCTGCAACAGCTGCTGAGCCTACTTCTCTCCCAGCCAGGCAGTGATCCCAATGTTGGGCTGAAGGCCTTGCGGTCCCCCATAGCACTGGGAAGGGACTCAGGCAGCCTGACTGAGCACTAGTACTTGAGCCTGCTGGCACCATGACCCTGGCAGCACCTGGCCCACAGTGGTAACTGTGAGGAAAGAGCCTCTGAGGAAGACCTGGATCCCACACCAGAGAGGTGCCGGACTAGCTCTAGAGAGAGTGCATGAAAGACTGGCTGAGTACACATTGAGAAGGGAGAAGAGACATACCAATTGCTCCTCAGCCTGCTGCAGCCAGCAAGACCAGATAGACTGGTTTGGCCAGTTTGAAACCAACCAGAGGTGTTTGGTTTTTTTAAAGTAATCTTTTATTTTTTTAATTTTTAATATTGTTTTATCTTTCAATACCTTTTTCCTCTCTTTCCTTCTTTCTTGTTTTATTCTTTCTTCCTTTCTTCCCAATTTTATCTCTTCTTCCTCCCTTCTACTGCTTTTTTTTAAATACCCACAAGTGAGACAAAAAAATCTGGAACTGTGAAAGGACCAGAGTTGGACCCAAAGAGGGGGCATCCCAACAGTTGAGACAGAGAGACAAATTTCACTTTGTTATTGCAGAGAAACTGCAAGTTACTGTATATTTGTATTATTACTTTTTAAATTATTCTTAAATATTTTGTTTTAATAGTATTTTTGTATTCTTCTTCTTTCTGTATAGTCTTCTTTGCTTGGCTGGTTATAATGTAACATTTGACAGGTTTCCCCTGTTCTCTCTTCCACAGTGTATTGCTAATCTACTGTCCTTCACATCATTTGTGTTCCTTTAGCACACTACTCAAAGTCTTGTGCCCCCTATTCTTGTTATCCAGATCACATAGATTCTGTCATATGATTGTTGCTCTAATTTTATTGTAAATAATAGCTGTTCCATACTATTGTAAATACTTCACAACACCCCTCCCAGATCTCAGCCCACTTCACAGCCCACTGAACTCTATTACTGTAGTGGTTAACTCTATTCTCTCACACACTAACCTATTTATTATCCTCTACTCTCACCTTACCTCAGAATCTGACCTCCCACAATCTCACTGCTTTCTAGATCCAACTCACAATCCTTCCCTCCCCAACAAGGGTCCTATCTTCTTTCCATCTCTTCTTAAAAGTGGCTAGTTGCGTGGAGGATCACGGTTAACACTATAAACATCCAAAGGATCCTCTATCTCTTCTCTACCAGCTACTACTGTAAATATCATAGAATACTCTCTTGCTGTCATAAACCATTTTGCCTTCCCCCTCCAACTGATCACAAAAAAGAGTAGGTGGAAGTGATGAACACCAAGATACCCACTGGAAGAGGGAACCCAACAACAAAGGAACCACCAACAGATAACAACAGAAGAAGGTGAAAGAGGGAGTGGAAACCACACAAACCTCAATGTAGAACCTATCTTGAAATGCAACTAACTAGTGGAGAAACAACCCAGTACAAACAACTGAACAAGAGCAAAATAGAATCCTCAAAACCTCATACACACAGAAGAATTAGCTTCAATACAACCTTCCCTCACTAGCACAACAAATTATAACAGGTGGTGGACAGAGTGACCATCAGTTAACCAACTGGTGGGAAGGACCCACAAAAGAAAGACCCCAAAATGATCAAAACTGAAAGACAAACACAGAGCCAACTTAAAGAACAGCCCAAGACCAGTGAGCTTGGGAGATCAAGGAGACCACATCATTAAATCTTACAGGTATTCTACCACAGAAGTTCACACCATAAACCCAGGGAGCCAGAAGAAATCAATTTAAGAAGCTGAAGCTAACAAAAAGATTCTCACAAACAATGGGAAGACAAAGAAATAATACCCAAATGAAAAGAAAGGAGGAAGCCTCAGAAAGAATGCTAAATGAAATAGAGGCAAGTCAGCTATCAGATATTGAATTCAAAGCACTGGTTATCAGGAAGTTCAAAGAGCTCACAGTCAGCTACCAGAAACTACAGGGGAGCTACAATGAACTCACTGCAAACTATATCAACATGAAAAAGGAAATAGAAACTATCAGCAAGGGCCAAGAGGAAATGAAGAATACAATTTCTGAACTGAAGAACACAGTGGAAGGAATCAAAAGCAGGATTGATGAACCAGAAGATCAGATCAGCGAGTTGGAGGACAAAGTAGTGTAAAAACAAAACAAAACCCAGAAAGAGCAAGAAAAGGAAAAGAGGCTCAGAAAGAATGAAGAGGGATTAAGAGAAATGTGAGACAATATAAAACATAATAATATCTGAATAATAAAAATACCAGAAGGAGAAGAAAAAGAGCAAGGGATGGAAAACCTATTTGAAAAAGTAATGATGGAAAACTTCCCTAATTTGATGAGAGAAAAAGTCATGCAAATCCAGGAAACACAGAGAGTCCCAATCAAGAGGAACCCAAAGAGGCCCATTTTAAGACACATCATCATTAAAATGGCAAAATTCTAGGACAAAGAGAGAATCTTAAAGGAAGCAAGGGAGAAAAAGGAAGTAACATACAAGGGAGCCCCAATAAAGTTAACTGCTGACTTCTCAATAGAAACACTCCAAGCAAGAAGAGAATGGCAAGAAATATTTCAAGTAATGAGAACCAGAGGCCTTCAACCAAGTCTACTTTACCCAGTCTACTTTATCTCAATCAAGACAGAAGGCCAAACGAGGAGCTTCCCAGACAAAAGGAGTCTAAAAGAATACACCTTCACCAAACCAGCTCTGCAAGAGATGCTAAAGGGACTGCTCTAAGGAAAGGAAAAGAGAGAGACAAAGAGGAACACAGGTACAAAAATGGCAATGAATAAGTACCTATCAATAATAACCTTAAATGTAAATGAATTAAATGCTCCAATCAAAAGACATAGAATAGCTGAATGGAAAAGAAAGCATGGCCCACACATATGCTGCCTACAAGAAACCCACCTCAGGACAAAAGACCTACACAGACTGAAGGTGAAGGGCTGGAAACAAATTTTGCAAGCAAACGAACAGGGAAAAAAAGCAGGGGTAGCAATACTCATTTCAGACAAAATAGACTTTAAAAAAGGGGGCCATAAAGAGAGACCCAGAAGGTCACTTCATAATACCCAAAGGAAGAATCTACCAAGAAGACATAAACATTGTAAATATATATGCACCCAACATAGGAGCACACACATATATAAAGAAAATCTCAGAGGATTTCAAGAAAGATATTGATAGCAACACAATTATAGTAGGGGATTTTTATACCCCATTGTCAAAAATGGGCAGATCTCCCAAACAAAATATCAACAAAGATATTGTGGCATTGAACAACACCCTAGGGGAAATGGACTTAATTGATATATGTAGAGCCCTTCATCCCAAAGAAGCTAAATACACATTCTTTTCAAATGCACATGGAACAGTTTTAAAGATAGACCACATGATAGGACTCAAAACAAGCTTCAACAAATTCAAGAAAATTGAAATCATACCAAGCATTTTCTCTGACCACAAGGGACTGAAACTAGAAACCAACCCCAAGGGAATTTTTTCCCCAAAACCCAAAACACTCAAAATTATTGAGATTGAATAGCATGCTATTAAACAATGAATGGGTCAAGAATGAAATTAGGGAAGAAATCAAAAAGTTTCTAGAAACAAATGAAAATGATCTCACAACAACCCAAAACTTATGGGACACAGCAAAGGCAGTCCCAAGAGGGAAGTTTATAGCAATACAGGCCTACCTAATAAAGATACAAACATTTTGAACAAACAACCTAACCTTGCATCTACAATAACTCAAGGAACAACAACAAAGACAGCACAGAGCAAGTAGAAAGAAGGAAATAACCAAGATCAGAGCGGAACTAAATGACGTAGAGACTAAAAGCACAATTCTAAGAATCAATCAATCCAGGAGCTGGTTCTATGAAAAGATAAACAAAATCTACAAGCCTTTAAGTAGGCTCATCAAGAAAAAAAAGAGAGAGGACCCAAATAAGCACAATCAGAAATGAAAGATGAGATATTACAACTGACACCACAGAAATACAAAGAATTGTAAGAAACTACTATGAAGAACTGTATGCCAAGAAATTTGAAAACCTAGGTGAAATGGACAAATTTATAAAAAAATAAGATCTTCCAAAACTTAATGAAGAAGAAGCAGAAATCCTGAAGAAACCAATAACAACAGATGAAATTGAAGCAGTAATAAAAAAACTCCCATCACACAAAAGCCCTGGACCAGATGGTTTCACAGGAGAATTCTACAAAGCATTTAAAGAAGAGCTAATCCCTATCCTTCACAGACTATTCCAAAAAATCCAAAATCATGGAAGACTCCCAAACTCTTTTTACAAAGCCAGCATCATCCTAATCACAAAACCAGATAAAGATACAACAAAGAAAGAAAACTTCAGGCCAATATTGCTAATTACATAGATGCTAAAATCCCAACAAAATATTGGCAAACTGCATCCAACAATACATTAAAAAGACCATGATCAAGTGGGATTCATCCCAGGGATGCAAGGATGGTTCAAAATTTGCAAATCAGTAAATGTAATACATCACATAAACAAAAGCAAAGACAAAAATCACATGAGCATATCAATAGATGCAGAAAAAGCATTCGATAAGGTACAACACCCATTTATAATAAAAACACTCAGCAAAGTGGGAATAATGGGAGCAATCCTCAATATAATAAAGGCCATATATGAGAGACCTATAGTCAACATCATACTCAGTGGGCAAAAACTAAAATCTTTCCCACTAAGATCAGGAACAAGATAAGGTCATCCACTTTCACCACTTCTATTCAATATAGTATTGGAAGTTTTAGCCACAGCGATCAGGCAAGAAAAGGAAATAAAAGGCATCCAAATCAGAAAGGAGGAAACAAAACTGTCATTGTTTGCAGATGACATGATAGTGTATATAGAAAATCCTATAGACCCCACCAAAAACTTGCTTGACTTAATAAATGAATTTGGCAAAACAGTGGGATACAAAGTCAATATCCACAAATAAAAGGCATTTTTATATACCAACAATGAAACAGCAGAAGCAGAAATCAAGAAAAAAATCCTATTAGATATAACAAAAGAAAAAATAAAATACCTAGGAATAAACCTAAACAAGGAGGTAAAAGACCTGTATGCAGAAAACTACACAACACTGAAGAAAGAAATCAAGGAAGACACAAACAAATGGAAACATATACCGTGTTCATGGATTGGAAGAACTAACATCATCAAAATGTCCATATTACCCAAAGCAATTCACAGATTCAATGCAATACATATTAAAGTACCAATGGCATATTTCACAGACATGGAACAAACACTTCAAAAATTTATATGGAACCATAAATGACCCCAAATAGCAGCTGCAATTTTGAGAAAGAAGAACAAAGTAGGAGGGATCACAATACCTAATACAAAACTGTCTTACAAGGCTACTATAATCAAAACAGCCTGGTACTGGCATAAAAACAGGCACATAGACCAATGGGACAGAACGGAGAGCCCAGAAATAAATCCAAGTCTTTATGGTCAATTAATATTCAACAAAGGGGGCAGCAACATAAAATGAAGTAAAAATAGCCTCTTCAACAAATGGTGTTGGGAGAACTGGACAGCTATGTGCAAAAAATGAAACTCGAGCACAAACTTACACCATACACCAAAATAAATTCAAGGTGGATAAAAGATTTAAATACAAGCCATGACACCATTAAAGTCCTAGAGGAGAATATAGGCATGACAATTTTAGATATTTCATGCAGCAACATTTTTACTGATATGTCCCCTAGAACAAGCGACATAAAGGAAAAAATAAACAAATGGGATCTCATCAAAATAAAGAGTTTCTGCACAGCTAACGAAAACAGTATTAAAATAAAAAGAGAACCCACTGTATGGGAAAACATATTTGCCAATGATGCCTCAGACAAAGGTTTAATCTCCAAAATATACAAAGAACTTACATTACTCCACTCTAAGAAGACAAGCAACCCAATTAAAAAGTAGGCAAAGGACTAGAACAGACACTTCTCCAAGGAGGACATACAGAGGATCCAGAGACACATGAAAAGGTGCTCAATATCACTAGCTATCAGAGAAATGCAAATTAAAACCACAATGAGATACCACTTTACACAGGTTAGAATGGCTATCATAAACAAAGCAATAAACAAATGTTGGAGAGGTTGTGGAGAAGAGGGTACCCTAATCCATTGTTGGTGGGATTGCAGACTGGTACAACCACTATGGAAAACAGTATAGAATTTTCTCAGAAAACTAAAAATGAATCTTCCTTTGACCCAGCAATTCCACTGCTAGGATTATACCCTAAGAACCCTGAAACACCAATCCAAAAGAACCTATGCACCCCAATGTTCATAGCAGCACAATTTACAATAGCCAAGTGTTGGAAGCAACCTAGATGTCCATCAGTAAATGAATGATCAAAAAACTATGGTACATTTACACAATGGAATTCTATACAGCAGAAAGAAAGAAGGTGCTCCTACCCTTTGCAACAGCATGGATGGAACTGGAAAGCATTATGCTGAGTGAAATAAGCCAGGTGTTGAAAGACAAATACCATATGATCTCACCTTTAACAGGAAACTAAACAACAAAACAAACAAACAAGCAAAATATAACCAAAGATACTGAAATAGAGAACAGGCTGACAGTGACCAGAGGGGAGAGGGGAGGGAATTTCAGGAGAGAAGGAGAAGGGTTTATAGGAACAAGTATAAAGGATACATGGACAATAACGAAGGGGGGTGGAAATAGGAGGGAGGTGGGAAGCATTGGGGAGGTGGGTTGGGATGGGAGTAAAAGACAGAACACTGTACTTGAACAACAATTAAAATAAAATTTTTAAAAAAGAAAAAGCATTTGATAAAATCCAGCACCAATTTATGATTAAAAACTCTCAGCAAAGTGGGAATTAGAGGTAACACACCTAGACGTAATAAAGGCCACATGTGACAAACCCACTGCTAGCATCATACTCAATGGGAAAAACTTCAACTGTTCCCCTTAAGATCAGGAATAGGACAGGGATGTCCTCTTTCACCTCTCTTATTCAACACAGTACTAGAAGTCCTAGTCACAGCCATCAGACAATAAGAAGAAATAAAAGGTATCCAAATTAGAAAGGAAGATGTAAAACTGTCCTTATTTGCAGGTAATATGATACTGCATATGGAGAATCCTAAAGATTCCACCAAGAAACTAGTAGAATTGATAAGTAAGTTCAGCAAAGTAGCAGAATATAAAACAAATATCCAGAAATCAGTTGCATTTTATACATCAATAATGAACTATCAGAAAGGAAAGTTAATAAAACAATCTCATTTATAATTGCTCGAGAAAGGATAAAATACTTAGGAATAAATTTAATCAAGGATGTAAAAGACCTGCGCTCAGAAAAATTATGACACTAAAGAAACTGAAGAGGATACAAATAAGTGGAAGCACATACTACATTCACAGATAGGAAGCATTAACATCATTAAAATATCCATACTATCCAAAGCAATCTATAGATTGAACACTTTTCCTATCAAGATTCCAATGACATATTTCACAGAACTAGAACAAATATTTCAAAAATTTATATGGAACTACCAAAGGCCCTGAATAGCAACAGTGATTTGGGGGAAGAAAAACAAAGTTGGAGGACTCACTCTACTTAATGTGAGACTATACTTTAAGGCTACAGTAATCAGACACTATGATAACAGCATAAAAACAGACAAGCTGTGGATCAGTGGAATAGAAAAGAGAACACAGAAATAAACCCACTCTTTTATAGGCAATTAATGATTGTCAGGGGAATTATTACAGTATGTTGTTCTATTTTATTAGTAGTAGTTGTCCATCTTTTACTAAGCCTAATTTATGAATTAAAGTTTATCACAGGGATATATACATAGGAAATAACATAGTATATATAGGGTTCAATACTATCCAAGGTTTCAGGCATCCACTTGGGGTCCTGGAATGCACCCTCTGCAGATAGGAGGGAACTACTGTACATAGTCTTGCCCATGTTTACCCCTGAAGAAAATTTAGTAGAGAGTATAGGGGTTTTCTGTATTATTTCTTACATGTAAAATTTTAATTATTTCAATAAAAATTTCAATTAAATTAAAAACGTTCTTTGTCTCTTGCTACCCCCCCACACACATACAGAGGCAGAGAGACAGAGAGAGAGGGGGAGAGAATGAATATCTGGAATTGTGTTCATCAGATATTTATGGCACAGTGGTTTCTAAAGCTTCTTTATATGTTATGTACAAATTGGATTTTTAAATAATAAGTAAGGGTTACTTTACAAATAAGCTAATATTCATTATTCCTTCAAAGGAATTAAGAAGCAGAGAGTATCAATACATGTCTCAAAGTTCTATTCACCATTATCTGAGAAAAGTGATGGACTGAGGAAGGTGAAGATAAAGTTGAAGAAAGAGCATGTGAATAACTGTGTTGGCTTGATGGTAAAATTAGAGTGATGATGAGAGTTTGAGGCCCATGAGAGGGGCTTCAGACAGAAAATACAACACTCTCCTGTGAGAGCCAGCATTGCCATCTCAGCTGCAGAGCTATGTGTGTTAGTTATAAGGCCTCTGAAATAGTGGCATGACCAAATCCATTTAATCCATAACTTCCGCTAGTAAAATGCCTCCTAGGACCTATAATTTATCCCCAGTGTATCAGTTGGATTATCTTGCTGAACAATAACTAAATTTCAAGAAACATCACAGAGATGAACTTCAGAGACTCACTAGTCCCAGTTCTGCAATAGCTCCCTGCACCTCAATAGTGTTATCCTGATAGAAGGACCGTGACCCACATCCTGCAACTTCACATAGATAGTGTTAGAAACTTATGAGATATTAATTGTAGGGGACCGGTTTGTTTTGGTCTGGCAAATGTGACTCAGCCCTGTATGGAAAAGCTACAGAAGCAAAGTGGTGGGCAGGAGCCACTTTCCCATGGGAATCAGGCCTAGAAACTGCATACAGACTGTTATGGCTTGTTCTTGCTAAAACTCCATCACCCTGGTCTAAAACAACAAATGTGTATTGTCTATCTTCAAGATGATTTCCAAAGCCTGTATGAATTTTCCCAAGGACAGAGCTAATCAGCTTATTGCCATTCCCCTCTGCATGTTATTTTCATTTTCTTGATTGTACCTAAAATGTAGACAATAATATTCTATGTAATAGATGATAAATCTTTCTCTGATGTAAGACCTGAGGAAAACAATAAAAGCCCGTTTAGGCAAGGGGTGACCCACTCTTCCCTTGAGAGAGTAGGCCATGCTGTTCCCCTTTTCTCCACAGGATTATTGTCACCTGTGCATTCATTCTTGTCGTCAGCCACAACAGGCGGACTCTGCTGGCTGGAGTCCTCCACAATTAATGTATATTTCATCGTCTTTTTTCCTAAGTCCTCTTTTTGCTTCTGCCACTAACTTAGCAGGAGAACAATAAAAAAGGAGAACTGTTAAAATAAAAGTTTTCTTTAGAAAAAAAAATTAAACTCCTCTCAAAAACATCTTTCATGTTAATTGCTTCTCCAGTTAGTCTCAGTAAAGTAATAGCCAAATGTGCTATTAACTGTGTCTATTGAGTATATAGAGCCAGATGAGATTTGTTTATTCCACATTTCAATCCAAACTCTTTAGTTCAAGATAATATGTATTTACCGAGCATTTACTGCAGGCAAGGTACTAGATTCAGCATGGGACATACAACGATGATTAAGATTCACAAAATATAGATGACTATCACTGTCTATAAAGTGATGGTACTGAGTTTCATGCTTTTTAGGGTGTTTCATTTATCTTCAGAACTGGATAGGGTAAGTTTCAGTATTGTTCCCATTTCATAAACAAGTTTAATGGGCTCTAAGAGAGGTTTAGTCACTTGCCCTGACTTACAAAATTCCACAGAAGAACTAAACTAGTCCTGCATGGCAGCACTAGTGCACAGAGGATGAGGAGTTAATTCCAGGTCTGTCTCACTCTGAAGTCTGAACACAATGCTGTATGACCACAGAGGAAGAACATGGAAATGCACACCTGGGGTTTGGGGAAAAGGCTTCTCAAGGGCGAGACATTTGGAGATGTGGTTCTCAAGTTTATATTCAAGAAGATGACAAATGGAGGATTTCAAGGATAGACTATTGCATGAGCCAAAATAAAAAGAAATGAAAATGCCTGATTTTCATTTCTGCAACCAGCTATTGACTTGGTGGCTTGAGTGTGGGTACATGGGCTCATTTGTACCCACAAATGTGGGTATCACTTGTGGGTATCACAGGCTCATTTATTGTCATCAAAGACATATGGCAGTCACTGAGGACTTACCATTTTAGACCTAAATGAAACTAAGGATAGAAAAATAAATACCATAGAGCACAGAATATAACATGCTAAATAAAGTCTTAGAATGCAGTACACCTTTCAGTAGTAATTAGCAGAGAAAATGAAACTAAGACTTTTTTGATTAATGTGGTTTTATTGGTCCCTGTTGATAACTTCATTACTAATAACAAATGCAGATCCTTAAACACAAAGCAGAGATGAAGAATTGTTACAAAAGAAATGAAAAGATCACAGTGTTGAAAGTCATCAACTCATGTCAAGTGGTCATTAAAATTTAGTTCCTAAATGATTATTTCCCAAACATTTCAAGGATGCTGTGAATTAGATTGCCGTTTTAAACTAGTTGTTTCCATTCAACTCTTTTAATGAAAACAAATGTCTTTGGGAAAATGTGGCAAAGATTTCTTGACCCTTGAATATACTACTCAGTAATGCAAATCCCAATTGTAAATAAATTGGTTAAAATTTAAGTTTAAATGCTCACTATGAGTAAATCATAAAAAGCAGCCCCCAAAAGTCCCACAAAAACTCTTTGTATCATCAGTTTTGTTCCTCATCAGTGAGGAACACAGATGCTAGTGGAAGTACTGGTTTGAAAATTAGGGCAGGTGAGTTATGGCCCAGGGCTGACCATTAACTGGCTTTAAAATTCCTCTAGCTTTAGTTTTCTGATCTCTAAAATAAGGAACCAGGAGAAAAGTTTCCTTCCAGCAATAACAGTCTATAATTTTATGATTATTCTTTGCAGGCTAAAAAAGACAGTGTGATACAGACAGGAAATGAACTAGGTATTAGGGACGAATGGGCTCTGGCCCCTGGATTTCTGCATGTGACACCATTCTGCACGGCTCTTTTTCTCCCCCCCCCCCCCCCCCACCGTCTTGGTTTCCTGTGTTATGTGAATCAACACAGATGGAAAATTGTGTGAACTTAATGGCTCTCTCCTCTGTTTTTATTGTTTTGTTTTAAGTATCAGTGTAACTTATTCCTAGGAATTATTTATGACTTCTTAGCACATTTTAGCAACTGCCTCTTCTCATTTATTTGAATCCCTTTATATCCTGCTACTTAGGAGCACAGATTCTCATTAATGGTCTTCCCCAGGGAGTGCTTAATCAATCGCCTATGCCTTATTAAATTGCTCCAAAAGCTACTCAACTCTTATTTGGGGGATTTTCTAGAAGGGGAAGTCGAAGAGAAAGGCACGAGGTAATATTTCAGATGGGCAAAAATCAGTTATCATTTCCTAATATTCTGGTCCCAGATGGGCCCTTACTATATTCTCCTAGCTTCATCTGTCTCTTTCTCGTCTCTATCTTGCATAGACACTGCCACTAACTTGTGCCTTGATGGGACATTTTCTCCTAGATTTCATAGACACAATTCCTTTGCCCTTCTGCTCTGGTCAAAATAAGATTGGAATTTTCAAAAATAAAATTTACTAAGAATATAAGTATACATACACCCAACAATAAAAACATCCCACAGAAACATAGAAATAAACATGTATCAATAGATTCATCATCTCAAAATATCTACAAACTGGCTACAAACTGCCTTGATAATTAAACATAGGGATCTACTTTTACCACTGACTCGAAAATATTATATTTAAAAAATACAATAACTTAAATATATGAAGAAATATTGGCAACAAGCAAAATGCATACAAAACTATTGTTGTAGTATGTCTTGGCGTATCCATAGCTTTCCTACTAGAAACCATTAAAGGATACACAATGGGATACAGGTATCTTAGAGGTACCCTTTAGTGTGGACTGTCAAGAACACAGGTCAACCCTCTCATCCTGACTTTCAGGGATCCTTTTGGTCTGGTCTCTCCAATGCTATTTCTGAGTTTCTCCTGTGCAACATTGGTTATATGTTTGCCTTTCTGTGAGCACGTCTCCTCACTTTCATGATTTTGCTCAGGCTGTTCTTTCACAATAATGTTCATCTAGTGGTCACCATATTTCATATAATTAAGTCGTGTTTATCCCTTGCAGTGCTGATTTAAAGGCTGCCTTCCAGATAAGCCTACCTGTCCTATACCTGCTGGCAGAAATATTCTCTACTTCCAAAATTTCACAGAACATTGTTTGTATTCCTTTTATGGGATTTAAACTTCTCGCTTTGTGTAATGTTTATTTACATGCTTGTCTTATGCCTTTCACTAAAAAGTAAACCCCCCCAAGAGTAGATTCCATAGCTGCTTCAGTTTTCAGATCCCTGGGTAGCAACCCACCCAGAGCTTTACACAATGGCTTCATCAAATGAATGTTGAGTGGGAGTGTAAAAAATTTAGTCCTCCTGTGGACTAAAAACAGACAGTAGGTAAGAAGAATATGTCAAGATACCTAGATTTCTAGTTGCCATAATGGGTCGAGTGGTGTCACCATTAATAAGATAGGGAACAAAGAACTAATTTTGGGTGGGACAGCATAAGTTCAATTTAAGACATGTTGAATTTGCAGCATTTTTGGAATATCTGAGATTGAAGTGGAGACGGAATCAAAAGAATGTTTGTTATAAGAGCAGCCAAGATAACAGTTTAGAAGTCCCATGTATTACGGGAAAGGAGTAAATGTTCCAAAGGGTGAATAATTCTCACCATGACATGATCACAGCCATTAGAGAAAAATTATCTTGCTCAGAAAATAGAAAGTAAAATGGAGCCATGCATTGTACTACACTGAAAAAACCTTATTATTACTTACTATTGATTTTTCTGCTTTCTCCTTTCATTTATTTCTATAAAATCAAAATCCCATTCAAGTGCATTTCCATTACATAAAGCCCTATACCGAACTAAAGAGTTGACAGCTTGAACCAGGCACTTTTAGCATTGAATGGTTAGATAGTTTTTTAGTTTGTCTTTAATTTGTTAATCCTTTGAGAAATGTGTCAAAGTTGCTTTATATCCTGGTTTGAAAAGTGCATATGCTGGGACAAATGGGTGATTGAAGCAGTACCACAAATACAGCCAGGATTTTTGGCCTGAGAGATAGTATGTTTGAGTTACTAAATGCTTACATAGCTTCCTTTTGGTTCGATATAATTATATGCAAAATTAATTTAAATATATGAAAGTTAATTACCACTGGCATATAGAGCATGTCAAATAAAATATTAAAGTTATTTTGCTTTATACATACAGCAAGAGAAATTTAAAAGATAATATGTTAATATAACTATCACAAAAACAAATTTTAATTTGGAATTTGTCATCATTTAAGTGGGCTAGGTTTTTCCTTTATTTATAATACAAATCACAGCTTAAATAATATTTTTAGGTAACTGTTCAAGATATAAATTTACACTCAAATGAATGAAGCTTGGGATTTTGGATCAGGATTTGAATTCTTGCTAAGTCATTCATTACTTATACAGCCTCATACAAATTAATGAGTCTCTTAAAACCTTAGTTCTAAAAAACAAAACAAAACAGAACAAAACAAAAAACCAAAAACCCCTGACCAGTGTGGCTCAGTTGGTTGGGCATCATCCTACAAAGCAAAAAGTTGCCAATTTCATTCTCTGTCGGGGCACATGCCTGGGTTGCCTTTTGGTCCCCAGTTGGGGCACATATGAGGGGCACTAACTAGATCATAGATGTTTCTCTCCCTCTATTTCTCCCTCCCTTTTCTTCTTTCTAAGAAAACAGAAACCAAACCAAACCTCAGTTCCTCTCAGCTGTGAAAATGGGGTATCATAAAATATTTTCCTCAGGGTTGTTGTAAAAGTGCATGAGGTAACATAAATAAAGTCCTCATACAATGTCTGGCATGTAGTAAGCACTAAGGAAATAGTAATTAAATATGTAAAACTACAACAGAAATTCAAATACCTTTTAAGTCATGTCCTATTTTCTGCCTACTTACCCCAGCTCCCTAAATAGTGATATGCTCCTGAGATGAAACTATTAAGGTTCTCAAGAATGCATTTAAATTACAGGACACTACTCTTAGATTAACAACACATCTATAACAATTTACCTTAGGGAAATAATAAGAGATTCATGTGTAGATTTTTTTCAGTGTCATTTATTGGAATAAAAATAATTAGTAATAACCTAAATGTCTAAAATATTAAGGGATTAGTTAAGTTAGTCATTGAATGGTCATGGAAGAGAATGTTGTACAAGAATTAAAAAATTTGTGGTAGAAGAATATTCAATGATATGGATATTCACTATTTACTGAAAGAAGGTAGTTCTTAAAACAGAAGTATTACTCTAATTTTGTTTTAGAATGTATTTCTATTCATAAGATTCTAGGTTATAAATTAAAATGTTATATTTGAATGATTTTTATGTTCTATACTCTCATTTAAATTTCCTAGAATAAACACATATAGTATCTAAAATTAGTATTAAACATAGTCAATATTATAAATACATAGTAGATTATGAAAAATCCAAATAGAAAGTATAAAGACATTAAAATTATTTTTGAATATAATTGAACCAGGGAAAATGATACCAACAAATATTAGCATCAAAAATCTTTCAAATTTTATGTTCCTTTTTAAACCTCAATCTACCTCACTTTACAGAGGACTAGAAAATACATGAAAATATGCAGCAATACTAATCACCTATTGAAGTTCACATTCTTTGTTCTGATGAAGTTTTTAAAAAAGGTTGCCAGTAATTTTACCAATTCTGGAATGCAACTCAACATGCAGCAATCACTTTTCATGTACAGTAAGTGTTCCATATCTCTAAATCGCAAGGAGGGAATTTAAATGAGTTCTTTCCTCATCTTAATAACTCCTTCATTATAAAATTGTTCACATTTTGTAATGATCTTTGGGATTTTGGAATCAAGAATCATTTGATTACCTGGCTTTTTCTGTGCCTCCCATGCATTGATAAATGTCAATGAATTCCATGAGTTGTTTTTGCAACATCACATCTTTGCCCTCAATTTGAGTAATGAATTTATGTTGTAGAAGATCTGACACTGTTGGACGTTTTTCATAATCTTTAGTCAAGCACCTGCACTGGCAAAAAAGAACATGAAATTATTAGATAAGTTAGATCAACTAGGATTCATATTTCTAAAAGCTATGCTAACATAACACAACAATGCTCTTCATAAATGCTCAGCCCAGGAAACAACTCACAAGATGTTAAACTGCAATATGATGAAGTGAGTGTTTGTGAAAGTGCACACATCTGTGATTGTGCTGTAGTGCTACCAACTTTTATCTAAATACTACTCCTTAGTCTCCCAGAAAGCATTATCGCATAGTGATAATTAAACTTGGTCTGCACCGTGAAGTCTCCTTTACATGTCAGTAGTTAAAAATAAACAACAATAAAGTCATTACAGTTTTGACATTTATCTAAAACTAAAACAAACCTTTCAGATTCCCTTTGCTAATGCTTTTAGAGGCTTCTCAATTGATCTAGTTCTTTCTAAGTGATAAAACTGCTAACTCATTTGAGAAGGCTAATGCACTTAGGATGATTACAATTCCATATCAGTAAGTGTATGTGCGGTTCACTCCTTGAAAGGTTCAACTAGAGCAGAGTCATAAGAAAGGAGGCCAGGAGGGAGAGCCCCTGAAGCAACGTCACAGGAGGAACATTTGAACAAACTTTGGATTTTCCTTCAGCTATGGCACTGTCTTCAGATATTTGGAAGAGGGATTAGACAGTGCTCAGTGATCACAAGAGACAAAGAATAATAACAAAAATAATAAACAAACACACAAACAGAAACCTTAAGATGGACTGGTGGAATTAAGTGAGAAACAGGCTCTGACTGGTTAGCACAGTTGGTTAGAGCATCATCCCAATATGCCAAGGATGTGGGTTCAATCCCCAGTCAGGGCACATAAAAAAATCAGCCAATGAATGCATAAATAAGTGGAGCAATAAATCAATCTTTTTTTGTTTCTTAAATAAAGTAAATTAAAAAAAAGACAGAAACAGATTTCAGGTCAGCATAAAGAAGAACTTCAACAATGAGGTTTCCCAAGGGTAGACTGGGCCACGTTGGGAAGTACAGACTGTTTTTATTCGGGGTGTTTACTGATTGGATATGTTTGAGACATACAGTGGATATGTTTGAGAAGGATTTACACTCCAAATATAAGTTTGGGCTATATAAATTTACAATATCCTTCCAACCCCCAGATTCGGGGGATCTGTGATTATGAGAAAACTGGTCAGAGTCGGGCTGTCATTTGAGGTCACAGAAAAAGAAAAAAAAGAAGGAATCTTGACCTGACCAGTGCCATTTCTAACCTGTATTGTTAATTCTCTTGAAATGGTAAGAAGGCCATTAATTTTATCAGCCTTAACCAAAAAGATATTTCCGAGGTATGCTAAAACACACTAAGAAAATAAGGGTGGAATAAGGATGAAAATGAAAACGAAAGCTCTTAGCTTTCATCTAGTTTAATAGAATGTGTCAGTTTCTGACATCTTAAGAACTTGTGTGTATATATTGAGTTTAGTCACATATAAAATTATTCAAAAAATTATTTATGTAAGTAAAACTTCATCAAATATCTGATGTACACAGGTATTTGGCTAAGACACTGGAGTACAGTGACAATTAAGGCCCATTCAGTGCCCTGCAGTTGCTTGTCTAGTTAGGAAGAAAGGCCTCAAAGAAGGGAGCCAGATAGAAGTGGCGACGTTACTAGAGGAAGACAAGCAAAATGCCACGAGAGCACACAGAACAGAATACTAACTGCCTGGAGGAAATCAGGAAATGTTCCTCAGAGGTGATGTTGTGTGAAATATGTCAAAGTCACCAGGTTCCACTGAGGGTCTGCAAACATGGGGTATAATTACGAACTGAGAGGAGACTTTCCAAGTTACCAATGATTTTTTCAAGAGATTTGTGAAATTCGATTGCAGTTTATTAAATATCCTCTGGTGCATAATACATACTCAGTAATGACTCGTTAAGTGAAAACTAAGAAATAAATGTCATCAGTCTTTTCTGGGTTTACACAACTGTTAAATCTACCTATGCCCCTTCTCTTCATAAGAATAAGTAGATATCCTTGGTAGGAAAACCAGTGACGGCAGTTACATATGGGTATGACTTTCTACATTTTCTGAGTGGAGATGACACCAAATCTTAGTGACCTCTTTCTTCCACTTACAAGCTGGGGTCATCCCATATTCTTATTTTTTAAGGTGAAGTGATAATAGAGTGTGAAAAAAACAAGGACTGTGGGAGTGGTGGGGTGGGCTGGGAGGAGGAGAGCAAAGGGGGAAAATTGGGACAACTATAATAGAATGACAGTAAAGAAAAGAAAACTGGAAACATTCATAGGGCCTAACAATGTAATTGGTTAATTAAAAAAAAAGTCTGTGGGACAGGTATTTGGAAGTTACTAGAATAACAGCATCTGGAATTGCCAAGGCACTGCACTGAATCACCAAGTTAAAAATGTTCACTGAATTTCAAATGTATAAGCAATTTATCTTTATGATTATGTGATCCACCAACTGCCATGAATATTCCCTGTGATGAGAATTAATGATGAAGATAAACGGGGGGGTTAAATAACAGACTAAATAGAAGGTGGGTGAGCAGGTGGGAGAAGCTGTGGGTATGGCAGCTAAAGGCAGGTGGACAGAAGAATGTGTTACTGAACGACGAAAAAACGTCTGCATAAGCATCACTGTCAGTAAGTGGATAAACAGGACCTTAAGACATTGTTTGAGGAACAATGAATTCAAGGAACACTGAACATTCATGAGAATCAACAAATGCTTGTTTTGAAGAAAACAATGGAAACCTCTGGGCCTATTTAATAGATAAAAAGTAAGGAAGAGATTCAGCAGCATAAAGGAATTGTTCTAAAAGGCACATTTCAAGGTGAGCAGCATGGTATCGCTTCAATTTTTAAAAAAACACTCTCTTGTTACTCACTTGCTAATGAAATCATTGAATTCTGCTGACCATATCTCAGGCTGCCTTAGTCTGGGAGGTGGATTCCTAGAAAAACAAGAATCAAGGTTGAATTGTATACATGGCTGAGTTGGTGCAAAATTAGGGGCAGAACCAGACAGACCAAGCCAGCACTGCTCTCACAGGTCCTGCCAGGTAAAATCAAGCATTACCATCATTTTCCAATTCAAAGGCAGATAATGAGTTATTAATCATTCTTTATATAAAATGACAGGTTTCTTGTTTCTCTGAAAGCATTTAATAGATGACCCAATTTTTCTAACTGAAAAATTTTTTTATTTTAAAGAATCTTTTTGCTTTTACCTGAGAGCCCTAGGGGAAAACATCAATACTTAGCAGAATAGAGACAAGGAATACAAGGAAAAGGGTTTTTTGCTTTGGGCCCTGCAGAAGTCTCTGAGGGACACCCAGGGTACACAGAGGTGACCTGACAGGAGGCGTTCAGGAGATGGAGGAAACTGGAGCATAGAAGGGCATAGGACAGTGAGGACAATGACTCTGTGGGTTGTTCCATTGTTATTGAATACATGGCCATAAATAAGGTTACAGAAAGCAAAGAACTGAATGAACAATATAAAGCTCTGAAATAACAAAAGAAGATTTTGTTATTGATTCTTTTCATTTTTAAGCTGAACAAATTTTTTCTTCAACATGTTTATGAATACAAAAGAACATCACTTGAAAATGAGGCTGTGCTAACTCTGTAATCAAGCAACATTGACCGACCATGGTAGTTGAATTTGCTGAAGTACTGTTTTATGTTAATTCTAACAGCTCTTTGTTTTCATTAGTGGAATGGAAACATTTTGTCTTCAGTCCTGCATCACTCCTTAAATAGCTTATAATGAAATTAATGTACAGTGTGTACAGGCTCATTAAAGAAAAGTGCAGCTACTCATCTACCCTAGATCACCCAGAAAGCTCATTTTACAATTCTTAGGATGATTGGAAGAGCGCTGATTTGCACATTAAAAGAAGTAATTCTTTCCTTCCTTAACAACCTTGCTTTGTTTCTTGTTTTCCCCAGAATTTCCTTTCTAGGAGATATACTGGCTTGCTCTGAGGATAACAAAGTTCTGGTGATTTTACAGCACTCAGAACTGAGTAGCTTTTCAGATTCCTTTTCTATACTTGCTTCTATAGTCAGTAGGAATTCTTAGAATTGCATTTTACAGATGCACTGGTGGTCAGAGAAGGAAGGAGGAACTAAGATGACGTAGTTTACAGAGTGCCTCGCTCCCGGGAAGGAACAGTGTGTGTCAGCAGCGTGGTGTCATTACCCCTCCATGCAGCATCGTCTCCAAAAGCAATAGCACTGGGTGAACTGTGGGCATTTAAACCATAGTTAAAATGGTTTGGGAAATTCAGTGCTTCATTATACACACTGACTGATAATAGGAGCCTGGAAATGCTGAGTGTTTTTCTGTTTCCCTCCAATTTCAGACATGGTATAGCAGGGTTTCTGTTTTTATTTGTAATCTTGTTTCCCCACTTACCAAATAGGCAGTGTGTTTTACAAACATAAGACCTAAAAGATACATGGACACTGTTGTGTCACAGTTCAGAACCTATAGATAGGACAGGAAATTTAAAAGTAAAATTACAAACAAAGTGAATGCTCTGGTCTTATACTAATTTAATTCCATGCCAAATATTCCAAATGGACTCATTTGGAAATGAAGATAAAATATTGGCATTCATTCTTAGGACTAGAAAACTACCTCTAGGGCTTTCTACATATGATTCTATGTTCTATAGGCACTGGAACCATAGAATTTAATAGAAAATGTGGTCACAAGCCATAACATACCATCTGGCACTGTGCCTCGGACCCTGTGACCATAGGCCCTCCATGTGCATTCCATCAAAACTAAGGTACCAGGCAAAATCTTTAAGAAAGTCTTCAGAAGACAACGCATCTGTAATAAAAATAGGCAGTCTTTTCATGTCAGTTTTCTGAACTATCTAGGAACTAACCAAAACATAAAAGAGTAATAGAAAAAGCAGGAGAAAGTTTGTCAACATACACACTGAAGGGGAGGGGTCTACATAGATACAGGAATGTGCTTTCATGGCTCCAAATAGATTAGTCTTCTAAGTTTACATCTTATGTTAATATACTCAAAACATTAATGTATTTAAGTAATTATTATCTTATGAGTAAATTTTATTGATAATTTTTATAATTTTATTTTAAACTTCTAAACAAAGAGAAGTCTTATAAGCAGTGAAAATTACTAGATCAACAGAGTGATGCAAAGCAGTGACTATGGCACTCCCATGGACCAGGGTGCCTCACTAAGCTGGGAGCGAGTAAAGACTAGGAGGAGCTGCTGTTTTCTGAGATCAAATCCTTGCAGAAGAAAAGAGACATACTATGTATCAGCAGAAAACTCTTCTACGTAGACCAAGGGAATGAAACTATCGAGCAAATACAGTATCTCGAAAGAAGCACAATGATATTCCAGGCCGCTCTGCCCCCAACTGGCTGACATGTATCTGAGTATTTATCTCCATGATGAGCACGATGAGCTCAGTGGTAGGAGGAGGAAAGCTGGGCTGCAGACACTGGACCAAGCACTAGAATCCACGGACCTTGGTATTTTGAAGAGTGCGCGCATGGGGTGCAGTTCGGCCAGTGGAGGGTCTCCATCTCCTAGTTCAATAGCTGTGATTCCCAGGGACCACGTGTCACATCTGGAATCATACGTGGTATCCAATTGCTGTTCACATGCAATTACCTAGAAGAAAATGAAGAAGAAAAGTGGTTTGCGTAGGAGACAGTTCTGTGTGGCGTGGGCCCAGCTCCCACTCGGAGATGCACAGAACCCACGCCCATGGATAGGTTCTCCCGTGAGGGATCAGGTCTGCTATGTACCTAGGCGGCTTTGAGTCTTGCTTTTTGCTAAAAACTCCCTCACCCAGATTTGTGGTAAACATTTACTGTAAAGTAACTTCCTAAAATCCATGCTAGACCTTCCAAGGACCAGTATAACCAGTTTAACCACTCTTGCCTTTTCATTTGCAAATATCCCTCTTCTGTGATGTGATTAGTGCCATTGGCTCCTTTGCTGTCTGTAAAAGGTAACCACATAAAGTGAACCTGTGCATAGTAAATGAGGACCTTCATGTAATATGCTGAACCCGATAAAGGTTGGTACCGGCAAGGGCTGTGGCTTTTGTTCCCCTTGAGAGAAAAGCCATGCTGTCCCTTTTCCTCCACAGGACTCGGTAGTCTGTGTGAATGTCTCATTTCATCCATAATGACATGGACACTGTGGGCCGGTGTCCGCATCAGGTTTGTGACTTTAAAAAACATGTAGTGCCCTGGCCCATGTGGCTTAGTTAGTTGGAACGCAGGATTCCCAGTCAGGGCACACACCTGGGCTGCAGGTTCAGTCACAAGAGGCAGCCAATGAATGTTTCTCTCTCACATGGACGTTTCATTCCCTCTCCCTCCCTTCCACTCTCTCTAAAATCAATAAGCATGTCCTCAGGTGAGAATTAAAAAAAAACATGTAGCAAGATGTTTAGAACAGTGTGTAAATGTTCAAACTGATGAAGTTTGATTGCTGTAAGTAAAAGGAGTAACTTGGGAGAATAAAGGCTCAAATTGTTAGCAGTAGTAGTTTCATTCTGAGAACATAGACTACCTTAGCAAACACAGGTTTGCAAACATAAGGGAAGAAGCTTATGAAAAGAAATATATGTGAAAATGTCAAACAGAAAGGGCAAAGAAACTATGTCCCAAATGCAAAGAGATGGGATCAAATGTGCAGCTAAAGATTGTACAATCAATCACTCCATAAACAGTTGATAAGTAAATGAAGTTGTACATCTTGGCAAGATAAAGAACATATCTTTGGTGAATTAAAAACGAAGGAGGTAAAGAAAAATAAACTTGAGAGCAGCCTAATTATATGGTCTTGATCTTTCCTGGCAACTAGAAGGCAGGGGTACCTAAGGGAAGAATGGGACAAGTTTGAAGGAATGCAATCAGGTTTATGCCATTAATTAAAGAAAAATATACTGAATAAAAATAAATAGTGTTAAAATTTATCAACACTTACCTGGGAGCATACAAAACTGTGAAATTGCAACCAGGTTTTTAACATTTCACTAATCAAAGGATATAATTGAAAAAAAAAAGATTTTTCTAAAATATTATAAAATAGTATTACATGGAAGAATTACTAAACAATTAGTTCAGAATTTATTTCTAAATATGCAAATATAAATACAGATGGACTGCAAATAATGATTATAACATCAATGATCAGAAGAAGAAAATTCAAATTTATATTTTTTAAGAACTGTTTTACATTTAAATTTTTTTTTTACACTTTGTGACTTCCAACCCATAAGACAAATAAAAAAATGATTTGGGGATGATATTTTTATTCTAAGAGGTAGTCCCTATTGAAAGTTTTTAAATCCACTGGCGTTTTTAAGAATTTCTTGAGATAATTTATCCTTTCTCCATATTTTATTATTATATTTACCATTTAACTTTTTTGCAAGTAATAATTAAATTAGTATTAAAATTACAGCAGGATCTAATCCTCAAACAAATTTAATTATAAGACTTTGCAATATTAATGTACTATTTGATTTACTTCTCCTTTCTCTCCTCAGAAAATTGCAGATAAATAGCAGAGCAAAGGTTGCAAAGACAGTTTTTAAACATAAGTGTTCTTTTCTGATAAACATAATTTAAAAAGACTGAAGGCATTAACAGTGACTGTGGAGAGATGTGACCCTAGAACACTTTTCCTCAACTATTTTGGCAGTTTTTCTCCATCCCAACCGTAATAATGAAAAGAGTCTACTAAAGTGGAACATAGTCACTCAAGCAGAGTGACTCACTATGGAAATCTGTCATATAGGTTAATAGACCTAATCTGATCTTAAACAAAGGCTAGGGGTTTTCATAATATTTCTAAAATAATTTAAAACCAGAATCTAAATAACATTTATACTGATACATGCTAAGCAATTCAAAACAAATTTAGTGAAAAATAAGGCTGCAGGCGGTTTCTCCTTAGCTCCTCAGATTCATTCATTCATTCATTCATTCATTCATTCGATGCTTCATTTGCTCATCTATTCATCCATGGCAGGTCCAGGAGCCCCTCCCAGTTCCTCCTCAGACATGCAAAAATCTCACATAAAAACCACACTGTAGCTGATGGTTTCTTCTATTATAGTAATATTCCAAAATACATATGGAGACAGATGAGTCATTAAGAGGAAAGTCAGAAATGATCAAATATTACATTTGTCTCCCTAAAACTCTATCTGACCTCAGGAGCCATCCAAAATGGTGTTCCCACGGAAGTATTCCGACGGTGCCAGGTGCTGGTCAGCTGCGCAGACACACCTGGAAGGAATAGACAAGACTTACTTCTTGTGTTAATTTCTCATGTGAAGATATTCCAATCACAATAAGCTTGCTTATAAACTAATATTAAAATTCTGTTCCCTTAAGCTGCCACTGGACTGGAACTCCACCTTAAGGTATCCTAAGTTGGGATTTCTGCAGAGCCAAAATGCAGACTGGTCCTCCTGTTTTCTGTTTCTCATATGCAAACCTTTGCATCCTTAAAGCCCCATTTCAACAAGTTTTAGGTTCCCTGTGCTGATTTTTAACCTGCATTTGATCATACTAACCTCTATTTCTCTTGACCTTTTACATTTTTAACTGCCTGCATTACATATTTCAGCATGTAATTGTTATTTGAATGGTATGCTTCTTACCCTGCCCCCTCCCTCTGCTCAGTATCAAATTCTGGTGAATCTGAGAATATTTTATGATGGTATGCACATAGTAAGTGACAGGAAGTTTCCAAATCAACAGTATCTATTTAAAGCAACACTGTTAATAGAATCCATTCTTTTCCTTTAGAGAGAATATAGACCAAAGGACTACGATGAAGAGGTACAACCAAGTATTTCAATCATGCCATCCCATTAGTTCCACCAGGTTAGACATAATGCTAACTGACCCTTAAGAAAATTAGGAGGAAAGTCTCTCTCTTTGCATTTTACACTCTTGCTCTTCACATGGAGGCCTGGTTACTTACCTGTGGTGGTTCAGTGCTGCTTCCCTTGACCTTCTCTAGACTTGATGGGTTATAACCAAATCGTGGGCTTTCACTCCCTGATTGCCCTGTTTTGAAAAGTACCTCCAGGTGTCACATTTGTTTTAGGCTCTGGATGTTTATCTGACAAGCCAAGTAGAACAAGGCACTAATAGAAATGTAAAATTGGATATATTTGATTCCTGTAAGATGGCATTTGACATTTATCATGAAATTCAACCAAATGGGCATTTCTCTAATGGAAATATGTTTGAGCAAAGGGGAGAGTATGTACTAGCCCCTAATGTAGAACTGAAATGTGCCTAGTACTTAGTATGTTTTGATTCTACATTAATTGCAACTCTTAATGTCTGACTCCATCTACATATAAATCCTGTCCTAAACATAATCTTATCTGTGGCCTTCAAGTTTTGCCTTTAAAAAAGCTTATTTACAGAAAAAAAACTATCTTCACTAAATCTTTCCTTTTTTAAATTCAAAAGATATTTTCTAATCTGCGGTTGAAGATTCTCCCTTAAATATTTTCTAACAGGCTTTATGATGAAAGAAAATCAACATTCAATATCACATTTCTCAAAAAGACACCCTCTACCTCTACTCCAGGCCTTCTACCTTACAGAAAAATTAAATTTAAATCCACACATTTTTATCTTGTTTTTTTATATTAACTAAAGGCAGAAGCAATTAAGCTTGAATTTCATAGGAGTATTGGTATATATAATAATTTATTTATGTAAGTGGAAAAATACACAAATTTAAAAGCAATTTAATTTAAAATTGATTCTAAATTTCCTAAAATTTAAGGGTTTCCAAACATCTGTGAAAAAATTTTAAATTTTAACTCTTGGTGGACATTTTTGTTTCAATTTCATAAAGAAAGTTTAAGAATTCATGTGTATGGTGTTAAACTGGTGGTCAAGTTTCATTTTTTTACATGTAGCTGTCGAGATCTCCCCACACCATTTGTTGATGAAGCTTTTTATTCCACTTTGTACAACTTCCCCCTTTGTAGAATTGACCATAGATACATGGGTTTATTTCTGGGCTCTCTATTTTGTTCCATTGATCTATATGTCTGTTCTGATGCCAGTACCAGGCTGTTTTGATTACAGTGGTCTTGCAATATAGTTTGCTATCAGGTATTGTGATCCCTCCTACTTAGTTCTTCTTTCTCAAAATTACTGAGGCTATGCAGGGTCATTTATGGTTCCATATACATTTTTGAAATGTTTGTTCTATATCTGGTATTTTAAATAGGGATTTAAAATAGGGAAATATGTTACTGGTATTTTAATAGGGATTGTGTTGAATCTGTGAATTGTTTTGGGTATTATGGCACTTTGATGATGTTAATTCTTCCAATCCGTGAACACAGCAAATTAACTCAAGCTAGAAAAAAGACTTAAAATAAGTTGCAAAACCATAAAAGTGAGTCTTAGAGGAGAACATAGACAGTAATATTTCATATATTCCATGCAGCAATATTTTCACTGATATGTCCCCTAGAGCAAGGGACATAAAGAAAAGAATAAACAAATGGGACTTCATCAAATTAAAAAGCTTCTGAGTGGATAAAGAAAACATCAGCAAAATGAAAAGGGAACCAACTGTATGGGAAAATATATTTGCCAATGATACCTCAGACAAGGATTAGATTTTCAAAGTATATAAAGAACTCATATGACTCAACACCAGGAAGACAAACAAACTAATTTTAAAAAATGGGCAAAGGATCTGAATAGACACGTCTCCAAGGAAGACATATAGTTGGTCCATAGACATATGAAAAGATGCTCAACATCACTAGCTATCAGAGAGATGCAAATTAAAAGTACAATGAAATATCACATCGGTCACAATGGCCATCATTAATAAATCTACAAACAAGTGCTGGCAAGGATGTGGAGAAAAGGGAACCCTAGTGCATTGTTGGTGGGAATGCAGACTGGTGCAGCCACTGGAAAACAGTATGGAAGTTCCTCAAAAAACTAAAAATGGAACTGCCTTTTGACCCAGTGATTTCACTGCTGGGAATATAGAATTCCAAATCAGCAATTCAAAAGAACTCATGCACCCCTATGTTCATAGCAGCACTATGTACAATAGCCAAGTGCCGGAAGCAACCTAGGTGCCCATCAGTAGATGAGTGGATCAAAACACTATGGTACATTTACACAATGGAATACTATACAGCAGAAAGAGAGAAGGAACTCCTGCCCTTCATGACAACATGGATGAACTGAAGAGCATTATGCTAAGTGAAATGAGCCATGGGTTAAAAGACAAATACCATATGATCTCACCTATAAGTTAGCCTAATGAACAACACAAACAAGCAAGCAAAATATAACCAGAGACATTGGAATAAAAAACAAACTGACAGTAACCAGAGTGGAGTGGGGAGAGGGATAATGGGAGAAAATAAGAGACAGTGCATCAAGGCACATGTATAAAGGACACATGGACAAGGACACTGGGGGTGGGGGAGGATTGAATGTGGGAGTAAGAGAGAGTAATGAGGGCAAATGAGGACAACTGTAATTGAACTGCAATAAAAAAGTTTAAGAATTCAAATGTCAAGTAAGTGAAATAGAAAAGGAAAGGAGAAAACCACAACAAAGTAAAAAATCAGTAGTATTGCTTCTGGCAGAAAAGTGATACTTTAGACTAAGTATGTGCTATATTTTCTCTTTCTGGGTATGAAAATTATGTCATAATTGGCATTTTTCAGTAAGTATTCATGTCTTGGTATCCAAATTTATAGACACTTATAGCAGAAATTATTTCACAGGAAATATTTATGAAAGGATGATGAGAAAAGGTTTTTAGGGGTGGAGCATGTGATTCAAGGTAGACCATTCAGACTCTCTTCCTTAGAAATGTGAACCTGAGTGGAGACCCTGAGGGAGGGAGATAACTAGAGCTGAGTCAACCAGTAGCAAGGCCCTAAGGATTAGTAGAGATGGTGCTGCCCCAGAGGCCCAAAGCTACCCTAGCTCTCTTCTTAAGAGGCTGGATGTCCCAATGCTCCCTGGACTTTGTAAGCCAGCAGTGTTTTCAGTTCTTTCCCCTGTGGTCAATGAGTTTCTGTTGCTTACAACAAGGGAACCCTGACTAATACAAGATCCTAATGATTTTATACCTGAAGGAGAAAATGTTTGGCCTCCAAACTATTTAATCACACTTCCCAAACAATAAAAAACTTTTAAGTAAGTACATTGTACACAGATACAAAGGCAGTCTATTCCCTAAATATCTACTGGTATATTAATATATACATTATGAAATATAAAATGATGATACTTTTAGAGGATGAGATTAAAATAGCTGTAACAGAGGTATGAGTATTTCTTTCTGCATGCCAATGATATTTTTTGCAAACACCCTGGTACTGACTGACACTCCCTCAGAAGACATTGGTGAAGGAGTGCTGGGGTAATGAATTATAATGCTCCTGGAGTCTCACGTTCCTTTTAGTGCCTGCTGAGATACTGCAGAAAGAATGTTTTATACCTAGTTCCTATAAACTACATGGAAAAAAGAAAAATTCAACCCCAGTTATAAAGAAGGAAAAACACAGTCTCAAAATAAGTTCAGAATAAAAAATGCAACTATGTAGAACAAGAAACCAGCGAGTCAGAGAACATTGGATGACTGTCACATTAGAAACAGGATACACACCCAACTATGAAAGTGACAGATGAATCATTTTACAAATCTTGTGTTTGTTGACCGCTTCTGCAGTGATTGTTAAACCTCCAGACCATTCACCAACATAGCTGAACAGCTTCAGAGCTGGGAGGCAACTCAATGGCTCTAAAGTTCATTTCAGATTAGTAAACTTCAGCTGGAGAGAAAAATGAGTTTCCTGAGGACAAATGGAATTTTTACCCAATATAAATTCTCACAAGGAAAGGAGTGATGGAGGTAGAAAAATATAAAATTCTATTAAAAAGTGACTGACACAAATAACTTTAAAAGGCAACAGGAATCTAAATGATGAGTTCAGGAGCCCTAGGATGTCAAGATTAGCAAAATCATCTCATCCAGAAAGGAACTAATGGAATAAGTCACCAAAGTAAACAGTTATATAAGCATCGCAAGGGAGAAAATGCCAAAGGGTGGAAAATTCCAGGCAGAAAGTTTGGATACTGAAAGGTTATTGAAAGAACAGGAGGCCAAAAAGAGATCAGGACTGAAGAGAAAACAGTAGAAGAGAGGACAATAATCCATTGAAAGTCAAAGGCATAGGAACATTAAGCAGGTTCATATTAATGATTCTTTAGCCCCTTGGTTGCTTACAGTGCGGGGGAATTTTCATGCTATGTTAGGCCCCTTCAGTAAGGCTTCCTGGGCTATTGGATGGCTGTACGGCAAATCTGTTCCCTATCACATTAGTCCCACTTCTAGGGAAAAAATGTGCAGGTTTCACACCTGCAGTCAAAAAGTCTCTTAGGGTCTTAGCAAGTCAGAACAAACATCACATGTGTGGTTTCCAACATGGTTCAAACAGACCAGAAAATTTCAGGGACTTGATTTTCTGCAACCATACAGGAAAGCCCTTGACATCTCCAGGGACCAAAGGGAAGACCATGGGATTTGTTTGTTTGTTTTGTTATAAACAAAATACTGTAGCAATAAGAACTGAAATTATAAAGATATAGAATTGTTTCAAGAAGAAGGGCCATAAAATGTGTTACACTATCCAATATCCTCATTTTGGTAATAAGGTTAAGACAATGCAATGATTAATGTTATGAGTCAGTTGGCTAAGCCATGGGGTCCAGATATTTGGTGAAACATTCTTCTGGATGTTTCTGTGAAGGTGTTTTTGAATAAGGTTAACATTTAAATCAGCAGACTTTGAGTGAAACAGAGTATTCTGCATAATACTGGTAAATATCATTCAATGAGTAAAAGGCCTTAATAGAACAAAGACTGACCCTCCACTAGGCAAGTTCTTCCAGCAAACAGCCTTTGGACTCATGGCACCTCTTTTCTGGGTCTTCATCTGCCAGCCTACAATCATATTTTAGAGGTTGTCTGGCCTCCAGAGTTACAGGAATCACTCTGTCAATCTCTCTCTCTCTCTCTCTCTCTGAACTCTGTCTCTCTGGAGAAACCTAATACAGGTATTTGGCACTGAGAGTGGTTCTAGAGGAACAGAATCTTAAAAATGAGTTTTCTGAATTGGTTCTGGTACTTCTGGAATTTGTATTCCAATCTCATTAGACTTCACAACAATATTATCTCTATTTCTAGTAGTAAAGAGCACTGCTATTCTATAGGTATGATGTGGGAATAGAGATATGCAAAATATCATCACTGGATACTTGTAATCAAACACTTACAAGAGGTCCAGCTCGGGGTGACCATCTATATGATCTCTCTAAACAATTTTGTCAAACTATTGAGTATATTGAGATTGGCTGGTTGCTTCTATTGTCACTGGACAGAGCGAGGACAGAAAATGATGAGCTCGTGGCTTCACATTCCCAGCTCAAGTGCTGCATAAATCACCCAAGAGCTTCTATGTATGCACTTAAAGAGACCCTTCTCTCATGTAGCTGAAGAGCTGACATTGCTGAAAACCAAACCCAGAATCTCATCTTGCAATATTCAAAATTAATCTGCCAACTTTCCATGGTGTCTACTGTTAAAGTGAGGGTATTATTGAAAAGGAAAGGGATCCTGAAAATTGGAATGTGGATCTGTTGAAACTGGGGACTTTGAACTCCTAAATTATGATGAGTCTTCTTTGCTGGTACAACTGAGCCCTCTAACCCCATGGAAGAATATTAATCTTGCATTGCCTGCAGAAATGGTAATGGCCTCCTCTGGTACACAAGTAGTTGCCTTACTAGATACTACTTACTCTCTTCAGACCCCACCCTAACCACCTCTCTCTGTCTCAAAACCTATAATTAGACTTAAGTCCCAACATGACCCTAAAGATGAGGTGAAAAGTTTGGTTGGTTGGCTCAGACATAGACCAAATAGTGCTTCCCAGTACATAAACTTGTAATACCAGAACTACATTAGTTTACTCTAGAGGAAGGGATTCAAAAGCTTAAGAATGTTGGGATGTTAGAGTGGATTTATCATTTAAGACCTATTCACCCAACATGGGAGGGCCCACAGGCTACATGTTTCAACAGAACTGTGAAAAAAGTTTTTGAGAGGAGCCCCAGCATCCCTGAAGAGCTCTGTTATCATTCTTCTCTGTAGGCTAGCACTCACAATGGGAACTGCTGCCACTAAGCTAGGAGAGCTAAATGCAATGGGAATAATTGGATCATAGGGTGGCTGGGGCCAAGTGGTGACCCTCATTTACCAAAAGCAAGGTGGACATGGTTACCATAATGGGCAGCAGAGTCAAAGCAGTACAAGTTTGACTTGCAGAGACTGATAGTGTTGCCTTCCTGATCTCGGTGTTCCTAAAAGTTGTAGATGGGAAGACTACTAAATTCTTACTTGATCTGTATAAGCAAAATAATTCTAGGTTAAGTGAAAAAAACCTAACTTGAATCATAAAAACAGACAGTGATGGCCCCTCAATCAATTTAAAGACTTCATATATTTTATGGACCCAGAAACACTTGATTGAAGGTGAGAACCCCAGCACACTGCCCCAAATTTATACTGTTGATCTTTCTCCGACCTTTCAAAAGGAACCAATGGCTTTTTTCTAGGGTGCACTGGGGACAAGGAAACAACCAGACTTTTCTGGGATTACTGGACACTAACTCTGAATTGACACTCATTCCAGGAGACCCTACAGGTAACTGTGTTCCACCAGAGTAGGCACTTAACAGAGGGGAGGTGAGCTCTTGTAGTTCAGGTCTATCTCACAGTAGGCCCATGCTTTTGTTTTCTCATTGCTGATTTAGGAGATTGGAATAGATCAATGATTCTTCATTACTATTGGATTACGAACTACTTAGTGACTTTCATAAAAGTTTTATACTTTCTCAATAGGAAATTCATATTTCCATGTTTTGCATATGAGGAACATCAAAAATCTTCTGACATTCCTGTACTTAATACAGCAAGTGAAAGTCAAGGTTATCTCCAGTTTTAACATTTGATGAGTCCATGAGATGACACAAGGTAGTTGATTCTATGCAACCACCACTTCTATCAATACTAACGTGATTTCCTTTAAAAATCTGTCTTCTCTCCAGTCCACCTGGTGCTAGATTTTTTCCTTTCTTTAGTCAATTCTTTACTCAGCTCATAGAAACAAAATAGTGTAATGCTTTCTCTAAAGACATCAAGATCACTACTTGCTGCACTCTCCTTGGCTTTGAACACATGAACTATGCAACTAGAGCCGTCTGCACCTGATTTTGTATTTGTGTGTATAGTACTGAACCTCAGTTATAGAGAGTTCAGTATATATAATACTCCCCATTTAGGGTATACTATCATCACTGATTTTTTATTATTGTTCAATTACAGTTGTCCCCATTTCCCCCCATTACTCTCCTCTGGCCTGCCCACCACCCATCTCCCACATTCAATCTTCCTCCATGTTGTCTTTGTCCTTGGGTCCTCTACACATGGTCCTTTACTTGATCTTTCCCCTTCCTTCCCCCCTTATACTCCTCCCTGCTCCCCTCTGGTCACTTTTTTCTTTATTTCCATATCTCTGGTTTTACTTTGCTCATTTGTTTGTATTGTTGATTGGGTTACACTTATAGATGAGATCATATGGTATTTGTCTTCTACCACCCATCTTATTTCACTTAGCATAATGCTCTCCAGTTCTGTCCATGTTGTCATGAGAGGTAGGAACTCCTTCTTTCTTTCTGCTGTGTAGCATTCCATTGTGTAAATATACCACAGTGTTTTGATCCACTCATCTACTGATGGGCACCTAGGTTGCTTCTAGCACTTGGCTATTGTAAATAGTGCTGCATGAACATAGGGGTGCATGAGTTCTTTTGAATTGCTAATTTGGGACTCTATATTCCCAGCAGTGAAATCACTGGGTCAAAAGGCAGTTCCATTTTTAGTTTTTTGAGGAACTTCCATACTGTTTTCCCCAGTGGCTGCACCAGTCTGCATTCCCACCAACAATGCACTAGGGTTCCCTTTTCTCCACATCCTTGCCAGCACTTGTTTGTAGATTTATTAATGATGGCCATTGTGACCGATGTGATATTTCATTGTACTTTTAATTTGCATCTCTCTGATAGCTAGTGATGTTGAGCATCTTTTCATATGTCTATGGACCAACTATATGTCTTCCTTGGAGACGTGTCTATTCAGATCCTTTGCCCATTTTTTAAAATTAGTTTGTCTTCCTGGTGTTGAGTCATATGAGTTCTTTATATATTTTGGAGATCAAACCCTTTTCTGATGTATCATTGACAAATATGTTCTCCCATACAGTTGGTTTCCTTTTCATTTTGCTGATTTTTTTTTATTTTTAAAAATTTATTTAGTTATTTTTCAAGTACAGTTTTTTTTGTCAATTTCTCCCATCCCAGCCCCCCCTCCGCCCCATTTCCCCCCCTCCCTCCCATTCCCCCCCCCCCCACAGTCCTCATCCCTGTGTCTTTCATACTTGTTCTTCAAAATCCCTCCCCATTTTTCCCCTTAAATTCCCTTCCCTCTCCCCTCTGGTCGCTGCCCACTTGTTCTCTATGATTTTTTCTTTAGCTATGCAGAAGCTTTTTAATTTGATGTACTCCCATTAGTTTTTTTTATTTCCCTTGCTCTACAAGATATAGCAGCAAAAATATTGCTATGTGGGTATCTGAAATATTACTGCTTATGATCTCCTCTAGGACTTTTATGGTGTCATGACTTAAATATTTAAGTCTTTTATCCATTTTGAGTTTATTGCAGTGTATTGTGTAAATTGGTGGTCTAGTTTCATTTTTTTTTTTTTTGCATGTACCAGTCCAGGTCTCCCAATATCATTTATTGAAGAGGCTATTTTTACTCCATGTTATGCTCATGTCTCCTTTGTCAAATATTAATTGACCATAGAACATGGACTTATATCTATGTGTCTGTTCTTATGCCAGTACCAGACTGTTTTGATTACCATGGACTTCTAGTGTAGTTTGATATCAGGTATTGTGATCCCTCCTACTTTGTTCTTTCTCAACATTGCTGAGGCTATTCAGGGTCTTCTGTGGTTCTAAATAAATTTTTGAAGTCTTTGTTCTAGATCTGTGAAATATGCCATAGGTATTTTAATAGGAATTGCATTGAGTCTATAGATTGCTTTAGGTAGTATGGACATTTTAATGATGTTAATTCTTCTAATCCATATACACAGTACATGCTTCCATTTTTTTGTATCTTCCTTAATTTTTTTCTTCAGCATTTATAGATTTCTGAGTATAGGTCTTTTACCTCCTTGGTTAAATTTATTCCCAGGTACTTTATTTTTCTTGTTGCTACAGCAAATAGAATTCTTTTCTGATATTTCACTGTTGGTGTAGAAAAATGTCATAAATTTCTGAATATTGAATTTGTATCTTGGTGTTTTGCCACATTCACTTATTAGGTCAAGTAGGTTTTGGTGTAGACTACTGTATTTTCTATGTACACTATCAATGTGCACTATCATGTCATCTGTGAATAATGAGTTTTATTTCCTCCTTTCCAATTTGGATGCCTTTTATTTCTTTTTCTTGTCTGATTACTGTGGCTAGAATTTCCAGTACTATGTTGAATAAGAATGGTGAGAGCAGATGCCATTGTCTTGTTCCTAATCTTAAGGAGAAAGCTTTTAGTTTTTGCCCATTGAGTATAATGTTAGCTGTAAGCTTCTCGTATCATGTTCTTTTATCATGTTGAGGTATGCTCCTTTTATTCTCACTTTGCTGAGTTTTTATCATAAATGGGTGATGGATTTTATCAAATGTTTTTTCAGCATCTATTGATATGATCATGTAATTTTTGTTCTTAATTTTGTTTATGCAGTATATTACATTTATTGATGTGCAAATATTGTACCATCCTTAGATATCTGGGTGAATCCCACTTGATCATGGTGTATGATCTTTTTAATGTATTGCTGAATCTAGATAGTCAATATCTTGTTTAGGACTTTAGCATCCTTGTTTATCAGAGATACTGACTGACCTGTAGTTTTCTTTCTTCATTGTCTTTATCTGGTTTTGGAATTAGGATGATACTGGCCCCATAAAAAGAGCTTAGGAGTTTTACCTCTTCTTGAATTTTCTGGAATAGTTTATGTTGATAGGAATCAGTTCTTTTTTAAATGTTTGGTAAAGTTTACATGGGAAGCCATCTGGTATAGGGCCTTGGTGTGCCAGGAGTTTTTTTTTTTATTGCTGCTTCAATTTCACTATTTATTAATGGTTTATTCAGGCTTCCTACTGCTTTTTGATTCAGTTTTGAAAGATGGTAGGTGTCTAGAAATTTGTCCATTTTGCCCAAGTTTTCCAATTCCTTGGCATACAGTTGTTCACACTAATTTCTTACAATCCATTGTATTTCTGTGGTATCAGTTGTAACTTCTTCTCTTTCATTTCTGATTTTATTTATTTGGGTCCTCTCTCTTGTTTTCTGGATGAGTCTGGTTAAAGGTTTGACAATTTCATTTATCTTTCCATAGAATGACCTCCTGAATTTATTGATCCTTTGAATTTTTTTTTTAGTTTCTGTCATTTAATTCCACTGTAATTTTTATTATTTCCTACCTTCTAGTTGCTTTTGGCTTTGTTTATTTCCATTTTAAAGTTATTTATTTTATTTTTTAACTTTTCTTTTATTATTGTTCAAGCACAATTGTCTCCATCTTCCCCCTACCACTCTCCCCCACCCCAGCCACCCCCACTTCCCACCCTTGATCCCTCCCCCTTTGGTTTTGTTCATGTGTCCTTTATAGATGTTCCTGAGAACCCGTCCCTCTTTGCCCCTCCCCCCATTATCTGCTCTTTTGTTATTCCTCTTGTCTTTGTACATGTTGAGTTAGGTTGTTTATTTGAGATTTTTCTATCATCTTCAGATAGGTCTATATTGCTGTCAACTTTCTTCTCAGAACTGCCTTCATTGTGTCCCATATGTTTTGGGATGTGTGTTCATATGTATGTTTCCTGATACTTCTTTATTTCTTCCCTGATTTCACTGTTAAACTATTCATTATTTAATAACATGCTATTCAGTCTCCCTGTATTTGAATGTTTTTGAGATTTTTCCTTACGGTTGGTTTTTAGTTTCAAGTCATTGTGATCTGAGCACATGCTTGATATGATTTCAATTTCCCTGAATTTGTTGAGGTTGTTTTGTGTCCTACCATGTGGTCTATCTTTGAAAATGTTCTATGTGTATTTGAAAAGAATGTAGATTTTGCATGAAAGGTTCTGTATATATTAATTAAGTCCATTTGATTCAGAGTGTCACTCAATGCCACAATATCATTGTTGACTCTTTGTTTGGAAGATCTATCCATTGTTAACAGTGGGTGTTAAAATCCCCTATGATGACTGTGTTGCTGTCAGTCTTTTTTGAAGTCCTCCAAGATTTTTGTTATATATTTAAGTGCTACTATGTGGGGTGCATATATGTTTACTAGGATTATGTCCTATTGATGGGCAACTATTATGCAGGGATCTTCTTTGTCTCTTTTTATGGCTCATGTTTTGAAGTCTATTTTGTCTGACATAAGCATTGCTTCCCTTGCTTTTTTTTCTTGTCTGTTTTCTTAGAATGTTTTTTTTTTATCCCTTCACTTTCAGTCTGTGTAGATCTTTTGTTCTGAGGTGGGTCTCTTTTAGACAGCATATATATGGGTCATGATTTTTTTTATCCATTCAACTACCTTACATATTTTGATTGGAGCATTTAATTCATTTACATTTAAGATTATTATTGATAGGTACTTATTCATTGCCATTTATTCCATACCTGTGTTTCCCTCTCTTTTTCTCTCTTCTTCTTCTACCAGTTCCTTTAGGTTCTCTTTCAGTGCTGGCTTGGTGGAGATGTACATTTTTAGCCTTCTTTTGTCTGGGATGCTCTTTATTTCAACTTCCATTTTAATTGAGAACCTTGCTGGATAGAGTAGTATTGATTGTAAGTCCTTGCTTTTCATTACTTGGAATATTTCCTGCCATTCCCTTCTGGCTTGTAGGGTTTCTGTTGATAAACTGGCTGGTAGTCTTATCAGAGCTCCCTTGTACATTACTAGCTGTTTCTCCCTTGCTGTCTTTAAGATTCTTTGTCTTTAAATTTTGCCATTTGAATTATGATGTGTTTTGGATGGGTCTCTTTGGGTTCATCTTTATGGGGACCCTCTGTGCTTCCTGAAATTGTGTGACATTTTCCCCTTATCAAGTTTGGGAGGTTTTCTGTCATTATTTTTCAAACAGCCTTTCTATCCCTTGCTCCTTTTCTTCTTGTGATATTCCTATGCTGATTTTTGTCCTCTGCTTCATCTAGCCTACTTTTGATTCCTTCTAGTGTATACTTCATTTCAGATACTGTATCCTTCATTTCTTCCTGGTTCTTATTCATAGCTTCTATGTCTTTTTTCATGCTGCTGTAGCTCCCACTAAGTTCCCTGTAGCTCCATAAAGTTCCTTGTAGTTCTCACTGAGTCCCTTGAGCATCCTTGTAACTATTATTTTGAATTCTATGTCTGATAAGTCACTTGCCTCAATTTCATTTAGCTCTTTTTCTGGGGATTTCTCCTTTCCTTTTGATTAGGGGTTATTTCTTTGTCTCCCCATTTTAGGTGAATCTTTTTTTGTTTGTTTCTGCATGTTATAATGCTCTGTTTTGACTTCCTTTCTTTGTGGGGTGGCCTTCTGTGGTAGGAGTTCTGTGGGACTCAGTGGTGCAGTCTCTTTGATCTCCTGATCTGGATGCTTTTGGGATGCCCTTTATTCAGTTTATATGGGCTCTCTTATTGTACTTGGGCTTTCATTACTGATCGCTCATTCATTGGTGGGTCCTGCTCTCCAACTGGTTGACTAGGAGTCACAACCCCTGCTATGCTTTGTGTGTAACCTTATGAAGTGTCTTGCATACTCATTGGCTCAGAACTTCATATCAACTAGATTTCATTAATTGTTCAGTTTTTTTGTCAGAAGATCAGCCAAGAATCCAAGTTGGGTGATAGAGGAATCAGCTTCTACCTACTTAGTTGCTATCTTCCAACTTCCTTGTTTGGTTGAGATGCCAGCCCTTGACTGGATCAGGGCCTCCACCAGGAATCTGGCATTCTGTCCTGGCCAATTTACCTGTGATTGCCTGGAAGATACTGTAGTTGTGGGTGAGGTTTGATCTCAACATATTACCTATATAAAGTACTAGCTTTCAAATTTTCAAGATTTATTCAAACACTATATATATATATATATATATATATATACACACACACACACACACACACACACACAAACACACACAAACATGTATAGACTTCTATGTTAATTCTCTGACTCTACTGCATGGTTTAAAAAAATTTGACATTAAGTTCAACCATAGACAAAAGATGGCATGAAAAGCAGGAATAATTTTTATCTAAATCATTTGAGAGTAAATAGGTTACATAATGTCCCTTACCTCCAAATACTCTAGTGTGTAATTGCTACAAACATGGGTATTTCCTTAAACACCCATAACACATATCATTAAGTCATGAAATTTTAACAGATATATTTCTACCATCTACCTATAGACATCATTCAAATTTCTTCAAGTGTCATAAATATGTTCTTACAACAAAAGGGTCCAAAGCAGGATCATGTGTTAAATTTAGTTGTGATGTCTCTTTGATCTCCTTCAATATGGAGCAGTTCCTTAATCTTCCCGTGAATTTTATGAACTTGACATTTTTAAGATCTCAGGTTTTGCTTCCTTTCATTTATTTATTCATGTATATAGATATGAAAATATAGATCAATGAACTTCTATTTCATTTAGTGTGTTACCATTGTTACCATCATTACTATTATTTTGAAGCTTCCACATTTGATCAATGAGAATAGCTTCTATTTGGATTCTGTGTCTCTATCATTCTTTGAGCATTTCCTTACTTTTTGGAACATTAAGGTCCAGGTTCATCTTGTGTAGCCCTGAAAACCAGTCTTTCTCCAAGAATCCATGCTTCTTCTTAGTTAGGAATTATATTTAAAAACTGAGTTAGGTGCTTGATGTGCTTCCCTTTGAGGCCACAATGCCTGCAAGCCTTCTTGGTGGAAACATCTAGGTAGCATGTACACACACAAACACACACCCTTACACATGCCATTTTTATTTTGACAATGTATCCATCTACAGATATTGAAAACCACGAGTTCACATTGACCTCCCTGATTCCAATCCAACACCATTGGGTTCAGCTTTTTTCCCTTGCCATTTGTCATTCTTTTCTCCAACAGTAGGAAACCTGGCTCCCATTGTCCTTATTATTTTTCCTGGTTGTATTAAGCCCCTTTATGTAACAAATCTCCTGTCTCCATCTTGACTACTATGCAGATGCCTTTATTACCTAGCTCAGACTCTGACAACTTGACTAGGATCACCATACTCCTCCTAAACAAACTCTCTCCTTGTCCTACTCAGAGACTCAATACCCATCCAAGGCACCACTACCACTACCCTCCCAATCTGGATGCCTTCCTCACCTGTTTCACATCCAACCACATGCTACACCTTCCACTCCCCTGCTTGCTCTACCTCACCTAAAGGCTTTTGTTCTGGATTATTTGAAAAGAAAGGAAGGAATAAAGGGAACTTCAAAATTTTAAGTTCAGATGTAATTGCTTTACTTTGTACTAAAAAGTGGGTTTTAATAAATAAATCACAACTTCTCTTTGACTTATATTGCTCATTGGAGATTTGGTCTAAATTTGGGCATGTGGGTAATAAGAGATTTAAAGCCATAAAATACTCTGTCATAAGAACAATGTATAAATAAATCACTTGAAGTACATTCTGTACTTTTGTATTGAAATGTTAACCAACCTATCAGAAATGAAATTCCCCAGAGAGAAATCCATAGAAATGAGAACCAGGAACTGCCCTTCAAATTTAGTTTCTTTTTCACTTTTCTATTCTGGACAAGGGCGGCTTTTTCAGACATTAGTTGCTTGCCTGAGGGGGTTGCCTCCTAGGAGGTCATATTATTGATTGATTGATTACACACCAGTGACTGCTAATGTATTTCATTAATAACATTTACAGGCTCACTTGTCTTTTTGCTCTCTGGTGGTTTTTTGTGAAAGCATATCTCATTTAGCAAAAAAAAACCCACAACAAAATATTTTCTTCACTAGTATTACCAATATGAATCTTAGTTTTAGTGTAATTAAATAAAAGTTTGTTATTTAAAATAGTACTGAATTTACTATAGCAAAGGGCTATTTTTTGGAAACAGAAGTATCTATTTTAGGAACTCAAATAATTTTCATTAATTATAATGAAAATTATAATTTCATTATATATAATTTCATTATAAAAATTTTCATTATTTAGAACTATTTAATAAAGTATTTATTTACTATTTATTGAATACCTACTTTGTGTATAACACCGAGCTGCAGGCTACAAGAGATTATAATTTCATAATAAGGGTAATAGCTCAGATTTTTAAAAAATTATAATATGTCAGTAATTTTATTAAGTAGTTTACCTGTATTGCCCCAGTTAATCTTCATAGCAATAAACTGTATGAGGTAGAGACTTTTTAAAATACTTGTGGATGAAGAGATTGATGTCCTTGGAGTTTTTAAGTGACTTTCTCAAGGTCACAAAATTGTATGGAAAATACTACTTCTCATTCAGTTATTCAAGAGTATTTATTGAGCCCTTTCAGTGTGCCAGTGCCAGGTTCTAGGGACAAAATGATAGACCAGATGGACAGCCCTGTCGTCATGAAGCGTATAGCTTGGCAGGGAAGGTGGTCAAATTAAACATATGGTTACAATCAAGTGTGACAACTGGCTGGCTACACAAAGCATAGGGTGTTAGGGAGGCACTCAGTTGGCAAAAAGAAGTTAGTTGTGTCCTTGGAAATTCTCTCTCCAGAGGCTAAAAAAGTTAGAGCAATTGAGACAAAACTTTCTCAACTGATAGCCTGGGTCTTGCTATAGATTCTTATTTTTGAATGTTAAAAACTGAATATTACCTCAGTCATTTTCTTGTATTCCTTCTAGAATAAACCTTAATCTCATCCTAGACAGAGAGATGCCTCAATCAGACTGAGGTGAAGATCATTTTTTAGATAGGCAAAAGAGGAACCTATGCTAATACATTTTGGAGTACTCCTGAAAGCATGTGGGAGTAATCAAATTTTCAAGTACTCTGAAGTGCTCAATTACATATGGCAGAGCCCTAACTGAGAGAGAGTGTGGCACATTTAAGAAACTGAGAGAAGCTGACTAGGCTTTTAGACAGCAGGGGAGAGAAGGTACCTTACAAGCACCAGGGGTATAAAAAAGGGCATCAATCGCTCAGTGCTTACTCTGTGCCAGCACAGAGGACCAGAAGGAAAGTCCTTCCCAAGGGCTAAAAGAAGCCACGGAAGGGAACAGTGAGCAAGAGAGTGGCAGGAACACTTACGCTTTCTGAAGGGGTCCCTCAGGCTGCGCTGTCGAGAACAGACTGGGAAGAAGAGAATGAGACTAGATGCAGGGAGGTTGGGAAAATGTAACTACAGAAGCCCAGGTCAGAGATGATGGCTGGGACTCAGGAGGAGAAACTAGGATGGAAACTGAGGCTATACATGTACACTACAGAGCTAGAGCTTTCTGACTCAGTGTAGATGCGGGAGGTAAACACAAGGGAAGTCTAAAGGATGAGCCTAAGATTTCTGGCTTGAACGATAAAACAGACATGGTGATTTTCTAAAACAAGAAACTCTTGATAGGGAGCAGATTTCTGGGGATAGATGAGGTGGTGAAGTTCAGTTTTGGACATTTTCAGCACTGGCAGCCATCCCAGTACAGGTATTCAGTATCTAATAATGAGCTTACCATCTGTTTTATGAGTAAGAAATTCAAATAACATGCATTCTAAAACCTTTACATTCATCTATAATTTTCTCTGAAAATTTGACTTGAACACAACATGAGGACACTGATTTTCAGTTAGATTCTGCAGTCTGTGGTTTACCACACTTCTTCCTTTTGCCCTTGAGAAGTTTGATTATGCATGCACCTCTCAGTTTTTAATTCATATGAAAACCTACAAATCATTTTAGATGAAGTGAATCCATGTCTTCTTACCATGGAAAACAGAAATATACACATTATCTTCCATACAAAAACTAGCACTTGAGTATCAGACCTAGGAACACATTTAATAGGCAGGATCCCTCTTCTAAATGCTGCTGAAAGTTAAGTCTTTAAATCAATTAATCTAAAACCAAAGCTCTCATTTTTGTCAGCTTTCAAACTTATGACTTCCTCATAAGATATCACATAAAAAATCACCTTATTTATTATCTAGGCATATGTTTTTAATCTACATTACTTTGGAGGATATCCCAGGAAGTTGTACTTCTCAAACCTGTTGGTTTACTGAGTTTTTCTTTCATGACTGAGAAGCTGTTCACTTACACTTCTTTAACATGTTTTGTCTAGGCTATATATGCTGTGACCACTTTTTAGAGCAAGAGAATCAGTTAATTCATGAGATAACCAGTTAAATATAAAGTTATCCATTTGGGTCTGTTAGAGTGGAGCCAAAATTATTTTCTGAGGTGAGTCAGAGCCCAAGGAATAGTGAAGAGCATTTTGGTGTGTGCGTGCTTAATTTCAGGCGCAATTTCTTATTAGTATCCTAACCTAGCCAAATTGTTCAAACACACAGCTTATTAGTATCCTAACCTACAAATTGTTCAAATTGTAGCAACACAGACTACCTGTGTCCCTGTTGTTAATCAGGAATCAACTGTCAAACTCACAGCTGCTTGGTAGTTTTCAAAAGCTCATCTGAGGAAAAAGAAAAGGCACATGCATGTTTGTTTGAAAGATAATGCTAGTCTGCTAGTTATCCATTCCTCTCTCTAGACAGTCTGAAATTCATTCCTAAGTTAAGCTAGATCTTTAGAGAGCTGCATATGTGGGTATTAAAACATTCATTTCTAAAATAAATCAATGAACTTCTCTTAGCTTCAGTTTCTAAAATGCAAAATGAAGGAAGATTCACTCATTCAATGATCACTCACTGAACCACTAACATCTAAAATGTTGGGTTGATAGAATAAGACATAGGCCTATTGCTCAAACACCAGTTTATCTATCTTTCTAAGTATCTTTTTTATGACCAATGAGATCATTATAATTCTATGTGACACACATAAAAATGGAGAAATATGTAATGTACAGAAGCACAAGGAAGGGGACCTTTCCCAGCCAGAGTGCAGGGCAAGGAAAGGGAAAGAACAACAGAAGGAATGGAGATGTCTTGGAACAATTACGTCCACCCTCACAGGACTAGGGTATTAGAACAATACCCCACAGGACTAGGGTATTATTAGTAGGGATCAGATGAGAGGAGGTGTGAGACAGCACTGGCAAAACTGGTAAATCACTACCCAGATGGAGAATACAGGTATCAGCTAGGGTGCCCTTGGCTATGAGATAGAAACTCCAAACTGGCTTGTTAGAAAATTGGAAATTTCATTACCTCACGTGACAAAAGGTGCAGAACTAGGGCAGGCTCCAAAGTTAGTTGATTTAGTGGCTCGATTATGCCATCAAAGACCTTGTTCTGCCTGTCCTCAGCTCTGCCTTTCTCAGGGTTGGCTTTCCACTTGAAATGGAACACCTCAGGGCAGAACAAGGTAATGTAGCAGTTTAGGCATCACAATAAGACACAGAGAGTTCCGAGGAAGGAAAAAAAAACATCTTTCCCTTGTGCCTCCTTCTTAGGAGGGAAAAATTTTTCCCAGAGACTTTTGAAGATTTCCCCTCCCATCTCAAAATCCTCAATTTGGGCACATGCCCATTTGTAAAACAACTACTAGTAAAGGTTGTAAACATTGTAGGCTTAGGGTAATCATTTGGCATGCCCTCTATTTTAGAGAATCAGCCACACACACACTGCTACAGCAGTGTTACGGGCACAAACTAGCTGACTTAAAAGAAGACTTTCTTTTGGGAATCCCACATTTGCCAATTTTTTTGAATAGTTAAGACATTTTATTCTAATAGCTGTAATTACAGTGCTTGTTTGTCAAAATGAAAACTGAAAACAAGTATACAAAAACAGTTGATTACTAATTACATATTGAAAGCCAAATTTTTAAAAATCTGTGCACTTTCTAACCTCAAGGAGATACAGATTTTTCCTCTACTTTCAATCTCTGGAAAGCAAGGCAGATGGAAAAGTGATCAAACCATATCATACTACTCATTTTGCAGCCCAAACTCATGCATTTCATAAAAATCTTACCAAAATCTACCAGTTTAACTCCACCTTCAGTAGTCAGCAGGATGTTATTTCCTTTTACATCACGATGGATAGTTTTGTTGTTATGCAAATGTTGAAGTCCCTAGAACACAGAAGATATTTTTTTATTTTTCTATTTTTTTATCCTTACTCGAGGACATGCTTATTGATTTTACAGAAAGGCAAAGGGAGCGAGGAGGAGAGAGAGAGAAACATTGATGTGAGTAACAATGATGAGTTGTCTCTTGCATGCCCCAAAGGACCAAACCTGCAACCTAGGCATGTGCCCTGAGCAGGGTACATTGAACCCATGACCTTTTGGCTTATGGTATACTGCTACAACCAACTGAGCCACACCAGCCAGGATGAAAATATTTCTTTTTAAAGCAAGCATCAAACAAAAAAACATTTTTCAGATGGATGCATTTATGCAAAACCAATCAGAAACAGTGAAAATTAACTTTCAAGCATTCTTGAATGTTTAATAATGATGAGTCATATCAAATTACATCATTGCCATCTTGGATTATATAAAAATTCCTAAAAGCAGGGCATGCCCTCAGCTTTTATCTAATATTTTATTAAAATGTGTTTCTCTCAAAGAAAAAAATTCTATATACTTATATTAAATACTAGCAACTAAAAGCCTCACTCTAAGCAAAAAATACACATGATCTACCTTCATCATAATCACAATCTCAGAAATACACTTAAGAGATCAGAACTCAAGATTCTGCCGAAAAAATGAGGGTAGATTTCTAATGGAAAGAAGATTTAGCATGCTAAACATTTCAGATTTTGCATATACTCTTGTATCAATACATACTAGTGTAGTAATATTTTTCTAAAAATAGGATCCACATTTTTCATTTAACTAGAATTGCCCCATAATTAATGCACAAACAATTTAAATGGCCTTACCATTAGTGCTTCACGTAAAATATAGGCAATTATGGGCTCGTTCATTCTTTTACCCTTTTTCAGAAATCCTTTCACAAGATCAGTCACTGATCCTCCATTGCACAGCTATAAAAGAATATGCCAAAATTGGTATTAAAATGAATATGACATTTTAAGTACTTGCTATAAAAGGTTTCCCCAAAACATGTTTAAAAATTGTTCTATTTTTTTTCTTTCAAGTGATTATTTTCATCATCCTTTTGGTTTCACTGGTAAATGAACACATCTTTTGTGCCAGGCATATTTCTAATCCATTTATATTATTATCTCTATGACCTGCAAGTCTCTGAAATAGGTATTATTATCATCTCCCATATTAAAGATGGGAAAACTGAGGCACTAAGTGGGAAAGGAACTTGCAGAAGGCCACGGGCTGGCTGACCCGACCATCGTGTAAGGTGCTGTTTCTACAAGAGAAAGTTTTAAAATCTAAACGTGAATTTACAAATGAGCAACTGGACGGAACCCCACTTATAACCAGCGTCTTTCTACATTCAAAGAAATTTTCTTTCAGCTCATACAGGAGTAGGTACTGCCCTAACATTCCAGAACCTGTGTTTTCTTCTATATCAAGAAGGGGGAACGTCCTTCAACTGGACACACAGTACTGCGATCTGCCATAGAAATTGAATCATAAGTGTGCAGCCCATTAAATCTGCCTTCTTTGACTTAGCATAATGAATCTGAGATTTATTTACGTTGTTGCACATTCCTTTTTTTCACATTTTGTATTGTTCAAGTACAGTTGTCTCCATTTCCCACCACCACTCCCACACACCCTTTTAAATGCTGCTTTAATAATGTTGTTTGTGCCTGTTGTGCTGTTGTGTATTCCATTAAATAGATAAGTCACTGTTTGCTTATTCATTCACTAATTAAAAGATATTTGAATTGTTTCTAGCTTTGGGCAATTATAGCTACTAAACACTCACATATAGGTTTTTATGGGAATATAATTTTCATTTCTCTTAGCTAAATATCTAAGAGAAGGAATGGCTGGGTCCAATGGGTCACATGTTTGACCTTCTAAGCAACTGCAAAACTGTTTCCCAAAGGAGCTGTACCATTCTGCATTCCCACAAGCAGTGTATGAAATTGTTTTTTCTATATTTTCTTGAGAAGTTTTATAGTTTTAGGTTTTACAAATGGGTAGATCTATGATCCATTTTGAGTAAATGTTTGTACATGTGTGAGGCTTGGATTGAATGTGGATGTCCGGTTATTACAGTGCACTTTGCTACTAGTCAAAAGTTTCCAAGAAACAGATAATACAACTGTGAATTGAGTTTAAAATCTAGTTACCAACACCAAGAAGAGGAGAATCTAAAATATGTATTATTTTACTCATATAAGAGTGAAAGAAGGCAATGTGAAAAGGATACATACTCTCTGATTCCAACTATTTGAAATTCTGGAATGTTCTTTAAAAGAATAAAATTGAAATGTAATTTTCTTTAACCAGAGCTACATTAATTAAATAACAGAGCAGCACTGAAAATGAACTCCACTCAAGCTGTAGTCAAACACTAAAAAAGAAACCCTAAATCAAAAGGGATGATGTTCTACAAATGGATCTTTGGAACTAACCTCCAAAGTCAGCCTTTTTAATTTTTCTAAATGTATTCTGTCTTTACCATGTTAAAAGAAGATATGGGATTTTTTATTGAAATTTCTGAAAAAATACTAATTTCTTCAATTGGCATCTCTGCCTTTTGCTGTTTTTCAATTGTTTTTTATTTATTCTGAGAATGCTCAAAAGCCATTTACTTAGTCTACAGTATTCTATGAAAGGTCACAAAAGCAAAAACTCTTATTTACTAATATTCATTCTAGTTTTTACTTTGCTTATTTTACAAAAGTGTTCTCAACATTCATGTTTAAGTATTTTTGCAGAAACTAATCTTTAGCAAATACCCACTAGTGAAAATTTTGTATCATATGGTAAATGTGTGTATGATGTTACAAGACTGCTGTGCTGTTTCTAAGAGCACCATTTCACACTGCCTAAGCAATGTGTAAAAGTTCAATTTGCTTTGCAAATTCACAAATATTGGTATTAATAGTCTTTAATTTCAGCTATTTTAGTTGATGTGTACTAGTCATCTCATTGTGGTTTAATTTGAACTTCTCTGAAGACTAAAGACATTGAACATAATTTTTTTGTGAGAGTCCACGTTTTTTGCTGACTTTTTTAAAAATTTGGGTAAATGGGGGGAAGGCAGAAAACTGTACTTGAGCAACATAAAATAAATTAAAAAAAGAAATTAAGCAAAAAAATTGGGTAAATGTACTTTATTAAGAGAAAATTTTATCTATTTCTAGTTTTCTGAGAGTAGCTGAATTTTGGTGTATTTTTCATGATTTTCTTCTCTTTCTCTTCATACAGTGAATTATATGATGCAGTGAATTTCAATATGTAACAGACTTATTTTAATGTTTTAATAAGCCAGCATTACTGGGATTAATCCCATTCAGTTATGATGTATTAACATTTTCTATATACTACTGGGCGTGATTTGTTAAGGATTTTTGCACCCATGGTCATGCAGAATGTTAGAATATAGTATTGTTTTCATGTGATATCTTTATATTATTTTGTCAGTATGATGCTGGTCTCATGAATGAGTCAACAAGGCTCATTTCTTTTTTAAAGATTTAATAGGACATTTTTCTCAGAAAGGTGATGTAAAGAATTCTGTAGACCCATTCTCCAGTGAAACAACCATAACTGGTAAAAATTATAAAAATAAACAGCCATTTAAAATCTCTTGAAATTTTATAAGGTTATATAGCAAGTGAAGAAACATTCAAGAATATAACTAAATCTTAGAAAGAATAGCAAAAGTCTGGGACATTAGAGCCACTCTCTTCACCTTTGACCACTACAGTGACAAAAGCTCTACTCTGGAGAAGTGATTCGAATAAGATGGGGTTCCCTCTTCCCCCAGTTCCCATCCAAGGCCTACAGAACTTTCCTGAGGCAGACCACCAGCATTTCTCACCCTTCTCCCCAACTCTGTGTCACAGAACTAAAACTCAGGTGTGTGAGAGGCTTCTACTGAGCCCCCATCCATAAAATTTAGTTCTAACTCAAGAGTGGCAAGCCAAGAATAATAACAGTCACCACTAACCTTACACCATGCCGAAGACACAAATTAAGAAGACTAGAATCTACCTCTCTGGTCTACAACCCTGATTATAAAACAGGGTGTCACTTCAACAGATGGGGGCCACTGTTCCTGCTGACAACTCCAGAATAGTGGCTCAGATGTTTTGCCCAGAGAGAGAGGCAGGCCATAAAAACAGACAGCTCCAAAACTCTCCCTAAGGGACTCGACTTTATTTGGGAGAGCATATGAGATAGTTCAAGCATAGGCTACTCTTAGAAATAGTGGAGACCCAGGTAATTACAAGGAGGTTGGTAGCTGCATGAAAGCAAGAAGCTAACCATAGACAAAGTTAGCTTGGAAGAGAAATTCAGAAAAAAAACAGCTAAGAATATGTTGCCTGGGGTTAGTATCAGCTTCAAAGACCTCAAAAACCAGCCTTAAAAGAAAACAACAATTGTAACAACAAAACCCATTCAGAGAAGCATGAATTTAACTGGTTCAGACTGTGAATCAATTTATAACCCAGGCTTGACCAGTGCGGCTCAGTTGTTTAGGTGTCATCTGCAAAGCGAAAGTTTGCCCTTGTCATCCCAGGGTGACTGTGAACATGCCCAAGGCTGTGACCTCTGAGGAGCAACATCAGAGACTTCATATTGTGGGGCACAGATTTCACTAAAAACAGTCCAGCCAAGTCACTAAACAAATAAAGAAGGAACAATAACATAAAGCACCTCCATCCCCAGGGATTTAATATCCAGAATTCCTACAGTATATTAAATATATGGCATAAAATGTCCAGTTTTCCATGAACAAAATGATGAGATATGCAGAGAAACATGAAAATGTCATGCACTCAAATGAGAAAAAAAAGCAGGCAACAGAAACTGCCTGTGGGAGGGCCCGGATATTGAACTTAGCCAAGATTTCAAAGCAGGCAATAAAAATATGTTCAAAGAACTGAAGAAAAACATGCTTTAAGAAGTGAAGAAAAATCTGATGGGAATGTCTCATCAAATGGAGAATACCAAAGATAGAACTCATAAAAAACCAAAACTAAGGCCCTGGGTGGGTAGCTCAGTTGATTAGACTGTCACCCCAATGTGTTCTGCTTTCCAGTCCTGGTCAGGGCACATACAAGGCGGGAGCAATGAATGCATGAATGGAACAACAAACTGATGTTTCTGCTCCTTTCTTTCACTCCCCCTTTCTCTAAAATCAATCAACAATAATTTTAGAAAAAAAATCTGGAGTTTAAAAAGTAGAATAATGTAAATGAAAAATTCACTAGAGGACCTCAACAGTAGGTTTGAACTGGCAGAAAAGAAATCCACAAATTTTAAGAGAGAGCAATAAAGATTATGAAATGTGAAAAGAGAGAAGAAAGAATATCTTCATTATACAAACAGTCTCAGAGAAATGTTTATATACCAACATACATGAAATGGGAGTACTGGAATAGAATACAGAGCAGGAAAAAATCTTGGAAGAAATAGCTGAAAGTTCCCAAATTTAATGAAAAATATTAATCTATACAATCAATTAACTCAAATAACTCAAGTAGCAAAACAAAGAGATTCACAACCAGTCACATAAAACAAAACTGTTGAACGCCTAAGATAAAAAGAAAATATTGAAAGTAGCAGGGGAAAAATGAATTGTCATGTGCTAGGGAACCTTAATAAGATTAAGTACTGACTTCAGAGGCAGTAGAGGTCAGAAGGAAGGATGACATATTCAAATTGCTAAAGAAAAAAACTGTCCATAAGAATCTCATGTTCCAGCCAAACTATATTTTGAAAATGAAGAAGAAATACATTTGTAGGTAAACAGAACTCAGAGAATTCATTGCTATCAGATCCACCTTATAAGAAATACTAAAGGAAGTTATTCAGGCTGAAAGCAAGTGAATCTAGACAGTGCTTTCAATGCAAATGAAAAAACAGAGAGCACCAGTAACAGTAATTATTTGATTGAAAAAAGCAATGTAAATGAATATTCTTATTAACTGACTTAAACAGCCACTGTATAAAACAAAATGCACATAATTGCATTGTTGGGCCAACAGTATATAGAAATGCAAAATGTTAAACAATAAAAGCATGAAAAAAGTGAACTAGAGCAAAGCTGTGATGACACCAGATGGTAACGCAAATTTATAGACACAGATTTGAAAACTAGAAACTTTAAATAAGAAAGTAAACATAACAAAGTTGATCATTTATATTTGCTCTCCTCTCAGCTTCTTCAAAATACAAAACATTATATACAGTAATTATAAATACATATTGTTCCTTTTATTCATATAATATATATAACAATAGCACAAAAAGGAGAAAGGTGACATAAAATTATACAGGAATAATATTTCTATATGTCTATAGCATTAAGTTATAAATACTTGATAGAATTTGCCAGTTAAGCCACTGAGCCTGGTATTTTCTTTGTGGAAAGACTTTTAATTAAAAATTAAGGTTTTTTAAATAATATAAAGGCATTTGTATTTTCTATTTCTTTTCTTGTCAGTTTTATTGTTTGTGTCTTTTAAGGACACAAGATAATAAATTGCCAAATATATTAATATAAGGTTGCTCGGAATATTTTATTACTAACATATGAATATATGTAGACTCAACTGTGATTTTCTGTATTTGATCAATAATATTATTAATTTGTATTTTCTAGACCTGTCTAGAGATTTATCAAGTTTATTATTAAATTTTTCACAGATCCAACTTTGGTTTTCTTTCTATCTATTGTTTTTATTTTCTATTTAGTTAATTTTTACTTTCATATTTCTTTTTTCAACTTACATTTGATTCAATTTGCTTTGATTTTATTGGCATCTTAAGGCAAAAGAGTTAGTGCTGTGATTTGACATTTTTATATCTTACAATGTGATCACCCCTCTAATTCCAGTAATCACCTGTCACCATACAAACTTATTACAATATTATTGACTATATTGTCCTTCAGCTTTTTCACCCATCCCTCTACCCCTCCCACTCTGGCAACCATCCCTTTGGTCTCTGTTTCTAAGTCTGGTTTTTTTTTGGCTTGTTTTCTTTGTTCATTTGTTTTGTTCTTTTTAGATTCCATATATAAGTAAAAAACCACATGGTATTTGTCTGTCTCTGTCTGACTTATTTCACTTAACATAATACCCTCTAGGTCCACACATGTTGTCACAGTTGGCAAGATTGCATTCCTTTTAGTTGCCGTGTAGTATTCCACTGCACACATATACAACATCTTCTTTATCCCTTCATCTATCAACAGACACCTAGGTTGCTTCCATTTCTTAACTATAGTAAATAATACTGTAATGAACATAAGGGTGCATACCCTTTTTTGAAGTTAGTGGGTTTTTTCCCTTTGAATAAATACCTAGAAGTGGAATTCCTGGGTTATAGTAGATCTATTCTTAGGATTTTTTTTGAGAAATCTCCATATTGTTTTCCATAGTGGCTGCACCAATTTGCAGTCCCATCAACAGAGCACAACAGCTCCCTCTTCTCCACATCCTCACACAATGCATGTTATTTAGGGTTTTTTTAGATTTTATTTATTGATTTATCTTTAGAGGGGAAGGGAAGAAGAGAGGGAGAGAAATATCAAGGTATGGTTGCCTCTTGTGGGTCCCCTGCTGGGAACTGGCGTGCAGCCCAGGCATGTGCCCTGACTGGGAATCGAATAGTGATCTTCTGGTTCCCAGGCCCGAGCTCAATCTACTGAGCTACACCATCCAGGGCTTTTATTTAGTTTTAAAGTGTCTTTCCTTACCATTAGCCTGTAAGCTCCATGATGACAGAGTCATTTGCCTTGTTCTCTATTAAATGCCCCCGGATCTACCAAAATGCTTGAGCCAAAGTAACAGATGATATTTATGGAATAAATAAACAAATGACTGGGTGGATAAACTTAAGTTCTGGACACTTACACATGCATGCACACACACAGACACAAAATGGCAAGGATGTCTTTTCACAAGATACATAAGGGATCTCTTCAAAGTGTGGTATGTTTGACTTAATTGTAATGAAATATATTAATGTACCAAATTCTACTTTTCAATTAGATACAGATAAGATACAACTGTCATCATCATCTAATAGATGTTTCCCAATGTGGAGTTTCATAATAGGTGAAATTTTCATACTATTTTTCTAATGTGTAAACCAGAAGCAGTATTTTTAAAGCATTATTGACATACAATATAATTGGCTCATTTAAGTGTGCAGTTTGATGTATTTTGGTAATTGTGTACAACCATGTAACCAGTAAATCAAGATGCAAAACAGTTCCATTAAACCGAACTGTTTCTGAATTCTTGGGAAAACAACAATAAACATTGGTAATGTTAGGAATAAGAATTCTATGATAAAATCTAGGATGAATAAATCTAATCTGTGATTAAAAAAGAAAAGAACTTAGAAACATTTAGTGTGCATGATTCACCAAATGGCAAAAGATCTCAGGCAACTTCATATTTTTCCCTGAAGTGATATTATGAACTTCCACTCCTGTCCAGACAGCAGAGGCTTTTGCAAGCACTGGAGTACTCTGAGAGAAGAAAGACAAGGATCCTTATATACTTAATTTATATTTCCAGGGTTACATTTGGACTATTCTTCCACACTGCCCTTTAAACAAAACATAAAATGAAATGACTCTCGGTAATTGGCTATCTGTTCTGTTGTAAGTACACCAAACAACAGCATTCTATATGAGAACTGGAGATTGTTGCTCCAGCCCAAGAACATGACAGGAAATCATCCTGCCATTTGTGCTTCTCCACTGCGACTGTGTGCGGCCAAAGGGAGGAAGGAGCAATGCTGTGCTATCAGAGCCCCTCGGAAGCCAGCTTCCCACTCCAGCCCTGCACCCCTGAGCCCTCCCACACATGCAAGCCTGAGTGACGGCACGGCTCCTCGGTGTACATGTTATCCCCAGGGCAGTGATTTCAAAGGGTTAATAGATGAACAAATAGAAAGCATTCATTCATTTCCTTTCTATCATCCTACAGAAAATGGGAAATCCTATGGTTTCCTTTCCTCATGACAGATTACTAGGTGTAAGTATAATGACAGAATAACTGACAATGCATGACATATGAAAGTAGTATTTGTCTGTGGAAACCACTTTGATTACATGAGAAAGGTACTGGAGAGGCTTCCAAATACCACTTGTAGTTTCTAGTTGTTGATCCTTTGAAAGCATAAAATTTCAAAGTGAAAAACTGCCATAATTGGAAACCAACGTCACTATTAAGAATGAACAAATCAGGACCAAGTCAGACAAATTACAGAATGTAGTCTGTAGCACTACTGTGAAAGCAGCAATTATACCTCAGATTGGTTTATGAGGGAAAGAGTCTTTTACAAGAAAGATGTCCTAACTCTGTACTTTGGCTCCATTGTGTCTGGGGGTACACTAAGAAAATGGCCCCTGAGAAAGAAGACTGGATTGCTTACAGATTTAAAGTGTAGATGCTCATCCAATCAAGAAGGGGAAAATTACAGTTACATCTCAGTTTTTCCCTCTGTGCTCACCATGACATTTAACTCTGTTTGACTGTCTTAGTCTCCTGGTTCAGTGATAAGCACATGCAGAAACCTAACCAATTCCCATCTTCCTATGTCCCCCCTTAGTCCTTGCCACTGGCCCTCAAGTGTATACATTAGGTACAAACCCAAAATAGGTACAGTAGCCCCACCTCCTTATTGGCAGTTTCATATTCCAGAGTTTCAGTTAGCCATGGTCAACCATGGTCTGAAAGTATTAAAGGGAACATTCCAGAAATCAACAATTCCCAAGTTTTAAATTGCATGCCATTTCGAGTAGTGTGATGGATTCTACTGCTGTCCTGCCCCAGCTGGCCAAGACGTGAACCATTCGTCTGTCCAGCATATCAACGCTGCACATCCACAGTGCAACAAGATATTCTGAGACAGGGAGAGAGGAGAGACTGAATTCACATAATGCTTATGACAGTATATTGTTATCCTTGTTCCGTTTCATTATGAATCACTTTTGTTAATCTCTTACTATGCCTAATTAAATTAAATATGCCTGATAAATTAAACTTTATCATAGGTAAGTATGTGTAGGAGAAACCATAGTAATTTCACGTTTAGTTCTATGCATGATTTCAGGCATCCACTAGAGGTCTTAGAACATATTCCCCATGGATAAGGGGGACTACTGTACCAACATTTCACTAAGCACGTCAACCGAAAGACGTGGCAGCAATAGGCAAAATTAATATAAGTATGGTACTTTAATATGAGACATAGATTTAAAAGTAGTTCTCCCTTTATGCCTTCATTATTAGAAAAACCTAAAATGTTAACTGACAGTAAAAATCTCCATAGACTTTCTGTAAAAATACCAAATCAGATCCCACAACAGAAAATGTTCTATTTCTTCTCTTAGTAGGTCGTTTCATTACAACTGTGTAACTGGAATTTCAGAAGGCTAGCAACGACTGCTCTTCTACTAAGTCAGGGCAACATTTACAGTCTGAAAATAAATATACAGAAAATTTAGGAGGAAAGAATTTCCAAAAAGAAGCTTGTATATTATTTGTCTTTAAAACTTATAATGAGATGGAGAAAAAAAATACAAGAAAAAATTGTATCAAAGTGAAAATAATCATTAAAAAATCATAATTGAATAATAGAGAAAACAGATTGCCCAGAAAGATCTGCATACACATAATTCTTCTTAGGATTTTAATTCTAGATTGAAATATAAATGAAAAGATTTTTCATGGTAAAACATTGTTGGGGACCGCCCTGCCTGGCTTCATGAATTGTAAACTGTCTCCCATGTCTAAGGCTGTGAGCAACCTCTAGAATACAAGCCACTGAGGAGACAAGGCTTGTCTCTGGTAGCAGATGCTGCTTCTGCTTCATCCCCTGCCCCAAAAGTATGGTCAGATGGTCAGAGACAGGTGAGACCCCTCAGAGGATGGGCAACCTAAGCCAGACACAATCACTTGGGAGGTTGTCATGGAAGGACTGGGGGGACTGTGACAAAGAGGGAGTGATGGACCCTCGCTCCCGGGGCTGTGACGAAGCCCGAGTCCCCATGTCCTCTGGGAGAAGCGCTTCCTGGCTCTAATCCACTTACGCCTAAAAACCTATGATGGGGAAGGTGGTGCAAGCCTTGTGCTGGGAATGGCATGCTCCCTGGGTAATTAGGCCTGAGAAGGAATATGTGAAACTCTATGAGACCTGCGTTGTTTAAGAATGCTTTTAATTAGATGATAAGGGCCTAAGCAGAAAAAGAGTTTATGCTCCCAAACTTCTGTAGCCTTTTAGCTGACAGGCCCTGATTTAAAAGAAGCCCTAAGATTCTTTGTATACTATCTACTATTTACTGCTTGACAATGATTAATAAGCTGTACCTGAACTCCTGTGCAAAAAAAATCCCAATAAAAGCCTGACTAGGCAAGTGTCAGTGCACTCTCTCTCTCCTGGTGAGAGAGTTGCCTGGCTGCTCCAAGCTGCTCTCCCCTTCAGAGGGTGGCGAGGCCGTTCTGGGGCTCTCCCCCCTTGAGGGAGTAGCCTTGCTGGCCCTTTTCCTCCATAGGACTCGGTAGTCCCTGTGAATTTGTCTCATGTCTCATCCATAACTACGTGGGCACTGCTGGTCAGTGCCCACATCAAGAAGTCACTGGGCAGGATTTGGTTGAAGCTGGTATAGTGCTTGCCCACATGTCAGACTGAATAGTGAGGGGTGTCGCGGATGGCTCAGTCCCTCCAGGTCACATCTTTGTGCAGACTCACATGGGGAACCAAGCACTGTTAGCATGACTCTGTGGGTAACATTACAGCCTCTCTCTGGTCACTCTTTTAGTACACTCATGCAAAATAATTCATTTGGGCTTTACTAAGATAATAAATATAATTAACAGTTATTTTGTAGAATACAGTATTGATGTCACAAGCCAATTTTCTGGAAGTGCCTTTAAGCAGCAGCTGCACCATTCATGTTTATAAATCAGGTAATTGTACATCTTGCCACTTATGTGTGTGTATCTGTAGTCTGATTTACCTATGCAAATCAATTATCTTGTATACAGCTGGCCAACTTCTTGCTTTCTCTACTCATTTTTCCCCTACCTCAGAAATTCAGATAGATTAGATTTCTGAAATCCCACTGTAATAAACTACCATTTATTCTTTTTTTCCTCAAGCCATTTAGGGATATGTCCAATAGCTCCACCTGATAATTTTAATCAATCTTTTTCTGCCCTCCAAAAAAAGTGTTTGACTATGATCAGGAGTCTCTAACTCTTACCTAATTCCACATGATAATAATGAATGACAGTATAACTAGAATAGGGATTAGATTGCCATAAAAGACAATGATTGATCTCATTGATAGTGTTAAAGGTAAAGATTTATACCTTGTGTCCTTGCCCATGTAGGCTTACATTAGGCAGAATGCCTGAATTTCCTTTCTAATGCTAATTTGCCAATGATTCTGCGTGGAAAAAAGTAAAGATGCAATTATTGAAAATAGTCGAAGGATATAAAGACATGAAATTTTATCCAAGACTACAGTAAGGATTTTCATAGCATTACATCTCAAATACACAAACACAAACATGAAGTAAACCCCTAAAAATTCTCCATTAATTTAAGCAAAAATGGTTTAAATTTATAATTTATATTTTATTATGTAGGTAATTAAGTTTATATGAGTAAAAGTTTTGCTTTGTTTTAATGTGTGAGTTAAGTAAAAAATATAAAGCTATTTAGAACTTCATTGAGAAATAAAAATTAAATCTGAAATCATAATAAGTTGCCTATTTCTAAAGAACACACTAGTTATTTAAAAAATTTAAACTTCTATAAAATCATATAATACACAGTTTCATATTTTAGAAAGGTTCTTGAAAGCACTATTTTAGAATTCTGAAACAATTAAAGGTGGCAGATTAAATATACAAATTTATTTCCTCTCACTCATTACTCTCCATTAAAATGCCAGTAAAGGAATAAAAAAGTATAAGTCACAAGAAAGAAGAGAATAGAAAAGGGAGAGTGGTGAACAAGAGATTCAGTAAACTTTTTCAATATGGAAATCAGGTAACCTATGGTAACTGATGTAGCAATGCCAAGGAAGACAAACTAAAGTGCTAGGTGAACAAACTAATCCATTCAGGATAAAGCATAGTGGAAGTGGAGGTGGAGTGGGGCCAGAAGGGCACAAAACAGAATTCCTTTGGAAGTTTCTAACCAAAAGACTTGACACCTTCTCAACTCATATACAAACTATCCATAACCAGAAGCCCGCTTGAGCACTTCTTACACACATACCCAGGCAAGAGTCTGAAGGTTTCATTCCCTGGAGAAAATGAACTAACGGGACTCAAGATATGATGACATCAGGAGAGTGTCTAATGAGAGTAAGGCACAAACCATTACAGGATGTGCAAAAAAGAGAACTAAAGTTGGAAAGAGGAGGTCCAGGGATCTAGGAAATGGTGAATTCTACCCACATGAGTAGCAGAGAGGTATCAGTTGTCAGATGCATGGCAGACTTCCAGAATGGAACAGGAGAAAGAGTCCAGAAATGCAAATAACAATTGCTAAAATTCAGAATATGGATTACTAAATGAAAGAGCAGAGATGTTCAGTGATACATTTCCAGGTATATCAACCAACACATCAAAAGCACAGACCTACTCATGAGAAGGTAGCACCACTAAATTGGAAATACATGATTATTGCTCTATATTTTAGGCCTTTTGGCTTTATTTGCTTTTTATTAATCATGTGACTATATTTATTTTGAAAAAGAGAAAAGTGATTAAGTCTATATGAAATTATATTAAGTGAAAAGTTGGGTAATTTCATAAGTGATATTGTCAATCTTTTAAATATACAAAAAAGGAGAAGGAAATAATAAGAATGGTTCTTATAGCTTCGAGTATTTTTCTATAATTATTATCCATTATTTCTAGAGTCACTTAAAAATCATAATAAAATGTAATGTTGAGTAAGGTAATAATGTAATTTATAAATGATTATTGTGCTACTGAAAGAAAACCAAGAGAACATTCTGAATGAAATAGACAAATGCTAATAAAATCATAATAAACACAATAGATCTATGATGTTACAGTGGTTAAATAAAGGTTTTACTAGTCATAATAACAACTTTTAAGAACTCTTAAATCACTTGAAAAATGCTGTTCACTGAAAATTAGTAAAGCACTGGCAGCTGTCTTAGCCAGGCACCTTCTGGTGCTCCTGCATTAGAGAGAACTGTCCACACTTACTCTTGGGACTTAAAAAGGCAGAATCTACAGTTTCCCTCTGGCAGCTTATTCAGTATTTAACACCATTTCTAGTAAGGTTTCCCCCTCCCCATAAATGTAAATACCTGGCTCTGTAATTTATGTCATTAGTATTCAATGATAATAGAAAAAAATTACTGCAGCTCACCATTTTTGCCTAATGAAGCCTCACTTAATGTTCTCTTGCATTCTTGCACCTGCACAGAGCTTCTATCATGTGTTAGTTGAACAAATATGGATGAATAAATAAATATTATAATGAAGTCCATTTTAAGCTTCTTCTTCTGAAAGGAAAATAACCCTAGATCCTTTAGTCTTTTATTATGGAAATATTTCCCTCTAATTTTTAATACTCTTTTGTGGCTTTTCTTTAATTTCCAATGTGTCTTAAGATGACAAGGCCAGAACTGGGTACAACATTCTACTGAGGATGTGACCAGTTGGGAACACAGGACAACTGCCTTGTGGTATTGATGTGACATAAACATAAGTCATTCCAAGACCACATTACAAATGTCTATTCATAAAATAATGCTGAAGCACTTACCTCAAGAACCAACCAAAGCTTATCTCCATTAATTTTATCCTTCTTGAAGTACATCCCATAGAATTTGACCACATTAGGGTGGTCAGAAAGGGCTTTCAAGATATTATACTCTGCTTCAATCTCTTCATCAATATCCTAGTTTCAAAAAGTCATAGGAAGAGAACTATGAGAAAAATACAAATAATGTCAAAGAAACATACTATAGACTAACGAGTAGGGAATTTAATTTTGTCAAAGCAAGGTCATAATAGTTTTTATTACACTCAGTACAATGTATTGAAATTGCTCATTACGTTGTTTAAAGGAAGAGACTGGGATTCTCTTGCTAATCAAATACATTTCCAATTATGTTAATTACATTGCGTTAAAAAAGGGATAAATAAAAGGCTATTTTATATGGAAAATTACTGCAGATGATTTTCTTTTCATTGTAGTGCTAACTGCATTTCAATGGCAAAACCATTGATTCAAAATAAAAAACTTTTAGTTGGGTTATTTTGTTTCTTTGAAATACAAGATATTTACATGCTATCAAAACTAGTCATTCCAACAATAAATTCCTACCTTTCCAAAAAGTAAAATACAGTTAAATTATACAAGATGGCAGATAGCCTTTAATTAGCTTGTAATGGGCTAAACGACCATTGCAACTCACAGAGGATAAATAAGAAAAAGCTTTCTAATATTGTTTTTACAGCAATACTTAATGTCTACACTGTTTTAAGACAGACCACGGAATCACAGAGCTGGGAAGAATTTTAGACCAGAGCTCTAACTTGAGAGGAAGAAACTAAAGCTCAGAGGAGTCAGAGTCATAGAGCTGGTTAGTGCCACATCCAGCACCAGACTCCAAGTCTACTACCTACCACACTACCTTCTAATACTGCTGGGTTCAGCCTTTTCTTGGGAAGAAAATTCCTAGTTCAGAATCCATAACAAGAGGCCCCTTTTAACAAAAAAGCCACTCTGTGAAATGCTTGGATGCATTTAAATTAATTTTATTTAGATTATAATCTCTTGGTTATAAATCTTTGTATTTGACTTGTGACATGATAGATGAAGAGTAAATAATTCTTAGAAAGCCAAATATGTACTATGACAAGAATAAAAGCAGCAAAAGAACCGACTTCATACTAAAGCTATGCAATTGATATGTTCTATTAGAGCAATACAACACAACACTATTAGCTCAATAGTATACCAAACATGAGTATATTATGAAAGCCATTTGTTATTCTCCATTAAGAAGGAGGATATGGGATGAGAGACACTGATTATGGAATCAGACATTGGGAACTGTCTGGAACACTTTCTCTGGCCTCCTCAAACCCCAGCCTCTAATTGCAAAGACTGGAGGAGAGGGGTAGTTATTCTGGTACAGCTTAACTTGGGCCTCTTTTCCTTCAGTTTAAGTGTAAGAGTTTTCCAATAGGGTTAAAACTGAGTGTAGTGTCACTCATTGTTTTTACTCATTATTACCTAATTGCTTTTAAAAAACCCACTCTCTTCTTTACTCAGAATAATACTGTATTATTATTTCAGAATAATACTGAAATTCTGTATTTAGCATGGGTTTAGTAGAAATAAACTATGACAGAGAGAGAGAGAGAGAGAGAAAGAAATCCTAAAATGGACAGAAGCCCAGAGAGCTTTTGCAGTGTTCTCCAATTTGTTAGTTGGAGAGCTGTGATGAGGTCTAGGACTCTGATGTCCCCCCACCACAAATCACATCATTTTCAGCAAGCCATGCTCCCATCATGTGAGCAAGAGTGGAGTCATTGGAGAAGTGCCTCTCAACAGAAGTTTGGGGACTATGTGATCGCTAAACCCACTCATGCTCCCAAATGGCTAGCTCTCATTCCCAGAAAATAATTTTGTCAATCTTCTCATGGCCTTCAAGGAAAAGAAAAGGCTTAATGGATTCCATAATCACGACTGCTATTCCAAAAAAAAAAAAAAGGGGAATCTCATTGGGGCATTGCTTAAACAGACAGACCATGGGAATTCAGTTCTTTCCAAGGAATCTCAAACTGATTATAAATTAACACCATTTCTGCACTGAAAACATTTAAGCAAGCCTGAAAATTAATTTCCCTTCTCTGAATGAAATTTAATTTTAAAATAATATTTCTTTCTTGGCTTAGGAAAAAATCTTTCTGCAGCCAAAATAAATGCAAGAAGGAAAGGGGAGATGTGGCCCTGATGATATTTTAGGACTACTTCTAGACCCGTGAGCTCATTCTGATAATTTTTTGAAATCTAAAATAATATTAAATCAACTCTTGAGCTGTTGTGAGCTGTATTTGTTTGTATTATGTATTTCTTCATTTATCAAATATTTATTGGGCCTTACTTTACCTGTTAAGCATATAAACAAGGAAAATCTAACAATCAGACTTATAACTGACATTGTGACAGATAAATCAAGAACCCATGCACCCCAGTGTTTATAGCAGCACAATTTACAATAGCCAAGTGTTGGAAGCAACCTAAGTGCCCATCTGTAAATGAACAGATCAATAACTATGTTATATTTAACGCAATGGGATACTATGCAGCAGAAAGAAAGAAGGAGCTCCTAAACTTTGTGACAGTATGGATGGAACTGGAGAGCATTACGCTAAGTGAAATGAGCCAGGTGGTGAAAAACAAATACCATATCATCGCACCTTTAAGTGGAACCTAATCAACAAAACCAATAAGCAAGCAACATATAAACAGAGACATTATAATAAAGAACAGACTGATTGTAACCAGAGGAGAGAGGGGAGAGGGATTATGGAGAAAACTGGGGAAGAGTCATCAAGAAACATGTATAAAGGACCCACAGACAAAACCAAAGGGGTAGGATCAAGGGTGGGAGGCAGGGATGGATGGGCCAGGGGCAGTAGTGGGGGAAATGGAGACACCTGTACTTCAAAAACAATAAAAATAAATGAATTCAAACAAAAACAAAAAAGATAAAGAAATTACAGGGTTTTTTACTGTTTAATACAAATAAAAACGAAGTTAATTACATGATAAAAACAATGTGACTTACATGAATTGGATCCAGAATTTTGACTGCTGCTTTTTGTCCATTTTTCTTATTTAACACTTTAAAAACTTTCCCATAAGTTCCTTTGCCAATTGTTTCAGTGATTTCCCATGTATCAGAAGGATCAGGAAAGTTATCAAAGATAATTGTTTTTCCAATTAATGGAAGCATCTCAAAAGTTTAAATCACTGGAGAGAAAAAGTACAGAGTTTCATCTCTATTGGATTGGGATATTAAATGGCATACATAAACACATGGGAAATTATGGTGGAAAATATATATCAGTAACCAAATGTACTCAAAGTCATAGAAAATTATAATTTGCATTCTTTTTGCAAACAGATTAATATGAGTTTAATATTGCTTTGTAAGACAGAGCTTTATTTCCGTGTTTAATATAGTCCCATATTAATTACCATTAATTCTTTTCAGATTAAAATAAAAGGTACATATTTAAATCATTTTGCTTTACTGCTCTATACACAGATATGAAAGGATTTTAGAATTAAGTTTAGAGATGATAAAATTCAACTTCAACAAACCAAATCTACACTTTGGGGTGATCTTGTCTTATAACACTTCTCTATGAGAATTCCAAAAATGGGCGCCTCCCCACTGTTTTTAGGATGAAATTTCTATATCATAACCTACCAGGTCCTTTTAAATATAGCTCTTCCTTGATTTTACAGGCTAATGTTTACACACCTCTCTCATACATTCTAATCCAGCCACTTGGGACCCTTAAGATCATTTCTTTCTTGCTTGAGGATCTTAACACACACTATTTCCCCCACGTCTCTGCCCATGGCTCCTTTGCTAAGTTCAAACTCCTACCTGTTCTTCAGATCTTAGCTTAAATGTCACTTCCTCAAAATGTCACTTTCCACTCCACTTGGGTTCCATGACTCACATCTGCACTCCATCAGCATTCTATGCCTACCTTATATTTGATAATACTGTATGTCCAGTACCTGGCACAGGGCTGGAATAATTAGGAGAATATGGCTAATGAGGTCAAGACTTTAAAAAGGAGATTTTATATATAACCTGAGATTCTAGATTTCTGACTTCTAAGTAGTACTTTTAACCTTCCACATTCTCCCTATATTGTATTCAACCATCTTTATGAAATTAAAAAAGAAAAGAGAAGTGGACAGAGCTCTCAGCACTTTACTTGTCTGACCATAACTTTCAATCTCCTATACACTACCAATGCATTGATTTTTCACTATCAAACCCCTTCAGTCTTCATTCCCTCTTCATTTTCTTCCCCAATATAAATTCCACAGATTGAATTACTGACTTTCTTGCAAACATCCTCACCACTTGTTCCTCTCTTTCTTCACCACGATCTCCTGGGGTAAACAAACCCAACTCTGGTTAAGCACTGTATGTTCTTGTTACCTTTCCCTGTATTGGGGGAGAACCACACAACCATGTTGACTAGCTTCACTCTAAATTCAGGGTAAAAAAACCTACAAGTGCACCCTCGACAAACTGCACTTCCTTGGTTTGACTGTTCCTTTCTCTTTGGAATGACTATTTTATGCTGATCTCTCTCCTTAAATTTTCTCTTCTAATAGTTCTCTATTTACCATGCACCCACTCCCGCACACTTCCCAATTGATGCCCTTATTTAATAATTAATTGAAAAACTGGAAGCAATAATACACTTCTTAATCTTCTCGTCTCAAAAACTACAAACCAATATACATCCAACACAATGAGTTCATTCAGATCATCAGCAACTGCTGTTTGGTGTCAGACTCTTTCTTTGGTTCCTCCTTACTCAAACGATAGTTTTTTAGAATAGGTCTTTCCTGACCAACCCATGTAAAAGGTAGCTTTCTCCATGACAAGAGTGTATAGACTGTTATTTTTACTATTGTATCCACAATTCCCAAGACAATACCTAATACATAGTAGGCAATCAGTAAATACTGGCTAAATGAGCAAGTGTTTGCTTATTTTTTTAATTCGTACAGCAGAGATCTTATCTATCTTGTTCACTTCCAAATCTAATAAAGCCAAAGTCTTTGCCTGGCATATAGATGGTAAATGTAGCTGTTGAATAAAACAAATGTTTCTGATAAAAGAGAAGAGAAATAAAGATTAGAGAGAGATGAAAAGAATTTTAAAATCTAAACAGAAATGGGTCTTCTGACTCATTACATGTAAGGGCACATCACCTAGGAGATGGCGATGACTGCCAGCTAAAAATTACATTACCATGTGAAAACACACTTATGGAAAGCTCTTAGAACACTTCATTTTTACAAAATCTGTGCCTTTGATTTGAAATGCAAAGGAACAAGTAGAAGGTAATTAGTAATAATCATCCACTTTAGTGATTTCACAAGCAATGACAAGATAACTACTTCTTATATCTATCAGAGTCATGCAAATGGCATTTATGCCATCCAATATAAAAGTTAGACCGAACAACCAACTTAAATCTTGTTAAATGCCTGAAACAGGAGTTTTCAACTATGAGGAATATTCTTTATATGGAATACTTCCTTTTGAGCAGTAATATTATTGAACACAATTTAAATTTTTGCTATATTAACTATTAGGAATCAAGTATTAGTCTTTAAATATATAGGCATAAAATTCAATTAAAAAGTCATTGAACACCACATGAATGCAAAGTATTTAGAGGTTTAAAGATACAAAGATAGGCAATTTATCTATGGATAGATAAATAAATTGAAATGATAATGTAGTATGAAAAGTGGTTAATAATAGAAATATGCATGAAGTATTATAGTAGCCCATGTCAAGAAGCAATTAATTCTGAAGTCATCATAAAAATACAGAAAATTAGCAGTATTAGAGCTAGACATTAACTATGAACAAGAGTTTGTCTATAATCAATTTTTTTCTTTAAAAGTGCCCAATTAGACAAATTATTATAAAATAATGATCACAGAATGACAAAAGCACAGGTATTCTAAATTCAGAATATACTTAATCAAATTCCATTTAAAAACAAATAAAACCTCCCAACAAGTAGGTAAAATAAAGCCTAAAATGACTTCTTCAAAATCAAACACTAAAAAATTTCAAGAATTAAAATAGAAGCAAGTTTTCTGACTCCTAAACTATACTTTTCCCACTGTGTACAGTTGTTTATTCTTTAAGAAAAAATTGTCACAGTTAGTAAACAACTAATTATTTAATGATTGCAGCAAATTTAATTCTACATAGCAATAAATATTTGTATTTTTTCTAGTCCTTTAGCACTCACAGAATAACAAATAATTCTCTAGCTCAAAAACCTAAAACATATAATTATCAGTAAGTTCTTAATTATATAATCAAGAGACCTAAAGGATTATTTTATCACATATTTACTATATTTTGGTATATGTATTTGCCCTAAATCTGAAAAGTTACTTATGAAGCTACATTAAAAATGAAGAATAATCTTTTTAAATTGGTTTATTATATATGCAGCTGTTGGTTCTTTTTCACAATAGGAAAAATATAAAAATATAATGAAAAAAGTATCTTACTTCAGGATCTTGACATTCATCACAACTATTACTCTGACTGATTTTGTAAACCTGCAAGCACTGAATTCTTCTTTAATAAAATAAATGAACTGATTTCATGCTCATTCAAAAACACAGTGGGAATGACCTCCCCTTGAGCAGTCTCTACCATCTTCCTGGAAGGTGGTTCTCCACATAGCCATGTGACCTTCAAGTCTTACATCAGAGATCTCCTTCTCAAAGAGCACTACCCTGACTGCCCTAGTTAAAAATCTCTTCCTGCCCTCTTCCGCCTCATCCTGCTTTCCAACAACTGGTTCCCCTCAACTTGCTGTATTTTCATGGCACTAACTACTTCCTGACACACTACTTCACTTCTTCTTTATTACATATGTTTTATTTACTGTTTTTGTACACTCCTAGAATGCAAGCTCTATGAGGACTGAAATTTCTATCCAGGTTGTTCACTGATATATCCCAAAGGTAGGCACAGAGGAGGCACTCTACAAGAATTTGCTGAATATTGGGTGCAAATGAACAGAACAGTAAACAGAAATTTTTCAGATGGCTTTACCAACAAATTCTATCAAATACTTAAAAAGCAGGAAGAAATGCAATTCGATTAGTCACTTGTTTGCAGGAAACAGGGATAAGGAATACAATTGATAGTTTTCCCTTCCAAAGATACAGAAATAAAAGAAAATAACCAAAAAGAAATTTTGTACCATTTAAAAATCAATAACTGAATTCAGAAATTCCCCTGGAGTTGTTCAATTTCAGGCTTATATAGACAGAAGAAAACTTGGCAAGTCATTTGAAACTATCTGGACCGAGGAGAAAAGAAAGAAAGAATAAAGAAAAGTAAATGGAGCCTAAGAAACTTTTGCAATACCATCAAGATTATCAATATAAGCATTAAAAGAGTCCCAGAAGAAGAAGAGAGCTGTCAAAAGACAAAGACAAAGAAGGAATTTTGAAAGTCCCAAAAGAAAAGAAACCTGCCGTTTTTAAGAGATCCTCAGTAAGATTTCTCAACAGAAAACTTGTAAGCCAGAAGGCAGTATGACAATATATTAATGTTCTGGAGAAAAAACAAACAAAATCTTGTCACCTAAAAATTTTGTATCAGTTTAAAATGTCCTTCAAAAATGAGGAGGATATTAACACATTCCCAAATAAACCAAGGATGAGGGAGTTCATTACAACTAGATCTATTCTACAAGAAATTCTAAAGACAGTCAGTCCTTCAGGTTGAAATGAAAGGAAGCTAGACATTTAATGATAAAAGGATCAATTCACCAAGACAGCATAGTAATTGTAATGTACAAAACATAAGAGCTACAAAATAAAATAAGCAAACACTGACAGAATTGAAGGGAGAAATAGACAGTTCTACAATAATAGTAGAAGACTTCGATACCCCATCTTAAATAATGCACAGAACAGTGAAATGGAGATCAATACAGAAATATAGGCCTTGAACAACACTGTAGCACAGTTGATTTAATCGATGTATAAAGAACACTCCATTCAACAGGAGCAGAATACACATTTTTCTCAAGTGTACATGAAACATTCTCTAGGATAGACCATATGTTAGGCCACTAAAGAAGTCTTCATAAATTTAAAAAGACTGAAAACTTTCAAAGTATCATTTACAATAAAAATGGAATTAAACTAGAAGTCAAAAGCAGAAGAAAAATTGGAAAATCTACAAATATGTGGAAATTAAAGAACACACTGTTAGCCAATGAATCATACAATGAATTATATGGAAAATTAGAAAATATATTAAAACAAGTGATAATGAAAATACAACCTAGAAAAACTTATGGAATGTAGCAAAAACAGTGCTCAGAGGCAAATCGATAGCTGTAAAAGTCTATGTCAAAAAAGGAAGGAATATCTCAAATCCATGACCTAACTTTACACCTTAACTAAAATTTGAATAAGAGGAACAGATTAAACCCAAAGGTAGTAAAAGAAAGAATATAATAAAGATTATAGCAGAGTTAAATAAAATAGAAGACAGAAAAATAGAGAATATCAACAAAACCAACAATTGGTTCTTCAAAGAGATAAGCAAAATTGACAAACCTTTAGGTAGATTAACTTAAAAACAGGGAGAAGACACAAATAACTAAAACCAGAAATGATTTCATAGAAATAAAAAGAGATGATAAGAATACTATAAGCAACTATTTATATTCTATACTATTTATATAAATAGTATATAAATAGTATATACCTATATATACTATTTATATTTACTATAAATAGTAAATTGGATAAAATGAACAAATTTCTATAAACACATAACTTATCAAGACTGAATCATGAAGAAATTAAAATCTAAATAGACCTATAACTAGTAAGAAAATTGAATCAGTAATCAAAACCCCAAAACCTCTCAACAACAAAACCAGGACTGGATTACTTCACTGGTGAAGCTACCAAATATTTAAAGAATTAACACCAATCCTTCTCAAACTATTCCAAATTGTTTAAGAGAAGGGAACATTTCTTAACTTATTATATGAGGCCACCATTACCCTGATGTGAAAGCCAGACAAAGACACTACAGGAAAACTGCAGACCAATATCCCCATAGACACTGATACAAAAATCCTTTAAAAAACCCCAACCCCCAAAATGCCTCGCATAATTCAATAGCAAATTAAAAAGATAATATAAGATAACCAAGTAGGACTTATTCCTGCAATGCAAGAATGGTTCTACATATGAAAATCAGTGAATGTAACATTGACAAAATGAAGGAGGAAAACAAATGCTCATTTAAATTGATGCAGAAGAAGGCATTTGATAAAATTCAATGTCCATTCAAGATTAAAAAAAAGATCTAAGAATGGAAGGAAACTACCTGAATATAAGAAAACTGTATATTGAAAAACCATAGCTAACATCACACACAGTAATGAAAAACTGAAAGCCTTTCCTCTAAGATCAGAACCAGTCAAGCATGCCTCCCTTTTCCATTTCTATCCAACATAGTAGTGGAAGTCCAAGCTAGATTATGCACTCAAAAAAAAAGAAAGAAAGAAAAAGAAGAAAGAAAGAAAGAAAGAAAGAAAGAAAGAAAGAAGGAAGGAAGGAAGGAAGGAAGGAAGGAAGGAAGGAAGGAAGGAAGGAAGGAAGGAAGAAAGGAAAGAAAGAAAGAAAGAAAGAAAGAAAGAAAGAAAGAAAGAAAGAAAGAAAGAAAGAAAGGGTATCCATATTGGAAAAGAAGACTAAGATTATTTCTATTCACAGGTAACTTGATCTTATATGTAGAATAATCCTAAGAACCCACAAAAAATAATATAAGAATAAATAGTGAATTTGGGAAAGTTATGGCATATAAAACTAACATGCAAAAATTAGTTGCATTTCTATACACTCATAATGAGTTTGAGAAGGAAATTAGGAAAACAATTCTATTTACAATAGCACCAAAAAGAATAAAATATTTAGAAATAAATTTTAACCAAGGAGGTGAAAGACTTGTATAGTAAAAACTACAAAACATTGTTGACAAAAATTAAAAAATGCACAAGTGAATGAGAAGGCATCCTGTGTTTATGTACTGGAAGACGTGATATTGTTAAGATGTCAAAATACCCAAAATGATACATAGATGTCATTCATTCTCCATCAAAATCCTAATGAGATTTTTTTGCAGAATTAAAAAATATTCATCCTAAATATATATGGAATTGCAAAGGACCACGAATAACCCAAACAGTCCTAAAAAAAAAAAGAAAATTGGAGGTCTCACATTTCTTGAATTCAGAACTTACTATAAAGCCACCATAATCAAAACAGTGTGATACTACCATAAAGACAGACATATAGAACAATACAATAAAACAAGAAGCCCAAGAAATCCAACTTCTCATATGTGGTCAAATGATTTTTGGCAAGACTGTCAAGACAAATCAATGGAGAAAAGAAGACCATTTTCAAAAAATGGTGCTGAGAACACTGACTACATGCAAAAGAATGAAGTTGAATCTCTATGTTACACCACATACAAAACTTTACCCCAGAATGGGCTAAAGTCCTACATGTATGAGCTAAAACTTTAAAACTTAGAAGAAAATGGGAAAAACTTCTTGACATTGAATTCAGCAATGATTTCTTGGATATGACACCAAAGCACAGGTGACAGTAATAAATAGATCATTTAGATTTCATAAAAATTAAAAACTCTTGTACATCAAAGAACACTGTCAACAGAGTAGAAAGATAAACCACAGAATAGGAGAAAATATTTATAAGTCATATATCTGATAATAGGTTAATATCCAGGATATATAAAGAACTTCTACTATAGAACAGCAATAAAATAAACCAATTTTTAAAATGGGCAATGGCTTAAGTAGATGTGTGCCCAAAGAACATATACAAATAGTCAATAAGCACATGAAATAATATTCAACATCATTGATCATCAGGGAACTGCAAATCAAAATGATAATGAGATACTTCTTCACTCCCATGAGGGTGGCTATTATCAAAAAACAGAAAACAAGAGTTATTGAGAGTGTGGATAATTAAAACTCTTGTGTATTGCTGGGGGGGATGTACAATAGCGCAGCTGCTATGAAAAACAGGATGGCTCTTCAAAAAATCAAAGAATTACCATATGATGGGTGCAGCCATTCCACTTCTGGGTATATATCCAAAAGAAATAAAAGCAGAATCTCAGTGGAGTATTTGTACATCCATGTTATTATCAGTATTATGCACAATAGCTAAAAGTTGGAAGCAATCCACATGTCCCTAAGTGGATTAACATATAAACAAATGTTATACATACATGCAGTGGAATATTATTCAGCCTTAAAAGGGAAGGAAATTCTGACACATATACGACACCAATGAGTGAGATAGGCTAGTCACAAAGGGCAAGCATTATATGATTCCACTTTATATATAGTACCTAATGGGTAGAGTTTCATTTTGGGAAGATAGAAAAGTTCTGAAGATGGCTGAAAGTATCCATTGTACAACAATGTGAATGAACTTAAGCCACTAAATTGCACATCTAAAATAGTTAAAAGGGTAAATTATATGTAATGTATACTTTATCACAATAAAAATATGACTTAGATGCAGTACATGAAAAAAAAGTAATAAAAAAATATGAAAGCCAAGTAGAAAGATAGGGAAAGGCAAATGGAATGGTTTGCTTGCTCTCAAATCCATACATGACCTTTATGTCCTGAATCTTAGCAGCTGACATTTCTCAACTGTATTTCCCATACTCCTTGTTCACTGGCATTCTGACCTGCTAGATTCTGTCTCTGAGTGTCCCAGGCAGGAGACTGGATAGCAGGAGAAAGGAGGAGACCAGGATTTTATTGCTTTGCTTTCTCTGGGGTTTGTGGTGGCTCCAGCAGTATCTCTTCCACTGTCTCTGTTCCTATAGAACAGAACCTATGAGATGGCTTCAGCTTCTGGGTTCTCATAAGACCATCTCCTTCCTATATTCCTACAGCTCAAAAAGGGACAACAGTTTTTTGCTATTGGTAACTTTTAGATCACCTCACTATCCCCTCACTACCTCCAATTTTATTCTTTTTTTAGGATTGTTTGGGTTATTGGCAGTCCTTTGCAATTCCATATATATTTAGGATGGATATTTTTAGTTCTGCAAAAAATTTCATTATGATTTTGATGGGGAATGAATTAAATCTATGTATTAGCCTTCAGGTATTCCAAAACATTTGTAATTAATTCCCCACATGTCTTAGTCTATTTGGGCTGCTATCACAAAACACAATAAACTGGGTGGATTATAAACATTCACTCCTCATAGTTCTGGAGGCTAAGAAATCCAAGATCACAGTGCAGGCAGATTTGGTATCTGGTGAAGGCCCACTTTCTAGACAGCCATCTTTTTGCTGTGACTGCACATGACATGAAGGATGATGCAGCTTTCCGAGGTCTTTGAGGGCACTAATCCTCATGACATAATCACATGTGAAGGGTCCCGGCTTCCAACACTGCCACCATGAGGGCTAGGATTTCAAAATATTAATTCGGGGGGGCATAAACCTTCAGACCATAGCACCATATTAAATTTTCTCTTTTGCATTGCTTGGCATTAACTCTGTTTTCCTAATCAATTCAATTTAACAAACACCTAATCAGAGTTTAGGAAGGAGAGAATAGAGAAAAGACAATGGATCATGACTGAGAGTTCTCCCAGATAGGGAAAAGGTATGAACACTCACACTTAAAAAGCACAAGTAGGGTAAATAAAAAATAATCCGCACTTAGATAAACCACAATGAAACGACAGAACATGAAGAACAACGAGAAGCTCTTAAAACCAACCAGACAGAAAAGATATATTAGAGGAAAACAACTACAATGACCACTGATATTTCACATGAACACTGTAATATAATATATTGAAAATGCTGAAAAAAATAACTATTAACCTAGAATTAACAAAAGTATCCACAGCCCTGGCCAGGTGGCTCAGTTGGCTGGAGTGTCATCTGGTACACCAAAAGGTTGTTCAATTCCTGGTCAGGGCACACGGCACTTAGGTTGCAGCTTGAATCCCCAGTCTGGGCACATAAAAGAGGCAACCGATTAATGTCTGTCTGTCTGTCTCTCTCTTTCCTTCACGCCATTCCCCGCCCTAATGTGTATAAACATATTCTTGGGTGAGGATTAAAAAAGTTACCCACAAAAGTATTTTTAAAGATCGAAGACAAGATAAAGATACTATTTACCTCCATAAGCTGAGTTTAACAGCAACAACCCCTGAGAAAGAGCACTTCTAAAGGTTATTTTTTGAAAATCATAATGATCCCTCAAGAAAGGTATACATTGTCAAAACAACAAAAAATTGTTAATCATGGGTATAAATCTAAACACTGACTGTAAGAAAAAATAATAAAAAATGAGTAGCAGGATTTAAAATGTTTTTACTGGTGAGTTCCTCATATAAACAGGTACTCAGTAATAATAACCTCAGACTTTAAGATAAATATACATGTAAAAAATTATATTAAACATGAGAATCTTAAAACCCCATGTGTAGCTTCTAATATACTAGAGAGGAAAAACTGACATTAATATATTCATTCAATCAAAGAACTCCAGAAAGGAGAATAAAGGGAGCATAGAAAAAGCAGAAGAAACAAAAAGCATTAAAAAACCTTGTGAAGACAATTAGAAATATACCAGTAATCACAATTCTTTTGAATGGGCAAAACTCAAAAGTTAAATTACAGAAATTGGTAGCTACAGGCTATCAATTTGAAAGGCAGTCACATAAGCTATAGACAGAGATAGACTGAAAGTGCGATAGTAGTACCATATAAGCACTCAACAAAAGAGAGCACTGTGGCTAGATTAATGTCAAACAAATTATACTCAAAGGCAACAATAATTATTAGAGGTAAAAGGGTCATTAAGTAATAATCAAAGGCTGAATTCACCAAGAAAAAATATGAAAGCCAAAAGATGTAAAACAAGAACTAAAATAACATTCAGGGAAAAACAGAGAAATGCACAATTTCAGTGGGTGATTTTAACACACCTCAGTGATTTCTGGATCGAGTGGGAAAGGGTTCTTAAAGATAAATAAAATTTAGACAACATAATTAACAGGAAAATTTAATGGATATACTGAAATACACATGAAATCCTGTATCCAAAAATAAATAGATATTCTCCCTCGGAACATGTAGCTGCAACATAGTTAAGTAAGAAATCAACAATGAAAAGATAAGTTTTTAAAATGAGATATTTTAAAAAGCACTACTAAACAATTAGAGAGTCAAAGAGAAATCATAATGAAAATTTTAAAATAAAACAATAATTTCAACATCCACAAATCAAAGTGATATACCACACTAATACACGAGAGATATAAATCATATGGTTATCTCAATAGATACAGAAAAAGCATTTGACAATATTCAACCTCCATTTATGACAAAGAAAATTCCAACAAAATAGGTATAGAGGAAATGTACCACAACACAATAATGGCCATACATGACAAGCCCATAGTTAACACCATATTTAACAGTGAATGTGGAAAGTTTTTCCTCAGAAATCAGGAAAAGACAGGGATGCCCACTCTCACCACTTTTATTCAATATGGTACTGAAAGTCCTAGGCCTAGACATAGCACTTAGGGAAGAGAGAAATAAACAGCATCCAATTTGAAAAGGAAGAAATATAAAGGTAGCTATCTGTAGATGACATAATAGTATATACAGAAAACTCTAAAGAGCCTATCAAGAAACTATTAGAGCTGATAGATTAATTCAGTAAAGTTGCAGGATACAAAATCAATATTTAAAAGTAGATTGCATTTCTATTCACTAATAAGAAACTATAAAAAAAAAGAAATTCAGAAAACAACCCCATTTACAACTGCATTAAAAAATCCCCCCCCCCAGGAATAAATTCAACAAAAAAGGTAAAAGACCTAAACCCTGACAACTACAAGACACCGATGAAAAAATTGTAATAGACATAAATAAATTGAAAGATATTCTATGTTCATGGATTGGAAGAATTAATAGTGTTAAAATGCCCACACACTCAAAGCAATGTACAGATTCAGTGCAATCCCTATCAAAATTCCAATGACATTTTTCACAGTAATAGAACAAACAATCCTAAAATTTGTATAGAACAAAAAAATCCCAAAAACAATCCCATAAAATACACTGAATAAGTCAAAACAATCTTGAGAAAGAAGGACAAAGTTGGAAGCACCATGCTCCTTTTTTTCAAACTGTATTGATTACAACTCCATAGTAATCAAAAGAATGCAGTTCTGGCATAAAAACAGACATGCATGTCAGTGGAACTGAATAGAAAGCACAGAAATAAACCTATTCCTATACGGTCAATTAACTCATGACAGAGGAGCCAAGAATATATAATGGGAAAGAGGACAGGCTCTTCAATAAATGGTGTTGGGAAATTAAACAGCCACATGAAAAGTGAAACTGAACCACTCTCTACAACCATACACAAAAATTAACTTAAAATGTATTAAAGACTTGAATATAAGATCTGAGACCATAAAACTCTTAGAAGAACACATAGGCAGTGAGCTCCTCTACACTGGTCTTGACAATGATTTTTAAATATGACACCAAAAGCACAGGCAACAAAAGCAAAAATAAATAAGTCATCATCAAACAAAAATCCTTATGCATGGCCAGGAAACTATCAATAAAATGAAAAGGCAACCTATTGAATGAGAGAAAATATTTGCAAATCATGTATCTGCTAAGGAGTTAGTATCCAAAATATAAAAATAACTCACACAACTCAACAGCAAAACAAAACAAAACAAAAACAAACAATCTGATTAAAAATGGGCTGGGGATCTGAATAGACATTTCGCCAAAGAAGACATACAGGTGGCCAACAAGTATATGAAAAGATGCTCAACATCACTAATCATTAGGGCAATGCAAGTCAAAATCACAATGGGATATTACCTCATACCTGGTCGAATAACTATAAAAAAAACCCAAAAACCCAAAACAAAAGAAGAAATATCAAGTGTTGGAGAGAATGTGGAGAAAAGGGAACACTTATACACTATTGGTAGGAATGTAAATTGGTACAGTCACTACAGATAACAATACGAAGTTGCTCAAAACGTTAAAAGTCAAACTATCATATGATCCAACAACTCCAATTCTTAGTATTTATCCAAAGGAAACAAAAACACTAACTCAAGTAGATATATGTACTTCGTATTCATGCTGCATTATTTGTAATAGCCAAGATATAGAAACATCCTAAGTGTCCATCAAAGGATGAATGAATAAAGAAAATGTGAGATATGTGTATGTATGTGTATATTATGCAGCCATAAAAAAGAATGAAATCTTTTCATTTGTGGCAACATGGGTGGACCTTGAGGGCATTATGCTAAGTGAAATAAATCAGACAGAGAAAGACAACAATACTATTTCACTTCTATGTGGAATCAAAAACAATGACAGAAATAAAACAAGCTCATAGATGAAAAGAACAGATTAGAGGTGGTGGGAGCAAAATAAGTGAAGGGAGTCAAAAGCTACACACCTCCAGGTAGCAAATAAATGTCATGAGGATGTAATGTACAGCACAGCAACTGTAGTTAATAATACAGCATTGCAATTTGCTAGGAGAGTAGATCTCAAAAGTTCCTAACACAAGTAAAAGAAATTCCGTAACTATGTATGCTGATGGATGTTAACTACACTTGTTGTTGTGATCATTTCACAATATATATATATATACATATGGATTCATTACAATGTATACCTGAAACTAATATAATGCATATCATTTGTAACTCAATTAAAATTAATAATGATGAAAATACTACTCACCAAAATTTGTGGGATGCAGCCCTGGCTGGTACGGTTCAGTGGATTGAGTGCCAGCCTGTCAACTAAAGGGTCACTGGTTCGAGTCAGGGCACATGCCTGGGTTGCAGGCCAGGTCCTCAAGTAGGGGGTGCACAAGAGGCAACCACACATTGATGTTTCTCTCCCTCTCTTTCTCCTTCCCTTCCCCTGTCTCTAAAAATAAATAAGACCCCAATAACACTGAGGGTAGCCACAGCCCCTAACATTTCCTTAAAAAAAATTATGGGATGCAGCTAAAGCAGTACATAAAGGAAAATGTACAGCTTCAAATTTTATATTAGAAAGGAAAGATGGCTAAAAGTTATGTACCAAAGAGTGTAGAAAAAGAAAGATAAGAGTATAAGTTAAAGAAAGACATTATAAGATATGAGAGGATTAATAAATACAATAATTCTTCAAAGTGAATTTTAAAAAAATTGATAACTCCTGCCAAGACTGATCAAGAAAAAAGCAAGAGAAAATGGACAAGGGAGCAACACTAAGGATGGAGAGACTAAGAAATTACAGCAGAAACTACAATGTTCATTAAAGGATATAATTTTATATTAACAAACACTGAGATTAAATGGACAATTTTGTAGAAATAATACTACACAAGGAAAAATAGAAAAAGAAAAAAGAAAAGTGATTTTTCTTGGTATGTTTGCATTAATTGGCTTTCACATGCCTAACACTTAATTCTTAACTCATATAATCTCTGAGGAGAGTAGATAAATTAATGCCAGAAAAATCACTTTCCAATTTCTCCATGATGTAGAACACACTAAGAAACTAACAGAAGGCTTTACTCAAAACCAACCTTCTATATACATTTTGTGTAGAATATTATCCAAGGATCCTTCCCTTTTGCCAACCTGCTTAAACTCTATTAGGTAAGATTTATCTTATATTGGAAATGAGCTGCCTATGATGGAAGACACATACTGGAATGTCAGCAGGTCAGCTATGGGACTTGTCTCTTTCCACAGAGCAGCCAGAATGATCTCAATACAGAACTCAGATCACATTGTTTTCCTGCTAAAAATCCTTCAAAATCCACATTCTTACCATGTCCTCTGGACTCAGAAGGATCCGGCCCTTTCTGACCTCCCTAAGTTCATACTATGTTCTTCTTTATCAGTCATAGTGACTTACTGCCTTCTTGTAACTGTTCTGAAAACACTGTAAACTCTTCTGCTTGCAGGACCTCCTGTTGTCTTTGCCTAGATGTTTCCCCCAGTCCTCTGCTCGGTTGCCTTTAAATTCTCTCATACATACTTACATACAGTTACTGTATCTACAAATGAACTACCTCTGATTAATTTATTCTATAGATTATTCTCTTGGTATAATTATGGAAGAAAATAAAGCCTACTGAATGTTAGTTTGGCACGTAAAACAACCTTCCAGAGATGATAGGCTGAATCACCAAACGAGCTCCAGGTACCTCCTCTCTCAGAAAACTTTAAAACACAGATGCAAAAATCTCTGGTCTAGACTAACTACAGACTAGATGAATTGGACACAAAAACCTCTCATCTTTTAAATACATAAGTATGGTTTAAAACAAACTTTGTGCACTTTTATTTATAGTTTGCTCTGAATAAGCCATAACCAATGTTTTGTTCCCTTCAATTTACTTAAAAATGTTTTGTGGAGAAGAGAAAAAAGTCTACTCATGTACTTGATACATATGTTCTTCTTTCTACTACCATTTTATCATTTTGCAATTATAGGGATCAAAGTACTTGCTGAAAATAAATGCTGGAACCAAAAGAAGGGCTATCATTTCCTAGAGAATTTCTCCATATTTAAAAAGTGGGATTACTGAGAACTGTGTCCATAGCTATAAAATGTAAAAATGATGCATGTCTGAACTAACTGTCAGATACAAGTATCAAATGAGTTTTAGGAGAAAATGCTTTGTAAATTATAATACAAGACTGCTCTTCTGTTTTTAAGCATGAAAGTTGGGCTACAGTTTTGGATACAATTATCTCTATCTCTTACCGTTTTGGCCACACAGATTAGTAAATGATATATCTGAGCCAGATCTCACAAACTGAAAATGTTTGTAGGGGCAAGAGAGGTAAAATTCACAAGTGAAGCAGGTCTAGATGAAATACAAACAGGGAATGAAGCACTGTGGCAACGTGGAGTCCGTATTCCACCCAACAGTGGAAAACCACATCCTGGCTTCGGGGCTGGCAGTTGCAAGCCTTGCCTGGACTGGTCCTCTTGTTTTTCAGGAGAAGCTAGGGCATTGGGAATTTATTTAAAATTTACTAATTCTAAAGCATTGGAAAATAATTTTAAAGTATTCAATCAAAGTACTGAGCTGGCCCAAATAAACATACCTGAAGGCCAAAATCAGCCTTTATGCTATCAGCCTATGACTTCTACCTGGGGTTTTGTGTTCTTGGACAGCCAAGGCCAATAAACATAAACCTCTCCACGGGTGTAATCACCCTCAGACAGCAGAAAAATGGATCATAGCAGTGGCCAGCATTTTCCCGTTTGCTGTAAACCAGGAACCTTCTGTGCTTACACTTTTACATGCATTGTGTCACTTAATACTCATAAGAGACCTTTCATAAAGGCACTACTATAATCTACTTTTTCAGAAAAGAAAATTGAGGATTAGAGAGAGTTCTTAAGGTTAAAATGCTGGTAAATGGGAAAGTCAAGAAACAAACCAGGTCAAAGTCCATGGGAGAAATTTGGTGTTCAGCGATCACAATTTCAGTTCCAAGGACTAAATCTTCCCAGCCTGAGGTTCCTGACTCGCTATGTGTGTCCCCAAAGTGGTAAGGGGTCTTCTGAGAATTAGTTTGAAAGCCTAATGGAAATTTATTAATCCTTTAATGGAAAAACAGTTTGTTCCCAATTACCAAGGAAGGGGAGTTCGTTAGATACAATCTCTCAAAATAGCAATCCAGGGAAAAAAACTAAGGAAGGAATCTTTGTTTTTTAAAAAAAGTTGGAAATGACTAAGTGAGAGCACTGACATTGCAGAAATTATTAAAATGATAATACATTTTTACATCAAAACCTATTAATTTATACTTATATAATCTAAAACACATTTTACTTTCAAATATTGTTTATCAAACTGTTAGTAACAACTAATAACTTTCAAATATTTTGAATTTGGCAGATGCAAGTTATTTTTCAAAGAATATTTGCACAAAAAGTTAGACTTGTAGAAAGACAGTTGAAAAGGGAATTGTGGGATAATGCTATCCTGTTATGATGCGACCACTCTGCTAAAAGATATACTGAGCTGGTATTAGAGATCACCACACTGAACAATTTACTTTGCACTTCTTTTTGGTTCCCAACAATGATAATAAAAAAAGGACTGAGACAAATGAGAGTAATTTTTCACATGTCAGACATCACATCAATATATTCATAAAGAGCAAGTTATCTTTGAAAGCTAATACATCTCTCAATTTTCCCATTTTAAAACAATTATCTTTGATAATGTAATAAAAATCAATATGGCACAAATAACATGCACCCTCATTTATCTGTCAAAACTTGGTACTTTGGCTCTAGCAAATCCAGAAGATTTGTCAACGTTATCACCCACCTTTTAGCAAAGCTTGAAAGTAATGCATAATAATGCTCAGCCATCCAGACAGGGTAAATGTCCAGGCGGCAGCTGTGATCCTGGGCCTGTAACACAACAAAAAAGCCATAGAGTTACAACGACAAGCATTCGTGATCTGGGGAACATAATTAGAAGTTGAACTTGGAAACATTTGGGCATTATGGCATGACTATAATTTATTCCTCGGTTTTAGCATTTTTACACAAAGCACTTCATTTTCTGTGCCTGCATAAAACCATTCTAAACTTGTAGTTATACTGGACCAGTGTGAACTCTAAAAATATTTAAGAGGCTTTGAGAGCCCCAAGCAATCACCAAGAAAACTGGAGACAACATCAAAATTAATGAGGATTTTGGGATTTTTCCGAAAGTTTTCAAAAAACTTAAAACACAATAATTTTAGTGCCATTAAAATGGCTAGTTTAAGGCTTACATCCAATTACCATCCTAAGAATTATATTACATTTCTCTTGGGAAGATTCTAGCAAGGTGCAAATAGAAATAAATTACTGGGGAACAGAACAAAGCTGTTGTTGAGCAAGTTGAAATGACTTTTCTGGTAGGCTTTATTTCTCAGTAACGACCACCATGATCTTGTCTGATCTTTCCCCTTTAAAAGAAGACTTTGCAGATGCATTGGGAGTAGTAGGCACCGGAGGCTCCACTAACCTGCCCTAGAGAATCAACCCGGAACCTCTGTTCCCTTAGATGGACTCCCCCCGCCCTCAGGGGCCACAGGTTCTCCCCCACGCGGCTCACACTGGGTGGGTCTTCCCCCGTAGTTCTTTCTGCAGTTCTCACGCCCCCCGCCCCCTCCTGTTCTCCCTGGAGTTCCTCCTCACTCTCTTTGCGCTTCCCTTAGAGGTCCACCTGCTTGTTGTGCGGGTTGGGGGCGGGCCAGGTGGGCCCACGCTCCGGAGCTGTGCGCGCGCTCCACACGCCTCCTGTGGCCAGGGAAGCAGAGCCGCCTGCTGGGCCCGAGGGTCCAGCCCTTCCCTTAGTGCCCCTCGGATCTGAGCACCGCCTGACCCCTACCTGGGCCGGCAGCGGGGCTCCTCCCAACTCCCCTCCGGGGCTCCGGTGGCGCCGGTGGCGCCCCTCCCCTGCAGGGCGGGCAGGCGGGGCGGCCTCCCGTGGGTGGGACAGGGCCTCCTGCCAGGGGCGAGCCGCAGGTCTGCAGGAAGAGTTGACTGGGGCGACCAGTCCAGGCTCTGGGGAATATTCTTTCACCTTGTCCCCTGGAGCCGTCTACCCGGTGATGGCCGAGAGGAGGCAGCGCCATTCGAGCCTTGGCGGTGGGGCGGCGGGGCATTGGGGTGGTGGGCGGTGCGCTGGCGGCCAAGGCTTCAAGAGGCTCGGAACGCGCCTCCCTGGCCAGCGCCTGGGGAAAAGGGAGGGCAGCCCCCGCCCTGGGGTGACCCTGGATCCCTGGAGCCTTCTCGGACAGGCCAGTGTTCTACAGCAAATTAAACTTTTAATGCACGGTGCCTGCCCAAACTAAATGGAGCTCCTGCTTGGGAGGCTCCGGCACTGGAAATAAGCATTGGTTTAGATCATGGGACCACCCCCAGATACCAATTCACTCGCAGGTTTAAGGAAGTTGGGACTCAAGCTGAAGGCAAGTCAGTAAGTTCTGCCTTCAGGAGGATGATTATTAATGATCATCCCTCTAACTGGTCCCTTGCGATGGATGCGTGTCCCGTCCTGTCTCCTGACAAACAGGGCTCACTAGTCCAGGCTGGCCAGATTCCCCTGAGCAGTCTCAAGCGACATTTTGATTCTGTTAACATCCAAAATGGTCTGTCATCTTGGATGTTGTCTTAATGAGATCCAAGGGAGGTCATTTAGCCCTAATCAACCATGTGTCTTAAGAAAATACATGAACACCTGGCTGGTGCAGCTGGATTGAGCACCGGTCTGCAAACCAAAGGGTCTCAGGTTCCATTTCCAGTCAGGGCAAATGCCTGGATTGCAGGGCAGGTCCCCAGATGGGGGGGGGGGGGGGGGGGGCAGAAGAGGCAACCGCACATTGATGTTTCACTCCCTTTCTCCCTCCTCCCCATCTCTAAAAATAAATAAATAAAGTCTTAAAAAAAAAAAAGAAAATACATGATCATTTATTCAGCACATTCAAGGTCTTTCCCCATAAAATATCTCCGAAATGTTGAAATTGAACAGTGTATTTTTCTTAGAATATTATGTATCACATCTTTTATAGATGACATCTTGGAATATTGAGAATATCTTATCAATACTAACTATATAAATGTTCAAATTTCAAGGTATTTCTTTTGAAAATATTATATCAACTATTTAACAGAAGAATTTATAAAGATAACAAGTGGCCACACCCATAATAAAAAAGGCCAACAATAACCAATTAAAATGCAATGGAAAAAAACGAAGGCCACTCACAATAGCAAAAAAACAAACAAACCTGGGACTGATAAAAGTGAGAAATGTGAGGAGCTTTAAAAAAGAATGTAGGGCTACTGAAAAATATTTTTATATTTTCTTCACTGCAGAGACATAGGTTATCCTTAAGTGACAAGATAAAACTTTGCATACATAATTATTACTCGAATTAAGAGACAAAAATATTCTCCAATTTGTCTGAGAAAGTACACAATCCAGCTAGCTTAGATCGGGGGTTCTCAGACTGTGTATGGTTTGGAGGCAGTTGGGGTTCCAAGAAATCCTTTCAAGGAGTTCACAGAATCAAAATTGCTTTCATATTAATACTGACTTTTAAAAATTAATTCTTACCCGAGGAGATGCTTAGAGAGAGGGGAAGGGAGGGAGAGAGAGGGAAAGAAGCACTGATGTGAGAGAAATGTTGATTGGTTGCCTCTCTCACGTGTCCCAAGTAGGGCAGAACCCTTAACCCAGACATATGGCCTGACAGGGAATTGAACCTATAACCTTTTGGTTTATGGGCTGCTGCTTTCACCAACCAGGGTTGACATTTTTAAACTCCCTTTTCATTCCCATTCTATCACAAGTACACAGGGAAGTTTTTCAGTAGCTACAGAGTATGTGGTATCACAATGAATTGAATGCAGAAGCAGGTACATCTTCTGTTACACCAGACATTCAGGGAATTTGCAAGAATGTCCCACCACTAAATTTCTTTTCTTTGAGAAACTAGAGTTATTTTTCATAAAAATGTTATTTATGTTAACATGTCATAAATTGACTAGTGTTTTAAAATAAATTTTAAAATAAATATATTTTTAATTTCTCAGTTTTAATTTCTGATATTGGAAATATCAATAGCTATAACACATAAACAAAAAAAGTTCTTTGGTGTTCTCAATGGTTTTTAAGAGTATAAAATAGACCCTGGCTGGCACAGAGCAGTGGTCCGAGCATGGGCCTGTGAACCAAAGGGTCACCAGTTGGATTCCCAGTCAGGGCACATGCCTGGGTTGTGGGCCAGGTCCCCCAGTAGGGGATGAGCAAGAGGCAAGTACACATTGACATTTCTCTCCCTCTCTTTCTCCTTCCCTTCCCCTCTCTCTAAAAATAAATAAAATCTTAGAACAAAAAGATTGTAAAAGAAGGTCTCTGACCCTGGCTGGTGTAGCTCAGTGGACTGAGCGCGGGCCTGCGAACCAGACAATCGCAGTTCGATTCCCAGTCAGGGGTTGCAGGCCAGTTCCCTGCAGGCCAGTTCCCAGCAGGGGACGCAAGAAAGGCAACCATACATTGATGTTTCTCTCCCTCTCTCCTTCCCTTTCCCTCCAAAGATAAATAAATAAAATCTTAAAAAAAAAGAAAGCCTGAAGACCAAAACATTTGTGAACCCTTTGATAACAGTGAAAAAATCCCACATATTATTAAACTCTAATATTAAACTGTAGTATGGCACTGACGCATGAATAAAACAATGCATCCAATCCAATCAACCTAAAACTGTCAAAGACAAAACTGCTAGTCCCACAGTCAGGTTTGCCGACTCATTGCAACAGAGGACATTGCCCACCAGAGGAGCCATGAGTTGAGGTTCCGTCGGCTCAAGGCACATCGACACTGTGAGTAGATCAGCATGAGGCTTGGACCACACGATGAGCCCAGAGGCCCTGTTTCCCTGTGTAAGTGTAGACCATTGTGTGCAGAAATGCCTTACCTGAAACTCTGCACTGGAGTTGTGAGTCAAGACCACTTCTTTGTGTCAAAGTGAGTTAGAATCTCCATACAAGAACAGGATGTTTCTTTCTTACTGATATAATTTCAAATATAAAAAATTCTGATAGTCTATGATATTAGAAAACAAGATTTTCCACTAAGTAAAAAAGCAGTAGTTGTCCTGGCTAGTGTAGCTCAGTGGATTGAGCACAGGCTGTGAATCAAAAGATTGCTAGTTCGATTCCCAGTCAGGCCACATGCCTGTGTTATAGGCCAGGTCCCTAGTCAGGGCCACGTGAAAGGCAACCACACATTGATGTTTCTCTCCCTCTCTTTCTCCCTCCCTCCCCCTCTCCCCAAAAATAGATAAAATTAAAGAAAAAGCAGTAGTCACTTAAAGAAAATGACCACTGTGATGGCCTTAGAGCTGCAGCGAGCCCTCGGGACAGGTGTGGTTTTCTGCTGGCTCTACCAGAATAGTGAGGGGGATTTTACTTTTCTCAACTGACCTACTTTCTCTTTCTCAAAATAAACTAATTAACTAGCCCCAAAGCACTTGCTAAAAGATATAATAAAAACTTAACATCTGATACAAGGCCATGAAAAGCAATGTAGGAGAACAAGTTTGTTTAGGAAATAATTTGAGGACTATTGGTTAGCTTTCAGGAAATCCTATATGCAATTAGATCCTTGTGTCACATCATGTACAAGATAAATACTATAAGGATAAAAAAATTCAGTTTAGGCCAAAAGTTTAGATAAAATTAAATTAATATCTGTCAAATATCTGAAATATTTTGTGCTTAAAATATTTCATATTTAATTTATTTTTCAGAAAATATTTTATGTTTAAAAACAATTACACAGGGAAATAACTGGTATATTTTATTAAAAAATTTAATATGTCTCTAAAAAACATCTCCTAAACCACAACAACCCCCTAAAACAAGCATGCAAAGGGACACAAACTCTGGAGGACACAAGTGCAATGGATAAATAGGGTTTGTATATTTAATCAATAAAAAAGTGTATTAAAATGGATAAGAAAAACACCAGGACTTTAAAGGATGCTATGCAGAAATTGTAGGTGCTACAAAAGATGAACAGGCAGTTGGCTATGGGAATAGAAAGGGGAAGTAGATAATTCTCTGTGGGCCTGGGTTGGGGGGGTTGGATCAAGGCAAAGAAAGGATGGCAGTCAGGGAAGGCTTCCCAGAAGAGACACTTGGTTTGAGGTGTAAGAATGCACAGGAAGTCACTAGGTAGTTGGAGGAAAAGGTCATATGAGACAGACAGAGCAGTATGTGCAGAAATAGAGACCTGGAGGAAACAAGATACTTGAATATGGCTGGAGAGGCATGGGTGATAAAGCTGCAAAACAGGTGAGCTTGCCTAGACCCCAACATGCCAGAACAAACAGTGTAGATCATGGGAGGTTACTGAAGAATGTTTGGTAATGAGTAACATAATCTGATACTGGAAACAAAGATGAAGAGGTGACTTTGAAAGATATTTAGGGTTTTAGTGGTCAGATCTGGTGACTAAATGTAGAAGAGAGATAATGTAGTTAAGAGTGACTGAGATTTTGACTTGGATGTAATGACAGAAAAGGTAACCTTACTTTAGCTAGCAGTAGACTCCTTGTTCCTCCTGCCTACTCCAGAGATGTATGTTTGATGAAGGAATACCTTGATAAGCATACTTGAATACACACGCATATACTATAACCACCCCCATCCATCATCCCCCCAAGGAGAGTGATATGTAAGTGCAGACTTGTTTTCTAGAAAAAGCTTGATGGGTTTAATTGAGGGCTTTGTTTTGCTGTGTAGAATTGAACAGTTTGGGGAAAGGCTCTGGGGAAAGAACTGTTAGACTTAGCCATTTGATGACATTTTGCTAGAAGGTGAGGGGTTGGAGCCATCTCCCCTCCATGAAATTTCCAGTAACGTCTACAGGTGGGTTGGTCTGGCACGGAGGCTAGGTGAAGTGCTGAGTCTGGCCTCCACTGACTCGAACAGACCCAATCCTGCTGTGCTTACATGAACTAGTTAATGAACGGCAGTGCCAGAAACTGAGCAGAAATGCAGTAGGAGATGTGAGTTTTGGATGGAAACAATGAATTTTAATCTTATATATTCAGATTGAAGTATAAATTATTATTAGACATCAGACAGAGCTTTCTTAGAATGTTCAAGGTCTCTTTTTGAGAATAGGTTCATATTTGTTTATAGCTTCAAAAAGCAGTTTCCTTTTCCTTTGTCTTTTATATCACTTTGTTCTGCTCATAAGCTCTTCATATTGGTTTAGTTCTCTGCCTTCTGACAGTATTTTTTCCTGTATTTCCCCCCATCTTATCAGAAAATACTCATGTCTCTGTCAGAGGCTTAGAGGAGTCGATTAACACAAACATATCTTTAATTCACTTCTAACAAGTTGGAAATGGGACCCAAGAAGCTGAATGCGATCTTTATGACTGTTCAAATGAAATTAAAAGATAAGCCCAAGCCTCTCTACCTCTCATTCTAGCTTAACCCACCCATTCAGTGCTGGGCGACAGAGCTCAAAGACAGCAGAGGAATGGACCTGCCACGCAAGCTGACAGCTCCTTGGAAGAGGGCCCAGCACAGCGGGCGCGGAGCCCCAGAAGAGCGAGCAAGGGAACGAACAGCGCTCAGTCCTGCTTTCTGAGCCTCAGCAACCCCACCAGGCAATATCTGTATGTGAACTGCCGCCCCATTGAATTACATCTGAAATGTATCCTTATCTTTATTCCACTGGTATGGCCTTTAGGCTTTCACCATCCTAGAGTGTTCCAACATTTCCCTGATGTTTGACCCTGCCTTGCCCCCTCAGCTTTATAATAAATTAAAGCATTGGATGTGTTACTCCAAGCCTTACTGTAGGAAGTCTCCTTGCATCAATAGTACAAAACTGCACATTGATGCACCCATATGTGGTGCCTATCTCAGGCAAGAGAATATAATAAATGGAAAATGCAGTGATTAACTAAATACACTTCTTCAAGTGCATTATCTCCTTTTATTTGTACAACATTCCTCTCTAATGAAAATACCTGTAAGGTCAGAGCCTCTATTTACTAATAAGAAAATTGAAGCATGGACTCATTAATGACTTCTCAAAAGCCATAATTGTATTAAAGTAATTGCCTTTTTAAGATAATAAATTCAAACAGCTACCAACCCTGTAAATGTTCAAATTAGAGTGTGATCCTCATAGAGGTATCAAATGTTGAAATCATGCTGCTTCAAATGATCTAAACACCATTTACTGACTTCCCAATGATGGGCCAGGGATGGGTTTAGTTAGAGTTCTGCGTGGTGAGACTTTCCTGGGACGTCCCTCTTGCTCCTCTATCTAAACTGAATACCCACTCTCCTCTGTACTTTCTGAGCCATTATAATCTCAGTAGTGATACACTTGATTGTTCCTTTCCTATGAAACAACATTTATCACTGTGATGGATACAGTAGGTACTTTTATTCATCACTGAATAAATGTTTAGTGAGTGCTTGTACATGCTAGAACTGTTCTAGGCATTGACATTGAAACACATCTTTACCGTATATATATATGCACAAAATATTTGCAGAATTGTCTTTTACTTGAGCTGACACTCACTTCATAAATGAATGGAAGATTACTAATGTAAATGATACTCTGATAGTTGAGACAAACACATTCTTTTACTACTAACTTTTTCTAAATCATCTAATTTATTGTTTAGATTCTTGACTTAGTAGAAAAGGTAGCTCAGGTGTGTTCTTGGCCATTGTTTTGGGTACTTTGGCTGGCTGCCCTCTTCACTGTCTGTTTTCCAGCTCTAAGGACCCATATACATGTCCCTAGACACACTTGACAAGCTCAAGTACATCAGAACTTACATAGTTGTTCCTAAAATATTTCACATTTTATGTGGTCATTGGTGTTACCTACTTTATTTTTCTCTATGTATTTTCAGCTTCCTTCATTGCTTTGCATTATAGTGTATAGAAGGAACAAGATATATAGTATCACTTTATTTTAAAAAGATGCATATTGTCACAATCTTTACTGTTAAGCTTATACTCATTGACTCCCAGCTCAATGTCTACAGGAAATGGAATTGGATGTCCTCATGCCAACATTACGAAATCAACTTGTAAAGGATCAGTACATAGAGGAAGATTAAAGAAAATAAGCTGTTACTTCTTTCATTCAGCAATATGGATCAAGAGCTTCCTGTATGGCAGGAGTGTTGTAAAGTATAGAATATATAACAACTTAAAAAAATCACTGCTTTTTTAGAGAGTGTGTTCTAGTTGTGGAGATTAAGTAAATCAATAAGTAAAATATATTTCACTTGAGATAGTGACAAACATGAAAAAAGACAAAGCATGGAAGGTGGATAAAAAGTATGTGTGAGGCCCTGCCCCATGTGGCTCAGTTGGTCGGAGTGTCATCCCATAACCAAATGGTTGCAGTTTTGATTTCCAGCCAGAGCACACACTGAGCTTGCAGATTCCACCCTCAGTCCAGGCACGCATGATCCCTGGTCCAGGTGTGTGTGGGAGGCAGCCAATCACAGTTTCTCTTGAATGGACGTTTCTCTCTCTCTCCCTTCTTCTTTCTCTGAAAGCAATGAAAACATGTCCTTGGGTGAGAATATAAAATTTTTTTATAAGTGTGTGTGGGTGGGTAGAGGATGTAATTTTAAGTACGTGGGAGGCAGGGCCATCTGAGTAGGTAGAACATGGGCCCTGTGAGTGAGACTTTGAGACTGAAGGTGGTGGCTGGAACACATGGAACTGAAGTTCTTTTGACACCATTGAAGGTGGCCCCTCCAATGGGAAGGGCTGTCTCCTCTGAAGCCCCCTAATTTCCAGGGGTTCCACACTTACTTCCTCTTCACTCTTGTCAGTAGTGGTGTGGCTAGTGTGAGTTTACCTTCTGTCTAAAACTGTCCTAAGCATCTAGTAATTTAAAGTGTTGTGAGCACTGGTAATAAATGGAAAAGGCACTGGAAGAAAGAACTGAGAGCTGGCCACTCACTAACAGCAATTCAGATGTTGTCTAAAACAATTAACGTCAGTATCCAGCCTGGTCTCATTGATGTCTGCCTCCCACCTCTGCCCTTTGTGATTCTTTCAGGCCGTTTGGTATTTGCTCCGAAGACTACTTCTACCTATCCGAAACTACAATTCATAGTGTTTGTTTCTTGAGTTCCACAAATTAGTTTCTCTTAATGTTCCTTTTAACAAATTTTCATTGATACACACTCAGACATGAAGGTAGTAGAGGAAAATGTAAAATACAGTGTAGCTTTCTCTGGTGGTTGACTAAAATGACTTCTCATTTCAGCCAAAAAATTTAAGAAATCTTTTGGAAATTAGCACTGCAGACGAAGTCCTTTCTTTCCTGGCATTGACTGGGAAGGGAGAGAGAATGTCAACCAGCCGCTGGACTCTGCTTTGATGCAACAGTAACTCTGCTAATATCTATACGTATATAGTTAATAAAACATACAATACATAATATAATATAAAGTAAAATATAATAGTGTATATATACTATGTATAATATTTTATAAATACTGCACTTTTAGGGATTTTGAGTATCAGAGACAAGGGGGGGAGAAGAAAAGAAGGAAGAATAGAAAAATTACATAAAATTTGTATAGAAGGAACAAGATATATAGTATCACTTTATTTTAAAAAGATGCATATTGCCACAATCTTTACTGTTAAGCTTATGCTCATTGACTCCCAGCTCAATGTCTACAGGAAATAAAATTGGTGTCCCGCCTGTAAAGGATCAGTACATAGAGGAAGATTTTGTATATTCCACTCCAAAGCAAGCCTCTTTCAACACAATGGGAGGAGGTGGAGGGATTGTATACATATTATTTAAAGACCATGAAATAGAGTTTGTAGACAAATGTGGTTCAAAATGAACTCCTGATTAGCGATATAATTAAACTTCCCTATGATTACAACAGTTAATTGACAGGCCAAGAGTTCAGCACATGTACGTCTGTAGAAGAATTTGTCTCCTTTGATTCAAGAAACACCAACAAAAATCCCAATATGCCTCTTTTTTGAGAACTCATGGAGCTGAGTGAAGGCACAGCCTTGGCTTCTGCATACAAACAAATTTCTGATTTCAAAACTGCAAAATTCCTTGTCATGTAATTAATTCAAGGCAGAGAGGCATCAAATGATGGGGTGATACAAGTTGGGTTGGTAGTGTTCAATTATACATTTGCCTAAAGATGAAGTAAAGTAATCCTGTGGAGTTCGTTAAAATATTTACATTGCCAATTAGTGTAATGGGGACAGTAGATTCTGTATAAGATAGCTTTAAAAAGCAGGAAAACTAGCAAAGTAAATGTAAAACAGAAACAAAGAACAAAATCTACCTTTGGCAATAAGTTCCAAAATGTTTTCAGATCCACCAACATATTCTCCTCCCACCTCCAACTCCACCATGTATGCGGTTTTTGCAACTTTGAGTGTTCAGTCTTCAAAGTTTAAAAACACATGCAGGGACATTTTTCTTACAGAGCAAATGACTGTAGTCCCTTGCTAGTGGGGATCTCCCCAGTGTTGGTGGAAGCAGATACAGACTGGGCGGGGACACAGGAGGAATGAGTGTTGAGAACTATTGCTTCTTGTGGTGCCAAAAAAAAGCTGAATGGACACTACAGGCTGCGAAGCCTCCAAGTGCCCATTATCTTCAAGAAAAAGAATGGGCTCGCCCTACTCCCATGCATATCTGTTCTCATCTTTTTTTATTGTGACCCTTATGGTATAATTAATTCTCCTTTTAATGAGTTCATCTGTAAAAGGAAACAAAGATTGAGCAATGACTGGGCCATATGCCTGCTAGGCCCTGTGATTACACCGTTTAATTTAATCCTAGCAAGAACCCGAATAGAAATAAATGAGCTTTTCCATTTTACAGGTCAGTAAACTAAGACTAAGAGAGGTCAAATAACTAGCCTAAAAAGTACTGTTTTTAAGGGGCGAAGCCAAGTAGAGAGAAGCAACTTGAAATGCATTTGAGCTTCACAGAGCAAGGGATGTGGAGCAGACTTTTCTTGTTTGAAAAGTTGCTTAAGATAATAAATTCTAATAACATTTTTTTATTTTTAGTTACTTTGTTTAGATAAGAAATGAGGGACTTTGATGTGCCAGATTGGTTGATTGCTTTTATAAGAATATGTGATAAAATACACATAACATAAAATTTAACTATCAACCATCTTAACTACTGTAAGTGTACAGTTCAGTGGCATTAAGTACATTTACACTGGGTGCTGCCATCACAAACAATCATCCGCAGAACTCTTTTCATCTCGTAAAACTGAAACTCTGTATCCATTACACGGCCACTGCTGTTCCCATTCCCCCAGCCCCTGGCAACCACCATTCCACTTTCCGTCCGCATGAGTTGATTACTCCAGGTACCTAATATAAGTGGTTTCATATAGTATTTGTTCCGTGGTTAGCTTATTTCACTTAGCATAATGTCTTCCAGGTACATCTATGTTGTAGTGTGTATCAGAATTTCTTTCCTTTTTAATGCTGAATTATATTCATTGCATATAAACACCACTGCTTTGTGTTGATGATGGTTTGGGAGTTAAAAGGGTTGAAAACTTGGATGTGTGCAGTAAAACTAAATTCAAGAGAAGGGTCCTAGGACTTGAAAGTGGGTAAGCTTTCAAAAGAGAGGAACGTCGAAGTGTCATTTAAGGGAAACCATGCAGTAACATTTTGCTGAGGGTGGATTTTGCCTGCTTGGGATTGGCAAGATCCTTTCTCTCCCTCGCAAGTATACCTGAAATATGGAGATCACTATCTTCACAGGAAAGACAAAGTATTTGAATCTGTAATGTTTCCTAAGCTTCTCAGAGAATTATGATATTCTATTTACTTGATTTAACTGAAAATGACAAAGCCAATCAAACATTCTGTGTTCAATATAGAACTTGAATATTTGAAATGAAATGCTATGTGAAAATGTTACACTCTCATTCAGAAATTGGTACATTATAGCTCTAGAATTACTATGGACACCATTTATTTTAAAATAAGCCTTTAATAATGTTTAACATTCCAATAATGCAACTTAAAATATCAATTCAATACCTGTGTTTTGAGATAAGCTAGACAGTAAGAAAAGATCAGACATTTTGTTCATTATCTGATCAAATGACACTAAGAACTTTTAAACATGGAAAACTATTTAGTAATCCACTGATTTTATTAATTAAATAACTTAGAAGAATAGAACAATATGTATTGAATTCAGGAATGAGACAAAGTTAGAAATATTAATAAACAGAAAATATATAAGGGATATGGAGATAAATTTTAGAATGATCTATGACAATCTAGTACCCTTAAAAAATGGTTTCCTAATATACTTTCCTGATTTCAAAATATTTCTGAATTTATATCAGGGGTGTCCAACCTTTTGGCATCTCTGGGCCACACTGGAAGAAGAAGAGTTGTCTCGGGTCAGCCAGTAAATACACTGTGATACATAATCACAGAAAAACTCATAATGTTTTCAGTAAATTTATGATTTTGTGTTGGGCAGCAATCCTAGCCATCCTGAGCCACAAGCAGCCCGTGGGCCACAGGTTGAATATCACAGATTTACGTAGAAGTGTGCAAGTGGTGATTATAATTCACACACTCACCATGACTACTAAATAAAAGCTTAAAACTAAACAAACTAGCAGTGTCGTGTTCTACCATCAGAAACAGCAAATCAGCAGTGAGATTATACATGTTTGTTCCAAAAAAGATTGTGAATTAGGTGATGTAAAATACCAAGAATGATGCCTAATTTAAAAGTCTTTAAATAAAAAAATGACATAGTCTATCTTTTTGGTGAGTGTGATATGAAAGATCATTTCCATGGCTCAGTACACTCACTTGGACAAGTGCCTCAGCAAATGTTACTTGACTCTCTGGCTCGTGGAGGGTGATCCGATTCTATACCAGTCCTGGAAATTAAGATATAAACTTCAATCATCCCCAAGGGATTGGCTCTGGTTAATAGAGACTCTGGAGAGCTTGACGCCTCTCACAGTTATCTTGGATCAGGAAGGTCCTAAAAAGAGCAAAGAGTAGGTCAGGAAAAGCCCCAAAATACCAGAACAGGAATTCTTTCCCCCTGTATTCACCTAATATCTCCAACATCACACACACACACCAACATGAATGTAAATAATCCAAAATACTTTGTTTAGAAAATGAATTTCATAGTGTATGTGCATGTATACATATCCACATATTCTGCAAGATTCCTCTTTTACACAATGTCACAAATATTTTTAGAATGAATGGTAGTAAATAAGAAAATTTAGTCAGAGGAGACTGTATTAAAAAGTCTGATTATAAAGGACAGAAAGAGAGGCAGCATGTAGAAAAGGCTTTCTTTAGATTAGTGGAGCTTGGGGCAACGGAAAGGAGCCAATAGAAGAGGAGTAACTGAAGGTCATGTGTCAGTCTATCTTGGGAAAAAATATGTAGTATATGTTAAGCATCTGTGTCATGCCTTGTGCTACTGGCTTTCCATATGTTTTCTCAGAACAACTGCTAATGTCTCCTCAGAGGCAGAGACCATCATTTATTCATTTGTGTGTCCTCTAGGCCGTTTACAGAATGTGTGTACAGAAAAGTTACCCACATCATCGAGTTTTTGTTACCTTGCTCTCGTGATTGATCTGGGATCCCCAGCTTTCCCTTTGTGTGAGTTTGGAGAAGTCTACAGTGAGGGAATTGCTGGCCTCCACTGTGGGATGAGTTACACAGAAAAATAAACAAACATTAAAGTGGAGTAAGACTCCTTAGCAAAATTTATCAGTGCTCCCACCAGGGAATGTCAATTGCTCATTTAGCTCATGGATTCATCCACAGAGAGGGCATTGCAGACCATGACAACCCGACAAGACGATTCACATATATTAACATTAATACACAATGTATGCATATCTGGGTGACATTATTTCTTCCTCTGTGATTGTGAACTATCCTTCTGATTCTTAGGCATTATACACATTTAGTATCTGATCTCTGAGTAACTCTAAGAAACAACTGAAAGTAACTCTAAGAAACAACTACCCCTGCCACTTTGATCTAGGATGCTCAGCCCACTTTTTCCAAAATCACTTTTGTGCCAGCAGCTGCCTGACTCCAAGAGGCTCGCTTGATTTCAATAGGCAAGAATGAGCATCTGAGAAAGGCAAACACATCTGAACAGAGGCCAGACATTTTCCATTAGCAATCTACCCTGCACAGACCTGTGTCTCATCTTTTTGTTCCTCTACTTTAATTTTTATTCATGCTTTTCTTTGAATTGTTTTGGCATCTTATTAATACTGTGATGGTTCTCAATGAGCAAGAATTTATTCCCTATTAATGTTACCCACATGTGTTTAGTACTGGATTAGGTTCCCTTATTAACAGAAAAGAAATAGATGAAATGGTTCCTGCTGTCAAGTGTTTATCTGTCACATTGAACAGCATGGCATAAAAACTTAATAGGTGCCCTTTATGGTGATTTATAGTTAAGTGCTTTCTCACGGTCTTATTTTTCTCTTTCTAACAAGAGATCTATGGGGATCTCTTCATGGGACCAGGTTTTGTATGCAGTTATTCGTATTCTAAATCACTTTAATCTCCTTAGTACACCATAAGCCTGCCTGTGTGTGCATATGTGTGTATATAATATTTATATATAAATATATTAATATATATTTATATTACATAAGTGAATACATAGGTGTGTGTACCTTTACATTTACATATATACATATACACAAAACCACACATACCTATATATGTGTATATAGGTATGTGTGTGTATATTTATATGTGTACATGTGTGTGTATGTATTTAGGGTGATGCAATCTCAAGACCCAGTTCTGCTCTGGGTTTATCACTTACTGGCTGCTGATCATGGATGCACAGATCCAGTTTCTTTATCTGTAAAATGAGAACCGTAAGCCCAGCCAACAAAATGGCATTTATGAAACCATTCTCAAAGTTACATAAAACTGTGAAACATTATTACACACCATGGTTTCTGTTTTATAAGTAGGGGAAAGTGAATATTTCTTTAGAACTAAGAAGTTAAATGGAAACTTGACAAATGTTTTCACCAGGAGACCTCTGCTCTGTTTTCTCCATCTTCGATCCTGTAATAGGAGGGAACAAGATTTTCTTTCTGAGACCTCATACTCTTTCTTCCCTTTGAATGAAATAAATACTATATTTAACATATATGCATATATTAATGAACACTTGCATTTTGCAAAGCTTAAAAGTACATTATAAATAACTTGAGTCTTGGTGGTGCCCCTATTTCAGTTCCCTAGCCACTCCCCATCTCAAACTTGGATACCACTATCCTAAATTGAGGATTTATAAAGGCCTTATTAGTTTACTGGATCTGTACAAAGCCAAATTTTCTGTTTTTTTGTTGTTGTTCAATTACGGTTGTCCCCATTTTCCCCCATTACTCTTCCCTGCCCTACCCACCCCCACCTCCCACATTCAGTTCTCTCCTCCACTGTCTTTGTCCATGGGTCCTTTACACATGTTCCTTGATAACCCTTCCTTTCCCTATTATCCTCCTTCCCCTGCACCTCTGGTTATGTACAGTTTGTTCTTTGTTTCCATGTCTCTGGTTCTATTTTGCTCGCTTGCTTCTTTGGTTGATTAGGTTCCACTTATAGGTGAGATCATATATATGGTGTTTGTCTGTCACCACCTGTATTCTTTCACTTAGCATAATGCTTCCCAGTTCCATCCATGCTGTCGCAAAGGATAGGAGCTCCTTCCTTCTTTCTGCTGTGTAGTATTCCATTGTATAAATGTACCATAGTTTTTTGTTCCATTTACTTACTGATGGACACTTAGGTAATTAAGGAAAATGGATGAAGAGGTGGGGGGTTAAGAAGTACAAGTAGGTGGTTACAGAATAACCATGGGGATGTAAAGTTCAGTATATGAAATGGAGTAACCAAAGAACTTATATTCATGACACATGGACATGAACAATGATGGTGGTGAGGGGAGTGAGGTTGCTGGGTGCAGTGGAAAAATCAAGACAACTGTAATAGCATAATCAATAAAATATAATTAAAAAATTAAAACTGTCTTTTCCCCCTCCTCTAGTTCTTTTGCCACCTTTTAGTTTTGAGGTATAACAGATACTTATTTATAAATTATACTCTTCTACTGAGGATTTTTTGAAATTGATAGTTTCAAATTAATTTTACATAGCAGCCCCTTTTTTTGTTAACTGTAAAGTAGTTGTATAATGAGGCATAGGTAAATACCCTGTGCTTCCTTGGACAACCAAAAGAAGGACAACAACAAATTTAAAAACAAAAACAACAAGACTGGGCAGAAACTCAAACTGTATGAAAGTCCACCAACCAAGAAGTTAAAGAATGAACATTCATTTAGACCTGTAGTAATGCAGACACCGGCCCGCAGTATCTGTGTCATTATGGATGAAATGAGACATTCACACGGACTACTGAGTCTGATGAAGGAAAAGGGACAGCATGGCTTTTTTCTCAAGGAGAGCAAAAGCCTTGGCACTTTCTAGGACTGGCCTTTATTGGGTTTCTCAGCACATAAAGATGGCCCTCATTTACTATGCACAAGTTCGCTTTAGGTGGTTACCTTTTACAGAAAACAAAGGAGCCAATGCCACTAATCATATCACAGAAGAGGGATATTTGCAAATGAAAAGGCAAGAGTGGTTAAACTGGTTACACTGGTCCTTGGAAGGTTTAGCATGGTTTTTAGGAAGTTACTTTGCAGTAAATGTTTGCCACAAATCCAGGTGAGGGAGTTTTTTAGCAAAAAGCGAGACTCAAAGCAGCCTAGGCACATTGCAGGCCTAATTACCCATGGGAGAACCTGTCCATGGGCATGGGTCCTGTGAATCTCCGAGTGGGAGCTGGGCCCATGCCATGCATGGGCAGTGACAAGGCAGTGATTGGTGGACCGGGGTAGGTGGCAGCTGGCAAAACTAGCAGTCCTACATTTGCCTGCAGATAAACTTAGAGGAACAACTGGGGAGCAAGACAGATTGCACAGCCCAGGATTTCAGCATGGGGGAAAAGCCTCAAAACCTATGACTGAAAAAAATCTGTGGGGGTTGCAGCAGTGGGAAAAACTCCTAGCTTCACAGGAGGGTTTGTTGGAGAGATCCACAGGGTCCTAGAATGTGCACAAGCCTGCCCACCCAGGAATCAGCACCAGTAGGGCCCAATTTGCTTGTGGGAAGTGAAGGAAGTGACTGAAAGGCAACTGAAAGCTGAGCAAGTGGCATTGTTTCCTCTCAGATTCCTCCCCAACATACTGCTCCACAGCACAGTGAAGTGTGTTGCTCTGCTCTAAGGCTCCACCACTTGTAACAGGCAAGCTGAGACAAAAAAAAAATGTGGCCCAAATGAAAGAACAGATCAAAGCTCTAGAAAAAATAGAACTAAGTGATGAAGAGATAGCCAACCTATCAGACACACAGTTCAAAACACTGATAATCAGGATGCTCACAGAATTGGTTGAGTATGGTTCAAAAATAGAGGAAAAAGTGAAGACTATGAAAATTGGAATAAAGGAAAATGAACAGGGAACCAACACTGATGGGAAAGAAACTGGGACTCAAATCAATGGTTTAGAGCAGAAAGAAGAAATAAACATTCAACCATGACAGGAAACATTCAAAGAAGAAACAAGAATTCAAAAAAATGAGGAGAGGTTTAGGAACTTCCAGGACGACTTTAAGTGTTCCAACATCCAAATCATCGGGGTGCCAGAAGGGGAAGAGGAAAAGCAAGAAATGGAAAACTTATTTGAAAACATAATGAAAGAGAACTTCCCCAGTCTGGCAAAGGAAACAGACTTCCAGGAAGCTCAGAGAGTCCTAAAGAAGTTGGACCCAAGGAAACACACACCAAGGCACATAATAATTACATTACCCAAGGTTAAAGATAAGGAGAGACTCTTAAAAGCAGCAAGAGAAAAGGAAATGGTTACCTACAAAGAAGTTCCCATAAGCAAGAAGGTGCTGGAAAGAAGTATTCCAAGTCATGAAAGGCAAGGACCTACATCCAAGATTGCTCTATCCAGCAAAGCTTTCATTTAGAATAGAAGGGCAGATAAAGTGCTTCCCAGATAGGGTCAAGTTAAAGGAGTTCATCATCACTAAGCCCTTATTATATGAAATGTTAATGGGACTTTTATAAGAACAAGAAGAAGATCAAAACTATGAACAGTAAAATGACAACAAACTCACAACTATCAACATCTGAACCTAAAAATCAAAAACAAAAATAAACAAAGCAAACAACTAGAGCAGGAACAGAATCACAGAAATGAAGATCACATGGAGGGTTATCAGTGGGGAAGGGGAGGGAGGAGAATGAGGGAAAAGGCACAGGGAATAAGAAGCATAAATGGTAGGTAGAAAATAGACAAGGGGAGGTTAAGCATAGTATGGGAAATGTAGAAGCCAAAGAACTTATATGTACAACCCATGAACATGAACTAAGCAGGGGAATATAGATAGAAGAGAGGGGTCAGAGTGGAGGGAAAAAAGGGAGAAAATGGGACAACTATAATAGCATAATCAATAAAACATATTAAAAACAAAAAAATGATTTTAATGTTTAAAATCTTGGCAAATTATTTCTTTTCAAGAACCTCAGCTATTTGTACCCATTTGAGAAGTACCCATTTACCTATCAACCAGTCTTAACTGTGGTCAGAACACACCCCTGAGGGCAATAGATCTTTTTGGGTAGTTCGAATACCTGTAATATTGAGGTAATTTTTTAAATCCTCACTCAAGGATATGTTTATTGATTTTACAGAGAAAGGAAGGGAGGGTGTGGGGGGAGGGAGAGAGAGAGAGAGAGTAAGAGAAACATCAGTGTGAGTGAAAAACTTCAGTAGCTTGCCTCCCATACATGCCCCAACTGGGAATGAACCCACAACCTATGTATGTGCCCTGACCCCTGACTGGGAATTGAACTTGCAACATTTTGGTATACAGGACAATGCTCCAAACAACTGAGCCAACTGGCTAAGGCAACTATGACAATAATTTAAGTGTATCTGTTCATGGGTATTACTGTAGTTGGGTCAGATCGTAAGTTCTGTCTCTCATTTTCTGGACAGTGGTTCTAATAACAGTTCAGTTTTCACCTTTCCTTTGCTGGTTAGGTCTGCCTGGTGCATGTGTCACTTGAGAGGTAGTCTAGGATTTGGGCAGTGGTTTATATCACAGTTGAGTTCTTGAAGCATCTGCTGTGCTGCTTTGGATGTGTTCAGCACATGCTCAGCTCAAGAACAGTTTGTGTAATAAACAGATCATTTTCTCTTGAGCTGTTATTTCCAACAGTATCTACCCACTCTCTGGATCCTAAAAGCCCCTTTCTCCTCTTCCTCTGGACAAAGTGAGTTTTTTTCTCATCTCTCTGGGTTTTAAATGTCAGAGTTGCTGCCACAGCAAAGAAGTTTCCTATTGGCTTTAGGGCAGGGCTGAGAGGGAAAAGAGAGAAAATAAGAAAAAATCCTGGACTCCTGCCACACTCGCTGGTGTTCAGGGGCCCTTTCTCCCATTCATCTGGCTAAAACAAGGGGTTTCTCCATGAGATTTTGCAGCACAGCTCTGCCATCAGGCCCAACCGCAGGTTGAAGCTAGGATATAAAGGAGGGAAACACAAACGGGGAACTCACCCCTGTTACAGCTTATTCAGGTTTTACCTGAAGTTCCCAGTAAGCTGGCCTGCTCCATCCAGGCTGACACCAGAAGTTTAGGGTCTTTAAGAACACGTGTGGGGATTAACCAACTGGAGTAGGCAGGTAGGCCCAAGGCTCAGTTGTAAGCACCCAGGGCAGCTGCTTTGGTTATGGGGCTCATTCTCAATATGAATTAGATTAAAATTAAAAAGAAGCGTGAAAGGAAATAAGAAGTAACCAAAGACAAAGCTGTGTGTAGTCTGCTTAGTTCCATTTTAAGGGGTGATCTGAGAAGGAATTTGGGGCAGATTTACAACACAGACGAAGACTGGGGGCATGGGGGAAGTAATTTGAGGGAGCTCCTGGGAACCACTTGGGCACTGCTTGTCCCACTGGCCTGCGGAAATCTCCATCTCAAGACACCGACCAAGATGATCTGTTGCCACTTTTCCCCACCATTCCCCTTTTCCTTGGCAGGAAAGAACTGCTATCTAGCAAAGGTGAACAGGTGAAACCTGCTGCCCAGCTCTCTCCCAGCAATAGGCAGTATTCGATGGCAGGATAGGAAACAATAACACAATCTGTTGCTGACCACGGCCTATATCACCACCTGTCTCCTTTCCCTACTTCATGTGTCTTCTCAGTGCAAAGAGAAATGTAACAGAGACCACTTCCTTACTAATTAATTAGTAAGAAACTAACCCTGAGTCTGTACTCTGATATAATTATTCTAAAATATGTGTTATGGTGCCTTGGCCGGTGTGGCTCAGTTGGTTGCAGTGGGAGCCCATAGATCACAAGGTGGCAGGTTGGATTCCCATTTAGGGCATATGCCCAGGCTGCAGGTTCGGTCTTCAGTCTGGGTGTGTATGAGAGGTAACTGTCCCATGTTTGTCCCTCACATCAATGTTTCACTCTCTCTCTCTCTCCCTCCCTTCCCTTCTCTCTAAAATTAATGAGTATGTCTCCAGGTTGAGCATGTCCCGAGTGAGATTAAAAAAAATAACATTTGTTATGGAATGAATTGTGTCCCACCCCAAAATTCATATGTTAAAGCTCTAACCACCGCCCCCCCAGCATCTCAGAATGTTGACCGCATTTGGAGATAGGGTCTTTAAGGAGACAATTAGGTTAACCGAGGTCACTCAGGTGGACCCTAACGCAATGTGACTGGTGCCTATGTAAAAAGAGCTGAGGACACAGGCATGTAGAAGGTGGTGTGAGGCCCCGGGAGAAGAGGGCCATCTGAAAGCCAAAAAAACCAACCACGCCAGCGTCTGGATCTCAAACTTCTAACCGCCAGAACAGTGAGGAAATAAATTTTTGTTGAGTAAATTGAGTGAGTGCTTTGTTAAGGTAGTCCTAGTAAATTAATACAACATGCAATTTTAATGCCTGTGGCTTTTGTTCCATGCCCTGTAAATGCAGTGGGCACTCCTAACAAGGCCTGAGCAGGCACCTACAGGAGGCTCCAGGACGCCTCTAGACTGTATAGATTCTTCATGTCTCGCCCTGCCCTGATTTTGTTTTTCTGCCCCATTCTCCTCCCCCATATCTTTATTTCTGCTTGATATGGGTACCTCATACTAACCATGTGGTTGTAGAGTATTTCCTTCAGCCCCAATGTGCACTTCTGTATACATCTTCTTTTGTTTTGATGCTGTTGTTTAGCTGATTCCTTACTCTGCATCCCAAATTCAGGACCCAGGAAGTTATTTTAGTCAGCTTCCCACTAATCTAACCTTTCCTGGAAGAGCTGCTCTTAGCTCAGAGCTCAGAAGGTCTGAGTTACCAGCTGGGGATTAATCACATTGACTTTATACCGATTTCCCACCTGGAAAGGTAGGAAATAATCTGTGGGCATCCTAGTGCTTCCTAGATGTAAAGTATTGACTGCGATGTATCAAAGCCATTTAATTTAAGAATAAAAAAGAAAAATATATTTTGGAAGAGGCCATCATTATAAATGACAATTTCTATTGTCCTAGAGAGCTCTTATATGACACTTTGGAGCCTCTATCCAGTCTTCTCTAGGCATTCTGATGATCAAATCATTTCAGATGACAGCTTCCTGGCTTCTGTTGTCTCACACCTGGACCATCACAGATGTCAGGAGCCCCTAGAACCGTGTGGTGGTCTATGGCAGGAAGGACACCTCAGCCTCCTTGCAGGACTCATACTTAGAGAGCATCAGATCTGTGCTGCCCACACGGAAACTCTCAGCTTCCTGTGTAATGGCTTTTAGTTGCTTCACGTACAGCTTCCATCTTTGCCCTTGACTCTGTCAAGGTCTAGGGATGTAGTTGAGTGACAGCTTCTGGTCTGTGCTCTCCTCTGATGACTAAGGCTATGTTTCTGGGTCAAGCTTGTCACGACTCCTTTCTCCCTTCAGGGGAATCTCTCTCCTAGTTCCCTCCTCTGTCCCTCATGCAGAGATTTCTGATAACCTGTCCTGCCAGTTCTCAAAGCAGGCCTGTGAGAGCGAATGCTGGCTTCAAGGCAGCCACAACTTTTTGTGTCCAAACCTCTACCCTCAGCCCCCTCCCATATGTCTGTACAGAATGACTACATCGTAAAAAACAAAACAACAAAATAAAAACCTCAGTTGTTTTTTAGGGAGAGGCTGAAAGGCTGGCTGCATGTTGTCTGGATATTCTGTGTTGCTCTTGAATCTGTTGCCCGATCTGAGACAGGACACCGAATTTTGCATTGTTATTATTATTATAGATGAGTCTTTATCTCTTATTGTTTAGAGAAAATGACCATGATACTTCCTAGTTCTGTCACCTAAGTGCCTGTAGATTTCCTGTCGGGCAAGTCTTCCTTTACAAAATCAGTATTGTCTGGGTTTGCTCCTGAATCTTCTCAGCACACCTCAATAATGCAAGGGGTTTGAGAGCTTTTTCAGTGACAATAGTCCCTCCTATCTAGAACTCAAACTAAAAGTGAACACTTCTGAATGTTTTAGCTTAAAATCTCCATGTTTGATTTGATATGGAAATCAATTGAATAAAAATATGATATGTAAATTGACATTACATGTTGGATTGGAGAGAATAACCCTGTGCAGGGTTAACAGTTTGCCAACACGTAATCCTTCGGGTATGTTACTTGGATCATCTGCTGACAAGAAATGACTTTGTTAAATAAAATTTTCCATAAAATAAGTGGTATTTTCTCTTTTTATTTGTATGTAAATCTGAAGTGCTGCTCCTATTAAGACAAGAGGGTAAAGCTTAGGTACAGTAGGATTTTTTTTGTTTGTGGGTTGGTTATTTTTTTCCATGTGAAAAGGATATAAAGTTCCAGTTTCCATCAGGACTTAGGAAAAGTGGAAAGCAAGAGGATGGGTAGAGAAGAGTTAATTCTTTATTGATGTAGGAGCAATGGCCCTTGACATCTTCACTGTGCCTTCACCCCACTGAGAGAAGCATGTGCCCTGGTGCAGGAGTGCTCTGGGGACCAACTCAGGGGCAGCTGCCCAAGGCATGTTATGGCCTGGGTTTCTTTGGGAGCTATTTGCTCTGCCATGTACTAATACCCATGAGTATTAACCCCTGCATGGGCTCAAAGTTAAACACCAGAGCCAAAGACTGAGCCAGAGGACATGGTTTTAAAATCTACTCCCAAGAAATTCCACAAACAGGTCCTCATCATAAGAGCAAATAATAAACTAATGGCTGATAACAATAAAGTGAACAGGGGAAAAATCCTAAAATAATTCAACTGAATCGTCTACACCCAGACTCTGCTATTATTCTTCTAAGCTCACATCCCTTGCTTTTAATCCTTCCTTACATGTTTATAATGCTTACTGCCTGGGCACTTCAAAAGGAAATTGCTGTGTGAGAGTGTGTGCAAGTGCAATTTGCAAAGATTCCTCAAAAAATAAATTGTGCAAATATATTAGACTTTCAGGAGCCATGTCAATTATTACTTCATTTAGATTTAATATGTCCTAAATCCTTGCCCACATAATCTCCCCTCCCATTTTAGATGAGGCAAAGATTACATCAATTCAACTACCATGTCCTCTCATTAGAGGTCACTGTGCAGATACAAAGGAAGTCAGTGCTTTGGTAGCACCAATAAGATTTTTCCTAGCAGAGGAACTGGCTGTAGTGGGAGAGGAGACCCACTCCACATTCCTGGGAGGGCTGCATGGCCAGGCTGAGCTAGATGTCCAGGCAATTAGCTAGATGTCAAAGGTCATAATGACCTTTGGTATATGACAGGGATTGGTGATGGCAGCTTCGTCAAGGCAAATCCTCATACGTAAATAGCAAAGGAACTGGAGTCTGGCAGCGTGGTCAAGGTTTTAGGCATTCCTAACAATGGCAGAATATTTCCCAAAACTGGTTGCTCAATTTTCTTTTTATGACATGAACTAACATTATAGCAAGATGTAAATGTGTTAAAACACCAGAGACTGTAAGAGACACATAAGCACAAGAGAACAGTGATCCATTACCCATGACATTGAGAGGAGGCCTGGAACAATGGTTATTAACCAAATAGTTCTGGGTTTGAATCTCAGCGTGGCTGTTTGCAAATTGCAGATCTCTCTGTGCTTTAAATAGTGTTTGATATGTAAAGGAGATAATTCATATAAACACCTAGGATAGCGCTTGGTATGTGGTAATTACTGAAGACCCTATTGAAGATAATTGGGATTTTAAAAAAACTTTCGGGTTTAATTCATGTAAAATTCAGAACAAAAACTCATGGTAAATGATAAAAATAAAGCACCAATCAGTAAACAAATAGGATAGTAATTGGGACTCGATCTTAAATATAAAAATTTAAAAGTAATTTTATTTTATAATCAGCCTTAGACTATAATTGCTAGCAAATTCCTATTCCCATCTCGTATGTGCATGCCCTGTCCCCCCACCCAGACCCTGGGATGGTGGGAAGAAAATGTACGCAGCACATGGCTTGGAACTCGTATCCAAGACCCACTCACCCAGGGCAACAGTGGGGTGGCCATCCACCTTTTCCCAGTCCGCATTCCCTCCAGCAGCATTGAGGATAAATAGAGGATAGGAATGCACACCACTGATCTATCAATCGACACTGAGTTGTATCTATTGACACTGAATTGTGACACTGATCTATCAACTGACTCTGAGTTTACTGGGGAGTCCTCTCAGGATTAGCAGCTATGGAGAAATAAGAAAGTAGAATTGGGTGTAGGGAAAAAGACAGACTCAGTGTAGTCAGTGCAGTTGCAGCAAAGGTCTCAGCTAATCTCACAGAGATTTGGAATGGGATGGTCCCTATGAGTTGTGCCCTTGTTAGGCAAGAGGGATGAATCTGACTCTCCCTCTGCCCCCTCACTCACACACACTCCAGAACCAGTTATTAAATGAGGACCATCTCCTCATTTAATCAGGGAGTGCGACCCTAGACAACTCAGTCTTCTTCAACTACATTCCCAACAGCTAGAGGATGAAGGTTTGAGTCCCAATGGCAGGATCTGAGTGCCATACCACAGCACCCACTGCAGTCAACTTTATATATGAGGTCTGTTCAGAAGGTATCTAGCCATGTAATATGAAAAACAGAGACATTTATTGAAGAAGATACAAGAAACATTGTACATGAGACAATGATGCCTCAGTCCCCTTCAAAGTAGGCAACTCATACAGTTCTCCCAATTGCCATCAGCTGCCTCATCGTATTTCCCCAAATCTCATCAATAGTCTGAAATTTCTTCCCTTTCAAATGTGATTTTAGTTTTGGGAAATCCAGAAGTCACGGGGCACCAAATCTGGGCTAGGGTGACTGAGTCATCTAGGGTATTAGATGTTTTGCAAAAAAACTCTGCATGAGATGTGATCATGAGTGGCACATTATCGTGATGAAGCTCCCCAACACCAGTTGCCCATAGCTGTGGCTTTTGAATCATCCAAATAGTTTTTGCAGAGGAATGTTCAAGCTTAACATAAAATTTGATGCAGATTCATTGTGTTACTTGCTCAGTCATCTTGAATGTGATGGCCACACAGTACACATGCTCACCCAATGGCTCTAGTATCCCCACTGACTAGTACAGTGAAGTCATCTTTGTTCACGTATGCTCATTCCAGTCCACTCTCCTTGGTTGCCAGGTTACATTGATGTCATGCAAACCATTCTCCTTATATTAACAATGGATAGAGTTTTCCCATACAGACTCCATATGTTGGCTAAATCATTCAGATGCCAATCAGTTAGGGGCCCATGAGAAGATGAAAAGCCCTCAAATGACAAATACCCATCTGAAAAAAATTGATCTTTGATTATCCTTGGGCAAAAAGGGGTGAATCTTATGAAATATGTTTGTGATGTTGATTTCAAACCCAAGTATCCTCTGAAATGAGAGATTTTAGAAAATGGACTTATGCGATCTAGTGGCCCTGAAAATGTCAATTAAGTAAATGCAATAAGCAAAATTCTTAAATTTACATTTGCTTTTTAAACACGACCTGTTTCTGGGCAACAGAGAATTCTCGAACAAGTGCTCTATGTAGAGTAAGATATATCTAACGATTTTAGGATACATGTTATTCACCTTTTATTCACTGTCCTTTTAATAGAGTGAAAATAAATTATTATGCATCTAAAGTATTTTAATCATGGAGATTTACATGATTGAATTACTCAGTTCATCATGTTTTTCAACAAACTTACTGAATGTCTCTGTGCCCTGAACAATGCCCAAGCTAAACACTGACAGTGCTTTAAAAATAAAAGAGATATGGCCCTAGCCTTCAAGTTATTTATAGTCTTTGGGAGACACAGAAAAGAAAAAAGTAAAAAACAACATAATTACAAATTGGTTTATGGGCTACTAAGAAGACAGCATGCCAATCAAGAGGAAACTGAGGTGAAGAGGTCAGTTGCTTTCACTGGGGTATTGGAAAGTGGCCTCTGAGATGACCTTGGATCTCTGGCTTGAAGGTGAGGAAGGGACCAGACAGACATTGCTGTGAAAGAGAAAGTGTCCCAGGCAGAGAGGACAATGTGGCCAGAGGCTTTGAGATGGGAAGGAGGAAGGCGCTTGGTTTGCCACTTTACTGAAGTGTTGAGAGTGACAGAAGGTGGCGTTAGGGACTTGCTAGGATGCAGATCGTGCCGGGCTGTGGAGGTGTTCTGATGTTATTCCAAGTACAGTGAGAAGTCATTGGAGGGTTTCCAGCTGGGAAGAGAGATCTAATTTGTATTTTAAGAAGGTATCTCTGGTTATATGTGGAGAATGGACTAAAGGGGTCTGTGGGTAAAAGCAAGGAAAAGAGTTAGGAAAGCTACTCTTCCTAAAAAGCAGGGTGAGATGATGATGGGGTGAGAATATTGGGGTTGTATGGAGGGTGGGGTGGAGCCAGGCAGCAAGGGAAAGGGCCACATTAAGGCTGACTCCAAAACACTTGGTTTGAGCAACTGGGCAAATGGTACTTCAATTTACTGAGATGGGGAGGATTAGAAACAGAGAAAATATTTGAATGTTGAGGAGTAAATTAGCATTTATTTTCTGATTTTGGGGGTCTTCATTATTTTTCTCACCTTCTCCATCCACATGAGGCCTGCATATGTCTTCACAGCATGAAGATATTAACTACATGTATAATACAATAAATGTATTAATAATATGAAAACAATAGTGAGGATAATAATTTTATCATGCTTTTTATATAGACCAGGGACTATGCTACATGCTATATATGCATATTTTATTTAATCCTCCTACAATCACAAGAGGCTGAACCCATTTATCATATGAGGAAACCAAAGCTTATAGAGTTTAAATCACTTTCTCAAAGTCATATTATATATTTGTCTGGCTACTGCCTATGTATGGGGATTTGAGCCCAAGCAGCCTGACTTCAAAGCTTATACAGTTTTTCTACAGACTGCATTGAAGCCTTCTGAGATGTTGATTTTTTTTTACTATTGTTTATGAAACATTTTAATATTTCTCTGCATGGCAACTTATTTTCTTCATATTGTCATGTTTCTGTTAATCTTTGCCACCATCTGTCATATGACCAGTTTAGCATAAGGAGTCTGCAATATTTTGTATCAACAGAAGCCTCCCAGCTGAATTCAAATATGCTAAACTGATCCTAGAATAGAAGGCAGGATGAATTGTCAAACCCGTAACGTCTACTGTTTTTATAGAGGACTTCTGCCTGTAGTTTCTGTTATTGTTAAAGGCAGCGAGATGCATTAACTTTCTCTGATCATGAACAGACTCTCTCGATTTGAGAATAAAGATGATTGTATGTCTGATGGGACACTGAATATTTGGAGTTTGTGGATTACTGGTGTCTTTTGCCCCGTTTTATTGTTGTAGGCCAAGGCCACCATACACCCCGGCCACTGGAGGGTGGATAGAGAGAGACACCCTTCACGTGCAAGGGTGCAGATGGTGGTGACCATCTTCTGGTGGAGCTGCTCTGTGTACCTGGGGATGCCCAGGTTTCCCTGCACCAAGAGAGGGGTAGCCCCAGCATGAGTCAGAAAGTGCCATGACCAGGTGGGTGTGCCAGACACTGTGCTGGGGGCTTCACTTACAGTGTTTCTGAACTTCATACCAGACTAAGGAGGGGGAAACCCAGGCCAACAGACAGTCTGTGTCCTTGCCATCCCCATCAGTCTTCTGCTGATCACCTTCAGGTTACTCATGGATTAAAGCTGTATTTCAGCAAAGATGAAGATATCAGTTGCAGAATCACAACTGAGGGTCTCTTCTTTGTGCAGAATTGTTGGTCTCTGGTCTTACCCTAATTCCTTCTTTACCGCTATAATACACACACACACACACACACACACACACACATATATATATGGTGGTATATATATATAGTGGTAAGGAATGTATATAATATATATTCCTTCTTTACTTCTATAATATATCTAGCAGGGTTTCACACCCTTAGGCTTTCTCATTAACCAACTACTCTTGCTCTTCTCCATGTCACTTTATATTAATATTACATTTTTAATTTTTATTATTAAAAATGAACATTTTTTGTTATTTTTAAACAATTAATGAATGGTCATTTTAGGAAATTGAGTCACTGCCTCAGAATAAAAATAAAGCATCTATATTTATACTACTCATATATGACCATAGTTGCAATGTTTTAATTCCTTGAAGTCACAAATGTATACACAGAATGAAATTAGTTTGGTATGTACTACTTTAATCCTACTTTAAAATAATATACTATGACAATTTTCCCATGTTATTACCTACTTGTCAAAACAGGAGCATTTAAAAATATTTATAATGTCTAGGATATAGCTATATCCTAATAATTCCTCTAATTTTGACATTTAAATTTGTACAAGGGCAAATTAAACTGCTGTAACTGATACACCAAAAATATATAATGATATTAACACAGTATTTAGATGTAGCCAACTGGCAGAAGGCAAAAATGTATAATTTGGAAGAGGTATACTTGTTTGTTTTGTTTTTTTTGGGGGGAATTAATGTTATTGTTATTTTGAAACAAACTCAAACTTGTAAAACCATTGCAGAAATGTTGTTTTTGTTCATGAGCCATTTGAGACTCAGTTACTTACATGGTTCCCTCAAGTCCTGGTATAAAGGGAAAAAAAATGAAGCTCCTCCTTGTATCTTACAAAGACATAAAGATGTAACTTTATACTCCAGTGCTCTTAGAGGGAAGGTGATATTAGTCTGCATCTCTGAGTCCCATGTATTTCAAATACATTTTGTCAGACGGCCCCTGATATTCTGAATTTATTTCAACTGCTCATACCCGATCCTTCCAACTGACCAAGATTACTGATGCTCCATCCAGGGGTTCGTAATAAGGTCCCCTTTGTAGCTGCTTCCAAAAAGCTTTGAACATGGGGAGCCAAGAAGTTAGAAGCCCAAAGAGACATCAAAGGATATCAAATACTGGAAAAATCAGTTTATCAAGAAACTTCCAAAGTAGAGTCTGAGGTCTATGGAAAGTTGGGCCAGAAGGGCCAAATACAGAAATAGTAATACCTTTTCTTAGCACTTACTAGAAATGGAGAGTAACCATGGGAAAATTCCTATGTCACCTCTGTTCCCTGATCTATTTAACAAGGCTGATCTGAAAGTCACCCTGTGCTGCCCTGTGAGGTTTTAATAATGAGACAATGCTGATACTCTCTCCACACAGTGTATGAGGCTGAACAAGTCCTTAAAATAAATGTTTGCCTTTAAAAAAGGTGTAATACATATGAAAGCACCTTTTAAGCCTAAAGTACTATATAAAGGTGACTCCTTTTTAGATACAGAGAAGAGAAAATTGACTCATCTGTGTATTGGGAATATGTAGCTACCTACAAAGATCTATTTCAAGCTGAAATAATGATATCACTCCTTCTCTTTAAAGGTCTTCTTATTTGTCATGTTTAGCATAATATTAATAATATCTAAAAGCCGTTCTGTGCAGGTGTACCATTGTGGACCTGAATAATAAAAGTTGCGCCTTTGAAAACAATATGAAACATTTAAACACCAATGACCCAGTATTCTCATCTAGCTTTGTGACTTGCTATCTTCCAACATCAATGTTTCCATTGTCACTCTGCTATTTGAGATAACAATGCTTTTTGGATACTTGCCTGCTGGCCATTTAAGAGATTAGGGGCTTTTTCCCTTGGTCTCCCACTGTGTTGATTCCCAGCTATACAGTTACCGTTTGTAAATCAGTGGAGCAAGAAATTAAGGACACACTGGCTGCCCTGCCTATGGAATGCCAATGACAGTGAGGGTATAGGGCCGCCTTGTTGCCTTCCTGCTGCCTACTGCACACCCAGCTAAAACACTGCTCCTCCAAATGAGCATAATTATCTCAATCGCCAGGAGGAATAAATGAGGCACAGTAATAATCAGCTTAAGGTACAATAAAATAAATTTCCTGGATTTTATAGTACAAAAATAAAGACCTATTTTAAATACTTGGTTCTCATGTTTTGTTTTAATGCTTAGGTGAATTGAGATTTTAACTTCCATACCAGTGTGGTTGTTCCCTAGGTTTGCTTTGAAGTTCATATTATTCTGCCCAAATGATACCTAAAAATTAGGAGACAAAGGGGGGAGGATAGAATGTTGCTGAGTAATATTACAACTGAGCTATCAGCTTTGTTCGTTTGCCTCTTATGAGTCCTCCCTCCCCTCTCTTACCCCAGGGACCACTGGGGGCCTGGATATGAATTGAGATCATGCCTTGAAGAGCCCCTAGCTCCTTCCTTCCCTGTGTCCAGCTTGGTCATATGCAAAGTCTTTTTCCAGGGCTCATAAAAGGGTCTCTTTCCCTTGCTTCTGGCACCTGATCTTATTGGCAGTGGTTTACTGGACGATTTTTGGATGTCTCAAACTCCCCCTAAATTCAACACGTGGTGAACCCATCTCAGCATGTTTTCCTCCACAAATGCTCCCTGTTTTTCCTACCTCCATTCCCTCTCACCTTCAGAATAATTTTTCATGCCCTCCTTTTGCTAAAATATGAGTTATGAAAACAGTAGTGGGAGTTCTACTAGTAGCAGCCATCCCTGGTACCTCTATTTTCAACTCTGTAATGTCAATACTTGTTTACAGTTATTTTTCCATTATTGGTTGAATGTCTTTTCCCTGCTAGACCATAAGCTCCACGAAGTCTCTGAGTCACATCTGGTTTTTAATGACAGTATCCTTAGTACTTGGCACAATCTCTGATCATAGTTGGCGAGTAACAATAGCAGTTAACTATTGACTTGCTCTCTCTGATATGTGTTTACTTTTTTGCCTCATTCCCATCCCACTGTTTCCAATAATACCTTCCCTAGTGAAACTGTCAATGATTTTCACTTGGACCCATGAATGACCCTCCCCTAAGATTATTTGGGTTATTAGGCATAGAGGAATTTAAATCCAGGTTCTTCAGCTTACTATCTGTGCAATCTTGGGGTATTTTTGAGAGCCTCCATTTTTCTATTTTTAAAATGAAAAGTAACATACTCATAGGGTTGGAAGATGAAATGAAATAATATATTTAAAGAACCTTGGATGTGTGGGATGCACAGGGACTCTTGATGCACATTGCCTGGGGGGAAATGCAATATGAGGGGCACAAAAGACATGTTCTCCCCTAATTTACAATGTGTAAGATTATCCACTCTGCAATTCTATTTCCTTCAATTATCCTTTAAATCTAATGTCTGAATCGTATTTCCTCAGGACACCACCCCCCTGTTTGAAACTAACACTTAATCTGATAAACTAATAATGCTAATGTCTAATCTCTCCCCAGAGCTTGAAGTGTTTCCTCCCTGGATATATATATATATATATATATAGCTTCTGAAAGAACTCCAGAAAGTGATTCTAAAGATGAGCTGTTTAAGCACGCGGCAGGCTGGCTGGCAGTTTCAGGCCCTGCCACGGTTCCCCTAGGGTTGTGCCTCTTCCCTTTCTTCACCAGGCTCAGCTTCATAAAAACCTGCAAAGATCAACTGACGCACGGGACTAGATGGATTAGTCTTGCAGGATTTGGTCCTGTCCAAAATGTTCACTGGCTTCACACATCCCATAATATTTGTGCTTTTGGTTTATAGGATTAATTCATAAAAATTCTATCATATTTTATGTCCAATAATTGGGTTGCGGCTGTATTACCAATAAGAACCCTTCTAGCTTTGGAGGCCTAGCTGGTAATGTCACAGAGCAATGGATATGAGTTGGAGTGACCCAAATGTCTCCGTGGGTGTTTGGACAGGACCAAATGTCCACTAACTGATTGGAAAGTTCTTGCCTCATAGTATGAAGCTCTCAATGGATCCTTTGGTCACCAGTTTAACTCAAACAGTTTTGCCCCTGTCCTAGTACCATTGTCCTTCCAGAAATAAGGCCTATGCTTCTCTTTCTAGCTTTGCTCCAAGAGACTAGCACCATTGCCCCAAATCCTAGAGATTCTGCTGGGTTCCTGCGATGCTAGGATAGATTTTCGTCAATGCTGATTCTCTCTGCTTGCCTGACTCTCAATGCCATCCACTTCGGAATCACCTGTGCTTTTTTTCCCACTTGCTTGTGTGGAATCCTCTTCCTCTAACACCACCTCAACTGCACAAAGTGCTGAGCTTCTGGTCCCATAGGCTCTGGGGACTGAACTCTTTCTATTTCACTAAGCTCCCTTCTAGAACCTGTTTTTATAGTGCTTATCCAAAATATAATGTCTATAAATAGCAAGTTTCGGTCTACCTTCACACAATGGACTTAACCAGACTTTTCTTAGCTGTGATCCTGAGATATGAGAAATGGAGGAGTGATGTTGTACAGGCAGCCTTTTTGCTACCCATCTAATCATTCTATGCGGAGGCTTATTTCTTCTACATGTGAGCTGACATCCTTAACTGTGTGAGTTAGGCATAACCAGAGAGATGTTTAAAACACTTCGAATATTAAACCAAACAAAACACAAATAAAAACAAAAACACAATAGCAAGAACTCCACTAGCTTTATAATTTACCCTAAATTCCCATATTTATATTATTAGTGAAATTTATCTGACATGAAACAGTTTTGCTTAAGACAGGATCTGTGAATCTTAGTTGCCTGCCATCCCTCTTAAGGCCCGTTATAAAATTATCTCTAATTTTCTCAAAAATGGTAACTTAAAGTTTTCTTAATGTTAAAAACAAATACACAAATAGGATACTTAGCATGCGATGTGATGGATTTAGGTAATTATAACTTCAAAATGATACATAGTCATAATTTACAAGAGATTTAGAATGACTGAGGTCTGCTATTGGAACATGGTTTCTGGTACCAGAGGATTAATGGCCTGTAGATCATCTGTCACATGTGAGAGTTATTTGAAATTCTACAGGCATTTTCCTACCAACCGCATATGATAAACTGTGATTAAAATCTTAGGCTGTGGAACCCACATCTTTGGTAAACTTGCAAATGTTTAATGAGCTTCTATGAGAAATGTATTTCATTTTCTGAGCAACTGATTAATAAAGGAAGAGTTACATACAGCTCACAAGAGAAGAATTGCTTTTTTTTTTTAGCGTCATATAGCATAACCTGAACAAGGACAATCAGAGAAGACTCCTGCTTCCTCTGTGATGGTGAAGCTGCACTAAACTTGCCCTCTCTTAAAAACAATTGGAAAACTAAGCAAAGTATTTCTAGACATTGACTGACAGACGGCACAGGGCTGTGATAAGGGAGAGGAGGAAAAAATGTCTCCTTAGGGTAAAACTCCATGAAGCAAAGAACTACCAGGAAGGTGTAAACTTACCATTTCCAAACAGTTGGGTCCTGACTAGTGTGAGAAAGCTTATTACACACCCAGGGTCTGCTAAGGACATACTCAACTGTGCAGCAGTAAGAGGGATAAATTCACTCTGGAGTAAAGTCTAGTCCATACCTGCCCCAATGTCACTTGTCTCCTATCAGAATCTGGCTTTTGATCATGGGGGTGATATGTCCAGTCAAAGGTACTTTTTCAGAAATTTTAAATCAGCCTTTTTTTTCCAGCTAAGCTTGATGATGTGATAGAATTAGGTAACTGTAGGTGAAATCCAGGTGAAAAACTGTAGGTGAAAATAGGTTTCTGAAAAAGCTCTTTAAAAGGGGCCAACTGACCTGGCTTATGTCTTTTTCTGTCTTGCTCACCCCCTTCTTGTTCACTGGAGTTGAAAAGTGATGCAGGATGGAGAGCATCCATCTTGTAACCATGAAGGAAGAAGCTGAGAATTAAGGCACCCACTGAGCGTAGCTAAGGGGAAACTCACAGGGAGCTCGTGTTCCTATGAGGGTGTTGTGGAGATACTGCAGGTCCTCAAGGTTTCTGGTTAAGAAAATGGTTGAGAAAAACGAAGTCCATAATTTTGAAAACTATTTTTTAACTTGTTTCTGTTTTTTAATGCTTAAAAACATGGTAAATGCTTCTTTGAAGGCTTTTCATGGCTATTCTCTTTTTTTCTTTAGATAAAATCTACATTTAAAAAATTCTGAAAAAAAACCCCATCTTTTCTGGACTTTGATTGTACTCTCCTTAATTCAGAGAGCTGGGGGCAGTCTAACGGAGGCTGTCGCACCAGACTGCCTGGGTTTGCCTCCTGGTTATGCCACTCAGCAGTTGCATGCGCTTGGGCAGGTGATTAATCTTTTGGGGTATGTTTGTCATTGGAAAATGGGGGATGTTATGGCACTGATTTCTCAGAGCTGCCATGAGGATTAAGTAAGCTAATATGTCTAAAGTATTTAGGACAGAATCATGCACATAGCAGTACTTAGCATGTGTTAGCTGTTATTATTTTAAATATATATATTTATAAAGTATTGGTACTGTGATATTGTCATATTATCCAGAAACAGTTATGGTCTTTATGATATCTAAATATCCTTTGGGGAGACTCTAGAGTTTTAAATATTTTATTATAAACTTAAGCTTTTCTTTTTTAGACAACCTCAAATTAGGATGCAAGTGATTCTGTTTCAATAAAAACATATTTGTTCTTTTCATACACAAATCAAATACTTTCTGGAAACAAAAAAGGTTGCAATGCATAATGACACATTGAATAATTTTTTATCATGTGTCAGTAAAACTCAAGATATAATTATATTTTGAGGAAAAAGAGAACATTATAAAATAATCAATAATCGGGTTTTCAGTTTTTTTAGTTTATGATATTTTTAGTGATTTCAGTGTTTATACTTTACAGTGATTTTCTTAACTCTGTTAAAGCAAAACCTATTATTTTCTTGAAAAAATTGAAATGAAGAAACCAAAAAAGAATTTCATAAAATTGGTTATATTGGCTGCTTTTATTTCCAATAAACAAATATAATTCCAAATTGAAAAATATATGTACACCAAGGGAAAATACTATTAATAAGGAACATTTCTAAATGTCAACACCATGCAGAATGTGTTGTTTTGGAAATAAATTCCAAAATCCAAATGTCATAAACACTCAAGTGACCTTTGTGTTCCAAACAGAGACCAAATGGCCAATCTGGCTTGTGTTACCATGGAGACACACTTTGATGGAAGGACCTCTGATGAGGTTGAGCAGCGTGAATGATTAGGGGCAGTGTTGTGATAAATAATAATATGTGTCAGTGTGGCACCCTCTGCTAGAGATTAAGGCTGTATGTGCTGAGTAGATAGCATTTTATAAGAAAATATCATTATCAGCTAATGTCGAAAAGTAATGAGTAAATCAGAAATATTTAAAATCTCTTTGGGGTTTTTAATATACAAACATGGTATGTGAGAAAGACATCAATTTGATTTTAAGGACAAAACTTAACCACAAGCAGAATTTATTTTATCATGCTTCTCAACAAATATCATTTGATGTTCAGCTCAAGCACAGTTTAAAGACAAATTTTCTCTTATTGATGGGAACTGGCCACCATTTCAAATTAAATCAACTTCAGTCACAGAGGTTTGTCCCCACTGTGTGGAAGGCATTGTTATGTATAATGGGAATACTAAGATAAGGAAGATCCCATGCTAGGTTGTGAATGAGTAATAAATTCACAGATAATAAATTCTGCTTTGTTATACCTTAGTCCTAACAGAGGTTCAAATTAAGGACCATAAGGATTCACTGGGGGAGCATATTAACATTTGGACATGGGAATCAGGAAAGTCTTTAAGGAACAGAAAGTCCTTGAGATAGGCAAAGAAATGTGTAGTGAGAGTCCTATAAGAAGATGCAAGATTTGAAGGAATACAAGCAAAAGACAGGTACCCATAAAGTTTGTTAAATGAATGTGGGAGGGGGCACAGTTAAGAGAGACGCGAGACTGGGTCAAAATGGCACACTGAGCATGTATACTCCCCCTCATTCCACCTAATTATGCTATGAAAACATGTTTAAAAATCCATAACAACATGAAAAAAAGAACTAATAAATGCACCAGAAAATGTGAAGATATCAAAGTTATTTTCATGTCAAACAGAAACCAATGAAAAATACACAGTATAAAACCTGACTCATTATAAATATGTAAGTAACAATACATCTTTAATATTAATAAAGAAAAATAATACATTTACAAATGTCGATACATCCACAATTATGATGGGAAACATTTTTCTCATGAAATGACAGATTAAAGAGAGGAAAAGTTAAATGCGAATATAGAGAATTTGAATAGCACAATCAACAAGCATGATCTTTTAGATTTAAATAAAATTTTAACACAGTATATAAGCATTATTATTTTCAAACATATGCAGAACATTGAACAATAGACTAAATTAGGTCACAAACAAAATTGTAATAAAGTCCTAAGAACACAGAACCTACAGATCAGTCATTGATAAAAATGGGATGCTATTAATAACAGAAACACAACTGTTGGGGTCAATAGGAAAACAAAGTGAAAATTATAAGCTACTGAGAAATGAGTGTAAATGAGAACACTACATAGCAACTCTTGAGATAAGTATAAAATCAAAATTCAAGTAAAGAGTAAAAGTCAGTCTACTTAATCAATTACAAAATAGATCATATTTTGGAAAACCTAATGATATAATCGTGTCTGATCTGCCCAAAGATGAGAGTTTTGGTAGACAAGCCCATGAGTTCTCACCATACAAAAATATGAAAACTTTCTCAATTAGAGATCACTGATACTAAAACTGATAAAAAATAAATTAAAAATTCACTGAAAAGAAGAGAAAAATGATAGTTTATTTAAACTATAATGTAACATCACATATAAAATAATAATAAATGAAACAAGCAATATATTAAAAGGATCATATCAAGCAGGATTTATATCAGAAATGAAAAGATGCTATACATTTAATGCAACTCTTATGAAAATCAGAGCAGCTTTTTTTAACAGAAATTGACGATCTTTCATTTATGTGGAAAAATGTCTAGAGTTGCCATAACAACTTTGAAAAAGAGGAATAAAATTAAAAATGTTCTCTTTCTTGATTTTAAAACTTACTTTAAGGCTATAGTCATGAAGAAAGTAAGGTGCTAGTGTAAGGATGGACTTATAGAACTATAGAGTAAAGAAACAGAACTGAGAGTCTGGAAATAAATCCTTACTTTTTAGTCAACTAATGTTTAAGAAATGTTCCAAGGCAACATACTGGAGAATATATATAGTCTGTTCAACAAATGGTGCTAGGACAATTGCATACCTACACGCAAAAATATACCATATTTTTGGACTATAAGATGCAACACCCCACCCCAAATTTGGGAGGAATGATGGTTGTTAATGCTGCTGTTGAGTTCTGTTTATATTTACATTGGTGAAATATCATGTTCTTTATGTTATTAAAATTTTTACCACACTTTTTGCTTCAATTTTTCCCCTATTTTCCTTCTCTAAAACTTACGTGCATCTTATGGTCTGAAAAATGTGGTAAATTAGATACTCATCTCACACCTTACATAAAAGTTAACTGAAAAAATTCTAGACTTAAATGAAAGAACTAAAACTATACAGTTTTTAGAAATGCAAGAATGTTTTTTAAAAAATCTACAGAAACAAATTAAAAGGCAAAATATGACCATCCCATGAGGTGCATAAAATTATTTGCTGAATTTCAATAATTATTCTTAATGAAAAGTCTCAGTAAGTTAGCAGTAAAAGGGAACTTCCAAAACACACACGCGCCCATCCATCTGAAACCCACGACCACTATATATCATCATTGTAATTCAAGGGTGCCTTTAATCACCTCTACTAACCAAAATTTTACTGAAACTCTTTGTCCATTACGAGAAGACAAGAATAAGAAACATAAAAGAAATATGAGAGGGAGGGAAGGGAGGAGAGAGACAGGGAGAAAAGGGAGAGGTATCTGTCATCATTTGCAGATTGCTGGATGTGTATCTAGAAAATGTAAGTTAACAACAATTATTTTAAAATCTGTCATTAAAATATATATGGCAGTAATTCCAACTCAGATAATGCAATGGAGATATTTCATTCATGATATCAGGAAGCAACATAAACTGCCTGTAAGTTGAGTAAGAAATATTCAAATCTTCTTTCTCCTTCCCACCTTCTTTTTCTCCCTCCATTCTTTCTTTTCTCCTTCCACCCCCTCCTCCTTTTTTCCTTCTTTCATTGACTTGAATACTTTCTATGTACCAAAGATATATGCCTCCTATGCCTAGGTATATATCCAACAGAAAGCATGTATATGTACGACAGAAGGCATGTTCACATTTTTAGGGGAGCTTTTACAATAATCTAAAAATGAAACAACTATTGCAGAATGAACAAACAAATCGTGCTACATTCAAACAATGAAATTTATCAGCAATGAAAATGAGTGAAGTACTGCTTCCACATGCAGGGACAATAATTAATATTTCAAGAACAATGTTGAGCAAAAAATCCACACACAAAACGTGTAACTTTTATGACTCCATTTTACAAGGTCCAGCTAATTGATAGTAACAGAATTCAGGAGGCTGGTTCCCTTGGATTGAGGACACTACTGGAAAAGGATGTGAAGGAGGTTTCTGTGGGCATTCATGGTGTTCTGTTTTTTGATCTGGTGGCAGTCACATTGTTTTCCCACAAACTTGGTGAAATTTTCATGAGTTTTACACTTAATGGTTTCTGCATTTTTATGTATATTATTTTATACATCAATAAAGAGTTACTTGTAAAAGTGAGTGGGTATTAAAGAAGTGAAGCTAGTGGTGTAGTTCATATAATTTTTCAAGTAACTTAACAGCAACAGAAAGGAGAAAAGATCCATGAACTGAATTAAGAACTTTTATACATGGGCAATTATAAAGGTTAGAATTATTGTAACGAAATTATTGTAACTCCACCTTGTGTTTTCCACATGACTTAAGAGACTAATACATTTGAAAAATCTCTTCTTTCAAAAGCTGATAATTTTATAACAATGATTTGTAAAGCCACAATTTGTTCTCTATATAATTTAAGAGATTAATGCATTAAAAATTATTAGTTTAGTCCTAACTGGTGTGGCTCAGTAGGTTGGGCAACGTTCTGCAAACCGAAAGGTCACTGGTTTGATTCCCAGTCAGGGCACATGCCTGGGTTGTGGGTTTGGTCCCCAGCTGGAGTGTGTGAGAGGTGACCAATCAATGTTTCTTTTACACATTGATGTTTCCCTCTCTTCCTTTCTCCCTACCCACCTCTTTCTGATAAAATAAATATGTAAATAAAAATTTTTTAAATTATTAGTTTATGTTTTTGGACACACAACATATATAGATGTAATTTTGTGACATCAACTGAAAAGGGTAGTAATGGAGCTGTTAGAGGAGCAGAATTCATATATATTATTGAAGTTAAGATAGCATAAAAGTTAGGGTGTTAGGATGTCAAATGTAATCCCCATGGTAATCACAAAGAAAATAGCTAAAGAATATACACAAAAATAATATTATTTTTTAAAAGGTGGGGGTGGGGAGAGAAGAAGGCCATTTTGTTTTAGCAGAGAAAAGACCAGAGCCAATTTATAGACAAAGGGGTTAAAAAGTTTAAGGTTGTCTGGAGCTAGCTGGAGAGAAGGAATCAGGAAAACAGAGGAATTATTCTCAGAAAAGATGAGCAAAGGATATAGAAAAGTTGGAGGTTCAGGAAGACTTCAAGATGCAGATTTTATATTAAAGAACCTCAATCTTCTTACCCAGTCTGGAGGCTGAGGGTGTTGCTGAAGTTGTTTCTACCTTGTAGATGGAGAAAAGAAGATACTAAAGATGGGATAATACAGGTTACAGTTACTGCTCCTAAATGACTACTTGCCTCTTTTAAATAAAAAACAGTTTTGAAACATGTTTAAAATGACTACACTCATATTTTAGATAAAACCTGGGAAAGACAAATACCGTATGATCTCACCTTTAACAGAAAGCTAGCAACAAAACAAACAAGCAAGCAAAATAAAAACAAAGACACTGAAATAGAGAACAGGGGGACAGTGACCAGAGGGGAGAGGGGAGGAAATTTCAGGGGAAAAGGGGAAGGATTTACAGGAACCAGTATAAAGGACACGTGGACAACAACTAAGGGGGGTGGAAATGAGAGGGAGGTGGGGAGCACTGGGAGTTGGGCTGGGATGGGAGTAAAAGACAGAAAACTGTACTCGAAAAATAATTAAATAAAAAAACTGGAAAAAAAAACCCCTGGGAAAGGAACATTGTGTGACTTTTATTACATAAAAAAGGCCTAAATGACTCTCTTTTTTCTGTAAGTTTTACCAGTAAAAATAATGGATAGACTTTATATCAAAAAGCATTCAACAGTGGAAGCTTGAATACTTAATGACCACTTGGAAGTTTCACAGTTCTAGGAGTGAAACTGTTGAGGAGTTGCAATGCCTGTTGGAAGTCAGAGCATCCGGCCAGCTAAGTGCCTTGGATGGGAGCTGCTCCTGCAGCACCAGCAGCTCAGCACCAGCAGGGCCCCCGCTGTGCACAGTGGCTTCATCTAGTGCTGTGCCCCAGCGCCCAGATCTGATGGCAAAGATGGCAACCACTGTGGCTAGCACGGCCATGGACTCTGCTGTCTCACATACGCTGGGCCATGTCATCCTGGGGGCTTCAGTGAAGGAATGAGTGCTGAGCTTTCAACGCCTGACACCCTGACCAGAAGCCAAAGGATTCCCACCAGCATAGCAGCAGAAGTTTGGTCCTGGCCACTATGAAATGAAAGGTTTTGGGGTGGGCCCAGACCTGTAGTGACCTGGAGCTTCAGTAAGGGTTTCAATGCGGGTCCAAAGCAGAGCAGGTTTGTAAATGAATTAACTGAATCAATATGATTAAATTGAATAAATAGGAAATGGGTTTTTAGCATAAAACTGTAATCGATAGTAAAAGAATAAAGTGTAAAACAACCAATTAAACCTCTCCCCCATACTGGTAACATCTTTGCTTCTCGATCCCCAGGGCAGAGGATGTTCTTGCTGTGGGGGAGTTAGTGGAGATGCTGTGGAGTTGGGGCTGGGCTAACTACGTGTGGCCTCCTTATATGAGTTGAGCTGCAGTGATGGGAACTGTGAATTAATGAGAATACAGTGAGTTCCTTTGAAAACAATTAAACAAAATAAGTTGTACTATTGACTAGGATAGAATCTCCTATGCAAGGTAAATGACCAGATATTTTGCTACTTGAAGTGAAAAGAGAAGTAGAAACTCGCACAGAAACAGCTAGACCACATGGGAAACCACAGTTTATTTGAGATAATTTATCCCCCAAACATTCGGCTTGTCTTTTACAACCATCTTAATTTTGTTCTTGGTTAGTATTGTGTTGGTTGTTCTCTTTAGTATTGTTTTTTTTTTACTTGGCTTACCCCAAATCCTAACCTCCACACTGTGTGTCTGTACTCAGTGCAGTATCTGGAAATGTGGGGAGCCTGCTGAGCTCTCTCTCCCTTCGGTCCAAGTTGAAGTTTGCTTTTCATTTTATATTGCCCCAATGCACTTGTTTCCACTTGGTTGCTGACCTGGCCCTTCTTCTGGTCTGTTTAGGACTTAACCCCCTTCTCCCTCCTTAATACTGGATCTTCTTTCTCCAAAGTTCTTCCTCTTGTTTCTTGTATCGTACAGTTTGTCTATTTCCTTTCCTCAAAATAACTAAGGTTTGCATACAATTTTTGCTAGTCTTCATGGTTTAAAGGACGAAGGAACAAAACATCCAGGAGGTGTAGGGAGAGAAGATGGAGAGGAGGAAGGGAGCGCGTGAGAACTTAGAATAAGTCCAAGGAGTTTGCCCACAGAGTGTGGATGATTCTGGTTCCTCAGCAAAATTAAGAAGATTGGCAAACCAGAAAAAGAGAATGGATTACCCTCTGAAATAGCTTCCTTTAATCTTGTTTAATGTACATGCATGATGCAAAATTATACAAATTCTCAAAAATAAAAGCTTGAAAAATTTAGCTATAAAAACTTAACTAACTAAATCTGAAATGCACGAAATTATATTTTACAGGGAAACCCAAGAGAGTTCCCATTAATGGTTGTATTTTAATCAGTTTTGACTACTGTTGCTGGTTCCAACAGAGGGTCATAATAGGATGGTCCTGGAAATTAAGACTTTGAACAGAGCCATTTATTTCTCTAAAAGAAGGGTGATGACAGCGATTCTTCTTTCCTCAGAATGGTTTGGAGATTCAGGACATAACTACAAAAGGAATATGTCACCCATTGCCCAATACAATCTGTGCAGGCTCCAGGACATTAATAAAAGTATAAAAGATGGTAGCAAAGAGTATAAAGTTTCAAGCCATGACTCAATAAGAATTAGATGTAGGTAATCAAGGATTTCATAGAATTGCATATTTCCCTTTGTATTTGCTCTGCAGACAAGAGTGCCCTGGATTGTCATTAGAGTTGCTGATATTTCAGTAATCATTTTCTAGAATAATACATAAGTTCTTTTAAGGTACATCTTATAGCAGACACTTATAATAGAAACTTCTTATCCCATATACATATTGCTTTTTATTTGTTCTGGTGCATATTCTAATTGGTTAAAAATAACATGCTGAACTTAACTAGTTATTTTGAAAATGCCACTTTATAATAATTGAATTTAATGAGGCATATAGTTTTGGGGGCAGAAACTAAAATAACATATGACCTGGAAAATGTCCCTAAAACTGAATATTTCTTTATTATTCTGTTGAAAAGACTAATTAATGAAAAAAATAAACCTTAGATGCTGTCCAAGCAACACAAGTATTTTAACTATATTGTCTATTATAGTCTGAATTTTATTTTCTTTTTATCTGAGAAGAAGATACCTACTAAGAAGGGCTCCTGGTGGCTTAACGGAGCTCAGATTAAAAACAGAACAAAGCAAAACATACAGCAAACAAAAAAACCCCAGAAACAAACACAAAAGAAAACCCCCCAGAATTTAGACCTATTTCTACACAGGGGCCCCTCAGGCAAACTGCACTTCAAGCATTAGCCTATACTGAAATATCTGCTTCCGCCCTGAACTGCCTGCCGGCACCGTGTTTCTGCAATCTGAACCAGCCCTCATAAAGGAATTGGAATAGATAAAGTTAACATTTTCTTGAGATATTCCATATTCCATTTCATAAGACATAAAACTTTCCCTTGGTCCCTGATATGTGTATTGATATCCCATCTTCAAGTTGAGGAATATAAATCTCAGAATAATGTGGTAGCTGGGTCTGAAGCTAGATTTATTTGACTCCAAAATCTGTGTTCTTTCATTTGTCCCATACTTTCTTCCTGAAAGAGAGAAGGTTGAAGCTATTGACTAAAAAAAAATGTTCGGAAATTATAAAATGCATTTAAACCCTGTATCTATTCCTGTTACTCTTATCAAAAATTAAAACCACCACAAAAACAGTTCAAAACATACCAAAACTTCAGATGTATTATCCTCACACTGGGGATCAGAATAACAAAATTCTATGACATAGTTAATGGTACTCAACTTGCTATATGAGTAGACATTCTCCTGGGAGTGAACCCTTGCCTTTGGTGATGGATAAATCTCTATGAATTTAGGCTCATGGGTACCTATGGGAAGTTGGTTATGGTACTCATGCTTGGAAGCTTCTCTACCTTAAAGCAACTCCCACACTTATTCTGCAGTCCCCTTTTAATTGTGGAGTTCGAGCCAATTAAAAACGTAATTCTATCTGGACAGATAGGTGTGGTTAGTTATAAGATATTGCCAGCTGTTAGTACTTTATCTCAAATTCGATTGCCAGATTAACACATTTGCCAATTACCAGGTCTCTCCCAAGAAGTGAATGCCAGGACTTGATGGTTTTGAGGAAAGAGGTGACAATAACTACAGAACGTTGAGCAAGTGTGGGTAGAGCTCTGCACTGAAAGCAAATACCAGTAAGAACAGACTCCATAAAACTCCAAGATGCCCTTCAATTCTGAATTTTATAGTAAAATAATGTTACGTGCAGGCAAGCTTCAATTTTTAAAATCATTTTTCCCAGGACTGACTGACTTTGAAAATAAGGAAATTCAATCCATATAGATTTTTAAAATTTCAAATATGGAAAAACAGACAAAGATTCTCACCAAAATCTTTGGACAATATCTCTTCTTAGGGCCCCCATACTGGCCAACTATGTCAATACTGTACTTGAATTCCACACTCCCTCTAGTGCATCCCTCTGGAAATGCAGCTGCTAGTTCTTTGCTTATCTAAGTATTTTTCTCTTATAAGGAGAGTATTTCCAGAGCAGTTTCTGCTTAAAAATCTCATTTTTTATGCTGCATACCCAGCTCATATTATCACCTGTCTCCAGGACTCACACAAATTCATTATTTCACCTTATGAATTTATACCCCACCTAGTCTCATAAATAGCTTACGAGAATGCATAAAATATGACAAAATTGGGTATGTTAAGCTGTATTGAATGATTTTTTAAAAAGTGAGGCAAAATGGCCAAGAAACTAGGTTAAAATATATAAAATGACAACTGATCTTCCTTTCATTGATGGGCTGTGTAGTTAGCCCTTCATACACATATTAATCAGGATACAGTAGGTTACCTACAGCAAAAACTGTTCCAAAATCTCATGAGCTGATAATAACTATAATTTCTCTTTCGGGTTGCAGACACACTGCAGGTGAGCTGGAGTTCTTCTCCCCACTCTTCCCTCTAATGTCTATGCAAATGGGGAGCCACTGTCACTCATGCTGTCAGTCACTGTGCAGAGGGAAAGAAAGCTTGGAAGGATCTTGTACTAGCAATTAAGTGCTTTGGTACTGTTGTTTCTATGCTCTCTCATTGGCTAGAACTGGTCACATGACTCCAACCACAAAAGAGCTGGAACTTCTAGCCTTCAATGTGGAAGAGGTGGAGCAGGATATTGGTCAGCCCCCCAAAGCCCACTACAGTGTTCTAGAAGGGTGAAAAAGGAAACAAAGACAGATCTGATTCATAAAGTACATGAGATAAAAATGAATATAACAGTTCAAGAAAATTACAACTATTTTTATCAGACTTATTGGGGTGACATTGGTTAGTAAAATTATACAAGTTCAGGTGTACAATTCTATAATACATCGTCTGTTTATTGTATTGTGTGCTTACCAACCAGAATCAAGTCTCCTTTTATCACCATGTGTGTCCTCATTCCTTTACAACTATTTTTGTTTCTAAGATCAGACAGGAGTTTTTCTGGATTCCTCCTAAAAAGGACCATGTATACTATAGATTACATCATCTTCATGATGGAATCAGGGCCTTTTCTTATAAAGCTTTGTATGGATTTATCACATCACAACATTCCACAATTTGCTTAAAGAAATTGGAGGGGTCAAATCATTACTGTGTAGGTATCCACCTTTCTGCCAAACTCTTGATTCAGGGACATATTTAAACATTCCAACTGCAGTGAGCACTAGCTCTCTGGGAAGTTTTGAAACCTTAACAACTGTCATCGAAGAGTCAGTTAAAATCCAGATATGGAAACCAAGATCCAACAAGGGCTCTTGCCTGACTGGAAGTTTGTGCTACTGTTCTGAGGTGAGCTGACGGAGAGGAACCTGATGTTTGGGCCGACATCCTCCTCAGACAGCTCTGAATTTTCACCAGGGTGAGGATCAATGGTCAGTCGGTAGGCTCCCAAATTGTATTTCATTGCCAGCGAAAAAAAATGCAGCCTGAAAGATTTTTTCTTTTTATTGAGATAAATTGACATATAACATTATTGTCAGGTGTACAACATAATGATATCTGTATATATTGTGAAACGATCACAAGTCTAGTTAACATCAGTCACCATCAACAGTTACAAATACTTCTTTTCTTGTGATAAGAACTACTCTCTTAGTAACTTTCAAATATGAAATGCAGTATTATTAACTTAGTCACCATGTTGTACATTATATTCTCATGACTTATTTACTAACTGAAAGTTTGTACCTTTTGACACTTTCAACCATTTTTTCCCACTGCCAGCCTCACTTTTAGAAACCACCTATCTACTCTCTGTATGTGTGAGTTTGGGTTTTTACTTTTTTCTTAGATTCTCCATACAAATGAGATCATACAGTATTGGTCTTTCTCTGATTTATTTCACTTAGGATGGTATACTGAGGGTCCATCCATTGTTGCAAACAACAAGGTTTCCTTCATTTTTGTGATTGAATCATATTCCGATGTATATGCATACCATGCCAGGTGCATGGGGAGACCTATTAATTGGCCATTTATCTGCATCATAGGGAATCAGAACTGTCTGAGGAGGATGTTGGCTCAGCTATCGGGTGCCCTCTGCTCACTCTCAGGGAGGGGCAGGTGGCGATGGCTTAGCCATAGCAGTTAAAGGTTTTCTGAACAAGAAAGCATAGCTGGGCTGAACTACCCTCTATTTTTAAAATTCGTCTTCTAGCAATCAGTCACCTACCAATTGTAGAAGTGCTTGCAGTACCAAGAATGGAAAGGTAAACTTTCCTACATGTGTGACCCCTCACTCAGAGGTCAGGGATGCTTGGTTTACCATTTTCATGCTCATGACAGGCTGCTCAAAACTCCCTTTGTCTGTAATTCGCGGGTTCTCTTTAAAAAGGTCGTTTCTAATGTCGTGGAGTATAAGCCTTCTTTTGAAAGAGAAAACATTTCTGATAATCTTCCCTAATAGTCATGTTTTGATTACCAGTGCATTTAGAAAATGCATAATGATAAAAAAACAACTACTACAAATTTAGTCACACCTTTACATGCATTTATATTATTCAACTAGTAATCACAACATTATCTATATGAATTTGATATCTATTGGTACCTATGTATACAGAATTTCTTTTTAGTATATAAACAAAGTTTGGCTTCATAGACACCTTACAGTAGCTCCAAGACACAAATTTACTACAATGAATTCAATATAACTATTCTCTATTCTTTTAAACTGTGCAAGGCTATTAAACTTCCTCCTCATGTCTCCAATCTTTCCTTCACCTCACTGGAACCCTGTGAGATTAGCCCAAAACAAAATCTGAAGTACCAGACAGAACCTATTTTGAAACGTCACATACATGCTCAGGGGTGAAATATACTGACGGCCCAGAGAGGGAGTCATGGTGGAGATGGCCTCTTCGGCCCACCAGCCCTCTCTCAAAACAACCTCTTGGGATTTGTCCCACTTTTCCCTAGAACCACTTTAGTTTGTGTGCAGTGGTATTTAGTTGTGGTTTTAATTTGCATTTCTCTAATGAGTAATGATGTTGAATATTTATTATGTGCTTTGCTGCCATTTGTAAAACTTTTTGTAAAAATACCTGTTACTATATTTTGCCTCCTCCTTTGTAAAATCAAGTTGTTTTCTTATCATTTGAATTGTAAGAGTTTTTTAATATATCTTAGTAATGTGGCTATTTAAAATTCTTCCAAAATTTTCTTTTTTCTTTGGCTTTTGACAGTTTGACAATGATGTTATTTAGGTGCAATTTTTTTCTTTTGTGTTTACCATATTTCAGCTTCTCTGAGCTTCTTTAATCCAGGGGTTGTTTTGTTTTTTTAATCAGTATTGAAAAATGTTTGGCCATTTTCTCTTAGGATATTTCTCCTTTTTCATTTTCTTTCTCCTCTTCCGAAATTCCAACTGCATGTATGTAGAAATTTTACATTTGTCCCACATATTTCTTATTTCAAACATTCTTTTTCTCTGTGTTCCATTTTGTTTGTTCTTACTTATCTTCCTCTTCATAAGTTTCAGTTGCTGAGCATATCTGAATCGCTTTTATCCATTTGATTCATTTTTTAAAAAATGATTAAGAGAGTCTGGTGAAATTCTCCAATCTTTTCTGTATTTTCATTTACTTTCTTAAAGTTTTTATAAATAAACTTTTAAATTTTGAAATAGTCTTAGGTTTGCAAACAAGTTGAAAAGATATTAGAGTGTTTCCATGTACTCCATGCCTAGTTTCCCCAGTCGTTAAGGTCTTACATTTTTGTGATACTTTGGTCCCTGACTTGTAGCCTGGTCTCTGCTACAAGAATCACAGAATTCCCCATTACTGTGATTTCTGCCTATCTCTGATTCTACTCTACCTTTAGCAAGAAATATTCCTCAAAATACATTATAAATGCCACAGTTGAAATGCTTCATCATTCATGTATTACAGATAGAAATAGTCTTGCTTGAGAATTAGGAGCTAGTCAGTGGCAATGAATGGATAGAACCTAATACAGCACTTATTACCAACTTGATACACATCATAGATTCCAAGTTCAATCTTGTGCTACACTTCTGTTAAACTTCTGCTAAAACTAAAATTTAATAAGAGAGAATTCAAAATTACTGCTCAGTTTCATCTACTAATTCTCTTACTGGACACATCTATTATCCTCATTATTACTATTTAAGTCAAAGCCACATTTATGTACTTACTAGTTTCTTAGATGCTGGAGGAGGAAGACTGATCTCAAAACTTTCTATTATAAATCTGCAAAAATTATCCATTGTTGAAAAAATAGAAAAGGAAAGCAAAGGTATAAATAGATTGTGGAAAAATATATATGTATACATACAATTTCAATTGTGATTTTCAAATGCTGTTACTACCACTTAGACTTCCAATATTTTATATGACATGAAACAAAGCAAAATGAGACAAAACAAGACAATGTATGTAAAATACCACAACTGGCAAATGGTGTTACCATTCCAATTCAGAGGGCAACAAAAAGTGTGTTTAAAAGTGAAAAAAGCTTGAATCTAGGATAAGGGCTGAGGAAAAAATGAAATTACCCTAATTTGAAAAGACAAAGATGAAGTTAAAAAATAAATGATCCTATATATACAATGAATATATTAGCAATAATTATATACATTTTCATGTAAATTTCGTCAACTTCTCTGAAAAAAAAACAAGCTATAAACTTAGTGCATCACATGATAACTTATAAAATGAGTTAAATTTTCAACTGTGTCCTATGCCATCTACACTACTATTTCTGAAATCTTTTTCATCTCTTTTCAAGTGTTGCAGTATTTCTAAATTCTTACTGAAAATTTCTCTTTGATTATCAAAGCTACATTCACCATCACCTTCCACCCGCCGATTTGTACACTTCCCACTCATCATCCCACGATCATTTTCTGCATTACTAAAGCTTAATTTTTGAGTCATTGTTGACTCATTCTTCTTATCTTCTGATTTTATTTAGTCATCATGAAATCTTATATAATCGTTTTGCAAAAGGCCTCTGGATTCCATTCATTTTCTCCTATTTTCATAATCTTATCGTCTCTCCTTGTGCAACTCAGATACTCTTTGTGTACTGAGTTCCCGTGCTACATTGATTTAGAGGAAAAGCAGGATGACTAAAAAATAAAATCGATGACAATTCAAGTCTTTACTTATTTTCTCAAGAAATGCACAGGGTAATAGTTAAGAGGGAGGATCTGAAGACAGACAGCCTGAGTTAAAAACTGGCTTTCTCAATTCCTACTGGCCCCTTTATCTGCCTCAGTTACATCATCTGAGAAATGATAAAGGGGGATAATAAGTGATAAAATGAGGTAGTACCTACACTGGAGAATTATTGTGAGAATAAAAAGACTCAACACATGTAAAGCATTTACAACAATGTCTGGTACATAGTAAGTTACTATATTTTATTATTGATTTTACTGTTATTGAAATCCATATTAGTCTTTGTTACTATCAAAGAGGATAGCAGTTATTTTCCCTAAAATATCTCTTATTCCACTCTCAACTATTTGACCCAAATCCTTTCACAGAAACTAGCTCACCTGCTCATAATATCTCTGGCCATTCCTTCAACTTGCTGGACACTTTTCTTGTCTTGTTCCACTATAAACTCCCCTATCCCATCTTTGATTGTTTCAGATTTTTCAAACTTTCTACCAAGGAAAGAATGGTGAAAGCAGTCTACCAGGTGCAGTTGATGAGAGGTCTCTTTATTACAGAAAACTTAAAATCAGTAACCAAACTAATGAAAAGTCAGCTTGATTTTTATTTTTGCCATGTGCTGGCAATTCTTAAAATATCAGTGATAAACTACTTTTTCTCCCAGATCAAAGTTGATATGGCAACTTTGAATTTTAATAACATACGCACATATATAAATAAATACATATACATATAACACATATATGCATATATGTTATGTATTATGAACAAAAGGCCACTGCCCCCAATCCAATGCCAAAAGGAGTTCCAAATCTGAGGGGAGTACAGGAAAAGGAGAGACTATTTAGGTGAACAGTTTGCAAAATGAGGAAATACAGCCTCTGGAGAAAACTGAAGGGGTACTACCTCCAGACAAAGGGAGGCCAGCTTAGTAGAGAAAGTGCCTGCTCTACACTTTGACTGCTCTATTTTTATATAAATGAGGAATCAAATTGTACAATTTGATTGGTCCAAATAGCACTGCCCTGATTGGCCAGAGTCCTGATAGGTTTTTATGGAGTGCTTTAATTGGTCAATAAACATGCAAATGAAGATATAGCTGCAGAGCTCTGATTGGATAGGGCAAGTCTCAGCCTATTGGTCAAAATGCAATTCCAGGAACTCTTTCATAAGAAATGACTCAGCAGAAGCTTGGAAGTCCAGCCTGTGGATTTTCCCTGTGTGTGTGAGAGCCCCCCTGTAAATATCTGGCTGCTAAACTCTGATTATAAATTTGGGCTCAGTTAACCACAAGGAGTCCTTTTTGATAGGTATATTCCTTCTTGGAGTCAACAGTACATAAAACTTTATATGACCCTGGCTGGAGTGGCTCATTGGATTGAGTGCCAGCCTGTGAACCAAAGGGTTGCTGGATTAATTCCCAATCGGGACACCTTCCTGGATTGTGAGCCAGGTCCCTGGTAGGGGGCACATGAGAGGCAACCACACATTGATGTTTCTCTCCCTCTCTTTCTTCCCCCTTCCCCTCTCTCTAAAAATAAATAAATAAATAAATCTTTTTAAAAGCTTTATATGACTGTGTTTTTATTTCATATTCTTTATTCAACATTGGGTTCTACCTACAAATAAATTCTGAGAACTCTCAGTTACATAGCTCACTTCTCCTAACATGTGGACTAAAATATATGTATTCTTTCTGAGAATATATTTATGAGAATTCAATAATTCCAGCCACTTTGGGCACAATTTCCACCTCCAACTCTATGGTATTGCATATTCCTGCATTTAACAATAAAATTTTTTAAAAAGTAGCACAGTGACTATAAAGATGTAGAAACTGAACTTGAGTTACTTCAATTCTGGCATTTTATATAACTAGCTGGAGTTTTAATTTGTGTTTAAAATGTAAAACAATGAAACAGTACATGAACTGCAATGTATGAGGCCCGTCCAGGAAAAGTCCAGCTGTTGTAAATATACCAAGAACAGTTCGTGTGACATTGATGTACCCTGGCAGCCAAGGAGAGTGGGCTGGAATGCACATACATGAACAATGAGAACTTCATTGTACTAGTCAGTGAGGGCGGTAGCCACCATGAGTGAGCATGTGTAGTCTGTGGCTGTCACATTCAAAATGACTGAGTGAATAGAGCAACAAATCTACATCAAACTTTTGAGTTAAGCTTGAACATTCCTCCATGGAAACTGTTCAGATGATTCAGAAGGCCACAGCTATGTGCAACTGGTGATTGTCAGCTTAATTGCTATGATGTGCCTATGCATGAATCATGTCTCAGACAGAGTGTTTTAGTGAAACATCAAATCACCCAGGTGACTTGCCCCCCCTGCAGCCCAGATTTGGTGCCCTGTGACTTCTGGCTTTGAAATGAAGAGATTTGAGACTGTTGATGAGGTGCAGGAAAATACAACAGGGCAGCTGATAGCAATTGGGAGAACTATGTGAGGTCCCAAGGTGCCTACTTTGAAGGGGACTGAGGCATTTTTTGTCCTGTGTACAATGTTTCTTGTACCTTGTATCTTCTTCAGTAAATGTCTCTATTTTTCATTTTACATGGCTGAATACCTTCTGGATAGATCTCATATATTTTACTGTATTTGAATAGCACTTTAAAATAGAAATTTATTCATTTTTAATTGTTTGTTGTTTTAAACCTAAGGAATGTGTCAAGATAATAATGAGTAATACTAATTACTACTACATGATTATTAGTGAAAACAATTTTGTCTTGTGGATCAGGAGCTGTTAAAACTGATTTTACTTTAATGTCAAATATTCTCCTTACAGTAGCCTTCTCCCCATATCATCGATCTTATGCATCCTAAGAAGGATGCTAACTTGGCATCTTTCTTGGAACAGCATTGTAAAAGCTGGGAAAATTCATACACATGAATATCTCCTCTCCCATTCTTGAATTATTTTATCAGCCTTCTAGATAATTTTCTATGCCACACTCTGACCCTCCCTGGTAGACTTTACTTTCAAGCCCTACCTCTTTTGCTCAAGCCCATGTCAGTGCATCAAATCTAAACTAAGCCCGAGCCTCAAAGTCTCCCATAGTTTCACTGTCCCCACCTCACCATTCAAATGTGCCTCTTCTATTCCCCGGCTGGCAACTCTCATTCTCCCTCAGGCTGGTCTGCTCTATCTCCTGGAACACCGTCCTCTCCATTTCTTCATTTTACAGGCCTTCCAAAGTTTAGCTTAAGACTTAGCCTCCTTTCAAGTTCTTTCTGACTGTTGCCATCCCCACAGACTGGGCTGTGTTGCTCTTGGGTCTTACAGCAATGCACAGCCCACACTATGCAATGTAGCACATCCCAGTCACAGTTGGGGTTATTGGGTATGTTCTTTGTGTTTAAGTTTGTGTCATTTCATGTAAAGGGCATGAATCATAAATTACCATCTATGATTCTGACATGGTCTGAGCATACAAACAATAGTAATTACATTGTTTGGATTATTCTGGCCCAAGAGGAGAACGTAAATATCTTTTGGATGAAGAGGAAGCTACTAGGAAAGTTGTGAATTCGCCACAATGCTTAACCAAGGTGATCTTTAAGTCTCTCCTCCAGTCTCTGCAGTGCCGCAATACTCCACCTGGCCTGACCCTGCCCTTCACATTTGCAGTTGAGAGAAGGCTTTGTCTGTGGCTTTATCTCTAAAACTCGAATCCTCTTGAACAGTGTTTCTGTTGCTGTATCGTTCACTGCAGAAACAAGAAATCTGATTTCACACTAAAGAAAAAAGTCACTATTAGAACCCATGCCACTTAAAGGAGAATGTTCCATGTATTAACTTCACATAGATTTTAATTTTTGACTTCAATCATTCAATACATATTTTAGTTTATTCAAGTTTGGACCATATCTTTATTTTAATCTTTTGTTTTTGTTGCATATCTAATTTCATTTTTCAAATCCTCTTTTTGCATGCCTGCACCATATCACTAAGATTATCCATTCTCTTAATTACAGTTTCTGTTGTGTCAAATCTTTCTTCTTAGAGACACTCTGTAGCCCTCAGACTTTCTGTCCCCATGAGACTGGTTGTTCTCCGGGCCTGGGATAGTCATGAGTGTGTGTGTCTTTTAGTTTTCAAAATCATCTAAACCATTTTGTTAAGCATTATCTAATGTATTTGTTAAAAGCAACATACTTGTAATGACAATTTTAAAAAAACAGCATTCTGCACCGTGTCTTCCCAATCTCATTCTACTGCCCAGAAACAGCTCTATCCTGTTGGCCATCTCTTTTCACTATTCCCACAACATTCTGAACACTTTCTTGATTTATCCACTTTGAGCTTTATCTCTTTTCTTCCTGCACAAATGGATGAGAATTTACTTCTTAGAACTACTTATTACCTTCTTCCACCCCTAATTAAACCAATATAGTTTTATTTCTGACTTTATTCTACCTTTAAATTATTGTAACAGTAACAATATAGTTCCCTGCCAAACCAAGTATTGTATTTTCTTGTGCAACTTTTTTTCTAGCAGTTACCATAATTTTATTTTTCTTACTCGTGTCATTTTACATTGTAACCTCAAGCCCAATCTTTCCCCTCATAGTTTATTCATATAGTGATGCATAGTAAAGTGTAAGATTGTGGGCTCTGGGGTCCAGCCACCCAGTTCAAATGCTGGTGCTAGAACTTCCTAGCTGTGTGACCTTGAGCAAGTTACTCAACAAATCTATGCCTATATTTTCTCACCTGTAAAAATAGTATTGTGTGGGGGCAACTTTGCCCGCAAGTCCCCCCATACGCCACGGATGAAAATGAAACTACCAAGACATGATCTGCTTGGGGAGGAGCACCTTCCTCAATGGCTTTTATTAGGTTTATAACACACAGGAATACAGGTAAAGCTCATCAATCAATGTCAGGTGGCAAGGATCAAACAATGGATAACAGTTCAAAGAAATCTGAGGGCTTAATCTGAGTCAGTGTCTGTCAGATAAGGGGGTTGCGAAAACTTTGGGAGACATACTGATTTCCTGCTTGGACCCTTATCATATGAATAAAAGCACTCTTAGCAGAGCAGATTTCACAGGACTTTACAAATTCTTTCTTATGCCTGATCATTCCAGAACCCACTCTAGCTGGCAAAGGACTGCACTGCCTTCCCCCATCATAGGTTTTTAGGCTTAAGTGGATTAGAGCCAGAAAGTGCTTCTCCCAGATGGAAATGGGGACTCAGGCTATATCAGAATAGCTGGGGGGCAAGGGTCTATCACTCCCTCTTTGTTGCAGCCCCTTGAGTCCTTTTTTGAGTGCCTCCCAAGTGATCATGTCTGGCTTAGGTTGCCCCTCCTCTGAGGGGTCTTACTTGTCACTGACTAACTGACCAAGCACTCAGGGCAAGAGATGGATGCAGCGGAAGCAGCGCTCCTAAACCAGGGAGATAAGCTTTGTCTCAGTGGCTCACGGCCCGAAGGTCACTCACTCAGCCTTATCCATGGGGGGCAGTTACAGCTCTTGAAACCAAGCAGAGTGGTTCTCAACCCTATCGTCTATATCATAGGTTGCTATGAGAACTAAAAACATTTAACTAAAAAGAATTTGGAATAGTGCTTTGTACATACTAGTATAATTTCAGGTATATTGTCCTAACTGCCCCCTTCATCTCTCCTTTCCCCTCCCAGTAAAATTCCCTTCTAGGGGTCTACTAAATGTGTTGCTCTCCAGGCCTTACGTAGCTCTGTCACCTTGAGTCTTCTCCTGCCCGCTCTCCTTGGCTGGACTCGTTGTTTGTGTCCTCATTTTCATCTAGCTTATAGGGCTGCTGGTGAAAGGCCTGGTGCTGCTCCTTCTGTCTCACTCTCTCTCTCCCCTGCCCCCTCCCTCCGTCCTGTCTCCATTTCTCTTGGTTCCTGTTTTCCCTTTGAAAGGTTTGGATAGCTTTACTCCTATTGTGGAGAAATTTTGTAATTGTACATCTAGGGCTGAACACCCTTTCATTACTGTATGGACACTTTCCATGCCCCTTCAACCAGGAAGCTTGTCCTACAGTTTGGAAGATTTTCTTCCATTATTCTTTAATCAGTTCCTCTTACTTTTTCTCCTCTCTTGGAACACCTATTAGTGAAATGTTATGCTTCTTAGATTGAGCCTCTTTTATTATCATCTTATATAATCCATCTTGTCTTTTCTAGACTTTATCTTTCATTAGAAAATTTGTATAACATTCCGATCTTATATGGTTACAGTATACCTAAAAAATTTCTGAGTATCATCAAATAGAGACTTGTAAAGTTCTAGTTCTTCCCTTTGTGTCCTCCTGGTCATTTATTTTCTCTTTCCCTGCTTCTTTAGTATTCATTTTTTCCCCTTATTTTGAAAGATCTTCTAAAGTATATGGTGATATTAAAGAACAAGCCATTGAAAAGCTAATTGAGAATTCTGCATGTTATTGATGGTGATGTAACCTGCTGATTTATGAGGATCACTTTAGCTGGATAGTCACCTGAGCTAGGGACCCCCAGAAGCCTCTGATCTCTGGACTGGAGACAGACACTTAGTTGCCTGAGTTCTATTCACAGTGATGGGGACAAACTCTTCTACCTACAGGTTTTTAGTTGTTTTCTTGTTTCCAGACCTTTGTTTCACTCACCTCCTTCACCACCCTGGAAGCCTTTAATGCCCTAACCTCTTCAGGGAGGGCAGAGTGCTCTGGCTTCAGTGCTCTCCACGAGCCCCATTTGTGCTCTAGTCACATACAAGCAGGTCAAGGAGTTTAAGGAAAGCTGGTGTTAGTTCTTTACACTTTGGGTAGAGTTCATCAGTGAAACCATCTGATCCTAGACTTTTATTTGTTGGGAGATTTTCAATTATTGATTCACTCTCCTTGCTAGTTATAAATCTTTTCAGATTTTTTATCCCTTCATGATTTGATTTTGAAGTCTTTGTGATTCTACAAATTTATCCATTTTATCAAGTTTAGCCCTATGTAAGAATTTTAAACCTTATAATTTTAGAACACAAAATAAGATAATCATAAAAGGCAATTTTCTTTAGAGAGGTGAAGTAAAAATTTTTATAATATCCATGCTGGCAAGGAACTAAGAACATAGGAACTGTCTTGTGCCATTGTTAGCACTATTAGTACAACTGACAGAATATTGCCTATAAAAATATAAAATGCTCATGATCCACCCAGTAGAATCTACTCTACAAAATATACTAAGACAAGTGTGCATTGCTGCATGTACAGTAATGCAAATGGCTGCTTGGTTTCTAAAAGCTAAAAATTAGAAAAAATCTAAATGCCATCATCAGGAAAAAAGCTGAGAGTCTGCATTTTTTCTATTAAAGTATATTTAACACACAATAGTATATTCATTTCAGGCATAAAACAGTGATTCCACATTTATGTTCCTTACTATATGATCATTACAATAAGACTAGTAACCATCTGTCACCACACAAATTTATTACAATGACTAACTTTCCTATGCTGTACATTATATCCTTGTGACTTATTTTTTATAACAAGTTTGTACCTCTTTATTCCTCTTTACTCTTTTTATCCATCTCCCCTTCTCCTCTGGCAACCATCAATTTGTTCTCTGAATCTATGTTTCTGTTTTGTTTTATTTGTTTTCTGCTTACCACATATAAGTGAAATCACACAGTATTTGTCTTTCTCTATCTGACTTATTTCACTGAACATAATACCCTGTAGGTCTATCTGTGTTGTCACAAATGGCAAGGTTTTGCATTGTTTTAAAAATATTCTTACTACAGTCACCATTTATTTTTGTAATTTTAAAAATCTTTGTAGTATTTATTTTTTAAAGATTTTATTTTATTTTTTACTATTTGTATTATTCTTGTTTTTATTTAATTGTTGTTCAAGTACAATTTTCTGTCTTTTACTCCCATCCCAGCCCACCCACCCACCCAGCCCTCCCCACCTCCCTCCCATTTGTTGTATACTTTTATGAAGTATAAGTATCTCTTATGAAGAATACAGTTCTTGGTTAACAGTTTTATTGCGGTTGTTTTATTTTGGTTTTGGTCAGCACTTTGAAGATACTTTTTTCCTGTTCACACCTGTCTTCCCATGTTATTTTGAAGTCAACTATCTGTCTAATTTTTGTGTTATTTTTCTTATCTTTCTTCTCTCATCCCCTCATGATATTTTCTCTGTCTTTGGTGTTCTACAGTTTCATTATAATTATTATTCCTGAATTTGTGGATTGATATTTCTCCAAAATTCTGAAGCATTTTTACAGATAACAAAATATAGTTTGGTTAAATCTCTGTTCTTTGCATTACATGGGTATTATATTCATTCTCTTCAATTATGCTTTTGTTACCTTTCTATGCATTATAAACAAATTTTCAAAGTTATATACCATATTGGTTTTAATTTTCTGTTTAAATGTGGTTCTAAATTTAACATTCTTTTGGTGTATGATGTGAATTTTAGTTTCAACCTCATATTTCTAGTTTTCTTTCACTTATTTTTAAACTTCAGAGTGTTCTAGTTTTTTTGTTTTAATCCTCACTCAAGGATATGTTTATTGATTTTAGAGAGAGAAAAGTGGAGAGAGTGAGCAACACGAATGTTAGAGAGAAACATTGATCAGTTGCCTCTCATATGCACCCCAACTGGGGCTCAAATCTGAAACCTAGATATGTCTCCTGACTGGGAATCAAACCCACAACCTTTTGGTGTATGGTACAAGCTTCAACCAACTGAGCCACCTTGCCAGGGCTAGAACATTTTATTTTTATCTCAGCTTTTGTCTCAGCCTGTTTGTCTTCCAGTTTCTTGTTCATGTTTCCTCTTTTTCAAATTAGTTGAAGACAGCAAAGGTGTATGTTCTAAAATTCCTGTGGAACTACTGCAGCAGAGAAATGCTTTTCCTCAGAGTCTATTTCATAATGCTCCTTCTCAGTATTAAATATAGATTCTATTCATGGTGAAGTGTTGTGTATTAGCTGAGGACTTTCCAATAGGAAGGCAACAGAGAGGGAGAGGAGTGTCCTAAATTCCTCTGTGTGCATTTGGGTATTAACTGATGCCTCTTTTAGGTGGAGATATGACAGAAGTTTATGTGATTAGAAAACATTTTATCACCTCATAAACTTCACTGAGTTAGAAGATTCTGCTTTGCTCATTATAGTTTATGACTTCACCAGTAAGATGCAGTGAAGTCTATACTTTTTCTCGGTTTGGGTGTGCACCCTGAGGGATTCCCTCCTACTTGGCCTCATTGTCAGGGCTTCTTCTGTATCTGTTCTCACCCAGTGTTTCTTCGTAAGTGACCATACATTTCAGAGCACACTGTGCTCTCCACAGAGCAGCTACCCTAATGAATTGATGGGATTACAGTGAAGGAAGAAGGTGCAGCTCAGAAAACATCTGGTTAAAAAGGAAGAGACCAGTTTATAAAACAATCCCTATACTTCCTTACATCCCTCTGTGAGGGTCAGCAGGCAGTGAATTTAAGACTTCTTATTCTTGTTAATGCTTTCTGTCTTGTTCTGCTTCTAAAAACAGAGTGCATGATGTCATAGAATGCCTTTTGCTTTTATCCCCCAAAATTGCAGTTAATGGGAATTTCTCCATGGCAGTTCTTCATTTATGTTTCGATATGTGATTGGGTTTTGTGGTTACTTATCTATCTATATGATTCTTTTCATGGGAAGTTGGGAGCAATCTGTACTGGTGTGCTGCACTGACAATCTGGAAATTTGTGCTTGCGTATTTGCATAAACTGGCTTCCCCCAGGATTTTTAAGGATTTTTATATAACATAGGCTATATCACTTTGAGATTACTGATTTTTTGTTTCATAAAATTAATCTACCCAGAGTGAAAAAAATGTTTTCCTGATTTCTACTTCTATTATCCCCTGGAAGAATTGTCATTTTATGAAACTGAACCATCTAGATTTTAGAAGAGTCATAGACTTGGTCGAGTAGCAGCCTGATGAATAGATTGCTTGCATTTCTCATTCATGAGACAGAGTTAAATGTTTTGCAGCTAAATTACTTGCACTATGACTTCCACAGTAATTCTGGCCATTGTTCATCTGTATTTCTGAGTTCATGTAAATATTAAAACTGCATATTTCCCAACTTCTTATTTTGAAAATTTAAAAACTTACAGAAAATTTGGAAGGATATTGCAATGAAAACCAATATACCCTTAACATACATTCACTAATTATTGACTTTGCCACATTGTCCCCCTCTTTGTGTATGCATGTAATTGTTTTGTATTTGCTGAACCATTTCAAAGAAGACACATTAATTGGCAGACATTCTGACACTTTACTTCTAAGTCCTTCAGTATGTGCCTCCCAGAACAAGATCAATCTCTAATATAGTAACAACACTAATATAGTACATTATTTAGTCACATCGGTACAGTAATATTATGTGATACACAGTCCCTACTCAAATTTATCTGATTGTCCCAATAATATACTTTATAGCAATATTTAAACCTAAGACCTAATCAAGAATCGGGCATTGCGTTTAGTTGTAATTTTCTTTAGTCCTTTTTCATTGAGAACACCCTGTTTTTGTATTGCAGATTCAAGTACCAGTGCAGTTGTGGATAGGATTATGTTTTAGTCTTATGTGAAATTCAAATTACCCTGATTTGTAAAAATAATAAAATATAAAAATAATTATCTTTTTGTAAATCTAAGAAGTATCTCTTAATGGCTAACACCATGTCTTATTCTTTTATTCTTTTAACATAACTTGAACAAATTACACTTATAAACATTTGCAGTTTACAAATTGTTGTTCAAACTCGAAATACTTTAATGCATAAGCCCCATTTCACCCATCAGCAAGAGCATAAATATAATGGTTTTTAATCACCAACCATTTCCATTATCTGTACATATTTGATCCTCATTTTATTACTTCTTATTTCTCTCTAATTGTATGTTTCCTCATCATTTTTAGTATCTGCTATGTTTTACCATTACTTTCTCTATTCCTTATCCCTCCCCAACCTTCCATCCCAATTCAGTTTCATCCCCCCAAGGTTTTTTTTTTTAATTGTATTTTTTTCCATTACCATTTCTCCTTTTATCCCTGCTGCCATTCACCACACTGTTCCCTTAGCAGTAATCCCTATTAGGAGCATTTTTATGGTATAGCATAAGCATCCTAACATTGAGTTAAAAGAACTGGGATTACATTTTGGTTCTAGTAAATGTTGGGTGACTTTTTAAGATTAATTTTATTTAGCCTTGGTCTAAAAGGAATTAATGCAATGAGATAAAAGTGACCTAGGAGAGTGAACACCATCTGATGCACACACAAGCCAAATATCTTGCTCAACTCATAAAGGTCACAAGGGGTGAAACTGGAATGTAAACCCAAGTGGCTGAATCTAGGGTCCCTGATCCTAACCACTCCATGCTATTGCCTCCCCAAGACCAGAAACCTAAAAGCATTTCAGTCCGAGATGCCCATTTTTGTCTCTCAGAATGCCCCTTGTGGCCATTTCTCTCTCACTTGTTAGAAAGCTTTCCAGTAGCTATCCTTGGACCCACTCTGATTCCTGTTTCCTTGCACTTCTGGGGTGCCTCCCAGGATCTGCCTCTCTGTGTCCTCTGCAACATGGATGTGGCCATTTACTTCTGTTCAGCCTATCCTCCATCTGAGGCCAGAGGAAAGAGGCCTTCCATGAAGACCGAAGATGGAGAAGAAAAGTAGTCCTTCACTGTGCAGGAATATCCACCCACCTTCTACAATGAATCTGTTTCTCTGCCTTCAGTTCCATTCCAAAAAGCCCGACAATTTTCCCCAACTATTACCTGTCAGACTAAGGGGATGAAATGGGTGAGAAAACACTGAAATTCAGTGTAATTGGGTGAGTTCCTTTACTGCTTTAGGCTTGAGATGAGACAAAAGGAAGAAGAAAAGAAGGAAAAAAGGCTGCTAATGCCTACCTTGCAGGACTTTTGTATTAAATAAAGTAAATCATATCATATACTGAAAAGAGAAACTAAAAAAAAACCACTTAGAAAATGGTAGCTATTCTTATTTTTCCTAACAAAAAATCGTATGTGTATTGAGAAGTGTTCTCTGAAACTCTGACTGTATCTTAGTGTATTTATTAGTATTCCTGGGATCCTGAAACACAGTCATCTCACCAAGATCTGATATATGTCCAAGATTTTCAGAAATCATCCTGAATATATGGGCACTATATTTCTGATGCACTTTTTTGCTGTGTTCTTTTGTCATGTTGCTTTCCAGAGGGAGTGGTATCCAATATGCGATACTTTATCATGATTTTAGGTAAGTAGAATTGCATATTTTCTCATAAAATCACATGAGACAAATAGCAACAATAGTGTTGTGTTATTCCTGGTTTAGGGCAGTGATAATATTTTTTATAAATTTGCAAGAAATCGATATTGCAGGTGTGGGTTACTTCCATGGGGGAGACTTCCATTTTTGCCTCAGGAGTTATTACAAATATGACTCACCTGGACACTTTAAAAAACATAAAAGAATTGACCTGAACCAAGATCAATTGTCAACCTCAGTGCTACTGTCTTTTGGGACCAGAGAATTCTTTGTGGGGGGCAGTCTCATGCATGTAGGATGGATAGCAGTAGCTTGGCCTCTGCCCCTTGCACACTAATAGCACCCTCTCACTTGTGACAGCCAAAAATGTCCCCAAATTTTGCCAGATGTACCCTGGGGGGTGGGGTGGTGATTGTGCAAAAATCACTCTGGTTGAGAATCACAACCTTAAAGCCACACTATAATGTTCCTGAAACAGATCATCAAAGAATTCAGAAAACAGTACCACATAGGAGAAAAGATAAAAAGAAAAAGAGGTTCAGAATTACCCATTCCTATTGATTTTGTATTCAGGACATTCTTTCGGTCAAGATGTTTTCCTTAAAGTGGAAAGAAAAATCTGCACACATTCCCACAAGCACACATACAATGCCTTTCTGCTTGACAGATCAGTCCCAGTCAGAGTAAAGAGCTCTGGAAGGCTGCAATTTGTGTCAGGATCCAACACACCAATTTCTTCCTCACATCCTGAGCTATTGTTCTGGTCTCAGTTTCATGTGGCAGCATTTACTGCTCCCCCCCACCACTTCACAGATTACCTTCTTCCAGACACTATAATGTTAAAGACTCAGGATTACACAATTTTAATGGCTCATTTTAAGACTTTGCGATCAAGAATTAGAAGACTTCCGCCAAGATGGAAGCATAGGTGGAGACGCTGTGCTTTTTCCCACAACCAAGTTGAGAGACAACAAAATATTAGCAACAGAAAACACACCCACAACACAGAAAATTGAACTTTCCGGAAGTCTGATAACAACAAATTCTTCAGCCTGACCGGTAAGAGGGGCGAAGCCAGCAGCTGGCAGAGCAGGGTTGCACAGGAAAACTTGGTCAGACAGATGCACAGTTCAAAACACTGGTGATCAGGATACTCACAGAACTGGTTGACTATAGTCACAAATTAGAGGAACATATGAAGGCTAAACTAATTGAAATGAAGGGAATTGCACAATAAACCAATAATGATGAAGAGAAAACTGGTACTCAAATCAAGGGAGTGAACCAGAAGGAAGAAAATTATGGCCAAACAGGAAAATATGAAGAAACAAGAATTCAAAAAAATGAGAAGAGACTTAGGAACATCCAGGACATCTTTAAACGCTCCAACATCCAAATTATAGGGGTACCAGAAGGGGGAAAGGAACAGCCACCAGTGCAAAACTTATTTGAACAAATAATAAAGGAGAATTTCCTTAATCTGGCAAAGGAAATAGACTTCCAGAAAATCCAGGAAGCTCAGAGAATCCCGAAGAAGCTGGGCACAAGAAGGAACACACCAAGGCACATCATCATTACATTAGCCAAAATTAAAATGATGGAGAGAATCCTAGAAGCTGCAAGAGATAAGGGGACAGTCACCTACAAAGGAGTTCCCATCAGACTGTCAGCTGATTTCTCAAAAGACACCTTACAGGCAAGAAGGTGCTGGAAAGAGGTATTCCAAGTCATGAAATCCAAAGACCTACAACCAAGATTACTCTATCCAGCAAAACTTTCATTTAGAATGGAAGGACAGATAAAGTGCTTCTCAGATAAGATCAAATTCAAGAAGTTCAGCATCACCAAGCCCTTATTATATGAAATGTTAAAGGGACTTACCTAAGAAAAAGAAGATAAAAAAGATGAACAGTGAAAGGACAGCAAACTCACAGTTACTAAGAACCACACCTAAAACAAAAGGAAACTAAGAGGACAGGTAGATCAGGAGCAGAACCATAGAAATGAAGATCACATGGAGGGTTAGCAACAGGGGAGTGGGAGAAGGAGAAGGGGGAAGAAGGTACAGAAAATAAGTAGCATAGATGGTAGGTAGAAAATAGACAGGGGGAGGGCAAGAATAGTATGGGAAATATAGAATCTAAAGAACTTGAGACATGTGGTCATAAACTGAAGGGGGGAATGGTAGGGGGAGGGGTGTGCAGGGTGGAGGGGAATGAAGGGGGGAAATAGAACAACTGTAATGGCATAATTAATAAAATATATTATAAATAAATAAATAAAATAAAATCTTTTTAAAAAGACTTTGCAAAGATCCACAGATTCGTTTAAACAGTGACTCATCCCATTATTCTTCTCAGAAGCAAAACTCACTTTCCATTCCCCTATTTCTTGCTTTTATATGTACTATGCTTTAGGTTTAAAACCCTAGGGGCCTGATAAAGCTCAAGATAACTTTAAACTAGGATGGAGTGAAATTTTGGGAGTCATAAAGATACTAGAACTTGTCAGATGTTTGGTGGTGACAAGTGGATTCACTTTGGTTTACAAAGAAATGTCTTGCATTTCCTTCCTATAGTGTCCCACTCACCTATGGCAGGATGCATCAGATACTGACTGCTCTGTGCACAAAGTCCTTGTCAGTCTGGTGGGTAACTAAAACGTGAAACTTTCCAGGTCATAAGAAAGCAATAGAGTTGACCTCACGGGACATCGGCTGGGATATTGAGATGACTTGGTTTCCCCCTTCTGTGCTTCTTCCCATCCCATCCTTTGAGGTCTTCCTTCAGTTCAAGACCAAGGGGTGGTGAGGTCTGGGGTTTATTTGTTCTGAATGGGGTAAAATATGGAAGAAAATTTAAGAATTTGATGACCATTTCCAGCCTTGCTGAGGAATATAAAGAAATTCAGGCAGGCAGGAATTTTGAGACAATTTCTCTTACTCTCTGCCTATCCCCTAACTCCCTGGGTGGGAGAAGGACGAGGTCAGCCTGACAATATTACTGCCTGGGTGGGAGCCGAGATACAGTAGTAAATTCAATGCACTCTCATCTCTCCTGGCTTAAGTGTTTCTTCATAGTAATCACTAACAGTCCACAGCCTCTTCTACGGGCGTCTAGGGTTCTTACCCCATTAAAAACCTGTGTTGCAGTTACTGAGGCCTCTTACTAGCCTGTGAGATCCTTCAGAGCAAGCAGACTCTATCTGGTTGTGTGGCTTCAGGTACCCAGCTCTGAGCTGCAAGACTTTGTCTCCCTGCACAGAAGAATAGAGGAACCTATGCCTGATGTCTGCTCAGCACAACTTTTGCTTCAGACCAGCTGTAAAATTTAGCTCTTGAACACAGCGGCAGCAGAGATAAATACCATCTTAATCCCTTTAGATACATTGCATCAACAAATGTTACTTAAGCGATAATAGTAATTATACTCATCAACCCAAGAGATCTGAATGTACTGATAGATTTCCCCCCTTTTCCCCTCCCACTATTAGTATTTGAGTATTTATTTTGTGCCAGGCACTCTTCTAAGCATAAAATTGAGTGGTGCATATACAAAGTTCTTTTCCTTGTTGATCTTATACCTTAGTGTACACCTCAGATTTATCCTGAAAATCTCAAAAGTGATTTGCCTACCTTCTTCTATCCATGTGGCAATTTTCTGGAGGCCTAACAAGTGCAGCTGGTTATATTCTCTTGGAATGTCCTTTTCACTGGGGTATCTTCCAACACTGCACTCACACCTTCTGCTCAGGCTATGTCCTTGTTCCTCGTGACGTCAGGGAACTGGGGATAAGGAAGTAGCCTGAGAAAGAATAGCTTCGTTTCCCACAAAACAATATTTTTGCATTTCCTCTTTCTGTAACAGTAGAATATTGTAACACTAGGAAATTCTAACCCACCCCACCATTCCTTTGACATTGTTTCTGTAAGTGCTGATTCTGACTAATATGTATGTTGTAGATGAAAAGCATGTTTGTATAGGAATCCTATGAACTAACTTCAAAAGACTCAGACTGTGACCTTCAGGCTTCCCAGCCCTGGGAGGTTTGCTGACCTTCAACCATGGAGCTGTGATGATGTGAAGCCAGGATGACTCACCCAGGATGGTGCACACCAGACCATCCCTTGCATTACTGGAATGGGCTGTGCTCGTCTGCATGTAGAGAACTTTGCAACGCCCTCCCTTCATCTCTTTGTTCTGTTCCCCTCTCCCTCCTTATAAAAACCTCTGCCTCCACTGAGATGTGGTGATGGGCTTTATGACATGAGTGCCCCACCTTCTAGATAACTGGCATGTAAATAAACCACTTTCCTTTACATCAGCATCTGCCTCTTGAGTATTGGCTTTTGTAATGGCAGGCAGCTGAACCTATGTGGTGAGTGATTAAAACACTGAATTTTTCAGATCACAAGGAAACAATAGACTTCACCCCATAAGACATTGGCTGATTTGTCATCTAATAAACCCCTTTATTATTATTATTATTATAAAAACATTCCCTTTAAGAAAAAATGCCCCGGAAAGTTAGTTATATTCAGTATAGAAATAAGGGCTGGTAGAACTCTGCAGGATGAATGACGTGGAGTTTTTCTTTTTCAAGTTGTCTTAATATAAATGTTCTACTCTATCAATAGAAATATAAATGATTACTACTGGCACTTTGCACCAAGAGTGAAATTATTTCTATTTTCACAAGTGGCAAAAACAAAAGGCATTTTAAACCTGGCATCATGGAAACCCATGGAAGAGAAACTTGGCAAAATAAAGGCAGAATGATTACACGTCAGGAAAGAAAATGGGCTCTTGCAAAGGCACATTTGATTTTCTGTTTGAGAAGCAAATTCTACCAAATCGGAGGGTATTTTTGGAGATATTAAAAAATGTATTTCAATGGGGCACATTTTCATTTCCCTGTGACAGCATGCACTTTATAATGATGTTATATGATAAGACTCTGGTGACAGAATTGGTTTTCTGTGTCTCATTTGAACTTAATTTTTTCTGCCTCACACAAGGAACCAGTGTTATAAATCAAGGTGCTGAACACAGTCCCGTCACTCATCAGATTTTCTTCACGTGTTTCAATGCTATTGTCCCTACTTTCTCACTGGGGAAATTATTTAGCTTCAGTTGGTGTATGTTCCTCTTTGTTCTAGGTCCCAGAAGAGCATTTCAAAGGTTACCAAAATCAGGAGAAACTCTCTCCAAAAAACCAAATGAAATTACTGTTTAAATTTGCTGTGTTCATGCCATCAAAACAGTGTCCTTAGCCCTTAGATTCCCAGCAGCCTAATCTGTTGGACTGTGAGAGCAACCCAGACCCCAGGCTTCCCTTTCCTGAAGGTGCCAAATGAGTTGAGACATCATGTCAAATCCTCAACTGGACATTAAATTAGGTGTTTTAAAAACTTGGAGTCAATATGGCAATAATTTATCTTTAATTTAAATAATGCTAAATAATTGATACAGTGGGGTTTGTCCCAATTGCCAGGTAAATGACACGAGCAACACCTCTACTACTGGAGCATTAACAAGTAAAAAGCAAAGATTTTTCCATGGCTATGTGGAACATTGTGGGGACCACATTGTAAAGCACATGATTCTCCATCCTCAAGGTTGTACATATAAAACCAGTACAGAATAATATTGAATGTAAACTGTAATTGAAAAAATATATAACCCTCTCAGCTAAAGCCCTACTTGGCAGTCCAGGTCACTCAACATTCTCAAAGGCACTTTTCTAATTCTCCTTCACTCTTATGCTGAAGGTCTGGAAGGACCATTGGCCTCATTTTTTCCTCTCACTAGACAAACTCCTGGCACCCTGTCTCAGCCACCCAACCAGTGCTCATGGAGAACCCAAAAGTTACCCTTGACTCTTCCCTCTCTCTCATCCCTTACTTCTGTCAATCACCAGGTTCTTTCTGTTTACCTCCTAAATAGGTCTCCAGACCTACTGCTATTATACAGTTACCCTAATGTAGGCAACCAACATTCTTTACTGCCTCTTTTAATCTTATACACTCAGGCCCTACCTGAATTATACTTTCTGGACAGACCATTTTCAGTCCCACCGACAAGCCACTTACTCTGTTGACTCCACAATTCTGCGACACCCCTGTGAATACATGTGGCAACATATCCAAAGTATCAGGAAGGGCAGGAGTCTACCTCTACTCTCCAACACTGGTGTTATTATCAGTTTTGCCAATTTGATGGAGAAACTGGGTGGGACACGGCCTGTGGTATATCAGAATTGTATTTCTCAAACCATCTAAAGAATCACCAGAAACAAAATTCCGATCCATCATAAATCAATACTTTTATAAAATAAAATAAATCGCCCTGGCTATGTGGCTCAGTTGGTTGGAGCATCATCCTGTGCACCCAAAGGTTCCAGGTTCCATCTTCTGTCAGGGCACGTACCTAGGTTGTGGGTTCAATACCCACAGTGTACGGGAGGCAGCTGATCAATGTTTCTTTCTCACATTGATGTTCTCTCTCTCTCTCTTTCTCCCTCCCTTTCTCCAAAAATCAATGAACATACCCTCAGATGAGCATTAAATGTTAAATAAATAAAATAAGTCATGTATTACTCCCAAAAGCATTTTAAAAATCAAAAACATAATATTTTTTTGCTATTTGATTTAGTAGCTATGAAATTACTTTAACATTTCTAAATGGTTACATTTAATTTCTGGTCTTAAATCCTAGTAGAACTATGCATGGAGTGGCACCGTGTGAGAAAATACTAGTTAGAAGTGAGGAGGTCAGACCAACACAAGTGAGCGAGAGCAAGGCTTGAGGGCTCAGCTCTCTTCAACCAAAGGAAATACTGCTGACAGCAGAGCCTTCACGGGATCTGAGTGAGGGTGTGAGAGAGGAGGAAGTTCATGCAGAACAGCTCAGGAACTGGTCATTTCACCATGTAGTTGTTGTTTCGTGTGCTTACATTCACATTTTTATTTACCGGCTTATTTATACTTTTAGCACAATACAAGGCACCTGAAATGAGACTACTAGTTTGGTCCTTCAGAAAGATTCTTTCTGATTTCTGGATAGCAACTAGAACCACTAAGTTGTGTCACTTAAAAATATTACTCAAGCTTTCATGCTACTAGTATTTCCGATAGAAAGAGTTCCCAAGAAGGATTATGTCCATGCATATGCCTTAGTTGTATGCTACAATCTCTCAACAAAGCATTTTTTTTTACATTACATGGTGTGTTAGGTCCTGAATAAATCCCCAGGAAAGCTGAGATCTGTAGCAGTTTCTCAGGCTAGATTTGATCAGTAAAACCGAAGGCTGGGTGTGATGCAGAGAAGAGGTGAGGAATATTTGTTAGAAAGAGCACAAAGCACCTTTAGGGGTAAACAAAAAGGCAGCAGAGCAGATGAAGACGATTTATAGATGGTCAGGAGATGAACGGCCAATAATTTTTCCTTGGCTAAGCCTCTATTGCTCAAGGCCATGTGTGTTATAAAATATGAGGAACCAAAAAATAAGAAAAGCCAAAGGCAAGCTCATGTGGATCATTAATCATTGATAAAGAAGAAAGACAAGACCTATTTGAAGGCTCAGAGTAATGACTTTGAAGATTTTTTATCACAAAAGCCTGAGTGGATTGTAAATACAAGGCAGAAAATGAACATAAGAGTCACTGGCATCTGTGAGAAAATCTGAGCACTGTACCCACAGTTCTCCTTCCCAGGAACATGGATTGGGGCCCAGAACGAAAAATTCAAGAGAACTTTGTTGGCAAAGTTTGTGTCTATATCAAGTGCAGAATGAGTTTACTAAATTCAGATTGGTGTGCTGAGGGTTTGCCAATTTGATGGAAAAACTGGGTGGGATACTGCCTGTGGTATATCAGAATTGTATTTCTCAAACCATCTAAAGAATCACTAGAAACAAAATTCCAATCCATGGAAATTCTGAATTCCATAATTAGGGATGCAGGCTTTCCCAGTAACTTTTTCATGTAGTGGGAATACATCATTAAAATTGCACAACCAGTTACTGAAACAGTTTAGTGAGTGGGAGGGACACAAGCCGTGATTTCAGGACATGCAGTTGCAGACTCCAGCCCCTCAGGACCTTCAAGGTCCACCTGACTTGGAGCAACCAGCAAACCTTTTCTTGTCTCAACCTTGTTACCTGAAATACGGTAACAAAAGCCGTGTCTGTGGTGTCTGGTTCACCAAGCTGCTGGAAGGATAAAACCAGATCACATCTGAGGAATAAGAAAGAGGAAAATGACTGTGATGTGTAAGATGGAGAAATGCAAGGATACATTGAACTATAGATTAACTTGGCCTTGCTTCATTAGAGATGAAGGAGTAAATAAATTTAAAGCACTTATTTTTCAGATAGGTTTTAAGGCATCTGTGGGCACTCCACTAATTGAGTTCATGTTAGTAACTTATGGGATAGAATTTTTCTTCTTATAAACTAAAACTGAAAACTTAAGAAACAAAATATGGTGGATTTTCATTTTTATTGCTCTTGATGCTGTTTCATTATCTTTATCTTCCACATCATCAAACATTTTTTAATGGAAGTGGACTAGAATCAAACCACCCATCTGAATGTTAGTTCTCTCTCTATCACTTACTGCATTGTGCTTTCAAATCAGTCCCTTGTGGCTCAGGGGAGCAAACCAACATATTGCCAGGGAGACTCTACTGCTTTGGATGTATCTGGAGCTTATAATGGGGGTTAAAGAGCAGACTGCCATCAGACTGTGGGGTCCAGAGTCCAGTTTCATTCCTTGCAGCACTCCTCCAACTTGGCTGACTCTCAAGAGCTCTGGGCCCATTTTGCTGGCTAGCAGCCAGTCTCATTTCTCCAAGGCCTGCCTTATATGTAAATACCCACAGCCAACTACATGGGAGCAGCTGCTAACCTCAGACTCCATTAAATTGTTGGAGCCCTATTTCCACTAATATGCTCTCCTTTGTCCCTATCTCTCCATTAATGGCAAACAAATTTGCCCAATTTATTACATGGGAGATCCTGTAATGTGTCTTACGCATTTTGGCACTGAGGATTTCTCCGAGTACCGTCATCCACATCCTAGAAAAAGGAAATAACCTCCGGGGGGCATATCTCATTTCCCAAAGAAACAGATGATCTGATTTTAAATGGATTTATATTGTTTTTCAATATTTAGAAGGAAGTAGGGAGAGTAAAATTTAAGTATCTGAGTTCCAAGCAGTTTCAGATGAAAAGGCTAAATTCTAAACTTTGCTACTTAATCTCTACATTACTATTGCCAGAGGTCAGCAGACTCAAGTACCAATTGAGCTCAGTCTCTGAACTGTCTGGACTCCAAGGAGACACTGTCAAAGGGGATGCAGCCTTTCAATATTCCTGTCTGGGAGCCTCTCAGGTTGATGTGCGGGAGGGGGCGTGGGGTCCTTAAGATGTCCATGGAAATGAACTAAGTGTATTGCACAGACAGATTTTTAACTCATCGCGGTGGTTCCTATGATCATAAGAGGCATGGATTTCTAGTCGGCTGCATGAAACTTGGAAAGAGCGTAGGTGATGTTTACAGCTTAAATGGGCAGTTTTTGTTTTAAGGACTTTTTTTTACTCCCAACCTGAGGGTATGTTTATTGATTTTAGAGGAGAGAGAAGGGGAGAGAAAAAGAGAGGCAGAGAGCAAGAGAGAGAGAGAGAGAGACAGAAAAAGAGAGAGAAACATCAATGTGAGAAGCATCAGTTGGTTGCCTCCTATACACACCCTGACTGGGGGTTAAACACACAACCTAGGTATGTGTCCCTGTTGGGGCTGTTTTACAATATTTCCATCATTAACTGCATTTACTGTTAGATACAGACTCAGTACAAGAGTCAATGCTTAGCTGGAAAGTATATAGTAACGGGCTATTCCATAAATATGACTATTGGCAGAGATTCACAGATAGCATATAAGCATTAAATAATACATAATAACTTAATGAAAAGTACCAAAGATATGTGGGATGTTATTACTAAAGATAAATTGATTTGTAACATTAACAGCAAATAGCATATAACAAAACAATCCCTAGCAAAATAACTTAGTATCTGTCATGGACATATGTTTGTGATACAGTCTTTTCTATGTCAGCCAGGCAACTGCTCCGCTACCTGCCTGCTGAGCAGCCTGGCACCAAGGAATAGACAAGTGTCACACACAGTAACTATGCCGTTTACTCAGATTTTATTGAATGCAGATTCACTCAAAGTAGATCATCAACTACATTAATACCCTACTCACACTCTAACGATCTAAGAGAATTATACACACGCAGCAATCAATGGGGGATAATGAACCTGAGTCCCAGAGTCTCAGCCTGTAGGTCCAGGAGACAGCACAGTGGGCAAGGGAGTTGTCAGCATCTTTCAAGGAAGGATCTATAGAGCCAGGTGGGCAGCAGGGCAGATGAAGTCCTCAGTCCGGCAGGGCAGAGCCTCTGGTGGCTGATGCCACAAGAGATCAGTGTGGCATGGAGCAACACTCTGATGTGTGGAGCTCAGCCGCCTCAGCAGTGGTCTGGAGCCTGCCTCAGTTGTACCTTGAACATGGTGTACTCCACCCTCCTGGGTCTCTTGATATGTGTCTTGGCCCCGCTGCTGGCAAGTGGGGGATTTCCCCAGGAGCCTATCTATGAGTGGTTCTGCTCTGCAGACATGGCTGTTTTGATCACATGTGCAAATATCTTAAGTGTGTCTCCTTGCCAGATACGTCTGCTTTGACTTAGGTGGTTTCCCTCTGGAAGCCAAGTGTTGTAGAAACTTAACTAGAAATGTGGTTATTTTGTAATATCCCCAAATCTGAGAATCTTTCCTGAGCTAAAAGCATAAGCAGGACTGATCATGTAATTTGGATAACTTTTTAATTTGATTTATAGGAAATACCAAGAAACTATTTCTCAGTATTTTAAAAACTAATTTATTTTATTTTGTATTTTCTGATAAGAGGCTGTCCCATGAGGAAAACTAAAGATAATTTTTAAAATTCTAATATGCATTTCATGGTTCTTTGACAGAATTAATAAGAAAAAAGATGTAATAATTATGAATGCATTTATAATTGAATAAATTCATGTGTCATTCTGGATTACAATTTGCACAAATTAAGCTCTTTGACTTTAGAACATGTACATAAGTAAAAATCCTCAAAAGTAAAATGTTCACTTAGCATTCCTGGTGATGGTAGAAATATGCCACACTTTCATTCATTCATTCATTCATTCATTCATTCATTCATTCATTCATTGTGATAGACTTGAGTTGGTTTTTTAAAAATTTCTTTATTTTCCTTGTTGTTCAAGTACAGTGTTCTGTCTTTTACGCCCACCCCCACAGTCCTCCTCACCTCCCTCCCATAACTATTTTTTAAAATGCCTCATCTTACACCTGCCAGTGAGGAAACACGGGGCCAAGTTTGTCTCTTCAGCTGTAGGGGCAGGATCAGGTCAACAGAGTAATTTGGCTGCAGCCTCAGGCTGGAGAGGCCTCACACGTTGGCTGTTCTGTTTCCTGGCTGTGCCAAGGGGAGTGAGAGAAATCTCCTCACGACTTGATTGAAATTGAAATCTGTCAGTCTCTCGAGCTCAGTCTCAGAAGGGGGGATGAACCCACCTACAGAAGGTTTTGAAACACCTGAACCCCCTCTGTACATCTCAGAGTTCAGTAGGTACACAAAATGATGAAACGTGAACCCAGAGGCTAAAATCATGCATGTAAATAGTAACTTAGTAGCCCAGACTTTCCCTCTCCCCACTGTATTTTATACTAACAATGATTATATATGCATGTAGACAAGGTTCTGAATTAGTAAGAATAGCTATATAGGAACTGTTGTCCCAATAACTTATCCCACTTGTTCAGATGTCAGTTTGAAATGAAAAGATTTTCTAATACTGACATCAAATGTTTTTAAGTCCTCATGGTCTTAGTTCTGGACTGACCTGTGTGGAGATAAATTCAGTCAGTGGAATCCTTGTTCTTTACACAGCCATGTCTAACAAATCAAAGTACGGTTTTTCACTCAAAGACAGGAGAAAGTCTGCCTTTATGATCTTATATTATGTATCTGTATGACCAGTCAACAGGATTTGATTTTTTGAACCATTTCCTTTTTCACTGATTTGAAATCTCTCCTTTAGCAACTTTCCCCGTACTTGCTATGTGCTCAAGTTCACAAAACAAAGTAAACATTTTCACCCCCAAATTTGTTGATCAAACATTTAGTTTGAGAAGCACCAACATAATCCGAGACTATATAAATTAGTGTTCAAAATTCAGTCCAAATGACTCTCTTCTTGGACCTGTAGTAACTGCTGCCTCCTCCACTCCTACATCTTCTGCTTTGGGCAGTGAGGACTGAGGTGTGGGGGAAGCAGCTTCTTTCTTTTTTGTACCAATGGAGTGATCAGACTTACACTGTTGTCCTTCTCAATCTATACTATCATTACACATTGTTAAAAGTCCTCCTTCCCCTCACAATTGCAGATACTTTACCTGGGGTGGGGGACATAAAACTAATTAAGAGTAAAAGCACTAACATCACACTTTCTACCAAAACTCAATCCTACTTGGTGCTTGACCTGCTGATGTTATGTCATGCCTGTTATCATTACATCATCTCTTCATTACACTTGTCTTCTGCACCCAGTGAATCCCCAAGTCCTTCTACCCACAGTATTTCTCTTGTATTCATCTTCACTCCTGCTGATTTAGCCCTGCTGCAAGACTTTGTTGCATACATAATTTCCTTTTCTGAATTGCATGCTCTTTGAAAGCACATATAATATTTTGTGCCTTTTTATATCCCCTAGCTTGTACCATGGTGTCTGCTCGTGGAAGACCTGCAAAGTGTTTGATAGAGGGGTTTCGTTTTGCATTATCCAACTGTGGCACAAAAACAGCTGGATTCTCTCTCAGATTCAAATGTCCTCATATGCCTTTTAAACTATCCATTTAAAATTCCTGAATTTTTTTTCAGTTTACTAAAAGATAGATACATACATATTACAAATAACTTGTTTGAGCTCTTTCACTGTAAATTTACTGATACTGAAAGGCATGTACTAGAATACTGAGATAATTACGTTTTAGAAAATTGGAAGCTGCTATTTTTAAGCCAGTGAAATAGAGTGGGTCATTTTTGGTCTTGGTTAATAATGTCCCTAAGTTTATTCCTCAGCTGCTCATTTGCCACAAGCTAGCACCAGCCAAGCATGACAGTGCCAGATGTATGTGCTTTCCAGTCTGAAATGAGGGCAGAAATGACTTGTGCAAGCCCTTTGGCTAGTTGACGTGGCGTATCTGTGGGGATGTCAGCGTCCCAGATTCACGCATGAGCAAACTGCTTCTGTGCATTGGCGAGGAAGTCACAGCTGACCAGTTGCTATGAAGGACCAACCACTCTTTCTTTGATGGTGTCCTTTTTGGTGCCACATGATCTTTGAACATTTCTAACTGCTTATTGATAAAATCCATTTTCATATTTTACTTGTGTACACTGCTCATGCATAATAAGTCAAATAACAGCCTTCACTATATTGGCACACTAGATACACTTAGCCAGGAGAGCTTAGAATTAGGGAAACAGATTTTGCATCATAAAAATAGCTAAAATTGGAAAGTTAGGAGGAATAAAATAATGAACTGATCTTTAATCTCTCTTTTATGTATCTTGACATTAGTTTATACATACTGAGATTCTTTTCATGTATGTAGTACACAATTTTCATCAACAACAGACATTATACACACACACAGATGCGTGGACATGCACATACACAAATGGTCCACGGGCCTTCAGGCCCAGCTTTTAATGGGAGAGCCAGATTTTGTTGAAAGGGGTCCAAAATTAAATGGCCGTGTAATGATTCTTGCTGCATGGCAAATGGTGTTATATAATGGACAGGCGAGGACGTGTTGGGTGATGTTCACAAATATGTTTAATACCTAAATGTTCTCTAAGGCACTGATGGATTTTAAATATTCAGTGTAAAGTGAATCAGAACAAAAAAAAGATTCCTCTTCAGTTTTGTTACCTGTTCCTCTTTAAGGAAGACTAGCTGAGTTTACAAAGTGTTTCATGAAATACTTTCTAATACAATTAAACTTGTTTTGTGCACATGATTTATTTTTCTATTTAGTCATTGCTTTCATTTCATGTTCTACATAAACCTGCTGAGGAACTGTTACTTTTAACATGCTTATGCCTTTCTATTTTTTTGTTTTTTAACACTCATCTGAGGACATGCTTATTGATTTTAGAGAGGGGGGAAGAAAAGGAAAGGGAGTAGGAGAGAAACATTAATGTGAGAGAGAAGCATCCATTAGTTGTCTTTTGTATACACCCTGACTGGGACCAGACCCACAACCAGGCACATGCCATGATCAGCCATTGAACTTGTGATCTTTCACCCATGGGTGGATGCTCCAACCAGCTGAGCCACATAGTACCTTTCTCTTTAAAACTGGAGATTTTTTTCAGTGCATTGAGTGTGGCTGCAATCCAAAGGGTCGCTAGTTCCATTCCCAGTCAGGGCACATGCCAGGTTGCTGGCCAGGTCCCCAGTTGAGGGTGTGCAAGAGGCAACCACACATTGATGTTTTTCTCCCTCTCTTTATTCCTTCCCCTTTCTCTAAAAATAAATAAATAAAATCTTTTTTAAAAAAGCTGGTGATTCTTAACTCTGTGGGTGATGTGGCTGTGACCTGATAACCAGCAATTTAATAGTCCATTCTCTGAATGTTTCTTCTCTCTACTTTGTAAACTATCTTTTTTTTTCTTGAGCTCATGTACTGAAATGCTAGGGCATTTGTGAAAGTGAAGTGCCTTGTTAGGAGAACTATATCCAATAGATGAGTTGTTAGTACCATTAGTATCCACCATATTTTGAGATGGGCCTAAGAAAATTAAAGGTAGTTCTTAGGATACTGTTTAAGCAGTGAGATGTGATATTTGTGATTCTTTAAGACTGGAGAATATTAATTTGATGCTTGATGCCAGAGTGGTATAAAAAAGTCAGGCTAAGTTGTTTGCTATGATTGAATATTTTATTATTAACCTGATTTTTTTGTGTGATGCAATTCAGTAAACTATAGTGACATGGATAGTACTGAATTTCTCAGGGCCGCCATAATTACACAGTATCTGCTGAAAGACTTAAATCTGTTGATGTCATGGAAAATATTCTCTTAATTAAAAAAATAGAAAATATGAAATAATTCATAAGTACAAAAGAATATATGGACATTTAATTAAAGTTACAAAGATTAAAATTAATGAACAACCATATACCCTCTACTGAGCTAGAGAAATAGAACAATAACATCTCTGAAGCTGTGTCTGCCCCTCCCCTAGTCTTTTATCTTCCCCTCTTCAAAATTGTTCTGAATTTTGTCTTTATAGTCATAAAGACACCCCTTTCCATACACTACAGTCTTACCCCATGAGTATAAATCTCGAGGACTTTATTTTTATATTTAAAATATTAATGGGGGAAAGAAGGGGAAGAAACAAGCCAAGGAACAAGGAATAGAGGACCCATGGGCATGGACAATGGGGGGAGTACCAACTGTGGGAATTGGGGGGATGGGGAAGGGGAGAGCAATGGAGTAAAATGTAGGACAACTGTAACTGAACAACAATAAAAAATTGCAAAAAAATGAAATACTCCATATATTCTTTAAAAAAGAATTTTTTTATTTTTATTTTTTAGAGAGAGGGGAAGGGAAAGAGAAAGAGAGGGAGAAACATCAATGTGTGGTTGCCTCTCACATGGCCCCCAACTGGGCACTGGGCCCACAACCCAGGCATATGCTCTGACTGGGAATCAAACCATGACCCTTTGGTTCGTAGCCTGTGCTCAATCCACTGAGCTACACCAGCCAGGGCTAAACATTTTTATTGTATTTTTTTCCATTACTATTTAGTCCCCTTATGCCCATGTAGCCACTCCCCACAATCACCACCCTGTTGTCCCTGTCCATGAGTCCTTTTTCCTTTTCACTCGGTTCCTCTTCTCCCACACTGCCCGCCCCCACCACCAACTAGCTATCATCCCGCTCTCTGTCTATGAGTCTGTCTCTATTTTCCTTGTAGTGTCTATTTTCCTTGTTAGTTCAGTTTGTTTATTAGATTCCACATATGAGTGAAGTCACATAGTATTTGTCTTTCTCTGACTGGCTAATTTCACTTAGCGTAATGTTCTCCAGATCCATCCACATTGTTGCAAAGGATAAAACTTTCTTCTTTTTTTGTGGTTGAGCACTATTCCATTGTGTAAAATAAATGTCCCAAAGTTGTTTTATCCACTCATCTACTGATGGACACTTGGGCTACTTCCATATTTTGGAGATTGTAAACATGGTGCAATGAACATAGGGGTGCTTATGTTCTCTCCAATTATTGTTTTGGGTTCTCTCAGATGTATTCCCAGAAGTGGGATTGCTGGGTCCAAAGGCAGATCCACTTTTAATTTTTTGAAATGTCTCCATACTGCTTTCCACAGTGGTTGCACCAATCTGCATTTCTATCAACAGTGCAAAAGAGTTCCCTTTTCTCCACATCCTCTCCAGCAATGTTTATTGATTTATTGATAATAGCCATTCTGACAAGTGTGAGATGATATCTCATTGTGGTTTTAATTTGCATTTCTCTGACATTGAGCATCTTTTCATATGTCTATTGGCCACCTGTATGTCCTCTTTGGAGAAGTGTTTATTCAGGTCCTTAGACCATTTTTAATTGGGTTGTTTGTTTTATTGGTGTTGCATCTTAGAAGTTTTTTTTATAAATTTTGGTTATTAACCCCTTATCAGATGTATCAACAAATATGTTCTCCCATTCTGTGGGTTATCTTTTTATTCTGTTGATGTTAACAGATGATTAGAATAGAATAGAGTAGAATAGAATAGAATAGAATGAAAAAAAAGCTTAGAAATAAAACCATGCCTTTATAGTCAATTAATATTTGATAGAGGAAGCAAGCACCTACAATGGGCTAAAGATAGTTTATTTAATAAATAGTGTTGGGGAAATTAGACAGATACATGCAGAAAAATGAAATTAGACCATCTTCTTACACCACACACAAGAACAAATCCAAAATAGATTAAAGACTTAAATAGTAGACCCAAAATCATAAAAATTTTAGAAGAAAACATAGGCAGCAAATGGACATTGCTCATAGCAATATTTTATTGGATATATCTCCACAGACAAGAGAAAGAAAAGAAAAAGTAAGCAAATGGCACTATATCAAACTAAAAAGGTTTTGCACAGCAAATGAATATATTCTTTTGCTTCTTTGTGGCTCAAAAATGTTGTTTCTGGCACTTAAACATGTCAGTGTATATAATTGTACATCTTTCAGTTCCACAGCTGTATACTAGTCACACATTATCATCATTTTCCTGTCAGTGGGCATTTGGGTTGTTTCTAGTTTTCTGCTGTTACAAAGGAAAATCTTCCAGAAAGCATATATAAGAGTTTCTTTGTGGTATGTACTAAATAATGCCAGGCACCTTAGCAAAAACAATTGTATTAATATACTTTCTCCCCAGAAGTATATTAACATTCCTTGTTCTACATCCTCTCTGATATTTATATTGTCTGATTTTTATTCTTATCAATGAGTATTTCATTGTGGTTTTAATTTGCACTGTCCTGAATTGATTGGTTGGGAATCTTTTCATTTGTTGATTGTCCAGACTTATTTCCTCTTTGGGGAATTGTTTTTTATCTACTTCTCTTTTTTGCTTTTTTTCTTTCTTTCTTCTTTTTATATTCTTTTGGTGGCTTTATGAGCCATAGGAGTTCTTTAATATTCTGAATATGGGTCTATTCTTAGATATATGTGTTTAGTCTTCTCTTAGTTTGTGGCTTCTCTGACATTCTTAAGGTGTCATTTAATGAGAAGTTTAAAATATTAATATAGTCATATTTTTATGCTATGTGATTTTCTGTCTCATTTAATAAATCATTCTGTCTCCCAAATTTTATTTGTATGAGTGTCTCAGTGTGTATGTGCATAACTTTAAATATTTGTTTTCACATTTAAGTCTTAACATGGAATTATATTTAGGGCTTGGTATGAGGAAAGAACTCAATTTTGTTTTGAGGAAAAAGCCCAACTTCATTTTTTTCTCATGGAAAGCCCATTGTTCTAGCATATTTTAAATTGTTTTTCTTTCCTCACTTATCAATGCCCACTCCATCATGTAATGTGTTCATATATTTCAAATTGTAGCCATGAGCTTATTGCTGCTAGTTGTTGTGTAGACTTGTTTTATTAATTTTTTTAAAGAATTCCTATTTGGCTTTGTTGACTCTGCTGTATCTGTCTTCTCTCTTATTAATTCCTGTTCCTATGTCTCTCATTTCTCTCCTCCTACTTTCAGTTTATTCTGCTATTTTTCTAATGTTTAAAATTACTTCTCAGGCTAAATAATTTTTAGTCATTTTGCCTTTCTACATATATATTTCCCTGTAATTGTAAAAAAGCATTATAATGCTTTAACACTTATTAGCCCACATCCAACTTATATACTATTGTTTTAAGTATCAATTTATGCTCTTTTAAAAATAAAGTCGGCATTGTTGGTTATTAGTCAATATTTATCTGGTTGTTTACCCTTTTTTCTTCTCCATTAGTTCAGAACTTCATGCTAAGATACTTCTTTTTTCTGAAGTATGTCCTTACATGGCAGAAAGAGGGTAAGAGAGCTCTCTGGACTCCTCTGTTACGAAGGTGCTAAATCCCAATCATAAGAGCTCCATCCTCTTGACCTAGTTACCTCCCAAAGGCCCTGCTTCCTAAATTCATCTTATTTGGGGATGAGGGGGTTAAGATGGGATGGGCAGGGCAGGGGAGAGTCATGGGGGCAAATGAGGACAAATGTAACTGAACAAAAACAAAAAATTAAAAAAGAAGATTTCAACATATGAATTTAGGGGTGAGCACACAAATATTCAATCTATTGTATCATCCCATCTCTGCCTTGCTACAGCCCCTTCCTGTCCATTCACTTCATCAGACCAGGTGGCCACCTCAAGTGAGCACGCTGGAATATCTACTCCCTTGCTCAGATAACTTTCAATCCTGCAAGAGGGTTCTTTTGATGGGCATGTATATACACATCCTACTTTAATGCACTCCTGAAATTCCTGTTGTAATTTCCATAGGGTTGTTCCTCACAAAAGCATCCTGGAACAGGCCAGTTTTCTCTTACCCTTCTGTCCAACCCTAAGGCCTGTGAGTTAGTAAAAATCCAGACATAGGGAAAAATACCACACAATTCAGCTTGTTGAACTGACTTATTTTTGTCTTCATCTATCAGTATGGCAGGCTTTCAAATAGAATGCTTTCTGATCACCTTGGAACTGCCATCCATAAATCAAGCAGCTCTTTTTCTGGTCAATCAAGAGCTGTTTATAGGGTGCTGTCCAAGTGGTGATAAAATCGATCAGCTCCTGAAGCAGTTCCATAGTGTGTCCTAGGGGGAGAGATTCTACCTGCTTATAAATACACTGGGTAACTTTTTAGAACTAATGACATAAAATGTAAATTTATGTATGTCAATATTCTTGAAAACTAAAAGCTTAATGAAAAATAATGAAATAATTCCAATAACTATGACAGACTAGGAATTAATATTCTTACCATGAAATAAGCCTTACAGTAAAAAATATATATAATTAAATATTAACAAATGAAGAGTTATGAACAAACAAATCACAAAGAAAATGTGGAAAGTAATAAAACTGCAGAGGGTTCAACTATGCCAGTAGTCCAAGAAATGTATATTTAAATGCTAGTTATGTATCATTTTCCAAAAATCAAACTGTAAAATTAAACTTTGTTATCATGTAAAAATGTTTACATGATATTATTTATTGTTAGTGAAGATGGGGTAAGAGGGTTACTCAAAAACTGTGTGTGGAAGTAATAATTATTATATCTCTCAGGATGAATACAGTAAGATTATACAAACAAGTGTAAAGAATCTCCAATATAGACTTTATTTTGATTTTTTAATGTCACTTCTTATTTTTATTAAGAAATTAATTAGAGATGTGATTAGATATTTATGTACATGACTATTCAGTGAAGCATTCATTTATAATAATAGAAAAAATGAAAGTTCAAAAATGTTAAAAAATGATATGATTAAATCATGGAACAACCACGTGTTGGAATATTATATAGCAGTTAAAATACATCTTAGAGGAATATTTAATAACATGAGTAAATGTTCATTCTACTAAATTAGTGAGAAAATGGGGTATGGGGCCATTTCTGTATAGTTCACTATATTCAAGTTTATGCTTGTATTTGTTTGTTTGTTTGCTTTAATCTTCACCTGAGGATACGTTTATTGATTTTAGAGTGAGAAGAAGGGAGAGAGAAACATTGATGTGATAAACATCCATTGGTTGCATTCCCTACGTGCCTTGACTTGTGCCCTGACAGGGGATCGAACTCATAGCCATTTGGTGTACAGGACAATGCACCAACCAACTGAGCCACCGGGCCAGGTCATGTTTGTTCGGATATATGTGTGTGGGTGTATAAAATTTTAAAGAAAATACACCATATATCAATAGTAGTAATTACTGAATGATATGTTGAGACTGTAGGTAACTTTTAATGTTAATTTTTTAACTTCTCTATTTTCCAAATATTTGCCAACAATTCAAGTATTGCTTTTATAAGTAGACAAAAAGGAAATATTCATGAAAATAGCCTCAAAGATATTGCAAAAAATACCCAAGCAGAGGTATCAACAATATTCTCTATCATATATCCCTTTGGGAAAATTTACCTGAGTGCATCGCCTTTTTAAGGCGTGTATGTATTTGAAAGGAACACATGCCAGCTGAGTTTTATCACAAATAATTCTTAAATGTAGATTCCACAAATGAACTTGACTTATGGTGCATATTATGTGTTGTCATCAAAAGTACTAAAAAGAGAGCAGACCTCCAAATAAATGGGTTACACGAAAGTACTTTCTGCCCTTTGAAGGGAGTCTCAGTTGGAAGAGTTGTGGGACTGTAGGGATCAAAGGAGTCAGCCACTGAGAACAGAAAGTCACTTCTGCAAAGCCTGATGAGTTCTCAGCCCTCCTGCTGAGCTGGGGTGAAAATCCCATTTTCTCATAAAATTCAAGGGTACATACTATCATGCCAAACCTCAAAGCAACAGAGTTGCAGGCTTACGGATATAATGGTGACAACTAAATCCAAGATCAGCCTCTATACCTAACAGATTAATCTACTTTCCTAGAGTAATACAATTTTCCATTATCTCTTATTTTAAAACAAGAGAAATTAAGGAAAAAAGTAAGAGTCACACTAAATTCACATTGTCTTTTGCAAGTATAAGTCCAGCATTTCTTTTATATATCTGATGGTGTATGTTAAGGCTCTGAATTTCTCTTCACGTGGGCAAGGAACACAGCCCTCCTGTAGACAGCAGGGTCAATCTGAATGAAAATGGGCCTGTTTCCAAATATGAACTAAAAGCACGCAGACCGAATTAAACATATCTGTTCACATCAGAATTGTTGGGAGTGATGTGACTTGTTTATACAAGACCACAGAACTCTGGCCTTGATGATTCTTACAAGATTTTAGAAGGAAATTGGCTGAACTAAAGTTCTATGATTCTATGTTTTTCAATTAGGAAGAGATTCTAAATCACTCAGGGGCTCATATTTTCTTCACACAAAAGACAAGTCTCTCAAAATATGAACCTTGTCTTCCTTCTATGTAATTTCCACTGCTCCTGTGCTTTGATGTTACAACTGAGAAGCCCTAAACTGCTCCTGGACTTTCGGTGACTTGCACCTGCCATTGCCACTCTCTGTGGTAAGAGCAAATGGAGTGGACTCTGTATGGAGATGGCCATGTTTGGATCTTGTTGGTCGCCATGCCAATGTCTGCCTCCAAATTTAAATTTATTAAACATATCAGCAGTTTAATGAGTGTGACAACTCAGATTATACCCTTCAACTCTTGGGACTAGAAAAAAAAGGTGATGCCAATTCTTAACTATTCTGCTTTCTGAATGCTCTCCTAAGCCTCTTTTGCGGTTTTACTTATGATGATTCTTTATTTCTTTGCTTCTCCTAATAAGGATTCTTTCCCATATTTTATTTGTGTTTGACACCATGTGGAGTAGTTGGCTTTTCTTCTTAATGATATCCAGTAAACAAACTGTGAAAGCCTGAAGCAGTGATTGCCTTTAGGTCAAGCAAAAAGACCTCATTATGGCTTCTCAATGCCCAGACGTCTTTCAGAGGTAATAAGAAAATTCTAAGAATATTTGTGGGTGGGGACTACTTCTTCCTCACATCCTCCTGTGGTAACATCCTAATAAAAATATTCTAAGACCATTTGAGAGAATAACTTCTGGTGCTTCTCAGAAAGCTATCATGGATCAGAAAGTGACTTCAATTTTCTCTCAACTTTCCTTGTCTGCTGTTTATTTAGAATAAGAATGTGTCTTTTTTTGTGGCCAAAAAATAACTGTCAGCACTGGCACTGTGCAAGAGACTCCAGGCTTTTTTTTTCTCTCTCTCTCTTGTGTTCTCTGAATAGAAAATGATTACACTGTGACTTGCTATTGATTAACTAAATCATCCAACTATAGAGAAAGGAGAAAGTGTAGTCCAGAAACCATAGCAACCTCCACAATAATGACTCCTGTAATGACAGGTTTTCAGAATGTCCAGGCTTCCAGGTGGCAATCGTTTATAATGTTGCCTCTAGTATTGGATCATCCACAGTGATGTTGGCCAGGTTCACTTGTGGGGGCCATTCTGATTATGAAAGGGGGAGCTTGCAGTGGCTTCCATGAGATGTAACAACAGAAAAATGAGCTTTTATGTATTGTGTGATCAAGGAGGGATCACCTATTCTTAGCCTAGTTCATTAGGAATCTGCATGTATCTTGTCTTAGTGTGTTCAGGTTGCTGCACAAGATACTGTAAACTGGATGGCCTCATACAACAAATGTTAAACAACATTTAACATTTATTTCAACATTTATTTATTGTTGTTTAATAAATGTTAAACAACACACATTTATTTCTCACAGTTCCTGAGACAGAGAAGCCCAAGATCAAGATGCCAGAAGATCTGGTGAAGATGATCTCCTTACATCCTCACAGGGCAAAGGGAACCGATCTCATTCATGAGGGTGACACCCTTATAACATAATCTCCTCCCAAAAGGCCCCACCTCCAAATGCTATCACATAAGGAATTAAATTTCAACCTATGAACCTGGGGGGAGACAAATATCCAGCTTATGGCATGACTGCAACCACTAACTGATCTTTTAACCTCACTTGATCACCTAAATGTCAGTCTCATTTCAGTCTCGGAAGAGTCACTTCCATTCTGTGGACCACAGACAGTTCCCTCATCGGGAGCTGCCAGTATTCCTGTTATTCAAGTGTGAGAATACTAAAATTTACTAGTGATGTTTCAATAATATATTTTATGAGGATATCTATTTCATTGCCAACCATAAACTCAAAAGATGAGAAACTGCAAAACAGGAAATAAAAACTTTCATAGTAGTGATATCACCTGGAAACCAGGGGGAAAGGCCAGAAGTAATAACCTTTCTTCACTTAAACCAGAAGATCTTTTTCACCGTTTGTAATAATCTTGCCCACTACATTTGTAGAATTTTTAGTTCCCTACTGTGTACACACAAAGGGAGAAGAATACTACAGTTTTTCACCTTTGTTGCTCTGGTACTTAATAATTTGTGGATGTATGGTGAAGCCAACTATGAAAGGCAAACATTGGAAATAACTTATAGATTGTTTTAAACGCAGTGTTTTGCTTATATAGAAGAGTCAAAAGGCACTTTATGCAAATTTACACTGTGCCAACTAATCTTGTATTTTAACACTGCTCTCAAAAAATTATTCATTTTTTTTTAAATCAAGCAGGCAGAAAATATTGAATCTCTTGTGCCTGCTAAATACTTCTGTGGGCACTGGGTCAGCCAAGATAAAAATTATCTTTCTTTAAAGGGTCAACAGACTAGAAATCTTCAAGTTTCTGGTTAAGAAATCAAGGATACCTAAAGATTTTAGGGCATTTCCAGAAGGAGATTTGCTATCAATTAAATGGCTCTTGATACCATACTCATTTTCTCTGAAGCTCTTCTTTTTAACAGGCTGCTTGAGGTTTATGTGCTTATCTTTTATTAAAACAACTCTCAAACCAAGGATAATGGTAGGTAATCTCCCCTTCAGTAAAGAAAATATGCCTCAATCTAAGGTTTCTGTAGCCTGCAGTTAGATTGGAAAGAGCTAAGCTTTAGGCCGCAATCAAACAAGGGAGAAAGTAACTGAGAGATCGTAAGAGCATATCATAACTTTTGGAAGCCGTGACTTTTGAGTCATTTCCATATACTTTTATTTATCTATGAATGTTTATATGTGTGTAAGTCTCTCTGCCTCAGCAAGACACATTACTCCCCAGGTAAACAAACTACCTGGGGAGTAAAACTTATCTTTTATGGATATAAAAGATAAAACTATCTTTTTATATCCATAGTTTAAACAGGTGTTTAATAAGTATTCATTGACTTGACTCAAGACCACTCCCATAATATAAATTATAATTAAAATGTATAAAACATTCAGAAACAATGCAACCTATATGACATTGAAATGGTGATGGCATATTCTTTTAAGAGATTTTATATCAGCTTCAAACCTGCATTTGGGTTTTAGTCATCATTTAAATCCACTCTGGGGTTATGTAAGGCTATTTCTCCAAGCCAAATATAATGATGAATACATAAGTTTGCATTGCACATTCTCCTTTTAAAGAACTCATTTAGCTTATCTCTCAAAAACAGGTTTGATTAATTTAAAATATGCCCTTGGATATTGACTTTTCAGAATGAAAATCTACGATAGACTTGGTGCACACAGACGCTGTATACTGATCAGGGGGAAAAAACCGTGGAGTCAGCAGAATCTGTGCCTTTTTCCAAGGGCTTGACCTTTAACGTCCTGTAGTTAATGTCTCATTTGTTCTCATCATTAGTTATTGTTTTTAAAACAAATAGTAAAATGTGCATGATGCTCATTAGGAGGAATACCATTTCTATGTTGTTATGCTATGTTATATAAAATAAATGTATCATGAAGCAAGAACTCACATAAAAGTCCTGTGGCTAATCCTTTCCTTTGAGGTAAGCAGTATTTTGGAGGAGAAAGGAATAAAGTATTTAGTTAGTATTCTGTGCCTGGCAGATTATTACATTTGAAGTCACAATAGAGATGATTTTGCTTATGTAAGTAAAACTTTTCTTTATCTGCACTATTAAAGGCAAAGAAAGCATGGAAAATATAAAAACAAATGTCAACTTGTATTGAAAATGCAACTAGATATGTACACAGGATTTTGAAAGGATGATGAGTAAGAAATTCTTTGAAAAGGTCTGCTGCATGTATCCATTTTCATGATAATGAAAAGTACATTTTCCCTTACCCTACCCCATCCATGATGGACAAATAGCTGAGTTGGTGGTTGCTCTTCCCTGGTCTTGTGGGTGGTACAGAAGTCTGAATACAGTTCCAAACTGTTTACAACAGGTCCTTGAATAATGTCACTCAATGTTGTTTTGTTATAATGCTAAGGCAAAAATGTAATTCTTAGCTGGAGCTGCTATCTGTGCGGAGTTGGCACACTGTCCCATGCCTGTGTGGGTTTTCTGCGGGTGCTCTGTATTCTTCCCACACACAAACATGGGCAAGTTCGGTTAACTAGTGTGTCTCAGTTTTCCCAGTCTGAGTGAGTGTGAGGGGTGTGAGTGGCCCTGTGACGGAAGGGTGTCCTGCCCAGGGCGGGGCCCTGCCTGAGCCTGAGCTGGCCGGGGAGAATCCGGCCACCTGTGACACAGCACAGAAATAAATGGGGTGGGAATTTTTTTCTTCTTATCATTTATTCATATATACATATATATGAATTAACTATAAAATTCTTATATATTATATGATGTATAATTCTTATATAATATATAATATATAAAATTATATATTACTTCTTTTTATTCAACTTCCTTAAATGTATGTCTAGCTCACGTATATTTTGGTGTTTCATATTAGAAGTGTTTGAGGTCTTTATTTGGAAGGTTAGTGATTTTTTGTGTGTATGACCAGAAACATGCCATGGGAACTTGCCCTGTTTACATCGATTAGTCTGTGGTAAAACCAGCCTCCTTATAGGTCATTTTGCTTAGTTGCAGTTTCCAAGAGCCCATCAAGGATGGTCAGTGAGGATGTACTGTAGCTCACTGTACCAGCGTGTATGTTTGCATAATGGACATTTCATCACCTAGACATGCTCTCCAGTGAGCAAGCACTGGAGTCTGAATCCCAGTCAAGAAGAAGTGCAAATACACTGATTTAAATCTCTCACGAGAGTCGACCCAGTCGGGTTTGTAATCCTGGCTCTGCCATCTACTTCTCTGTGTCGTTGTACAAGTTACTTAACCTCTCTAAAGTCAAGAATAAGCACTTAACGAGTGGTAGTCCCTGTACGATTTTATTAACATGGCAAAGGCTGTTATTTCAAATAAGTTAGAAAATAAACAGTTATTTAATAATTTGTACTGGAACAAATAGTTATTTTATTTGGAAAGGATGTTGGCCCCTTCCTTATCTGTGTATGCCTGGAAAAACAGCAATAAAAATAAAGGCTAACTTGCATGTCTTAGGCCCTATTCTAAGCATGTACAGTAACTAATTTAATCCACCCAACAAATGAGCAGGTAGGTGCTATAATTATTCCCATTCTACAGATAAGGAAGTAGAGGCACAGAAAAGGCCTGTATCTTGCCCGAGATCCTGCAGCTATTAAATGGCAGAGCCAGCACTCACACACTAACCTGCCTGCAATCAGGGCTCAGTCTCTACGTTGCCCTCTGCTTGTCCTACAGCACCATTCTCTTAGTTTACTGATACATTCTATTCAGTGCTATTTTATTTAATCTTTTCCTATTGATATTTATTCATAGTGAGAATTTTTTCCTTCTTGCACTACCTTTGTGTGATTTTGTTATTACTGTTATTCCGCCTTCATAAAAAGGAATTCAGAAGCTTTCCATCACTTTGTTCTTGAGCATTTTAAAGGGCATTAAAGGATTTTTTGTTGAATGTATGGAAGGACTCACATAGCCTTCTTCCCTCATCTTAATATCCTAAGACATTTCTATGAACACAATTCATGTTCCACAGGGATTGGCATGTCTTTGGAATGACCTTGAAAAATTCCTTTTTTGGTAGCCATACTGTTGGAACTCGAAAACGAATGCACCATCTGATAAGAGTGCAGAGAACCAAAAGTCACAGAAGCATGTGCACTGTGCTGACTGTCTCCTGATTCTGGGACGCAGCCTGTGATCAACCACGCAGCTCCCTGGTGCACGTCTCCTGCTGAAGTCACTTCTCTGAAGTCAAGGGGAGGGGGTCCTGTCGGGGCGCAGACACGACCACATGCATATTTAGAAGGAGGTATGGCTGACTCAACCCCTGCTCATCACTCCCGGTGCTAATCAGAGGTCTATTGTGAAGCACTGTGGCTGAGCCATCACTCTGGAAGTCTGGCTTGTGTGCAAAATAATGTCTGTCCTAGGAGGGTTCTCTGAGAAATGATTCACAGATCATGCAAAAATACCTCACATGGGACAAAGTGTTGCCAAAAAACCAGATCCTTGGACACAGCTATTTCTTACTGTATGATGACAATAAGCATAGAAGGGAAAACTAGTCAGATGATTTTAACCCCAGAGAATTTATTATGAATTCACCCATTTTACAGATGAGGAAATTGAAGTCCATAAAGTTGAAATAACTTTAAGATTTCTCAGTTATTGGTAACTAAATGAGTTTTCAAAACCAAATTTCCTGCTTTTGGGGCCTTTCTTCTCTGCCACCATGTCTCCCAGTTCACCAGTGAGTAGAATTAATACTCTAGGCGAGGACCTTTGTATGTGGCTGCACAGGCTGTGCACTGCTCAACTCCAGGTGGGGGCATCCATCCAGACTAAGATAGGAGGAATGGAGTGCTGTTGCCTGTGGCCTTGACTTGTACCATGCCAGTGGCACCCTGGGTTAAGGCGGGGGGGAGACATCTATTCCTTGATTTTTGCTTTTAAGTAAATTTCTCGAGAATACAGTTTCCTCCCTAGCGTCCAGGTATTGATCAACAGAGATTGAGTTGAAAGATGTTCACTGACTGACAGAAAAATCACCCTTTTCCTTAGAACATAAGCTATTCTTACTAGTCCTAGTATGGGGGCCAATTCACTCCTCCTTAGGATGAGTTGCTTTGCAAAATCCTTGGTTCTTTATGCAGAGAAATCTGTCGCTGGCTCGTATTAGGCCAATACAGAGGTAAACAGTAGAGGGTTTACAGCTGTTGTCTGTGAAACAGATTTTATCTTGTATTATTATTTATTGATTTACTGCATTATTTTCCATACAAACAATTATGAACCTACTTTTGCCAACAATTGTATGTCTGTGTCTCAGCAGCGAACACAGCTCAGGCTCAAGCTGAGAGCACCATCGTGAGTGATGATGATAAAGTTAATTCCCTACCACAACAGTGCGTGCTAAAGGAGGGTTACCAGTGAATACAGGGGAAGAAAACAGAGCAAAGTGTTTGGCGAATCTGGGTTCTTATCTGACTCGGTGCACAAACGTGGCTGGCTGGGATAGCTATTTCATCTCTTCAAGCCACATTTTCCTGTGAATCAATCAAACCAGATTCACTGTTCATTGCTTCCTTCCTACAGTAAATATTATGTGACTTGTGTCCTTTTTTCCATGGTTTCTCATACCTCACCCTCTGGAGACATTTGAGCCAACCATAGATGAGATCACCCAGACACATGATTTTTCTACCCACTTTGAATGAACAACTTTTGCAATGCTTGTATCTGCTGTTGTCCCTTAAGTTTGTCGTTTGTGGGGTGTTGGTGCCTGAGGTCACTTTTATTAGATTGGATACTCATTCTCAAACGAAAACAGAAGTCACTGGCATAACTTTGAAGAATGCAGGGAAATATTGTTTAGTGACAGACTCACTTAAAGCCCTATTTATGGCTCTTGTTGTAGGACAAAGAGGTGACAGCTCACCTGCAGTGACTGGAGACGCACTGTTATAAAAGCCTCTTCATCTGTACCATCCTTCTCTCCAGCCTGCACTGATGCCAGGGGAGACTGGGCCTCTGAGAGTGATTCAGTCATCCAGAACGCCCTGAGGAAGGCCAGGGCGAGGAGAGGAGAGGAACCGTTAGGACTATATTTTAAGTAGGGTCTTGTTCCAACGCAGTAAGGGGCTGACCCTGGTATAAGTAGAGAAGCCAATGAACGGATGTGGGACTTCTCAAAGATGAAGCAAGAAAGCTCCAAAACCCAACCACACCTACATTTCACATTCCCCATAGAACCGGAAAGGCTATCAGATGCTGCTGGCTGGACAGGGAGAGCTGCCCCAGTGACTTTTCACGGAAGCAGCTCCCCTCCCATCTGCACATATTAATTTACAAATTTCAGGTTCACTTGCAATTTGAAGAGTTGGTTCCCTCCTTTCCTCATAGACCAAGGCAACAATGGAAGGCACTTGTCTTTCTCTTGTCTACCAGAGTTTGAGAGGCACTCACATGTGACTTCTGTTTCTATATTGTTCCTGAACACTCAGCTGTTCTGAGCTCCTCGGAACCAGAACCTTTCAGGGTCTGTTGTACAGATAATGCTAGCTCAACCTTACTTTTCAGTTTCAATTTTCAGCCTTAATAAGAAGAGTGTTTTCTTCCTTTTCTCCCTTCCCTGCCATGACCTGAGTGGCTACTTCTAACCAATTATGTGAAGGATGAAAGAGAGTCGAAAGGTATGGGCAAATACAGCTGTACGAAAGGAGCAAACTAAAATAAGACAACCCACAGATGCAAAAGCCAATGCTTAGTGGCGGCACATAATTTTTTTCTCTCTCACCCACTGTCCAAGTGAGAGAGGGCAATGTGAATGACTTGTAATCTCACTAAAAGGTTACTCTGTAATGTGTCAGACCTGGGGAGGCAAAATGAATATGTGACTCAAAGCCATTTGCCTCTGACAGCAATTTCCCCGCTATTACTCATATTGCTAAAGATGAGTTCCTACGACAGCTTTTTCCTCCCAGAACCATTTACTAAAATTGGAAGACCCTAATAAGATCCATTTGAGTTCCTGACATAATTATGTTCTCTTAAGGTAACCCCTTGTGTTAATGATGGAAAAAGGAAAAAATACACCAAACAAAACCATTAAATCAGTCTTTGCTTTACTTTCTTGAGGGGGACAGGTCTTGCTGCTTGGACCAGGAGTTCCAGGAGTAAATTCTTGAGATGAATGTGAGACAGAAGCAGGAGGGAAGGCAAAGCTATTAATTCAAAGTGATTGGAAATTAAAAGAAATGCTTAGATTCATCTGTCTCCGTCACACGTTCACTGGTGTTAAGATCAGACTATGTAATGGGTCTTTCAATGGGGACTCAGCCCGTTGCATAATGTTGGATTAAAGAACAGTAAATGATGAACATGAATAACATCCAGGCGTTACTTCTACTCGCCTTACTAATACTGAAAAGATTTCTCTTTGAGGAGAGTTTCTCCTTCAAAAAGCAAAATCCAAGATTTAAAACAGACTGTAATCAAGCCACTGGGATCATGGGATATCTTCAAAAATATAGAATTAGTAGTTTCCTTCTGTGGATGGTATCGGATTTAGTTTTCCCCATCTCCCTATTGACAGTGGATTACCAGAAGAGAATCTGAATGGCTGTGGGCTAGGACCTATCCTTTCTCCTTCCCTGCCAGGCTCAGATGGTAGGCAGGTACTGGACTGAACGTCTGGGGGCCTGAAATAATTACAGGGCTGAGCATGGGGCCAGTCCAGGGAAATGGACAGGACTTGAAGTCAGAAGCCTGGGCAGCATGACGTGCATTCATTTAACAGTGATGCACTGAGTGGCTGTTGTGCACCAGGAGCTTTTCCAAACAGCTGGGACACTTTCGTGGAATAACATCCCTTGCCTTTATGGGGCATACATTCAAGTGGTGGGAGACCAGAAGTATACAACAAACATGATAATTGAGTAACGCTATAGTGTGTTAGAGGTTGAAAAATGCTATGGAAAAAAATAGAACAGGGCCATAGGGACCAGAAGCGCCATGGACCCATTTGGGGTGTGGGTTTCGTGTCTTAAATAAATGAGTCAGGGGAGCTCTCATTAGAAAGGTGTCACTTGAATTAAAGACTGGAAGGATGTCCGCTTTCTCTTCCCAAATCCATGTGCTGAATCCCTAGCCCCCATTGTGATGGTATTTGCAGATAAACAGATCTTTAGGAGATAATCAAGGTGGAATGAGATCATGAGTCTGGACCCTAATCTGATAGGACTTGTGGTCCTATAAGAAAAGGGAGAGAGAGATCTCTCTTTTCCCCCGTGTACCAGGGAAAGGCCGTGTGAGCACCTAGTGAGAAGGTCATCATCTACTGGCCAGGAAGAGAACTCTCACCAGAAACTGAATTAGCTAGAACCTTCACTTTGGACTTCCAGCCTCCAGAATAGTGAGAAAATAAATTTTGTTATTTAATCCACCACGTGTATGGTATTTTGTTATAGCAGACTAATACATTAACTGAGCCTGCACACTGGTGGACTGGACAGGCCTTATGTACAGGTGGTTTCCACCTCCCTCCCCTCTGCAGTGGTCCCCACGGAGGCAGGAGACAGCATAGGAAGAACTCTGAGACCACAGTGCTGTTACTGTCCAGTCAGCATCTAGCATCCTGGTTGCCAGGAAATGCCTCTTATCACTTAGGTAGAATGAATAGCAAAGCAAGGCAGAAAGGAGGAGAGACATGTCTCACCCACCAGCTGAGCAGTCCTCAGCCTGGTCTGATAATATTGCCAGGTGTTCCAACATCACAAGAAACACTGTTAAGCAAGGAAGGAGGGAAATCCTTGAAATTCTTTGTAGCATTTCCACTATCTGGGAAAGAAGGCTTTGAAATGCTTTCATCCCAAGGCCTGAAATGTGGGAGAGGGCCCATAGTGCCCCAAGAAGAAGCCCATGAATAACTTTGGGTAACTGCCCCAACTTTAATTAACTATGTCCTGTTATGTATTTGTTTTACAACAAGTTGAACAAATGGAGTCTGGAGCAAGATAGGGATTCTGGCTAACAGATCCTCACACATACCTAAGTTTGGGTAGTCACATCCCCCCCCAGGAAAGCTGGCACCACATTTACCTGTCAATCAATACATGTAAATTTTCACTCTCATCCCACCAACTGTATAAGTCCTCAAAACAAAGGACTTGCTCTCTGGACTCCCAGGCCATCAGGCCTCAGGCCACCCAGGGGCTTGCTACCCTGGACTTCAGCCGCTCTTTTGCTGTACTGCTTTGCCTTGAACTTATGCCTTTCACTCCCCGGGCCCGCCTTAGCTAGGCCTGTTCTTTTCATGGGAATGGATCACTAATAAATTCTAATTGCATGCTAATAGATTTGCTGATCTGTAATTCTTTACATGCATTAGTAAGAAAAGCCAGGTCTCTCCCATCAACACCACTTCCCAGGCTTCAGCAGTGAGGCGGTTACTCACCTTAAGAAGCATTTCAGTCAGACACATTAAAAACTAACCAATCATGTGCAAGGAACAAATGTGTGTGCTGCAAGTTCAAGGACAAAGTAAAAAGCAAAAAGTTGATGAAGAGGATGAGTGCTCTTGCCTCCAGTTTATTGGCCTTCCCGCTATCCCCAGAGGCACTGCAGCACAGTAAGTAAAAATACCTCTGGTTGTTTCAGGGTGGGTTTGGCATTCTAAAAATCATCGTCATCATTATTATTATCATCGTTGTCATTATCATCATAGATATATAGTCATTATCTTCTTCAGGACTGTTCTGACAACAATCCTGAAAACAAGTACTATTTTCACCCCTTTGTACATACGAGGAAGCCAAATTCTAGATGATCTGGGAAACTGCACTGTTTGCACATGTAGTGCATGGTAGCAGCGGGCTCCGAGCCCCAGTCAGCTCCCTTCTCCTGCCCACTCCATTCCACTGCAAACTTAGGCCGAAGCCATTTGTGCTCACTATTTCCTTAGGATGGAATACTGTCAGAATTTATATATCTGTTAATCCCACCAAAAATGGGCATAGCTGCTCTTTTTCCTCTTGGCCCTATATCATATCAGAGCGCACTATACCATCGAAGGTGAAATAAAGTATTTTTCAAACAACACTAGGTAAATTTCATCTTCTCCCTTGAAAACTGCTGCTTACCTGATTTAGATTTGATCGTTGTCCTCCAAATGTAGCAGCCCAAATTCTACTAACATTTGAGTGGGGGGGAAAGTCCATTCTGGAAAAAAAAATGGATTATCCAGATGGGATAGCAAAATCTGTTACCAGGCTCTAAACAGCAACAGTGCATAATTAGCAGCTGCTAAATAATAGAAGTCAATTGAACAAAAATATGGTATGCTTGGTATTCAGTTATTAAATACCTTATGTTTCCAAACTGCTTTTTTCAGTGGCTGAAAATCCTCCCAGGGTCATTTCAGCATGTATGCCTGGACACCAAACACAGAAAATGGACAGACTCTTTTTGGACAAACTTCTAAAGGCAGCTATTGCTACCTCCAACAAGCAGGAAGAGACATGACTATTTTATATCCGCCCAATGGAAAAACCCCATTTGTCAAAAGGAACCTGTAAGTGGGTTGCCATTATCAGAGACATCAACAGCCCGTCTCCCTGGGAGACAGCGAAACCCCCATTTATCTAAATTATCTCTGTACGATGACAGAGTGATTGCTCACTAATGGTCAGTAACAGTTTTCTTTGTCATTTTCCTAGTCATTACCTCCTCAGAATGAACTCCAGAATAAACTGCTTGCAGTCGGTGACTAGAATGTTAATTTCCTCCTCACTTTGGTGGCTCAGTCTCCTAAACATGGGGACCCTGCTATCACATTTCTGACATTTTCATTTTGTGATAAAGAATACCTGCCTTAGAGGCATTTCTGATAAACGCAGAAATGCTTTACATGAAAACAAAAAATGCTGTTGTGTTTTCCCGGGTTGTGAATTTGCTCTCCTCCAATACGCGTGTAGTGACTGAATGCTCACACAGGTCGGGCAGAGGTATTTGCTGGCGTGCTGGCTCGAATCCTGTGGCTTTATCAGTCCATGTCACAGATTTTTATATTTCAGGCCACCCCGCCGCATTTGTAGATATCAACGACACAGTAAAATCGATTGCCTTTGAGAGCAGAGTCCGTGAATATTTTGCTGCCACAGCGCATGCCCCGAAGCCCCCAGTCCTTTCTGAGGAGGGGGTGACTGCTGTATGTGATTCTCTCTCCGATAAAAGCTAGATCAGATTTCTAAAAATTAAAAGCCCAAGACAAAAGGATAGTAAGAACACAGGCCTTTTTTCTTTAATAATGACAACTGAGTTCTTTTTGTACAAAATGAAAAATTAAAAAATAAAGAAGAACTGGTTGTACCAGAGAAAGTAGGTCATTGCCGTTCAAATGGCCAGCTCCCTGGGAAATTGAGTCCCAGAGGCCTAAACAATTAGCCGGGACTCAGAACAGTAGCTGCAGTGGCCGCCACAGGCTGGGCAAGCTGTGTTGCTGTGCTCCCTTCTGGTGCAGAACTGCCACCTTGTGAAAGATCAAATGAAGTGAATGAAGATGCTCTAGAAACAAATGTGTAGGAATCTCATCGCTGCGCATTTATGAGCAAGGGAGTGGTAAGCAATTCCATATGCTTTCCGAAAATAAGCCGCTTCGCTTTTACGAAAGACCTACCCTAGCCCTTGTTCTCACTAACTGAAAGAAATAGAAAGATTTTCACAAACACCCACAAAAATGAAAATGGCGTTCAGTGTTTGTTCTGCAGCTAGTCCTTGTAAAGGCAGTGTCCTCCCTCCCCCAGCAGCCAGACTGGTAGCACCAGGCTCTGTCCCCAGAGCATGAAAGGGTGCTCGGCTTAGCATAAAACTGGACGTATTGTTACAATGGCGGTGAATGAAATAAAGACATTGTGCATGAGCTGAATTTTGGGGAATGCTCAAAAACTTTTCATGTATATTAACAATTGCTTCTTTACATCATGTGGGTTTACAAAAGGTTTCGTAGGAACACTCTACTTTCAGAAGGGGGTGGGCCTGTAGCCTCCTTCTCAGACCAGGATAATCTCAGCCTCACGGCTTGGTTGGTTGCTTTGACCATTTGTTTGTTCACTTAAAATGCAACATGTGACCATAATTTTCTGGCACAGTAGACTCGAAATGATTTGCCTCATCATACTTGGAAGTACATATATGCTTGTAAGAATGAATATCCTCATCCGGACTTGGGAAACTATGGTCACTAAACTCACACCGGACCCATGTCTCCTTCCAACGAAGGCTCACAGCCTGCCGTCCTGCTGTCATCTTTCCTGTCCTAACCGGGCCATGCGGGTGGTCACTTAACCTCACCCCCAGAGCACACAGATTTCCAGATGCCAATTAAAACCAGCAGCCTATATGCTCTATGGGCATCTCAGAGGTATTTTATCCATGACAGTGAACTCAGCTTTTTCCCCTCTCAGAGTCGTGTTACAGTCCATTGAGTCTGACAAATCAGAAACTACCAGTTATCCTAAAATCCATCTTCCCCTTCACTTCCAAGCCAAACCCAGCCCGCTCCCTAGAATACATTCCCACCTCTGCATGCTGGTTACCTCTGCATATCAGACCTCCCCCCATCCCTTTTGTACACTTTTCCAACAAACTTAACTGGTTTCTTCATTTCTAGTTTCTTCAACTCCAGGCCATTTCCCACATTACTTTCAACTTTTTAAATTAAAAAAACAAAAACTACCTTGTCAGGGTCCTAATTTAATACATAATCCCCAAAGGGTCACTGGTTCAATTCCCAGTCAGGGCACATGCCTGGGTTGTAGGCCAGGTCCCCAGTAGAGAGCCTGTGAGAAGCAACCACACATTGATGTTTCTCTTCTCTTTCTCCTTTCCCCTTTCTCTATAAATAAATAAATAGATAGATAGATAGATAGATAGATAGATAGATAAATAAATAAATAAATACTAGGTCTATGTGCCTACTGGGGAAAAGATAAAATACATAATAAAATGCTTAAGTTCTCCAAATTTCTTAGCGTGGCATTTTATTTAGCCCCAACTCAGTCCCTAAACCCCACTCCAAAAACCCCATCACAGTCCTGATCCAGAGATTCCACTGCACTTCATTTCTGTTGTCAGCTTTGTCAAATTGTCCTTCCCTCTGCTTTCACTTTCATGCATCATTTAAAAACAACCTTAAATCCCATCTCCTTTGTTTAAATTCCTTTCCATCCCTTTAGTAAGTTAACCTTACTTCATATTTTCTTTTCTCCGTGCTTTCCTAGCTTAATATCCATGGCTGTGACAGCACTTAACACACTGAACTGAGGCTGTTGGCTCACGTCTCTGCTCCCCTTTTCAGTCTGTCAGCCCCTTAGGACAGAAACTATTGTTGACGCCTCCATGTGTCTCAGTCCCCAGCATACCACAGACCTTAATGAATACATGCTGAATTGAATGACTATAGATGGGATGTCTGATGTTCTAATTTGATCTAATATTTTTTCTTCTAAAACAAAATATGATGCACTTCCAGTTAAGATGGTAGCCTAGGTAAACATGGCTCACCTCCTTGCACAACCACATCCAAATTAAAACTAAATTATAAAACAACCAACACTCAGAACCATCAGAAATCGAGTTGAATGGAAGTCTGACAACTACAGAATTAAAGAAACCATATCTATCCAGACTGGTAGGAGGGCAGAATCATGGAATGGGCTGGTCCCACATCCACGTGTGGTGGATAAAAATGCGAGAGGAATATTTCAGGAATGAGGAGTCCCAGTCCCACACCAGGTCACCCAGCACAAGGTTCCAGTGCCAGGAAGATAAGGCCCCATACTTCTGGCTACAAAACCCCGCAGCAATTGAGTCAGTAGAAGACACTTCTGGAGTCCCAAGCAGTCCCTCGTAAAGAATCCACACGTGAACTTACTCAGACTCACTCCCTCTGAGCTCCAGCACTAGGGTAGCAGCTTGAAAGACACCAGTGGCATACAGGGAGGACCTGAAGTGTCTGGCACTGGAGCAAGAGCTGGGGGACAGCTTTCTCCAGACAGATAGGTGGGCAGAGCCACAGAGCTGGCAGGCAGGCACCATATCTGGAACTCCATCAACCTGGCTAATACTGTTAGTCCTGACCTGGGGATCCCCTGAGGCTCCATCCCACCCAACTTATAGCTGTTAACAGTGGCTTTTCCATGTGAAGGGCTGGTCTTGGCTTATGTTTCACAACTTCTTAAATCCCTTCAAACAGGCACCAGCTGGCCTCAGTGAGCTCCCAACTCCCATCCTTTTGCTAAGTGGCCCAGGCATGGCACTAGCAGCAGCCAGCCTAGATTCACAGTTTGGCTTCACCTAGGAATCTCCAAGCCCACCACAAGTAGCAGCCATCTCATATAGCTTTATAGCTTAGGAAGTGTGGCCCCAAGCAAAACATAGGTGGGAGCTAACCTTGGCCTGTACCACCTGGGAAACTGAAGGGCCTTCCCACCCAATAGACAGCTACAGACCATATTGGAGCACCACCACCCTGCCCCTGCACAGGTGATGCTCCATGGAGGATGGAGGTTGGTAGTCAGTGGTCATAACCAGTCCTTGAAGCTCACTGTCCTGGGTAAATCCTTTCTATTGAACTGCCAACAGCAACCAAGCCTCAACTACTAGAAGAGAGTGTACGCAGCCCACACAAAGGGCACACCTTGAGTACTCAGTGTGGGTGATAAGGAAGCTGTCCTGGACCCTAGAACATCTCCTACATTAAGCCATGAGACAGGGAGTTATAGCAGCTGTACCTAATATATAGAAGTAAACACAGGAAGGCTGCTAAAATGAAGAGACAAAAAACATGGCCCAAATAAAAGAACAGATCAAAACTTCAGAAAAAGAGCTAAACAAAATGCAGATAAGCAATTTATCAGATGCAGAGTTCAAAACAGTGGTTATAAGGATACTAAAGGAACTTAGTGAGAATCTCAACAGCATAAAAAAAGATCCCATCAGAAACAAAGGATACACTAATTGAAATAGAAACAATTTACAGGGAAACAACAGGAAAGCAGATAAAACCAAGAATCAAGTCAGTGATTTGTAACATAAGGAAACAAAAAACACCCAAGAAGAACAACAAGAAGGAAAAAGAATTTTTAAAAAGTGAGAATAGAGTAAGAAGACTCTGAGACAACTTCAAATGTTCCTACATTCGCGTCATAAGGGTGCCAAAAGAACAGAAAGAACAAGAAATTGGAAATCTATTTGAAAAAAATAATGAAAGAAAACTCCTCTAATTTGGTGAATGAAATAAACATGCAATTCCAGGAAGCACAGAGAACCCCAAACAAGATGGATGCAAAGAAGTCCACTCCAATATACATCATAATTAAAATGCCAAAGGTTAAGATGAAGAGAGAACCTTTAAAGTAGCAAGAGAAAAACAGTTGGTTACCTACAGGGGAGTTCCCATAAGATTTCTAGCTGATTTCTCAAAAGAAACTTTGCAGGCTAGGAGGGATTGGCAAGAAAGTATTCAAATTCATGAAAAGCAAAGACCTACAGCCAAGAGTGTTCTACCCAGGAAAAATATCATTTAGAATTCATGAGCAGATAAAGAACATCCCAGACAAGAAAAAACTAAAGGAATTCATCATCACTAAACCATTATTATATAAAATGTAAAAGGAATTTATTTAAGAAAAAGAAGACCAAAACAATGAACAATAAAATGGCAGTAAATACACAACTATCAACAACTGAATCTAAAAAACAAACTAAGAAAACAAGAAGAACAGAGGCAGAATCATGGATACGAACAGCATTTTGATGGTTGCCAGGTGAGAGGGTAGTGTAGGTGAAGAGATGAGTAGATTAAGAAGTACAAATAGGTAGTTACAGAAGAGCCATGAGGAAGTAAAGTACAGTATAGGAAGTGGAGCAGCCAAAGAACTTACAGGCATGGCCCATGGACATGAACAATTGTATGGGGATTGCCTGAGGGAGTGGGCCTCTGGGGTGGGTGCAAAGGGAAAAAAATCCGGACAACTGTAATAGCATAATCAATAAAAGAATTTTTTAAAGCACTAAAAAATAAAACAAAACGTGATTTTAAAAAATTACTACTTTTCAATTCCAAAGACATTTGCTGTCTTGATAATAACGCATCATCTGTCTAGTGGACAGATGTTGATTAGTCCCATTACCCAGACAGTAGGAATCTTGAGCAGAGAGTGTCTTCTGAACAACACAATCATGAATGAGACAAGGGACAATAACCCTGAGATCTGAGAGGTCTAGCAAATCTGTCGCCTAGGGCTAGCCTGAGGTGGGGGAGAACCATAAAGTCAATAAACCAGCCCACAGGCACTGCTGAGATTTTATGAGGCCCTTAGAAAGCATTTTCCCTACCTGAAACTTCCCCCAAAATCTACAGTCCCTTAAATTTAGTTTGAATTTGATATAAAATGTGCAGTGATTTGCTAAGGGCTTTTCATATTATCCCTCACCAGCTTTAGGAGAGTTCTTGGCCATGTCAGCATCCATGGACTTTGCCCTGAGAAGGGACATGAAGCAACCTTACTTCAGAGAAGGGAGCTGAGAATATTGGGTATTAAACTCCACCGAATCAATAAACTCAAGGTCATAATAAAAAGCCAAAAGCTGAAACTATGAGGAGCCTGAGTCCCACTTGTAACAGAAACAGTCCTACTTTCTCAGTGGATCCTGACAGCATGAGGTTTTACCACATAGTATGAGGACTGAAGTTGGAAATGTTGACGAGTCATCAATAAAAAGTTAAACTATTTCTTTAAGAAGCCAAATGAGTATGGGATGTTTTAGGAAGAGTTTCCCCCAAATGGCATAATGTTGAAAATTTTGTGCTTAAAAGAATAAAGTATCATTGCCTGGTGATTTGCTTTTTGTCAATTAGCTTGTTTCCTACTCATGCTGAGTCAACCAAGGTATTTGTTGCATCATTAGACTACCTCCAAGTGGGTAATATACCTGAAATTCATTTTTAGATGTAAATGGTTTTGAAAAATATTTTGCTCACCTTTGTGAAAATAAATGGTAGACTGTACTATTTTATATGCTCAAAAACAAATGCTGAAAAATGTATAACATTTAAGATAACTATATATTACAGCTTTCAACATTGTCTTATTATAAATATATGCTCTGTGAGTTCTTTGCCTTCTTCCCAGACTAGATGGTAAGTTAATTTGAAGGTAGACTGTGCCTAACTCATCTCGTGTCTTGTGCAGCACCTAACAGAAATGGCTGACACCATTAACATTCTCAACGTTAGTGGTGACAAGGAACCATCAGCAGGGAACCCTAGCCTAGTCATCATATACAGATTCTAAAAGTAAAACCAAGAAGGCCTATCTCCTTCTGGAGCACCTGGTGCCCAAACAAATAGGTGCGTTCATTGATCAGTTGCCTCCCATATGTGCCCTGACCAGGGACTGATCCTGAAATATTTTGGTGCACAGGATACCGCTCCAACCAACCAAGCCACACTGGCCAGGGCAGTAAGTGCATCTTAATATGTGCTTTTCGTTATTTTTACTTTTCTGACTCTGCTGAACCCTTGCTCCCACTCTTATTCCCTCATCCTCACTGAAAAATTCTCAGCCATTTCTGTACAGATCAAAGTTGAATTCAGTTCATGCTGGCTCTTTTCCCTGTTGCAAATAGTTATTACTAATCTAAATCTGTCCTTACCACTTTCACTAGTGTCCAGAGCAATTCCTTTGCTTCTCCTCCATGCGAAACCCAGTCCAGATAAGTCCCCAGCACTCGCTTCCTGTTCCATTGTGTCAGACAGTGGGCTGAGCCAACACGTTGGAGCTCTTTTCCCCTTTGCCCAAGAGACAGCTGCAGGCATTCTCTCCTGCAGACCCCTTAGCCAATTTCGATGTCACCTCATAAAGACCATCCTATACCTCATGGTTTGGGGTTACAGCTGTCCCCTAGATTTGCCAAAGATGAAATTTATGTTTTTCACATTTAATTCCCTGTGATTTTAAGAATGGTTTAGAAAAAAAGAGGGTGGTAGTGCCATTTTCAGTGTGCCATTTTAAAAGTAAAATTTAGGATTTACTTTTAAGATAAAATTTACTCATGATACAGCATCAATGTCAAATCTAAAAACGCAACAGCCTTGGATTTATTGAAACCAAAATGTTGGCCAGTAATACCCACCAATATAAGCATCAAATCGGACTGACTCACCTTTAGTGACTGCATGTGGACCAGGTGGTACCATACCTAATAGCCTGATTGGTTGAAATTTGTTTCACAGAAACTATCATTAAAGTTTGCACTGGGAGCACCTTTCTCAGCTCAGATTACTCTCAAATGTTACTCTTCCTGCTGTAATGGGTTTGACATGACTCATACCAGAAAATGGATGGAATTACGGAAAAAGCAACTCTGTGCCTCGCTCCCTGGTGTTAACCTTTACAGGGAGAAAGACAGAAGTTTTCAAAACACACTGGAGAGAAGCACAGCTTCCTTATTAATTTTATTTCTGGAATTGTTCAAGAGGGTAAGAGCAGGAGTCCCAACTGAGTGTATTTTACTACAAAGTCTGAGTGGGGCACACAGGCCAGAGCAAGACTGGGAAACACCAAATAGACTCAAAATGTTGATGCTTCAAGTGAGCGCCAGGCAAAGAACAACAACCTATTAATAATTTAGTTACATCAAGACTAGTCGCTGCACTTGGTGTGCTGAATTTCACATGTAAATTTTTTCTATGTATAATCTTACCAGTTAATTTCTTCATTCATTCGCTCATTTACTCATCAAACAGTTTTTGTGCTGAGCATGGTAGATTACTATCATTGACTAGAGCAGAAGAGCAGTTTTTTCAAATCCGCTTCTCATAGCAGAGTATGAATCTCTAGACTTAAAAGAAGCCTTAATTCTCCAAACCAGCCTTTAAGAAATGACATAATAGACTTATGTTTTAGCAGAATGGTTTATAAAAATCATCAATCAATTTGTCATTAAATATAACACTAAGAGGAAGAAGCCCTGGCTGGTGTAGCTCAGTGGATTGAGCACGGGCTTGCGAACCAAAGGAGCACAGTTCGATTCCCAGTCAGGGCACATGCCTGGGTTGCAGGCCAGTTCCCAGCAGGGGACACACAAGAGGCAACCATACATTGATATTTCTCTCCCTCTCTCCTTCCCTTCCCCTCTGAAGATAAATAAATAAAATCTAAAAAAAAAGGAAGAATGATGCCCTGCATCCCTTTTCACATTCTTAGTACACTTTCAATTAATATTCACTGAAAGAAAAAAGTATGTATAATGTGTATGTATATATATATATATCATAGGTAAACTAGTTCATAATGCTGCATATCAACTATATTAATTCAAATAAGGAATCAGTCTGTGAGAAGTGTTGCTATGATAAATCACAGCCGTAGCAGCATAAAAAACAAGCGGTACATATCTAAAAGGCTCAGGGAAGTAATTATTCACCCATATACATGTCAGGGGGACATTGTGCACTTATTAGCAAACTAGTTATTTGTCACCTTCAAAGAAACCAAATATTTTTTTTATTTTCCCAGAGACTGGACAATAAACTTCCTTCCATAAATGCTTTGGATCTGTAAAAACACTCATTACTTCAAAGTGCCAGAATCCTCTGGAAACCGACCCGGCCAGCCTTGCCTGTCGGCAAGGTGACAGAACACGTTTACTGGCTCAGATGCCCCGTCACCCTCGCCAGTTGGCAATGACTCTGCTAAAGCCACGACACAAAATGAAAAGAGGCCACCTAAAAACTGATGGATATACTACTTTTCACGTTGGACTGAAATCGAAATTTTTTGGTTTTTAACCTTGAAATATGGTTTTCTAAGAAGACTTCTTTGTTTGGAAAACAAAACATACAAAAATAAATAAAACAGCCAAAAAGTATGGAGTAAAATAAAATACAAAGAGGAAGGGTTATTGAAGTAATATGAAGAAGCCTCAAAGAAATGAAATAAAATTGAGTTTATGAAAACCTGGGAAGTCGGGGTCTGATTCTCTGTCTCTCCTCCTCTCCCCGCCCTTCCCCATGTGCGGGTTTTCCTGCTGTGTGGTCTCATCTCTTCCCTTTCCCCGGCACCTGCAGTCGCTGACCTGCTTCCTCTGACAATGATTCCATTTTATTGCTCTGGTGCTCTTTAACGTCTGACTGTAGCTCCGGTCTCTGAGTTCAAATTGTTGATAATCAGAGATAATCAGATGGTCACTGGCTGTCCAAACTAACTGGCTTTTTGGAGGTCAGGCTCCCAGCTCCGGTCCAACAGGTTGAAAGCACATAGTGTAAAATGTGGGCCCCTTTGCCTGTGCTGGGGCTGGGGTGTCATGACAGGAAAGGTGGCATGAGGGGTGGACATGCTCAGCTAAGCTCATCACGTGCAACAATGAGCAGAACCCTCGGAAATCAAGCTCCCTTCTACCACAACAGTCCACACGTGTCAGGAATCCGAAGGCGTACTAATTCAGGCTTCCTGGTTGGTCGGGGCAGGTACTCTTGAGGCGAACTTCCTGAGTGTGAATCTCACCAATTCATTTACTAGCCTTGTGAACTTGGGCAAATTGCCTGACTTCTCTGTGTCTCAGCATCTTCACCTATAAATTGGGGAAATGATTGCATCCATGTTCCACTCTTACCAAGGGATGTATCTAAATCACAGATCTGATCCTTTACAATAAAAATAGTAAATTCCTCCACAAGGCAACAAGGCCCCTTTCCCTCTCCCTCCCAGCGCCATGTCCTGTCCCTGTGTGTGATTCCCGAGCGTTCATTCATCCCATAGCACATAAAGCACAACAGGTAGGGCCATGCACAGTGGGGCAGTTAGCAGTGCCAGCAGGGGGCAGGTACTATAGGCCTGGCTTGGACTATAACAATGTATAGAGTCTTGGTCTGTGTGAAGTCCATGTTCTTGTAAAATGAGATTTTTTTAAGAAGTCAAAAGGAAATATACAGTAGGTTGCCTGGGGAAAAGTACCATGAGGACGAACCAAGCAGGAAAGGGGAGAGAGAGGCTGCCAAGGGAGGTGTTTGTTCCTCTTTATAGGGTGGTCAGTGAAGCCTCACTGTGAGGTTAGAGACCTGAAGCAGGCCGGGTGGGGGCGGGGGAGTGCTGCAGAGGGAAGAGCTGGGAAGGATGAAGGCAGGAGGGCGCCTGCTGGGTTTGAGGATGAGAAAGGGGCTGAGGTGGGCTGGGCCTTGGGAAGCAAATGGAAGAAGAAGGGAGATGACCGACCACAAGCAGGTTTTGAGTGAGAAGCAGCATCGTCTGATGTGGGTCTTAACTGGCTTATGTTCCTGCTGCGTTGAGAATAGCCCAAAGGCAGAGCAGAAAGACCAGTTAGAGGTGACTGCCCCCCTCCGGACTTGACAGGCTTTCATGCCCCCTGGGCTCTAAGTTTCTCAAGGGCAGGCTCTGTGTCTCATTGCTCCGTATTTTTCTCCAGCTCCTACCTACATGGAGTAGATATCAGTTAGTAATAAACACATGCTTCTATGACATTGTAAGTGTGGGGTTTTTTTCTATCCAGAATTCCCTTTCTGCCAGTGGGTGGTTCAGCCTTTTAAAGTAGCTCAGACATCATTCCTTTAGCAACCTACCTGAGAGTCTCCAGATAGACTTGGGGAGCTAGTCTTGCTTAAAAGCTTGTCAGGTTATTCTAATATGTAGCCAGGGTTGCACAGGGAAACACATACATGCACCTATACAACAAACAAATCAACAAACAAACCAACCAGGGACAACAGATCTCAGAATGTATCTGTCTTGGAGCCCAGAGAGAGGCAGCACGGGAGCTATTCAGGTCAAGTTTGGAACCTTTTCCCTAGAGAGGGGCAAGGAAACATTGTGCCAGGTTATTTCAGTTAATTTTGCAAATAGCCACTGTTTCTTTGCCAGAATGAGAATCTATTAGTATCAGGTGACTGGTAAGAGGGCCAAGTCCAGTTGACTCAAGTCTCCCAGGGATAAGGTAGTAATTAATTAGGAGTAAAAATGTGAGCTAGAAGAAAGAGCCCATAGTTTTGTGAAATAATGGAATTGAAGTAGTGAAGTTATTTCTCCTTTATTTCTATTACCTTGAATCTGTGAGGCCTCTGCTTCAGTATAATTTAAATAGATATTTCTTTCTTACAATCTAGGATATGTTTCTGGAATGCCACAGATAAAAATTTGTTTTATTGTGTTTCTCAAAGAGAGGCTTAAAGACTTTCTGTGCCCCTGAGTAGTTCATAAAATGCAGATTCCTGAGCCCCATCCCAGGTAGGTGAACGGGAACCTCCGCAGTGGAGCCTGACAATCTCTATTTTATTCGGTTTTACTCATGCATGCAGGTGCAGCGAGTGTTTCAAAGAGATGGCTCCTTTCGGTAAATTGTTCTTTTCTTTTTTTTATAATGCAGAAAGTACCAGTGGGTGGTCTGTGTTCCTTAAGCACCAAGAAAAAGTCCGTGTGAACATCCCTTGCTCTAGCACTCTTGGTTCCTAAGGGACGTGGGAGTCCAGGGCACGCGGAGGTGGCGCAGACAGCGGACTCGCTCCCATTGGTGTCGGAAGCGAGGCCCCTCCTGCTCCCATAATTTGACATTTTAGTGGTCCATAGCCTTCTGTTCCAGAGTGTTACTGTCGCACAGAGGAGCAGCGATCTGTGCTGTCTGGCTTCGCGTCACTCTGGATCGAATGACTTTTGTCTGACTTCGGAAGACCTGCAGGCGTTCCCTTGGAGGCTTCAGCAATCAATAAAGCCAAAAGGCAAGTAACATCGTTTTAAGGACAACTCGTCAGAGAGTGTTATAGAGAACAGCCTAACGAAGTGATTCGAGGCCCCTCCGCTGACCAGGGAGGTGTCAGGAACTGCACTGCAAAGATTCTCCTTTCAGTAAGAAAACGCCCAACTGACCTGCACACCGGCCCTGCTCTCAAGAAGCCAGGAGAAGCAGCAGAAGCAATGGGAAGGGCTAGGGTCCACTGCCCATCACTCCTTAGCCAAGACCCATGGAGGAAAGGAACAGCCTTGTCTTTAAAGCTGTGAAAAGAGGCATTTCTTGTCATACACATCACACATGAATTCACATGGGGCAGGATGAGATGTTAGAATTTCATCCACATATACAAGAATAAAGTTAATTAATAATGACTTAGACAATGAGTGTGAGGACTGGGCAAAGAACAGCTCACAATCAGAGATACTGGTCACCTGAGGTCCCCTCCAGAGGCTGGAATGATGGGCAACTCCACTATCTGTAAAAATGGTCAATTGTAAACTTAAATATCACATTTTACATGTATTGGACCCCAAGCCTTGAGTAGGCACTTAATGAATACTTGCTGACTGGTGTAGCAATTGGCAGTGAGAGGGAGCTCCTTTCTCAGTCAGCCAGCTGCTGTCTATTTTTCACAGACTGCTTGTCAGGATCTGCTCTGTAATACACAGCCTCACAATATCTGGTGCCAAGATTTGATTTGAAACCAAATGAGAAAGAACCAAACAGGTGGTAAATATCCAGGTGTTTCTGGGGTTACATTGATATCGCCCTTGTTATCATCAGAGAGAAAGAAACTTGAGATCAAACAGTAAGTGGCTTATAGAAAGGTCATATGCTGGAACGAAAAGCAGGAGGAGTTAAAATTAATCCATTCTGAGTAGCCTAAGTAGACTCTAAAAAATTACATGCAGAAGGTCAAAAAAGCATGTGGGCATATACTAGTGTAACTGTTATTGGTAGTGTAACTTGTTTAATTAGCACAAGTCTTCCTTTAAGATGAAATGCATCAAAGGATAAACAGATGGCTGTCGAATAAGTACATTCAGTATATGGGCACACTACTCCATAGTGCTAGCCATACAAGATAAATGCCACTTGCTTGATTAATCCAATTGTCTTTATCCACTATATAAGTGGCAGTGATAACTATCTCAGGGTTGGTTCTGAAAATAGCCAGTTCACACACTCTGCTGGCCTGCGATGGCACTGATGTTAATTGCTAACCTATATTCTCTTACAGGTGAATACAGTTATCCTTTATCACATAGATATCAAATGTCTGAACCCACAAAATCAGCAACAGCTTCATTCAAAACACACTGTTGGGAATGCACATGTATAAGCTCAAATTGAAAATGAAAAACCAAGAATTTCATCAAATGTTAAAGCGTTTATGGAAGCAGTTATCTAAAATGAAAGTGCACAAACATAGTAAGCTGTGCAGTCCATGGGTCCTCTTTCATCAAGCCAGTCACCGGATCTCCGGCCACCCTCCCTGTCCTGTGAAAGCAGCTGGTCTCAGAATACCAGGAAGACGGAAGCACACTGAGAGAGCAAAGCACGTATGTGACCTGAACAGAGAACAGGGATGCCTGGAATAGGAAGGGCAGGGACTTCTAATCGTAATAATAATCAAGAAGCATTGGAGACTTCCACCAAGATGGAGGCGTAGGTGGAAGCACTGTGCCTTCTCACACAACCAAGTTTAAAAACAACAAAGTTTTAGCAACAAAAACACAGCCAAACCACAGGAAATTGAACTATATGGAAGTCTGACAACAACGAACCCTTCAGCCAAACTGGTAAGAGGGGCAGAGCCAGCAGCAGAGCGGGGTCCAGACAAGATCCACCGGACCGACTCGGGCGTGCGAACCAGGGGGGCTGGCAGCTGTGAGCGGATCACAGGTGTGGAGTAGCAGCTGGTGGACCCACTGAAGGCTAACCGTGGTCACACATTTGCGTGCAGATAAACTGGTGAAGGAGCGAGCAGTGAGATGGACTGCGCAGGCCCCAGTGGTGGGAAGCAGCAGAGGGGACCTCCATTGTCCCTCTCTGACCCGCCCCCACATACAGCATCACAAACCAGCGACCTGGGTGGCCCCACCCTGGTGAACACCTAAGGCTCCGCTCCTCATACGTAACAGGCACAAACAGATCAAAACATGGCTCAACAACAACTCAGAGCCCCAGAGCCCATAACTCTAAGTGATGAAGAAATAGCCAAACTTTCAGATGCACAGTTCAAAGCACTGGTGATCAAGATGCTCACAGAGCTGGTTGATTATAGTCACAAATTAGAGGAACATATGAAGGCTAAACTAAGGGAAATGAAAGGAAATGCACAGGAAACCAATAGTGATGGAAAGGAAACTGGGACTCAAATCAAGGGAGTGGACCAGAAGGAAGAAAGAAACAACCAAACAGAAAAAAATGAAGAAACAAGAATTCAAAAAAATGAGGAGAGGCTTAGGAACCTCCAGGACATCTTTAAACATTCCAACATCCAAATTATAGGGGTACCAGAAGGGGGAAAGGAACAGCAACAAGTGCAAAACTTATTTGAACAAATAATAAAGGAGAACTTCCCCAATCTGGCAAAGGAAATAGATTTCCAGAAAATCCAGGAAGCTCAGAGAGTCCCAAAGAAGTTGGACCCAAGAAGGAACACACCAAGGCACATCATCATTACATTAGCCAAGATTCAAATGAAGGAGAGAATCCTAGAAGCAGCAAGAGATAAGGGGACAGTCACCTACAAAGGAGTTCCCATCAGACTGTCAGCAAATTTCTCAAAAGAGACCCTACAGGCAAGAAGGGGCTGGAAAGAAGTATTCCAAGTCCTGAAATCCAAAGACCCACATCCAAGATTGCTCTATCCAGCAAAGCTTTCATTTAGAATGGAAGGACAGATAAAGTGCTTCTCAGATAAGATCAAATTCAAGGAGTTCATCATCACCAAGCCCTTATTATATGAAATGTTAGAGAGACTTACCTAAGAAAAAGAAGATAAAAAAGATGAACAGTGAAAGGACAGCAAACTCACAGTTATTAAGAACCACACCTAAAACAAAAGCAAACTAAGAGACAGCTAGATCAGAAGCAGAACCATAGAAATGAAGATCACATGGAGGGTTAGCAACAGGGGAATGGGAGAAGGAGAAGGGGGGAGAAGGTACAGAAAATAAGTAGCATAGACGGTAGGTAGAAAGTAGATGGGGGGAGGGCAAGAATAGTAGGGGAAATATAGAATCTAAAGAACTTGAGACACGTGGTCATAAACTAAAGGGGGGGATGGTGGGAGAGGGGGTGTGCAGGGTGGAGGGGGATGAAGGGGGAAATAGAACAACTGTAATGGCATAATTAATAAAATATATTAAAAAATAAATTTGAAAAAAAGAAGCATCACATAACTTGGAAATTATGATACATAGCATCCCAGATGCATAGAGACTACAGAGAGATAAGATATTTTCTGAGGAAATTAATTATCTGACTATGCAGCATATGAATTACTCTTTAAACGAAGGTTAAGGAAGACTGAGACCCAAACTCATAGGACTTTCTCCTCTTGTCGGGGGTTTGTAGACTAGAGGAGAATGATGCCTTTTCCAGTTCTGATTGTATTGTAGTAGAGTCAAAATAAATCATTAGAAATTAAAGCATAAAAGTGAAAGAAGTAAAATATCTTGGTAAGCATAACAAAAGTTAAAAAGACAGAAAATAGAAGATCATTTGGAGAAATGGCAATGCTACTTCATATAAATGGAGGCTATGTTTTGGGGGGTTAGCATTTAAACCAAGAAAAAAGTGCCAATGGAAAATGCAATAAATAAGCAAGAGTAAAAAGGCAAGAAAACATTTGCAAATTGTTTAAGTTAAAGAAATAAAGCAAGGGGGCTACTATTACCCATGCTAACAGGGGCCATGATCACCTCCTTTCCTGCTGACCCCCAAGTTCACCTGTGAAGCTCTGGCTCTTACAGGTGCAGGACACACCTGGGAAGAGACCTCCTTCAGCAGAGCTGGAGATGACACCAGTGAACTTGTAGACCTATGTGGATCAGGCCTGCAGGGCAGCTGAGGACTTTGTAGATGGCTAGTGGAATGAAAATGCTGTTTCAGGACTAGAGTCCTGGAGTGAGTTTTTGTTCCAAATCAACGAGGGAGACTGCCAGCCTGCACATAATGAAGCCACCCCAAGCCAGACCCCAGTCCTTGGTGCAATCTGTGGAACAGTGGAGTTTGATGGCAACAAACATCGGGGCTTCAGAACTTTCTCCTGACTGCCCAGGCCTCACCCAGCGACGTGGTGTGGAAGATACAGTGCACGACTGATTTCCGTTCCAAGACCGGGCCACCTAGTAGAGCAGCAAAAGGCCTCTGCTTCAGTTTCACCTCTGCTGGGAAACACTGCTCTCAAAGGTGGGGTGACAAGTCCCTTCTGGTTGTTGCAGGCCGCCCAACCCAGGCTTCACACTGCACCTGCGCCAGTGCAGAGAGCCTGTTCTGAGTGGATACTTGTTTGTCAGAGTTGCTTTTTCAAAACAGTAAACATTTTCTATTTCTCCACTTGCCCAGTAGAGACCCTGAGTCTGGCAATTCTGACAAATAAAATAATAATAAAAATGCTTAAAGAAAAAAATATAGCAAGAGCAAAAATGGTACTAATAATTACTTGACAATTTGAAATGACAAATAAATCAAGGAAATTATCCTGGTCTGCTTCCCTTGTTTGTTTGTTATACTTTAAAAATTTTAGTTCATTATAATCATGGAATTATGAAATTCTGTGACATAAATAAAATGAAAATTAATAGTCAAGCCCTGGCTGGTGTAGCTCAGTGGACTGAGCACAGGCCTACAGATCAAAGGATCGAGGTTGGATTCCCAGTCAGGGCACATGCCTGGGTTGCAGGCCAGTTCCCAGCAGGGGATGCACGAGAGGCAACCATACATTGATGTTTCTCTCTCTGTCTCTCCTTCCCCTCCCCTCTAAAGATAAATAAATAAAATCTTTGAAAAAAGAATATAGGAAAAAAGAGTAAGAATTGATTAAAAATTAATAAGTCAAAATGTTTACCCACTTCTCAGTTTGTACGTAGATAGCATCTTTTTGCTATAACCTCACATGGTAGAGGGGGCAAGTGAGTCGGGGGCTGTCCTTTTTATAAGGGCACTAATCCCAGTTATGAGGGAACCCCCATGACCTGATCACCTCCCACAGGCCCCCCCCCTCTAAGTACCATCACACTGGATATTCTATTTCAACATTTCTGTTTAGTAGGGACACAAACTTTCAGTTTAAAGCAATCTCCATCAGCTTCCTGTGTATCACATATATCAACTTAATGGCCTACCTTTAGAAGTCAGGCAATACAAGAGTTTGCCATGGGAATTTCTCAAAACTGGAATTCTTTGTGGAACCGGAAATGACCACTCACCTAGTGGCTAAAAAGAAGGCCAGGCGCTGATTCTTTGAGATCCTTTCAGCAGATTTGCTGGGAGTACAAAAAGGACCCACACAGATAATGCACTTACAAAAGAGAAATAAACAAAACCAAATGCATGTGATAAAAATTACTGTTAGTCATAAGAAATACAAATTATAATTTTTCCCTTATCAAGTTGATAGATATTTTGTCAATGATAATTTGAAGTCTTGGTGAGCATTCAGTAACATAGATCCCACAGCGACTGCTGGAAAGAAAGAAAACATACTTTGACCTGATAATTCTGTTGATATTAAGTGGTTCCAAGGAAATAGTTATAGATGTGTACTATAATGTAAGTACAATGATGTATTTCTTAGTTTTATTTATGAGTGAAAAATAGAAATAACCTAAGTATTTAACACTAGAAAGTTAATTTTAAAAAATTATAGTGAATTCATATCATGGAAGACTAAGCCACCATTCAAAAATATACTTTTGTCATACTTAAGGAAATATTATCTGTATATTTTTAGATGAAAAGAATAAGCAGTATGTCTGGTATAATCCCTATTTTGTTTTGTTTTTGTTTTGTTTTTTATCTTTTTAAGTATATTTTATTGATTATGCTATTACAGTTGTCCTATTATTTTTCTCCCTTTTACTCCCCTCTACCCTGCACCCCCTACCTCCTAACATTCCCTCCTCCCCTTAATTCATGTCCATGGTCTGTACATGCAGCCACAGATTTGGTGGTATAGTGGTTAGCATAGCTGCCTTCCTATTTTGTTTTTAAAAATACACTCGTGTGTGCATGTTATATGCAAGAAGAAAAACTAGCAAACTGGGAGGAAATACACCACAGTATTAATGGTTGTTATCTCCAACTGACAAGGTTGCAAGGTATTTTTTGTCCTTTTGATTACTTAAAAATAATTTTCAAAGTTTCTTCAAAGATCAGCTATTACTTTTATAATAAAAAAAGTGATTGGAAGTATTTTTCTTATCAGAAAGACAGTCAATACTATTTTTAAAGGCACTGAAATAAAGTGCTCCCATCAGTGTCTAAGCATGTAATCCCTTTGGCGATCCTTAGAGCCCAGAGAAATGTCACAGAACGCAGGTACCCACCCTGGACAGGTGCACTTTGCAAGCGGGAGGGCTGCACTTTGCAATTTGCATTGATTTGGTTGAGCAGTTTGTTTTTTGGTCCCTGAAACATTATCAAATGCCAGTGCCACTTAGAGATGTAAATAAATAATGAATACATGAATGAATAAATGTTTATCTCAGAATGCTAATAAAGCATAGCGTCTGGAAAAAATGAAGCCTGTGGCACCGAGAAGCTAAACAGAATTCTCACTTTTATATGATCTGCTAGGATGCAGATCCAGGAGATGGGGGTTGAAATAATCAATTTGAATTAAATAAGGGGACAATTTCACTCATCTTTGACTTATTTATTGTAATTCATCTGATCTGGAATTCATGAAACTGCAGAAGACTTTTGTTTACATCAGTAAGTCCAGTCAGTGAGTGAAAGGAGTGATAAAAATAAACCCTGAGCACATTATCAACCCATCACAGGTCAGGTTGGCCTCCCTTCCCAGTTTCATTAGAACCAGCTATCTCTAAGGCTGATGATGCCAAATGGGTACAGACTATAGAATCACATGACTAGAACGTCCTCACAGCCTGTCTCACTCAATCATCATCTTTCATAGATGAAGGGAGGGACCCTGCAGAGGTGAGGAGCCTTGTACTAGGTCACACAACAATTTAACAGCAATCACCATGAAAAGTACGATCTTCCGACTTGCAGGCCACTCTCCTTCCACTATAATATACTGATTTTTTTAGTGAGAAATGTCTCGTTTGATCTATTTCATTTATGTATCTAACCATTGAATGTCTCCACTGACCATAGCAAATGAGCCTGGGTGGCAGTTAGAGTAAATAACATGTTCTCTAAAAATGCCATCTTTCTGTGCAAAGTATTTTTATGTACTCTGATAGGTCATTTTCACTCTGAGCATTGTAAAACACCTTTTAGAGCTAATTCCAAGGGATTTAAAGATCATCATTTTTCAGTATTACCTATGTCACCAAAATCCTGATATCCTTTAAGTAATATTTTATAAAAAGGTACTGACTTTTTCCAGCTAAAAGCTGAAGGCTTTTCAGATAGCAAATATTGGTTAAATGGGATTTTTATAGGCTGGTTTGACAGATAATAAATATATGCAAAGCGAAGACACATCCAGGTAGTAAATCAACCACATCTCAAAGAATCTAGAAACATGTTTTATGGTGGAAGGGCAGACATATTGATGCAATGCGTCTAAGAACAGCTAACATTTCTCGAGCACATTCACTCGAGCACTAGATAGACATCACTGCATTCGATCTTCGTAATAGCCAGGTGAGGTAGGTGCAATTATTTCCCACACTTTACAGATGAGGACACTGAGGCCCAGAGAGAGATAGCTGTTGACCAGAGCAGAAGCAGGATTTTAAACCAAGAGTTTGGCTCTGTAGCCCATGCTCTTAACAACTGAGAGAAATATGACTTATGAAGTGAGAGAGAAAAGGAATAGCTGAGGTTTGTTTTTAATGTCCTGACTATAACTCCAAATAGGATCCTCCTTTATATGTATAAGTCACGGTTAAATGCTCTTTAACAAATTTCTAAATTTTGGTTTTCTTAGCTTTTTCCCGGACAATGTGGGACCACCTTTTTTGATAAGATTGTTAGTACAGTCAATTCAGTATGGGCAGGTCTATTTAATCGAAGGGCTTATTGCAGCAGCTAAATGGGAAAGATTTGGAAGAACACACAAAAGAATCTTCCAGGGTCTCATAATCCAATGGAGGCGTACATACGCCTCTTATGGCAATAAGGACAGTACAATAGCCATTATTAATCACTAGAAGGCAATGCTCACAGTGCTGTTTTGGCGTCTTATGTGATTGTCTCTAATTTGTTACATTTTGGAGATGAAGAGAATGTGGTAAAGCCTCCAAAAAGATACTAGCTCAGTTCTTTGAGACTGTGCTGGCTGAGCCTATACTACATCCGAACGTTATCATTTACAATACTGATGACTAATCCTTAATAAACATAGCACACTAGTTTTTTTTTTCTGAAGGACATAAGCTATAGCTGTGTTTTTCCCATCCCCTCCTGTGCATATTTCCTAGAATGTCGTCACACTGGTGTGTTTCAGCAACAGTTGTGTCGATGTGGTTGTAATGATGTGGTTGTAACTCCCTGAGTTCCTTCTCAGCTCTCCCCCGGTGCACACAGTTAGACTGGGCGTATACAAATTGTGATCTTCGGACCAAAGACAAGGTCACAAAAGAAATATGGACTTGTAGACTTCAACTTGGAAGAAATCCCATTTATTCAACAGAAATGTCGAGTGTCGACCAAGTGCCTGAGCTGGGATATAGTGATGAGCAACACAGCTCCTGGCAGTGTTGTGCTGCAGCTGGTCTGCTAAATTTTTCAGAATTTTACAAGCCATAGCCAGCATGTCAGCAGCTTGAGAGCATTCAACCACAGAGATGGGCAAACTCAGAGAGCTGGTGGTTTAACATTCACCAACACATCAGTGCTTCCTGTCCTCATAGACTTAGGCTCTAGTGGAGAAAGAATTTGATAATATAACAGGACTATTATATAATATATAATATAACAGACTAACATAATATTATGTTATAATTATAGAATAATTAAAAATGCATTGAGTGGGAGGAAAGGTGAAGTACAGGGCACGGTGGGAGTAATGACAAGGGATCCAGCTTGGTCTGAGGGGTGCTCAGAAGTAAAAGCGAAGTACATTCTTTCTTAACATGTCCTCGGCACTGATCTTTACCCCACCTCATTTACGTCCCTCTCTTGAAAATGATAATAAACTACCTGTGTTATAGGCAAAGTGCCATGTGCGGAGCGCAGCTCCCGTGCTTGCCAGGTGGTTTGGCTTTGAGCAGGTCTCCTAACCTTGCTAAACTCAGTGTTTTCATTTGTGAAAGCAGAATGCTGGTTACTAATGCCAAAATGAAAGAGGGGACATCACTATAGATTCTATGAACATAAAAGAAAAGGAAAGGAATACTATGCTCACAAATTTGATAACCTAGATGAAGTGAGCACATTCCTTGAAAGACACAATCTTCCAAAACTCATACAAGAAGAAATAGACAACCTTAATGGAGCTATATCTGTTAAAGAAATTAAAGCAATAACTACACCTTCCAAAACAAAAAGCATCAGGTCTAGATGAATTTACTGATAAATTCTAACAATGTGTAAGGAAGAAATTATGCCAAACTTCTGCATTCTCTTCCAGAGAATGGAAACAGAGGTAATACTTCCTAACTCATTGTTTAGGCCAGCATTACCCTCATACCAAAGGCAGACAAAGAGATTACAAGAATAAAAAGTACAGACAGATATCTTTCATGAACATAAATGCAAAAATACTCAACTCAAATCCAACGATGTACAAAGAATTATTCACTATGACTGAGTGAGATTTACACCTGGAACGCAAGGCCGGTTCAACTGTGAAACACAAAGTTGGAGGGATGACATTACCCAGCTTTGAGGCTTACTATGGTACTATAACCATCAAAACAGTGTGATAGACCAATGGACAAATTCAAGTGCTCAGAAATAGACCCACATAAACTGAGTAAACTATCTTTGACAAAGGGAGAAAGGCAATACAATGGAGCAAAGACAGTCTCTTCAACAAATGGTTCTGGAACAACTGGGCATCTACATGAGAAAAAATGAGTATAAACGCAGACTTTACACCCTTCACAAAAATTAACTCAAGATGGATTACACACCTACATGAAAAATGCAAAACTATAAAATTCATAGAAGATAACAGAGAAGAAAATCTATATGCTCTCAGGTATGACAATGACTTTGTAGATATAAAAACAAAGGCATGACCCATGAAAGACATAATTGATAAGCTGGACTTCATTAAAATTAAAAACTTCTGCTCTGTGAAAGACAGTGTCAAGATAATGAAAAGACAAGCCACAGACTGGTAGAAAATGTTTGCAAAAGATACATCTGATAAAAACTGTTATGCAAAATATACAAAGAACTTTTAAAACTCAATAAAAGGGAAATCAACCTGATTAAAAAATGGGCCAGAGACATTAACAGACACCTTACCAAAGAAGATACACGATGGGGAATGATCATATGGAATGTTCCACATCATATGTCATCATGGAAACTCAAATTAAACCAACAGTGAGCTATCACAATACATCTTTTACACTGGCCAAAATCCAGAACACTGACAACACCAAATGCTGGTGAGGCTGTGGAGCAACAGGCACTCTCATTGCTGGGGAGATTGTAAACTGGTACAGCTAGCTTGGCTGACAGTTTAGCCATTTCTTACAAAACTAAACATCCTCTTTCTGTATGATCCAGCAATTGCTCTCCTAGGCATAGGAGTTGAAAACCTATATCCACAGAAATACCTACATGTGGAATGTTTATAGAAACCTTATTCATAATTGCCAAAACTTTGAAACAATCACAATGCCCTTCAGTAGGTGAATGGATTATGGACAATAGAATCCAGACAATAGAATGTCATTCGGTGTTAAAAAAGAATGAGCTATCTAACCATGAACAAATATGAAAGGATCTTACATACACATTAGTAAGTGAAAGAAGCCAATCTAAAAAGACTACCTACTGTATGATTCCAATTATATGACATTCTGAAAAAGGCAAAACTGTGATGACAGTAAAAAGTTCAGGGGTTATAGGGAGACGAATAGAGGATTGTTAGAGTAGTGAAACTAGTCTTCATGATGCTACAAGGGCAGACACATGTCATAATACACGTGTCCAGATGTATAGAATGTACAGCTCCAAGAGGGAACTGTAGGGACCGGTTTGTCTTGGCTTGGCCAATGTGACTCAGCTCTGTATGGAAAACCTACAGATGCAAGGTGGTGGGCAGGAGCCAGACCTTCAAACCGAGTTGTCCCGTGGGAATCAGGCCTAGAAAATGCATACAGACTGTTATGGCTTGCTCTTGCTAAAACTCCATCGCCCTGGTCTAAAACAACAAATGTGTATTGTCTATCTTCGAGGTAACTTCCAAAGCCTGTATGAGTTCTCCCAAGGACAGAGCTAATGAGCTCATCGTCATTCCCCGTTGCGTGTTGTTTTTATTTCCTTGATTGTACCTAGAATGTAGACAATAATATTCTGTGTGATAGATAATAAATCTTTCTATGATGTAAGACCCCAGGAAACAATAAAAGCCTGTCTAGGCAAGGGTCGGTGCGCTCCCCTCTTGAGGGAGTGGCCGAGGCACCACAGGCACTCTCCCCTTGAGAGAGTAGTCGTGCCTGTTCCCTTTTTCCACGCAGGGTTGTTGTCCCCTGTGCATTGATTCTCGTCGTAAACCACAACAGGCGGACTCTGCTGGCCAGGGTCTGCAACAGGGAACCCTAATGTAAACTGTGGACTTTGGGTGATTCTGCTGTGCCGATGCAGGTTAATGCGTTGCAACTGATGTCCCCACTCTGATGCGTCGATAATGGGGGGCTGTGCGTGTGTGGGGGCAGGGGGCAAAGAGCACATCTCTGTACTTTCTTTTAGTTTTTCTGTGAACCTAAAACTGCTCTAAAAATCATCTTTTAAAACTGCAAAAACAGGCCTGGCTGGTGTAGCTCAGTGGATTGAGTGCGGTCCTGTGAAGCAAAGGGTGGCTGGTTCGATTACCAGTCAGGGCACATGCTTGGATTGCGGGCCAGGTCCCCAGTAGGGGACACATGAGAGGCAACCACACACTGGTGTTTCTTCATCTTCTTAGGGATTCCTTTGTTCCTATATCTTTTATTTTAATAGCCCGGTTATTTTGTCTAAGCCATTTCTAAAGTCGTACAATGTTAAGAGATGCAAGGGGCCTTAGCAATCATGTTTCATTTTGCAGGTAACATCAAAAAAGATGAAGGACTAAAGCTCACGCAGTTAGTGAGAAACCATTGTTGCAATGCAATCAAAACTACTTTATTCTATTAAAAACTCTTTAAGGAAAACAAGAAAATGTGATATGAAAGCAGTGCCAGGAAGTCATTATGAAAAACAATACAAAAAAAACTACCCCTACAGTACTGAAATCTTCGAAGCAGTAAACTGGGAAAAACTGAACAACGTGACAAATAAAAAGCAAGGAGAATGAATGGAACAACAAATAAAACGTGAAATTACAGCAGCAAACTATAAAAAGAGGAGAGGGACAAAAACGTTTACTTGTCTTTGCAGAACGGGCGTGGACGACCCAATTTGGAAGCAACGGACACTAAACCTCCTTTTAAACGGCCCCTTTCTTCCCGAACAGGTCTAGTTCTAATTCCGCTGCGCTTCTGGTTTTTGAAAACCGAATCAAACGCTGGGCACGTCACACGCTTAGATAAGCCAGTGTCGATCAGGTTCCCTAGCAGAACTCGGCTTCCTCTTTCCCTGGCTTATCCCTTTTTTTCTCTCCTAATCCTTTCCGATCTCTGCCTACCGATTTTATATTTCTAAGCAATTAATTTTTTGGCCGGGACGCGCAATCCACAGGTGTGGATGACTGACAGCACGCTGATAGGCTCCATCTGTTGGCGGCTGATAGCGGCCTCCTGGGGGCTCCGGGCGCAGGCTGCGCACTGCCAATGCCAGCAGCCTAATCTATTTGCTAGCAGGCAGAAAGGGCCCGCAGCTCACATTGTTATTCAACAAGAACAATCGGTTACCGACAGCACGTTTAGGGGCACAGTGGGGGGCTCTGGGGAGGCGGCCGCGTTCCCGCAGCGAGTCACGGCTCTGCCAGCCCCCGCAGTGTTTTTCTCTCTGTGGAAAAAAAGGACAGGATGGGGTGATGGGGGTTTTGTGACAATACCAGGGGGGAAACTTGTCATTCCTGACTGCCCTTGGCGTCACACCTTTTAACAGAAAGATGAGGAAACGGGGTAGTTAGGATAATTATAATACACTTGCGACGTGTATTATAAATGAGTCCTGGGAGGGCAGGGTTGGCTCAGAGCCTGTGGGAAGACTTGCTTGACCTGGCCGGTTCTTCTGGTCTTGTAAATAACACACGCGGTGCTCCAGTAAAGGGACCTAAGTGCAGGGGACACTCGCTTTAACAGAAAGGCGAGTCTGGCATGCATTTAGGGTAGGTGGAGTGGGATAAACTTGAAATCACCTTAATAGTAAAATAGGTATTCCGTAGGCTATGGAGGACGAGGGCAAAGGTTTCCAATTCATAAAGAGGTGGGTTTTTGTTTTTTTTTTACATTTTCTTAAATGATATATACCTAATAAATATTTAAGATTTAGGCAAGTGGTTGAAGAGGCAATATGTGGGTGAGACATCTGAACTTTAAAAAGCAAGAATTTCATTCCTTTCTTGTCTCATTTTGTTCCCTCAGACACAGTCTAGGGGCAATTTAGCCTCATTTGAATGTGCCACCCCACTGTTGCCAAAAGAAGCAATGACACTGAAGCAGTGATGTATGAAGTTGGATTTTTCTTAAAGCATTCTTAAATGTATCACCGAGGATTCCCCCCCTTTCCTCCCATTCCTTGCCCAGTTCCTTCTCTTCGGAACTTGGTAAATATGTCTTCTCACAAGGTACGAGCACATGTGGGACCTTTCTGAATTCATGCTGCTGCTGACAGTTTGTCTCAGGGGACACTCGGGCCCCCTAAGCATCAGTGCAGCCCCATGGACACAGCATCCGACCTCCTCCTTAGGTGCTTCTCCTGTGTCTGCTTCAGAAGGCAATCTGTACGGAGATTTGAGAATCCCTAATGGGTAAGCAATTTAAATACATATCTACTAATGATTATATGAAGGGAGTTATTAAATGCTTTCACAGCTGAGATGTAGAAGATTAATACATTTTGATAAGCCTGTTCTACTTTTAGATTTAGGACTAACATCTACTGGAAAGAATCAGAGGTGATACAAACAGAAAAGAATTTAATCTGTGTCTAAACAGCACTGACTCCTCTAGTCTTTAAGTGATAAAAACATATTCAAGATTCAATCAGCAACGTTCATGCTAGGTATGTAGTTCAATGGGAGGAGGATGGTAGGGGGGCAGGTATTTTGAGTGACAGGGCACTAACTAATTTATGTTTACAATGGATTATTTGCATGACGGACATACATTTTCAAGGTCATGATAATTGACAAGACTCAGGTGTCTGGAAATGCTGCTTTTTAAAACCTTTATGACTCGATTTCATTTTTGATTCTCACTGCCCCATTTGTTCTTGGCACAATATAATTTATCTACTACAGAGATGTTTCTTCTCCCCAGTCTGACAACTTCTCTGTCAGTCCATCTCTCCATCTTACTGTGTTCTTTATTTCATATTCCAATCCGAGTGCAGTCAGGTGAACGTTCTGCCCTTCCCCACCTTTTCCTGGGAAGGTGGAAAGAGGGAGGCCACAGGGTTGGGGCAAAAGTTTCCATGAGGGCTTAGAGCAGCCCCGTGGACGCTCGTGTCTTTCACTCTGCCTGACTTCAGCTCTGACGCCCTTGAGGAAACCCGAGGTAATCAGGAGGCAGTCATAACGCTGCCCCGTGATCCCCTCGCCAACATCTCTGTGAGAGGACAACTACCAGAGAAGGAACTGCAGAGGCAATAGTTCCCTCATGAGTTCTCTCAATTTATAAAAGTTTCCCTCCTGTTTCTTGTCCCCAAATACTCTAAGGAGGGTTGGATGGGAGACAGAAATTTTTTTCTCCCATAAAACCTCCCTCCGTTGTTTCACGTTTCATTGTCTGCTGCCCAGAGTGTCTCCTCACAAAGCTAAAGAGCATGAAAGGTCTCTGCAACCATGGGTGTTCTTGGGTTTAGCTGCCGGTTGGGGGAGAGCTGCACTCACCAGGCAGACAGAAGAAAGCACACCTCCCTATGTCCCGTCAAAATAGGTTGTGTTGTTAATACATGCTGGTAAGAATTAGAAGTCCGAGGCCCCAAATTATAATGAAATATATCAATATGTATTCTAGAAAACATATACATATATATTAGAAAATTGATAATCCAAATTTAAAAAATGGAATAAAAATCCAAGGACACTGAAGAAACTAGGCATGTTTCTTCAGTGTAGAGATGTAATTCTACATCTGTGTAGAGATGTAATTTAAACAGAGTGTTTTTATAGCTGTAATGGAAACTAAGCATGTGAGTTGTTGCATAGCTTTGCACACAGTGCTGTTATGGTTCGCTCATGTTTGGAACAAAATCAGCCTGTTTAGGATTACTACCATACGTGATACCTGGGACCCTGAAAAACTCCCTGTATTAAAGCAACGCCATGGGAAAGTCACTGAAAAGACCTGAGACTACATCAGGTGGATGACACTGTAAACAAACAAACAAACAAAACAAAACAAAACAAAACAACTACCCTGAGGCAGGTGAGAACCTGAGAGGAGTCAAGAAGGGAAAAAAATGAAACCTTTTTTTCCTGGTCTTGAATAAATATGTAAGCCCAAGCATGATGTTCGAGAACTTCTGGAAACTAAGACTTCCCCACTGACTGGGGTGGGGCTGGTAACGACCACCAAGTGTGTCACTAAAAAATTCCTCCCAGGAAAAGGCAGCGGCGACATCTCTTTGCTGCCAAGTACCCCAGCTTCGGCCTGGAGCTACCAGACCAGCCTGAGGCCCAGATCTCCTCTGTGCTCCTGCCACAGCCCCGGCAGCAAAGTCTCAGAGCAGAATGAGGCACTGCTATTTCCGGTTTTCTGAAGAATGAATAGGTTACTGTAAATTCTTTCCCTTTTCTACATTATTTGAGATCCTTTTCTAGATATCTAAAATTTGTAGAATCACAGGAAAAGATTCTCAGTAAATACCCCTTGTCTGAGGTTAGGCTGCTGTAACAAATTGCCATAGACTTGGTGGCTTAAATAACAAACATTTATTTCTCACTGTTCTACAGGCTGGGATGTCCAAGATTAAGATGCAGACACATTCGGTTCTGGTAAGAACCACTTCCTGGTTTGTAGGTGACTGACTTCTTTGGTGCCTCTACATGGTGGGGAGAGAGAGAGCACAAGCTCTCCAGTATCTTCTCCTAAGGGCACTGATCCCTTCCCGGAGGCTCTCATGGCCCAATCACAGTCCAAAGGCCCCAGCTCCTTAAAAGATCTCCTTGGAAGTTGGGATTTCAACACGTGAATTTGGGAAGGACACAAACGGCCATCGATAACAGTGAACATCTCTGGACTTCGCTCATCTATCAGATGAGATCTATGCTGAGATTACACTCTGAGGTGTATTTTTGTTTGGCTATAAGAAGAATTATAGAGTCTAAACCTAAAATAAATCAGTATGACTGCAATTATACTGTGTGTGTGTGTGTGTGTACCTCTTCTGGGAACCCTGAGAAAAACACACCCGAGAAGGGGTCCTGGTAAGCTAACTGAGCTCAAACTGTAAAACGCAGAACCTAGCAGCTGTCAGCCTAAGACACATTCAGACTCGTAGAGAATGTTTGTGAGTTCACTTGAACCAAACTGATGGCAATTGCCGGGAAGCAAAATCTCAATGAATTGAGAAATTCCTGAGAGAATGGCAGGTTTGCACGATATTTTATACATTATAATCAAAAGTGTGGGCGTCAGTGGGTTACATGAAATCCCCTGGAGACAGGTTAGGGAGGTGGGAGGAGACAGTGCGAGAAACCTCCAGAACTAAACAGTAAAATGACAGACACAGTTTTTACGTAGGTGGGGGCAGCATAGTTAATAGTCGACAATGAAAATGATAACAATAACAGTGAGGGAATTCATGGTCTTTCCCTGGTGTGGTGTCTGTGTTTTGAGGGGTCAGGAAAAGGAAATTTAACATTCCAAAGATATATCATCTTAGATGCAAAAAGACAACAGTCTGAATTAAGGTAAAGACTGATCTTTGTAAGGGAAAAATACCAGCCTAAGATATGACTTCCTTTTAGCTAGAAAGTTTTTTATTTCAGACCATCCTATGTGGTTACTGTAGGCCTCTGAGTTTGTGAGACTGCCACAGAGGCCTTCCCTGAACTTGTCAGGTTTACTATGTGGCCACTTGTCTTCCACACAGCCATCTCTGCACAGGGCCTCTCTCACAAACTGCACTTCAGGGAGAACCCTGCACTGAACTGTCTTCCTGGATGCACTGTGTTTCCACCATCTGCGCATGCCCTTTAGTGGAGTTTCTGGAATGCTATTTCAATCAATAAGAGAAAGCTTTCCCTACCCAATCAGAGCTGCACAGCTCTAACCAAAGCAGCTCTATTCTGACCAATCAGAATTGGTGCCTTTTAAGCCAATCAAACAGTGAGGATTTAGAGTCCTCATTTACATGAGGACAGACCAATCAGATACCAAGGGCAGGGACTTCTGTCTAGATAAGTCAGCTCCCCAATGCCTCTGAAAGCATAAGTTCCCTTTCCCTTGCTGAGCTGAAACACTGAGGCTGGCTCTGGAGAGCAGAGCAGAATGGAGCAAACCAACTCAGGCTGGCTTTGGAGTAGAGCAGACTAGCACAGCGTGGAGCAGCACAGGACAGCATAGGCTGGCAATGGGTAGAGCAGAACTGTCTAGCCAGAAAGAGGCCTGGCCGCAGAGCTGCCTGACAGCCCTGCTGTTTTCACAGCTGTGCTGTATCACAATTGAGCTGCTCCACAGCCATGCTGTTTTGTGCTGCGTTGCACCCGAGCTATTTTGCACTGAACAAAGTTTCCTTCTTCACCGCATCCCAAACTGGGGTTTCCTGTTGGTGTTGCATTGGTGCCAGCGACTATTGGTTGACACTCCCTAGACTGTGCAATTCTTTAAAACATAGATAAATGTGTATTTCATTATTATATTCCCACTAATGAACACATACTAGATGTTCAGTGAATGTTTGTTGAATGAGTAAATGAAAAATAAATTCATCTGAAATAATTAGGGAATAGGTATAACTAAAATTAGTTTGTGGGCTAATGGAGAAACTGGTGTGTCCTATTGCATTTTTATCTTTGGTTTTAATGGGAATCCTATTAAACTGTATTTTTTTCCCCAATACATGGGGAAATACATTTTCCCATGTATTGGGAAAAAATGCATGCTATTTCCAAGTTACAGGGCCAAGTTACTGAGCTAGAATGTTCTTCTGTGAGCTTCCTTTAGTCTTTTTTCAAATCTTAAAAAAAAAGTGTACTGCCTGAGTCTACTTCGTTTTTTAATCAAGCAATTGGCCCACTGGAGTCGACTGGTAAATTTTTTGCAATACCCAGGGGCAAGAGTTCTGAGCAGGAACAAAGCATCTAAGACAGAAACTGAGCAATGGGAAATCTGCAAAGTCTATTCAGGCATAAAGTATTGTAAGAAGTTGCTTGGCAAAGTAAACCTGCTGTTAATTTCTTGAACCCCATCTCCTCCTTTCCCCTCTTCAGTGTTTGCTGCAGGGCAAACATCTAGTTAATGGAGCAGTTGGATTCAGTGTATCATTGAACTAATTCAATTGATTCCAGTTCCTGAGGTAGTATCTAACCAGAGTGGGATATATGTCTTTTCACATTATAAGTCTATGATAAATTTATCTTAATGTTGTAGCTTGCACCTTTGCTCAATTTTTACGGTGAGAATAAATAGTTAAATTTCTTCCAATTTGCTTTGCCACCCAGGGTTAGAAAGAAAAACAAGTAATTTATCCTTAAAAGCACCCACGAGGCAATATGGAGGTTGCACTGCTTTTAAATCGATTTCTGTAGCAAAATGCACAGTCATTTTAAAAGCCAGTGACGTATTTTGAGAATTATTTATTTCCTGTCAGCCCCTACCTCTAGAGTTCGTATTTCTACAACATTGACATGCAAGCTGACTCAATGCTGCCCCCAAGTGTCAGTTCAAAACATGGATAAAGAAGGGAAAAAGCAAAACAAAGCCGCTCAGCCTAAAAAAGAAACACATTATCAAAATCCACAGTATATCTTGATTTGTTCTTCCCATTGCTATTTTAAAAGAATACCTTATGAAATGAAATCGACTTTATTGGAAAAAGGAAGGGGAAGGGTTGTTGAGGAACATGTATAAAGGACCCATGGACAAAGCCAAGGGGGAGGGATTGAGGGTGGGAGGTGGGGGTGGGTTAAGTGTCAGGGGTTGGGGACAGTGGTGTCCGGGAAAATGAAGACAACTGCACATGAACAGTAATTTAAAAAAAGGAGAAGAAATAAAAAAATAAATGAAATCTTTTTTGGAGAACCTGCCCTATGCTAAATGCAGTGTATACAAAGAAACAGCATGATCCAACTTTTTATGGCTTTTAAACAAGTTAGAGAGACAAGAATGGATTCAAGGTTAAATAAAAGACTAACAGAGGCCACCAGAATGTATGAGATGAACTGTTAAAATAATGGTTAAAAAAATCAAATTTGTGTAGCTGATTCGTAAAAAAGCAATATACAATACCATTTTTTTCAGGCGTTGTGCTAAATCCTTTGCATTCATTATCGCATTCAATGTGCAAAATAACTCCGTGAAGAAGGTAATAGTGTAGCTTTTCATTTCCTTCCCTGAATGAAATTGAAGCTTTTAGTTGAGAGCAAGGTCACTCAGCAATGATGAGGCAGAGCTGGGACCTGCCTCTGGTCTCCCTGACCAAAAAGCTTTTGTTCTTACCTGAGATACTTTAGGGTAGGGCCTCAGGATGCTGGGGCAGGTAGCCAGTGCACAAAGAGGGAGTTTGGGAGCAACTGACCTTTCTAATGAAGCCAGCAGCACTTCCTGGTTTGGTCAAAGGGGCAAGAAGTTTTTATTTGGTCAGAATTGTGAGTCTGGATTTGAATCCAGCTCAGCCACTCATTCAATGTGTGACTTGGACAAACTTCTTAAATCCAGTTTCCTCTTCCTTCAAGTGAGAATATAACCGTATCCATTCCTGCTATGCATCAGACCTGTAGGAGAAGTGTCTGGTCCATGGCGGGCAGCTCATAATCTCAGCTTCCTCACGGAAGACCAGTAGGCATCTTGGACCCAAAGGGTCAAGGCTCTGAAAGTCAGACAGATCTGTGGTTCCCAGAACATGGAGTCTCTCTGGGAGAATTTTATAACACATTCAGGCCACTAGGAATGCCACAATTTTATAGGTTATGTAAGATGTACTTTCAAACACCAGCCTGGAATGTATTGGTTTCCTTCCATAAATGTCTCTGATCTAATCCCTACACTCCTGGGAATGTAGCTGAGAAAAACACAGATGACTATAAAAGATAAAAAAGAAAATTACAAGGGCCTTTCCAGATCAGGTTTATAGCTTATATCTCTAAGTCAGTCATTACCAGATGTAAAATTGGGTCATACCTGGGGAAAACTCACATTATTACTTTATTAAAAAGAAAATCATAGTCTTCCAATGGTGTCACTCAGGCTAAAGCCCATGATACAAAACCTAGATTTAATACCTGACCTAATTGCTGTTGTGTTCTCTCCCGGAAACATAATCTTAGTCAACCAGTCTAAAATTTTCTGGGCAGCGCCAATGAGGTAATCTGTCATGTGGGCACTCTCTGTCCCCCATAGAAGGAGGCGACCTGAATGATAAAAATTTTTGCTATTCCCTTGCCCCCAAAGATGTCCGGGTCCAAAAATAATCCTTTCTTTTTTTTGTAAATAGCTCCCTAGCTCCACCTTCTTCCTCTAAAAGTACAACCTCTCCAATCACCCTTCTAGTTGCTAGAGGGGATGCTGCCTGATTCACGAATGGCTTAATGAAGCCAATGATATCTTCAAATTGACTTGGCTGAATTTTGATCTTTAACTTTGTTCAAATAAAGTCTAAGATGCTGTTGACGTAGCAGGATGCTCCGGGCCCCTGGGTCCTATTCTGCATCACGGCAAAGTCCTTCTTTTAGAAAGCACGTTGCCAGTGCTATACAGTTTTATTAGCACTTTTAACATTACCGTTGCTATATATGCAATTTCCCTAATGACTTGAAATAGTTAATTTGCTTTTCCAAGAATTCAACTTAGGACCGAGCTGTGACTCAGGCTGTGCCTGCGTAGGCAAATGGAAATGAACCTAAGCAGTTTGTTCATCTGCTTTTGACTTCATGGGGCTCTTTCTGCCTGAGTGAGACTTCATTTTTGCTGAAAATTGCAGAGACCAATAAGCCCAGTATCATTCCAGTGTGATGTGCTTGAATTCCTACTTCCTTTTAATGTAATTGTTTTATTTTGAAAATAAGCCAATTAACAGTTTTTCACACTCTGGGAGAAAAGATTCTTATGTCTCTTTATCAGAGGCATATGATTTATGGGATTCATGTTTCTTCATCAATAAATAGTCTATTCAAGGAGTGCTTTTTAGATTATATAAAATTTCTTAAGAAGAAGAAGGAGAAGGAAAAGAGAAAGGAGGAGGATGGAGGAAGAAGAGCAAAAAAAATTTCTCTGACGTTATATTCTGATCCCAAAAGATGCAATTTTGGTACTCCCTATGGCTTTTATTTTATTTTATTTTTTGAGGATTTTTTATTTATTTATCTTTAGAGAGGGAGAGAAATATCAATGTATGGTTGCCTCTCGTTTGTCCCCTGATGGGAACTGGCCTGCAACCCAGGCATGTGCTCTGACTGGGAATCAAACCGAGATCCTTTGTTTCACAAGCCTGCGCTCAATCCACTGAGCTACACCAGCCAGGGCTCACTATGGCTTTTAGAATTCCCTGTGTAATCTGGGAAATTCCAATAGGAAATTTCTAATGCACTTGCCTTGCCTTCCACTGTTTTTACCTCCCTCGGTACTCAAGTTTCCTCTCACTCAGATTAGAGTTCATGGCTCATTAATGATTATAACTCTCCTGCATGTGTTACAAAACCTCTAGCCCCTCCTCCCCTTGACCATACCACTTGGCATATAGTCTGTGTGTACTCAACCCACTTCTCTGACTATTCCACTGTTGTATCTACGGTTCTGAGTACAGTTGGAGAAAAACCATATTGGCCGTGAACTCATGAACCTAAACCTTGAGGTGCTCTCCGCATTGCCCCCTGGTCCTGGATCCTGCCAACCTCACTCAGCGGCACCAGAGGGCCATGCGTGCAGGCTCTCTTCTCAACCTCTTCCTGCTTACTCTTAGCTGATTCCTCCTTGGTATTTGTCTGAGATGATGGAAATGATCAGAAAAGAACTTCCACTCCTTCCTCTCTGAAAAATTTTTACTCTTATCTATATCCATAATCTCGCCTTCCTCCCGTGACAATGGGTAAACTTCCCAGAGTTTTATTTAAGGTCAGCCCTTCTCTCGAGCACTGAATTCCTGCTCCTCTCACCTCTCCCAAAATGGTGTTCTTCAGAGACGTCGAAGAGAGGCATCTTTCTCACCTCCCCTTCAAGGCACGGCTCCATTCTTTGTTTCTTTTTATAGAGACATTGCCTAAAAGACTTGTCTTTGCTTGCTCTTAATACTTCCTCACTTCCCATGCTCTCATGAATACAGCTTAATCATTTGCTCCCCATATCTCGCCAAGAAATCCCTCTCGCCCAGGTCTCAGGGACCGTCTGCCGCAAAAAGCAGCTCCTTCCTCCCCTGTGCTGCTTTTTCTCAGTGTCTCAGGCCCACCTGGTATAGAGGTCTCCCCCTCTTTCTGAGGCTACTTTCTTCACTTGGCTTCTGAAACACAGAACTGTCTTGCTTCTTTCTTCACAGAACTTTTTCTGAGTCCTCCTTCTTTTCCAAAATTATAAACTTTGAAACGCGCCAGGGCTCCGACCTCAGGTTTCTTTTGCATTCAATCCACGGATATTGTAACAGTGGAAAACTGTAATGGTGGGGAATTGTTACCCACCCCACCACTCTTTTGACATTGTTTCTGTAAGTGCTGACTCCGACTAATATGTAGCTTGTAGATAAACAGCATGTTTGCATAAGAATCCTAGGAACTAACTTCAAAAGGGACAGACTAACCATCAGGTATCCCATCTCCTGGAGGTTTACTGACCTTCAACCACAGATCCAGGATGACGGAAGTCAGGACGACTAACGCAGGACCACACACACCGGACCATCACTTGCCTTATCGGAATGGACTGTGCTCGTCTGCACACAGAACACTTTGCAAACGCCTCCCTTGATCTCGTTTTTCTGTTCCCCTCTCCCTCATAAAAACCTCAGCCTTCACTGAGAGGGGGAGATGGGCTTTGAGATGTGAATCTCCTATCTTCCAGGTGGCCAGCACCTGAAAAGAAACCACTATTTTTTTAATGAGCACCTGCCTCTCGTGTATTGGCAGGCACGTGGACCTGCTTTCGGTTACAATATCCCAGTCCCATTAGTATACATGTCATCTATATGTAGGTGATTCCCAAATTTAAACCCCAGCCCAGACCTTTCTCATCATCCCTTATCACACGTGGTACTATCTGCTCACTGTTTCCTCCTAGATGTGTGGTAGGCATCTCAAAGCAAACCTGTCAAACAGAAGCTGTGACCCTTCCCCACCCCAAATCTGCTCTATTCCATTGGGTGTCACTTGTCACAGAAAGGTAACCCCCAATTAATTAGGCTCATGGTGGAGTCATCTTTGAATTCTGTTCCCCACCCCACCCCCTGCCAAATCCCACATCCATCCCATCAGCAAATCCTGTTAACTCCACCCTAAAAATATGTGGGAAAAAACACTATTTCTCACCTTCCCTCCTGCTGCCATCCCAGTCCACGGCATAACCACCCTTCTTGTGGGCTATTCACAACAGCCTTCTCACTGGTTGCTCTCCTTCCAGACTTGCCACCTACAATATAATCTCAATATTGCAGGTCCTAGGGCGATCCTTACAGGGGTGTCCAGCTCGTGGCCTGTGGGCTGCATGTGTCCCAGGATGGCTATGAATGTGGTCCAACAAAAAATTATAAATTGACTTAAAACATTATGAGACTTTTCTTGTGATTACACATTGCAATGTATTTAATGTGTGGCCCAAGACAACTCTTCTTCTTCCAGTGTGGCCCAGAGACCCCTGCAAGCATCAATTAAGATGATGGCATGCTTCCTCTCTCACCTCTTCAATGCTGATGTTGTTTATCTCATTCAGAGCAAAACCCCAAGTCCTTTCCATTGTCCAGGGGCCCAACCCTCCATACCAGTGGCTACTTTCCCCTCACACAGTCTGCTTGGTCTCCTTTGTAAATGAAACACTGCTATCTCAGGGCATTTGAGCTCGCTGTTCCTTCTCACTGAGGCAGTCTCTCTCCCAAACATTCACGTGGCTTGCACACTCCCTTCGTTCAGGTGTCAGTTCAAATGAAGTCTTTCTGGACTATCCTCTGTGAGGTAGCGCCTCTGTCCCCCTCTGTCCCCGTATCCTGCTGTGTTTTCTTCTCTGCACTTCTCATCACCTGATGGCCCCTGTTCTTCAAGTCATTCATGAAATAGCATCTCAGAAAGTTGAAATAGTACATCATAATAGCTGACCTGTTTGGCACTATTCATCACCAAAAGCAAAATCAACACAAGAGCAGGAGAAAATTATTTGTGAAGGAGTATTTTTTATGAGAGATTTGTTCAGTAGCCCAGTCATCACCTAACTCAAGAAGTGTGTGCCTAAGTTCACATATAAATGTATTGCTTAGAAGTCAAACACATTTTCCACAAAAGTATTATTATTTATGGTCCCAGGTGAGAGAACAACTATTTATTTCATCTATAACAATGTTGGCTGAGTTGATGTCAAAAATCAAAGACTGACATGAAAATAGAAGGAGAGAGACACAGAGCGAGAAAGAGAGAGAGAGGAGAATTTCATATTTTCTTGAGGACGGGACCAGCCTAAATGAAATTCCGCACGTGGAATTGGCTTCTCCCACCTCCATTTCTGAGTCCTTCTCTGTGCTATCTTGAGCATCTTATTGTTGCTTCTGTCCTTTCTTCCAAAGAAGCTCAGACTCCAAAACTCTTCCTTATCAAAACGACTGTATCCTTGGCACATTTTGTCTCCATTAGGCATTAGGAGCTTTGCAAATTTAAATAACTAATTAACTTTACACTAATAGCTCTTCAACATTCCAGAAATAGTCCATTCCCCCCCTAAACGTGTTTCCAAATTGATGGACAGTTTCTCAAAGTAAAATTAGAGAGGGAGTTTTGTAGATTTATTTTGCTCATTTCTGCCTGTTTCAGTTTTGGATTTTGATTTTGCAATCTATCCAATTTTCAGTCATCTCACAACCTGGCTGCAGTATTAAGGGGTGAGGGAGAGCTCGGGGTGGAAGAGGAGACATGGCAGCACCTTCCCTGAAGGAATGTATCATTTCTAAGGTAGATGCCGCTTCGATCCCTTAGGCTCTGTAAGCTTCCATGTACTGACAATTTTCCAACCTGAAAGGCTAAGTGTTTAGGTTTCTCTTCAAGTCCTTGCTACTGCTTTAGTAGATAACTACTGTCAGAATGAGTGAAGGGAACACAGGGAAAAACCAGCTCACTTAGTGATTAATTGAGACTGGTCCGTATCTAATCACAGCTCTCAACTCAGACTTTATAATTTAAACTTCACTAATAGTCTCCTTGATTCGTCAGCCACTTCTATGTGCTATCTTTGAACTAAGAGCCTAGCCTATCTTGGGCATTAAGCCGGCAGCATTAGTCTCAGGTCTTCAATTTGTTATGAGTCATTCAGTAGCTAAATCAAAGATGCGTCACAAGCAAATTGGTTTCCCTGAACCTAGTCACTGATAATAATAATGAGCCAGACAATTCCACTCTAACTTCTTTGGGATAATTCCCCAGTGTCTTGACATGCTAATTTCCATCAATATATTGTGGCCCAAAGTACACAAATCACTTGGGGCATTACAACAGAAGAATGCACTTGACATACACGTATAATACTCTTTTTTGGAAACAAATATGTAGCCAAATGGTAATAATTCAGGTGGCCTTACTCAAATCAGATATTTTTGGTGACTCTGCTGCCAACTGTTGATATCATACTTACCCATGATCTCCAGCAGACTAAGAATGGAAATTTTATATCAAAATTACAGTTTCCTCAATTACATTTTCATCCTGAAGATCTGATTTAAACTCTTCATCTGAGAATAAGGTTACCCAGTGTAAAAATAAAAAATTATATTTGTTTAAATATTAATAGGAAGACAAGCCACAATATTTTGGTAGATTTCTTAGAAAAACAAATAGCATTTTCCTATTCAGACAGTTCAAATCAAACTTAGATGTAAAGAAGGTACTTGTGGTTCTGAAATAGAATGTATAGCATTGTATCTTTTTTAAAAAATTCTAATGCTCATGTTCATAAGTATAAATCAAATATGACCTGAAGAACCAGGAATGATTTAAAATTAAATCGCTTTTCATAATTCAATATTATGTTCATCCATACAAATAAGAACATTTGAATTTTCATTACTTCTTTGTCAATCTGACTTTAACCTCATTATCTCAATTCTATGTCAGGATTAACTAAAAAAAAAAATAGAAAAAACTCTAAGTTGAATGCCATTCTATAAAATACTACAGTATCACTTCATTTGTGCATGAGGGGTAGGCAGGAAGGAACTTAGGCATTCCTGCTTATTATGGTGCCTTGCATAATAGACAAGCTTTGAATAATTATTAATCATGATGATGAAAATAATTAAATCGGTTATCACAGCACTTTCACCAGTGCCAATGTTACTAAGATAGAAACAGAGAAGAGGAAGGGTTGAAGGTGTTCCTAAGGAGGAATGTGGGGGAGAAGGTATGATCGGGGACTTAGCTTGAAGGTTGAACACCGGCAGCTCTCCAGTGCAACCCCGTGGAATTCACGGGGTCACTCAAACCAAACAAACCGGCCGCTTTGTATATGTATTTATACATAATCATCTTAAATGTCTCACCTTTGAAAATCTGTCTTCCATTTTTCATGGTCTCCTGGCAGCACAATGAGACTCCTACTGTGCGTACTTACAAACTGTATGGAATGCAAAGCTTCCACCTTAGGGATGTGGGGGGTCACCGAGCGGAGGAGTCAGGGGAGGGCTGCACACGGTCTCATGTTCACGGCTGTGTCCTTCCGCAGTTGGGGTCGTGATCTACCCCCAGCGATCCAAGTTTTCTCTCACGGGAGATTCTGAGGGGTGTCCTTCGTATAACTCTCCAACCTGCAATTTCTATATGTGACGTTCCTCTTCGCCTCTTGAAAGCGATTGCATCTCAATTGGCTGTGAAGCGCGAATTCCGCATTATAAACCCACATTGGTGAGCTCCAGAAAAGCCATGGAACCAGAGTTTCGCCACAATTTCACATTTCAGTCAAATCAATTGTGCGGATAATCAGCCGGTCTGGCTGCACTGCTAAAGGTGTGCTCTATGCTCCATATGCTTTTAAAAAAAATCGAACTTTTTATTTTAGAGTAGTTTTAGATTTGCAGTAATACTATGGAGGTAGTCCGGAATTTACATGTACCCCAGACTCAGTTTCCCTATTATTAACATTTTATGTTACCATGGTACATTTATCAGCATTGATGAAACAATACTGATACATTATTATTGTCTAAATTCCATCCTTTACCAGTTTTCCATAGCATTTATGTAACGTCCCTGCTCTTTCCTAGGGACCCCACTCAGAGTAGCAGGTGACATTTAGTCTCCGTGTTTCCTCAGACCCTTCTGGACTGTGACAGTTTGTCAGACACTTCTTGTTTTTGTTGACTTTGACAGAAAAATGTTAAACATGTTTTCATATGCTTAATCTGACATTTGTATATCTTCTTTGGTGCGGTGTCTGTTTATACCCATTGGTCATTTTTTAAAACAGGAGTTTCACTGATATATAATAACTCACACTTTTGAAACATACAACTCAATATTTTTTAGAGAACTCAGAGCTTTGCAAACACCATACCTGTGTAATTCCAAAATAGTCTCATTATCCCCCAAAGCAACCCCACACCTATTAGCAGTCACTGCCTATTCTCCCTTAACCCCAGGTTCTGGCAGCCTCCAGTCTGCTTTGCGCCTATAGATTTGTCTATTCTGAACTTTGCATATAAGTGATATCTCACCGTGTGTGGTCTTTTAAGTTGACTTTCACGTAGAATGGTGTTTGCAAGGGTTATACACATTGTAGCATATATCAGTACTTCCTTCCTTTTTATGCCCAAGCCATACTTTAATTTATGGATATACCATATTTTGTTTATCCAGTCATCAATTTTGGGACATTTTTTCTACTTTTGCCTATTATGAATAATGTTATTTATTTGCATGTTTCTGTATGGACCTAGGGTTTCAAGTCTCGTGGTAGAGGCCTGGGAGTCGAATTGCTAGGTCATGTGGTAATTCTATGTTTAACTCTTCCAGGAACTGCCAAACTGCTTCCCAGGACAGCTGTATTGTTTTAATTCCCATCACTAATGTGTGAGAGTTCTAATTTCTCCTCATTCCTGCCAACGCTTGCTATTTTCTTCATCTTCTTCTTAAAACTATTGCCATCCTAGTAGCTGTAATGTGGTTTTGATTTGAATTTTCCAAATGACTAATGATGTTGAGCATCTTTTTATGTATTTATTAGTCATAAGTATATTTTCTTTGGAGAAATGTCAATTTGAATTCTTTGCCCATTTTAAAATTTGTTACTTGGCTTTTTATTGCTTAGTTGTAAGAGTTCTTTATATATTCTCCATTAAAGTTCTGTAGCAGATACACAACTTGCAGTATATCTTTTCATCTTTTTTTAAAGGACAGAACTTTTTAATTTTGATGAAACCAACTTATCTCTTTTTTCCTTTTGTTGCTTGTGATTTTTGTGTTGTACCCATGAAACTATTGTCTAACCCAGTCATGATGACTGGCCTTTATATTTCTTTCTCAGAGCTTTAGAGTTTTAACTCTTATGTGTAGCTCGGGGATCCATTTTAAGATAACTTTTACATATGATGTTGACTAAGGGGTCAAACTCTACTTTTTGCATGCAGATATTCAGCTGTCCCAGCACCTTTGATGAAAAGACTATCGGTTTCCCGTTGGGTTTTCCTGGTACCCTAACATGGTCATGTCTGGAGAAAAACTAGAAGAATGTGGCTTCATAAAAGTTAAAGCAAGAAGTTATTTTAAAAGACGTCTCATCTGGTCAAAAGCGTCAGACTTTTGTGTGAGTTCAGGACTGAGCATTTTGCACTAGATTTAACAGTAAGAAAGTTGTTGCCAGTCTTGTGAGAATGATTAAATGTCCTGGAGGTTCGGGAACAAAGCAAGATATTTTATGCAAATGTAAGCCTGTGATTTCTGAAAATCTGGCAAGAAAGCCTTGAAGCAATGAAAGTAATTATCAGAAATAATATGCTGTGACTGTCCAGATTATTAGTTTTGATTTCTGACCGTGGTTCCTCGTGTAATAAAGATGGCCCAAGCTTGTCCCCTTTTTCTGTTCGGGTATTTCCATATTTAACCAGAAACATCTCATGATAAGGAATTTTATATAAGAGGCCTTATGTATAATTGCAGTTTATGATGAAGTAAGGTATTATTTCCTTAAAATATTCTAAGTGTAACTTTCTTTTTATTTTGGAAATGTAAACAGAAGGCCCATTCCAGGACACTGCTGTGGCTTCTTCATTTGCTGCAGCTCTCCTGGCAGGAAAGAATAGTCATTTCTCCCTGGACGTGTAGGAGGTTATTCCAGGATGAAATGTTCTTGAGTTTTAAGACAATTACATACCATCTGGAAGCAGGACAGCGGGGTCCTTACTGTTTTAGATTGAGACATCTTGAGACAAAGTGAAACAGGATGAGTACTGCTCTGCTCCTTCCCCGCTGAACATCCTCTAAAGCAAGGACTATTTCTCCACGGCAGGAACTGAATTTTAGGAAGCCTGTGTGTGTTATTTTTGTAAGATCAAAAGCCCACAATTCCCAATGCATCTAGGTGACAATCTTGAATTTATGTACTAGTCTCTAAGAACTGGGGAAATATTTAGCGTGCACATCTCCCCACTTCTGTCCATCCCCTTCCCCAGCACACAGCCCGAGGGAGCTCGCTACTCATCTTCAAAATGCCCAGGTACGTGCTTTCACTCTGTGCTTTGCCTCAGGAAGCAGTTTTTCAAATCTAGGAAAAGGCCGTAGTCTTCAGTCTAAAGAGATTTAAAGACAAAGCCTCAAGACAAAGGGCAACTGTGTCATCTCCTCTGCTCCTTGATAATCTTTATGTCTGCTTGTGTTAATAATAGTAATCATTAGTATTATCAGTGTTAACGTTTACTGACCTTGTACTAAGTCTAAGTATGGTTCTAAGTGCTTTATTCATTTAATACAAAAAACAAATGAAATAGGAAAAATGATCATCTTCCTATAGATAAAGAAACTGAGACACAGAATGGGTAGATAACTTGCTTGTGGGTGCAGAGCCGGGGGGGGGGGGTGATCCCAGGAAAGATGTGACTGGAAGACTCCATCTAGGTTCCCCTTGGCCTGCACTACACCTGACTTCCTTGTGCGACAGTGACAGGGGAGCAATTGTGTCACCTTCTCAACAACATCAAGGAACTTGGGGTCAGGACTCAACAAAGGGGCAGTGTTTGGTTCTGCAGGCACTGGGGAACTAGCCAAGTGAAGAAGATGGCTGGAGCCGCCCGAACAGAAAGTGCATGTCAGAGTCTTTTTCCCTTCAGAGGGCGGGCCTCTAGTAGCCTTTGTCTGCACTCTGGGGACAGAAGCTCACAATCCCAAGGACAGAGAAACTGAAAGTATTAAGTTTCAAAGGAAGGAAGGAAGGAAGGAAGGAAGGAAGGAAGGAAGGAAGGAAGGAAGGAAGGAAGGAAGGAAGGGAGGGAGGGAGGGAGAGAGGGAGGGAGGGTTGCACCTTTCACTGAACTCATTGTACCCTTTCTCTCCTGACCCAGCAGAGTATTCCTGTTTTAACATTCATTACATTTGTTTTAATAGTAAATGTTTTGTTCGGAATTTAGCTACTTAGGATTACTACTTTTGTTTTTAGCAAACACATGAAGAGAAAAACTCAAAACACCTATTTTGAAAGGGAGAAAAAAGGTCAAACATGAATGTAATTAGCCTTGTGGAAGGAAAAAGGAACAGAGTCTGTATTTTTGAGTAGAGACCCATCTAGTGGCCATGCATGAACATACTTACACGTGAAAGAAATCACCTAGGGATTCGAAGTACACAAGTGCTTTGAATGATAAGAAGCAAGACTAGGGAGGCCTTGGCAATTTCCATCTCAGTTCTCTCTTGGTCCATTTTTCTGGGACATATTTTTACAAGTATAGTGGTACAGTTCATCATTCAAAATGCAAAATATTTTTTATCAAAAACACCAAACTTAGAAAGTCTTTTTTTTTGGTAAGTGGTTTTATAGAATGTTTCTTTCCATGCTCTGCACTTATAAAACATGTATACTTAAAAAACTCTTGTAGGAAGCATATAGTATTTTTTAGATTATTTATCAGCTTTTTTGAGGTACAATTTATGTGCAACAAGCTGCCTTCATTTCAAGTGTGCAGTCAATGGGTTTTGACAGATGTATCCACTCCTAAAAATATGGCCCCGGTCCAGGCGCAGAGCCCCAGGCCCCCAGACTTCCTTCGTGCCACGCTGCCAATCGTCTGTCTCCCACTCCTGGCCACGTGCAACCTCTCCCCTGCTACTGGGCCCTCCAGGTCAGTTTGCATTTAACAGAATTTTGTATGAAGGAAATAATATAGTGGTGGAATGGGCCATGTCATTCAGAGCAATTATTTTGAAATTCCTTCTTGTTGTGTGATGAACCGGTAGTTTGTTCCTTTTTATTGGTAAGTAGGAAGTATTCCATTATACAAATATACTACATATTATAAATACATGTGGATTGTAGGGAACTGCTTCACGAGATGTGGAAAAGTAGCTCAGCACCCACGTGGAAAACCAGTGGGGGGTGAGTTGGCACACAGGACCACACCTGTGAAGAAGTTCTCCTGTGGGAAACCAGGCCTGCATATACCCAGGCTGCTTTGTAACTTGCTCTCGCTAAAACATCTCTCTCCTTGAGTTCAGGCAGCAAGCCCTTGCTGCATATCTTTAAAGTAACTTCCTAAAGTCTGTGCTAATTCTCCCAAGGACTGAAGTGTAACCAGATCTGCTACCCTTATCTTTCCTTTGCATTTGCAACATTTTTTCCTTGTTAATCTTTAAGAAGTAATCAGTAACATCCCTTCCATTGCTATCTGTAAAAAGTAATTACCTAAAGCGAACCTAAGTACAACAAATGAAAACCTTCTTTGATGTATGCTATTAGAAAGCCAGTAAAAGCCTGTCAAGGCGAGGGACTGCTTGAGAGAGTGGTCATGCCACCCCTTTTCCTCCACAGGACTCGGGAGTCTGTGTGAATTTATCTTATTTCATCCATAACTGTGGGCCGGTGTCCACATCAGTGGATGTCCAGGTTGTGTCCAGTAGGGACTATAATGGAAAAACTTGTTTTGAAGATTCACAGATAAGCATTTGTACAGAAATGTGCTGTTTTACTGGTTTAGAGTGGAATGTCATCATCCTATGATGAGCATGTGCTGAACTCTCGAAGAGAGAGCTTTAAAGTGGTAGCGTCGCGTAACACTTCTATCGACCAGCTACAGGAGGTTCCAGTTGCTCCATACCCTCATCAGCACTTGGTAGTGGCAAGTCTTTTTAACTTCACTCCTTGTAATAGGCCCCCTCATTGCCGTTTGTTTATATTGTTCCCTAATCAGCAGTAATATTGAGCCACTTTTCATGTTGATTTGTGAGCATGCAAACAAAAAGGAAAATAAACCAATAGTACCATTCACCCCATCTCCCATCTTCCATACTTGGGACCAGGATGCCAAAGATTCATGGATTTGGGTATGTTTTCCTCACTGAATAGATATTTTGATCCCCGAGGCTAATAGTCTCACTCTCTGAATCTTAAATATTAGTATGGCCCTGGCATCTATATTTTCCAAGAGTAATAAAACCATCTGAATATACTAAATTTATGTTTATATTAGCTGAAATATAATTAGATAAAAAATTCTCTGCCATTTTAAGAAAATAATCTGACAGTTTTTAAGGAAAGCATGAAAAATGGCAGCATTGCTCATAGCTACAAAGATTACAAACATATTAATAGTCAAAGTATTCAGTAAATGGTAACTGAGTGTATAACTTATGTCTTTATAATGTGGAAAAGTGTGCAACTGTTAAGAATAATAGCAGTATGACATTATTCACATGGAAAGATTTTACAGTATATTAATCCAGAAAAGCTAAATTTTAGGACTTTATTTAAATATATTTTGTTACACATTTGTGGATATGTTAATGTATTTATATATGAATATACACATGTATATATAAAGTTATCAATAGTTTTCCGTTAGGTTGTTGTTTTTCACTTTCTCTTGCTCTCTTCTTTTCTTATCTTTTGAATTAACCCTTTTTACTGAGCAGTCCCTGGCAGTCCAGGTGCTCCGGTCAAGCAGTCAGACCCGAAAAGCTCATTCTCGCCTCTGCCTTCCTCTGGGCTCCCTCGTTCCCAGGTCTGCTCTCCCCACGATGTGACAGCTGGTTGGCATCAGCTGCAGGCTGACAAGCACCCAACAGAAAGAGAATGTGTTTTCGCCATAGATCAAGGAGAAGATCACTCCTGGAATTGAACTACGTTAACCTAGTTTGAATCCTGTGCTCCTGACAGCACCTCTCCCCTGACTAGAGAGGCCTGGGCTCAGAGGGGCTGACCAACACTCCTACCCCAACACGTGGCTGATGACTGAGGCTGGGGTGGCGGGGGGCCTCCAAAGTAAAGCCAAGCTGAAGTGGCAAGGAATGTGGGATGCGTGAAGGGCAGGCAAAAACCACAGATGGTTATTACATCTGTACCTTTCGATTTTTAGAGAGGCCTGGATTTCTTGTGTCTAAATTAAGTAAGGCTTAGCTGTATTAAAATGCTCAGCCTCTTTCTATTGTCACAGCTTTTGAAAAATATAGTTTATGTTTTATTCATCTTTATAATCCCCGCACAGACCACAGTCACTAACACGTTGGAAAGTTTCTATTGTTGAGTCAAAGCATATTTTAAAAAGTCCTGACTGTAATTTGCCACAAGATGGCCCCATAGCTCTAGGAGATGCTTTCCAGGTCCCAAGCTGGGCTTTCTTCATTTCTATTGACTCATTTGGAGGATACTAGCCAGGTGATGTGCAATGAGACTTCTGTTCTAAATCTGGTTTGAAAATGTCATTTTCTGAAGAAATCAAGTATTAAATGTTGAGAAGAGTAGACATAGTCAAACCAGATTAAAGGAACATTTCCAACTACCAACTGTATGCCTGCCTTTTAAAGGTCCATATTCAACAATGGTTTTTAAATGGCGGGGCTCCTTTGTGGAGAATTTAAGAATTCACCTTGACTTCTTAAAGTATTAGAAGATATTACCACTATGATAAGACACTTATAGCAATAATCCTCTCTGTAAAAGCTAATTGAAAATGAGGAAGAATTAAAGGATATCTGTCAATGCTTACTACCACATGCCAGAGGAGTGCAAATGTGTATTACTTTATTTACAAACATGTGCTCTGGAGGACGACGGGTGAGTCTGGACTGCAATCAGGGGGTGTCTTCTTAGTTTTATCAAACCCAGCAAAATCGAAATCGTGGGTGTTCTGAACACCAGTGAGAACAGCTTCTCTTCCTTACAGGCACCTCATGGACACCGAACCATCACAACTGCTCTAACATAGAAATTCGTTGCCTCAAGGATTCCTTAAGCAGATGGATCGTGCCTTGAAAATAACTTGAAAAGCTAATGCACACATAAGCTGGGCTCGTGTGTGCATTAGACATAAGTGCTCATAGAAGAACAGTTGTGCTCAAGGACCAGGGAAATTCTGGAAGTAAAGAAATTTTACACAGACTTGAAGCAGGATCCATTTTATTATCAGGATTCCTTCTTTTTCTTAATCCTCACCCAAAGATATACTTATTGATTTTAGAGAGAGAAAAGAGGGGGGGGGAGAGTGAGAGAGAGAGAAAGGGAGAGAGAGAGTGAGACATCAATTCATTGCTTCCCATATGCACCCTGACTGGGGGCCTGAGCTGCATCCCAGGTATATGCCCTGACCAGGGATTGAACCCACGAGCTGTTGGTGCATGGAATGATACCCCTACCAACTGAGCCACTCAGCCAGGGCTGAGATTCTTTTTTAATGAACTTAGAAGTTTTGTTTTTAAGTTGATAAAAAATATTATTACGGAAAATATGGGTATGTGTTGATTAAGCCCGAGTCTCTCTTTTGAAATGGACACGTAAGAGAATTAAGTGTTCTCACTATTTCTTAAATCCCTTGAAAGGCAGTGTTAAGGACTCAATTGTGTCTTCCAAAATTCATATCTCAAGTCCTGACCTCCAATATCCTAGAAGATGACCTTAAATAGGCTGGTTGCAGACACACTTAGTTAAAATGAGGTCACACTGGAGCAGGGTGGGCCCCTTCTGCAGTATGACTGGTGTTTTTATAAAGGGGACACTCGGACACAGACAGGCACACAGGGAGATGCCATGTGAAGGTGAGTTATGGTCGGGAAACTGTCAGAAGCTAGGAGAGAGGCCCAGACACTCCGCTCTGACTCCTGGTCTTCGGGACTGTCACACGACAAACTCCTGCTGTTCCCACTGTCTGGTTGTCTTCGTAGCCCATGCAAACCAGCACTGGCATTAATTGACTGAAGGAAGTGATTAATGTTAATGAAAAATATAAATGGTATATCAATTGATTAGGTTGCTGATTGTTTTTCTTTTTCTTAATATTAATTCTCATTTGGTGTTTAGCTCTCATGCAGTCACGATTTTAATTTAATATTTCCCCAGGAAATATACATTAAATAATTTCCTCTGGAGTTATAAGTAGATTTGTGCCCAACCTCATTTAAGTAATAGAATTTTAGAGCCATCCAGGATATCTTTTCTTGTTACACATGAGGAAATTAGGGTAGAGCGGTTTAGGGACAAAGCTAATACGTAGGATGGCCAAGTTTTCTGTCCCCGAGGCGGAAAGGTGGGAAACTCACACGCCTCTTCCACTTCAGATGACTGTCTCACAGCAGAAGGTTAGAGAGACAGCGTCCCAGCCATGGAGGGAAACAGCTGTGTTCTCAGTGCTCTCGATACGTGGGTGTGCTGTAACTGCTGTGACGCGCGGACAGAGATGGAAGAAGACCTGAAAACTCTGAAACTAAACTTTTATCGGTGAGTCACCCTCAGGCATATGGGAGAGCCTCACTCTCTAGTCACCCTACATGGTGTTTTTGCCTCTAGTTAAGGGAAAGTTAAAATCTATTTTGTCTTGTTACAGCTCATCTCTTCAGTCGTCCCTCCCACAAATGCATGTGCATTCCATCTCTGTCCACCTGCCTGACCTCCTCCTCTTTGCTCCACTGAGCTCCACACTTCTGTTATGAGTGGTAGTTGAGTGGTGTCCCCCCCAAATTCACATGTTGAAGTCCTAACCCCCTGTACCTCAGAATGTGACTGTATTTGGAGATGGGTCTTTAAAAGAGTTAAAGTCAACATGAGGTCACTAGGGTGGGCCCTGAGCCAGTAGGACAAGATTGGGACATTGGAGTCCCACAGGAGGAAGTCCGTGGGGAGACACGGCAGGACATGGCCATCACGGAGCCAAGGAGCGAGGTCTCAGGGGGCGGCAACTCCGCTGATACCTTGATCTTAGATTTCTAACCTCTGGAACCATGAGAAACTACATTTCTGCCGTTTAAGCCTCCCAGTCTGTGGTACTTTGTTATGGCAGCCCCAGCAAACGAACACAACTCCCTTGAAGTCCAGTCAATGTTTAACTGTCACTTTTCATCATTCCCTACTCACTGCAGACATGGCGTGTACCTAATTTTTATTCTTACCTTTACAGACTTTGTCTCCAGGTCCAGGTATAGGGCCTCCTCAGCACACTGTTGTTGGCAGAGATAAATCGTGAGAAAGATACGAAATCGTGTACAAGTACATGTGCAAGCACCTCAGTGTGGCAGTCTGTTATTGGACCCCATCTACAGTTGACATATTTGATGGCAGAAGTGATTGCTGTAAATTCAATGCTTCTCACTTTTTTGTCCTTTCTGGAGTTGGGACTGGAGTCCTAAGTTCTGAGTATTATCAGCTGATCTCCTCCCAACACATAATTAGTATTTCTTAGTCATAGGGTATTTGATGAACCCAGTCTTCATCTTCTAAAGATAGGTGATGGATGTTAACAGAAGCATGCTGTTATCCTCCCAGGCTCTATGTTTCTATGGTTGCAGGAGTTTTCTAGAAGCTAAGCCTTAGTGCAGAGGGGTTACTTTAATTGTGAGAGCTTTTGTTGCTGTGGCCAGATCAGAGGTGCAGGGTTCTATCCCACAGGCCTGTCAGGGTCCCTAAGCGTGGAGGTGTCTGTAAGGGTCGTGACTTCTGAAAATCTGGCAATGCTGGTGGAGGCACAATAACGGCCCTCCAGAGACGTCCATGTCCTTCTCCTGGAACCCGTGAATATGTCACTTTACACAGCCAAAAGGACGTTGCAGCAGTGATTAAGTTAAGGATATTGTGATGGAAGATTATCCTGGATTATCCAGGTGGGCCCATTGCAATCACGAGGGTTCTTATAAGTGAAAGAGAGAGGCAGAGGGTCAGTTTGAACTCTGAACTGCAACATAATAAATCTGTGTTGTTTTAAACCACTAACATTGTGATAATTTGTTATGGCGGCAATAAGAAACTTATACAGTTGTCCAGTAACGTGGTTACCGATCTTTGTGTATGAAATTGTAGGACTTCTAAAGCCTGAGTGGAGGTCCCAGCTGGTCCCTTGCCACCAGCCCAATGCTCAAGAACACTCTGTGGTTAGGACATGGGACCCTGGGAGGACCTCGAATTTTGTCTGTGAATGCTTCTAAAAAGTATTTAAGTAACCTGATCTAATCATAAGATATTTTAAATTTAATCAGGCTGGTTCAAAGTGGCCTGTTATCTGCTTGATTCAACTTAATCAATTGATTAATTTGGTAAATTAATTCATAATGACACTTTAATGTCTGTCAATGTCTAAACAAATCACCGAGAAAGTATTTTTTCAGGTTTTTTTTTTTAACTTTAGGATAGTCAGGCATACGACCAGTAGAGAACTTTGTGGAGGTTTGGTTCTTGGTTGCTGGGCAGGGTGAAGGTACTGGGAGAGTGAGTCCCATGCCCAGTCTGTGTGGAGACCGCATCCAGTGATGGGGGAGAGCAGAAGAGGCTAAGCACAGGGCAGGCCTCTGCCTCACCCGCTAAAACCACAATAGAAGAGACAGTGAGTGAGAACCATCTGAGACCCTGGTTTTCTCTGCTTCGGTGAAGTTTTAAAACTCCTGTGTGTGTGCACACCTGTGTGTTTGATGGGGAAGAAGGGAAGGCTGCCTTCGACTCCTGGTGGTGCCTGATACCAACAGGCACAGACACTGCCTTTCGGTGCCTGTGGGACCGGGCTGGCACGTGCATGAGTGCACCCGGCCAGGAGGGGTAACTGAGCTGGTCATGTCTGCCCTGGGGAGCTTTCCAGCCCCCAGCTACCAGTTGGTGACCCCTGAGCCTGTGCTTAGATGTGTCATGTGCAAATCATGTAACAGTGCCCGACACAGAGGTGGCCTTCAGTAAACAGCAATGACGAAGGTGATGGTAACATGTGGGTCACAATGGTGCTGATGAGGTGATGTGAAAAGCTTCCCTTCCCTTTAGTTTTTCTCTTATGATTATTCTTCTTTTGCCCATATTTGCATCAGTTTCATGTCTCTCTTCAAGCAAACCATTACCTCTCAAATTGTCTCAGGTTTAAAAATCTCCGGAACACCCAGGTCCTTCGGGAAAATTCCAAACTGAGAAGTCTTTCAGCAAAAGTCTCTGAACCCATCAGGTGGGCGGGATGGTCTCAAGCAAACGCTGGGGCCTTGGCTCCGTGTGTTATTGGTGTGCAAATGGAAGTTCAAGAAAGGAGAGGCCCCTCCTCGGCACATGTGGGGTGGGGGTCAGGGGACAGCAGCGATGAAAACACTGGGGCCCCGAGGTCCTGGCCGACACGTGTGTGCCCCCTTGGTCCCACCCGATCACTTCGAGCGCACTGTGACCACACAGTGGCATTTGGCCTTGACATCTTGCTCCCATTGGCCCAGGTGGTAGAGGTGGCAGGTCTCCAATGAACCCGAGGAATGCCTGTGTAGGAACAGAGTAGCAGCAGCTCCGTGGTCAGATTCCCTACACCCACCGGGATCCCAAAGTGCTGTTTAACAGACATAACCTGAGAAAAAATGGGTGACGCAGCTTTTTTTTTTTTTACAGAGATCAAGTTTCTGTAGTTGGCAGAATACAGTTTCAAAATTAAAAGGAGACAGAATTTAGAAAAGTGTGCCTGAGGGTCCGTATCCCTTGGTGGGTGAGACTGTTGGCAGACCGCCGACTCGATACCCCGGCTCTGCCTCCTACCGCCTGTGTGGGGCTGGGCACGCAGCTGGGCCTGCTGGGGCCTTAGTATTTTCCTCTGGAAAATGGGCCTAATAGTACTTGCCTTCTAGGGTCATTCAGTTAGTATGACCTGCTATTTAATATATATTGCCAACAAACCACTATCATCAATAGCAGCAAACACCTAAATTTGAGGTTTACAATGAACATAACCTATTTTAGGATTTGTAGCTTGGGAATCCAACGAACTTCATTAAGTTCCTGAATTTTACCTGCCATGGATGCACATTGTGGGTGACACCCAGAGTAGGCAGATCCAGCCACCACTTTCATTTTTTAGGCCAGTCTTCACAGGACAGAACTGGCATCCTGCAGGGGGCCTCACCGGCTCCCGGAGCCAGTGTCCTTCCTTCCTGAACGTGCTTCGTGCATGCGCACTGCTCATCCCTCCGGGTGGTCACCGTTATCTCCCACCTCAACTAGAGCGCCGGAGTCCAAGGACTGTGTTTTCCACTCCCTGTGGACCCAACGCGGTGCCCAGCTCAGGGTGGACGGTACCCAGCCACAGACTCATAGGTCAAAGAGAAGCTGGCTTGGTCAGGCCCACTTCCTTTCCCCAACCTACCCAAGAAATATTTGCCTTGCCAATTCTTTTCTAAATTATGACTGTGCACAAAATCTCTACCCGACACTTACATGTCTTCCCAGCTGTCCAGCTCTGCCCTTCTGCGGACATAGGCAGTGAGGGCTGGATCTTCAAATGAGGTTTCAGCACTGAGCTCACGGAGACAGAGATGAGGGATCACAGCATCTTTGCATCTGTGCAGTTTTGTAATAGACCCACGAGGGCTCTAGAATTGCTAGTTTTTCAAAAATTACATTTGAGGGGAGATTGGCCCTGAAGGCATGATAGCTATAGATTTGGAGAAAATTAGTTATATAGAAATGTAAGTAATTTGTATTTACTACTAATAATAATAGCTAATTCATTAAGCATGTTCTGTGGGCTGGGTATGTTCTAAGGCCTTTACAAGTATTCATTCATTTTTGAGATGAGGAAACTGAGGCCCAGTGAGGCCAGAAAACTCGCCCGTGATTACACAGCTCTAAGTAACGAAGAGCGAGATCACATGTGACCAGGTGGATTCTAAAAGGATATACTAGTAACCACCGTCCATACCATGGAAACGAGAGAACAAACAAATGCCTGTATCAGTTATTGGCTGCTGTGTACCAAATCCCCAAAGCTTAGCAGCTTGAAACAGCAGGCACTCATTATCTCACAGTTCCTATGCGGCAGGACTCAAGGTGCAGCTTAGCTGGGTCCTCTGCTCAGGGCTTCTCGTGTTTGCACAGAGGCGGCCAGCTGGGGCACAGTCATCCCAAGCCACCCCTAAGCCCGGAGTGTCCATAGCCAACCTCTTTTGCACAGTGGCTGGCAGACCTCAGTCCCCTGCCATAGGCTGTCTGCCCTCAACAAGGTCAGGTCCCGCTGGTGGAGAGCACCAAGACAGAACGCACCTTTATCCTCACTCCAGAAGTGACGTACCATCATTTCTGTTGTTTTCTAATTGGAAGCACTGTAGTCCAGGCCACATGAAAGGGGAGTGAATGACCCTGAGGCAGGGCGCAGGGTGCGGGGCCAGGGCGGGCTGGTGCAGTGCAGAGGCTGCCGGCCCCAGGAGCCTTGGGAAACTGGGCAAATCGCTGTGAGCAGTGCAACTTCAGGGGCTTCCCCTCACAGTTTTCAATGGATCGTGCAGTTTTTATTTTGTTCTCCTCTTTTAAGGAAGTACGGTCACCTTAAATTTACATTTTTCTTAAAATGAGAACAGAAAAAGAATTTTATATTTCTGTATTTTCTGAAATGTTCCCACTATTTGGGAGAATTGCTCCCCAGTTTTACTGCTGAGCTTCTCTTGTTGAAAGGTGAGGAGGTAACCTGGAAGGCAACCTTCCCGTCTTTCTGGAAGCAACTCTGCCTTTCAATTCAGTAACGGCTCACATCCCTGCTATTTCATTGTGTAGCATTAAAACTAGGTCAACCTGCACCTTCATTAAATTTTCCCCAAATATAGCACTGTCAATTCCAGAATGGTTTTCTGGGCCTGGCCAGTCAGTGAGAATGCCTGAGGAGCCTAGGGGTTGCCATGACAACCGCCAGCTGAGCGGAGAGATGAGGACATACAGGGTAAATTAGCTGTCTCTTGTCTCAAGGGCTGCCCAGGGGGAGGGCTCGGTCTGGAGTCAGGAGCCAGACTGGGATGCTGGGTGCATACCGAGCAGCTGGGAGGGCCAGCAAGGTGGCAACAGCTGGGAGTGGGCAGAGCACTCCTGGGCCTGGGCCTGGGCCTGCCCGGGGTCTGAGAGTGGGAGGAACCTTTCTGTGCTCAGAGCCAGCCCTCTCTCCGTTGCTTTTTCTCCGAGTAGCCCAGTCTGCAAGTGCCATTACTTTAACATCTCACGGAAACAACTTCTGAGCAGTGAGTGAGGCACAGGCTGGCAAGGGCTGTGTGAACAGGAACTTGGGGCCCGAACCCCACACAGGTGCTCTAAGAGGTGTCCCCCCTCCCCCATCCTACAAGAGAGACGCTGTCTTGTAGCAGTCTTCGTCCTCCACACGTCTGGTTTTCTTTCTCCCTCTCTCTGTTTATTTTTAACTCAACCTAAATTATTTTTTTTTCCTTGCAAGATGTTCATTGCCATCTGCTGACCAGATTGCGTCACTGCAAAGACGATGGCAAAGCTGCAAGCCAGGCACGGGGATGACTGCGTGTCGCTGTGCAGAGGGGCTTCCAAATGATTAAAACTGCGATGCGCTTCTCTACCCAAATATGCTCATTGTGGTGTTAGGATCAGAGAACAACCGCGGAGCTTGACGGGAGAGTGGAAAAACAGGTAAAGAGTTAATAATAAAGACATCCATCATTCTGCCTCTAGTTATGTTAACAAAGGGTAGATATCACAAATCCCAATATTTATTTATAAGAAAATTAGTTGATACTATCACCATTTAATGTTTGAAGGAGGAAACAACCAATGTAGATGTGATGATCTAACACAAAAGGAAAATGAACAAACCTGTGAGTCATTAGGACTGACCCTAGCTGAGTCGCGGTCGCGGGGTGAGTGACCAGAGACGGGGCCGGGTGAGGGCAGGCTGCCCGCGATGCTACAAATGGAGGTCGGCCGACCATATGTCCGAAACTTAAAATGATAGCTCAAGCTACAACCTGTTACATAAAATAGATCTTCTAACCTTGACAAAGATAGCTTCGTAATGCTGCGGAAGGTCCAGGTTGAGTTCAGAACTCAGGCTCCTCACGGTTAAGTGCCAAAATGCCAACGGCAAGGAGCTCCAGCCTCTACACTCCTGGCTTTCTACTTACCCGGCCCCCTCCCCTGTCACCCCAGCTCCCTCCCAGCTTCACATCCCAGTCCTTTCCAACACCCCAGACCCTCAGGCCTCGGGTGTGCACACTGGAAGCCTGCTGGTCCTCTAGAGGATGGTCCCTGGGCAGGGGCAGGCAGAGATGCTGGAGCTGACTTCGGATGTAGAGAGCTCCGGAGTCCCAGGCACCCAGCCTGTGTGGTCTGGAGAGGGGTGCATGGGTTCCTGAGGACATGGCCTCTTGGGCTCCTTGCCTAATGTCGGGCAGACTGGCTGGGGGGGCACAGAGCAGTTCTTCTAAAGGATGGTGCTGAGGGCAGTGTCAGGTGACAGGAGGTGAGAGGCAGGAAGGCCTGGCCGGGAGCTGGGACCGGGAACACCCGGATGCTCCTCCTTCCCCTTCCCCATTACTTATTGTTAATGGTGATCAGTTCTGTATCGCAGCTTCTCCTTCTTCTTCTTCTCCTCCTCCTCCTCCTTTAAAGGAAATTTAAAAATTTTGGGACACATTTCTGTTCATATTTTTTGGTGCACTGGGCACTAATTGGCCCAGCAAACGCAGCCTCGTTAGAAGAGAACATTGAGCAGTGCTGCTGGTGGCTGCCTGTCTGTCCGTTCCGTGAGTTTCGCCGAGAATCTGCCCCCCTCAAAGGGAAGCTTGGCATGTGGCGGTTGAGGGGGGTCAGTGTTAGCTTAAAGATAGTCACCTTGCTTTTTTATAAAACATTGCTTTTGGTGCTATAAGTCCTTACTCAGTAACTTCTGATGTGTGTTCTGTAGCTTTTCCTTCCCCTGATACTATATTTTTCTTCCTTGACTTATTTCTGATAAGGAAACCAGAATGTTCTGTGGCTTTTCTTAAGCAACAGGATCTTGCCACTAGCTTCTCAGCATTCATCTGCATTCTCCTCACCGCAGCCTTAGTGATTTTTCAGCACATCTTGTCACATCTCTGTCCTGCGCAAGTTCCCCTGTGGCTTTCTGTCTGCTCAGAATGAAACCCTCCTGCTGCCCAGCAGCCCTGTCATGAGCGGGGCCCCTGACACTGATCTGAAACTGATCACCATCCCGCCAGCTTCTGCCACCCCAGCCACACTGGCCCCTCGATGTCCCTTCATTCCTGAACAATGGATGCATTGGCCTGGTTACTGGCATGTGGCGTTGCCTGTGGTCATCTCCCCCCCCCTGGATCTAGGGCTCACTCCCTCAGTCTGTCCACTTTCAGCTCTGGCTGGTGTAGCTCAGTGGATTGAGCACAGGCCTGTGAACCAGACGATCACAGTTCGATTCCCAGTCAGAGCACATGCCTGGGTTGCAGGCCAGTTCCCAGCAGGGGACCCACGAGAGGCAACCATACATTGATATTTCTCTCCCTCTCTCCTTCCCTTCCCCTCTAAAGATAAATAAATAAAATATTTTTAAAAATGTTTACTTTCGGAAGAATCTTCCAACCACTCCACATAAACCTCCCAACTGCCGTGCTCTAGCTCCTGCAACTTGCTTTATTTTTCTTTAAATAACTTATTTCCAACTGTCATACTACTGTATCTTTATCTAGCTAGCTATTTACTTATATGTGTGTATTTTTTTATTAATTCTCTCTATCCACTAGAAGGTAAGCTCCATGAGATCAGGGACTTTCTCTTCATCTTATTTATTTTTAAAGAATCTGTTGTATCTTTACTGCACAGAATAATTGCTCAGTAAATACTGGCTGAATGAATTAATGCATGAATGACTAAAACATGATAATATCCCAGTTGAACAGTGTTTATATATTCCTATGTGTCTAAGGAAAACAGTGTTTCTAAACATGAGGACTGGAGGACATATAATTTTGGGCACAGCCACTGGGTCTGAAGGGCTCTGACACCTGCATTGCAAAGTCCTCACGTGACCCCCTCGCCAAAGCTCAAATCCACTGGTCTGTCACACCCTCTGAAAGAATGGGTACCACGCGATCGAGTTCCTTCTCTGAGCTGACTGCCTTTCCTTGAAGGAAGGAGAACATATACCAGAGAGTAATGTAAAGAATCACTAGCACCAAACAACGCCATGCAGACTGAGTGCCCCAGTGGTGACTGACACTACAGTCGTGGTCAGCCCTGCAGGAAAAATTCAAGAGGTTCCAAGTCCCCTGGGTTTAATCGACCAGTGTTATGATTGGGTAATAAGGCTCCTTGGTCATTTCCCAGAGTCTTAAATCTGGATAATTTTATAAACATCCACAGCAGCAGAAATCATCATTCTTCTGAACCAACATTGATAAACTAATGGCAACTTTCTTTTTGAGAAGAATTCAATCTTTAGGTCTCTCCTACCGAACCCTGTCTGGGGTTTTATCTCACAGGCATGTGGAACCCTGGAGGTCCTGACACAGACCTACCGGGACCAGTGCACGTCCTCCTGCCAGGCCTGGTGAGGCAGGAGAGTCCCCACAGAGTTCTGGGATGGAGGGCTGACGGGCTTTTCAAGTCATTTATGCTTCTGGGTACTTCATAAGCTTTTCCTATTCATTCATTCCAAAATCTTTACTGACACTATATGAAGTTATTCTGGTAAGAACAAGCATTGTCATCATAATTGCTATCTTTTAAATACATTCTGTGTTCTGTTCTCAGCACCTCATATATGCTGACTCATTTAACCATCTTGGCAGCCGCCTGAGGCAGGCCCTCCAGCTTCTTTCCCTTCCTTCCTTCCTTCCTTCCTTCCTTCCTTCCTTCCTTCCTTCCTTCCTTCCTTCCTTCCTTCCTTCCTTCCTTCCTTCCTTCTTTCTTTCTTTCTTTCTTTCTTTCTTTCTTTCTTTCTTTCTTTCTTTCTTTTTTCTTCTTTCAGAAAAGGAGGGAGATAAAGAGAAACATTGATTGGTTGGCTCCCACATGCATCCCAACCAGAGATGAACCTGCAACCTAAGCAGGTGCCCTGACCGGGAGTCAGACCCACAACCTTTACAGGAAGAGACTCCAACAACCTGAGGCACACTGGCCACGCCTCTCTCCAATTTCTAGATGAAGAAAATAAAGCACAAGAAAGGTACTACATAAATGCTGAGGCAATAAATAAAATTAAGTAAAGGAACTTATATATTAGAAAAACAAATTCCACAGTAGATCATTTCAAGTTATTGCATATCAAGGATAAAAATGTTTGAGACAGGAGTTATGGCGAGATGAGCATATGAGTTGGATATTAAACATCTTGAAGAAATTCCAGGCGCAGAGATGGTACATGGGGAAAACTGAGCGAAAACGAGGAGGGTGAAGGGATTCCAGGCAGAACAATCCCCAACACTCTGGTGACGGAAAAGGCACCTGGGCCCTTGTGTCCGGACTGTGCTGCCCACCAAGGTGCATGGTTTCTGAGGCGTCACACTTTGCTGGACTTGAAGCCTCACCTTGAACTCTGAATTGCTCTCCTCACCAGTCAGCCCAACTAGTGGCTCCAATTCCCAGATGACAAAGGCACTGACCACAACGTATGGGAGTAAGATCATATTAAAATTTTAGAAAGCCTACAACAGATATGGAAACTAAGCCTTAGAATGAGACGCATCATGACTAATAAATCTTGAATAAAAAGCACTTTCACTTGCTGGTCACTGCCCTCCTCCAAGGCGCCCTTAATATCCCCAGGGGAGCTCTGATGTCTTCTCCTCCTTTTCCCATGGGCCCAAAGCTGTAGCAAGAAGGTGCACAAGTTGGGAAGCCCGCCCCATGTTTGCGTAGTGTCTCCGTGCGGAGCCTGCCCTCCTCCTGCTTACTCGAGGAGTGGGGTCTCTGCGTCTGCTCCTGGCTCTCAGCCCAGGTCTTGAAAAGCCATGTTCTGGGGGGTGCCTCCAAGTCTGTTACTCAGTGGAGGAGGAGGGAGCTCAGAAACCACTCTACAGCTGTGGAAGTGCTGCCCTCTCCTGGCAGTATTCTCATCCGCCCTCAAGATTAATAGGCTTAAGAAATATAAGCTGTTACAAACTTACTCATGGGGTTGTAAAGTGTGTCATGGGGAATATGGTCATGACTATATACTAATGACTATGTATGGTGTCAGATGGGCCTGAGCTTTATCAGAGCAATCACTTTGTAAAGTATACAAATGTCTAATCACTATGTTGTATGCCTGAAACTAATATAATATTGTATACCAACTGTAATTGAAAAATGCTTTTTTAAAAAAAGAACCCTGTTCTTGCTAACTGCAATTTCTTTTCTCTCTTTGTTTCCTTTTTGAGCTGCAGACAAACAGTGTGGGATCTTGTGGTAACCAGCTGGAGTCGCTGCTCTGTCCTCTGTGTCCAGGAAGCTGCAGAGAAATTCACTGATGACTTATTTAAATAATTTTCCATGTTTGACCCTCATGAAAAACTAGTAGAAGTATTTGGGATGAGAGAGGTGTTTGTCATTTTAGCATAAAGAGCAGCTTCTTCACTTTAAACTTATTGGGAACAATTTTCCTTTTATCTAAAATGGTAAAATTTTACGTTGAAAGGTGGTAGGAAGTGAGGCAGAGATACTGTGAGGGGAGGGGGCTACAGGGTGGGAAACGTGTGTTGGAAAAGGGAAAGTTTGGGATAACATATTATATATAAAGCCGGGCTCCCTTCCTGAGGCTGAGGGAAGAAGGGATTTGGCCAGGTCTGAGTGTATCTGTGCGGAATTCCAAGACCTTGGGCACACAGGCAAAGGGGTGTTTCCCACCCTGTTAACCCTGTTTACACGTGGGCTTTTTCCTGGGGATGATTTCGTCTTGCAGCCAAACCAGAGCATCATGGTTTGCTGCAAGCATCATTGACTTGCAGCATCTAAGTCAAAGCTGAAATGCTTGGAGCATGTAGAGAAGTCTTTGTAGACAAGTGTTGGATAGAGTAAACCCGTTGCCTTCTTCATTTGAATGACTTTCACTCCCGAGCCCCATGATTCAGGTCCCACAGGGGGTTTGACCAACTAGGCAGTGCAGTTCCCAATCGTCTCTCCCCCTCTCCAGGCAGTACAGGCTGTATGTGCCTGGAGTCATGGTAAGGTTTTTCTCTGAGAACAAAATGTGGGTCTGTGGACGTGCCAAAATCAAGCTCAACCATATGTAAAAGAAGTCACCCTGTTATATTTGATGAAAGGGTGGATACAGATTATGAACATCAAGTTCAGAGACAGGATATAGCTAAGGAAGGGACTAGCATCTAGGGCCATTGAAACCTGAAGGCTGGCGGAGAGTCAGCCTGCGACTTAGCCCGGGCAGTCCTGGGGAGGGTGCACCGACCTTCGGCAGATGTGTGGCTGGCAGTGCCTGTGCCCCCACACATCCCTGCAGATCCCTTTCCATTTTTTTGTGCACTTGGTCTTCTGGTGTGCAGTCACTTCCGACAGCTGGTACCTGCCTCTCTTTTCTAAGTGCTGACCTTTGGCCAGTGCTGACCTTGACTTTGGGGTGCCAGTGCCTGCTTTGCCTGCACACCTGGGTGACTCTTACCCAGTGATGATGGGGGCAGGAGTTAAGTACTCCAATAATGTCACCTCTGAATGGGACGGTTTGACTTCGGAACTACGTAATCTCTAGAGTTCTCCTGTGGGAAACAGGGACCAAACTTAAACCTTCCCGGGGGGACTTCACTGGATAACACGCCTTGTTTAGCTTGCTGCCCACTCCTGTTTCCTGTCCTCGCTCACCTACCAGCTTTAAGTGGAAATACATTCTAAAAAAATGACTTTTGAAAGAATTTTTGGAATCAGTCTGCTTCTAGGGAGCCCAGTCTAAGACAACAGGCCTCCTGGAGCGCTTGGCCTGCACTCTCCAGTCAAGATGGGTGAGCCAGGTAAGTATAGCTCAGTGATATCAGCCAATCAGATCATCCCATTTCCTCCCTGCCCCCCACCACCCCCAGCTTTGATTCCATGGTACCAAACCACCTTTCAGCTATAATTCATCTTCCCCTGTGGCTTTTCACTGCAGAGAGATGTTTATCAGCTAGAAAGAACATTTCAAGTTCATCTTGGCAGTTTTATTTATCACTGTATACCTGGAGTCTGCAGAATAGACCAGTCTCTCAAGTGTCTTTAATTCGACTGTGTCAGCAAAAGTCAGACCACCCGTGGGAAACTGACAAATTTTGTTTTGAAATCGTCAAGGCTGAGAAATCTTGGAACCACATCAGGTGCCACCTCGAGAGCCCTTGCTTTGCAAGCCCTCGCTTTGGTCCCCTTTTCACTGGGCTACTCTTTAGCCACCAGAAGCTTTAACACTTGGGTCTCCTGAATGGACAGAGTTGAGCACAAGGTTGTAAATGTTTCCCTCACCTCCTTAGAGGAATCGGTTCCCTTATTGCTCTGAGAGGCAGACGGATTCTTAGAATGTTTAGAAATAAATCCAAGTTTGGGGTCAAATCCCATGACGTATCCAATTTGTAAAATCCCTTACATTCTCAAGATTCTCATAATTTGAAGGGGAAATGTGTTATTCTGTGGATGCACCGAAGCTACAAAGTAAAACATGAACGCAGCTCATTCGGACGGAGCACTTTGGTCTCTGTCTCCGCCACAGCGGGCCGCGCCACAATCCACTCTCTGTTTCCGTGAGTTGGGATTTGTAGGCAGAAAGTTTTGTTTTGTTTTTTTTTTTTTACAGAAGAAAGCCTGGATTTTGATTAATGAGTTTACTCTTAAAGTCTTTAGAGTGATTTATTACAATGATCAATAAGTGTTTGTAGGCAGAGTCACATACTATGAGCACAAATTAACCATATTAATATAAATTTGCAAATAAACTTTGCCTCACAAGAATCTTCTTTGAGGGGAGGATAATACGATTTTCATTTAGTTTTTCTGTTTCTGGACAGAAGTTCCAAATTCATGTGCAGCATTTAATTCCCCTCACCTTCCTCCTTTCCAGCTGTTGCAAACCTGAAGCTCAGGTGGGGCCATTCCCACTGCATTACAAATTGTAAAATGTGGGTCTAGAGAGATGCGCAGGAAGAAGCAGCTGCTTCCTGGTGAGAAGAGACTTCAAGCTCTTTGACACAGCGCACTGCCTCCCGTCCTATTCCCTCTGCTCAGAGCCCCTTTGCAGGCAGCCTGCTTCCCCCTGCAGTTCCGGCTGAAGCCACTGAGGGACGCTGCTGCATTGGGTACGACCCAGGAGAACCAAAACTGAAAGTGGGGAAAAATCAATGACGATGAGGTCACTTCCTCCGTGCGTCTTTCCATTTCTGGGAATGTTTTTCAATTAAAACTCCCTACACAGACAGTCATAATTCATGGCCTGCCTCCTTCAGGGCTCGGTTGGAGGCCAGGGCAGGCAGGAGCAGGGCTCTTTATTTTGAGGCCCTGCCTGTGCTGTGGAAAGAGAAGCCAGAAATAGACCTGAGAAAAAATAAGAGAATGGAGACTTAGCAGATGCTCGGAGCTGTTTTTCTTTATAAATATATCTGTCCACTTCCCACTCTCGTCCATGTCACTGCAGGCCATTAGCACTCTATTTTTATCTCCACCGAGGCCTTGGGCCTGGCCCACCCTGTACCCCTTCCCGGCAGATTATCTGGGGAGGGCGGCACTCCTGGGCGAGGGTTTGACATCATAAGTTATTTTTATCCCAGTAGATTGTAATATCATAACGGCATACATCTTGTACCAAAGAATGGCCCCGCAGCTGATAAGGAGGAGAAATTACCTCAGAGGTAAACTCCTTGATCTCAAAATGGCTCTCAAGATACACTATTTAAAGCCATTGCAAAATGAGTGACAAAAATAAACACCTCTTGAGTGTGGCCTGGAAAACAATGTTATATAGTCTCCAGTTTCATAATCACTGAGAGAAAGTCTTATGGAAAGGCTGTGGCATGTGTAGGTGAGGTAGCACCCCCACCTCCTACGATTAGATGTGGGGTCCCAGAAAGATGGCCCCATCCTCTCAATCTATTCAAAGTTTCCTGCTCTTAAGTTAAAATTCTCCTTCAGTGAATCCCTTTGGGTTGAGTTGTGATCTAGAGGATGGAAGCTAAATAATGCCTGAAGCTGCCACCTAAGTGTGATCCCCAAGTGGAGAGCAGTGGATCTGGATGCAGGAAAAGGAAAGAAAGTTCATGGGCAATGCAAAATAGAGGATCCAGTGAGAAGCCGCTCCTCCTCCGCTGGGCCCTGGGCAAGTGAGTGTAAGAAGGGCAGTGACGCAGCCCCCAGGGGACTCCAGGCTGCAGAGTTTAGCGTTGCACTGAGCCATGTGAAATGGCCTTTTTCATTTGGCCAAAATCAGTCAAAAACTGGCTCTGGAGACATGTAATCCTGAGAACAGCGGGGCCGGCCAGCACTGTGAGCAGCCGTATCCAATCCAGAGATGCCAGCTCCTGACTCTTAAAGTATCGCGGCCGTATTTGTCAGTCTTCCCAGGCACCCTTGCAACATCGCACTTCCTCTGAACTCTGGGGGGTTTGGTGTGGATTATCCTTACCCTTTTTTTCTCTTTAACACGCCCAACAGACATCTCCATGGGGGTCACAGTGCTGGTTGTTGATTAAAAGAGGTGACAGTTTAGGCACATATCTTGGCCCACTGGCTCTTATTCTGCCTTTCTTGTTTCTCATAGTCAGGCGACACTGTGGTGTGGACAGAGACCACTGAGGAACTGATGGTCGATGAGGCCAGGAATACAAGAGAATCTATAGGAACAAAGCTTTATCAGGAACTTTTCTCAGCTTCTCTAGATCAGTGAAAACTTCCATATAAAGCCTAATTAGATTGGGCTTAATACGAGGGCCTCCAGAAGATGAAATTATGATATTGTCATGTGCACAGAGATTGGCTGAAGTAGGTGGTGGTGGATAAGGAATGTTCCAAAAAGAGCCATCTCCTGGGTATGGCAGTGTGTCCCTGGTTCGAATCCAAGACGGCATGACAGGGGCTGCTGCGACTGGGGGCTGTGAACCGTGCTTTGGTGACTCACTGAAAGTAGATGCTGACATGCTGACTGAACTGAGTGATATAATGTCTGGAAGGGAAATGAAGATGGGCCCATCCTCTGTTTCTCGGTTTACCTCCTATTCAGGCGATTGCTGGACAGAGTAGGCAGATATGCTGTGCAGTGTAGGTCCCCGTGGACGGGCAGGAAGAAGCCCCCCTCACAGAAGGCTTGTATGGGACTGAACTGACAGATTCGTGGGCACTTTCACTGTTTCCTACTCAAATTTTAGAAAATGTCCATAACATCATATAGCAGAATTTAAGAATTTTCTTAAAAAATAATATGGAATAGACATCAAACATTAAAATCTAATCACATTTATAATTTTTATGCTTATTTATTCCAATCTTCTTCCCATTTACTAGTGAATATTTATTTGCGACTGTAATTGTCCCCCTAAACAAATGTGGAAACGCTTCTGGGATTCAGCCCAAAGTTGTATAGCTCGAGAAAGCCTTCCTCTAAACCAGGGGTGTCAAACTCATGTTCACCGGGGACCACATCAGCCTCACAGTTGCCTTCAAAGGGCTGAATGCAATTTTAGGACTGTATACATGTAACTACTCCTTCACAGTTCAGCGAGAGCTTGGTGCTGCCACTGGGTAGAAACAAGGTGCTGGGTGGGATAAAACAAGGTGGAGGGCCGGATTTGTCCCGCGGACCTCGTGTTTGCCACCTGTGCTCTAAACTATGAGAAAGTCATCATAACTTGATTATTTTCCTTGTTATTAAGATACATTGAACATACAGTGTATATAGCACTGGCCTTTAATTTGACTACTTCAAGGTAAAAGGTTCATGAGGTATGCATATAAGATGACAAGGAGGCTTATTATAAATTCTTTCTCGGGACAATGCTCACAGTGGCCCTCACCACGTGTTACCAACAATCTCATCTTGGAAATGAGTGTATAGTCTCCCACAGAGACTATCTGGTAGGAAAAACATACATTTGTTTGGTTAAGTTGTAGTCTGTACATCCATATATCAATTCCAGTTGTCTAAATTCACAAATTTCTGGGCCCTGATAGGCACAGATCATTTTAAAAAGTAAATTGATTCCACTTGAAAGACATTAAAAGTTAGCTTTTAGCTTCTTTTTTGCAGAGGTTTTTCATGCAACTAAGTTTCATACATGAGGATTTTAGCCCAGGGTTTTGGAGAAAACACACTTATGAGGCATAAGAGTCAGAGTTCAGGAGCTGGCTTCGGAGCCAGGCAGCCCTGGGTCAGAGGAGGGCCACCCACCAGTGTCGGCGGCCCAATCTGATTTCAGGACTACTCGACTGGAGAGCTGATTTTTGACCATTTCAGAGGATTCCACTCCATTTTAAGCTCTGCTGCCTTAGGCTTGACCTGTAATTATAACCAAGATCCAATATTTAATTTTCATAGGCAGGTTACTGTAGTTACTCTAGCACTATAAAGCAGAAGATACATAACATCTGTGTAGTTCAGGAATACTGCACATGCTTTTGCATTCTTAGTAAATATTATAAAATACAAATACCAAGGCCCAGACCCAAAGTATCCTGTGTGCTCCCAGGGCTCTGAGTGATGTGGGTGTGTGATACTTTTTTTTCTACTATAAAAAACCTTAAAAAGTTATTTTTTTTATTCTTTCCTCAACACAGTGTTAAACTGATGACTGATGTTCATTTGACAGAGTGTTTATTATGTCAAAGTGAAAGGATGCTTTTCTGACTGATTACACAGAGTAAACACAGCACAGTAAAGGCCTTCCAAAGCCATTTGGTCTGCAAAAATTTTATCCAGCTTGCAGTGAGGCATTAATCACAGAAATATTTATCTATTGAGCTCTTCAGGACCCCCACATGTTTGCTTTTGTTGAGTCATTTCCCAAAGTGAAGAGGAAACCAACCTCTGTCCACAGAAAATATACTCAGCTCTCATTAAATAGCTTTATTATATAAGCGTCTTAAGGACAAACCAAAAGGAGAAGCTGATCTCAGCTGGGTTCAGGTTGAACAATTGGCTTTAATTTTATTTCGTGTGTCAAAGAAGCAACTGAGTCTAAAAGACACTGGGTCTTTTTAGATTGCATTACATGGCTACAGTCTGTTCATAGTGAGATGACCATTTTTCCCCAACTGAAAAAGACAATGTCTTACTTTTGTTGTTGATCTCTATATTAATTTACTAGCAGGCAAAAAGATTCTTAAAATTTATTCTGATTATCTCCAAACTTTTAAAATGCACTGGAAACATTCCTTAATATATCAAGGCATTATATATACTTGGGGTGAAATAATCAGTAATAAGAGCAGAAGTAATTCCCATTTGAAATTGTTTTCTTGATCCCTGCACATTTGGGGGTCTCCTTGTTCTCTGATGGGTTGTGTGGAGATCGCTTTCACTGGAGAGGTGGTTGCAGAGGGTCTGTGGGAAAGCCGAGGCCAGTGGTGACTCTGCCGTTTTCTTGTTCTTCACTTTTGTTGATGTTGTTAGCATTATCACTGGCATATAATTTCCCAGCAAAAATTCTTTTAAGTCAGTTGTTTATTTTGTAAGAATACATCGATTTTAAAACTACGAACTTTAATCTATAAATTCATTTCATTTAGCGTGAACATATATTGTGATATAAGCACTGAAAGCAAACAGCTACCAAGGCCCCGCCATTAGCCCTTGTCTCTGTGACTCCCACGTCCTCCCTGAGAGATTCCAAGGCCCCTGTGTGGCATCCAAACTGTATAAGACCGTTGAGGGCCTCAGTATTAACCAGTATTTCAAAAACACCAGAACAATTTCTTAGTTTTAGATAAAGAAGTCAGATGGAACTGGAATATCAACATTTCCTCTTCAACTTGAATGGATCATCGTTCTCACTTGCTTGCCCACTCCTCTTTAGGTCACTGACTTAGATTACTGCCTTTAAACTGGTCCATGAGCCACTTACATTAGAATTATTATAAATGATTGTATAATAGGTACAGTCCCAGGATATACTTTGGGTGAAATTTTTCTAGTCCCTGAAAGTGCAGTCAAGTAATCTTTATTATGTGTTGTTTGATAGACACATTTCCCAAACTTTATATATGTTAAATAATTTAAACTTTAGACCAATGTTATGAGGTATATAATATTATTATTGAGTCACGGAGAGGTTAACTAACTTGCTGAAGTCCTCATGCTGAACTAACTGGCTGAACTGAATTTCAAAACACTCTCAGACACTATTATATACTAGTTTCTCTAAACGATTCTTATGTACACATTAGGTTTATAATCACTGATTTGCATGGTTTTTCTGAACATCTTGAAACTGGGTAAATATAAAGATGATTCTTTGCTTGTTTCCAGATCAAATTATAGAAACAAGAAATTAATTTTTAATAATAATTATTAAGTTCTGAATATAGATTAGTAAACTCTATGTCCCATAGAAATAGAAAACCAAATATGCCAAAATTTATGCAGTATCTGGCAATTTCGTAATTATTTTATATATAGTATCAATAGGTGTGACCAAATTGCAATTTTGTTTTTTCCCCCTTCACATGAACTTTAAACAAGAAAAAGATCACACTGCTTTCTGAACCCACTTCCCAGCAAGAGTAGTTGAAAACAAATGCTTCTGGAGCAATGTCCTTGGATCATGCTTCAGAAAGAAGAGAGCAGCTCTGTTAGGAAATGTTCTGTGCAGGCGGGGCCTATTTTTAGTCTCTCCCACTATACATGTAAGGCGGAGCTATACACAACAATAGAACCTCTTCCCAGCACATGAGTTTCAAAAGAACCTTGTTAAACAGGGGCTGCAATTAGAGCACATAGCTTTGGTCTTTTGTAGGCCCCCAAAGCAGCCAGGCTCTCTGGGTTAGTCTCACCTTAAGGTGTACTAAAAGCAAGTATATGAATTACATATGGTCACTGATGTATCTGCCCTCATGTAACCCAATGTCTAAGTCAGTAGCCCGCAGATGCCATGGCGTCACCATGGGAGTGTTAAAACATAAACTTCTAGAAGTCACTTACAGGAATTCTGGTCATTGGGGTCCTGGAATCAGCCTTTTACCAAAGATTTCAGATGATTCTGATGCAGGTGGTTTGATCACCACACGATTCTGACAGCAGAAAATCAAGAAAAAAGAGCCATTGGATCTCACCCTGGTCTGGATGCTTATCAATGGCCAAAGAAGAAGGCCAGGCACTTTCAATGTACGTGAGGGTGCAACTTTGGGGCCAAGCTTTCACTGCCATTCAAAGGTTGTACTTGGGAATCAGAGCGAACAACCAGGGGCTGAGGAAGGATGACTCTGAAGTACCATGATGGTGGTCACATCTTGTTCTGAAGGCAACTGTGCTGGGATTGTTTGAATAATTTCATGGGCTGGCAGGGACCTGAAACTGCTACTCAGGATAAGCAGAAACTCTGCCTGGGCTCCTCCACGAGGAGGGTGGTTTGGCGAGGAGACCTTTATCCATGGCAGCAGGGCAGGGAGCAGAATTTGCGCTGAAGGCCGTTTCAGGTTCAGATGCCAAGGCAGTCCATCCCATTCATGTTCAGTTCTGCACTACAGGCCCGTTGTCTGTTGGCCCAGGTTCTAAGAACAACATTTGGTAGGGAGGGGGAATGCCTGTCCATTCAGCTGAGAGTCCTGATTAGGAGCCTCGGTTCTCCCAAATGTCCTTTTCGGATGGCGTCACCTCCCAGGCTGTGCTGCCACACATGCCCGCACTCCACAGGGCAGTGACCTTGCCTGTCAGCAGCTCGGCTCCTCAGCAAAGATTTCCAAACAGAGGTCTGACAGTTATGTAAAATTGAAGACTTTGATTCCTCCAGAAAAACTAGAATTTTCCCTTAGATAAAGCTAGAGCTAAGAGACCTGCAGACTGAAACAATGACATTGTTTCAACATCCTGAAAACTTCTAGTGTGGCAGAGGCCTCCGGCTGACTTTCAGGGGCACTGGAAGAAAGCACCCTGTACATGTTCCTGCTGCATTTATGGAAGGAAATGGTTAAGAACATCATCCATTTCCACTCAGGGCTCTATATTTTAAGTTTCAAGTAAGAAATTAATTTCAAGTGTAAATATAAGGAAAAGATTTTATTTTGCTGAAAAACTGACATAACTTTTCTATATGCTTTAATATATAGATACCTGTTCCAAACTTAAATATGACTATTTTTCTCTTTTGTCCATAGTTCCTCCAACTCTGATTGGCTTATAATTTTCTATTTAACTGTAAGTATTATTTATATTATTTTATGTTGCTTCTAATCTTTTATAGAATGAGATAGGTAGGTGTGTAGGTAGGTAGATAGATAAAGAGATGGATAGTAGAACATTTTTCAAAATTAAGGAAAGTGGGTTTCTCTTAATATTTGGTCTATTCCTGAAGACTTCCAGTTGGGAAGGAAACTTCTGGCTGTGAAAGTAACTTCCAGCTCTGCAGGGTCAGTTACCTACAGTGCCACGCTGGTATTATTTGCAGGGTTTCTGTGCCCGTTGACTTAGTTTACACTCATAATATTTTTACTGCTTAAATGCAGGCTCCATTATTTTCATCTTTGGTTCAATGGTGACCATTGAGCAAAAGCCCCCATCCTTAGATAATATGAGTGAAAATATTTCATAAATGAAAAGCACTATTGAAATTTCTTTGCCATAGAAACATGCAGTAGTGATCAACAGTGGGGCCTACGCTTACAATTCAAGACTTTGCAACACTGGACTTGCATTTAAAGCAATGAGCTGTCTCTCTAGAAAGGACATGTGTACTTTTTATTGGTTCTATAATATGGGGAGATGACAAAAACACTGGGTTTCCATGTGGCGAGAAAGAGTAAATTGTAGATTAGTATCTCTTAGGTAAAGATTTGTTTACTGCTGAACATTCCATAGAAAGGAGAACAGAGAGAGACCGAGAGAGCGAAAGAGAGCAAGGCGTATACGTACGTGTACACATACAAGGGTTCTCTCCTTCTCCCATTCTCTCCCTGTTCTCCTTTTACATTCTCACATATATTTGTATATTTATATATTCTCTCTCTATATATATATATTATCTATCTATCTATCTATCTATCTATCTATCTATCTATCTAATCTACATCTCCCTAAGTTACTGGACTCCAACTGCATGCTCAGGCACTCTATTAGGTCTTTACATTTGATCTTTGCCACAATTTGAAGGATAGATATTGTTATCTTTATTTAAAAACTGATGTTCAGAGAAGTTGGGTAACTCACCCAAAGTCACAGAGCTTGAAAATTAAAAGCACCAAGATGTGAACCTGGTCTATCTGTTTCCAAATCTGTAATGATGATGGATGACTAACAGTGCATGTATCTATTGTCTATGTTAAAGGTGCACTCAGTGAAAATTGGGCTGGAGAAAGTCTCATTAGTAGACCCAATGGACATATGACTTCACATAAAATAGTAATAGAGACCATGAAGCAAGAATCAAATTTACCAACCTTTATTTGGACAAAATGTTTATTAAGTGCATCCTCCCACTTTGAGCATCACTCTGACTCATCTGATTACTAGAGCTAGCTGACTATTTGCTGAATCTGAACCTGAGATTGAGGTTTGACAGGGGAAAATGAAATGAGGAGACTGCTAACTATCCACCAAAATCCACACTCTCCTTCTTTTATGTTAATGTAGCTACACCATGATACCCAGCAAAATTATGTGTTCTAGCCTCTCATGTGGTTAGGTATGGCCATGTGACTAGTTTTAACCAATAAAAAGTCTGAGTTTTGAACTTAAGTCATGTGGATGTACTCACCTCACCACATTCTCTCCTCAGAGGTAACTGTCCTGGAGCAGAAAGTGGCAGGAATCCAGCTTTGACTGTGTGGGGGATGCATCTGAAGAATGACAGCACAATGACTCGACAGGAACCTTGGAAGGAGCTACCCCATTTCACCTGAACTGCTTACGTTAAAACTGTCAGTGGAGAGAGAAATCTCCATGAACTTCAAGGCTCTGTATTTTGTGGTCCTTTTCTAGCAGTTGTTTAGCTTTATCATAACATAAACAGTAATGAAATAATTCAGTAAATCCTTGGAGAAATGGACTTGACTTGGACCTCAAAATATTGATTAAAGGTTAATCAAATAGAAAGGAAAAGGCAAAGAGAGAGAAGACTATTATTTTAAACTGTATTTTAGTGATTATACATTCCCCTGTCCATTATGAAATAGAACAGTATAATGTAGCCTTAATGAGAGTTTCACTTTATGACAATAAAATTGCTTAATAAAGTAAAAAAAAAATACTCTAGATGCAAATCAGCAATAGGAGTATCTAGCTTTCACTAAAGTGTGTAGACCTAGTTCCACTACCCATATTTTGGGGAATTTTTAATGGAAAAAAAAGAATTACTATGGTTCCATTTAAAGTTCCATAAAATTATAGGATAATACCAACATCTATGATGTACAAGCAATTACAATTAGATGATGTCGGTACTATCCTCAATTCTTTACATTTTATATTTTTAAAAGAGATGTTTCACTGAAGCCGTGATGGAGTAACTGGTCCCAGACTGGCTGTCCTGCTATAATCAAGTAGAAAACTTTTTTTTGACACTTAAAAAAATCTAATTGTTGTTCAAGTACAGTTTTCTGTCTTTTACTCCCATCCCAGCCCACCCCCCCCCCACAGTGCTCCCCACCTCCCTCCCATTTCCACCCCCTTAGTTTTTGTCCATGTGTCCTTTATACTTGTTCCTGTAAACCCTTCCACTTTTCCCCTGAAATTCCCTCCCCTCTTCCCTCTGGTCCCTGTCAGCCTGTTCTCTATTTCAGTGTCTTTGGTTATATTTTGCTTGCTTGTTTGTTTTGTTGTTTAGGTTCCTGTTAAAGGTGAGATCATATGGTATTTGTCTTTCACTGCCTGGCTTATTTCACTCAGCATAATGCTTTCTAGTTCCATCCATGCTGTTGCAAAGGGTAGGAGTTCCTTCTTTCTTTCTACTGTGTAGTATTCCATTGTGTAAATGTACTATAGTTTTTTGATCCATTCATTTACTGATGGGCACCTTGAGACATTAGACCAACCCCCCCCCCCAAAAAAAAAAAACAATGTAGGACTAATAACAATGTGAGAAGGGAAACAAAGAAAGTAAACCCTACCATCACCTTGACTTTCTGCCTGGAAGCATTTTTTACGTAGCAGTTCAGGCAGGAGAAACTTGAGATCATAGTCTCTCTTAGTTGAGGAAACAGAGATTAGATTGTGTATCAGTAGAAATGGAATGTGTAGTGTAGTTGTCTTCTCCAGAAAGGAGAAGATGGCTGTGCAGATAATGAGTCACACATATGCATGAGATTACCATAGTATTGTAGAATACTAAATTGCAAAGGATAAACTTCTGTGAGGCTGAGAAAAAAATGGCAAGGGACTTATTTGTATACTAAACAATTCCACAGTTCACAAAGGACTGGAAGATGGCCAACTTACAACCAGCCAGAGTGAAGTAAATAAGTAGAGTATTCGGTAGAGTCTCCCAGAAGGTTTTAAAACAAGCCTAAAAAATTAAGCTGGCCCTCAAGTAAATTTAGTACCTTCAGGAAAAAAGTGCAATCAATACTCTTTAAAGACAAAATCTAGGGCTCAATATCATACTAATCACAAAGTTTGCTACCAATAAACAATTATTAGACACAAGAAGAACCAATAAAATATCGTTTGTAATTTGGAGAAAAATATGTCAAAGATCAAACAGTCTTATGTCTATTAAAGAAATTAAATTTAAAAGGAAACTATCTGGAGCAGGTGGTTTCAATGGTCAAGTCTGTCACACATTTAAAGAAGCAATAATGACAATTCTTTTCAGACTCTAAGAAAATAGAGGAGGAAAGAACACATACCAGTCAGTCTCATAAGGTCATCTTTTACAAAAACAGGTACATATCGTATAAGGAAAGTAAACTACAGACTAATATCTCTCATTGTATAGACATAAAATTTCTCTTTTTAAAATATTTTATTTATTTTTAGAGAGACAGACAGGGAGGGAAAGAAATGTAGATGTATGAGAGAATCATCGATCAGTTGCCTCTCGCATGCCCCCAAATGGGGACCCGGTTGTAACCCAGACATGTGCCCTGACCAAGAATGGAACCAGTGACATTTCTCTTTGCAGGACAATGCCCAACCAACTGAGCCACGCTGGTCAAGGCACAGAATTTAAAAAAATATATTAGTAAATTGAATCCCGGAGTATATAAAAACAAGAATGTATCATAACCAAATGGGGTCTATTCAAAGAAATTAGAGGTTTATTAGAGTTTCAAAGTCAACGTAATCTCCCACATTAAAAAAATAAAGGAGAAAAAAGTACATGTAATTGTCATGATTATCTCAACAGGTGCAGAAAATCATTCGACAAAATTTAAAACTCATCCTCATAAAAAGAGAAGAAAAGATAACTTCCTTAACATTGGAAAAGATAGCTTCAAAAAACCTGTACCTGTGACTGTGCTTAATATTGAAAAAACAGGATGAAAGACAAAGATGCCACTGTCACCACTTCTATTCAACCCCGTGCTCAAAGTCATAGTCGAGCAATAAGATAAACATAAGTAAATACAGTGCATATGGATTAAGAAACAAACCTGTCTCTCTTTCCATGCAACATGATCACATATGTAGAAAATCATAAGGAAACCACTAAAAGCCTACTAGAACTAATAAATTTGGCAAAAATCACATGGTTAAAGGTCAATATAACAAATCAGTTATACTTCTATATACTAAAATAACTATTGGAGAGTAAAATTTTATAAAACCACACCATTTATTATATCATCTAAAAACATAAGCAACTTAGGAATAAATTTACAAAATATGTGCAAGATCTGTACTTTAAAAAGTAAAAGAGCATGTTGAGAGAAATTAAAGATGTGAATATAGACACATACCATGTTAATGGATTTGAAAACAATATGTTAAGGTATCAATTTTCATCATGCCTATAGTTCATAATACTGCATGGTGCACTTAAAACTTTGTTAAGAGGGTAGATTTCATGTTAAAACTTTTTACTGCAAAAATAAAATAAAAGTCAGTTCTACTCAATTTTTGTATAAATTAAATGCTATGCTAATCAAAATCCCAACAGGCTTGTTTGTGGAAATTGGTGACTTGAGAACATTTATATAAAAATGCTAAGAACATAGTCAAAATAAATTTGAGGGCAAAAATCAAGTTGCAGGACTTATAACTAATTTCTTTGTTTTTCAGTGTCACCACATTGTTTGGTAAAGTAACCATCTGATTTTAAGTCTGTAAAGTAACAGTAATCAAGATAATGCAGTGTTTGCATACATATGGACATATATATAAATGGACAAGAGAATAGGAAGTTCCACAATAGACCAAATACACAAGACCAAATACAAAATAGACCGAATAGACCGAAGTTTGGCAATACACACATGTATTGATTGTTTTTTTTCTTTTGTTTATAAACATGGCAAGGTAATTTCATTTGGACAAACTTTTCTACAAATAGTCCTCAAATTACTCAATAGATACATATTAAATTTAAAAATCCCTCAATCTGTTTCTCATATCACATGCAAAAAATTTACTCAAAATACAAGATGGATCTAGATTTAAAAGCTGAAACTGCAAAACTCCTAGCAGAAAGCAGGAGAAATTTTTGATGATTATAAAAAGCAAGTACAAAATGCAAACTACAAAAAATGGGACATTGAATTTTATTCAAATTTAAAATATAATTGCTTGAAAGACACCATTACAAAAATAAAATCCATATACTAAAGGAAAATATTCAAAATACACCTATCTGAAAAGAGATTTATATTAGGAATATAGAAAGAAATATTACAAATCAATAGTAATGACAAGTGCCCTTAATTTTAAAAAAGGGGCCATAGATTTTATTAACCACTTTACAAAAGAACTTAATGAATGGCCAATGAATGGATGAAAAATACTGAACATTACTAGTCATTAGGAAAGTATAATTAAAGCCATAATGAGATAGATAACATTATACCCATTCCACTGGCGCTAGTTTGGATCATTCATTACAAGATGGGAATGTGAAGTGGTATAGCCAGTTTGGAAAATGGTTGGCAGTTTCTCAAAAAGTTAAAAATATTCTTACTATCTGACACAACTCCATATTTAGGTGCTTAGCCAAGAGAAATGTGAATATGTCCACAAAAATACTTGGATGCTAGTACTTATAGTAGCTCTATTGATAATAGCCTAAAACAGAACATAACTCAGATATTCCTGGATGAACACATGGTGGTATATTGATATGATAGAACATGATGCAGTGATGAAATGAAATAAACTACTGCTACTCATACAACATAGACTGAATTTCAAGACCATTGAGCTAATTTTTGTGTGTGTGTGTGTTTAATGAAATTCTAGAAAAGACAACACTAATCTATCCTGAGGAAGACAAATCAGTGGTTTGTCTAAGACTGGGATTTGGGGGAGGGGTTGCTGAAAATGGAGACAGTGGAACTTTCTGGAGTAAGTGCTCCATATCTTAATGTGATTGTGGTTATGTGGGAGTAAACATTTTCAAATTCATTAACCTGTAAATCAAATAAAGTTGATTTTTTTAAAGGAGAGTGTTTCTCCTCTCCGATTTTCCCACCTTTCTTTTCACAATGGCATCCTGCACCCAGCAGAGCTTCCTGGTTACTTTAAATCGGAAACTCCTTGAAAGACCTGCTGATGAAGGGAGAATGACAATTAGGTGAGCAGAGCATCTTGATTTGACATTTAAATGTAGAAGTTTCTGGGGAGAAATCACTGTCTGAATTGTTGTCACATGAAGGATGGCCTGGAGAGGACGTCCTTACTGCCATCACTGCCGTGGGGCTTCTTTTCTAGGGAAGTGAAAGGGCACATCCGTAAGAGCTCATCATTAACAAAGATTCTGAAACTTCATCTTATTTTTATTAATAAATCACCATTTGTGTGGCAGAAGAATTGCTAGTCTGATTGAAAACTCTTTCCTGCACTGAAGAAACTGCATCAATTAACAATATTCATCCACCAGCTCAGCTCTGCAGGTTCAGGCTCATTTAATGTGACAAAAATATCTCCCTTTTCCTTAGGAGGGAAAGTTTTTCTCTGCCTCCGGCCCGGAGGATGGGCAGCAATGCTGGAGAAATCTTACTGAGTCAGGATAGTTGGAAGTTAGGAAAATTCCTTGGCAAGGGGAATGGGGAAACTGAGAAGGGTAGCTCATTCAAACTGGCCTCATCCAGCACCCTGACTCACCTGCCTCCCTCTCCCTTGCAGATCTACTCCCTTAGGCTTTGAGACCTCAGGACAGTAAGGTTCTGATCAGCATCAAATCATCTTAGGAACAGACCCTTGGGCCTGTTGATCACAGAGACAGAGTTTTGGTCAAACTAGGGACAACATCTAGTCCTCAGTTGTGTTTTAGTTCCAGGCCCAGAAAAGCAGCAAAGCCAGATGAAGTGATGCTATGGCTGGCATCAGGACCAGATGCAATGACTAATGACCCCTCATGCTAGTGCTGACCAATCAGTAGAGACCATAACCCTGACTGTATATGATCATTTTGATGAGTCAGCATATTAAAGTATACACCTGAAAAGCTGATGAATATTCTATTGAGATCCTCCTTTGAGACCTCCCCTAAAATTCCTGAATTTAGAAAACAGATAGAAACCCTTAAGATAAAGAACCCAGTATACTGTCTCTAGAGCACACCCATGCCTTATTCCTTCAGACGTGTATCTTTGCTTTCTTTCTTCTAAGCTCTAAGGGTCCTCATGAAATTTACCAGGGGAGCAGTGGGCAGTGACATCTCATTCCTGGCTAACCACTCGACCCTGTCTCCAAGGGTCTTTCCTTTGCCTCTGTAACTTGTTTCCTGAGTTCACACAGCCCAAATGGCTCACTTCCTCTGCCTCTGTGACTTTCTTTCTAAAAAGACAACTCAGCTCTCTGAGCAGCCCACTCAAATCTTATCTTCAAGTGTACTTTCATTTTGCATGCTAAGTAAACTTCCTCTTGTGCTAGAGTCCTTCATGAATTATTTCTGGGCCTTGAATTCTTTCTTGGCCAAACTCAAGAACCAAGAGCCAACATTGCTGGAAACATTAAAAGAGGCGGAGTCACTTCCTGGTTTCTAATGCTCTTTACCCAGCCACAGTGCTGCCCATTTGTGGATAACATTTGAAAACCTTCTTTGGTTGCTTTACCACAAGTCACTCTATGGACGTCTCCCAGCCAGAATTCCCACTGCAGTGTTTTCTATTTGCCTTTTTTCCTCTCTGTTACTCTTAATAGCGTCTTTCTTTCCTTTTCACCCCCATTTCATTCTTCTTCTTTTCCTTTGTTTAGGCCTTCACAAGTACCTGGCATATTTTAAACTATTTGCTCCCTTTATGGTATCATAATGAACTGGCTCCTGCCATAGCATATCAGGTTTGTTTCTTCTTCCCAAATGTAGTTTCCTTACAAGTGGTACCATTTCCCTACACAGCCCCTCTCCTCTCTATTTTCAATGTTTTATTCCTGAACCGATTACCGGCCAATTCTCTTGTCATCCGAGCTCACCTGAAATACAGAAAGATACACATTTTGGGTGGAGCTTAAGTTTTCTGCATAAGGGGAAATCCACCTTGTGATACCTATAATTGTGGCAGAAGCATCAGTTACAATTTAAAAGAATAAATGATTATCAATTTTGTCACAATTCATTCTAAAAAGTGAATTATTTGCTACGTAGTGGAAACAGACAAATAAAAAACCATGACAATGAATGGTAGTGTATGAAAAGGTAAGCAAGACTTGTAACATTGATAAAGAGGTTCATGAACTTGACTGTAGAGATGGTTTCATACAACTTTATTATGCTGAAATTCATCATATAGTACACTCTAAATATAGACAGTTTATTAGATTAATTGTACCTCAATAAAGTTATAAAGCAAATCAAATAAACAGTAAGAAAAATATCTATGACTCAGGAGAAAGCAGACAGGCTCTTTTCACCTGCAGACTAGTACACATGAAATTGTAGCCTTATTAAGCCTATTAATCGGTTGCAACCTCATTATATTGAAATATCATTCAAGCTTAAAAAATTAGGGTCTGTGGATATATTGAATAAAGTGGTTCTTGGTTTTCTTACTAGTTTGTTTCACTGTGAGCTGGTGAATCAGCATAAAAGCTATATAATATCTTCTGTGATCAGAAGTGATCACAGTTGCTTCTGCAAATAAGGTCATTTTAAGTGTCTCCATATTTCGAAGGGTACTGATTTCTGTGGAAATACATGAAGCAGATCTGCTTGGTAACTTGAACTTCAGTAACTTTATTTCTAGTCCTACAATGTCACACGTATTACTGGAACGAACATCTCAAGGGCACTTAGGATTGCTGAGTGAGGGTGGACCCACTGATGGATGCTGTTGACCATGTTGGTTTGCGAGAAGAATTTGCTAACTGCATCTTCAAATAAAAACATCTACGAGTAACCAAATATAAATGATGGATGGAAGCTTATTCCACTGTCTCATTTATTTATTTATGTATTTATTTATTTTCTCTTTATGACAATTCATTATGCTCAAAATTAGAAAATGCTGACAGGTAATAACAGGTTGCATAGATCATCTACATTCTATTTGCTAACTTCTTGCAACAACCCAAGATTATGTTTTGTTCTGATTGTGGCATGTTATGAACTTGTGTTCAGCAAAACTGATTGATAATACTAGAAAATGGCTAAAATATGAACATGTTTATTTGCCTTTTTAAAACAGCTTTATTGAGCCATAATTTATGTACAAAGATCTGCACACATTTAATATGTATAATTTGGTGAATTTGGACATAAACAAACTCCTGTGACACCTTCACCACAATTAAAGTAATAGACATATCCAACACCACTCAGAGTTTCCTTGTGTCCCCTTTTTCTTGTTTCTTTGTGGCATGTGTGTATGTGTTAGGAACACTTAACATGACATCCACTCTCTAAATGAATTTTGAAGTGCACAATACCATATTGTTCACTATAGGTTAGCCATTGTCGTACAGCAGCCCTTTAGCACTTACTCATCTAGCATAACTGAAACTATAAACCCATTAAAAAACGACTCTCTCTTTCCCCTTCCCCAGCCCCTGCCCACCACCATTCTATTCTCTGCTTTATGAGTGTGACTATTTTAGATTCATCATGTAAGTGGAATTATGAAGTGTTTGTCCCTCTGTTACTGTCTTATTTTACTCAGCATAATGTCCTCCAGGTTCATCCATATTGTTGCAAATTGATTTTTCTTTCTCCTTTTGAAATGTTGATTTTAGAGAGAAAAGAGAGGAGACAGAGAGAGAGAGAGAGAAACATCATTTTGTTGTCCCACTTATACATTCATTTGTTGTTTCTTGTATGTGCTCTGACCGGAGATTCAACCTGAATCTTTGGTGTATTGGGACAATGTCTAACCAACTGAGCTACATGGCCATAGCTGGGTTTTGTTCTTTTTGAAGGCTGAATAATATTCTATTTTAATGCATTTATCTGTTCATGGACACTATATAAAAACTTCCCCTGAAGAACTATAAAAATAAATATTACTGATAATAGTCATTTCTCCTTTCCCTATCATGGACTCTGGGTAGCTATGAATCAAACATACAGCTCAGTCTTTTAGGATGTGAAACATGAATTATGGGAGCTATTGTTACCTTAGCAGTCACTTATTTTTCATTCAGGTTCTTTTATTTATTCCTTTATTTAACTTTTTTGTAATATAGCAAGCTTTTACCAATCCTTTTTATAACATGGTGGGGTGCAAAGAGGAATAGCAAGCTTCCTTTGATGTAAGAAATATGAATCTTAATTTCAAGAGCCTCAAGGCAACACCCAGACAACAAAATAACATGAAAACTATAGATAAATTTTGAATCCCTGTGAGCCCCAGCGTGGCTTTTCTTACAACTCATGCTTACTTCTCAGAGGGCTGGACAGATACAAGCCGGGGCTTCAGAGGTACAGAGCTCTGAGGCCAGACTTCCCTCTTCATGAAAACAACATATTTGTAGTAGAATGTTATATTAAGATTCTTGGGGGAAAGGGATACACCGGGGAGGGCAGTGGAATGGGAGCAAGCTCATTTCAAAGAGAAATGATTACAAGATTGCCTTCAAGGGATAGCCATAGGTCACCAGTGTTAACTGGTGAACTTGGCAGAGAAAAAATCAGTCATATGTAATTATATATGGTGTTCACAAAGGACTGACTTTGTGGACAGTCCATTTTCAACTGGATATGAAGGTGTTACAGACATGCAATCTTGGTTTCTCTTGGTTTCTAGTGCTAGGGATTTTCATACAATGGTAGAGTCATGGACAATGTAGCAGGTACCAGCCCTTGGAGTCAGCAGGCAGCCCTCTTCATAGGGTGTCACTCCAGTACATACATTTCTTGGTGGACCCCCAATGCAGATGGGGTCCGGAAAAACACACAGAGCAACATTTCACCAAGAGTCAAGTTTTCATTTATGTTATAATCCACATAGAATGCACAGAAGATGGAAATTGGAGAGCGGCGTCTACACTCTGTTAAATTAATTAAACAAAGAGGCCCTCAGACTGAGGTGGTTCCAACACCATGGTGGCCTCTATAAATAAGTCAAAACTTAATCCTGTGGGTGCCTCAAGGTTACAAAATCCAAATGCTAAGGACATACAATCAATAACAAAGTCAATTACACTTTAACTTTTGTCAATCAAATAACTTCCATTCTTTGCTTGTGCAGTTCCTCTGTATAGGTCTTGCCCTGGTTTCTATCAGTGGAGTGCTCCTGATCACTTCCAGTTTGGTATTGCCTGATTTGAATTGATAATGCTTAAATAAACTTTTAAAAATTTTGCTGCATTTCAGTTTACCTTTTTAACAACTCCATTCAGCTAATTTTCAAGAAGAGTTTTCTTTCTAAACCTTCAAGGTGGTTAAACCTGCCCCCCTTTTGATGTGCTTCTTCTTGTTTTCTCCCCCAGTACCCTCAGTTTTTTTTAACACTAATTCTCCCAGATTTTCCCCAGATTCCACTCCTTTGGCCTGAGTGGGGTGTCAGTCAATTCCATGAGTTTTGTTGCTAGGTAGGTCAGGGTTGGGTATATACAACACAATCAAACTCACCCTAAAGTCAACATTTATCCATTTTTAATAGTTACAACTCTTGAGATTGAAAGTGATAAAAAGTCGAGTCCACAGGACTTGGGTACATTTTGTCCTCAGGTGTTTCCGTGTCCTTTATGGTTCTTATTTGTCTTTGGTGTCATCCACTCAGCATATTCCCCCATTTTCTGGCTCAATAGTGACTTCTGGTTCAACATCTGGTATGGAAATGTGGTATCTTGCACAGACTCCTCCAACAACCATGGCTCCATAAAACTGAAGGCCTGTAATAAATCCCTTATTCTCTCACTCCTAGTGGTTCTTTATTGAATCCTGATCGATAATGCCTTTAAGACAACAGGATCTTGGTTTATGGCCAAGATGGAGGCGTAGATAGACACACCGTGCCTCCCTGCACAATTAAAAGAAGGACAACAACAAATTTAAAAACAAAAAACAACCAGAACTGACATAAAATTGAACTGTAAAGAAGAAACATTCATCCAGACCAGTAGGAAGTATGGAGATGTACAGTTGGGCACAGAGGACTCATGGGAAGGCGGCACTGGAGGACCAAGGTGGGCAGGGCTACAGCTGGTGCATCTGGTGAGGCAACGGCTTGTGGACTGAGCAGTCCCCCATTCACATGCAGATAAACTGGGAAGAACAACTGGGGAGAAAGACAGACCACACAATCCAGGGTACCAGCATGGGGAAATAAAACCTCAAAGCCTCTGACTGAAAACACCTTTGGGGGTTGAGGTGGCAGTGGGAAAAACTCCCAGCCTCACAGGATAGTTCACTGGAAAGACCCACAAGGTCCTAGAACATACACAAACCCACTCACCTGGGAATCAGCACCAGAAGGGCCCAATTTGATTGTTGGGGAAGTGACTGAAAATCGGCAGAGAGTAGAGCAAGCAGCATTGTTCCCTGTTGGACCCTTCCCCACATACAGTGTTACAACATAGCGACATTGGTTGCCCCGCCATGATAAATACAGAAGGCTCTGCCCCTTAATACATAACAGGTGTGCTGAAATAAACAAACAAAAAAAATTCCCAAATGAAAGAATAGTTCAACGCTCCAGAAAAAAAATACAACTAACTGATGAAGAAATAGCCAACCTATCAGATGCACAGTTCGAAACACTGGTCATCTCAGTGTTTTGAGATTACCAGTTCTGGTAATAACAGAACTGATTGAGCTCGGTCGCAAAATGTGGGAACAAATGAAGGCTACCCAAAGTAAAATAAAGCAAAATATACAGGGAACCAACGGTGATGGGATGAAAACTGGGACTCAGATAAACAGTTTGGAGGAGAAGGAAGATAGACACATTCAACTAGATCAGAATGAAGAAACAAGAATTAAAAAAATTGAGGAGAGGCTTAGGAACCTCCAGGACATCTTTAAAGATTCCAACATCCAAATCATAGGGGTGCCAGAAGGAGAAGAGGAAGAGCAAGAAATTAAAAACTTATTTGAAAAAATAATGAAGGAGAACTTTCCCAATCTGGAAAAGGAAATACACTTTTAGGAAGTCCAGGAAGCTCAAAGAGTCCCAAAGAAGTTGGACCCAAAAAGAAACACACCAAGGCACATCATAATTATCTTAGCCAAGATTAGGGATAATCTTAAAAGGAGCAAGAGTAAAGGAGAGAGATACCTACAAAGGAGTTCCCTTAAAACTATCAGCTCATTTCTCAAAAGAAACCTTGTAGGCAAGAATAGGCTAGAAAGAAATATTCCAGGTCATGAAAGGCAAGGACCTATATCCAAGATTACTCTAGCAAAGTTATTCTTTAGAATGGAAGGGCAGATAAAGTGCTTCCCAGATAAGGTCAAATCAAAGCAATTCATCATCACCCAGGCCTTATTATATGAAATGTTAAAGGGACTTACCTAAGAAAAAGAAGATCACATATATGAACAATAAAATGAGAACAAACATAGTTATTAACAACCAAACCAACCAAAAAACAAACAAAAAAAACTAAGCAAACAACTAGTACAGGAACGAAATCACAGAAATGGAGATCACATGAGGGTTATCAGCAAGGGAGTGGGAGGAGGAGAGAGTGGGGAAAGGTACAGAGAATATGTAGCATAAATGGTAGGTATATGTTACTCAGGGGGATGTTAAGAATAGTATAGGAAATGTAGAAGCCAAAGAACTTATATGTATGATCCATGGACACGAACTAAAGCGGGGGAATGCAGGTGTGAGGGGGTGTGCATGGTGGAAAGGAATAAAATGGGGCAAATGGGATAACTGTAATAGCATAATCAATAAGATATATTTAAAAGGATAAAAGCTCATTTGGCCCCTCAAAACAAAAAATACACCAAGATCTTGGAGAAGTCAAAGTCTATGCCTCTATTGCTTTGATTTAAAACCTTAACCCACTTTAGAGAGCTGGTCTTGTGGATATGGGCAGTTCTTTTTGTACTTTACTGAATTCATTATAAAGTTGATTGATGGACTCCCGCCAAGATGGAGGTGAAGGTGGAAGCGCTGCACCTTTTCGCACAACCAAGTTTAAAAACAACAAAGTTTTAGCAACAAAAATGCAGCCAAACCACAGAAAATTGAACTACTCGGAAGTCTGAAAACAACGAACCCTTCAGCCAAACCGGTAAGGGGGGCAGAGCCAGCAGCACAGCAGGGTCCAGCAGGAAAGATCCACCAGACCAACCTGGAAGCATGACCCAGGTGCGCCAGCAGCCCTGGGCAGATCCTAGGTGTGGAGAAGCTGGTGGACCCACTGAGGGCTGATCATGGTCACACATTTGCACACAGATAAACTGGTGAAGGAACAAGCAGTGAGATGGACCTTGCAGGCCCCAGCAGCAGGAAGCTGCAGAGGGAACCTCCATTGTCCCTCTCTGACCCTGCCCCCACATACAGCATCACAAACCAGTGACCTGGGTGGCCCCACCCTGGTGAACAATTAAGGCTCCGCTCCTCATATTTAACAGGCATGAACAGATAAAAACATAGCTCAAGAACAACTCAGAGCCCCAGAGCTAATAAATCTAAGCGATGAAGAAATAGCCAAACTTTCAGATGCACAGTTCAAAACACTAGTGATCAGGATGCTCACAGAACTGGTTGATTTTAGTCACAAATTAGAGGAACATATGAAGGCTAAACTAATTGAAATAAAGGGAAATGCACAGGAAACTAATAGTAATGGAAAGGAAACTGGGACTAAAATCAAAGGAGTGGACCAGAAAGAGGAAAAAAAATGACCAAACAGAAAAGGATGAAGAAACAAGAATTCAAAAAAATGAGGAGAGGCTTAGGAACCTTCAGGACATCTTTAAACGCTCCAACATCCAAATTATAGGGGTACCAGAAGGGGAAGAGGAACAGCCACAAGTGGAAAACTTATTTGAACAAATAATAAAGAAGAACTTCCCCAATCTGGCAAAGGAAATAGACTTCCAGGAAATCCAGGAAGCTCAGAGTCCCAAAGAAGTTGAATCCAAGAAGGAACACACCAAGGCACATTATCATTACATTAGCCAAGATTAAAATGAAGCAGAGAATCCTAGAAGCAGCAAGAGACAAGGGGACAGTCACCTACAAAGGAGTTCCTATCAGACTGTCAGCTGATTTCTCAAAAGAGACCTTACAGGCAAGAAGAGGCTGGAAAGAAGTATTCCATCCAAGTCATGAAATCCAAAGACCTACATCCAAGATTGATCTATCCAGCAAAGTTTTCATTTAGAATGGAAGGGCAGATACAGTGCTTCTCAGATAAGGTCAAATTCAAGGTGTTCATCATCACCAAGCCCTTATTTTATGAGATGTTAAAGGAACTTACCTAAGAAAAAGAAGATAAAAAAGATGAACAGTAAAAGGACAGCAAGCTCACAGTTATTAAGAACCACACCTGAAACAAAAGCAAACTAAGAGGACAGCTAGATCAGGAGCAGAACCATAGAAATGAAGAACACATGGAGGGTTAGCAACAGGGGAGTGCGAGGAGGAGAAGAAGGGGGGGGAAGGTACAGAGAATAAGTGGCATAGATGGTAGGTAGAAAATAGACAGGGGGAGGGCAAGAATAGTATGGGAAATATAGAATCTAAAGAACTTGAGACACGTGGTCATAAACTAAAGGGGGAATGGTGGGGAAGGGGGTGTGCAGAGTGGAGGGGAATGAAGGGGGGAAATAGAACAACTGTAAGGGCATAATTAATAAAATATATTTAAAAAATAGAAAAATAAAGTTGATCTATTATTTAATATCATGTCATAAGTATTATTCATGCTATTATGTAGTCTTTATAACCATAATTTTAAAAAAGTTTTATACCAGATTGAATGGATGATCCATAATTTAATTATTTCCCTATTGTTAGATATATAGGTTTTCCTAATTTTTTATTATTATGAATAATGATCTAAAATACTTCTTTGTGCATAAAATTTTTCTACATTTTAAAATATTTTATTAAGCTACAATTTCATAAGCTGAAGATAAGGTCATATAAACTTTTGTTGTTTTTATTATTTTGTTTCATATTGCTCAATTGCTTTAAAAAGTACTAGAACAATTAAGAATGCAATTTATAATATCCTTCTAACTTTGAGTAATGTCATGTTCAGTAGTCTTTATTTAATTGAGGAAAGGTACCTATGCATTTTCAAAAAGATTCCACACTGTCTGCTTTTTGCTGGAATCTATTGCTTTGCAATGTCTAGAAAGTAAATACTGATCCCAAGTAGACCAGAAAAATCCTAAATACACCTTCCTTAGATCACAGCTATTAATTTCTAAATTTTGAGTGCAACCTGCCCAAAACATAAGGGTTTATTCACACACTTTCTAATTAAACTAAGATCCTTATTTGTATCACTTTGTGATTGGAGATGTTAAGAGAATCACAGTGGAGAAGTGTGGAGACATTAGAATCACAATGCAATTAATGGTTTTATCTTTTCTATTTTAGGTAATAAAAGACACTTCTGTCTTCCAGAATAACATCTTCAGGGAAAACATATTGAATTCAATCTGTTGTGTGTATTTTCAGTTAGAGAAGGTACAGTATGTATGTATAAATGAATGTACAGACTGCTGATGATTTATTTTGGCTCCATAGCAGCCTTGGAAATAGAACTGAGTTTTATATAGCATCTTCAAGAATCAGGGTAGCCCTAAGCTTTTTATGGAGCAGTGATTTTTGGCAGTGTCTAAATAGGGCTCATCCTGAGAGTCAAAAAAACCAAATTCAGATAACAAACCACTTCTTTTTTCTAAACAATATCACAGAAATGGTTTGATTTGGGGCTTCCAAACTTGCATAGCTCTTTTTGGCATTATAGATGCATCTTCGCCAAGTCCCAATGCCTTTAAAAGTGGTAAGACTGAAGGATGTCCTAAGTGACTCCTGAGTATGGGATGGGAATGCCTCTCTTGGAAACCAGTCATGGGATCGGCATGCACCTGGTTACTTAAAGATGCTGTAGGTATACAAGGACAGCTCTCTATCTCAAAAACAACAGTTGTAGCCTATTCATGTTGGGGAAATTAGAGTGGGAAGTAACTGGAACGGTGATTATTGGTGCTGATTTTTTGTCTTTCCTACTGGAAGTACCCACCAGAGGCCTTTGATCGCCTCTTGGGTATTTTGTACATATATAACTCTTCCTATGTTCAAGAATAAATTTAGCAAGCATGCTTAAAAAGAATAGCCCTTCATAGTCTGAACCACAAATTTGGTCTTTGTTGTTATATTAATTACACTGTCTTGCATTTGTATAGATATTCAGACTTTCTTAAACCCATTTAGACTTCATCAGATTATCCATATAATAACATCTAAGCCATTAGGGGTAAGTCTTGTCAATTCTACCTTCTACCTATGTCTCAATCTTCCACTTCTCCCTTCTGCCCTCCTAATGGAAACTTTTATTATTCTTCCTTGTACAACTTTAGTTGACACCAAGCTGGTCTTCCTACTTATTGCAACCTATTCTCCATAGAACAGTTGGAGAAAGCTTTTTTAAAAAATTCTTAGCCAAGAACATTTTTTCCATTGCTTTTAGAGAGAGAGGAAGGGAGAAAGAGAAACATCTATGTGAGAGAAAAACATTGATTGTTTGCCTCCTGTATACTTTCTGCCTGGGACTCATTGGTGCCTGGAGTGGGATGGGACTGGCTACCTAGACGCGTGCCATGATCAGGATTTGAACTTGCAACCCTTCAGTTACTGGATGATGTGCCAACCAACTGAGCCACACCAGCCAGGGCCAGCTGGAGAAAGCTTTAACCATCATAATTCACAATATGTCTGCCTTGCTTAAAATCTTTTATGGTTTTCCAGAGTGCTTATAAGAAACCTAACTGCCTTATTAAAGCCCAAAGCCTCTGCATGTTCTGGCTCCTGGCAACCTCTCCAGACACATACTCTCCTTTCTCCCTGCCACACCAGCCCCTACACTTTTCTCGGCACAAACTCAAGCCACCTTTCCTGAGGACCTTTGTACTTTCTGCTTTGTCTGCATGAAACCTCTTCATATGGTTGAATTTTCTTATCTTCTCGGCTTTTGCTCAAATATCCCATCTCCAAGATCCTTCCCTGCAAAATGAAGACCCCTGGAGAATGGGAGCCTTGGAGGACGGTGCCCAGCTGTGAAGGCATGGAGCCTGGAAGGGCCCTAGTGACTCTGACTCTGTTGCACTCCTGTGACTTAGGTCAACCTGTGCGTTAAGTGCATTTCTCCGTCACTAACGAGATCCTAAGTTAGAGGGACACTGTCTTCTATGTTTGTTAGTTTGAGTTATTTTGACTATCATGTGTAGGTAAATGGGGAAGATATTGCTGATGTGAATTAATTTCCTGGTGGTTAAGACTGATCTGGCGGGAAGGATTTTTATTATTTGAGAACTGACAAAAATGCATACCTAGACAGCCTCCACGGAACTGTGTGGCCTGGGGTTCCTTTTCTAAAGGCACAGAGGTCTCTGTCAGAGGGAGCGAGCTCCCCTTGCTATATATCCTTTCGAAAGCACCCTGAAGACTTTTATTTTAAAAAGATCAGAAAACATATCCTCTTGGGTTCTTTGGTTTAAAATGATTGTATATTTAGGCCCGGTTTCCACCCTTAAGTGATAATTCCTCTAAACTAGGGTATTATAGAATAAACAGATCATTTTTATCTGGGATATTTTTCTTACCCAAACATCGTCTGGCAAATACAATTTTACATTCATTTCTGACTCACTCTCACCTTTTTAACCTAGAGACTCCCCACTGTCTGCTGATCTCCTCTGAGTTATTCATCCAGGTCTTTAGCATATTGAACACACATGGTGTGTGTCACCTTGAACAAGCAAAACCAAGAGAAGGTAATAAAAAACAAAAAAGAAAGCATTACTTTTCCTAACCATTAATAAGTGGTACATATTTACATTTTGGATATTTTCATGGAGCTTTATTTTAGAATAATTAAATCACAAATTACAGAGAATTTTTAAAGACTATTTAGCCCCATAGTCTCATAGATGCATGAACCCCCTTGGCTGTGTTTCCACTGAGCTTCATCTGGCCTCTATTTTATGTCCTCCAGCAATGGAAATGGACTGTTTCATGCGGCTGCACCACCTTTGCACAGAATTAATTGTTATAAAATTAAGCCTACATTTCTGGATACTAACATGATTTACAAGTAACATATGCTGTTATGTAGGTCATCAATTAAACTGTAAAAAGCCAAAAACAGAGCACGATGATCAACTTCTAGTGAACTCTAGAACTATTAATCAAGACAGGTCCTAACAACTTGGCCACAATGCTTGCTGAAGAGATTATGAAAACCTTGGAAATCAAGGTGCACTATGTATTCTACAAACATTCCCGGGTTACCCTCCCTCATCTAGGGGACTTTGGTGACTTCATGTTGCCCTCTGACATCCTGGTAGTAGTCAATATTACTAAGTAAGCTCAGTCTAAGCTAGGAATTTGACAAAGGTTTTTATAAATTAAAACCCCTTCTCTCATTGTAAAATTTTCAAGATACTCTTCAAGTTCATGTACCTTTCATCACCATAATAATATAAACTATAATAAGTTGGGGGAGAGCCTGATAATTTGCTTTCATTACTAGTGGAGAGATGTTGCTTTAATTACCAGCATGGATCACCTGGTAATTGTATCTTCCCTCCCTCCCTCCCTCCCTCCCTCCCTCCCTCCCTCCTTCCCTCCTTCCCTCCTCCCTTCCCTCCCCTCCTTCCTTCCTTCCTTCCTTCCTTCCTTCCTTCCTTCCTTCCTTCCTTCCTTCCTTCCTTCCTTCCTTCCTTCCTTCCTTCCTTCCTTCCTTCCTGGGGCTTTTAGCATTTGGGGATGCATAGCATTTGCCCAAAAGCACTAGAAAAATCACCAGGTGATTCTAAAGCTCCAAATGTATTTCCCCAATACAGATGTCATGTTTGTGTGTCTTCTCTCCAATATTTAGTATTCACAAACAAAACAAATTTACAATTCTATAAATCCCATATATTTAAATTGGAAGAGGTAAAGGATCCCAGCTGCACAAAGCTTTAAAAAGAAAGAGTGAAGATTCTCATTGATGAGTTCCAGTTTTAAGTGGGAAGTGAAGGATTATAGATTTCTGAATAAAAGCATAAGTGAGGGACATAAAGAGAGAAATATTACGTACAAGGTAGGTTGGCTATGACCTTAGGCTAGATTGATACATCTCACCTCCATTCCATAGGAGCATCCCCTTATTTTTGTAAAGAACAAGAATGGGTACATTTGTTTATAACTGTATGCAAAAGGAAATGGTCCTGGCCAGGTGGCTCAGTTGGATGGAGCGTCATCCTGTACATCAGAAGGTTGAGCTCGGTTCCCATTCAGGGCACATACATAGGTTGTGGGTTTGAGGCCCAGTCAGGATGTGTACGGGAGGCAATTGATTGATATCTCTCACTCACATAGATGTCTCTCTCCTTTGCCCTCTCATTCTCTAAAATCAATGGAAAGAAAAAGATATCCTCAGTGAGGATTTAAAAAAAGAGGAAACGAAGTTAGCCTAGCATGACTTAGTTGTTCTAACTGAACCCATGCTGACTGCTAATGATTGCTTTTTTTTTCTAATGCTCCCAAGCCATCTGTTTAATAATCTACTCTAGAATTCTGCCTGAGAAGAATCTCAGTACTAGTAAAGTGGAAAGATCCTCAGGCCAAGATCAAGACACTCAGGCTCTAGCCCATGCCATCACCAACTACCCCAATGTTGCTAGGCCAGCACCCTACTCTGTCTCCTCCTGTTTTCATCTTCAAAATAAGGTGTTAGAATTGGTGATCTCTATGGTTCCTATCAGCTGTGTATCCATGATTCCTCCATTACATTAGTCTGGAATCTTCTCTTTCCCTTCTTCAAAATCAGGACCTTAACCAGCTATTATCTGAGTATTTCTGCTGTGTGTTCTAGATCCTTCTCTGACACTGACTTGTTAATAGATTGGGGTAACTTGTTATAATTCTATGGATCTTAGTTATTTCACTTAAAAAATAAAGAGGTCTAAATCAGATTCTGTCCAAATTTCTCAGTATGAGTCCATAATGCTAAGACCACATCAATTACTGTTTCTGTGGTTACATTCTGTGCATGCTTGGAGTAACCAAGCAGTGTGTGTTTGGTCCTGGAAAATGGAGATGGATTCATCAGTCCAGGGTGGACAGAAAACTTGGACATTTCAGTCAAACGATTTATTAGTTAATACTTAGAATGGCCAGTTGCTTTTTCCCTTGACTTGCATTTAAATAATTGTGAATTTCTAATTCGCAATGAATTTTTAAGGCTCCTTTCTTTCTCTTCCTATTGAACAGCAAGGTCTGCCGCTTGGTCCGCTTGCACTGAGTAAGGGCAATGTGCTCATCCCAGAGAATGCCACAGACCTTATGGGGAGAGGAATAGTTAAAGCCTCTTCTGTTTCTTCATTTCACCAGTAATGAATGCTTTGGGTTATAGAGCTATTTTATTCTGGCCTGATGGTGTTGCATGACTCAGAGTAGATGATTCCCACAGGAAGGTCTGATTTTTATCCTTTGACTGAAAACTAAAGATAGAACCTTCAGCTCATCCTGGACTCTCAGCTGTCATATGCCATAGAAACCTGGACACTTGGCGTGGTTGCTGGTAGCTTTAGAAGTATCACTGCATTCTTTAAGTCAAAGAGCAAACAAACAAAAGCATGTGAACCTGGGATTTTGTTTCATTTCCTGCTGTCTTTTTTTCTGGGTGAATATGCAGCTGAAGGTGGTTTTCATTTCAAATTTATTTAAATGCAATTCTTTTCAAAGGTGACTATAAATAGGTATGCAGGAAAAAAGAGAATCTGATTAATCATGGAGTCTTGTTAAGTATACCTTACTAATAATAATATATGCTGATGGGACTTTAGTGTTTACATAATCTCATTTTGGTGAATTCTGTCTCATCTATTATCATTTTAAGGAATAAGCAGACTGCGGCCTAGTGAGCTAGCCTTAAGTCACAGAACTAATGAGTAAATAACCTAGGATTTATATTGTTACCCACCACAAGTCTTTCTACTACCATTACCCTATGTCTCATTCTACCACAAGAGTAAATACAACAACATTAGGCAAAGTCAGTGCTAGCTTCTTCATGAGTCCTGCCCATGTCATTCAGGCACACACGAGCCATCCTTATAGCTCAACATCTGTTGTAATGAATGTTTGGGCCACACAGTTGAGGCCCCTCCTTAGTGCTTTGTAGCACTCTCATAATTACATGTCCTGGCTAGTCCACTTCTCCTGTGAGATCCTCCTTTATCACTGAAAACAGTAGGTTAACTAATGTAGTTCAGGAAATACAGGCTCACAGGCCAGTAAAGGAGATGATTCCAAACCTGAAGCTAACAAATGGTACCGTGCCAGGGCTCATCCAACTTCAGGGATTATCCTGGTCATGTGACTGGATTGTTGTGTTCAACTATGATTAGTCACAGACTCACCACATCTGGGCTGTAGAAAGGGAAAAATGAATTATTATATCTAAAGTAAGTCCTTTGAAACCCTGGTTGATAAAATTTTATTCTTAAATATTTCTCTGGAAAAGATTTTCCAGTGATTCCTCAATGATGGTATGGTTAGAAAGTTAAATTAAAGTGCAGTATCAACTGGTCTGACTATTTTGATTGAATTAGTAGGTGAATTCAGTCATATAATTTATAGTAACAGTTAATTAAATTTTAAAATATTCAAGTTGGATTTATATGCTTCTATAGCCAATGTTTATTCCAAAACGCTCTTTGCTTAGTTTCAGCTTATACTCTGGCTGTGTCTCCACCAGATGTTATTCAGACTCTATTTTACCAACTCCAGTAGTGGGAACTGACTCTCCTGGGGCCACATCATGTTTGCACAGAATTAACTGCAAGAAAGTTAAGCCTATAAATTTGGTGTTAGATTCTGCTCACTGGTACAGACACAGATTACGTTGTGCCTCGTATTACATTGTGCCTTAAAATTCCTCCAGGTGCCATGAATTAAGTAGGTCTCCTAATTACCTGCAGTACTGTCCCTGCATCTACCTTCCCTGTCCCTCACCTTTACCTGACGAGGGAGAGTGAAGGGTCATGTTCGAAAAGCTAAAAAAAAAAATAGGATCTGCCTGCAAGGCTATGTGGCCTGCAGAAGCAGAGAGTATTGATTGGCTTATGACTTCTGTTTGAAGCAGAGATATTGAAATGGCTCTTGAAACAATTCTGCTGCTGCTTTGGCAAACACATGCTGTGAAGCTAACGAACTCCTAGAAGATGTGTGTGTGTGTGAGAAAATGTTATGGTAATCAGTAATCACCAACGCTGCTATCATTTACTGAAGACTTATTGTGTGCCAGGAACATAATAAGTTACTAACATATACATCCCATTTAATTCTTATACCAAGGCAATAATGTAAGAGCGATTAATCCTCATTTGTGTCAGGGCTCTCTAGAGAAACAGAACAGGAGGTACATACATACACACATACATATTCTCATACATGTGTATATACACAGAGACATGTGTGTGCACATGTATGTACACAGATAGATCTACATTTATATCTAATCTATCTATAGATGTACTTTAAGGTACTGGTGATATTCGCTTATATACACAAATATATTCATAACAAAAGTAGGAAGAAATACTTGCAACAAGGTAATGAGTCTTCAAAAGGCCACTTCACAGTTCTATAAAGCCATCTGCTTCAGGGTGATGGGGAACACCGTAAGGCCAGTGAATTCCAGAGCCCATTGCTGTACTTCATCTGTCATGAAGTGAGTTCTTTGATCAGAAACAATGCTGAGTGGAATACCACGATGGTGGGTAAGGTATTATCATTAAGTCCATGAATGGTAGTTCTGGCAGGTATGTGTGCAAGAAAGGCAAATCTGTATCCAGATTAAGGTCCACTCGACAGAGAACAAAACACTGCACTTCCCATGATGGAAGTGGTCTAATGTAATCTGCCTACCACCAGGTAGCTGACTGATCACTCTGGGGAATGGTGCCATATTGAGGACTCAGTGTTGGTCTCATACTGGCCACTCAGCAGTGGTTGTAGCCACATCGGCCTCGGTAAGAGGAAGTCCATGTTGCTGAGCCCAGACCTGTCCTCCATCCCTGCCCCTTGGGCAGAAATAGGGGGACCGGGGAAGAGAGTGATTAGTATCTACAGAGAAGGTCATCCTATCCACTTGATTACTAAAATCGTTCTCTGCTGAGGTCACCCTTTGGTATGCATTCAAATAGAACGCAAGTGCTTTCACTTTTCTTTGATCATCCAGTGAGGTCCCTCCCACCTGCCTCTTCTCCAGACCTTTTTGTCAGAAGTTTTCCAATCATTCCTTTTAAGTCCTTAACCACCCAGCCAAATCATTGGCCACAGCACATGAACTGGAATACAGTTGCACCTCTGGTCATTTCTCCTTCCAAGCAAAATAAATAAACAGGTTTACTGCTTTCGGTTCTGCCCACAGGAAAGGGTTTCCTTCACCACTTTCCTCAGGGTTAATCCAGACAGGGCTGTGGTGCTGCTGCTCTCCACTATGGTGTCTGCACATTGTCTGCTTATTGTACAAAACCATCAATAAGCCAGGCCTGAGTTTTCTCTTCATTACTTGTCATAGAGAACTCGCCACACAGCCATAGATGTGGGCCAGGGGAAAAAGTAATGTGCCATGTGTGGAGACCACGGGGATGCTTCCTTATGTAACTTGTGACTTAAGGGCCTGCTCAAGTCTGGTCTTGTCTATACTACTTCTGTTTGATGATGGAGTGCTGCTGATCACACCTAACTGTATGGCTAAATGAGTCAGACAATATTCAACTCAATCGGGGCAGCCTCATTGTAACTTGGTGACCCATGGTTTTGCATTCACTTTCTACTGAGGCCCAGTAGCAAGCCCAAAGCTATTTCTCTAAAGGAGGGTAGTTATCTGCAGAGGATGGCAGGGTTTTGCTCCAAAATCACAACAGTCGAGCTATGATTCACTTACTGAGCCTGCCAAAGTCTCCAAACAGTATTTGTCTGCCACCAACAATTCAAGCACCATGGGATCTGATGGATATATTGGCCCAAGTGGCACAGCAGCTTCCAAGCAGCCAGGACTTGATGCAGAACTTCCTCTTGTTCTGGACTCCACTCAAAACTAGCAGACTTTCTAGTGTGAGAGAAAAGCAGCAAAATACAGTCAGGATTGTCAAGAGAGCAATCTAGAAAGGAGCTAGGAGGCCTCTAGGAAGTTGAGCTAAACTCACCTCCTTCATGTAAAAATGAACTTTTGAACTGGGTTAAATCACAGTGACTACATCCTGACATAGTTTCTGAACTGGCTCAGCATCACCGAATTCTATTAAAAAATAAAAATTTAATCTAGCAATAGACATAAGCAATTAATCATGTATAGCATAATGTTTGCCAACAGCAATCACAACTCTTTCAAAGCCACACATGTAATCCTTTTGAAAGCTTCCTTTTTCCACCTTTATAAACTTTCTTTCCCCATCAGAACCCAGTTGGGTTTCAATACAAATCTGCATCCAGAATTGCAATTCCTAAGATCCTCAAATTTTTTGTTTGCTTTGTAGGTCAAAACTAACTGGCCTAGTCACTTTGTAAATGGGCTGGAGTAATGCACCTAAATGAAGGCTATATTGCCTGCAAAATCTGGAGACCCACTAAGCGTTGTTTCATTTTTGATTGTAGCAGAGATGAGAGATGATAACTTATCCTTCACCTTAGAAAGTATGTCTTGACATGCCCCACACCCAGAAATTTCACTGAGGTGGAAGTCCCTGAATTTTTGTCAGATTTACTTGCCACCCTGTGATGTGCAAATATATTGCCAATAAGTCTAAAATAGTTGTTAATTCTTGCTCAGTAGTTTTAATCAGCATAAAATCATAAATGTGAAGGACCAGTGTGATGTCTTGTGGAAGAGGGAGGCAATCAAGATCCTTGCAGACTAAATTATGACATAGGACTTTATCATTGATACTCCCCTGAAGTAGGACAGTGAAGGTGTATTTCTGGCCTTGCCAGCTAAAAGCAAACTGTTTCTAGTCATCTTTACTAACAGGTTTGGGGAGAAAAAAGTTTTTCTTTTTTTTTTTTTCTTCAATAGCTACACATTAGGTACTGATGATGTGTTAATTTGCTCAAGCAAGGAGACAACATTTGGAACAGAAGCCACAATTGAAATCAACCCCTGGTTAAGTTTATTACAGTCCATTGTCATTCTTCAAGACCTATCTGCTCTCATCACAGGCCATATAGGTAAGTTGAATAAGGATGTGGTGGAAATCATTACCTTTGCATCCATTAAGCCCTTGATGATACCACTAATTTCTGCAACACTCCCAGGAATGCATCATTGATTTGGGTCCCCATGTAGAGGCAGTTCTGGTGACTTCCCTTGGCCTTTCCTACCCTTGCCTCGTGGATTAGAAAAACAATGTAGAGATTCTGTTGGTTACTAAATATTTCTATTCTAGTTACACATTTTGAAACTGGGGAAATAATCACAGGATGGGATCAGAAACCCACTGAGAGAGAAACTTGAGCTAAGACTCAATTGATCACTTGATCTCCATAAGCCCCTACTCTGCTGAAACAGTGATATTCTGAGTTTCCCGAAATTAGTTTCAGTTCAGAATTTGTGTCCTGTCATTCCTGAATAATCTAAGTACTTTCTTTTCCCTAATGCATAGTCACGCTATAGGTCTCTTTAGTGAAGTCTGAGAGAAAGATCAACAGTATATGTTTTTAGAAGTGTAGTGGGGTCCCTCTCCAGGGAACATTGTCTCCTCTTTCTTCAAGGGGTTCTGGGTCTATAAACTGGCTCAAGAAAAGGATCAAGTTAATAGAGATTATATAGAAGTCCCTCCCCCCATATAAATGGGAATACATAAGGTATAATTTTCTCATGAAAAGAATCTAGAAAGGGATCAAGGTAACAGAGAATATAGAAAAGTTATGAGTGTTGTAAATCTAGGAAAATATTCAGATGAAAGTCTCTCCAGGGAAGAACAAGTGCAAACTGTCTTATGAAATAGCTACATTTTTGGGAAATGTATAAGATGCATTAAAGGTATAAGCTGCATTAAAAACCTTTTTAAAATGCATTATGGGAGTTGTCTATTTTCAAGAATCACTGTTTGATTTTTTTTGCAAAGTGAGTAAACGATTCCTGAATTACATTACACAAATCCAGATTTTCATGTAACAGGTTTGCTTACTGTGAGATCGCCCTGCGGTACTCTGATTTGTCCTGTCTGGATCTGAAACACAAATGCTTCCCTCCAACCTCTGCACTATTGGCAACCTTCATGACTTCTTTTTAATTTGCATACACTAAAATTCTTTCCTTTTCAATTTTATTTGATTGGTATACATATAAAATGCCAAACTGGTATTTCAGATAGCAGAGGGTAGAATTTTTTCTCAACTGTCTCTTCTATAGAGATTAATTCCTGCAGGGAATGGACACCTGGGGTTGGAGGCAAAGAAGAGAAATGACACATACCAAGAAGCCACAGAATAAGCATTTAATTGTCACCTACCTATTATTATTTGTAACAGCATGAGCCCTCTGGACAACATTCTTATTTGCTTCCAAGTTTAAGTTTAATGGCTGTCAGTCTTCAGGTGACTTTCAGTTACCCCAGTAATAACTTTGCTTTTTCTTGTCTTCTTGTTTTTTCTGGCATAGGAAAGGATGCTGTGGGCAAGTCAGTGTACTGTCCTGCACAAGGTAAATCTAGTAATGGCAAACAAACTCCAGGAACATGAGAGTTGTCTCTTAACTGCCTTTCTTCAAGTTGGCTTGTGTTTCTACTTCCACACTCACTTCTATGGCATGTGCCAGGCAGTGCATTCAGATGCTATAAGTTGCAATCAGCCAAGTTCCATGCCTGAAGTTCTTTGCAGGGGACCATTCCACTAGGCAGTAGGAAATGTAGCCCAGCCTGACTTCGGAAAACTGACAGGGAGCAAGGTGAGCACATAGGACCCATACTCACGGATAGATTTTCTGGAGGGAATCAGGCCTACATTGTACCTAGGCTGCTATGAGGCTTGCTTTTGCTAAAACTCCGTCATCGTAAATTGAGGCAGAAAATGCTGAGTGCGTATCTTCAAAGTAACTTCCTAAAATGTGAGCTAAACCTCCCAAGGTTGGAGTGGAACCAGTTCAAACACTTTTCCCTTTGCATTTGCAAATATTCTTCTTCTTTGATGTAATTAGCAACATCCTCTCCTTTGTTTTCTGTAAAAGATAACCACCTAAACAAACTTGTGCATAGCAGATGAGGACTATCCTTGATATAATGTAACCAGAAAAACAATAAAAGCTTGTCCAGCAGGGGTCCTGGCTCTCTCTCACTCAGAGAGGAGCCATGCAGTCCCTTTTTCTCCACAGGACTTCTGACTTCTGTAGTCCATGTGAATTTGTCCTTTGCAGCCACAACACACAGACCCCCCAGGGGCTGGGGTCTCTATCAGCTCTTGGAGTGGCCAATGAAAGGGAAGAGAGCTAAAGTTTCTCCAGGGCCAGCAACGTGCTAGACGTGTTAGTCATCATTATTAGTTCACTAGATCTTCCATTCATAAACAAAGCTTATAAGCAAAGAATTATGTATGAATGCATTTTTGCTGGTGCAAACTGGTTTGTTAAGTCACTTGAATCCAAATAGAGTTAGGGTGGAGATTAGGATTCCATTTAAGGCTAGGGTCTGGGGTTAGGATTATTTCCATTTTCCAATAAGAAAACTGAATTTCAGAGAGATTAATTATTGTTTCCTGTGTCACCCAGTACATTTTTTTTCTATACCTGCTGTGGCAAATGATAAAAAACTTAGTGCTCTAAAGTAATTTTAAGTGGCTTAAAACAAATTTACATAAATTTAGTGACTTAAAACAATTTCATTCTGTTATAGTTCTGTAGGTTATAAATCCAACATGTGTCTCACTAGTCTCAAATCAAGGTGTTTTTTCAGGACTGAGTTCCTTCCTGGAGAGTTTAAGGGTAAATTTGTTTCCCTGCCTGCATTCCTTGGCTCCTGCCTACACCCAGAGCAAGCAGCAACACCCAGAGTCCTCACTTTGTGTCACTCTGACATTTTCTTCTGCTTCCTTCTTCCACATTTAAGTGAATCTGTGATTGCACTGGGCCCACCCAGATAATGCACGAGAATCTCTCTATTTTAAGAGCAGCTGTTTAGAAACCTTAACTTAACCTACAGTCTAATTTTCCTTTGCTTTATAATAGAACATAGAAGTATTCACAGATCAGACTTCAAGAATTAGGATGTGGACATTCTCAGGTAATCATTATCCTGTCTACTCCATACAATTACGTTATGAAAGGGTTAGAAGTCTAGGGATTTAAAATCTTAAATGAAAGCTCAGAAAGTTGATAAAACCTGATAGTGCAGGGGATTCTTGGACTGAGATTTCCATTGGTAAGGTCAGGACACTTTCTTTATACCATCCATTGTGTGTACGGGTGAAAGGCAGTGGAGGGTTATTCCTATTCTCCAGAAGAGAGAGTGAGGAACAGAACTAGAACTTAGCAGAAGACTGAGGCTGGTTTAAGCACTCTGGGTTGGAGGTTTCTCCTCTTGGAAATAAAGAATATAAATTTACCTATTAAATGTTATTGTGCATTTAAATGGGTTACTACATATTATGTGCTTGACACTCTGATCAGTACTATAGAAATGCTTTCCAGTTCCATTAAAAAGATGAGGATAATGAAGAAGTAACATGAAATATGGTAGCAATTTTGTAGAGCTGTGATTTTTGTCTCAGGTCTACACTTTAATATCAAAGTCATACTCTGTGTATTCCTAGGAGCTGTTAAGAAGTTTGAGTGGGAAAAGGACTCAGCAGCATTTAAAATAAGACCCTGTATGAAACCTTCTGACATCTGTCCCTGACCAGAGCTGTTGGTCCAAACATTATGACACACTTCTTTGCATTTTCTTAGTGAAAGCACCTGTAGTCTCAAAGGAAATGAAATAAAATGGCTAAGCACCCAAACCAGCCTATGAAAGAAAAGAGAAATTCCTTTATTATTAAATGAGAAATTAAAAATGAATTATTTTATAGATAAATTATGATTGGTGAGATACAGTGGAATTTATGGAGCATTGTTGGGAATTGACAAAAGAGACAGAAGAGCATGTATATGTATGTGAGAGCAAGTGAGCAAGTGAGTTAAGAGACTGAACTATGGCAAGGCAATATGTGAATTCACTTTTGGGGACTATTATGCTGTATACAAGCAGAAATTATACATATTTGAAAGAGTAGAGCCATGTAGCAGGGAAGCACTGAGGAAATAGCAATGCCATCTCAGAAAAATATTTATGGAATAATTTGGGAAAGCCTGAATGTGTCAGAAAGTCATCCCCAAAATAAATAATACAGGGATTCTGTATCAGGTACAGGAGAGAAGGGTAGAAAACCGAGGAGAATGGGACACTGGGAGAATTCTGAAATGAGGTAAGACCGGATGGTTCCCGAGAGAATTTTCAGGCACTCTGGCTCAAGAATTTTTGCCCCTGCAGTAAGTATTACCTAAACATATTCTCATTCCTAGTTCTGAATACTGACCTCATAATTCATTAAGTTCTGTCTAACTTTCATTTCTATAATTTGCTTTCAATATTTATAACCTTTTTCCAGTTGATATGTTTTTCTCTTTTGTACTACCTTGAAAGTGACCATCTCCTTTAGCTAATGGGATACAGCCATCTGCCTAAGATGGTGGTCTGGATAAAGACTGTTAGCAGGAATCTAAAAAAAAAGAGTTAATATTAAACTTCTGCCATTTCAAGTATGGTTTTGCAATAAAACAACAGGCTTGCATGCCTGGCTTTATACAGAGGAGGATTTTATAAATTACTTTAGGACTGGGATCATTGAGTTCATTTTTTAAGTAGAGAAGATATCCTTCCACTCAAGAGGGAGTGGAAAGAAAATATGATTGTGGGACAGAGAAAGGAGAGAGGGAGGGCAAGAAGCTCAGATACCAAGTGCCCATTCTTCCACTAATTCCAACTTCAGGGTTCAACCACTGAGTAAGAGGAATGGCTTTAGGAAACACAAAGAACCATGGGAGAGTCCACAAATATTTAGGCTCCTGGCATACTTCCCCTGGTACAGGAGCCAGGTGAAATTTGTAAAACTTTGAGAGAAACTCTATGTACAGGCAGTTCCAACATGCATTGGATGATGGTATGAGAGTGGCAGCAGATGACAGATGGTTAAGTAGAGTGGCTACTTCAAGCCCAGTGGTTTGTACTTTGAGTATAAGAGAGCAAGAAGACTCTTGGGGTTCTGGTTATGAGATGTGGAGGTGCTTAGAGTACTTGAAGGTTTATGACCTTCTTCTGGCCCCTAGGAATCCACAGGAATGGAGATTTCTAAATCTAAGGGCAAGTTTCTGGGAGAACAGGCTCCAGGGGTGGCAGCAGCACAGACTGCAAAAGACTACATGGAGGTAGTTCTTCGGAAGTCACCAAGCCAGTGAGCAAACCAATGAGACCCAAGAACCCTGTTTCCCTCTATCACTTTGAGAACCCAGCAAGGACCCTTCTCTACCCAGACACACTAGAGAAAGGGAGGAGCAAAATATGACATCAAATACATATAAGTTTATCATACCAAAGGCAGACATTATGCTAAGTAAAATAAGCCAGTCACAGAGGGACAAAAACTGCGTGATTCTACTTCTATGAGGTATCTAAAGTAGTGAAACTCATAAAAACAGAATAAAATGGTGGTTGCCAGAGGCTGGGGGGAAGGGGAAATGAGAAGTTGCTAATCAAGGGGTATAAGAGTTCCATTATGCAAAAAGAGTAAGTTCCAGAGATCTGCTGTACAACATAGTCCCTACAGACCACAATACCATATTACACACTTAGAAATCTGGTAACAGGGTAGAACTCATATTAAGTGTTCTTACCAGGACATTGTGTTTTTGTTTTTGTTTTTTTAGACAGAATGTTTATAAAAAGAAAGGAAAGTACTTAAATGAGAAGAAACTGAAATACTTCAGAGGGGTGAGGGACTGGGAAGAAGATCAGAGCTGTTGGAAAATAGAAACTGCATTTTCTCTGTATATCTACATGTAGGGTCATTCCGATTTGATTTTTACAGCTCATTCTTTATTATATTCTTTTAAGGAATATAATAAAGGAGCTCATTCTTTAATAGCTCATTCTTTTAAGGAGGCTCCTTAAGAAAACCAAACATTTTAAATGAAAAAATTTAAGTTGATGTTAGGGAAAAATAACTGCATTTTTCCATTTTACAAAGGCAATTTTCTAGAAATCTGTTTTAAATACTCCCTTTGAACTATGTGCTGTGAGATTCACAAAAAAGTTAAAACACCATAAATGCATCTTTTTATGAATTATGTATCTGTTAGATTTGTTTCATATTTGCTGGATTTTGAACTCTTGAATGGGAGAGAAGAAATTTTCTTTTAGTGAGCAGGACACATTTATAGTGGTCACAGTGCGAATTTGGTGAGAGTCCTCTTTTTTTTTTTTTTTTACCAGAGATATTAAGGATACAGCATATATTTTAAAGATGAGTGAAATGACTGAATTGAATATTTATTTGAGTATCTGTGAATTATAGTCCTACAGCATTATGGTTTTCACAGTTTGTTCTTTTCCTTTTCTTTCTTTTTCCTTTTTTTGGTCTCTACACTTCTGGACTGCCCCTGCCCCCAGACGGCCCATTTGTTGAGGACACTTGGTGCACAATCCGTCAGTTTACATTTTGCTGGCCCCGTGAGACTATTCATACCTGCTGTTGTGTGTTCAATCCACAGCCTCAGCTCTTTCTATTAACTTTCTATTTCTTTCTTGTTGACCCCTATTTTGCTTCTTTTTTTTCTGGCTTATTTTCTGATGATTCTTAGTTTGATACTGCTGGCAATAGGCTTTAACAATCTCCCATAATTCATCTTATGGGCCTCTTTCATAGTGGACCTCTGTACTCTAGTGTTTTCAGCACTTCTCGTCCATTTTGGCTACCACTTATTGTCAAGCACTAATTTACCTTCAGGTTTGGGGCCGTTCCTGAACCCTGAGTCTGTGAGATGTCCCATACATGGAAAATGTAGATATTATAATGCAAAAAAATAAGGTAAATAAACCAAAACATCTGTCAGATAAAGTTTAATGCAGTTACTATGGACAATACTGTGGTGAGATCTCAAAATTAAAAATAGTTTGCCTGTAACCCAGCAATTCCACTTCTGGAAATATATCTGAAAGAACCCAAAACACTAATTTGAAACACTATAAGTACCTCAATATTTATTATAGCATTATTTATAACCACCAAGATATGGAAACAGCCCACGTGTACGTCAGTAGATAAGTGGATAAAACAACTATGGGACATTTACACAATGGCATTCTATACCACCATAAAAAAGAAGAAAATTTTACGCTTTGCAACATGTGGATGGACCTGGAGAACATTATGCTAAGTGAAATAAGCCAGTCAGAGAAAGACAAATTCCATATGATTTCACTCACATGTGGAATCTAATGAACAAACCGACTAACAAACAAAATAGAGACAGTCTCATAGATAGAGAGCAGGATGACAACTAGTGGTGGGGAGGTCGTGGGGTTGAGGGATCAAGGAAGAAGGACTCATGGACCCATGGACAAGGACAACATGAGTGGGCGAGGGTTGAATGTGGAAGGTGAGAGTGGAGAGGGCAGGGAAAAGTAATGTGTGTGGGGAAACAGGAACAATTGTAATTGAACAGTAAAACAAAAAACGAAGAAGAAATTTGTGGAAGACTTCCCAGAAGGGATTATTCTTGAATTGGACCTTGAAAAATAATTTAAAGGTACAACACAGATATGAGAGAATCTTTCATAAGAATGACATAAAACATACTTTTAAATGTTACCTAAGCATTTTGGGTAAATGTAACCATCATGAAAAATGTAGTACAGTCCCAGCTCATATGAGGCCTTAGTGCATAACAACTATTAATATTATTTGCAATATTAATAAAAGTATGGGATATTCTCTTTCCAAAAAAATTAAGAAAATGTTGCTGCTAAATGGTAATAGATACTAAAGAATTTACTTCTGTTCAATTTATGTTTGGGATATACACGAATCAAATAGATTATCAGAATGTTGGTATTTTAAGTGAATCAAGAAGCAAGCATATAAATACTTTTTTGATAAGCCTAAAAAAAGAAAATAAATCAGGAGCACACACCAATGAGTAGAATGCCTGTGAGAGTCCCTGTAACAATGAGCTCTTTGAGCTGAGGGGAAGCAAGGTGCTTTGTAAATGCCAGGTTATTTTTAGATCCTTCATACTGAAGATGCTCCCAAAAGGTCAAGCATTAGTCCAAGAGAACAGAATTTTGAAAATCCAACTATTTTCAGCTTTCAATGGATCAGACCCATTCACTTGGAGGAAGCATACCATTTTTAGATGCAAGAGAAGGAAAACTTTCCATGGTCTTTCTATCTTTGGCAAATTAAATGCCTTTTATAATTTTATAAGTTATAATACACACAAGTTGTATGTGTATATACATGTAACCTTTATATTTTTGTTCCCATTTAGAAAAAAGTTATGTGCATGCATATTATGACTACTTCTTATAACATGAAATATATGGATAAGAAATTCTAAAATCTGTTAAATATCCCAATAGTTTGTTCAAACTACTCATTTCTCAGCCCACCTGACAGCCTAGCATCAGGACCTATTTTGTTATGGCTCTCTTCCATGTAGACCCCTGCATGCTTTATTTTCCAAAAAGAGTTCAAATAACTACAAGCAAGTTCCCATAGCCAAATACTTCTTCCTCTTTATGACATAAGGAAATGTTTTTTTAAAAGATTTTATTGTCCTGGATTTTAAAAATAAACTCTTCTTTTAGAAATATTTATTTTTAGAGAAAGGGGAAGGGAGGGAGAAAAGGAGAGAAACATCAGTGTGTAGTTGCTTCTCAAGCCCCTCCCAGCTGGGGACCTTGCCTGCAACCTAGGCATGTGCCCTGACTGGGAGTCAAACTGGTGACCCTTTGGTTCACAGGCCAGCTCTCAATCCACTGAACCACATCAGCCCAGGTTGCACATGTTTTTATAGCTTAACAAACTGGGCCACAGTCCAAGCCTTAGACGTCTCCCTTCTTATGGTGACAAATGAACACTTAACCTTACTATGCAGGAGAGTCAGAGTTCACATAGGTCAGTCATAATCTGAAATTTTCCTGGAGCGGCCAGGATGGAGATGGACGACTAGTTAGCAGTCAACATTTTAGAAACTCTACAGCAAGTTTTCATCCAATCTCTGAATTTCTCTTTCTCTTCGAGCATACTAGACAGTGATTTCTAAGTAATAACTTCAGTTTGGCAAATATTGATTGGACTCAGAGCAAATCAGACTGCTTAAAATTGAGAATATGTAGATGAATTAAAAAATCCTTGCCCTTGAGAAGCTATTAGTTAAGCAGATTGTTCAGACAGTATGTAACTAAATTGCTAGTCAATGCAGTACCAGATTGAAACAAATTCCTAAAGCAAGCCCCAAGGCAGGAGGAATTCATTCTGACTTGGCGCCTTAGGACAAGCTTCTTGAGGGAGTGGGGCGTTTCTCTCGAACAGGGTGAACGAACATTCAGGCTGTCTGCGACAGCCCAGTCTGTGCTGTTATCCAGGCACAATTGTAATACTGCACTTCCACTCTCAAAGGTTTCTTCTGGAAAATAAATTGTGTGAACACTCTGGTGATGAAGCATACATAAGATATTAACATGGAGAAGAAGGGAAAGAATTTCACGTAAACCAAACAGTAGGGCAAAAGACACGGAGGAATAAAATCAACCCCATGGTGTGTTTGGAGACAAATCTCTTTAGAAAATCTTTCTCTTGTGTGCTCAAAAGAGGGCCTTCCCCTGCCCCATTCTGTTTTGCTGTGTGGACTAAAATGGGAGTGTGTTCTATAACAACTGTCGCGGACCTTTTATTTGCATATTTAATTTATATTTCTTTGTAGAAATGTGACTATTGTGCAGCACAAAGCTTTTCCAATATTTTTTCTCATTTTCCATTTTCACTTGATCAGACAGTTTCATTTCTGGCAAAGCACTATTTTCACATCAGAGAGAAACAGAGGGAAATTAGAAACCAATTTATACATTTCATTATCTGCCTTCCAACCAGTTAACACCAAATCAGAACATACAATGTGCTTGAAGTTTGCCTGTACTTTCCAACAAACAAATGCTTAAAGACAAAATGACCAAAATTAGAAAGATATTATTCTTTACATTATAAGTATCCAAGAGGGATATGCTGATATAATAAGATCTTAAGTAACTTACTTAGTTTTAGAACAATAGGTTTGTGTGATTATTTTTTATGTGATAAAGTCAATTTCTGATAGAAAACTTCTCGGGTATTTTTTAACATAAAGGTCTTAAGTTTAGAACAAAGAAATGATGTCTATCTTTATTCATAAACATATTAAAAATAATATAGCCATCAACTAAACCATTCCAACAAACACTGGAAAACTCTATCTTGGTCAACAAACAGGAAAGCACAATAACTTCATTTTCATGATTTGTGAATGCTCCCCCCCCTTTTTGTCTTAGTCATTTAGGATCACTCAAAGAGCTGAAAGTACTGATTTTATGCATAAGTACCAAGAGTCTATTGAATCTGGAATACAAGATGCTGTGAAAAAACAGAGAAAGAGCATTCACTAGGAATCTTTTAAGGAAGATGATTGAGGAGGTAAGGCAGAGCCAGCTCTGCCCTCCTCTGTCCAAGTGCCACACCGCCTTTCTCTGAAGCTTCCCCCCAGGGCTGCTTCTTGCAGGCAGGAACTGAAGTGCATATTGCAGCTCTCTGCTCCTTTCCTAGCCCCATGTGGTCTCCAGGTTTCCCACAGCATGAAACTTGTATGCCATTCCACAGCCTTTTTCATGAGCAGATGATATGAGGTCTATTAATCCTCAGCGAGGGTTTCTAAATGTTTTGAAATTATCCTAAATGTCCATAAACTTAGGAGGAACATTTACGTGTCATATAGTTATCTAATTACTCTAATTGTTCTGAATTCACATGAGTATAACATAACAATGAACTCATTTGAAGATGCTATTTTGGTGAAATAACCAATAATCTTTTCCTTTCCTCCTTTGGCTTTCATGCCCTCTTATCTTGACTCCAGTACTTAGTCTTCTGACTGATCTTACTGACTCTAGTCTCTTCCCACTTGGGTCCATTTCTGGGCTGCTCCCCAAATAATTCTTCTAATGCATGATTTGATCGCATCCTGTTTAAAGTTTTCTGATAGCTTCCAGTAGACCAGGACAAGGCTGTAGTTAACCTGAAGCATGGCATTCAAAGCTGTGAACAATTATCTCTGTAACCTTGTACTCTTTCTGTCTCACAGATGATGCCTCTGCCAAACTGCAGCCCTGTGAATTTTAAGCTCCCTCCATTAAGCCTTCCTTGACTCCAGGACTGAGTCAGAAACTCCTGTGCATTACCACAGCAGTGGCTGGGTACTCTCATGGGCCTAATATTATTGGATGTCTTGTTCATTGAAAGATTACCATCATTGCTTAGCTGACTGCCTGGTATGTGTATTGAGTAAATTAAAAAAGGTAGCGGAGCTAGTTCCCATTTGGCTAGACCTTTCTTAAATTAAAGCCACTGGTCCTAACAGGCTTTATTGGCTCTGAATCATCACCTGTATGTCTGAGGCTGTATTTGGCTGACATATATTCCTACAGAGAGGCAACATGAGAATGTATGTGCATGAGTATGCCAAAGCCAGGATATACAGGGTTCCTTCTAAAGTCTGTTAGGTAAAGTCAATTTTTGTTAGATGAACACACAGACCACCACAAATCACTTTCATATAAATATGTTTTATTGCAGAGATGTTATTATTATTTACGTGCTGCAACATGTCACAACATAAATTTACCAAATATTTCATGGTGGGATGCTGTAGGTTTCAGAGAACAGTTTCAGAAGAACCACAGATTACGTGAAGAGACTTACAGCTTTATTGACTCTACAACTCTCGGTTGCTAAATGCTAGAAAGTCAAAAGGCAGTGTTTTTTCAGTCCTACCTGTCACCACTTGCATGCAGAAACCTATGAAGCAAATACAAGAGAACTGTCGAGTTTCAAGTCCATATTGCCACCAAAGTTTACACGGGATTGAGTTATAAGTCATGTCGTAAAGCATTTAATTCTGGCATAAAATATACAGTTCTATTAAATTGGTATAAATCTACTTAGTTATAAACCCTGGCTTAAAAATAAGGACAGGGTGCAGCCTGCACATGCATCGAGAAGGACAACCTAGGAAATGTTTGCGACCTCATTGGTGCTCATTCACTTTCGTATCATCAGTATGAGAAAACAACCTCAGGAAGTGTAGATTTAAACTTCTCTTGGTGATAAGTAATGGCAATGAAACTCTAGGAAAGACCTAGGCACTCTCACTGATTTATGCTGGTGGAGGAAAATCTATAGACTAAGGTATCATTTGGCAAGTCTTCTTTAAGCCACACTTCAAGCAGGATTAACCTGAAGTGCAATAAAAAGTCATTGATGCTTGACTGCTTATGTCTCAAAAAATGAATACAGTGCCAACAGATCTCAGACATAAATTAAACAAGTAGGTGGGTCTGTAAACTGGTATGTAATACACCTTAGAGTTGTATTTCTAAGTTACCAAGCAGATAGGCCTTGATTAAAAAGGAAGGGAAGAAAAAAATAAATGAAGGAAGCACACAAAAAAATAGAATTTCTATCTATCTCTTCACACCTACCCCACCAACCTGAGTAATGCACAAAGTGAGGAAATGGGTTAGGGTGATATGTGCACAGCTTTGTAAAATGGTGAAGTGCTCACTTACTCCTCAATAAAAACTGTTGAGAAAATTGTGATGATGAATAAGGAGTCCTAGCTTTTACCGTCCACCGAGAATGATATCCTCTAAGAACAGCCCTGCATCCACCTTCTAATTCTCTTTCTCATCTTTTATCCAAATGAAAAAGTCACTTAGTCTGGAAATGTCCTGGCCAAATAAGCCATTGAGACTTCAGTGTTTAGTACTGGAGAAAGGGAGGTGGGTTCTGTGTTTAAGAGACTCATCTTTAAATACATGAGACTGAGCTTTATAATGGAACCTCCTGTGGTCACATCAGTAGGGCTAAGTCAGAAGCTCAGGATTTTCATGCCACCTGATGAGGGTGGACTGAAAAAAGTTTTATAAAATATGCTTTGGGGGCTGTTTTGCTTTGCAGATAAACTTCTGCACTTTAAATTTTGAGCTAGGTGGCTGACAATGACAATTTGCAGGACATGTAAGTTTTCTAGTGCTTGGGAGAAGGATGAGCCCACACCACCTTAAAGGCTTGGAATAAATCAGGTTATAAGTTTCTTTGGGATTTGAGCCCAGCAAGTTCTACCCCTAGCTGAAGCAATGAGTAAGAGTTTATTAGAATAAATAGTTTAAGGTCATTTAAAATATTATATATTTAGTATGCACAATAAAAATACAACCATTTAATAATCTTGATGCTATCATAATTTATCTCTTTAAAAAAATAACACCTTGAAAGTGCTATCAGGAGCTCCCTTTCTCTCTGTTTTGAAAGGCAAATTTCCTGGCTTACAGTACTGCTATATTCTCCTGTCATTCCTAGTGTCTTCCCTTTCCAGTGATAATATTAATGCACAGTATATTCTTCTCATTCTTAGCTTCTTCCTTATGAAATGCTGCTAAGCATGAAATACTGAAAGAGTTGAAAGGGACAATTAGTTGAAATGAAGGCATTATCTATTTCTGATCTCAAACAATAGATAAGTTGTCCTTAACTTATTGAGACATAAAACTATGTAGGACCACTTGACCTCCAATATTAGTAAAGCTTCTGAGTCCTAACGAGAAGTGCAAAACAAGTAACTTAACTTGTATTAAAAACCCTGATTAAGACAGTATTACAAACCATGATGTGAAATAATAGTTACTCTAAATTTGCAATATATAAATCACAGCCAAAACTAAGAGATTTTATCATAACAATTATGACTTCCCAAGCCAGAGAAAGCTTACTGTACTTCAAGAATCAACTAAAGTTGATAGATAGCAGGTATTCTGTAAGTTGCAAGAACAATTGAGTAGCTGTAGATTGCATAAATGTTTGTCACATAGTATCAAAGTTATTTGCAAAAATTATACAATCTGGAATGCTTGAATATGAGACACAACAATGTACTGAAACATACATTTATAAGAAAAATGAGAGAAATCATTAATATAAAAGATATTTTTGGGATGCATTAAGTTAGCAGTGTTATCAAGGTTATATAGGTAGAGTAAGTTCTTTTCAGTCAGCTACTTAGAATTTCATTTATACCTTCTTCTTTGCAAATCTCATACCTTTTCTGTGTCTTCTGGCTTGCCTTGATGAGGATCTTCAAAGTCCTGTGGGTAAATACTGATCAGGGGCAGGCATTGTGGGCAACTTCCTCTATACACGCTGAAATGTGAAGGTTTTCCTAGTGTTACCAGGGGAAAGACTTTTTGGCCAGTCTAACTTCTCCGTGATGATGTTTCTCTACCCTCCTTAGTCTTCTTCTACCTTTCCATGCCTTTCATATTTCCCCTGATTGGCAAATACTCTTTGAAATTTTTGATCCTTATATCTTCTGTCTTACATCAAATTCAAGTTTTCTTTCTTTTCATTCTGGGGATGCTGCACTTTGAAGGTATCCCAGACCTCTTATTTTCTAGGCCCTGCTATCTGATTTGCATTTAAAGCCAAAGAGGCAGGTAAAGCTACATTACTTTCAGCATTTGGTTGATCTGGGGACTCAAACTCCCAAGGACACACCTCAGCTCGTGATGTTAAAGACTGCTGAAAGTTATTACTTGAATTATAGGAAGATGTCTTTTTTTCCTGGTCTCCTATTTGGTTAAGATTTCCATTCTCTACTTTTGATGCCACAACTTTGGGGGGCAGTTCTTCATATTGCCCAGCACACACATTGGCTGCATAATGTTGACCACCATTCTCATCTTTTGCCCTCCCTGGGGGAGCCTGAGTCTTGGATATCAAAAGCTTCTCATCTTCAAAAAGGGGCTGACCTTGGTTCTCCCAAGGGCAGACTTCAACCTTGTCTCTGCTCTTCTGATTGGATTGCTGACATAGTTCAGTTGCCTTAGGCTTGTGATGAGATTTCTCCTTTAAGGAAAATGTTGGGTGTTTCTCCATTTCAGAAGCTGCAATAGATACGTGCTTTTGAACTTTTGATTCTGAAGGCACAGGACCAGGGGTCAGGTCATAAATCTCCCAAGGGCACACTTCCCCTATGTCAAAGTTGTCCTTCATTTCGGCGGTACCTGGGCTCATGTCAGAATTGGCAGCGGGGAGGTTGGACCTTTGTTGTTTCATAATTCCAGATTTCTGAGGTTTTCCTGGCTCCTCCAAGTGACCGGGGTTTTGAGGAACAGAATCTTTAGTCTCTGCGTTATCTGAATTTGAGTATTTTCTGTTTGCCTCTTTATCTTTTGGCAGAGGTTTCTGGGATTTAGCACGTTCTTCCACACCTGATGTTTGGGTTTTCCCTGCTAATCCAAGAGTCTTCTCCTTGGCACTTGCTATGACACTGAGAGACTTCTGTAACATGGATGTTCGTGGGTGGCCCGGCTTCTTCTCTGAGCTGAGATTGTGAGCACTTGCTGACTTACACACCAAAGGCACAGACTCTGTGGACTCAGCTTCGCTGTTTTCTTTCAGCGTTTGTGTTAGTTTTGTCCCTGACAGAGACTCCAGTGTGGAGTTTTCAGTAGCCTCCTCTTCTTGGCTCTCAGTAGGTAAACTGTTGGACTCTTCCGTTTGTTCTCTTACATGATCATAAGTGCTGTGGGATTTCTTCAGCGAGAAGACTCTGTTTTTCAGGGACTCCTCCTTGGGTTTCCCAGTGTTACCTGAAGACTCTTGAGGGTTCTTCTTAACGAGGGCAGTGCTCTTGGCCGTGCTGTGCTCTGTGACTTCCTTGTCCTCTTTGGAACACTGTCTGCTGACTGTCTCTGGGATTTCAGTTATACGCCTCATAATTGAACGACCTAGCCCCTTTTTCGAGCACCGCTTTTTCTGTAGGTGGGGGTTATTTGTGATCATCTTCTTCCTTTTATATATTTCCAACTGAGCATAGAGTTTCTTCAGCTCATCCTGCCAGAACAAGAACAAATTCACAGAGGGGTGGAACTTAGTGTTTCAGCCAGATAATATCATTGAAGGTCATGTGAATTCAATAAGCTTGAGCTCTTTAAGGAAATTGTTCTGTAGGTCTTCCTAACTTTTCTCCTCATCAGCTTTCTCTTCATTCTTACTATCTGATTACTCTGTTTTTTATTTCACATAGACTTCAAACTTTAAGACATGAACCCTGCATTCTAGCCTTGCTTCTTGGAGCAAGCACTTTGGACTTTCAAGTTGTGTGGGCCAGGTGGAGCCTGGACCATAATAAAACACAGCATACTGTCTACTGATCAACTGTATCCATGGAACAATACTGGAAGCATCATGTAGCCATTAATAAACTTCCACCTAATTTTAGATTAGGTTCAGGGCACAACAGACCACCAAATACTCAAAGCATTTTCTTCCTCCAAATGCTGACATGTTGTCACAGATTACTCTAAGTAATCCAGGCTCTCTGCTCACACATCTACCTTACCTTTCCATCAGCAAAATGTCATAAACCATATTATGGAACCTGTATAACAAGTTCATCATTGTGGCTACCAAGTTCATCATTGAGACTATCGAGACTGGATTGTGCATTCTAATTTATACCATGATTATTCATCTTGGGAGAAGATTAAATCTGCATTTGATATCTTCACTTTTTATGTAAAAAATTCTCTAATTTTCTTTCTTTCTAATACACATATGCACACATGAGCACACATATACACTAACCCACACATGCTTATCTATATAAATGGGACCAATCTGAAATATGAGAAATACTGGTATTACCCGAATGTCCTCTGGATCCAAGCTGTGCTCACTCCAAGCTGAGTTGATACTGCTGTTCAGGTAGGATCCAGACCGACCCATGTCTAGCTCATCCTCATATGCTTCTGTAGCAATGTCATCTCGTGGATTATTGCTTGAATGTGAAAACTGCAATAGATATTACACATGAGCTCTAGACATTACCCCCATAAGACACAGAATTTTAATAATAATTTTTAAAGCTTCTAATGTTAATATCAATTCCTCAGCTTAGAAGAATTTGTTCACTGACCTTTTTACAAATGATTGCTGCTACACTTATGTTATGCTTTCCACATTACACACTGATGAGGTGCTTGGTTCCCTCTTTGACTTGTTTCTAGGCTCCTGGTGTCAGCTTACATTACTCCTTTCCACAATATTTGCACTTTGAGAATGAGAATAAGTACAAGAACCCAAAAAAAATACTCTCTGTGGGTAGCAATTTAGAGCCACTGGAAGCTGGATGGGAACATTTTTTTTGGGCAGTGGGGCCTATCACGAGTTTATCATTTTGCTTCAATAGGGGAGGCTGCATTTCATCTCTGCACTGTTAGTCCTGATCATAGGAATGTGACTTTCAGTTGACTACACATAGGTTTAAAAAAGTCTACTTTCAAAAGGTGAAGGAATTAAGAAGCACAAATTGGCAGTTATAAAAATGGTCATGGGGATGTAAAGTACAACACAAGGAATGTAGTCAATACTATTAATAATATTGTAGTAACTATGTACAATGCCAAGTGGGTACTATACTCATCAGGGGCATCACCTCATAAGTTATGTAAATGTCTAATCTGAAACTAATATGATATTGTATGTCAACTGTAATTAAAAAACATTTTAAAGTGTTTTTTAAAGTCTACTTTTAAGACTTAGGAACAGGAGATCTGAATTCCAGTCTCAGTGGTATTCACAGTGAGATTTTAGACAAGTCATGGAAACTCTCCAGTGCAGTGCCCTCTCACCCTAAATAGCTCAGGGCCAGATGATATCTAAGTAAAATTCACTGAAGTTACATAACTTTTTCTTTAAATTCATTATCCTTGTTGCTCCCTCATTATTCTTTGACATATTTTTATTATGTTCATGTGGTGTTTTGATATTTTTCAGTTTCACGTACTCTTGCTATCTCTACTCTTCAAAAGGAGAAGTGAGGAAGAGTGGATTGGGTAAATGATGGAAAGCGGGGAGAATCAAAACCACCCAGCAACTCTTTACACAATAGATAGACCACGTGATTGTCCTAGGAAAATTGAGAGAACAGTTTAGAGAACATGGATTCTCTTCTCTCAGCTTGTCATCAGGTCAAATATACCTTTATAAAATTAACAGATCACCCATTGGTGATAGAAATATTTTAATGTCAATGTTCACTAAAATATTCAGGTAGGCACATGAGCATACATATGAGATACCATGTGAAATGGTAATTCTCTACTTAAGTAACAATGAATGTTTTGTCATTGGCACTGGCTGAGAAACCACAGAAACTGATGAATCTTTCCTTCACTGTTGTACTTACGTTTGTGGTCTCAACATGTGTCATTAACTTAAGGCCATAAAGAAGAATAAAATTGAGTCCCTGTCCTCTAAAATCGCACATACTACTAGTTAACCACCTGGACCTTATGTATAAGAATGGAGGTTTCTTCTTGAGCAAAGTCTTAGAGACTATAATAAGTTTAAGAACCAGGTATTTTTCAGATATTGTCCATTTTCTGCTTTATTATTTTCTTTTGTGTTTATCTCTATCTAAAATATTATTTCAAATATTTATATTACTTATCTTTTGTTTCTCTATTGTGTCCTCCAGAATATAAGTACCAAGAGAGCACGGATCTTTATCTGTTCATTACTCTTACTCTAGGATCTAGAACAGCACTCAGCAAAGCCCCTCAAACATTTTTAAATGATCTGCTATTGAGATGTAATTCACATACCATAAAATTCTCAACTTAAATTATACAATTCCATGTTTTTAGTATATTTACAAGGTTGACTTGCAGAATATTTTCATAACCCCCAAAGAAACCTTGAGCTCATTAAGCAATCACATCCTCCCCACCCACCGTGCCCCAGCCCAAGACAACCACTTGACTGCTTTCTGTTTCTATAGAGTTGCCTGTTCTAGACATTTCACATAAATGGAATCATATAATATGTGGCCTTTATCTGGCTTCTTTGACTCAGCATAATGTTCTTAAGTTTTGCACAGATTGTAGCATGTATCAGTGCTTGATTCCTTCTTATTGATGAATAATATTCCACATATGGATATATCACACTTATTTATACATTTATCAGTTGATAGAAATTTGGATTATATCCACATTTTGGCTATTATGAATAGTGCTGCTGTCATTGTTCTTGTAAACATTTTTGTATGAATCTATACCTTCAATTTTCTTTGGACCTCAATAAGTTTATTGAATGAATGAATAAAATAGTTTGGTATACATCCATCTAACATCATCATATTATGGAAAGTATAAAAGTGGTTAAGATAAGGTACAGTAACTGACTAATCCATGAAAATTGTGGCTATTTGGTGTAATTCAAGTAAGGAAAAAATAGGTATTTTCTCTGTTTATAATAATTTGGCCTTTTCAATCAGGCTGCACTGCAATGTTTGGTAAAGCCTGAGAGTGGTGATAAAGCCTGGGGTGAAAGAGAAGAAATCCCGGTTCCTGTTTCAGCCATGCTAATGTTGTCATTTGTGGCACTGATAGAAATTGATCCTTTCATAAGGTATACAAATGTCTAATCAGTATGTTGTGTACCTGAAACTAATATAATATTGTATGTCAACTACTATTGAAAAATAAATATTAAACAGGTATATCATGTTCTACTATTTTGTTGTTCTTTGTATAAAAGAGAAAAATAAAGATAATGCTATAGTTTGTATAACCTGTTTTTTCTCTGATGTCATTTTATTTCATTCCAGGTAACCTTATTGCTATCACGTCATAGATGAGGAATCTGAAACTCAGAGAGATAAAAAGTCTTGGCTAATGTCCTATTATACACTTAGCTGGGATGAAGCATGAGTCAGAGTCCATGTATTCTGAGTCATGGCCCATTCTCCCTAATTCATTATGCTGCCTATATAAGTTTTGTCATAGTCTATCATTATTAAGCAAGACTCTTCTATGAATAATAGTATAATTACTTATTTCTAGTTAAACAAAATTATGTGAATGTTTAAAACAATATTTCTCTGAATACAAATCCAAATGAGAGAATTCATAGAAGAGTAGACTTCTTTTTAAAAGTGATTTTGATGTAATAGCTATAATGAAAGCTACCTTGAACCCATAATAATGAAAACATAACTGGATATCAAAATACTTGGAAAAGGGTTGAAAATGATGGGTTTTCTACAAATTAAATCACTTATCAATTATGTGAGATAGTTGATAAATTCCAAAAGAAAACAGAGGAGAGATAGTTTCCTGAGGAGAGAGCTTTAAAAACATTTCAGATGTCAAGCAAATCTCCACACCTCCCTTTGCCTGTAGTGAGAGCTATTTTTAAAGGAGAAACTATTTGAGGCTCATGTGAGATAACTGTCTTGCAAGAGAAAAGTAATGTTAGAGAAATACCTTTGGAATCAGAAGCAACCCAATGGTGACTGTCACGGTCAAATGAGTATGTGCAAAATACAGCATCAACATCCAATCAGACTGAAGCCTCGAGGCAAGAACAAATCTGAAATGGGAATTCACCAAGTTAACAATCTAACAAGTACTCTACGTAAAACACCAGAAACTTGGAAAGTCTTTACCTCAATGTATTAAGAAAAAAAAATAAAGGAAAAAGAAAGATGGGAAAAAGAAATTATATTGCTGTTTCTGTGACATATTTTCATAACAGAAGAATAAGGGCCTAGGTAACCCTCACTGGATGCATAATATATGAACTCTATTGTTTATTATTTTAAATTATTCATAATTAGAGAGCATATAAATAAATATAGTACTAAATATTTCCTTAGATCATGTATTATGTAAATTGAATTTACAAAGCAAAAGTAGCAAACATATGTTAATTCAATAAAAGAGTTGTTACAAACCGGTGGTTCTGGCAAATTTGGGTTTTAAGACATGTAAATAACTTTTGAATTTAATATTCCTTGTTTAAAAACATTAATTAGAATGAAGAATAAAAGAGTGGGTAATTATATATCTTTGTGAATTATCCCAGCGGCTTAAATGGTAAAAATGTAATAAGTGAAATGAATGTACTAATGGTTCATACAATGCATCTTTTAAAATGCAAATTCTGGTTGCTATAAAGCATCAAATTATTTGAAAATAATTTAACACATAACATCTAAGATATTATGTTACTGAAGAATTTATAAAGTTGTGTTCCAGGATAGCCCTGTAGGAAAACAATGTGTAGGAAAAATTCAGTACTGATATCTACTCTGGTAATTTTGGAATATTTTCATAAACCAGTAGGTGCTTTTACAAACTAAAACTCATGTTTTAAGGACTCTTCCTTATGCAGAAACCACTTTTTGCTTTTATTAAGGTCATTTTGCAATCACAGCCTTCTTTTTATTTTTCCCATCAATTGTTATCCATGAAAGATAAATATGAGATTTTACTGCTTTTGACATTAGAAAATTGGCATTTTGTTTCAATGATATACAACATCAAATTTGAAAAGCTAACATCCTAAGAAAAAGCTCATGATATTTTCATAAGACAAACATAATTTTTATATCAGCACCATACATTTTTGCGACAAATTTACTAAGTAAATTAATATTATAAATATTTCAAACAAAATTTTCATCAAGGGGTTTCTTCCTCATTTTTACCTGCATTCTGTCCCCAGTTACATGACTCACTCCCACCCCTCCAAAAAACCCATCGAGCTAAAAGGGAAGCTCAAAAGTTATCCAAAATGGAGAAATATTCCCCCCCCATGTTTGGAGACATAAATAAAATAAACTTAAAACATATATTAGAAGTGCAGAATACTCATGACAGTTCACATACACCCCCAAAGGAATTTCTGAATTGCCATCTTCTTTAACTCCTTTGTGAGAGAAGTGGCCATGTACCTGCCTTGAACATGACTTAACATTCACATTGTTCAGGGATAAGATAATCTGTGCTGGGTCAGGTGATATTTTTTAAAAGCACTGAGATAAAGTCATTGCACTCAGTAGCAAGGTACAAGGTGTAAGGCTTAGTATTGAGGCACAGAAGCAATATAAAATATGCCCCACAAAAACAATACAATCCCACCCTGCTGGGGCCATTGCCAGTACTGGGGCAGACAGCGGCATCAAAGGAGATGGACTCGCAGTCTAAAAGCATGCTCTCAAACGCCAGTGCAGACGAACTTTGACATATACTGACATCAATTATTCTTAAATTAATCAACTTTTAATTACTACCAGGGTTTTCAGGTTGTCGTTCTGACTAGAAATATCTTAAGAAAAATTGTTTTTTTTCAGTAGTTTAAAAGCTTCATTTTTAAAAAAGAGCATTTCAACTTAAAAAAGTAGGTTTAAATTTCAGATGCATAGAAATATTTGAAGATTGAGCTTAAGAATAAAAGCAAACTTTTAAGAAACCTGGCATTTTATTAAAGGGTTGCTTTATGCTCAGGACTAAAAATAAGAGGAGGATTAACACAGACTGAGCAAGACACTCTCTGCATAATTTACCCCTCTGGACTTAATCCTTGTGATTTACATTTATTTCAACTGACAATTTTATAAGAAAGTACATGTGTATATAATATGTAGTCATAATCTTTATATATGTATGTATATATGAAAAATTACCAAAATGGATCCTGATTTAAATGATTATGTTATTTTTATTATACTTGAACTATATCAGTATTGGAACCAAACATATATAAATTCAGTTCATGTGTAAATAAGAAATTGTGTGTACTTGACTTAATTATTACTGCCTGTTACTTGTTCCCTACTCATCCCTCTAAAATTAGTGCTCTGTAGATTTACTTTGTTAAGCTATAACTCCATTTTTGGTTCTTTATGGTCACATATATTAAATTTCCAAAAGAGCATAGTTAATATACAATGTGAAGCAAAATTAGGTTTACAGTTGTGAGTATGCAAAAAACAGTTTATTCTTGTATTATTATTTATTATTATATTCTTTTCCATATAAACAACCATAAACCTACTTTTGCTCCACCCTGTACATGATTCTTTGAAGCCAGTATGCCACAATCAAATCAAGTCTGGTCTATGTAGAAAGGTAAGTCAGATTTGGAACTTAAAATGTAGGGCTCCCCCTCAGGTTTGTTCAGGGTCCTCAAAAAAAATACCAAAGCCTACCAGGGCTGGTAATTCTGCTACCATTGGAAGTCCTCCCTGTTCAAATGACAGGGGCCACATAGTTTGGAAGAAAATTGATCCTGTGAGGATGCTATATCTAGTCAACACCAAATTTACTAGGTGCCACATGAATAATTCAATCAGAGTTTTGTCTCCATAAACTCAGCTCATAGTTTATATGGTTGTTTTTGCTGAGACTCTGTAGGAAGACTTAAGTAAATGAAGGAAGGTGTTTTCAATGAGTATTTAACATATGTTTCCTGTCACTTTGGCCCAGTATTAAAACAGTATTTTCTGAAGTGTGGCTAAGGATCAGATGTCAACTGAGGGGTAGGGGAACTCCAAGTCAATTGAGTTTGGAAAAGGCTAGTTAAACAAAGGTAAATAAATTTCCTATGTCAGCACTTCTCGGTACGCTAGTTTGTATTGTGACATTCCTAAAAGGGAGTTACCAAGTATAATGTATCATAAATATATACAGGCAAATAAAAACATCAAAAAGTGATATACTAATATGTTAAGAGTGCTTATCTTTGGGTAGCTGGATTAGAGAATATCTTTTTCTATCATTTTATGATGTTTTTGTAATGACTTTATTGCTTTATTAAGAACTTTTTAAAAGTTAATTAAAAATCCAATTTACCTTATCTACTTCTGTAAGGGAATGGGCCATTTAAGAGTTTAAAATCCATTGAAGAAAACGTATTTGATGATGAAAACTGAATAGGGTAAATCAAGGAAGGAAAGAATATAGATCAACTTAAGTAACTGCTGTGAACAGATTTAATTTCTTGGGCAATTAATTTGTTTCTAAGAAATACAGCAGGTAATTGTAGGGCAACTGTGGGAAACCCTCTGCACGGCATTTACATTGTGACAATAGAGGGCATTTTAACTCATCTCTAATAAGCCTTCTTGAATCAGTGTAACTCTTTAGTTGGTTTGTTAATGTAACATTTAATTTATAAATGGTTTTAGAGAAGAATGCTAGTTAGATCTTGAAACACATGTGCTGGATATTTTGCAAACAAACTGCCAAAATGCAGCTTTTCCTGGGAGATGGTTCCAGAGAAAAGTAAAGGCTGTGGCGCTTGGGCACCAAGACAGCATGGTCTCCAGCGTTCACCCCATTTGGGACTAAGGGCACCTCCTCTCAGAGCCTTTACTCTCTAGTCTGTGTAGAATTGAGCAAGCATTCTTCTCCTTGCCCATTGATGATTTCGTAACTTGCTTCTCATCTTTTTCCCTCTTCTACTCTAGAAAGCTCTCCCCTTTCTCTCTTGTGAGAGGGCAAGAGAAAGCAAGAAGGCAAATTCCCTTGATTCCTGGCCCTTTGATGGAGTTTCCAGGGCTGTCATCAGAGATCCTCTTTTTCTTACTAAAATTAAAAAAAGTATAGGTTATGCTCTCTGGCATCATCTATTCCTGGAAGTGCAAGATATCATTTTATGATTATTTACTAAAGTAAAAAAAAGATAATTATCCTGCAAAACTTCCACAGATTAACCATCTCCAAACCCCGACTCCCACTATTATTAGTGTCCACTTTCCACTGAGAATAAAGACAAATATGTGAAGTTTCTACTTACATTCTTAAGTGTGTTCTAACTTTTAATAATGTTGGGAAACTGAATGACATCTTTTTGTTGTTTTTCAAATTATGGTATTCCTTTTTGTTGTTGTTGTTTTCACAAATAACCAAATAGGAATCAGGTGAAAATTCCCAGAAGATAAGTCATACCTATTTCATTTTGTTCACCTACCATAAGCCACCTTCTTCCTTTGCACTCACTGACCAGAGAGATACACGTGGCATCAAAAAATGGCAGGGCAGGCCATACAGTCTCACTACCAAATGTTATTGGTAAAATGTGATCACGAGAAAACCCACTGTGCACACAAAAATGCAGTCATCAGTTTGAAGTGTATTTTGGTTTTGAATTCAGCAGAATTCACACACATATGTGGTCTGAGTACTAAAATTTTGAAAGTATAAGTCAGCACATTAAACATGAAGAAAAATGTGGAAATTTATATTTATATTATAGTGTATGTATTGATCTATATCCTGAGAAGTATTACATATCATAAATGACATCCAATGACATCCGATATGTGGCTTAATGTAATACAATAACAGTGAGTTTAACCTTCAAAGTAACAACCTATTAGAAAAAAACTAAGAACAGTAAAGTTAAAAGGAAACACTATATTTATTTGCCATTTCTAAGATGAAGAAATTAATCAACTTATAAAACACCATCCTCCCTAAATCTCTCCATTATGCATCTTATCCAATCTTGCTATTCTATTGAACTGCAACACATCAGAAAAATAAAACAGCTATTTACTAGCTCCACACATCACTTGCCTAATTGTATGGAATATAGCAGAGATGATCAGCTCATTGTGAACTGCAACGGCCATGTAGCGTGGCTCGTGAAATGCTGATGGGACTGTCCGCACTGCGTAGCAGAGATAAACACCCCACAAGAGGAATAAAAATTCAGCTGCGAGAAAACAAACAAACAAACAAACAAACAAACAGCTTTCCATTAATTTTGTAGGTGAAGAGAAATCCAAAATTTTAGTTCTTTAGCATGCACTTTCTACATAGAAACATAAATTTAGAAATAGATGCACATAAAGTATCATTCACATATGAATATATATTCCATATAGTTATTTTAAATTTTATTCAGTGTATAGAAGATTTTTCAAAGGTATACTTTGTTTTATTATTTTTTAAACTGTGTCTCAGATTTTGTTTTTCTAATAACTAACTTTTTAGAAAAATTATAAAATAACTTTCCACATTGTCAACTGAAGGCTAAGATGTTCACAGAACATCTGACTCAAAATGAAGTCATCAAAGTAACAAAAAGCTTATAATGTGTCTATATGCAACTTCTAGAAATTTAGGTTCTTACTCTATTGAGTCTAGTTCAATACATAAAGATATTCATTGCCAAAAGTGTGAGAAAATAGGTTGCTAAACAGTCAGTGCTATGTTTCATAAATGAACCATTATTTCTTCACACATAACAGATATCATCTCTTTTGTGGGTGGACTAAAATTCACAATCATCTTGTTTGCTGCTTCAAGCCAGAAGAGACGAGCACAGTGCAGTGGTTAAGGATAAGGACTTCAAAATCACACTAGATGTGAGTGGGAATCCGGGCTCAGTCTGTGGTTCACTTTGCATAATCTGAGGCAATTTAACCTCTGTCTGCAGTTTCCTTAACTGGAAAATGAGGATAATAAAAGTATATATTTCATGGGATTATATACTAATGAAATCAAATATAAAGCACTTAATATAGTTTCTGACCTACTATGTTAGGTAAGTGAACTAATTAAAAACCATAAACATGCCCTGGCTGGTGTGGCTCAGTTGGTGGGAGCATTGTCCCTAGACCAAAGGGTCGTGGGTTCAATTCCCCTCTTTCTTTCTCTCTCCCACTTCCTCTTTCATTGAAAGCAATAAAAAAGTATCCTTGGGTGAGGCTAAAAAAAAATAAACATTAAATAAATGATTCGTATTAACATCTCATTTGACTTTTTTTCCAAACTGAAAACTGTTATTTTAACTCATTCTGACCAATAAATGTTGCAACCCATTTTATCTGTTTTTCTGACATGATCTCATTGAAAGATAATATCTAACTAATGAGCAGAAAGCTCTAATTTGGAGGAAACATTTTATCAAATGCATTACCTAGAGGTGACCTACTTATATACTGAAACACTATTTCCATTCTCATGTATTACCTGTCCGAGTTTTAGCATATTTCTACTAGTATTGCAGTAATAGGTAGTACCATAATTATTGGGAATCCCTTAAAAAATAACTGTCAATAGTTACTATAAAATCCTGATGTGGTCAGAAGCCAAAGGCAAAAATAAATCTCACTCAAAGCGCTCCATGAAGCTCTAGGTTTCGCCTCTGGAACACATGTGTGAAAACCCCTGTTAAATTTAAGCCAAAATGGGAAAGGAAAAGACTCCTATTAACGTTGTTGCCATTGGCTACTTGGACTCCGGCAAGTCCACCACTCCCAGCCATCTGATCTACAAATGTGGTGGGACCAACAAAAGAACCATGGAAACTCTGAGAAGGAGGCTGCTGAGACGGGGAAGGGCTCCTTCACGCATGCCTGAGTCTGGGATAAACTGAAAGCTGAAGGTGAGCGTGGTAACACCACTGATATCTCCCTGTGGAAATGTGAGACCAGCAAGTATTGTGTGACCATCATGGGTGCCCCAGGACACAGAGACTTTATCAAAAACATAATTACAGGGACATCTCAGGGTGACTGTGCTGTCCTGATTGTTGCTGTGGGTGTTGAATTTGAAACAATGATCTCCAAGAACAGGCAGACCCATGAGCATGCCCTTCTGGCTTACACACTGGGTGTGAGCAGCTGATTGTTGGTGCATACAAAATGGATTCCACAGAGCCACCCTATAGCCAGAAAAGATACAAGGAAGTCAGCATCTGCCATAAGAAAATTGGCTACAATCCTGACACTGTAGCATTTGTGTCAGTTACTAGTTGGAATGGTGACAACATGCTGGAGCCAAGTGCTAACATGCCTTTGTTCAAGGGATGGAAAATCACCCATAAAGACGGCAATGCCAGTGGAACCTGTGGCTTGAAGCTCTGGATTGCATCCTGCCACGAATTCATCCAACTGACAAGCGCCTGCGTCTGACCCTCCAGACGATTATAAAATTGGTGATGTTGGTACTGTTCCTGTGGGCACTGATGTCCTCAAACCCAGCATGGTGGTCACCTTTGCTCCAGTCAATGAACGTTTCGACTGAAGTAAAGTCTGTTGAAATGCACCATGAAGCTTGGAGCAAGGCCCTTCCTGAGGATAATGCTGGCTGCAATGTCAAGAATGTCTGTTGAAGATGTTCATTGTGGCAATGTGTCTGGTGACAGAAAAATGACCCACCAATGGAACCAGCTGGCTTCACAGCTCAGGTGATTATTGTGAACCATCCAGGCCAAATCAGTGCCAGATGGACACCTGTGCTGGGTTGTCACACAGTTCACAGATTTGCTGAGCTGAAGGAGACCATTGATCATTCTTCTGGGAAAAAGCTGGAAGACAGCCCAAAGGTTCTGAAATCTGGTGATGCTGCCAAAATTGATATGGTTCCTGGCAAGCCCATGTGTGTTGAGAGCTCCTCTGACGATCCTCCTCTGGGCTGCTTTGCTGTTTGTGACATGAGACAGTCGCTGCTGGTGTCATCAAAGCGATAGACAAGAAGGCGCTGGAGCTGGCAAAGTCACCGAGTCTGCCCAGAAATCTCAGAAGGCTAAATGAATTATTATCACTAATATCTGCCACCCAGTCTTAGTCAGTGGTGGAAGAACAGTTTCATAACTGTTTGTCTCAACTGGCCACTTAAGCTTAATAGTAAAAGGCTGGTTAATGATTACAATGCATCATTAAAACCTTCAGAAAGAAAGAATAATATTTTGTGGACCATTTGTGTGTGTGTGGCAGTTTTAAAATTACTAGTTTTTCTAAATAACTTTACCAAAAATCTGTCACAGAACTTTGAGACCCACTGAAAGAAAATGTAATGTGAAAAAGAAAAGATCTTCATGATATTTAGTGGAGGTCCTAATTATTCAATATATCAGCCACTGGCCATGTGCTACAAATGTTCTTTCTAGCTGAGCTCTACTGAGTCAGGAAATGCTGACATCTTCATGTAAAACTTCCTGTTCTAACCCTTGTTATTCTGTCCATAGTACAGCTACTGCATCTTTATCAGTGTTGAAACCTCAGTCACCTTTCAATGGCACATTTCTTTGAGTTACTGGCACAATAACTTTGAGTTATTTTTCTTATGTATCATTCCTCTCAATGCCTACAATTACAATCCTTGCCTAAGCCCCTATCAGTTCACTCATTTGTTACAACTATGTTTCAGTTACTGCCACATCTAAACCTGGCCTCATCCTGTATTAATCCTTTCTCCATAACAATGACAGGTTCATTTTTCTAAAACTCCACTTTATTTATATCAGGATTTATCCAAAATTCTGCAACCGCATTTTGGTTAACTGATTCATATTTCCATTAGAATATTCACTTGTACTCACTTAGGACCCTGGAAATAGCTCCTGACACAAAAGTGGGACTATGAGGGGTTCCTGACAGGGCAGGCATATCATCACTTTCAAGACGTTCTTGATGCTCAGGCTTAATGTTTTCCACTCATATCACTTGGCCTCTTTTTTTGTGCTTTATATTTCTTAGACTCTGACTTCTTGTCTAGTCTCTGGCATTCAGGCCAGCCTTTTGTGAGGTATTGCATGCATCTTCAATTAGAAACCTTCAGTGGCTAACTATTGTTTTATGAGTGCTTGGTTCTGGCATTCCAAGCCCCCATGACTTTATGTTATAAAAGGACTACAGGGAGAAAGTCCAACCATTGTTAATATAACAAAAGCGGTTTGCATGACATTAATGTAACCTGGCAGCTAAGGAATGCACATGTGTGAACAATGATGACTTCACTGTATTAGACAGTGGGGATGGTAGACTCAATTGAGTGAGCATGTGTACTGTGTGGCTGTCACAGTCAAAATAACTGAGCAAGGTGAACAAAGAATCTGCATCAAATTTTGCATTAAGCTTGAACAGTCCTCCATGGAAACTATTTGGATGATTCAGAAGGCCTCAGCTATGGACAACTAGCGATTGGCAACTTCATCATGACAATGTGCCCACTCATGCATCCCATCTTGTGCAGAGTTTTTTGGTGAAACATCAAATCACCCAGGAGACTCATTCATCCCCACCAACAGCCCAGATTTGGCACCCTGCAATTTTACTTTTCCCAAAACTAAAATCACCTTTGAAAGGGAAGAGATTTCAGACTGTAGACGAGATTCAGAAAAAAAAAATGGGGCAGCTGATGGTGATTGGGAGAGCTGTGTGAGGTCCCAAGGTGCCTACTTTGAAGGGGATTGAGGCATCACTGTTCTGTGTATAATGTTTCTTGTATCTTGTTTCTTCTTCAATAAATGTTCCTATTTTTCACATTACATGGCTGGATGCCTTCTGGACAGACCTTGTATATCCAACTTGATCTCGCCTCCATGGACTCTGAGTTGACCGAGAAGGACTCATTGCTCTCCAAACACTCTAAATGTCCTTCTTTCTTCTAAGTCTTTGTTCAAACTATTGCTTACACAAGAAATCTCTTCTCACCCACATTTCCATGTCTTAACCAATGTTTCAATATTTGATTAAGGTCCCACCTTCATCAAAAGGCCACCTGAAATGCTTCTGACTTACACTGAATTTTCCTTCCTCTAATGGGGTTTTAACTATACTATACAATGCAGAGAATAATGCCAAATAATATGTAATTGGGAAAATATTGTTCATGGAGACTAATAATATTTTTTAGTCATCACCCCTAGCCCCAAACAGTTATGACCTTCTTCAGGGCAAGAGTTGAATCTCTCAATTATTTTTTCTGTCTTTGTCCATACATATGACAGTACTGAGCACACTTGTATAAGATTTAATAAATATTTGTTGAATTGAATGAACAGAAATGATATCAGGTTCATGCTATTGAAAATGTAGTCTTTGTCACTGAAATAGAGAACAGGGGGACAGTGAATAGAGGGGAAGGGGAGGGAATTTCAAGGGAAAAAGGGAAAGGATTTAGAGGAACTAGTAGTGTAAAGGACACATGGACAACAACTAAGGGGGGTGGAAATGGGAGGGAGGTGGGGAGCACTGGGGGGTGGGCTGGGATGGGAGTAAAAGACAGAAAACTGTACTTGAATAATAATTAAATTAAAAAAAATTTAAAAGGAAGAAAATGTAGTCTTTGTTATCTTGCCATTCCATCTCACACTGCAGAGCCCATTCATGATCTAAAGATCATATTGGCATTATTATTAATAATGGCAACCCTATTTATAGCTAGACCACTAAACATGTGTATAATACTGTTTTTGGAACTCAAGAACAGTAAATACAAAAATATTATTAAGTAACACTATTACAAAAAATGCTGTAATTGAAGGACTCATATGTAGCTCTACCTCTTGCCAATTATTTTACTTTTTTCATATAATGTTATGCTGAGGATTTAAAAAAAGGAAAGTAGTTATCAGGTTAATTAGTATGCTACAATGGAGAATTATATTTAAAAGTATAAAACAAAATAAGATTCATCATAATAGCTAAGCGGAACATTAAAATTATTTCATTAGTAATATCAAACCACACACTCTAGCTGAAAAACAATTTATGATTCAAAGTACCAATTATACTAAATGTGATATAGAAAAGTTGTGTTGGGAAAAAATCAGTTTCATATAATTAACTTCAGAGTAACACTGCAATTAGTAAACAAAATATGCAGATGTTACCAAATTTTGCAGTGTTTTTACATGGGAGTTAAAATATGTGTTGTTCTTCGGCTTCAGAAAATAATTTCTGGAGTTAAATTATTTTGATGAAAGGCATGACTATGGTTAAAAAGGGAATTGCATTTATACTTAAAGAGCCAAATATGACTCTCAGACAACTGAGATATTTTATTTTTAATCTATAAAAGGCAACGATTAGTTTAAAAGTTAACTACCATAGCCTTGTAAAAAATTAATATACTGTAATAAAAGCAATCTCAAAGCTATCTTTCCAAAGGATGGGTCAAGCAAAAAGTAAGAGTGAATATCAGTTCTTTGACATTGCAGATGTCTCAGCTCTGAGATCATAAGACCACCCACAAGGCCTGAGAGAAAAACAACTTCAAATTGCAAATGTCTCTCAAGCTGTGGTAGCCTGCTTTGCCCTGCTGCAAAAACATTTTGTGTTAATAACAACTTACCCTTCTTAGTCCCTTTGAAAATTATCTTTACATGGTAGAAATAAATACATAAATGAAAAAGCTTCCAGTTTTCATTTTCTAAGTGTTGCTTTAATGTTTTCTTTTTTAAAAGATTTTATTTATTTATCTTTAGAGGGGAAGGGAAGGAGAGAAGGAGAGAAATACCCATGTATGGTTGCCTCTCATGCATCCCTTGCTGGGAACTGGCCTACAACCCAGGCATGTGCCCTGACTGGGAATTGAACGGTGATCCTTTGGTTCACAGGCCTGTGCTCAATCCACTGAGCTACACCAGCCAGGGCTAATGTTCTAAGTGGATAGGATTTTTCTCTAAATCCTATCCACTTAGGAAATTCACGGTCAAAGTAAACTTATTATGCTTCTATTGTAATAGTATGGTGAGCAGGGGAAAGCTATCACTGACTATTATAAGATTAGAGACCTCTCTGGGCGTCCCAGGGTCAATGTCAGGGCAGGCAAGCTGTGTCTTCCAGTAATGTTCCTTCCATTTCCTTCTCCCTGTTATTTGCATGTGTATTGTTTGGGAAAGAAGTTGAAATTAGGATTATTTGTTAACATTTAAAAATGTATTTTTCAGGCTTTACATTTCTAGGGATATATCAAAAAGGAAATGAAAACAGGATATTGAATAGATACCTGCATGCTCGTGTTTATTGCAGCATTACTTACATAGTCAGGCTATGGAAACAACCTGTGTTCAGTGGATGAGTGGATAAATAAAAATTTATTATAAAATATGTATATACAATGGAATATTATTCAGCTATGGGAAAAAAAGATATCCTGATGTTTGTAAAAACATGGATGGACCTTGAAGACATTATGCTAAGTGAAATAAGTCAGACAGAGAAAGATAAATGCTACATGGTATCGCTTATAGTGGAATCTAAATAAAAATTAAACACATAAAAAAATGTATTTTAAGCCTTGGCCAGTGTGGTTCAGTTGGATGGAGCATAATCCTGTGTACCAAAAGGCTGCAATTTCGATTCCTTGTCAGGACACATGCCTAGGTTGTGGGATTGGTCCTGGGTTACGATGTTTCTTTTTCACATCTGTGTTTCTGTTCCTCTCTCTCCTTTTCTCCCCTGCTCTCTAAAATCAATAAGCATGTCCTCAGGTGAGGATAAAAAATAAATAAAATAAAAATGCATCTTAAAATTTCAGCCTTTTATGGAAGACTGCCAGCATGCACATGATATTTGCCTTGGCTTGGGCTACAATACTAGAAACTCACCCATTTTTTTTGAAGGACTAGTTCAAAAAAAGGACTAGTTTTTTGAGTGGCTTTAGAATGACTGCAGTGGGGGTTATATTTTTGTTTAATTATATTCCACCTCTGTGGAAAAATACTTTACCTCTTTGAGAGATATTTGTTTGTATGATGCTAAAGGGAAAAGAGAAACAATAAGTTAATTTACTTTATATCTTAATTTTTACACTTATAAAATCTTTGAGACCATTTTGCTGAGTTAGGCTTAGCTTGGGACATTGCTTGACCATTGAGAAAGGATTCATGTGGTCATTACAAATCTTCGACTGTTCTCTTGGCCAAAAGATCTCCATGAAAGTCCGTTTAATACAAGGGAAAGATCTGCCAAAATATTCTTGACAATTGAGTTGTTCAAGCAACAAAAGAGAGTTTTTCTTCTTAATGTTTTCATCCCTCTAACACCCTAGGGTTCCACAGGGGAGCTAAAACTCATTACAAAATGGTAGTCACCACAGATATCTTAATTTCTCTTGCTCCCTGTTCCTCACATGCTGTCTCAAGACAATCTCATTTACTACCAGATTTCTTGAACTGTCAAAAAGAAAAATGGTACTAGAATATAAAATTAAGATACAGATTAATTTATCCTCTGCCTGTTAGCATTAAATAGCTGCTCTTCAAAGAAATAAAATATTTTTCAGAAGAAGGGGTATATAAATGAACAGGAAAACAACCCCTACTTCAATCTTTCTAAAAACTGAAGCAAGACCTTCAAAAAGTGTGTGTAAGTTTTTAACACTATAGCCCAAGCCAAGGCAACTAAACTACCAATGGGGGTCAGTCTTCTCCCCTTTGATTAAAAATTAAAAGTTCATTTAAAAATGCTAACAAGTGATGCAGCATGGATTAAGGCATATGGTACATTAAAATAAAAGGAGACTGATGTAATAAGCCTAAATAATGAACATTAATCTAAAGCAGATATAGAAGTCTAAATCTATTTTCTTCAATACTCATTAAATGGTGGTTATATCACATTTCACCTGTCATAATCTGGCCTAGTCTTCTAGGGTAATTGTTTAAATTCCTAGAAACAATTGCTATTTCAGAATTTCCTTATATAACTTAGGGAGTTACTGGATTCTTCTCAGTTCCATCTAAATGTCAACACACTACTAATTAAGGTACTAAACACACTGTCTGTTTTGTGTGTTTAAAATATTTTACCAGGAAGGAGGAGAACAAAAAAGGCCAGCATGTTAATGAAGAAGAGAGATGTGAAGGTTTTATTTTCTGTAGTGAAAATATTGCATATAAAATTCATGGAAATGAATTAGTACTTTTGAACAGTGGGGTAATGAATGTTTTTATATCCTGAAAGTGAATAAATATTTAAAAATTCCCAAGTGGAATGTGAACCTAAGCCTCTCATGCCTGTATAATTATTGCCTAGATTTTTCTCTGTCTTTCTTTTAAACTTGGTGAGTAAAATATATGGCAAGGGGTGCCAAGCTCTGAGGAGTTTTTGAAACCACAAATACCTGAGGTATTGATGAACTTTTCATAGCCATGAAGAGATAAGGGGAGATCTTAATTTACAAAAGAGTCCTTGTCAGGGAATAGTCATAAGATCATATAAATGCAGATGAGAAGAGTTAGGCCAAATCAGTGATAGAGATAATAGTGACTAGAAAAAAATAAAGGAGATAAATGGAAATCTGGATAGAGCTTTTTATATAAATTCTTGTGCTACATTAGAGAAGACAGCAAAATAGCTTTAGTTTCAATTCCATCCCTTTTTAATAATCTTAGAATATTATCACCCAACTTCTGGAAGAAACAGGAAATATTTCAGTGTTTGCCTAGATCTGCACTGAAGTCTGACACAGAGATGTAGCCATGGGAGATTTAGAACAAAAGTCCCAAATGTCCCTGACATTACCACCTGTCACTCACTTTTCCTCAGCCTTTTTGTTGATTCTTGTAAGCAAAGTAAGAATCTGTCTACTTATTCGAACTTATCTTGCTCCCTGGTCGATATACTCAGTTTATGTTCTGGGTGTGCTGTCAGAACCTGACTGCTAACCAACTAAATACACCAAAGAATGAAGGCCGCTGTACCACCCCATCCACTGCTACATTTCTGTATTCCAGATGTGGAAGCCCTACACTTAGGGAGCCCGCTGGCGGCTCTAAATCCAGGTGTGGTCTTCCTGAACCTAGAGGTGAAATTATAAAGCTTAATTTGGGCATAAGAAATTAACTCTACTCATTTATCTGTTTACACCAACCAATTATTTTAACTTTTTAATATGACAAATTTTAATGCTGTTGTAAAATATCCTGAACATGGATACCTGATAACCAATTTACCAACTAGGGTACCTTGATTTAGGAAAAAAAAACACACCTGGTAATTCCACAACCAATAATTTTCAAAATGAATATGACTTGGGGTATTTATTTGCTTTCTCTTTTAATTTAGAAGAATATTTCCTAGTCCCAATCCCTTTATTCTTTACAAAGCTCTAGGGGAATAGTAAAATAATAAAAAATTTTAATCAAAAGCAAATTGGTTTTATTCTACTTCAGTATTTATAAATGCACTATACAATATTTAAAACATAATAATTCTGACTTGCCACGCCAAGTTTGTACCGGTCTTTCATTTTGGCTGTTGGAAAAGTCAGAGGTAAAATTTCATAGAAGGGCTGGGTACTGCCAATTTAGTTATATAATTTGCTCCCAAAACACCTTCCCTAATATGAACTTACACTTTTACCATTAAAATGAAATTGGGAACAATTGTGTAACTTGGATTTGGGGATTCAGTGTGTTTCCTTATACTGGTCAAATCCCACTAATAGAAAATACCACAAGATCAAGGTAGTTGAGCTCATTTTTGATTCTTTCAGCAAATGCGTACCAAGAGCCTACAGCTGACAGACACCTTGTTAGGTGTCAGGAATAGAGTGTGGACACTGCAGGCAATGTTGCTGACGAGCACACAGCTCCTAGGTTGGGAGAGGAAAGAGGACTGAGCAGATGTAAGAATTCTTTCTTTTGCCTTCAGTGAGCTGCAAATAACATGTTCAACATACTCAGAAAAATTAAAAGTGCTGAGTTACATAATGATGGATAATCTAAGTATGACAGTTAAGTCTCTATAGGATTTCTAGTCTGCACTAGAAATACTCTGAAGTATCCAAATTTTGAAATTCTCTTTCGACCCGATAAAAGAAAATCATTTTTTAAAAAAGCTTACTGTAAATACCTCTTACATTGTCCAATATTCATTTATTTCCCATAGTTGCAACATTTCTATGCTTGTTTCTTTTTTATTAGAGCTTACCTCATAATTTTTACACAGGACAAACGATGAATATGGAAAATTATAGATGGACACAAATAACTAGGGGATCCTGAAAGTCATTTTTATTCTCTTTTTTGTGTTTTCAAATATTTCCTTAAAGAAGAAACTGGGGTTTTTAGAGGCCCACAGATTTTTTCCAAGCTCTTTTCTACATGTTTCTTCCTTCTGTAACTCTTGTGGCAGGAAAATCACTATTTGAGTAGTTTTGGAGCGCTAAGCAAAAATAGAGTGGACCCAGTCTTTAAAATTGTTGCCCATATTTCTAACTAGAGTTCTACTTCAGTGGAAAAATGATTATGTATTGCATTCTTTCAAATGACTCTTTTTTTTTTCTATAGAACTAGCATTTTATTTTATTTTTTATTTAATTATTGTTTAAGTACAGTTTTCTGCCTTTTATTCCCATCCCAGCCCACCCCACCCCCCGTGCTACCCACCTCCCTCCCCTTTCCACCCCCCTTAGTTCTTGTCCATGTGTCCTTATACTAGTTCCTGTAAATCCTTCTCCTTTCCCCCTGGAATTCTTTATTTGCATTTAAAAATAAACTGCTTTTTACAGAGATAGCTGATCCAGAATGCATGTTCATCAATATATAACCATCAGTTTTCCTTTTCCTCTAGATTGACTTCTGACATACATGCAAGCATACACAGCTTCTTGATAAAAATTTCCCGTAATCTCAAGGTAAAACCTAACTCCTGCCTCTCCACAGCTTCTCCACTACATAGAAACATTTCTGTTTAGGAAACAGGGAATAATTTAGCTTTTAGTACAGGTTGCTTCTTGGCTGACTGAAGGTATGTGAGTTTATTCCTAAATAAGAGCCAGAATATATAAAGTCTAGTGGTAAACATCCTACTTATAGAAATATATATAAAGAGAACTGCAAAGAGGCAAATACTATGCATTAGAAAACATTAAGAGCAATTAAATACAGAATATCAAATGCTACGTGCTGAAGGATAAATGAAATTGTTCTAGGGTAGTGTAAAAAAAATTACAGCAGCCACATGTCTCTAATTTTTCAAGACAGTCCTAATTTCAAATAGCTGTTCCCATCATTAAATCATGTGTCTTAATTTTTCTTTAGAGAATTTTGTCACTGTGAGAAAAACATATTGTTGCAACCAAGGTGCTCCTGTAGTTTGTAGGGCAAAAGCAGTGACAGGAGACAACAAAAACACCACCCCCAACATTTGACTTCCTCTTACCTCTTGGTCTTTGTAACCTATCACTAGTCTTATAGACCCTAATGTTATCATTTAACACCTTTGGGAGTTTTAGTTTAACAAATTACTGTCACTGAAGTCTTGCTACTGCCATCTCACTCCTAAAGCCATGACCTACCCAACCTATGGCTGGTGGGCCGCATGCAGCTCAGGGTGGCTGTGAATGTGGCCCAGTACAAAATTGTAAATTTACTTAAAACATTGTGAGATTTTTTGTGTGATTATGTGTTGTAGTATATTTAATGTGTGGCCCAACACAATTCTTCCAGTGTGGCACAGAGATGCGAAAAGGTTGGACAGGCCTCATAGATCTTCCCATCATAACCAATCTCTTCTCTTAGCTTCTTGCTACCTCTTTACCTTAACTGAGACCTTACTATTGTCCAAGGAACTGCATCCCCAGCAGCTCCTCATACTATGGATCTGTATCTTCTTTTGTACTACCTGCCTCGAGGGCCAGAGGAAAGTGAGCTCAGGGGCCTTTTTGCTATGTCTCTTTCCCTGGAAATCTCCAGAAATCTTTTAAAATGCCTACTTTTTCATATTTTCCTCCTGGTTAGTGGAAAAAAGTTGCTATCTGGTAAGCTTTCTCTCTGGAGGAAAGCAGAATTTAGTGGCAGAAAAGTACAGTAAAAATAGCTCATGACACTCAAGAACTATTGTAGAGGAACTGTTAAACAAACTAGGAGAGAATGCTATGTTCAGGTGGATTCTTCATTGCATGATTTGGAAAATATGGAAGTTTCAGATGACAAAAAAGTCATAAAATGGAGAGGTCACTGGAGATGAGAGGTCAATGTTGGATGAATCGGGCACAGGAGTTACTTTAGATAATACATGGCAGAAAAAAATAAGACTGGGTAGGAATATAGGGAGATTTATAGATATGCAGGCAAGAATTGGAAGACACTCCTCTTTGATGGCTCCTACTTAATTACTGAAGGAGGGATTCCCGAAGTGAAAAGAGAAACACGGGTAGTTTGGAGGTGTGAAGACAAGATTCAAGACCAGACTTAAAATAACCATTTTGAAGCTGTTCTAGTGGTTGATCAGGGAAACAGATAAACTTATAAAGGCACAGAGCACAGTTGAAATAAGTGATCATTGTATCCTTTTAAGTTCATTTGATCACTTCTTCTGAGTCAGTAGTTCTATACTTTAGAGTAACATCAGAATCATCTGGAAGGCTTGTTGTACAGAGATTGCTGGGAGCAACTCCCCTGGGATGTCTGATTCAGAAAGTCAGGAAACTGGCCCAAGAATGTGCATTTCTAGCAAATTCCCAGTGATTCTCCTGCTGCTGCTGGTTCTGAAACCACACTTTGAGAACCGTTGCTCTACATCTTCATTCTTTTTTTTTAAGATTTTATTTATTTATCTTTAGAGGGGAAGAGAAGGAGAGAGGGAGAAAAATATCAATGTATGGTTGCATATCATGGTTCCCCTGCTGGGAACCGGCCTGCAACTCAGGTATGTGCCCTGACCGGGAATTGAACTGTAGTCGTCTGGTTCGCAGGCCCGTGCTCAATCCATTGAGCTACACCAGCCAGGGCCATCTATCTCCATTCTAATGAGTCCAAACCCCAAGTCCCTAAATTTGGTACATTTCACTTAATAATAGCATAACATATTCTATATATATATATTTACATATAATTTATTAGTATATATTGAGTGAGTATAACATATTCACTATATATATGTATATATATATATATACTCTAAAAGCAATCTAGATTGAACTTCCTGATTCATCACATCACTTTCCTCATTTTCTGAATTCCTATAACAGAATTTGCAAGACTCACAACAAACTTAAGCATTCATCATTATTCACAATGTATTTCAACACAATCCTCTTTTCCAGTTATGTGTTTCCTTCATGGTTCACAAAATCGCCACCCACCTCCACCACTATACCTATTAAAGGGAATGTTTTCTACATATCTTTACAGTAATTCAGATGAGATTGGGTGTGTTCAGGGTGGTATGGCTATAGACTCTTTACAATAGTTCAAATCAACCATTTCCAACTTGTGTGCTGCAAGAATTTTGGAAATATGCCTTTACTTCCCTTGCCTTTGGGTCAAATTCATAAAATATTCTCTACAGCCAAGATCTGTAAGTTTAGTACCTACGTTTTCTTCTACATAATTTATTATTTCAGATCTTATATTTAAGTCTTTGATCCATTTTGAATTAATTTTTTGTACATGGGGACAAGCTATAATCAAGTTTCATTCTTTTGCATGTGGCTTTCCAATTTTCCTAGAACCATCAATTGAAGAGGCTTTCTTTTCTCCATTATGTGCTTTTGGCTCCTTTGTCGAAATTATTTGCCCATATACATGTGGTTCTATTTCTGGGCTCTCAGTTCTGTTCCATTGGTCAGTGTGTCTGTTTTTCTGCCACCAACATGCTGTTTTGATGATTGTAGCTCTGTAGTACAGTTTTAAGTCAGGTAGTGTGATACCTACAGCTTCATTCTTTATTCTCAGGATTGCTTTTGCTATTCTGGGTCTTTTGTGGTTCCATACAAATCTGATTTTTTTGTTTTATTTCTTTAAAAAATGACATTGGGATTTTGATGGGGATAGCATTAAATCTGTATACTGCTTTGGGTAATAGGGCCATTTTAACTATGTTGATTTTTCCAATCCATGAACATAGAATATCTTTCCATTTTATTGTGTCTTTTTCAATCTCTTTTAATAATGCTTTGTAGTTTTCACTATATAGGTCCTTTACATCCTTTGCTAAGTTTACTATTAGGTATTTTATTCTTTTGATTGCAATTGGAAAAGAATTTTTTTCATTTCTTTTTCTGAAGTTTCATTCTTAGTATATAGGAAAGTAGTGGATTTTTGTACATTGATTTTTGTATGCTGCAACTTTACTGTATTTATTGTTTCTAGTAATTTTATTGGTAGTATATTCAGGGTTTTCTATATACAGAATTATGTCATCTGCAAAAATGACACTTTTATTTTTTCCTTGCCAGTTTGAATGCCTTTTATTTCTTTCTCTTGTCTAATGCTCTGACAAGGACTTCGGGAGCTATGTTGAATAAGATTGGTGAGAGCGGGCATCCTTGTCTTGCTCCTAGTTTTAGAGGAAATGCTTCAGTACTTCACCACCTAGTATGATAAAGGTCATATATGGCCTTTATTGTGTTGAGGAACTTTCCTTCTCTACCTATTTCACTGAGTGTTTTAACGATAAATGAATGGGCCTATATCAAACTAAAAAGCTTCTGCAAAGCAGAAGAAACTGACAACAAAACAAAAAGGCAACCAACTGAATGGGAGATGGTATTGTAAAACAACAGCTCTAACAAGTTGTTAGTATTCAAAATATGTGAAAAATGCATGTGACTCAATACCAAACTAACAATCCAATTAAAAAATGGGCAAAGGACCCAAACAGGCATCTCTCCCAAGAATACATGCAAAGGGCCAACAGGTATATGAAAAGATGTTCAACTTCACTAACTATTAGGGAAATGCAAATGAAAATTACAAGGAGATACCATCTCACACCTGTTAGAATGGCTGTTTTCATGGGACAAGTGATAACAAGTGTTGGAGCAGTTGTGAAGGAAAGGGGACAGTCACTGCTGGTGGCAGTGTAAACTGTCGCAGCCACTATGGAAAGCAGTATGGCAGTTTCTGAAAAAATTAGGAATAGAACTACCATATGACCCAGTAATCCCTCTTCTGGGTATCTATCTGCAAAGCTTAAAAACATTTATTCACAAAGATATATGCACTCCTGTCTTCATTGCAGCATTATTCACAGTGGCAAAAACATGAAGACAAAGTATCCTTTGATAGAGATTGGATAAAGAAGATGTGGCACAGTTATACAATGGAATATTTGGAATATTACTCAGCTACAAGGAGAGATGAAATTCTGCTTTATGACATGGATAAAACTTGAGAATATTATGCTAAGCAAAAGAAGTCAGTCAGAAAAAGCTAAGAACCATATTATTGCAGTTATATGTGAATTATAAAATTGAAACTCATAGACACAGGCAACAGTATGGTGGTTACCAGAGAGAAGGGAATGGGGTTAGTAAAGTATAAAGGGGGCCAAACATATGGGGACAGAAAATGATTTGACTTTGGGTGTCAGACACAGAATACAATATGCAGACCATGTATCATAGAAATATACATTGAAACGGACATAATCCTATTATCAATGTCAAATAAGTAAATCATGCAACACATTTAACCATTTAGTCAGGGGCACTGAACTCTTTTTCTTTAGATTGTCAAAAAACGACAACAGCCAACACAACAATAGCTCTCTGGTGTGAATGAATCAAAATTAAATATATTTTTTGTCACATAGGCTAAATATATAGTATATATTTTGGTGTGCTGCAGAATTTTAGTGGTTAGTTTATGTGTGCCATGAGATAAAAAAAGGGTGAAATTCACAGATCTAAATATCACTCATGGCTCAAAGAACTTCTCTTTTATAAAGATTCCTGGGTTCTGGTCCAAACTGCTGTTTTCCTTTATTGCAAAACTATTGTCCCAAGAGTCTTTACCACACAGTTTTTAAAAATAATTCTTAATAATTCTCATTTATCTACATAAACCAGTAGTAAGCTAATCAATAGAAATAAGGCTTTTATACATTTTACATTTCTGGCAAAGTGTTCAACATAGTACTAAAGATACTATAGGCTCTCAGTAGATCTTGTCTATTGCATACATTCTCACATTATATAAAGAAATTTTATACAAACTTAATTGTAGATTACTGTAAGTTATATATTTCTATTTATTTCTACATAGAAATCACAGACATGATCTTTTACGGAATATAAGATAAATTTTTAAAAGGCCTTGTATATATCTCAAAATCAGTGTGTTCAAAATGCAAAAAATGCTAAGTGAGTAAGGCCATGCTTCCCACTTGTTTATTCCCTACCCAATGATACCTCATCATGTATTTTCATTATTATAGTCTTTGTAAAACAGAAAAGAAATATAGTGGGCTTTTCTTCATAGTAACACAGGGAAGTGATTTTTCCTAGTTTAGCTAATTTGGGTTGAAGAATGTCAAATAATGTTAGAGTTTTTTACTGAATGGAAATTTTATATCTATCTAATTTGTTTAATTTTAATATCCAGACTAAAGCCAAAATAAGACTTGCTTCTTACCTTAGTTCTGTGCTTTGTCTTCTGCTATATATATTGGTATTTATTGATATGGATCTACTGATAACCTTCTTTGATGATTGGCTTCATATAGTGTCATTATTACTATTCCCTATATTGCTTTATTTTTATAGATATCAGGCCTATAAGATTCCTAAACTATCCTGCCCAGAAAAATATTATTCTAGTTAAATTATAAACTAAATACACATTTTATTAGCTTCTAGCAAAATATTAAACATGAATATTCAATCAACAATTGCCAAATATGAGAGAAACAGAAAATAGGAATTAGATGCATATATTTATTTTTGACATATGCCAAATAAAATTAAGATTTGCCCTATGACTTACTAAAGGGAATAACAACAAAATGATAAAGGTTTGTTTACATTTTTTTTTGGTCTTTAGAGGCTTAGCTTAAAACACCCTACTATCAGCCACACAAAAACTCCTATGGGTTTTTCTTCTACATTTTTCAAAAAACTGAGGTATCAGGAAAATATTCTATGTTTTTGGCCTGAGCCATCATGTGGTTCTTCCAAGTTCTCCAGCTCTCAGTCACATAACTCTTACCACCTCCGAGTAGCCTGGCTTTTTTTTTGTGTGTGTACTACTGGACCTCCAGATAATTCCTAATAATTTATCTTCAGAGGAAGACAGATTAGAGTTTTTGCAGAGAAATGTCTATACAAAGAGTCCCCTCAGTACCAGGTCAGCTATGTCACAGGACCAAAACTACATAAAAAATACCACCATGTTCCCTTTTTTCTCCCAGCTAAAGAAATAACTCAAGAGAATTACTACTATTAATCAAAAGGAAACACATTGATAAGATGGAAAGCAGAAAGTCTTTCTATACAAGGAAGTTGCCTTTATTAACTGCATGTCTACTTCCTGATTTATTTGACTACATTTTCACAACAAAGCTAAATACCTTTGAAAAGAAATGGAAACTTTCAGAAAAAGTTTTCATTCCACATATAATTACTGTCCTTTTCATAATATTGTTTTACCAAAACCATATTAGGTAATATGCCTTTAGGCTTTGTATAAGGATTTGACAAGTTTTCTAAAAAGGCCTATTTTAATGCAAATGGAAAAAGGACAATCACACAAAAACAAGTGATCACATACCAACTGCTGTCATGTAATCCCAGCGTTCAATGAGGCACATATTGAAGATGAGGTGATCAGATGTTTGCCCTTGGCCAATAAGAGAAATCTGCCTCTCCAAATTCTGGCAAACAGACGAAGTCCAGCCAACAAGAAACCAAAATACTACCAGAAGTATTACTGCCAGCATCCTCATAACTCGTCCACCAGTCATATATGGAATCCTTTGGGCTGTTCGTGAAAGAAACACTTTCAAAACCCTGGAAAAGCAAAACATTAAAATATTAAGGGAAATCTAAAAATCACTAAAATTCTAAAATATTTTATTTTTCTAGGTGACGTTTAAACCCATCAAAATCTACTTATGCAGAGTTTTTTTTAATTGTTGTTCAAGTACATTTGTCTCTATTTTCACCCTACCATGTCCCCGCAGCTCACCCATCCCTACCTCCTACCCTTAAACCCACCCCCTTTGGCTTTTTCCATGTGAAGAGTTTTAACATGAAGAAAAACAGAAACAGTATTGCTTTTATTTTCATTTAGCTTCATTATGCTTTATCTTCCAATAACAGAACAAATATCCTATATTACACACAACTGATTAAATAGATTTATATAGAATAAAATTCTTTGAATATGTCTTAATATTTCAAGAAAAATTCTCGGGATTGTAGAAAGATCCATAGGCAGCGGTACTCAACCAGGCTTTCTGAAGGATCAAAAAAAAATAGTCCTGAAAGAGTGAGTAGTTATATTTTATAATATTACATGGTCAAAAACTTGCTTGAATCAGTTAATTCCTTTACAGTAAAATGTTATAAATGGTATTTTGAGAAAATCATTTTATATGACCCCCTCAATAGTCATTTGATTACACTACCAAAATAAAAATGATATAAGTGGGGCATTTAAAAGCTAGGGTAATTGAATAAGGGCACTGCATTAGGAAAGAGGGTTGGGATGGCCTATAAGAAATGCAGTAATTTTTAACATTTTTGGTTATTTTCTTATATAGATGACTTGAATATCAGGGTTGAGATGAATTAGATAATATCTAAGAACTGTTCTGTCTCTAAAGACCATGATAAGGTGAAATTTAACCTTACTACAGTGATCCATCCACCCACTTTCCTTAATTACACCTTCAGAATATTCTTAGCTGATTTTAACTCCTACTTTCATTCTCATATTTTGTATTACAAAATTGTTACTTGAATAAATAACCATGAATGACTTATAACACTATAAGGGTATTTTTAATCAATTTTCACAAAGCAAAAATGAATTCATTTCCCTAACTTTTCTATTCCCTACTCCATCTCATTCTTTTAACATTTTATGAAGTATTCATCACAAGTCTTCATAAAAATAATTATAAATCTAGGAATGAAACAAATACACCTGAAATAGTCCAGATGTATTATATTATGTTTCTCTATATGTAGACCTTGGATAACTCTCTTTGAATTAACACAACTATTATAGAAAATTATTTTCTTGCAGATTTTTATATATCCCCCACCTCACATCTTTAACTCCATTTTCCTTCAGCTAACACACAGGATGACGTTATTTAATTCTAACATCCTCGATTTTTCTGTGTAACGATGTCAGAAAGACATTAGTATCAAATAAAAGTGCAACAAAAGATCTCTTTACTCACCATTGAACTAGCTCACGAGATTAACAGTTACTCTCCACTCCCTGTGCAGACGTAGTGAGTACTACCAGACTAGCACTGGCGGTGAAGGTACTGCCTCTCTCTCTAATGTGCTTCAAACACCTTTGCTCCAACCAGTGCAATTGCTACTTCCTAGAAGCAGTTGTATTTGCCCCCAAATTATGCCCATTACTATCATTTTATATAATGAAACTAATTCATAAATAAAATGATTATCAGGACAAAACAAAAGGATATTTATTTGTATAAAGTCTATATTGATTACTTTAATAAGACTCCATAACAGTAAGTGACTAAAACAAGCTGCTAACCTAGGGAAAAGTGAGTAAGTTGTAATATATTGGGGTGGTCAATAAACTTAAAAACTAGACAGACTTCAAAAAACACTCTTTATAGTTTCACTACTATTTAAAGAATAAGCATTGTGAACAGTAAATAATGTACTGGGGTGATTTATGCTAGAAAGGAACAATACGACCCAAACATCAGATTCATAGTCAAAGAAGAGGCCTTTTTTCAAAAAATATTGGTGAATTATTGTTTGTATGTTTTAAATTGCAGTGACTATATACTTCTTTACTTTCCTTCTGCTTTAAACATTATCAGTTAATTGACCAATTACTAACCCCATAAAAATGCTTCTATTATCAGCAAATCAAAAAATTCAAAGAACTGTATCTTAGAAATGAAAGAAATTTCTTGGAAAGTTAATATTTTGCCAGTGCCAGTCTTATTTTTTGTAGGATAAGCTTTCAGCCACTGTGTGTACATAACTGCTTCTGGTTGAACCTAGATGAACTCTGAACGCTGGATGACCAGAACCTCAAAAGAGGGAATCTGACCCATTTGTTTGGTCTTTAATATTTTGGGGAGAAGAGAGAATTTTTTCACATCTTAGCTTCACTCATTTTGAATATGTGAAGTATAACTGGAATGAACAAACATTTATACAGTGACAACCATATGCTAGGGATCATGCTGGGCAACACAGGCGCATAAGTTAGTTTTCTTGTCTTCTAGAGCTTACAATTTAACTAGAAATAAGTGTGCAAACACCTACCATATAAAACAGCTTATATTCTATGTTGTATATAAGTAAGCCTACTAAACTAACAGAGTAGATGTTATTGCCTGGGCCTTGATGAATACCAATAAATAAAACCAGAGGAAAGTGAACAAGACACAGGGAGATGTTTTAGTTGAAGGGAAAACACATAACAAAGTAAAAAGCAAAGACTTTTAAGTCATCACTGAGGGGTAGTGGTTGGAGCTGTTGGACAAGAAAAGAAGTTTTCTTTTCAACCCACATGAGCTACTAGGGATTTTTCAAGTTACTGTGAGGGTTTTTCATCAAGTTGAGAACCACTCACTGCTTCAGATTTCTTTCCATGGCCAAGATGTGGAAATTATTTATTTTTCTGAGACTTGAAGATTTTCACTATCCACATTGAAACTCTAAACCTGAAAGACAATTAACAATGGATTTTAAAAATAACTTTAAAATATTTCTTTAAAATACTTTAAAGTATTTCTTAACCTGATGAGTTTATCTTTTGCAGAGGAAATCCATATAATCCCAGTTTGGTGATCTTTCAATAAAGAAATTCCACTTTCAAATTATCAGACATGTTTATGTCCTCCAGATGACCCTTTGGGTAATTATTGTAAAGTCTGAGATTTCAAGTTTGTCATAGCCCCCATAATCTCATTTCCAGAGAGGAAAAATCAGAGCAAAATCTTCATGAGCTGCTGTAATATTGTTTTTATTAGTTTTCAAAAATTAGGAAACACAATAACACAACTCGGCACTTTGATCTGAGTATTTTAGGATATTGGCTTTTGTAAAATGGAATAAGATGCATTTTGTAGCACTGCCTTAAAATAAAATGAGAAAATTTTGTTATATCTTTAAAAAATCACCTCTTGTTAATTTATATGGGCTCAGTCCCTAGAAACTAAATTCTAAAAATGAAATCTTTAGGCATGCCTTGATATGAAATACAGCTATATAAAAATATAATTATTAAACTTACACAGATTAGTTTTTCTATTTCTTTTTTCATAGATTTTTATGTTACCATCTGTTAAGAAGTTTTTACTATTTTTGAAGGATAACTAACATATACAAGAAGACGAAAGGAAATTCTCAGAACTTTATATAAAAAGATATATTTAAAGTATATAGTTAATTCTCATTATTAGTAGTAGATAAATTCATAGAAATGATGTTGAAATTATTTTTAAAAATGAGGCAACTGAAGAATTGGTTGTCACTCTATTGTCTGTCTTTATATTTTCACTTTTTACACATCTGATTTGAGCTCATAAAACTCAACTGTAAGAATCTGTACTTAGGTTATCAATTACCTTCTGCAAATACAGTATCTAATTGATATTGGTACTCTTTGTTGTACTTGATCACCCTCCAGCTTTTGGCATGGCTTCAGCCATGTGTTTGATTTTATCATATTATTTTGATTTTCTTCCTACTCTTCTGACAGTTTGAGTCTCTATTATAGATTCCCCTTCCTCACTCTTCTCCTTAAATGGCAGTGTTCCCCAGTGACCTCCTGAATGCAGCTATCTTCTATTCTTGCTCTACACACTGCACTCAGGAAGCCTTGTCTATTCCTGTTTCACCTCCCACCTTTTAATTTTGTTGATGGCATGCTTTGTTGTGTAGAATCTTTTTAGTCTGATGTAGTTCCACTTGTTTGCTTTTGCTTTTGCTGCCTTTGTTTTTGGAGTCAGATCCAAAAAATCATTGCCAAGATAAATATTAAGGAAATTACGGCCTACATTTCTTTCTAAATTTTTATAGTTTCAGGTCATATGTTCAAGTCTTTACTCCATTATGAGTTAATTTTTGTTTATTGGGTAAGACAGTGGTCCAGTTTCATTCTTTTGCTTGTGCCTGTTCAGTTTTCCCAACTCCATTTATTAAAGAGACTATCTTTTCCCCATTTATATTCTTGTCTCCTTTTTCACAGTGGATGACTGTAAGTACATAGGCTTATATCTGATTATCCTATTCCATTCTCACTGTGTCTTTTTATGCCAATGCCAAACTATTTTGATTAAAATAGTTTTGTAATACAGTTTGAAATTCAGAGAGTGGGGCGCTTATAGCTTTTTTCCCCTTAAGATTGCTTTGTCTATTTAGGTTTTTTTATTAGTGGTCAAATGTCTTTACTTGTTTCAGGTCTATTGAAATTTTCAATATTTTCTGAGTCAGTTTTAATAGTTTGTGTCTGTCAGGAACAGCTAGAGTAGTTGTCCTTCTAGTATTAAATTCCTTGTTAGTACTCTATCTTTTGGACTAGTGATCTAAATTCTGGGTAACAGACAAAAAGGTAACCAGAGGCCAGGGGGGCCCCTGGAATGTTCGAAGAAAAGCAACAAGATTATCAATAGTCATGTCTAAAGGAAAGTAGTCTAAATAAATTAATTAAAAGGTAGAGATTGTCAGATTAAATTTTTAAAAGCAAGGCCCAACTAACTATATGTTTTTTTCTGTGGGTTCTTTTAAACAACAAACACCCTTTAAATATGACAAAAATAAGTTAAAAGTAAAATGATGGAAATAAAAGATAAACCATGCTAACTCCAATCAAAAGAAATCTGGAGTTGCTATATTATTAGTATCAGACAAAGTAGATTTCAGAGCAAAGAATAGTACCAGGAATAATGAAGATCAATGCATAAGGATAAAGAAATCAATCCATGAAGAGGATAAAAAAATTCTAAATGTTTATGCATCTAAGAACAGAACTTCAAAATATATGAAGCAAAAACTGAAAGACGTGAGGAAAAATAGGCAAATAAGAAAATTTCAAACAACTCTCTAAATATTAATAGGACAAATAGAGAGAAAATTAGTAAGGCTATAAAAAACTTAAGCAACATTCTTGAACAGCCTCAAAACAGCAGATGATACATTCTTCCAAGTGCTTATGAAACCATTACCAAGAGAGATAACTTGGGCCTTAAAACAAGCATAAATAATTTAAGAGGATTCAAATCACAATAAGTATGAGCCAAAATATAAAAAAACAGAAAGATTTGGGGACAATCCTTCAATATTTGGAAACTAAATAACACTTCTAAATAACCTATGGGTCAACAAATAAATTCAAATTAGAAACGGTTTTGAACTGAATAAAAATGAAAATATAACTCAGGTGTTTTGAACTAGACACATGCAAAAATGCTGGATGAAGGGCAGCAGAGTAACCAGAGTACAGGTGAGTGGATGGAACATCAGAAGGGATGTGGGTGTTTCCAAACAATATCACAAGCTGGCCTCTGCTTTTGGGCTGAGACAGAGCAGGCAGGTGATGGCAGCTAACAGCTTGCAGAAGCAGGCTGTGTCATCTTGGATTTAAAGAAGCCTGGCTGCTGTTCTTTTTTGCTGCGTGAATGAACTGATTTCATTTTCCACTTATTCTCTTACATGTACTTCAGATTAGGAAAAGAAATATTTCCACTTGAGCACATGTTATACAATAGTTGCTATTGATGTTATACAATAGTTGTATTTCCAAGTCAGTGTCATAAAAGAAGTCAATTAGGACATCTGCAGTCAGAAAAAATAAGTAAAGCTTTATGTCTTTTTAGTTCTGAGTGAGCTGTGCTCCTATTATATGTCTAATGGATTATATGAAGAGACTTAAAAATAAATTTTGCTTTTATTTATAATTTTTAAAAAAGATTTTATTTATTTATTTTTAGAGAGGGGAAGGGAGGGATAGAGGGAAACATCAACGTGTGGTTGCCTCTCATATGTTCCCTACTGGGGACTTGGCCTGCAACCCAGCCATGTGCCCTGACTGGGAATCAAACTGGTGACCCTTTGCTTTACAGGCCTGTGCTCAATCCACTAAGCTACACCAGCCAGAGTTTATTTATAATTTTTAAAAAGGTATTCAATGATGGTAAAGGTTCTATATGAATATAGACCTCTAGCTAATAACTCATTGTTAAGAGTCCAATGACTTCAAATCTTTCCTGTTTCATGAAACATTTTTTAATGGTAAAGTAACTCTAGGGAAATTGTTTAAATATCAATCTCACAAAGCCCAGGTTGATACTTAATTAGTTCTAAAACAAAAAAAGAGAAAGTAAAGTTACTTACAAATCTAATTTTTTCAAATGCTTAGAGATAGATAGTTCTGAAACATGAATTTGAAAACTTTATTCTCTACAACTTCATCGTTTTTTATTGTTGTTCAACTATATAGTTATCTCCATTCTGTCCCCCACTCTCCCCTGTCCCACCCACCCCCACCTACCTCACTCAATCCTACCCTCCCCACCCTTTGGCTTAGTCCATGGATGGAATTGGAGAGCGTTATGCTGAGTGAAATAAGCCAGGTGGTGAAAGACAGACACCATATGATTTCACCTATAAGTAGAACCTCATCAACAAAAGAAACAAGCAAGCAAAATATAACCAGAGAAACTGAAATAAAGAACAAACTTACAATTTCATCTTAAGGATGTCACTTTTCTCTAAGGTATCTAGTTATTTTCTTTTTTTTTTCTGTCTAGACTTCCATTACTTATTTTCTAGTATATGCAAGGCATGGGTATGTGGGGTAAGAGTCAGATATTTTCTAATTTACCTATGAAGCTGAGTAACATTCATTGGCTTTGGAACTTACTTAGTTTCCTATTGACAAAGTTACTGTACTTGAGCAAACTTTACTCAGGCTCCTTTGAGACCTCTGTTCAACCTTTGTACTTCCTGGTCTTTGCACTGCCCATTTTCAACAAGAATCTTGTTAAATAAGTCAGTTTAGAAGAGAATTCTCCCACTCAGACCTGATACCTGAGATCATCTGGGCCTGCTTTCAGCAAGAAACATGTCAAGTTGGTTTAGCCAGAAATTTTCTTTTACACCTGATGTTTCCTCTTAGTAATTTTCTCATTTTCCATCTACTAAACCACACCTTGCTCCTTTGACTATAAACCCCCACGTTTCTTTGTTGTACTCAGGGTTGAGCCTACTCTCTCTCCCCTACTCAAAGCCCCTGAATTCAGAGCCCCTGCATTCAGAGACACTGCAAAAAAGTCTTCTTCTGGATCTGTACTAGGGATTTCCACTTTATGCATTATTCAGTACTCTGTGCTCCGAATACAGCACAATACACAGCTGCTTTCTCTGCTGGGTTCATTAAAGTCAAACATTCTACACTTTGTAGGAAGGTTTATATACAGGGATGGGCAAAAGTAGGCTAATAATAATAATAAATACAGTAATTGTTACATAAATAATTCAAGAATAAACTCTGTTCAAAAGTAGGTTTATAGTTGTATGTATGCACAGTATAATGCACAATAATTAATACATAAATAATATAAGAATAAACTGCATACATACAACTATAAACCTATTTGTGAACAGAGTTTATTCTTTAATTATATATTAATTACTGTATTAATTATTTTTATTAACCTACTTTTGCCTGCTCCTGTGTGTGTATGTGTGTGTGTGTATATATATTTGTTTTCTAATAGTTTTTGAAAAGTGACAGGAAGATATTTATAGTTATTTATTGAATGTATTCTTTATACATAAAATCTGGTTAAGATATCCAACTTTTTCGAAAAGCAAGTATGCTGCTATAGAGGCGAGTTAAAAGCTCATAACAAAATGAAGATTTTGCCTTTACCTTGATGTGAGATAACCACTGGGTAGCAGGCAATTTGAGATGGAGCCTGGGGCGGGCCAATGCCTGAAGTGTAGTTATGAGACTTTGTCTATTAAATACAGACCAATCTGCCTTGACAAAGGTATTGATCAGGTGTAGGTTAGCCCTCATTTGTAAAACAAATGCAGCCCCTCTGAATTCAGGTGTCTCTGAATTCTTTACAAATTCTACAGGAAGAGTCAGATTAAAGTTTTTCTGTAACACTAACACCAATCTATTTGGTGGCGAAGATAGAAACCCTCTTCAGAAGATGAAGAATGAGACCCTTTCCTCGCGGACAATGTGGTTTTTCCAACTGTCACTATAAGTAATTCTCCACTTGAATGTAGTCAGCCAGTAAAGATGAGAAATTGCAGTGAACTCAGCACAGAGCACGTCTGAAGTACATATCACCAGCATCTATATGGCACAGCCTCCCATTTTCTAGTCAGAATGCAATGTACAGTACACAGCTATGTGTCTAAAGGCCACTTTCTTGGTACATTATTTTGACTGAGGTGAGTAACTGGATAAAATGGTTTTAAAATTGTTTCATGTTAAACTCTTTGGGTCATGATTTGAGGCCTTAAACACCATTTATTTGTGTGCTGGGTTGAATGCAAGAAGTTTTTTAGAAGACTCTTGTGTCTGCTCATTAGCACTTGCTTAGCCACCTAGAAACAAAGGTTATTATCTCTTTTGTTTTACAAATGAGGGCTAACCTACACCTGATCAATACCTTTGTCAAGGCAGATTGGTCTGTATTTAATAGACAAAGTCTCATAACTACACTTCAGGCATTGGCCTGCCCCAGGCTCCATCTCAAATTGCCTGCTACCCAGTGGTTATCACACATCAAGGTAAAGGCAAAATCTTCATTTTGTTATGAGCTTTTAACTCGCCTCTATAGCAGCATACTTGCTTTTCGAAAAAGTTGGATATCTTAACCAGATTTTATGTATAAAGAATACATTCAATAAATAACTATAAATATCTTCCTGTCACTTTTCAAAAACTATTAGAAAACAAATATATATACACACACACACATACACACACAGGAGCAGGCAAAAGTAGGTTAATAAAAATAATTAATACAGTAATTAATATATAATTAAAGAATAAACTCTGTTCACAAATAGGTTTATAGTTGTATGTATGCAGTTTATTCTTATATTATTTATGTATTAATTATTGTGCATTATACTGTGCATACATACAACTATAAACCTACTTTTGAACAGAGTTTATTCTTGAATTATTTATGTAACAATTACTGTATTTATTATTATTATTAGCCTACTTTTGCCCATCCCTGTATATAAACCTTCCTACAAAGTGTAGAATGTTTGACTTTAATGAACCCAGCAGAGAAAGCAGCTGTGTATTGTGCTGTATTCGGAGCATAGAGTACTGAATAATGCATAAAGCGGAAATCCCTAGTACAGATCCAGAAGACTTTTTTGCAGTTTGCTTATATATTCACTTTAAATATAGTATAAAAAGTCTTTTTCTCTTGATTAGCCCTAGAAAAAGGAAAGGCAATCTGTTTCCAAAAACCATATTAAAAAGAATAAGAAGATGGTCTTTTAGCATTAAATTTCTTAATCTCGCTTCACCCCCTTTCATTTAAAATATTTCCTCATTTTGCCTTCTGAAAATATATGAAGCTTTTTTAACTGTTTTTTATTGTTTAAATTTATTATTGTTCAGTTATGGTTATCCCACATTTTCTCCCTTGTTCACTGCAACCCTGCCCCCCTACTCCCACAATCAACCCCCTCCCCCATTGTCTGTGCCCATGAGTCCTGTACCCCCTTGGGGTAAAGGCCCTTCCCCCTTCCCTCCCATTATCCCCTTCACCTCTCCCTTCTTGTCACTGCCAATTTGTTCTTTATTTCTAAGTCCCTGGTTCTATTTTGCTCATTTGTTTGTTTTGTTTATTAGGTTCCACTTATAGGTGAGATCATATGGTATTTGTCTTTCACTGCCTGGCTTCTTTCACTTAGCATAATACTCTCCAGGTCTATCCATCATGATAGATGGGAGAAGGGTAGGAGTTCTTTCTTTCTGCTGGGTAGTATTCCATCATGTAAATGTGCCACAGTTTTTTGATCCACTCATTTACTGATGGGCACTTAGGTTGTTTTCAGCACTTGGCTACTGTAAGTAATGCTGCTGTGAACACTGGGGTGCAGAGGTTCTTTTGAATTGGTGAAGCATTTAACCAGACTCATCAAGAAGAGGAGAGAGAACACCCAAATAAATAAAATCAGAAATGAAACCAATACCACAGAAATACAAAAGATCATAAGAAATTATTATGAACAATATGCCCCAAAATTTGAAAATCTGGGTGAAATGAACAAATTTCTAGAAACATACAATCCTCCAAAACTGAGTCATGAAGAAGCAGAAAGTCTGAATAAACTGGTATCAGCTAGTGAAATTGAAGCAGTAATCAAAAAACTCCCAGCACACAAAAGCCCTGGGCTGGATAGTTTCACAAAAGAATTTTACAAAACATTTAGAGAATAGCTAATCCAGATTCTTCTCAAACTATTCCAAAAAATCCAAGAAGAGGGAAGATCTCCAAACTCTTTTTATGAGACCAGTATTATCTTAATTCCAAAACCAGACAAAGATACAACAAAGAAAGAAAACTACTGGCTGATATCACTGATGAACATAGATGTAAAAATCTTCAACAAAATATTGGAAAATTGGATTCAGCAATACATTTAAAAGATCATACACCATAATCAAGTGGGATTCATCCCAGGCATGCAAGGATGATACAATATATGCAAGTCAATAAATGTAATATATGCACTTCACATAAACAAAAGGAAAGACAAAAATCATATGATCGTATCAATAGATGAATCATGAGATAAAGTACAACACCCATTTATGATAAAAAACACATAGCAAAGGAGGAATAGAGGGAGCATACCTCAACATAATAAAGGCCATATATGAGAAACCTACTGTTCACACTATACTCAGTGGACAAAAACAAAAAGCTTTCCCCCTAAGATCAGGCATAAGACAACGGTGTCCATTTTCACCATTTCTATTTAACATAGTACTGGAATTTCTAGGCACAGTGATCAGACAAGAAAGTATCCAAATTGAAAGGAGGAAGTAAAGCTGTCCCTATTTGTAGATGATATGATGGTGTACACAGAAAATCCTATAGACTCCACCAGAAGACTACTTAACCTAATAAATGAATTTGGCAAAATAGCAGAATACAAAGTCAACATTCAAAAACTGAAGACATTTTTGTATACTAACAATGAAACATCAAAAGCAGAAATAGGGAAAAACTCCATTTACTATAGCAAAAAGAAAAATAAAATACTTGGAAATAAACTTAACCAAGGAGGTATATGAGGCTTTTCTGAGCCTAGTGATATTGCCTTCCTAAGTTTCTTAAAACCAACTGACAACCAACCAATCAACCACCCACACACCAATCAATCAAGCAACTGACCTAACTTAACAAGTATTCTCTGAACCCACATATCCATGAAAGTGCTAGATGCTCTTTTGGATCTGTTCTACATCTTTCACGTATGAAGTCAAACATATCTCTGGTTACTGAATGCAATTTTCTTCTGTAAATGAAATGTCTTCATTTTTGCCTACTTCAGCTCCATTTTTCCTTATAATCCATACTGAGCTGCTACAACATGTGCCATTCTTTCTAGTCCCAAAGAGGAATAAATAGTTTAAGATTCAATTAAATTCTTTTACATAAATGGTCTGCCAATGAAGTAAGACAGTGGGGCTGGTCTACCCAGAGTAAGGTAACAAAGTGGCCCATTTATCTGTAAAAAAAAATTAAGGCAATAGTAAAGACAATTAAAAGTTGGTTCTCTATTATTCCTCTCTCCCCTCCTCTGGGTAGTCATTTTGTTCTTCATTTCAATGTCTCTGGTTGTATTTTGCTTGCTTATTTGTTTTGTTGATTAGGTTCCACTTATAGGTGAAATCATAGGAGATAATAAATAGGAGAAGGGCCATCAAGGAATAGGTTTGAGGGACACATGAACAAAGCCAAAGGGGCCAGGTTCACATTAACAAAAGGGGGCAGGACACATGAACAAAGCCAAGGGTGGGAAGCAGGAATGGGTGGGGTGGAGGATTGTGGTGGGATGAAAATGGAGACAATTGTACTTGAACAACAATAAAAAAAATAGTTGATTCTTTTTTATTATCACATGTGATGATGATTCTAAATGTTAGTAATAAAATACCCCTCTCTGAAGGGGAGGACAACTCTCACCCCTCCCCCAACTTATCGCATTCCTGTATTGCACTGTTAGTAAACAAGGACTGTTTTACAATTTTCCTGTGGGTTGGTATTGGTACTTCCATTGGCTGTATGACTCTCAAAAGTGGGAGATTTGATAAAAGTGAATAAAACCTTTACGTTCTCATGTTTAATATTATTATTTGTGTGACAGGGTAATGTCTTGTTTTTTAAAAATATTTGCTTCAAGTTTTCAGAGCTACTAGAATTCTGTAAACACTGTAATCAGTCAGTGAGAGACCAGGAGGTAATGAAAACATATTCAATAATTTTACTAAGCCTTCAGTGAAGTGGCTGAAATAAAAATGTAAGTCTTTCTTGCCTATTCTATTCTCAAGGGACTTTTAACAGTCATTTTATATATCAGTGTTTATAATTTCCTTAAAATTTTCTGCCTAGAGAGGTAGGACTTACTTAAAAAAAAAATCATGATCCCTGGCTGGGTGGCTCAGTTGGTTGGAGTGTTGTCCCATATACCAAAAGGTCACAGGTCAACTCCCCATCAGGGCACGTGCAGGAAGGTAACCAATCAGTGCTTCTTTCTCACATAGATGTTTCTCTTTCTGTCTCTCTACCCCCATTCCTCTTTAATAAGCAATGAAAAAAAAAATATCCTTAGGTGAGGATTAAGACAAATGTTGTAATAAAAAATTAAGTTCCTATGCAAATGAGTCTATGGAATTCAAGGGACCTTATCACTTAGTCCAGGCTACCTGATCCCTCAATCTACTTTGGCTCAGGTCCTCTAAAGCCTAGTTCTTTAGGTTTCCTTTTAATTCTGTGACTTCCCTATATTCTTCCAGTGAATTTCCTTTTTGATTAATTGAGCCAGGGTTAGAACTTGTGGTTTGCAATCAAAAACCCCTACCTGAAATATTTACATATACCCCAATCATGCTTAATCTTTAGAACAACTTTAGAAGTGAGGTGAAAAAAAAAAACAGATTCTTTTTTTTGTTTTTTTTTTAATTTTATTTAGTTATTTTTCAAGCACAGTTTTTTGTCTATTTCTCCCATCCCAGCCGCCCCCCCCGCCCAGTGCTCCCCACCTCCCTCCCATTCTCATATTTTAAAGTTATTTATACTTGGTTGTATAAATAGTTAATAGCAGAATTGGAATACAAATTTGGATTTGTTAGGATTTATGTCTTCCTATCATGTTACTACAAAATCTTAAGAGTTGAATTCTTCGGGACCACATGTTGTTTGATTCTATCAGATGCCCCAGCCAAAAACATTCCTTGCGTTCCATTCAGTGTAACCATCCACTCACTCATTCACTTAACAAATACCGGGATACAACTGACCCTTGAATAACATAAATTTGTACAGCATGGGTCCACTTATAGGTGAAATTTCTTCAATAAATACTGCAAATGTATTTTTCTCTTCCTTATGATTTTTAAATAATGTTTTCTTTTCTTTTGCTTGTTTTACTATAAGAATATAGTATATAATATATACATAATATACAAAATATGTAAAAATTAATTGACTGTTTATGCTCTTGGCATGGCTACCGGTCAACAGTAGGCTATCAGTAGTTAACTTTTGTGGAGTCAAAAGTGATACATGAATTTTTGACTTCCAGGGGTATCGGTGCCCTTAACTCCAGCAATGTTCAAGGGTCAACTATATATAATAGGTGCAAGGTGCAGCAATAAGAACAGGGAGTACAAAGCTGGGTCAGCCTGTCACTTCCATCAGGCTGCTCACAACCCTCTGAAAAGCTGATTGTTCAGTTAACAGACTTTATATTGGAATCAGTTAAATTTAAGCAGCATGGAAAAGAACAGAATATAATATAAAGCCATATGGCTCAGACAAGATAAGAATAATTCAGCTCATTAAACTAGAAACAGTTTCTACTCAATTTAAGCCTTCAGTAGGGTAATTCTTCACTGCAGTGACTTCTAAAACACATAGAGAAAAAATAGTTTTATTTCCGGTCTTTAAAATAAACAAAAATATGATGAAATAATGTAGTTTACTAAATTTCAATCCTTGGCTTACCTCCCTGGAGATTTCTCTTGATATATGCACACCAGCCAATATATTCTTTAAACCAACTTTTATTTATTGCTTTGAAACATTTTAAAGAAAACATATTGCTACTTTCAGTGAAAAACTGATAGCCTATACATAGAAAGTAACTACGAAAATAAATACAGTGAGCCAAAGTTAATAAGTTATATCTAGATAGCATTGCATGGGAAAGCTCTGAGCCTGACTTGATCTGCTCCTTTTTGCCAATAAAGAATAACTGTGGGAAATATAGAATCTAAAAAACTTGAGACACGTGGTCATAAACTAAAGGGGGGAATGCTGGGGGAGGGGGTGTGCAGGATGAAGGGGGGAATAGAACAACTGTAATGGCATAATTAATAAAATATATTTTAAAAAAAGTATAACTGCTTGGCAAGTGTTAAAGACCTACTCAGTCCACACTAATTTTTCTCCTGGAAGTGATCAGAAGGATAGAAAGAGAACCTGAATGGAAGTAGTTTTCTCATTACATGATTCAGTGATACCTAATACTGTATTTTCATTCTACCAAAAATATCCTCTTGCAAACCATAGTGTTCCAGACATGTACTTGAGAACATATAGTGAGGTAGGAGAATATACATGTATTGGATATGGACAGAAGTGATCAAAGCAGCTTCTAAGTCTGCATCTATCACCTTGATTCATTCACTCATCAATTAATATGCATTAAATACCTACCACATGTCAGTCATTGTGCTGAGACCTGGTAAGACCCTCACTTCAAAAAGAAAGTAAACTAGATGAAAATTAAGAAGATAATTGAATAAGCACACTTAACAGATGCTAAGTGCTAGACTCACAGGGAGAGAAGTCATTTCGAGTCTCAATAGGCCACCTATTCATTCGGAATTTCCAGAAGTCTTATGTCTACCTTAAGTTGCCAATGATTTCTTATTTCCTTTAGTGAGTGACCACCAGTGAAAAAATAAAGAATAGCTATCATATAAGGAACGGAAATCAGTTGGTACTTGAAGAATAGAAGGCATACTTGAAGAATAAAGTATGCTGTCATGTGGAAATAATAATGTGGGCCTCAGAAAGAACATTAGAGATTGCTCTAATACTTTCCTATTCTAGGAATTAGAGGTCTATGATTTCTTAGAGTTAGATGCTAAGCAGATTTAAACTGGACACCATGAAATCCAGTGCAACATTCTTTGTACTATTTGATATACTGAGAGTTAAGGATATTTACATTTTTCCAAAAAGACAACCTGAGGCCTCCCCAGTAAATAAGTACTTCCCCACCCTCCCAAAAAGGAAATAAAATGGAGATTATGTAGTAGAGAATACAACAATCACATCTTAAGAAATGTTCAAAGGAGATACATTTAAAGTCAAATATACCACATACTATGGTGACTAAGATAAATTATAGAATGAGGCATATTAAAATACTTATATTGATAAAAACTTATGGAAAGGTTAGCATGGAGAGATGAATGGCTTTTTGTGGTTGTTAACCAGCTTTAAAGCTAATCAGCATAGAGGGTTCCCTCTGTGGAATGAGTTTCATCCTATAGGAGAAACTCATACTTCCTCTCCTAAGCTCTTTGACACCACTACATTGAGAAAACTTGGGAAGAGGAGGCAAGAGAAAGCCCTGGAATAATTTCCAGCCATCCCTAGTCTTTGTAGACAGTAATTTATTTTATTTCCTCTTTCTTCCTAATATTGATCATAGACATTTTAAAAGTAGTTAACTTTGAAGCAAAAATAAGGTAATTTACAGTATTCTCCAATGTGCAAAGCTGATCATTACTGAAGCACATTGTTTAAAGAGGAAAGCTAGAAACACTATTTTTCTCCAATTTCACCCACAGAATATCAGCAGGATTGCCCTGGGGCATGGAACTTGGAAATGGTGGACAGCAGTTGTAGTAAAATAAACATGTAAGTGAATTCTACTATAGAGGATTCTTTGGTAGCTCTGGGCCTGGATTATTATTTCAGCTACATTGTCTTTGTATTTATTCCTGTTCTTAGCTAGTCGATAATGTTTTGCATTCATTATGAACTTATTCTATTCAGAATTAAACTTTCCAAGACCAATGGCATGTTTTATTAAACCATGTATTCAAATTCAGTTGTATTAAACATCTTCCTATTGAACCTTAAAGATATTGCTTTGAAAATAAAAATATAGATCTTCTTGCTGTCTAAATTCTTGAAATTAAACAATTTAATTGGCTGGTCTAGCTTGTAATGATATGCTGAGCCACACTGATCCTCCCATGAGAATTAAAAATGGTAAAATATACCTGTGGAGCTTGAGAGTGACAGTTCCATAAACGGTAGCAAAACCAAGGAGGCGGACCCATCTTAGGAGAATACAGCGAAATGTGTTTGGCTCAAAGTACAAAATAACCACCTGTGGGGTGAGAAGAGAAAGAAAGAAATCTTTAGGATCAACTGAAGACCCACAGACTAAAATCAGTATTTTATGGCCTGCTGTTTAATATACATAAATTCTCACATAAACACGCATCCATTAGATTAAAACTTTAAAATACTACTTTGAACACTCATTGTCCAAACCAGAGAACTAGAGTATCTCCCTATTACTTCCGAATCAATTCTAAATTCTTTAATTCTAACTTTCAGGAGTTTCTATCGAGCGTCTCTAAGTCATTGGTATGTCCGAACTTAGTTCTGTTTACTTCCCAAGCTGGGTCAGCTAGGCCAGCTCCCATTGTCTTCCACCTGGACCTCTCCTTGTTCCTGTCTCCACACTTCTACAATACCTATCCCCTGTCTATGTCAGCCCTGAGAGGATTATCCTGCGCTGCTCGCTCCCCTCGGTCTACCACTCCATATTTATTACTTCACTTAGTACTTGGTTCAATTACTTAGCTAACTTGTTGCTTCTTAATCCAGACTTTTCATTCAATAAACATTAATTACCCATTTACCATAAGCCAAGCACTACACTAGATGTTGTGGATACAAAGGCCAATAAGAAAGGAAAGAGAGACATATAAACCATAATCTACAATAAAGTAGTACAGGTGCTGCCCTGTCTGGTGTGGCTCTGTGGGTTGGAGGGGTATCTTGTGAACTGAAAATTTGCAGGTTTGAATCCCCATCAGGGTACATGCGTCGGTTGTGGGGTCAATCCCAGTCAGGATGCCTGTGAGAGGCAACTGAGGAAATACAGATGTTTGTCTTTCTCTCTCTCTCAACCCCCTCTCTAGAATCAATAAGCATGATGTCCTGGGTTGACAATAAAAATAGGAGCACAGATGCTGGGGTAAACACCTGCATAAGTTCAGTGAGACACAAGGAAACAAGAGGCCAATTCCAGGGGGATGGTCAAAAGGCATATACAGGGTGGGACAAAAGTAGGTTTACAAATTTTCATATGAAAATGATACAGGAATTACTAAATAATAATACAAAAATAAACTTAAAGTTTCATGTACTTACAACTGTAAACCTACATTTACCCTTCCCTGTTTTTGCAAGGTCCTGTATGTACTGCCTTTCAGATGCTGCTGTGTGGTTTGGAGTGAGCCCTCATCAGATAGGAATTGGCCTGGCCCTGCGTAAGGAGTCTTACACAGTGCCAGAGAACTAATGCTGCGGACAATGCAGAAGTATACCTTTCTGCGTGAAGCAGCTGGCTGAACTGATTCTGCTGAATGTAAGAGAATTGTAACAGAAAAATATAACTACTCTGAAAACCCAGAGTGTTATTTTTGGTTATGTATCCCAAAGATTTGAATATTGAGAAACATAAGGGGTTACTGGGGGGCAGGGACTGGGGGCTGATCATTTCTTACTGGTATCTTAGAAATGAAGCTCCAGTCTCCAGCAGTACCAAGAATGATATTGCCTAAAACTCTATGCTAGTTTTTCTCAAACATTTCTACTATATAAGTATATGAAACTAAATATTGTCAATATCATTTGGATTACATTCTCAAGCAGTGGGGAAAGTACTGGGCAAAGTGTCAAGGAGAAAGGAAATAAATGTAGCTGCTTTGTCTGTATATAGTATTTGTAAAGATTTGACTTTAGAATTTAATCTACCAGAAAATTATTTGGATTCATCCCAAAATTGATATAAAAAACCTTTACTTATTATTTTGAGAAAATAAGTTAAAGTTCTGTAAATTTGTATTGTTTTAACTCATGTATTTTTGACAGAGTTCCTTTTCACAAGAGTCCAACAGTAATTATGAGTTCTGCAAAGTAAGTCATGTTGCTTACTAAGAAACCTGTGCTGAAGGAAGAAGGGAAGGAAGAAGGGAAATAAAGGTAAAATAATAGAGACAATTTGATAGGTTTTTAAGGGATTGGGGTAGTATATGCGTTTCTTCTCACGGAAGAGAGAAAATGACAAATTGGAAACCAGAAAGGGAGGGACCTAAAGTCAAGAACTAGATTAGAGATTATTCTAGCACAGTGGATTCCTCGAGGCAGCAAAATCTTGTGACTTATTGTAAAGTTTTCTACTGCACACCAAGCAGTAAATAGGGGAAGGCAAACAACTGTAATATAGAAGGTGGCATAATTACTTTTTATTTTAAAATAAAGAATTGCTTTTGAACTACTTGAGAACTACTGATACAGCTTCAAACTCTTATTTTATAGATGAAGAATTTGAGGACTTGTTATTGTAAATGAAAGATTGAGTTGGTCAAAATGAAATAACTTTTTTATCACCCATAGATAAGATATAAATTTAAAAAGTAATAGAAAATAAAATTACAGTGAACTTAATACAGCATATTTTTAGAAACAGTTCAGCATGTAGTAAAGTTGGAATTCTCGTTTTGCCGTGTGGTGGTGAACACAGGTTCTGAATCCAGTCTCCCTGGGTTCTAATCCCAGCTCTCTTCTGTATTACCTGTATGACTTCGACAGATTATTTAACATTGCCTTACTATGCCTCAGTTTTCCCACTTGTGAAATGAAACACAACAATGCTTCCACATGGGACTATTCTGGTTTAAATATGATAAACACAATGTCTGGCATAGCAAGTATTCAATAAGCATTGGCTAATATTATCAGAGAGTTGATTTATGTATGCTTTGTTCTAAAAGTTCCATTCTCATTGCAGTATAATTACTTATCCTCTCAATAATTTTTTTTCTAATCATTCCAGTCACTCCTTTTGAATTCCTATAATCACTTTTTGACTGTATGCTTTTTCTACTTTGCCTTATATTGTAGTTATCTGTATGTGTGTCTCCTTGAATCAAATGTAAAATCGGAGAAGGCATACTTCTCCATACATTCTGCGTGCTTTACACACAGAAAATTTATATATGTTAAATTTTTTGTTCAATGATTTATTTTAGCTAATTGAATTTAAAAATGTTATCTTCAAAATAAACTATCTGAAAATCCAATTAGGGTTCATTAATCATGACGATTCTAATTTATACACTGACTATTAATTTGCTGTGTGAGGCAGTAAGGGATTTAGAGACTACACAGATAACTGAGATATGATTTTGTCCTCAAGTTAAAATTTAAAAGAGTAGATATTACATGTAAATGATTAAGAAAATTGTGTGATCATACTTATATAGCACTACTGCTACACACTAGATTAAGCATTTTTGCCCCATTTATTCATGTACTCCACATAGTACCTTATGAAGCAGGGAGTTTTACAGAAAAAAAAATGAGGTATAGAGAATTTAAGTGATGTGCTCAGGGTCACACAGCTAGGAAGTATCAGAGCAAGGACTGGAATCTAGGCAGTTTGGTTCCAGAGTTCACGCTCATTAACAGCTATACCTTCGTTCTTCTCCAAATAGTTCTACCAGGTGGGGGAGATGACAAAAGCTATCATACTGTGAATCTTGTAATATTGAGGATCCAGAGAAAAGGAAATTACTCAGTGGAAAAAAGTGAATTTATTCTGGGAGGGTGAACATTTGGGCACGAACATGAAGGAGAAACAGGTTTAAGTATGTAACAAAGAGGAAAGGGGAAGAGAGCCCAAGACAAAGGCCTGGTTGTGAGAAAAGCTTTGGAATGTGGAGTATACAGTTAGGAGAACATGAAAGGGAATACTGAAAATCAAGCTTCAAAACAGACACGAGGTCAGTTTTTCTTAAGCTTTTAATAATGTCAGGAGGAATTCAGATTTTATTTCATCAGCTGACACTCCACTAAACTTCTTTAAGTTGATATCAGAAGTATGTTCCAGAGAGTTAATCTAGCATCTGCGTGTGCAAGGATTGGTTGGCTGTGAAAGGGGAAAATACTGAAGGTACAAAGACTGGTTTGGAAAAATAAAAACCACTCTAAAATAAAACTGTAGGAAATAGGTAAAGAAGAACATAAATAATGTAGTGAGAATGGGAATCCAGTTATTTATGGGAATAGAACAAAGAAGATGCAGAATCAGGAAAATGGGGCCACTGATTATTTGTTGAGGCAAAAGAGAATAGAGTGTCAAAGACAGACAATGAAGATTTTAACCCTGGGTAAATGAGAAGATGATTGTGTTTAAAAAGAAAACAATGTTTAAAAAAGACACATCAGACTGCAGGAAATTATGTTACCTTGCTTAGTAACCTCCCCACACCCAGCTCATCCCAGCTCAGGATTGGCCTCCATGACTCTTCCCATCAACCCCCAGATTGAGCCAGGTTTCCACCTAATTTATACGTTACTTGCTTGCACTGAATTCTGAGCTTTCCTTCATCACACTCATCAGCTCGATTTTGATAGAATTATTTCTGTAATTCATTTGTTGAATGCTTCTTACTAGCTAATTTATAAGTTGCATGAAGACCAAAGTTGTAACTACCCTGTTTGTGATTGTGTGTCTGTTCCCTAGTACTGTGCCTGGATGAAGCAGGTAACCAATAATTGCATGTGGAAAGAATGAAGTAAAAAAAAGGAAGTGAGTGTGGGAAGGAGAGAGGAAGTGAGAAAGGATAGAAGACAGTAAGTTCATTTTTTTTTTAGATTTTTAAAAATTTATTTAATTATTGTTCAAGTACAGTTTTCTTTTACTCCCATCCCAGCCCACCCCTCCAGTGCTCCCCACCTCCCTCCCATTTCCACCCCTGTTAGTTTTTGTCCATGTGTCCTTTAAATTTGTTCCTGTGAATCCATTTTTGAAAATACTGAGTGTAAGTTCCCTATAGGACTTCTAATCCAGATCTAGCTTATAGTAATATATTCTGTAAAGGGAATAAAAAATAAGACTAGGAAGTTTCAGTGTCCTTCAAATCTCAATATTTAACTTTTTCTTGTTAAATATAATTTACATACATGTATAGTTTAATAAATTATTGTAAAATAAATACCCCTTCCCAAAATCCAAGTTAATAACACATTTCATAACAGACTTCGGTAGGAGAAGAAATAGAGAAAAACTAAGCCACTGACCTGAAAACTTTATGAATGATGGTGATAGTACTAGTAGCTGTTGTTTTTATGTACCAATACCCTACTTATACAGGATGGGACAAAAGTAGGTTTACAGTTGTTCATATGAAAAAACAATGCAATGATTAATAAATACTAATAAAAATAAACTCATGCATGCTCACAACTATAAATCTAATTTTGCCCCATCCTGTATTTAAGGTCCAAATAGTTTAATAACCCCATTTGAAATATTAAGAGACTAATGTAGTTAATTAATTTGCCCATGGTTATCAAAATAGTAAAATGTTAAACCACAACTCATAAAATGTTCTTTTTCCTGAAAGAACTAAGGTATATTTTCAAAGTACATGTTTCAAGGGAAAAGTTTCCCCATTCTCTTTCTAATACTAGAGGTGAATGGGAGATCTAAAGATATTTTATTTAATGTGTAAGAAGCAGGATATAAGTGTAACAGGTCATTAAGTAACCTAAGGACCTAAAGCACATATAATTGCTGGATGAATGAGCAGAGGTTATAAACTGTGGGTAGGTTCGGGGGGGAGTGGGAGAAAAAGAGACTCATTCAGGGTCAGCAGGAGAAAGTGTGTCACACTAAAGCCACCAGTTTTCTTTCTTTCACAATCCATTTGTGAAATCACTATAATTTGCCCAGACATTTGTTTCCCTTTCTCTGGAGAGGAAGGCTCCAGTGTGAAAGTCTGAGGTGGATTTACCTCTATGTATGTTTTAAGGATTTGGTTCTTCCACTCTGGAAGTTTTTCAGATGCTAACAAAATACAATCAGCTGATCTTAGTGATGGAATAATCTGGGCATTGTGTATTTAAAAACATTGCTATTTTGGAGGTGGCTTTCCAAGCCTTTGCCTCATTGCAAACCAATCTGCACATATTATTAATTCATTTCATTATATGTAATTTTTTAGCTAATTTTGAAGTCAGCTTGATTGCCTATACTCTTTGGATACTGAACACAGCTAATGGGGAAGAAAAGAGACCACCACAGAGACAAAATATTAGGCCTTTCAAACATGCACAAAATGAAACACTTTAAAATAGAATAACTTTCTTTTGCAAATATAGACCCAGCTCCAGCAATAGAAAATTAACCTCTGCTGTGGCTGCTCATTGTACAAGGTTCAGTGATTTTAGAAGAGAAATGCTTAGAAAGTAAAAATGATCAGACACTAGCACAACCCAATGCTGTTTCCAACTCTGGGAGAATAAGACGTTTGAGGCTCTTGTTTTTGGCCTGACATTTTAAGGATCTTAGCACCAGTTTTCTGATAGTCTCGGATGCAGCAGTTCTACCTTCAGAACTGATTTGCCAAATGTTATTTGCTTCAGTTCAGTAAAACTGGTTGTGAGTTAAACCACTGTTAAGGTGAATGAGGTGTTACATGCTTTCGGGTTTCAGTTAGTAAGTATGTGTGAACCATTTTATTTATAAAAATATCACTGGGTAATTGGAACACAGTGATAGATGCCAGTGATGAGACTTTGTCAGTGAAGGTCCTTTGATTAGGTTTTGAAGAATTTCTGGGGGTTTATGGACTCTCTTTACCACATCTGCAATGCCCTTCTCAGGTAAAAGTTTCACTAATCAAATATTTTCCAAGCCACTCATTGTTCTTAAGTTTACTGTGCTCTCAATAATCCTTACTGAACACGTGGAAAATGAAGTGGATGTCTTATCTTGGAGACAGCCCACAAAGGTAGCACTTGGAATATCTAATATTAAACCTAGTAACTAATCTATCCAGATTTACTATCTTTCAAGTAGGAGGCTAGAAATAAATAATATAGGCATAACTATGTATATAAAAGTAGTTTTATACAGGATTTGCTTTAAAAATATGTAGATTCAATGTCTTTGGGTGTACTCTAAAAATATTATTTCCATATTTGACAAGAGATATAATTCCATGTACAGAAAATATTTAAAATGAAAGTGCATGCCCTATAAATGTTTAACTAATTACCTAAAGTTAGATTCAAACTAAAACAAAATAAAAAATACCTAATACAACTGTACATTTATACGATCACCACATATGAAAGGGGCTATGACAATGATTACATTGTCTAGACTGTGGTCTTTACAAAACCACAGTCTAGAACTTATTATTACTTTGCACTTGGCTCCTATTACTCCAAAACAGCAAGTAAGGGATAAATTAATAAACTAAAATTATTGAATATATGCTGAAGTTTTTAAAATGTGTATTTTTCTTCCTGTTTTCTCTCCTGATATTTTTATGACCAAACTCTATGTTCTTCTGAGAGAAAAATACACAAGCAGAGTGATAAGAATATGAGAAAAACATACAGTTAATATTTTGTTTTATTAATATGAGAAAATTATATTTTCTAAAATAAATAACTTACTATAAATATGTATAGGCAACTGTTTATTTTGAATAAGTATATACATATGTGTGTCTATATATCTCTCACAAAATTAATGGTGATGAGAATTATTACATATGCATATACTTCTTAGTATTTTAATTTTTTTCTATAATTAGAAAAATGTTAATTTAAATAAAAACTAATATCTATTATAAGAGCTCAAGAAATGGTAAAACAGTACAGGCTAACTCAATCTTTTAGTATAGTACATGCAGACAATGGGAGCATAAAATTAAAACTTCTGGGTCCTCTCCTTAAAATGTGACTATAAGAAAGACAGAATTTATCTATGAGCTAAGAAATTGGCAGAGAGCTAAAAAATATATCTCTTGAAAAATGAACAAGTTCAGAAACAAATAAGCTCTGGGTATAATCAATGATCTACTGACTCAATTTTTTTTTTTAGAAAATGGACAAAAACAGTGAGTTGGCAAGCAGAGTGGTAATGAAAGAACATGAGAAACTGACAGACTTTAAACTAGTCAGGGCATGAAAAACATTTTTAAAGGAGAAATTTTTAAAAGATAAAAAGTGAAGGAATCAACCAAGACTACCTTCCCCAGTGGGGTGTGATTCACCATTAAGTTCTGGATTCTGGGATTCCTGCTCATACATAGCTCATGTTTAGGAACTGCTGAGAAATGGCTTTTGGGGGGTTGTAATATTTTAAAACAATAAATGAGAAAAATATGAAATGGTCATGTGGCTAGGGGGAAATAATTTGAATTTTCTCAAGTACTTCTGTGTTTAAATTGCGACTTAGAAAGAATGAAGACTTCAATTTAAAAGATTCAGTGTGATTTATACTTGCTACTTTTGGAAACTCAAGTTAAAAGACTGTAGAATACTCAAGGCTGAAAGGAGTATGAGTAGAAATGACAACGGATGACAGATGGCAATAAAACTCTGGAAGATGGAAAGCAGATGGTAGCGTATAACCAGATGAAGAAGTCAAAGAAAGTGGGAGTGTGCAGCTGAAGAGAGGGAGCCCCTCAGAGGCCTTTCTTGTAATCGTTTTGGAGGAAGTTGGTTAGTACTAATAACAGCTCCTAATGAGTGACTGCTATATTTCAGTTACTTTTAAAGTACCTTACATAAAAAATTTACATGTTCCTTACAACAGTTCTTTGAGGCAAGCAAGGTTATCATCCACACTTTACATATGGGGAAAGTGAGGTGCAGAAAAGTGAAGAAATTTGCACAAATTCACACAGCTAGTAAGTGGCAGAGCTGTGGTTTAAACTCAGCCTGAGTCTCTGTGCCTCACTGCCTGTCATTACACAGGAAGGATAGAACAATAAGGTCTGTGCAGTGTTCTCTGATGGAGCCTGGATGTGGAGAAATGCCTGGTGCCCAGCTTGTTAGGTGTAGTGACCAAGGAGAGGTAAAACTAAATAATGTTGTTTATGGGCTAAAACTACTTTTAAAGTAAAAACAAATGAATACACTTAATAAATGGGAATGAATGCTAAAAGACAAAACTGTAATAATTTATGAAAAAAAATTTGTGAAAGAAAAGCATGACACCCCAGAGACTGGAACACTATGTCAGGGAGAAAGCAGCCATACCATGGGAAAAACTGGAAGCCAGGAACCAGTCCAGTGGTCTTCAATTCGCCAAGAATCACTTGGTGGTGGAGTCAAAACATTTGAAAGCCCAGGTCTCCCTTATGGAAAATTTGGTTTGGCAGTTCCCTTATGGAAAATTTGGTTTGGCAGTTCCCTTATGGAAAATTTGGTTTGGCAGAGCTCAGCCCGAATAATCTGCCTTTTAAAATGTTTTGCTGATGATTTTGACTTAACAAGGTTTAAGAGCTGTGGGTATTAGTTTACCACATAGAGGTGGTACAGCCACAGCTCAGACCAAGGCTTGGGAAGGTGAGGAGAATGGCTGAGAACTTATTAAAATGCAGTAAGCATTCTATTTCTAGAAAAATCCTACATATCCATGCATATAAAGTATGCCAGGACATATATCCAAGAATATTCTCTAAAGCATTGTTTGTGATGGCAAATAGACTAAAGACATTCTTGGCCCAGAGGGATGGCTTAAATATGTACTTCATGCTATATCTGCACAAAATGGAAACCTATGAAATTTAAAATAATCAAGTAGATCTGATTCTGTTGCTGAAAAAAGTCTTTTAAAAATTGTTAAATAAAGAGTTTCAGAACTGTATTAAAATATAATTCTATTTGTATATATGTAAAAAAAGAAATTTCTAGTTGCACATTCAATAGAGCTTTAAGACCTTTTACCTAGGTGGGTTGGGGATTGAGGAGGCAGAGAGGGAAAGGGGATTTTTTACTTCTTAACTTGTATTCTTTGGTAGTATATATATTTTTTTACAATAAGAATACATTACTCTTATAATAAAGGAATGAAATATGCATGCAAAAATTTCTGACTAATTCATTGTAATCACTATAAATGCCCTACTCTTGAAACAGGGTGTAGAAAGTTGCTTATAAGTACTATGGAGCAAAATGGAGAAGGTATCATATCTAATACCTATGAAGTGACATTGTATGGAGGTGTCAGGATATAAAAAAATGAAGAGAAAGTGAAGGATCTTAAGCACCCAAGAAGTTAATAAAGGAACAACAGTGCAACAGAGTTCATGGAAACAGATTTGAAGTATAGCATTTTGAGAAGAAAGAAGAAAAAATGAAGAAGAGACATAATGTACAGTGTAATAAGATGATCACTTAATTATAAGCAAAAGCTTTTTTAGTGCCAGTGACAGAACATATTAAAAAACTTGATCAGTGTGCCATTTCCTGGTCCTCAGGTGGCCCTTAGGCCTTGGCAATGACCCATTTGTTTACTTTAGCTTTGTGGGTTATCCTTCTCATGGAGAATCTTACATAGAGCAGTCTTTGGGGAAAAAATTTCTTTCTATTCAGAATTCAAAGATTCCTCCCAATTTGTTGGAGAAAGTGTGTAAGGTATATATAACAATAGGTTCTATAAACTACAACTTAAAGTCTAAAAAGTGTTTATTCAAGCTACAGTCACAACGCGGTTCCAGAGGGAGCCTGTCAGTCACCTATCTTCCTCTGTGCAGCCATGGGAAGGGCAGGAGCAAAGACTTGCCTGTTTCCTGTTGCCTTCTGTAAAGACTTCTTTTCAGGAGTGTTTCGCACCAAAACTGCTTAGTTTAAGCAAGACCTTACACAGAATCTTAACATGTATTTACTTTCTTTGCATAGGTGCTTACTTATCTGAATAATGCAAGCACTTTGGTTCTTTTATTAACCTTTCCTGCTTGTTGCTGACTTCCTAGCAATAGAGCATTCCTGCTGTGGTGTGGGTTTGTGGGAAGGTAGAGAGAAAGTTTCAAAGGGCTGTCCAATGGGTGTCCTACCTTCCAGTATATAGTCAGGCGCTGAGTTTGTGGATTCTACACTCGTAATAACATTTCATGACTATACGTGAGTTTGGGCTGTTCTTGAACTTCATAGAAATGGAATCATTAAGTGTTCTGAGATTTTATAAGTCTGAATGAACATCACCTCCTTGGTATAGTAACCAACTTCATATTGACATTATAATATTCCCATGTCTGGGAAAAGCCTTTAGAATTTTTCAAAACATTCCCACATGCATTATCTTATTTTAGATGCTACATAGCTACAGTTCCACTTTGGCTCAGAGAGAGACCATCCCAGCAGTGTGAGGAGAGACTGTGTACACATGCTTGTGTCTACCCGGTCTCCTGACTCTCATCCTACAACCTAAAATGGTACAGTGGAGATGCCAGATCTGTCTCTAGGTTAGCCTCCTACTTACACTAATGCAGTAAGTGATCAAAGGCTTGGCTGTTAATTTCATTTAGCTTATTCCCTTAATCAGCTATGTTGATACCTGGCAGCTCCACTCACCCCAGGTCAGCTCAGCACTTGACAAATGTTTTAGTACAATTTTATCTATTTTGTGGGCAGTTTTAAAAAATACAGAAATTGACTGAAAATAATGTGACCTTGCCATTTTCATACCACACACATTAATAAATGTGTATAACTTTGTTACCAATTTCCCTGGGTTTTGAAATAAAACTTAAAATACTACCCACATGAAGTAGAATGTTCATAACTCCCCTCAGGAGTCTCATCTCCTACCTTCTCCAGAGGCAAGCACTGAAGTGAATCTGACATGTACACATTCAGGGTGTGTTTTCCCACTTTGGATCCATTCACTTATAACCATAAGTAATACATAACATTATTTGTGGTTTAAAAATTGTATATAAGCAATACATTTTGTATTTGCCTTTGCATTTCAGTTATGCTTTTATAGAGAATTAAACTGATCCAATTTCCATCAAGGCACAGTCAAATCCAAGTCTCCTTCATAATCATTTTTCCTTAGCTTTCATATCTCATGACTAAAGTCAAGGAAAATTTGATGAAAGTTAGAATTGTCCTCAACTGGGTTACAAGGAATAAGGAGGTTTTATCTCTGTTGGACGATCTCTTTATGAAAAAGTAAGCATATAATTCCCATGAAAACAGGACCCACAGAGATTTTTAGAGCTCTTTAAAAGCAGGGGAGCTGATAGATACCCTTGACCATGTCAAGCTCTGGCATCGCACTTGGGGAATAACAGGATTAACAAAAAGTAGTTGAAAATGCTCATTTAAATATTTTTGGACATTTCCTTAAAACTGAAAACAAATTATAGAAATGAGATGGGCTTCTGAGGTCCCCTATGCCAACTGCCTTAACTCACTATGAAACTGAGACAAAAAGGTTAAGTGACTTGCACAAGTCAGGCAGTTAGCCACACCAGGACTGTTCTCAGGTCTTCTGATTCCTAGTTCATGTTCTTTATACTAGTTACCACTTACGAAACTGGGGTCAGTGCAGGCATCCCAGGGGTTACTTGTAGGGGTCAAAGGAGAAGCAAGCATGTTAGTCTCTGGGCCTTGTATCACCTTTTGCCTGGGTGCCTCACCTTTCAGTAACTGCCGCCATCTTCCCACAGCTACTGTCTGTCTATGTAGGATGCAGTGACTCTTTAAGTGCATGTCGACAGCAGTTTTCAGATGAACTCTTAATTGTCTGATGTCTTCTGCCTTTGCTTTCACCTCATCGGGGAGATGCCATTGTTTGTGCTAAGTTCATTTGATGCAGTCTCAAATACTCATCTGAACACTTAGATTTTATTGGGCCCAGTTACCAAGTAATATTATTATCACCTTTGTATTCATTGTATATCATGCTAAAATAAGTAAAATGGAAGAATTTATAACACGGCTATTTTGGTCTAGTTAAAAATGTAAAGCTTCTACATAATATCATCTTTGGAAGTAACTTAACTCTGTAGGATGTACACTTTTTTATTCTCCTTTGGACTGTTTTATCCAATAAAGTACATTAGTAAACATTCCTGGTTGTCTATCCAAACAAAACCCCCTTCTTCATCACTAAAAGAACTCAGATGCTATCAAGGGTTTGTGGCACAGTGTATTTTCCAAAGATGAGGGCATCAATCTCTATCCCATCCCACATTCTCTTCTTACATCATGACGTTTATGGGCCTCCTCAAACCTGTAGCTACTTTGTGCAATAGAATATGTTGGAAGTGATGTTATGGGACTTGGGAGGGTTAGCTCATAATAAGCGTACGGCTTACACATGGCCCTCCTTTTCTTGGGATGATTGCCCTTGAAACACTGTCACCATTTTGCAAGAAAGCCAGGCATCTTCTTGGAAAGGCCAGGTGTAGATGGTTCAGCCACACGTCCAGCTGTTATAGTCTTCCAACCAATATTGAGCATCAATGCTAGATGTAAGAGTGAGAAGCCTTCAGAAAATTTCGCTTTAAGTCTTCCAGCTCAGGTTTCAGTCATCAAGGATTAGAAAGAAACCTTCCTGATGAACCTTATCAGAATTCTTAACCCATGGATTCCATAAGCATAATATGTGGTTGTTTTATGCCACTTAGTTTTGAGGTAATTTTTAATGTAGGCACCATAATTGGAAAAATACCACACTATAATGCCCATGATATTCAGAGACACTCACTCTATCACTACCCCCAGGGGTGGACTCTAATTAAACTAAGCAAGAGGTTCTCAATCACTGGCAATTATGCTCTCAAGTGACATTCAGAAATGTCTAAGGACACTTTGTTGTCACAATTGGGGAAGCAGTGCTTATGTCATCCAGTGACTAGAGGCCAAGGATGCTGCTAAACATTCTACAATGCATCAGATAGCCCCTCCCCATCTCCAACAAAGAATTATCTACCCCAAAGGTCAATATTGCCATTGCTAAATTAAGCCAACAAATAGCCTTGTGTGTTCAAACCTTACCAATTTATAGCTACCTGTGAAAGAAATCTGTCACAGACTGGTGGAAGAAAAAAAGATGCTAGAGTATCTTATCAAAAAGAGATTAAATTCCTAGTATCTGATTCTAGACATTAAGATGAAGTTAGAGACCAAAAATGTTCCCCAAAATACCAGCTATACTCCCTTGCCTGATAAGAGAATCCAGCTGAAAATTTAGAGCTATGATAATACTGTTTTCCATTTCCTTAAAGAAAAAAACCTATCCTTACAAAGTTCTATAATGAAGAAGAGTAAAAACACCTGTACATCAGAAATAATGACCACATTCTATGGACATAATTTTAATATATTAGAGCTTTCTTTTTCTGAGTATTTAAATTGATTGCCCTGGCTAATTAATATTTAGAATGGAATCTGAGATTTCTTAAAGTATAAATATCTAAATACCTTTTTTTAGTCAAAGAGTTGTAGAATTTCCCTTTACACTCTTTAGCATAAAGAGAAATTAACAAGTGATTCTGGTAGTCTTACCTTAAAATAATGTGTTTGAGTAATTATTGTCATGTGAAATAAGTGTTGCGCCATAGTGTTTAAAAAGATTTTCCCTGATAGAGTGTATTTTTTCCTCATTTGTGATATATAACTTGCCCAGAAGAATGCTATAAGCTTATTTTTATAGTCAGATTTATGTTTCTTCCTTTCCCTCCATTTTTTGATAGAATCTGTGAAGCATGGAATTGGATTTCTTGAATTGTACAAGACACAACATGAAAGTTACTGCTTGGTAGCATATGCATTTGGGCTCACAATCATCCATATCTGCAGAGAGTGTTAGACCCCCACACTGTTTTAGAGAGAAATATTAGCTCTCTATGAGTGGGTGTATTTCCTGGTTTCATCTTCTTTTTGTAGGGTAGTGACGTTTTCACCAGGCTCCTCAGCTTTCTGTAGTCATCTTTAGTGCTATAGTGCTAATCACAAATTATGTTCTCTCTCTCCTTCCATGCAATGGTAAGATTACCCCTCCACTCCCTCTGGAAACTAGGAGTGCCACGTGACTTCTGGTTGGGAGCTGGAAGAGTCAGCAGTGTGCTTTGCCACGTTCTCTTTTCCACCTGTCATCATGGCCAGCAAGGCTCCATATAGTTTCTTGGGTCACAGAATGAGGATAACAAACAGGTATGTGGGCCAGAGTCCCTTGCTGATCCATGATAGATGTTTAACATAAACTGAAAATAGATCTTTTTCATTTTAAAGTGCTGAGCATTTGGGATTGTTCATTACTACAGCATAACCTAGTATATCATATGTGATACACTTTGATAAAATGGACATAAGCTAAACATCTTTTGTGATAATTAGGTCTTCAAATGATAAAACATAGCATTTGTACTTTGTGTGAGTACAAATTCTTAAATTTTATGGTGAACCAATATGCAGCAAAAGTTAAATTCAAGAAATAATAATAATAACAACAATAATAATAAACTACTACTACTATTACTACTCTTCCAGATACTCTGAAGTTTATGAATGAAATCACAGTATCAGAGTACTGCATATTCAGGCTACACTGGCTGGGCTTGTACTGATTTTGCCGAATTGCATTTTAGTGCCATGCTATCAGCCTCACTGGTGACTGTTTTAGGAAATACTAACCGTAAGACACTCGTTACTGCATTTGTCAGAGGAACATCAAAATACAACAAGCTGTCTCTTCATGAGAATCTCTGGGACTCAGTTTGCTAAAGTGTTTTTTATTTATTTTTTTAATCTGTGAGATGCTCTACATCATGTAACTAATTTTCCCACTTTCTGCTAGCTCTTAGCTACTTTTGAGTGAAATTTTGGTCCATTTCTAGTCAGGTTATAAAACCACAAAGCCAATGCAATTCATCTAAGGGTCTAACAAGTTACAATCATTTTTCTACTAAATTGCTATTTTAATTTCTAAACTATTTTTATTATTTTGTAGTTCTTTACAGATCACTATAAACTTTTTAAAAATCATTTTTATGTGTTTTTGTAATTTGTGGATTATTTGGGGTTTTTTTGGAGATTTCTGTAAAGTTTTCCTATTTTTTTTTGTTTATCAGAGATTAAAAATTAAGTCAACCAGTTGCCAGTGTAGCTCTTCCATTTTTGTTTGATACACTTGAATTTTGAGTGCTATAATCCCACTTATATTTTAAGACTGTACAATAAACAGTATTTTAAAAAGATCCATATATATCCACACTGTTAACTTCTTGCTTCAATAAAATGTAGTACTTCAAAAGTTATCTTTTTCTTCACTTATGTTATGTTCATTTTGCTATCCTACTGTTGGGTTAAATTAGGAATATACCAGTGGATACCCATTCCTTCAGGATGAGTTGGGGTTCACTCTCCAGAGAATAGTTTTTAAGTGACTTCTGTATGACTGTAAGTTAATGAGGCATCATAGACTGGACCCTTCAAGCCAATATTCATTGGAAGCATACTTTATTCTCTTAATACTATGCTTGCCTTAAACATTTTCTGAAATTCCCCTTCAATGGTTATTTTTAGAAGTACATAAACTACATAAAATTGTCCTGTGACTGGCTATGGGGGATCTATAGCACTTAAAGGCAAATCACAATTTTGTGCTGCATATCTAATGTGGCATCAAGTTTTCAATGAGATACAAAATAGTTCGACACTGATAGCTTGAAATGTAACAGACACCATGTTTAGAACACAAAGAAAATTGACATCTGCATTTGCTATGGAGGAATGTAGAGTATAAAGGAAGGAATAAATCCATGCTCAAATAATTCCACTACAACAAAGGTGTTTTGATTGAGGGATGTGCATAGAGAACAGAACCTAACTCAGCGGGGAAACTTTCTTGATGAGCAGAAACTTAATGAGTCTTAAAGGACAAGTAGGAATTATCCAGCTGAGGGAAAAAAAAGGGGTATTTGCATGAGACAAGTACAAAAGCACGAAGGCATGGGGCAGTGGTATGGTCATAGAGAAGTATAAGCATTCTCTTATTTGCTGATGCACAAAGTGAAGTAGAGAGAGAGGCTGGATCTGAAGACAGGGCCAAGTCCTTTAGGGGTCTTGTATTTCATAACAGGGAACTGAAATTTCTTCCTAAGGCATATAAAAAACCACTGAGGACTTTTAAGCAACAGAGTAACAATTGAATTTATGATTTTGAAAATTCTTTTTGGCAGTTGTGTGGAAGATAGGTGAAATTGAAGTAAAAAAATGCAAAATAAATCCAGAGAGGATAGAAACCAAAAGGACTTGGAGATGAAGACATCGAGGTAGACAGACCTTGAAACTTAAAACCTTGGTAGACAGACAAGGGAGCAGAGCACTTCTATTAAGAGAAAATGGTCTTAGTTAAAGCATGGGGCAAGTGGAAAAATGCCTTGTTTACCAGAAAAAGACTGTTTTGAATTTTCCTTCAGTCCATGTTAAGAAGCTACCCTACGGCTTAGAATTCTGTGCTTAGAAAAAAAGTAGCATAGAACCTTGAATCTGGCTGGACCTGAAAAAGACTACAGAGCTTATCTCATACAACTCCTTTACTTAAAAAATGAAAAATGGAGAATAAAAAATCTACAGATGAGCTTTAGTTATTATTATTATTATTATCAATCAGCTTAACAAACTTATGAGGTCTGTACTATTATTCTCATTTTGCAGATGAGGAAATTGAGGCATTTAATATAAAAAATTTTTCTAAAGTTGTACAAATAGTAAGTGGTAGAGGTAAAACTCAATACTTTAGACCTGGTGCTCTCAACTTTACATTTAATTACATATAAGATACATGGCCAATAATTTATCCAGAATTAATATTCAGGTTCCTAATCCAGTATACATTCTAACGTGATACAATAAAAACTTTTCTATTAAAAGATAAAACCATTTTGTATCAATCTAGGGTGAGAGTATCCAGCCATGACAAAGAGGGTTGGCTTAGTGAAGAAAGGGCACACTCCTGCATGTAGGAGGTGATACATCATCTGAAGAGCTAGGTCCTAAATAATGTCAATCACTCTGGGAAGACAACCTTCTCAAAGAGGATGGAACTCATTCGGAATGCCTAGATAGCCACAGGGTAGACATCTGCCTTGTTGGTCTTGACTCTGAAGCACCATTAGAATTTAAAGGGATCATTAGATGGTGTTTTCCATGTGGAAGCTGGCCAGGGGTTAGAAAGTAGGGAACCTGGCAAAGCTGATATTGGGGTTCATTCTAGGGCCACAGGACTAAAGTTACACATTTTTTAGAGCTAATGAATATCAAAGCAACTTAAGTTGGGGAATCAACATATTTAGAGAAAGGCAGAAACACTTGGTTTGCTACTCTCTCACACTAGTTCATTTATTCTGTCATCCATTCATTCATTTAATCAAAAATATTTGAATTTATGCGACAGGCACTGTCCTATGCAAAGGGAAATATACTAGTAAATAAAAAATGTAGTCACTGAACTCATGGGGTTGAAACCAAATGAAGGAGAGACCCATAAAAGAGTAAACAAAACAGTATTAATTATAAAATATCACAAGTGTGACTGAAGAAGCACATGGTATGCAAAGATTAAAAAACAATAGTGACAGAGGTTACTAGGGGATATTAAGCAAAAAGCCCTCTCTGAAGTGACATTTAAGGCAGAACATGAAGCTGATCTTTAATGTTGTGATGAGCAGTAAATGATAATTCCAGACATAGATCACAGCATGTCTATTTTTGCAGAGTTTGTCATGGATAAACGCACTCACATAGTTTCCTCTTAATACTAACATATTGGAGATTTTGCTGCAGTAAGGGAGCTAAGCTCCTTTGCCCATGCTGACTCCATGGGCACTGACTCCACTTCTAGTGTTCTCCACTCTTAATAATGTAGAATGTGTTACAGGAACAAAGAGCCATACATCATCCATAAACACTTAGACATCTATAATAGAGATTGGATTTTTTATTAATATTAAAATAGGACTGAATTAAATTTTGATATCATATATGCCTGCCTGTAGACCACATGCTTGGAAGTTACAAACTCTTGGCCTTAGTTTGCACATTATACTTTTTTGCAGGCTTGACCCTCAATATTGGAAACGTACCATATAAATAGGGCATCATGTCCCTGCAGGGGCAGAGAAAACAAGTCAGCTTATGTTCAGTGTTTCGAGGACTACCAGACTGCAGAGTGGTTCCACCTTGACTCTCAGACAAAATGCTAGTTCCAGAGCACTCTATACATACGGTTCTAAGTTAAAGCATCACTCAGAGCTTTGGGTGGATCTCACAGTTAACTTGGTTCACCTTGTATGAGATAATCTGTGTAAAATGCCTGATACATGGCAGGCACTCAGTACATGTTAGTCTTCTCTCCCATGCAGGATTCCAAGAAGGGTAGTTTATTGTGGAAATACCCATGTTATGTCTACTTTAATCTGTTCTGCAGTTAGCTTTGAAAATCATGACTGTTCTGCACTTATACAAGAATAAACCTCTCTGTCTTGGAAGAAGCTTAAAATAGTCGTAGACTCAGGCATGCCTTCTTTGCGACTAGCCCGGGGGCTCACTGTCTCTCTGCAAGAAGCAATAATCAGAGTTGGTAATCTTCCAGGGCAAGGATGTGTGATATAGCAGTTCCTGGGGTGAGTCAGCAGATTGACTTTGGAGCTTGAAGCTTCACAAAATTCAGGGATAAGTCACTGGCATTTGGTGCAGAGAAAGACAATAGTCTGCAGCTCTGCTGAAGAGTGCGAAGTGTTGGAGAACAGTGTCAGGAGATGAGATGAAAAGGAACACAGAGCCTGGTCCTGGAATTCAAGTGCTGACTCTGCTATTTGTTAGCTATGCAAGTTGAGCAATTTCTTTTATATTTGTTCCTATTTTCTCAACACTAAAATGGGAATTATGATTTTTCCCAATCTATATCACAGCATATTAGATTTTATGATAGTCTTAAGCATCCTCAACAGCTGGATCTTTTTCAGGTTCCAGTGTGATCTCCTCAGGCTCTTTGAGTGTGGAACTCTCATGTCTCTGAGTGCACCTTAACCAGAGCTGCATTCCCAAGACTGTTGCACAAAGAATAAAGCCCAGCCCACAGCCGCCTTCAGATTTTTCCTCCAGCCTCAGTATATTCATTCAAAAAATATTTCTTACCTGCTTGTGGTCTGTCAGGCTGAGTTAAGTGTTGAATTAACTGTTGGAAATATACTGACAAAGAAAATATAACACTGCCCTACTGCAAATTATGGTTAATTTAGTAAAAAGGAGGATAATAAGTACATAACCATATAAATAAACATATAACTTCAAATATTCATGAAGGAAATAAAAACCAGCTTCACTCATAGGGAATAATGGAAGGAAAGGTTTTGGTAAGAGAGTCAGGAAAGGTCCCTCCGATCAAGTGGCATTTATACTAATACTTGGATGCTGTGACCCTCCAGTGGGACTGTGCAGTGTAATTTCCCTGTGAGGAGTCCCTACATGGCCTTGTGCTAATCTCCCTTCTCCCTCACAAAGTGATTTGCAGTTCGGAGCCATGGCCTGGGGATTTGTCAAGCTCAGTTTTCTCAAGGCAGGTCTGTGTCCCTGCTCTTCCCTCTGCCCATTTCTGGCTTCCAGTTCCAACCAGAAATTATCTCCATAAAATATCCATCAATGTATGTGTTTGATAGACTGAAACCGCTACATGCTGTATAACTTCATTTTTTAAAAATTGATTTGAGAGAGAGAAACAGCAATTTGTTGTTTCTTTTACTCCTTGGTATGTGCCCTGACCAGGGACTCAACCCACAATCCTGGTGTATCAGAATGAGGATCTTACCTGTCCAGGGCCTTAACTTCAGGTCTTAAAGCATATTTTTTTTCAGTGTGAATGTGGCCTGATGCCAAACACAGCTGGAGACCTCCAAGCAAACTGTTTTGAGAGGAATAAAGTGTCCAAATGATTCCTCAACTAATTTGATCTCACACCACAACCTAATTTTTTCTTCCACTCTTCTCCCTTGCAGCAGTTTAATTTATATGCCCATAAGCTGCAGTGTGCAATAACTGCAGTTGTGAGCTCTGTTCAGTTATCAGTCACTTCACTCCGTGTCTACCTCTCCAAGACTTAAATGCTGGCATCTGCCTCAATATAAGCTTGAACAGTATTATGTGTCAGTAAAGGAACCGTCCAGAGAGATGACTCTACCAGGATTTATGCTTCCATTACAAACAAATAAGTAAAAATTTCATCATTTAATTAAGATTGATCATGTCAAATAAATCACTGTGCAAAGGTTATATGTGTCACATTGTAGAGTAACTTAATAAGGGTCCTGCCTGACTTTCTTTTAGAATTTAAAAGTAACAGGAATCCAATCTATGATTTCATTTCTTTCTTTTTTTTTTTTCCTGCCAAAAGGCATGGAATGATTCCCCAGGTGTTTGAAAAAGTCAAAGTAGACCATCAAATTAAAAGCAAATATCATTCTAAAATCTAATGAAGGTCTCATACCAGTGCTTCTTTCCATAGTTTTGTTTAGTTTAGTACAAAGAGAAGGTAATTTTATAAAATACAGATTTTCAAAAAAAAAAAAACTCCAGCTGTCATCAACCCAATTTTATTAAAGTCATAAGTACCACAGACCACAAGCTCAGTTGTTACCCGCGTAAAGGACAAGAATTCAAACACACGTCTCTCTCACATCTTCCTTTGAGATCATGGTACTGATCTCCTAAGGTTAATATGGAGCTGAAGAAAAAAACTGATGAATGTCTGATCTTCTGAGAAAATTGGATTTGCTCTGCTTAAAAGAATCTGGTTATTTATATGTTAAAATCACATGAAGTAAAGGCAATCAAACTGCTAAATTCAAAGACTTCTGCTTAAATTAGAATAAAGTCCAAACTTGGTTCTGGTTAAGATGGTGGCATAAGTAAAGATGTAATTGAATCCTCCCATAACCACATCAAATCACAACTACACTACAGAACAGCGCTCATTCAGAGCCACCCTAAACTCTACCTGAATGGAAGTCCTACAACTGAGGATATAAAGAAGAATGCAAGTTGAGATGTTAGGAGGGGTAGAGACATGGAATACGCTAGTCCCACACCCACGCACGTCAGATGAAAATCAGAAGGGATATCATGGATCTTGAATGCAGAGGTCCTCCCTGAGGAATGAGATCCCAGTCCCACACTATGCCCCCCTCAGCCCAGGGCTCCTGTGAGAAGAAGCCTCCATAACTTCTGGCTGTAAAATCCAGCTGGAATTGTGACTGAATGAGAAGGAGGGCTTCTGGAGTCTCAGGCAGTTTCTTTTGAAGGGCCAGCATACAGACTCACGGGACTCACTCATGGTGAACTCCAGTGCTGGGGCAACAGGCACATATGTGAAGGAACTGAGTAGTCTGGCATCCAGGTGAGAGCTGAAGGAGCACATTTCTCCTGGACACAAATGCTGGCGGAGGTCATTGTTCTTTTTCTGGGCCCTTCTCCGACAGCACCTGCAGGTGGGCACCACATCTAACTTTCCATCAACCTGGCTAACACTGCTGGCCCTGCCCTGCTGATTCCCTGAGATCCTGTACCACTCAGTGTGCAGGGCTAATGCAAGCTGTTTCCAGTGGTTGTTCCATACAAACAGCCTGTTTTGGCTCATGCTTCAGACTTTCCTAAAAATCTCTCAAACAAGTAGCATCTGGCCTTGAAGTGTTACGTACCTCTTCTTAAGTGATCCCAGGCCTGGCACTAATGGCAGCTGGCCTCAATTTTCAGTTTTGCTTTTCCCAGGCACATCCAAACCCAGCACAAGTAGCAGTAATCTGAGCACTGCTTCGTAGCTCATGTCAGCTGGCCCCAGGCAGGGCATGGAAGCCCCAGGCATGACACAGGGGGCCTGAGCCAGGATACGGATGGTGGCTGACCTTGGCCTGCACCTTCAGGAAGCCACAGAGCTAGTGGACCTGATGGACAACTTCAGACCACATCAAAGCACCACCCAATCTCCACCACAAGGGACATTCTCAAAGAGCAGACTCAGCAGGCACCAGAGCCCTACTGAAGTAAGTCCTGATTTGGACTCTGATCCTCCACAGGGCTGCAGTGGGTCCTAGAGTCAAAGAGCCTTGGGGTAAATCTCTCTCACTGATATGTCAAAAGCAATTAAGACTCAACTACAATAGGAGGGTGTACACAGCCCACACAGGAGCTGTACCTGGAATGACCAGGTTGGGTGATTGGGGAGGCTGTGATATTGGATCCTATAGGACATCTATTACATTAGGCCACTCTACCAAGCCTGGGAGACACATCAGCTCTACCTAATACACAGGAACAAATACAGAGAGGCAGCCAAAATGAGGAGACAAAGAAATTTGTCCCAATGAAAGAACAACAAAATGCCAGTAAAAGAACTAAACAAAATGGAGTCAAGCAATCTACTAGATGCAGAGTTCAAAACATTGTTGTAAAGATGCTCCATGATCTTAGGGGAAGAGTAGATGAACTTAGTGAAAACTTCAACAAAGAGATAGGAAACACAATACAGAACCAGTTAGAAATGAAAGATACACCAGCTGAAATGAAAAATTATTTATAGGGAACAGTTGAACACATGAAGCTGAGAATCAAATTATAGATTTGGAAGATAAGGAAGCAGAAAACACCTAATCGGAACAGCAAAAAGATAAAAAAGAATCCCTCTGCACACCCCCCCCCCCCAAATGAGAATAGGATAAGGAGACTCTGGGGAAACTTCAAGTGAACCAACATTTGTATCATGGGGGTGCCAGAAGGAGAAGACAGAGAGCAAAAAATTGAAAACCTATGTGAAAAAATAGTGACAAAAACTTCCCTAATCTGGTGAGGGAAATAGACATACAAGACCATCAAGCACATAGAATCCCAAACAAGATGGACCCAAAGAAGCCCACACCAAGACACATCATAATTAAAATGCCAAAGGTTGAAGACAAAGAAAAATCTTAAAGCAGCAAGAAAAGACAGTTAATTGCCTACAAGGGAACTCCCGTTAAACTGTCAGCTGATTTCTCATCAGAAACTTTGCAGGCCAGAAAGGATTGGCAAGGAATATTCAAAGTGATGAAAAAGTAAGAACCTATAACCAAGATTATTCTACACAGCAAAGCTATCACTTAGATTCAAAGGACAGATAAAGAGCTTCTCAGACAAAAAAAAAGCTAAAGAAGTTCATCACCACCAAACCAGTATTAGAAGAAATATTAGAGAAGAAAAGATTAAAAACCTGAATAATAAAATGACAATGAATATAGTGGATTGATTAAATGCTCCAATCAAAAAACATATGGTGGCTGAATGGATAAGAAAACAAGAGCCTTATTACATATGCTGTTTATAAGGGACTCTAGATTTAAAGATACACACTCTGAAAGTAAAGGGATGGAAAGATATTTCATTAAAATGGAAACAGAAAAGGCTTGGGTATCAATACTTATATCAGACAAAATAGACCTTAAAGCAAAGGGTGCTTTAAAGCAAATCTGCAACAACATGGGTGGATGTAGAGGGCACTGTGCTGAGTGAACAAAACCAGAGGAAGACAAATGCCTTATGATTTCACTTACATGTGGAATCTAAAGAACAAAAGCAATAAACAAGCAAAACAAAAACAGACACAGATACAGAGAATGTTTTGATGACTGCCAGATGGGAGCAGTATTGCAAAGATGGGTAAAAAAAAAAGGTGAAGGGATTAAGAAGTACAAATTGATAGTTACACAATAGTCACTGGGATGTAAAGTACCCCAAAGGAAATACAGTCAGTAATATTGTAATAACTGGGTACTAGATTTGTCAAGATGATCTCTTAGTAAGGCATAAAATGTCTAATCACTGGGTTGTAGAACTGAAAGTAATATAATATTATATATCAACTATTATTAAAAAATAAAAAAAATATTTTAAAAAATCAAGTGGGAACAAAAGAATAAAGTCCAAACTCCTCCCACCACCAAGGCCCTCCATTACTTAGGCAGTCTACCTTTGAGATCACCTCCTGAGCTCCTTCCCCTTGCCCATGGTGTTCCAGGCCACTGGTGTCTTCTCTTCCCATTACCTCCAATCAGTGACCACAATGAAGGATGTTGCTGTCCCTAAGATTTACTACAGGGAGGCTTAAGATTTTCCCCCTCATTCATGAGTTGGTGGTAGGAAGAAAGAATGTTCTTTCATTGACCCTTCCTCATTTAAATGTTAAAAAAACAACCCACACCACTGGGTGGAGATTTAACATGCTAATGAGACATGTGACAGGTGAAGTAGCATGTAGTTATACTGTATGAATGCCAAAGAGTCCCCACTTCTACAAACTTAGATGTCACACTTTGATGTCATTTTTCCCAACTCATCCTCTTTGAAACTGTTTCCTTGCTTTTCTTCAGACAGCAACATTTTTCTTTCTCCCTTTAAATGTTGTCTCCCTCAGTGCATGAGCTGTGTGTGTAATAAATCTGTTGCCTGAACTACTTTATCATGAACTCTCTTGATTTCTATCTCAGGAGTTCCCAAGAACCTGGGATGGTTCAGGGTCAGAATTCCCACCTGCCATGCAAGAGATTGGGTTCCATCCCTGGCTAATGCACCAAACCACATGTTGGTCTCTGGTGACCTCTTTTGATCTCTGTCCTGGGAGATGGCAAGAACCTAGAACATGCATACACTACCTCCTCAGAACAGTCTTCTAATGCTGTTTCTCCCATTTTGTATTCTCCAAAGCATACATCAGTTTCTGAAATCCTGATGGGTTATTAGCTAACTTTATTTTCTGTCTCTCGACTACACTATAAGCTCCTTGAGCACAGGAGTCTTGTCTCTCATAACTATCATGTCTTCAAAAAAGCAAACAGATAACCAACTTAGACTTGAGTAAATACACAAAGGCAAGAAACAAAGGATGCAAGATCTTCAGAGAACAGGAAGGAACATCCTATGCTCACAAGTGGCTGAGATTCGACATATCACCATGATACAAAGACATACCAGCATGGCACGGCACCAGCTCTTCTGAATGGTAGTGGTGGGGGACCTTCATTAAGAGACAGTGCTAAATAAATTGCAGCCTCTGGCTGTGGTACTGCAGATCCCACTGTATGGCAAGAAAGGTAAATGTTCCTTTCACTGAATCGTAATGAAACTCTTCCAGACTCCTGAAATTGCAACTTAACATTTTTTAAATAAAACTCTTTCAAAATTTTACTAACATCAGAAAATGTTTGGGAAAAAATGAAGAAAAAGAAATGAAATATATCCACTTTTATCAGTTTGCTGCTGAGTCAGTCAGTCTTCAGGTTAAAATAAAAATGTCATAGAATTCTGATGTTTATATACTTCTGATTTATGTACATTTGTGAGAACTCATCTCTGTGTTCTTCCAAGTCTGAATATCTTAGTCACCCCTAAAGGTTTCCTTAGGCCCTGAAAAGAAAATCATCCCCAGTCCCCACAGACATCCCCAGGCCCCACAGGCTTCCAGGGGTCCCTATGGCTCCCAAGCAAATGACTCACTGCTCTCCAGCCTCAGTGCCTGGGTTGTAATGCCTTTTGACACAAATCCAACAACTCTACAATCCACTACCTGATGGCATTCCAACACCTTAAAAACAGAAGCTGTTCTAAAGCAAGGTGACCCTCTTTACCTCCCACATAGTCCCGGATTAAAAAATGGTTAGCTGCCCGGTGACAGATTGTGGGAGGGTTATTAGTCACACATAATATCTACTTCTTTGCCAAACTCCAACCTAAAATCTAGACACAGAAAGTCCAGGTTTACAAATATCAGTCATAAATTTGGGCATAAACCTAGCTCCAGTATTATGTAAACAACTATGGCTTTATTTTCAACACATTACAGTAGTGAGTCTCAACCTTGGGTGCACATTAGAATCATCTGGAGAGCTTTTAGGATGCTGTTGTCCAGGTTCCACCTTATACCGATTACATTAAGCATCTCTTTGGGTGGGACTTAGATTTTTAAAGGTCCTAGGTATGCCCAATGTGTGATCAAGTTTGAGAACCCCCCAAATATGAAAATACTGTATTTAAAACAAAATGTGCCTTCTTGGCTTCCTTTAAAACTTTCCGTATAATGAATGGTCATGTTTCTACACCCATACACATATACACATACACACAGGCAACATGAATCTGCTGACAGAAACTTGGATAGTGTTTACTCTGGGGAATAGGGAAGATTTTAACTGGAAGGGAGCTGAGGGGTGTTTGGAGGCTGTCAACATTGTTTTTGTTTTGGTTACATAGGTGTCTTCATTTTGTGAAAATTAAGCAAGCTGCAAATTAATCAAGATGCATATGTAATATATCAAACAAAAGTAAAAGCAAAACAATGAAAAATTCCTTCTTTCTCTCCTCCTCGTATATTCTGTCTTTTCTCCTACTTGATATTTTAAAGTGTTACTTCCATAATGCTAAACTGGTAAAAGATTAAATAATGCTACACTTAAACACTGAATTTAGCAATGTTAATATTTATTTTAATAAGATTTGGTGATATTGTTATATTAAAATAGATATTTCTTGATGACATTTAAGAGGAAATGAAAAGGTCTCTTTTAGCATTATTGTTCAACAAAAAAGTAGGGCACTCTCCTTTTTTTAAACAGTATTTTACTCATAAAAATTTAAATCTACATTTGTCTTCTTCCTTTAGATTCTAAACTTCAGAATGGCAGGAACCACTTTCACTTCTTCAATATTTCATTCACCTTACTTAGCACATAGTGTTTAGTATTTGCTTAACAAATATTTGTAGAGGGATGCAAGAATGGAAAAACAAATTAATGAATATCTGAAACAGAGTTTTTTCACCTCCAGTTTCACAAACATGGTTAAAGTTTTCCTGTTATCAAATTGTAAATTTTCTCTAAGCTGTTCCTCTGACTGTTAATAGATATTTTATGTTCTTTTTCCTCATAACCCTCCCTCATACCTACCTTGCTATCAAATGCATTTGTAAATGCTGGTTTAAACAAAGTTAATCATGGCCTTTAAATACCAGTATACAGTTTAAGTCACCAGGGGGTATATACTGTTAGCATGGAACAATTACCCTTTACTTAACCACAGCACACTTTCTTCAAAGGGCATCTCCAGGGATTATTGTTTCACAGAACCCAGTTTGGGAAACTTTAGCTTCCACCATCTAATTAAAGTTCCTTAACCTGATATTCAAGGACCTCAAGGGTCTGGCTGAATTCACTTTGTCCTTCTGGATTTATTTCTTAGTTCCATACACCAAATAAGCTTTGAGCTCCCTTACTCAAGACTTAACACATGCCATTTCCATGAACTGGAATTCTTTTCCTCACTTCTTTGTCTGTTTCCTGCCATTTCAAGCTCAGACCCTAACTTTTCCAATCCCACATTCTTTAGCCCTCCAGTCTTCAGAATTGCCCCTCTCTCCTGAACTGCTGCTGTTACTGTCTGTACAACTCACCTGGCAACTGATGACATACTGCCAATTGATGAAATAATATTTCTCATTGATAGTAAAGTAACCAAACTGTAAAAGGGTTTGTGTACAATTTCTCCAAAGACTGTAAACTCCATGAGAAGCACTCTGCTCTCATTTTACTACTTCTCTCTCAAATAGTCTGGCACACCCAGTGTCTTTTGCCCAGTGACTGTTCAACATGGGATAATAATTGCTTCTAAGATTTGTACACTCACTAGCTTCCCATGGAAGATAATCCTTATCTAACCCAAAATGATAATGAGGATAGCTATTTCAGCTGTGAAAGTTCTTTCCCTTAAATGCCTCCTAATTCTTTCCCAAGTCCTTGGAAAAGCACCAATAATTTCCACTAACTTGAAAATTCCTCAGTCTTTTGCTTTTAACCTCATTAATCACCTGTATATGTAGAAGTAAAATTAAGTCTACTTCATTTGTTTTGAATAAGATCTAGCAGAGAGCCATGTGTAGTTCAATGCCTGCTGTAAAGTTGTAAGAAAAATCATGGTTGTATCTGCAAAGCATCTCTAGTTTCTCATGGTCCAAGACAGTGGCATTCCAAAGGGTGCCTTAGTTCAAGTTGATGTTCGGAAGCGATTGGGGTGCACATGGACATGTGACAGCCAAGGTCTCTCAAAGTCCACCTCACTAATTGAAAATCACAGTAAGACAGAAAGACCAGAGCCTAATAATCCAAAGAATACCCAACTAATTAAGGAGGGGAACTGTTTATAAAGATATTACAATAAACTTCTGGTCTGTCTTTAAGTTGGTGGTTCTCAACTGGAAGTGAATTTGCTGCACAAAGGACATTCGGCAATATCTGGAGACATTTTTGGTTGTCAAAACTGGAATGGGGATGTTACTGGCACCTGGTTGGTTGAGACCAGGGGTGCTGCTAAACATCCACAAGGCACAGGGCAGCCCCCACAACATTTGAATAATTTGAGGCTGAGAAACCTGCTCTCAGATAAATAATTGAAGCCAATGAAGCATGGAAATTCCTCAGCTGAAGGAGAAAAAAAGGAGGCTACTGTTTAGTTTAAAAACATATTAGTAATTTTATAATGCAGGTTACTAATAATATTAGGGAATTTTCACTGTTTTCTGTAATAGAGATCAAAGCCACAGAAACACTAAAAAACAGACTTACTTAGCAAACAACTCATCATCATTTGATAATTTCTCCTTATTGTTGAATGACATAGCAGAATATAAAATTTTAAATGAATGTTTTTAACCATCAGAAAAAATAGCTTAAAATAATCTAAAAATAGCAAAAGTGGCAGAGTCACTCATGAAACCTAGCTGGCTAAGTCAATGAATAAACCTGACTAAACTGAATTTGTTTCTCATAGGCCTATGCATCTAAAAGGAAGTATGTTATACAAATATCTAAATGGTAAGGTCATTTCCTTCTCTTTTCTTATCTATACTTTCTAAATTTTCTCCAGTGAATCGATTCTAACCATTAATCTCTGGCCTCAGGCAACCATTCCTTTCCATTATTGCATACTAGATTTGTCTTGGCTAGGGGTTCATATAAATGAAATGAAAAGAGTGTATACTCTTTTGAATGGCAATATGCTCATGTTGGAGAACATTTAGGTTGTTTCCTGTTTTGGGCCATTATAAGTAAATTAAAAATAAAACTTATTCTTAAAATAAATAAATGAAACATTTTTTAATAATAAATTAGTTTTAAAATATTTACATTTTAAACATAAAAGAGTGCATATCCTTTAACCCACATAGAGTGATATACGTTACAGAAACAATTAGAGATCAGCTACATAGTCATGTACAAAGTGCTTCACTGTGGAACGGTTTAAGTAGCCTCATGTGTTACAAAGGAAAGAAAAAGAACGGAAATGAAGCATCCAGGAATACCTAAATAAATTTTGCTACTTTAGTACATCCATATGGTGGACTACTACGTAACTATTATAAATTACAATGCTGGTGACTACTTACTGATGTTGGTGAAAAATAAGATAAAGATACTGTCTATAGTAGGATTCAAAGTTCTCCACTTAGAGAAAAACAGTACTGACCAAAATGCATGATTATGCTCATAGTTATCTCTGAGTGATGGGATATGGGACCTCCTTTTACTTCTTTACACAGCTTCACAGTTAAATTTCTAAGTGAAGCATGATAAGAATTTAAGATTAGAAAAATTTAAAAAATTAAAATATTAGTGATCATATATTTAAGTTCAAACTAATTAGTAATAAATATCTGTAAGTTATTTTGCATATTGATTTATGCTATATGAAACATATTTAGCAATACCATTACGCACACAAAGATATAAAATGATTGAAAGCTTAAAGGCAGTCATTTATAATTGCTTTAAACATCATAGGCACCCATATAAAAATGTTACACAAAAGCACGTTATTTAATTTTTAGAATGTTTTAAAGTTAAAACAAGTTCATCCATAATAAAGTCACAAGTGTTGCACATTATAGAGGAAGGCTGGCTTCTGTGCATGGAGGCCCTCAGTAGCCCGCAAACTAATTTGAGGAAAAGGGAAGCCAAGAATAAAATCTATCAGGATATCCTATCGTAAGGGGGTAAGTATTTACATGTGTAGTGGTATTACTAAATAATATTTGAATATGCATAAATCAGTTTACAACGATGACTCACTGATCTCTATTATATATTAATTTGAACAAATAACTACAAAATCAACTCATATTTTTGTTCATAAATTGGAAAGCCATCACAGGTTGTCTCTCTTTTTCAATTCTGCCTAACAATCTAAATCTGACCAAATTGTCACAAAATATACATTATTCATAGCCTTGAGAGTCAAATGGTAAGTTATGTTATCAACATTTAATTCACTACTCTAAATGGTTAACATTTTGAATAATTTCCCAAAACAGATTATTGATATCCTGTGACAGGTGCGGTCACTAAGAAATCTGAGCCCGAATCAGACACTGCAGGTGCATCTACTCAACTCTATTCTTTCACTCTGTTTATCCACCTAGCAAGTTTTGTGAGTTTTCTGAGTCAATAATGGGCTACTTGCTCTAAAGGGCTAAAGGTAAAATAAAACAACATAAAAAACAAACAACAAAAAAAGCCCACTACCCAAACTATCCTTTAGGGTGAATTCAGCAGCAAACACTTAAAAAAATAATTGTTTCAGAAAACACCTTAAGCCTATCTTCTTCTAAGAGTGACATTTGCAAAGAGCAGCATGGGGCTTACCTGAGTTGTGTAGAGATAAACTTGGCTAGAATAGAATGGTTCTGGGTTACATAAAAGGGAGAAGGGATTGAGTGAGCAATGCTGAAGCCAGGCCAGAGAAGACAAAGCCAGAGCACAGGGCTTCTGCTGCAATTGTGTTTAAGTAGACCCCATACCAAGGAGCTCTCAAAGTCCAGCTCTTCACTGCTGCACGAACAAAAGGCACCTATGATTCAACAATAAACAGACCTAAACCTCTCTTTTTGTGAAAGGACTCTCTGTCAACAATTTTTATTTTATAAATCTACCAGAAAATATGGTTCTCCCTTAAGTTGCATTTCTATAAAGGAAGGTTTTTGTAGTCATTGTGATTTCATACTTTGTATGTGTAAGTGATAATTTTTACTTAAATGTGATAAAACATTTTAATTGTAAAAAAAAGCAGAAAAGAAAATTAAAGTCTTTTATCTACAAATTTACTGTATTGAATAATAAATATCATTAATATCAAAACAGAAAAACTTCATTTTTCATTGATTGGATAGGTTGAACTGTCTATTATTTGTTACGAAGCCAGTAAAATAAGCTCGTTATGATACTTTCATTTTCATCCTTTTATGTGAAATGTCTTGGTTTACTGCTCTAGTTTTTTCTTAAGTGTGGACAGTCTTCCTAATGAATGCTGTAAGAGCCTTGGCCATAAGCAGATAAAGCATAGTCAAAAAGTCTATAATGTTTTGGTTTACAGTATTAGAAAAGAGCTTACAGTGCAAAGACAAAAAATTGTCCTTTCAAGCTAGTGTTTACTTTGAAATTAGAGGATGAAAAAGGAGTGAGCTAGGAATAACTTTTTGTTTACATACAGTATACTCATAGCAGACAAGTGGTGCATTTTAACAGTGATACAGCTTAAACAGCATGTGAGAGAATAAAAACAAATAGTGCCACAAAAAAGCTAGAGATGGTGAAGAAAAGTCGGTAAGCAAGGGGTAGTTTTTATAGAAGAAATTCAACATCCTCTTTTCTGTTTGAATGGTGTTTTTGATTCAAGGATGTCTTTCATAGCACTATTTGAGAAATCAAATGACACTAAATGACAAATATGAGAAATCACATAAATGTCCAACAATTGGAGATGTGTTAAATGCCCTTTTGGCCCATCCACATAATAGTAACCTAAATAGTTATTCAATGGATGGCTTTTTAGTGATGTGAAGAACAAATATATATTTAGGAAGACAAGATAATGAAATTATCAATAAGTCATGGGTCATTTTTATTATTATTGTATTTATCCCTAATTCCTAACTTTTATAAATATAAACAATTTATTTAAAAAAGCATTAAAATTATGCCCTGGCTGGTGTAGCTCAGTGGATTGAGTGCATGCGGGCCTGCAAACCATAGGATCGTGGTTTGATTCCTAGTCAGGGCACATGCCTGGGTTGCAGGCCAGTTCCCAGCAGGGGACTCACAACAGGCAACCATACATTGATATTTCTCTCCTTCTCTCCTTCCTTTCCTCTCTAAAGATAAATAAATAAAATCTTAAAAAAAATAAAAATAAAAAGCATTAAAATTACATTAAAATTAGAGAATAAATTTGAATACTTTAGGGACATAGGAAGAATCCACATGGATTATAGTGAGTGATAAATTATAATTTATATCAACAACTCTGAGAAATATATATTAATTTGGAGGGAATGTTTTAAAAGGCTAAACTGCAGGAACAAATAAATGCTGAAATCCCAGTGAATTGAAGTCCGTCTGTATATCACTTTTACAAAGTCCAATATGAAAGAGGGGAGAAATACACTGGTTCTTAATCCATTTTCCAAATCATTTTGCACATTTCATTGTAAGATCTACTCCTATGGCTCTCAAACTTACTGCAATGCATTGGGAAATGTAAAGAAACATGAGTATTTGGTTAACAAAATCTCTGCTACAAGGGCTTATAGGAAAACTAATTAAAATAAGTGAGTCATGATAATTTTGGGTACACACACAGCACATGTATTATACATGAGCATTTTGAAAATCTACCTTGAATTTCACAAAACGAATGCTTATGCTTTTGCCTTTCTTCCATTTACAAAGTTTCTAAAATTAACATATATTTATTTTCCAAATTGGTGGATATTTAGGACCTCCCCCATAAATTTTCAGTATAAACATCCTAAACATGTCTACTTATAAACAAATGTCAGTCTCTAAAGTATATACTTAGAAAAACTATTTTTGGGTTGTATGTTATTACACATGTGAAAATATATTTATAGTATTTTTAATTTGTATAAATGCTGCCAGTTGGCATTTCAAAGTTGTTATATATATGTATACAAATAAGGGTTTTGGTTTTAATTTCCACATACCCCACAGCTTATGGATATGAAATGATATCTCCATTTTAATTTGCATTTCCTTAATTACACTTAAAATTGAGCATGTCTATATGAGTATATTGCCCATTTGGGTTTTCTCTTCCATAAATTTTTCACTGATACACTTTTCTTTGTGTATATATATTTCTTCGCAAAGAAATCCCAAATTTTGATGACCAAAATTTGCCTTTATGAGTTTGCTTTTTTGTACTAGTCAAAAAGTCTTTTCAAAGTCACAAAGGTAGTCTTCTATATTTTCTCCTAATAGTTTAATTTCTTATTTTCATATTTATATCTCCAGTTTACCTAAAACTTCTCTGTGTGTATGTGTGGTTTGAGGCCAGGATCTGATTTTATTTTCTTCAGGATTTAACAAGTCCTTGTCTCAACAGCATTCACTGAAGACTCCTTTTTTCACTTTTTCAAATATCACCTTGTGCATATTAAGTCCTTAGACATGTGTGAAGTGGGTCAAGTGAGGAAAGAAAAACTGATTGAAGGAAGTTTAAGAAAAAGCTTAAGAAAGTCTTCCCTGGGAACCTCAGGTTTAAGATGAGAAAGGCAATGAGAAGTTAAAATGGTGTCGACGGAAGAGAGTAGATGGAATTGTGGAATTGTGAGGGATGACCACAGGCATTCTAGTGTGGAATCCTTGCAATCTTTGAAGACTTTGTGCCTCATTTCACATCTATAAACTCAATTGGTAAATGGCTTCTCAGAATATGTTCTCTTAATACTTTTAAAATTCCTGTCATTATTCTATACAATTGCCATCTATCAGAGATTACAAAAAAAATACACAAGTAAAATGTAAAAAGATATAGATGCAATAGCTAAATACAGATGATGATAAGCACCACTTGTCAAATGTCAGTCCTAGCTCTAGTCCACACTGAATTTCCAGTTAAATATGAAGCTTCCTTAAGCAAACTTCTTTACCAACTTTTCCTATTTGAGATATCTCTAATTTCTAGATAGGTAGAAATTTCAGTAGGTGATACCTTGTTTTATTTAAGAAAAATCACTTGGAAGAAAAATTTTGTTTCAGTATTTCTCTTATCACTAGTGTAGCAAGGACAGCAAAGGATTCACTCCTTCTGACTTCAAAGAAATTCTAAGCATTCTTTATATACTTATATTAGCACTTTGTATCAATATTATCTTTCTTTAGAAAGTACTCAGAGCAAAGGGAATAAAACTTAAAGTAAAACTATAGGGTTTTTTACCCAGTTTTAGCGCACTATAATTAGTGTGCCTACACTACAGCTTAAAATAACTTCCAAAGGTTTTGAACCACTAAAATGACTGCGACTAAAAAGAATTGAGCTGTTGCTACAAAAATCCATATAAGAAAATCCATATTAGGTGAGTGCCTCTTTAATAGTTATCTAATAGCCTCATGGATGAAGTCAGGACTTTACTGTCTGAATCAAATCTGTTTATTATATAACTACTTTCCAAGCAGGTGGAAAGAAACAAAAAGAAAGGGCTAAATAAAGATTACAATTAATAATGATTAACAGTTTTCCATCAAATGAAGTCTGTATTGTAAGTTGCAAAATCAGTACCTCAGCAACCTTAGTTTCTCTGCAAGTCATAGATAGGTAGAGTCAAAGACAGAACTCTGTTTTTTCCTCTTTTCTTTCTTATCTTTTTTCTTCTATTCTCTTTTATTTTCTTTCCTTTCCTTTTCTCTTATAAAGATAATTTATATGCATTGAAGAAATGCAGAACATATATTTACATAGTAAAATACTAAATAGTAGTGAAAAAGAAGAAACCCTTACATTTTGTGACAGCATGGATGGACTTGGAGAACATCATGCTAAGTGAATTAAGCCAGTCAGTGGAAGAGAAATACCACATGATCACACTTATATGTGGGATTCAATGAATACAATTAATGAACAAAATAGAACTAAAGCATAGATACATGGAGAAGACTGACAGCTGCTGTATAGTAGGAGTGGGAAACAAAAATGAAAGACAGTGAAGGGATTAACCAAAGAACATTTATGTATGGCCGTGTCATACATTTTATGTATGACAACTTAAGGGGATCAACTGAGGGAGGAGAGTGGGTGGGGCTGAGTAGAGATGGGGAAAGAGAAAAAAAGGCGGGAGCTGCAATAACATGAATAATAAAAAATAAACTGAAAAAAATTTAAAAACAAAAACTATTTTATTATTATTTATAAGTACCAAGGAACACATATACAAAAAAAAAAGAAAGAAAGGAAGAAATGCTGAAAATACAAGTCAGTGACTATAAGAAAAAAAAGCGCATGCATGGTAGTGATAGGATCTCACAATAAGCATAATTTCCTTCTCCCAGTTTTTCAGTTGAGCTCACGGCCACTCATTTAAAAGACTATTTCCCAGCCTCCTTTGAAGCTAAGAGTGACCATGTAATTAAATTTTGAGTGATGAGGTTAAATAGAAGAGAACTATAGTGTTCCTCCCCCTTTCCCATTTCCTCATGCCCACTTCCAGGGATAAAGGTGTAGTGTTCGGAAAGGATAGAGAAAATGGCTCATCCAGCATCCTTGTAACATTTAAGTACAATTTAGCTTTGAACTATTCACTGCCATACTACTGTTTTATGGAAGAAGGGAAGTTTAGCTTTTTAAAGCTACTCTTTTTGTGTTACTTGGTACTTACAGCTAATTCTGATCCCGACACCTATCTAATCCTAGTGCCACCACATTTTTGGTTAGCTACCTGTTGACTTTTTAAACATTCAGATTTATGCATTACCTCTTTAAATTTTTATTTTTGGTTAGTTTATTTATTGTACACTGGGGACTCATGGAGCACATGGGAGGCTTTCTTGATTTATATAGCTTTATTATTCTGAATTGGAGATTTAAGTATTTTTACCCTAATTTTGTTAACAGTGTTTAATGGGACATAATCTCTTCCCACCCTTTCTGTTTTCCTCCTTCCTTCTCCTCCTCAAAGTTCAGAACTCTGAATGCAGACTCCATCTCTTAATGTTTTTATGATGTCACCTTAAGATTTTTTTTTCTAGAACTGAATCATGGGCTTATTTCTCTCAAATACAAAGGTTCAGAAATCAAATATATCTTCTTGTGAAGAACTGAGAAGACACTTAAGATAAATGAGCCATTTCCTCAAAGCCAAGATTTTCAAGGTGAAATGCCATTTAAACCTTACCTTAAAATTGTTCAGTTGCTAAAAAGTTCAGCATTCAACTCACACTTTCAACATTCTGTTTAAACAGAGTAAGACAAGAAGGTGAAATAAAATGGCAAAAGGTTACCTAGGTGAAGGAGAAAAATTCCAGCACTACTCAGTCCAGCTGGACTCAGCAACTCTTGTTAAGAGCTTCCCCAAAATCTGAAATTGTGTTTATTTTTAGCTTCAATTTTTTTAATTAAAATTTTATCTAAGCTCATGTCACAGTTCAATTGTTCTAGTCCCCAAGATCTGTAGTGCCTGTCTACATAGATCAGAATAATTTTGCAATTGTCATTTTTTTAATCTGCTTCATAATAGCAGTAATAGCCTGAGTAATTGGGTGACTAGTACAGCGACAGCCCCTGAAGGGTCCTGAATTCAAACAGGTTTAAATTTGGACTGAATAGGACTTGACCTCACCTGGAGTCACTATTTAATCAGAGACAAGTCATTTTACCAGAGAATGTACAACTGTTTGGAGGACAGACATGAAGTCAAGTTACTGTACACTATGGAACACTCATCACAAAGGCTGAGAAGTCACCACCAATTACCAGAATTTTGCAGTTTACTCATAAGATCTCTTAACTTCATTTTTGCATGTACCAGTCTAGTTCTCCCAACACCATTTGTTGAATAGGCTGTTTTTGCCCCATTGTACATTCCTGCCCCCTCTGTCAAATATTAATTGACCATAGAGAGTTGGCTTTATATCTGGGTTTTCTATTGTGTACCATTGATCTATGTATATGTTCTTATGCCAGTATCAGACTGTTTTGATTACAATGGCCTTGTAGTGTAGTTTGATATCAGGTATCCCTCTTACCTTGTCCTTCTTTCTCAAGATTGCTGAGGCTGTTTGGGGACTTTTTTGGTTCCATATAAATTTTTGAAATATTTGTGCTAGATCTGTGAAATATTTCATTAGTATTCCATTAATAAGAATTGCACTGAATCTATAGATTGCTTTGGGTAGTATGACATTTTAATGATGTTAATTCTTCCAATTCATGAACATGGTATATGGTTCCATTTATTCATATCCTCCTTAATTTATTTTTTCAGTGTTCTATAGTTTCCCAAGTACAGGTATTTTATCTCCTTGGCTAAATTTATTCCTAGGTACATTATTTTTCTTGTTGCCATAGTAAATGGGGATATTTCCTAGTTTCTGTTTCTGATATTTCATTGTTGTTATACAAAAGTGCCATTGACTTCTGAATTTTGACTTTGCATCCCTCTGTTTTGCCAAATTCACTTATTAGGTCAAGTAGTATTTGGTGAAGACTATAGGATTTTCTATATACACTAACATGTCTTCTGTGAATAATGACAGTTTTATTTCCTACTTTTCAGTTTGGATGTCTTTTATTTCTTTTTCTCTTCCAATCACTGTAGCTAGAATTCACAGTACTATGTTGAAGAAAAGTGGTGAAAGCAGACACCTTTGTCTTGCTCCTGATCTTAAAGGGAAAGCTTTTTGTTTTTGCCCACTGAGAATGATGTTCACTGTAGGTTTCTCATATATGGCTTTTATTCTTTGAAGTATGCTCCCTCTATTCCCATCTTGCTGAGTGTTTTTATCATACATGGATGCTGGATTTTATCAAATGCTTTTTCAGTATCTATTAATAAGATCATGTAATTTTTGTCCTTCATTTTGTTTATGTGGTATATTATGTTTATTGATGTGCAAATATTATACCATCTTTGCATTCCTGAAGTGAATCCCACTGCATCATGGTGTGTGGTCTTTTTAATGTATTGCTGAATCCAGATTGCCAATATTTTGTTGAAGATATTAGCATCTATGTTCATCAGAGATATTGGTGTGTAATTTTCTTCCTTTGTGTGTCTTTACTCGGTTTTGGGATTAGGATGATACTGGCCTCATAAAAAGAGTTTGGGAGTTTTCCTTCTTCTTGAATTTTTGGGATAATTTGAGAAAGAAGGTAGTTCTTTCTTAAATGTTTGGTAAAATTCACATGTGAAACCATCTGGTCCAGGGCTTTTGTGCACCAGGAATTTTTTGACTACTGCTTCAGTTTCACTAGTTGTTATCAGTCTACTCAAGCTTTCTGATTCTCCTTGATTCAGTTTTGAAAGATTGTATGTTTCTAGAAATTTGCTTATTTTGCCCTTGTTGTTCAATTTCTTGGCATATGGTGTTCATAGTAATTTCTTACAATACTTTGTATTTCTGTGGTATTGATTGTAACTTTTCTTTCATTGCTGATTTTATTTATTCAGTCCTCTTTTTTTCTTGATGAGTCTTGTTAATTTTGTTTATCTTTTCAAAGAACAAGCTCCTGGATTTACTGACCCTTCGAATTGTGCTTTTAGTCTCCATGTCATTTAATTCTGCTCTTATTTTGATTATTTCCTTTCTTATACTCACTCTGGGCTTTGTTGTTGTTCCTCTAGTTCTTGTAGATGTAAGGTTAGGTTGTTTATTTGTGATTTTTCTGTCTTCTCTAGGTAGGCCTGTATTGCTATGAACTTCCCTCTCAGTGCTGCCTTTGCTGTGGCCAATAGGTTTTGAGATATTGTGTGATCATTTTCACTTGTTTCCTGATAGTTTTGGATCTTTTCCTTGATCTCATGGTTGACCCATTCATTATTTAATAACATGTTATTCAGTCTCCATGTATTGAAATGTTTTTTTTTTCCATGAATTTGGTTTGTAGTTTCAATCCATTGTGAGCTGAGCACATACTTGATATGATTTCAATTGTCTTGAACTTGTTGAGGCCTCTTCTGTATCCTGCCATGAGGTTGATCTTTGAAAATATTCCATGTGCTTTTGAAAAGAATGTACATTCTCCTTCATTGGAGTGAAAGTTTCTGTATATATCAATTAAGTCTATTCGATCTAGAGTGTTGTTCAGTGCCACAATATCCTTATTGATTCTTTGTTTAAAACATCTATCCATTGTGACAGTGGGGTGTTAAAATCCCCTACAATGATTGTGTTATTATCAACATCTTTCTTGAAGTCCTTCAAGATTTTCTTTATATACTTAGGTGCTCCTATATTGGGTGTATATATGTTTACAAGCATTATATTCTCTTTTTTGACCACTCCTTTAAATGTTATGTACTGACCTTTGTCCCTTTTTATGGCTTTTGTTTTGAAGCCATTTGTCTGATATAAATATTGCTACCCCAGCTTTCTTATTATGTCTGTTTGCTTGAAATACTTTTGCCATCCCTTCACTTTCAGCCTATGTGGATCTTTTGCTCTGAGGTGGGTCTCCTGTGGAAAGCATATATGCAGGTTATGTTTTCTTATCCATTCAACTAATCCATGTCTTTTGATTGGGGCATTTAACCCATTTACATTTAACATCATTATTGATGGGTATTCATTGCCATGTTTTCTATATCTGTGTTCCTCTCTTTCTCTCACACTCTCTCTTTTCTCTCTTTTCCTTTTTATAGAAGTCCTTTTAGTAGGTTATACCATACACCAGTATAAACTGATAGTGGATAAAAGACTTATAAATATAAGTCATGACACCATAAAAGTCCTAGAGGAAAAAATAGGCAGGAAAATTTCAGATATCCCACATAGCAATATTTTTGCCAATATAGCTCTTAGGGCAAGGGAAATAAAGAAAAAAGTAAATGCATGGGACTACATCAAGTTAAAAAGTTTCTGCACAGCCAGAGACACCATCAACAAAAAGAAAAGGGAACCAACCATATGGGAGAACATATTTGCCAATGATACATCGGAAAAGGATTTGATCTCCAAACTGTGTAAATAACTCATACAACCCAATACCAGGAAGATAAACAATCCAATTTTAAAAAATGAGCAAAGGATCTGAACAGACATTCTCCAAGGAGGACACACAAAGGGCCCAGAGACATATGAAAAGATGCTCAGCATCACTAGCCATCAGAGAGGTGCAAATTAAAACAGCAATGAGATATCACCTGACACCTGTCAGAATGGCCATCATTAATAAATTAACAAACAACAACTGCTGGCAAGGATGTGGAGAAAAGAGAACCTTAGAGCACTGTTGGTGCAGCCACTGTAGAAAATAATATGGAGTATCCTCAAAAAACTAAAAATGGAACTGCCTTTGGACCTGGCAAATCCGCTTAGGGTTTCCATGTGGAAACCCTAAGAATCCCAAATCACCAATTCAAAAGAACTCATGCACCCCTGTGCTTATAGCAGCACTGTTTGTAACAGCCAAGTGCTAGATACAGCCTAAGTACCCATCAGTAAAGGAGTGGATCAAAAAACTGTGGTATACTTACACAATGGAATACTACATGGCAGAAAGAAAGAAGAAACTCCTACCTTTTATGAAAGCATGGGTGCACCTGGAGAATATTATGCTAAGTGAAACCAGCCAGTCGGTAAAAGACAAATACCATATGATCTCACCTATAAAAGGAATCCAATGAACAAAACAAACTAATGAACAAAATAGATCCATAGGCATGGAAACATGGAACAGACTGACAGTGACCATAGGGGAGCATCGAGGGTCATAATAATATAAAGAAGGGAAACAGACTAGTCAAAGAACATGTATGAATGACCCATGGACATGGATAACTGTGGGAATTGACTGTGGTAGCAGAGGATGGGATGGGCAGAGAAGGAGAAAGGGGGAAAATTGGGACAACTGCAATAGAATAACAATGAAAATCATTACAAAAATAAAAGTTATTGAGCAATGAAAAAAAGTACCCAACTCTTCCCAAAAAATCCCTGAACCTGAACTACACTGAGCTACTGTCCAAATCTAGTATGAAGTCCTGAACAACAGGAAAATGAAACAGCCAAAATTACACATTCTTGAAGATGTCTCAAGTCCTAATTTTTGCCCTAACCCCAGGTTTTCATCTGATATTTATGGAAGAGAAGTCCTGGTACCTCTGTCTCCCCTGTCATAACATATGAACTGGATGTGTTCCAATCTAAGTTCAACCCATCCACTTAACTCATTGGATCCTACCTGCTTTTGTATATTTAAGTGTGGGGGAGCTCCACCCTCAGGGCTCCCCTAGCCCCCACGGATGAGAATAAGTCTACCAAGACATGATCTGCTTGGGGAGGAAAGGTGGCAGATCTCTCAAAGAAGAAGGGCCAAGAGCCCTTTATTGGGTTCATTTTGCACAGGAATATAGGTAAGGATAAAACAATAGATAGCATACAAAGAACTATGAGGGCTTATTCTGAGTCAGGGTCAAATAGATAAAGAGCCATAAAATTTTGAGGAACAAACTTCTTGCTTGGACCTTTATCATTTAATTGAGAGCATTATAAACAAAGCAGGTTTCACAGAATTTTACATATTCTTTCTTAGGCCTGATTGCTTGGGGAACCTGCCCTTTCCAGCTTGGGGCTGTACCACCCTCTGTCATTGTTTCAGGCTTAAGGCATTGTTTTAGGCTTAAGTCAGGCAGAGGAAGTAAGGCAGCCAAGAGATTAGGAGACTTCAAGACAGAATGCAGACTCAGGCTATGTCAAAGCTGAGGGGCAAGGGTCCATCACCCCCTTTTGCTATAGCCCCCAAAGTCCTTTCCTGGGGTCTCCCTTTTTGGGGAATCTTATCTGTCATTGGCTAACTGATCAAGCATTAGGGGCCAGGCAGGGTGAAGAAAAAGGAGCAGAATCGGTGCCCTTGCCAGGGAGATAAGCTTTGTCTCCTTAGTGACTTCTGACCTGAAGGTTGCTCACTCAACCTTAGCCATGTAGGGGTTACAGCTTCTGAAACCAGGCAGGACAGTTCCCAACATTTAAGGGCTTCCCTAATGATAACACTCATTTATCTCCTGCACCATCATTTTCTGTCTCTATGTGGCTAGTCCCCATGCAAATATAACTTTTCTCATTAAAACAGGAATGTCGCTTGATCTATACACCTCTAGTACCCCAACTGTCTCCTTCCCTTCACTGCAAAACTTGTGCAAAGAATGATTTCCTTTGTTTTCATTGTTGTTTGACACACGGAGAAAGCCAAAGAATGATGTCTACTTGCTTTCTCTATTTTATCTTCTCCAGTCACTATTTTTGGAATAGTGGGCTTTTTATCACCCACTACTGCACCAAAACTGGTTTCCTTAACATTGCCAAATTCAGTGGCCAATTCTCATTCCCCATCTTATAAGACTAATCAGTATGACCTGAAGGACCACTGACCACTCTTTTTTTTTCTCTTTCTTGAAATACAATATGTCCATTCAATGATCCTCATTGCACTTTCTTGCTGGGTCATTTCCAGTCTCCTCTGCTGGGTCCTCTTCATCTTCTGGACCTCTAACCATTAGATCATCTGTGTGTGTGTCTCCTCATGATGATTTTATATATAGACAAAATAAATAGCCACATCCATTTACCCACCACTCAGTTGAAGAAAAAGAATATTACTGTTACCTAAAAGTTCCCTTTATGCCCTGTTTAATCTTTGATCCCACCCTCATTCCTTCCCTCTCAGAGGTAACTATGGTCCTGAATTTTATGTTTGTCACTCTCCTGCTTTCTTACAGTTTACCTTGCATGCTTATATCACACACATACATGCACACAATGGAATAATACTTCTGTAATGTTATGGGATTTTTTTAGTATGTATTCTTTAAGGCACTCATTATGGAATCTATATTACTAATTAAAATTTTTCATATAGGTGTTATGTGTCAAAGGACATAATGAAATCAAGCAAGATGGGGAAATGCTCAGTTTTAAATGCATTCCTTTGTGACATATCTCAGAGCCTTTAATAATTAATGCTCACTATGACTCCACAAGTAGAAACATTTACTAAGTATACTTGACCTCGTCTTCTTTTAGAGCATCTTTTATTTCAGAGCATCTGATGAAATGCTGTGGTTTCCATCAAAAGACAAAATGTGCAACTGTTTTAAGGAAAACCCACATAAGCAGTAAAGCTTCCCAGATCCTCCTCACAAAGAACAGTGGCACTCGCATGGGGGCTGCCAGTCAGGGTCATGTCCCGACTCCAGTGACTGACTGTGTGAGGTGGACAAGACCGCCAAACAGGACACTGTCTTTCCCACATTGCTGTAAGCATGATGAAAAGCACATACCAGTTACAAAAACAGAAGTATGAAGAATAAAGAGTCAAAGTTGAATTGAAAGTCTAGATTAATTTGTCATCTGAACACATCTACATATGAATTAGTCATATTTATATTATCTCCAAAACCTATATATGGTACTCAAAATAAATCTCAATTTGGAATACTCAAGGATAGATGAATTATAGAGATTATATACATCTAATCCTAAATAATATTTACTTTAGATGATCTATACTATTTCTAAAGTTCCATCAATAGTGATTATATTTTCACAAAATATGTCTTTTTTCATATTACAGGGATTATAACAAATACAGTAATATCAGCTTTTAGATAAATATATGACTAACATAGACATATTAACTAACATGCCTCTCTGGTATATTCCAGAAAAGCAATCTGTTCTCTCTCCTAAAAGTTCACATTGACCTTTCTGATTTTGGCTATAGGTCCAAATAGTTCCTTCAGTCATGCTTTACCAGGGTCTGAATAGTTTGAAGCTGGGATTTTATGAACATGATTCAATTAAGCAGTATGCCTTTATGTTTTTTCTCTTCTGTTATTTTCTTTAAGAAATGTATCTATTTTATTGAATTGTGATTCTTTAGCAACATTGTGTAGCCTCTGACATTTAAGGTATAATTTGGTATGTCAAAACATCATCTTGTCATTTTTAAAAGAATACTTGCTGCCATTGTAAATAGTAAAAAATTGTTCCCAAGTTTTCTACAATGTTTTTCTCTATAGATTTGAAGAGAAAACTATTTTTTTCAGAATACATAGCTACTTTCTACTCTAAACACTATTTTTCTGTTTGTAACTATTTTTTTAATTAACTCTTAAATATCTCTAAGTGTCTTTCTATCTTCTTACGTCAAATTGTTCATGTATAAAATCATAGAGATTAGTAAGCTGCTAATATAAATGTCTGACAATTCTGAGACTGTTTCCCAGAGACTATTAAAGTTCACTAAAATCACATGTTCACATAAAATACATATAACTTAAAGCATACATTTATTTGTTAGTCTTTTTATTAACTAAAAATTACTTACCAAACTTCAGAAATACCTAATACTTATGTGTCTGGGCCTGGGCCAGATAATCCATGACACATTTTTATATGTGGGGAGAAATGGTAATAATTGAAAAAGAGATAGAGTTCCTGTCATGTTTTTTCCATTAGCAAAGACATTAAGGCACAAACTCTAGCAAGGGAATTACAGACTGAACTGATATTTTACTCATTTCTTTTTTATTAGAGAGCTAAAACATGCTAGCCATGACATTGCCTCAGAGGTACAACTTCTTATCTTTCAACTCAAACCATCTGACTGTCCAATTCTCTACCACTGCCAGAGCCAGCACCTCCTCCTTTGTTCCTGTAAAGTCATCCTCAGGGTAATTTATTATGTTCTTAGTCTACTGCCAAATCGTGGCATTTCTGCCTCCACCTCATTGCTGAATGTGTCCTGTTAGAAATTCTCTGCAATGATAGTGGTTTATTCTCACTTTAAAATCATAATTTTTGAATCAACCTCTCCCTGTTTACTCCAAAATAGTAAGTTCTTTAGCTTGTTTTCACAGAAAAGTTGGTATTTGAGCAAAGATTTAAAGAAAATGAGGGAGCTGGCATGGAGATATGTGGGTTAAGAGTGTTCCAGGAAGAGGAAACATCCAATGCCCAGGTAAGGTATGTGGTGGGCTATCCCAGGCCAGCTCCGGGAAGGGAAACACGCCAGTATTGTTGTGGCAGAGACAGGAAGAGAGTGGTGCAGCTTGAGGCCAAAGAGGTAAATAGGGGCCAGGTCATGTAAGTCTATGTAGGCTATTATTCAAGTGTCTTTATTATTGGTCTAGATTCCTATCTCCCCACAGGAAAATTAGAGATAAAGACAGAGATGTAGAAACGGAGAGACAAAAACATAAAGACAGGTATATGGCTCTACATTTATGTATGTGCATGTGCACATGAGTAATTGCTTCAAGTAGAATCATATTGAGATTCAACAAATTTTTAATGTGCTCTTATGGAAGAGCACAGATACAACAGACATGGTCCATCTCTTGAAAAGATTATAATAAAATATTATTATAGCTAAAAACATAAAGAATTTTATAAGGCATGAAAATCCATCATTAATAGTATAAGAGAAGAACCACACTCCATATGTTAATGTAGAAGGAATGTCTGAGAAATATTCATGTATGCAAAATAACTACTTGCCAGGCACTGTTCCAGGTGCTGAAATATAGGAATGAATTTTTAATCTAGTGGAAATCTAGTAGGTAGATTTTTTTTTAATTGCGTAAGAAATAAAGAAAACAAAAATCATACGGTATCTATGAAGTGAAAAGGAACTTTAGGGTGAGAGCAATTGGAAGTGCTATGAGGAGCAGGGTAGGCTGCAATTTAAACTGAGAGGACACCGCAGCAAAGGCATGCAGTGGGGAAGTTGTCACACAGATAATGGAAAGAGTGAGTTTTGGGCAAAGGAACCAGCCAGTGTAAAGGCTTTAAGATGGGAGTGTGCCTGGCCTGTTTAAGAATACTAAAGAGCCCATGTTACTGGACAAGAGTGAGCAAGGAGACAAGGTTAGGTGAGTAGAACATGTAGACCTTGTAGGTCTTTAGGTTTGACTCTGAATGAACTGAGGAGCTATCGCAGGTTTTGAGCAGGAGTCATAGTAGCTGAGCTAGGTTTAAAAGATTCTTGGCTGCTGTATTGAGAATAGACTAGGAGGCTGAGAGTGAAAAATAGACTTTTTAGGTTAGCAATAATTTATTAGTCAGTGGTGGTGACTCAGGCCAGGGTGATAACAATGAAAGTGGTAGAAAATGGTTGGCTCTGGAAATGTTTTTAAGGTAGAACCTACAGGGTTCCATGATGAGTTGAACATGAGATGTAAGGACAGATAGAAGTCAAGAATAATTCCAAGATTTTTGTAAACTGCTGAATATACCATGGAAAACAGTGCGGCAGTTCCTCAAAGTTAAACACAAAATTACTATGTGATCTAGCAATTTCACTCCTCTGTACATAGCCAAAAAATTGAAAGCAGCAACTCAAACACATACTGGTACATTGTATTCATGGCAGCATTATTTACAATAGCAAAAGGTAAAACAACTCAAATGCCTGTCAACAGATGAAGGCTAACAAAACTTGGGAGCCCTGGCTGGCATAGCTCAGTGGATTGAGCATGAGCCTGTGAAGCAAAGGGTCACCAGTTCGATTCCCAGTCAGGGCACATACCTGGGTTGCAAGCCAGGTCCCCAGTGAGGGACACATGAGAGGCAACCACACATTGATGTTTCTCTCCTACTCTTTCTCCTTCCCTTCCCCTCTCTCTAAAAATAAATAAATAAAGTATTTTTTTAAAAAGTTGGTGTATACATACAGTGGAATATTATTCAGTCATAAAAAGAAATCAAATTCTGACACATGCCATAACATGGATGAACCCTGAAATCATCATAGTAAGTAAAATAAGCCAGGCACACACACAAAAAAAGACAAATAATGTGTGATTCCACGCATTTGAAACACCTGGAACAGAAAAATTCATAGAGACAGAAAGTAGAATAGAGGTTACTGAGGTCTGGTAGTAAAGAATGAATGGGAAATTATTATTTAATGGACACAGATTTTTAGTTTGGGATGATGAAAAAGTTCTTGAAATGAATAATGGTGATGATTGCATTACATCATGAATGTATTTAATGTCACTGATTTGGACATTTAATTATGTAAATGATTAGCTTATGTTGAAGTAGAGTTTATCACAACAAAAAAGAATTATCATAATAAAAAATGAATAACAACCAGAAGAGTACCAGCACAGGTTCTTTGTTTAAATACTGAGAGAAGAGAAGATTTAAAAAAGGACAAAAAGAACAATCTTAACAACAAAAAGTAATAAAAATTCAAATAAGTAACTCTCAGAGCCTCAAAGAAATTACAGAAAACCTGTTCCCACTCATAGAGGTCAAAGAAAAAGATAATAGAGATGAAAGAAGAGATAAAAAAACTGAGAAAGCATTAAGATTGCCCCAAGAGAGCTGGGGGAAGGGGGGGAGAAGAAAACCATCAGAGAGGTTAAAGGAATGTCAGAATCAACTCAAGCAGAATAAAACACGACTGAGAATAGTGCAAAGTTCATGGAATAAAGGTTTAAAGGAAAAATATAGAACAAAATAGAGAAGGACAAAGACATATAAATAACTAGGAACTTTAGAGGTACAGAAGAAAAAATTCAATTTATACATAATTCACGTTCCTGAAGATAAGACAAAAAAATTAAAGATATAATTTTTAAAAACTCCAGAGATAGAAAAAGAGGTATTACATTTATATGTTGAGAAAAAGTACATGATCCAAAAGAAAAAAAGGTATAAAATGACAAATTCCAAGGTAGTTCTGAATTTAATTATTTAACCGCAAAACTAAAGAATATCATTGGAAAAAAAAAAAGAATATCATTGGCATCCAGGCAGAAAGATCAAGTCATTCATAAGTGAGAGAAATCAGGCTATTTCAAGAGCTGGAAATACGCAGACAATGAATACAAAGTTCAGAGCAATAGGAAGTATGCCTTGAAACATTTATTTCTAGGGAAGTTATTCTTCACATATTAGGACAGTGGGTAGATATTCTCAAGCATATAAGAACTCACAAACAAAACAACTTATTCCTTCACAAAACACCTGTTAACGAAAACCAATGGACAAATCAAAATGAGAGCTGAAGAATGAAGAAGCCTGATACAAAGTTAGTGGAAAACATTAAATCTATTAAATATAAAACTATGGGTGAACAACTATGTGAATTATAGTTTCAAAATTGCATGTCATATAATACTATAAACTTTAACAATTAAAAAATTATTAACTAATAAAATAAAGGTGGAACAAGGTAGCAAAAGAAACCGTACTTGAGTTCAATTTCTTAGCTGCCATAGCTGAAGTCAAGTGATACTGTCTTAAGATAAAACACATAGCTAAGTAAAAAAAAAAATTAAGCCAACTTTGTAAACATTTTGTAATCTTTATTAACTTTAGAAAGGTCTTTTAGAACTAACAATGGTTGTTGTAAAGATTCATTTATCAAAAAATAAGAAATAACTTGCTTTTCACTTCAGCTTTTAAGTGAAAATAATGGTTACAATTAATATTGTTATTAAAACCTCATATTACTATCTGTATCTCAATTAAACCATCTGTTCATTTTCTATTTCAATATGTACAGATACAGATGCATAAATAACAAAATGTATACAATGATTATTTCTGGATGATGATCTTTTATCTTTGGTTGTCTTTTACCTTTTTCTTAGTGTTTTTCAATTTTGTTCAATGTTGGGAACCGCCCTGCTTGGTTTCAGAACCTGTAACCCCCCATGGCTAAGGCTGAGTAGAAAGACCTTGGGACCATAAGCCACTTAGGAGACAAAACTTATCTTCCTTGTAGGGGAACCCCTCTACCCCCTTTCTCTTTACCCTGCTTGGCCCTGGGCAGATGACTGATTATCCAATGACGGGTAAGATTCCTCAAAGGAGAAATGACCTAAGATAGGCATGGTTGCAAAGGGCCCCTCAGGGAAGGTCTTGGGGGGCTATAGAAAAAGGGAAGGGGGTGATGAACCCTCACCCCTTGGCTCTGACATAGCCTGAGTCCTCATTCTGTCTGCCAGAAGTCTCCTAGTCTCTTGGCTGCCTTATTTCCCCTGCCTGACTTAAGCCTGAAACAATGCCGGAGGTGGGTATGGCCCTGTGCTGGAAAGGGTGGGTTCCCTAGTGTGATCAAGTCTAAGAAAGAATGCATAAAATTCTGTGAAACATGCTTTGCTAATACCCTCAATTTAAATGACAAGTATCCAAGCATGAAATGAGTTTGTTCACCAAAACTTTATGGCCCTTTGGCTATCTGACCCTGACTCAGAATAAGCCCTCAGAGTTCTTTGAATGTTATCCATTTGATCATTCCTCCCTGACAATAATTGATGAGCTTTCCATATATGCCCTGTATTCCTATACAAATTAAACCCACTAAAAGCCTCTCCAGGCAAGGGTCGGGGCTGCCCTCTCCTTCACTGAGAGAGTGGCCATGTCATCCATTTTTCTTTATAGGATTTCTGTAGTCCATGTGAATTTGTATTGTCTCATCCATAACACCTTGGACACTGCAGGCCAGTGTCCGCATCAGTTCTAGTTCATAAATATGTAATTATTATATTTCACAAAAATAACAAAGTGTTTTTAAAGAGGCATGTAGTCTAATTGGTGTTTATTTTAGCAAAGATGGAAACTGTTTCTTTTTAATGAAAAACTAAAGCCAGAGGTTCAATTTTCAAGTCTTCAAGGTTCTTCCAGTTTATTAAAACTGTTTTAGCCATCTATGTCCCTTTTGGAGAAGTGTCTATTCAGGTCCTTTTCCCATTTTTTTTTTAATTGTATTTTTCCATTATCATTTATCTCACTTATACCCTCTTTCACCTCCACCCATCCCCCTCACCACAAAAACCACCAGATTGTGTCCCTGTCCATGAGCCCTTTTTTCTTTTTGCTAGAATCCTCCACCCCATAAACCCACCCTGCCCCACAGAGCTATCAGCCTGCTCTGCTATCTATGAGTCTGTCTCTCTTTTGCTTGTTAGTTTAGTTTGCTCATTAGATTCCACATATGAGTGAAATTGTATGGTATTTGTCTTTCTCTGACTGGCTTGTTTCACTTAGCAAAATGTTCTCCAGGTCCACCCACACTGGCAAAAATGGTAAATTTTTCTTCCTTTTTACTGTGCCCATTTTTTAATTGGATTGTCTGTGGGGTTTTTATTTTTGGTGTTGAATTTGTTAAGTTCTTTATAAATTTTGGGTATTACCCCTTATCAGATATATCATTGCTCCCTTGTGGAGCATATTCACTGGGTTGTGTTAATTTTGTTGATTTCTTTTTGATGTGCAAAAACTTTTTAGTTTGATGTAGTCCCAATGATCTATTTTTTCTTTTGTGCCCCTAGCCTGGGGAGATATATCAGAAAAGGATATTGCTATGAGAAATATTCAGGATTTTACAGCCCATGTTTTTCTTCTGGGAGTTTTATGTTTTATCTATCATAAATGAGTTTATCAAAAATTTTTTTCTGCATCTATGATATGACCATGTGATTTTTAACCCTCATTCTCTTTGTGTGGTATATCACATTTATTGATTTGCAGATATTGTACCAACCTTACATCTCTAGAATAGACATTTCATATATATATATATATATACACACACACGAAAAGATGCTCAATATCATTAATCATCAAAGAAATTCAAAAGAAAACCACAATGATGTTTCACTTCACACCTATCAGAATGCCTACAATTAATAAATCAACAAACAAGTGTTGGTGAGGATGAAGTGAAAAGGAAACCCTTGCACACTGTTGGTGGGAATGCAAACTGATGCAGTCACTGTGGAAAACAGTATAGAGTTTCCTCACAAAATTAAAACAGAACTTCCATATGACCCAGTGATTCCACTTCTGGGAATATATTCAAAGAAGCCCCAAACACCAATTCAAAAGGATATAGGCACCCCTATGTTCCCTGCAGCATTATTTACAATAGCCAAAATTTGTAAGTAGCCCAAGTGCCCATAAGTAGATAAGTGAATAAAAAAGCTGTGGTACATTTACACAATGGGATGCTACTTGGCCATAGAAAAAGAAATGTTACCTTTTGCAATATCAGGAAAGGACCTGGAACATATTGTGCTAAACGAAATAAGCCAGTCAGAGAAAGACAAGTACCATGTGATTTCACTTATATGTGGAATCTAAGGAATAAAATAAAGTAACAAACAAAATACAAACAGACTAATAGACACATAAATCAGACTGACAGCTGTCAGAGAGGAAGGCAGTTGAGGGGCTGGTTAAAAGGTGAGGGGATTAACAAAAAAAACTCCCAAAACCCATAGGACCCATAGACAGACAACAGTATGGTGATTACCAGAGATAAAGAGGGATGAGGGAGGTAGAAGAGGGTATAGGAGGGATAAATGGTGATGGAAGGAGACTTGACTTTGGGTGGTAAATGCACAATAGGATATACAGATGATGTATTATAAAACTGTACACCCAAAACCTATATAATTTTATTATCCAATGTCTTCCGAATTCAGGAAAAAATTTAAAAAACTCTTTTACCTAAAGAAGGATTACAGTTAATCCCTAACACATCACTGATTCAAGACCCCTAACCAAATACTCTAGAATATGCATACCAGATGACCTCTGTGCCTTACCCATACACAACCACTCCACTAACAATCCGACTTCTCTTTAGTGGATTGACAGGGAAGAGGAGCACAGAAACCAGTGGATAAGTGGAGCTGCTCAGACTACAGAATATTTACAACCATTTCCTTTATTCCTCTAACCTACCTTATCAAAGAGAACAAAATGTCTTCTCACACTCTTCAAACTCCCTTGAATAAATGGGTCTAGTTCTTTGATGTCTTTTGATCTCAACATTTTAGCCAAAATTCCTGAAATCCTCTAGCAATTTGCAGATTAAGTGTCTTCTATTCCCATGCTCTGTGAACTGCCTTGGCATGAGACAACTACTGTTTTCTTGATAGTATTTTTAGCACATGAGTATTGAACTTACCTTCCAATTTTTTCTTTTGTTCTGGTATCAATCCAAATAGACCTAATGTCACCAAGTAGATAAACCGAAAGATGGAATTTTAGACTTGGCGAGAAATCTTATAAAAATCTCCTTATCGGTTATTCCTTGATAACTGAGGTCTGAGAAACGTGGCCTAGTTGTAAATTTGGGACATTTCTTCCGTATATTTGTCACAATGGATACGAGTCTGTCTCAGAACTGAATTGCTATCATTCTCCCTAAAAGGAAACAGGGCTCTTTGGAGAAAAGGCTGATCCCAAGGTTCGGATGGGAAAAGTATATTCTGTTGTACTAGAAAGCAGGAAGTACTCCAGGAATGAGTCATACCAAAAGAATGCAGAGGCTAGCTTGAACAGGCTCCTACTGGGTTAATTTGAGAATCAAAGTTAATAATAACAGTAATGGGTTAAAATCCTGGCTGCTTTAGCTATATTCTTATAGTTTCACTCTCCATGCCCACTTTTAACTCTTTTTCCTTTACCTTCTTCTCTTTAAGCTCTAGGCATGAAAGCAATATGCTCTTGTTTTTCCTCTGTTTCTGGATGATGCATGTGTTCTACATTGGAGTAAAAAAATAAGATTTTTAGCTTTAGGCTTTGGGGTGATCATAGAAAAATTTGTCTCAACTGACTTCAGTTCTGTGCCACTGAAACCAACCTGTCATGGTCTAATGGGGTTATTTATTTGGTTGAAACTTAAAAGTGTAATTTTTGTAGGTAAAACTGTTGCATATCATATTGTTCAACAACATAGTTCAGCCAGCCTTATAGGAGTTTTGAGACTCAAAGCCAAACCTCAAGAAATCTTAAATTGCTATCTGTGCCTTTTATTTTCTTGGATGAGAAAGGGTGACTGACCACAGACCTCCTGACTACACTGCATAATGCCATCTGAATCTCACATCCATGCCATCTATCAGAAGTACTATCATAGAGTGAAGAGTGAAGACAGTGGTAGACCAGGAGTCAAAGAACTATATTCTATTCTTAAGGTTCTCACCACCTAGCAAAAAATGTTGGATGAGGTGCAGCTTCTCTCAGCCTCTGTTTCTATAGTTGAAAAACAGAGGTTGAATAAAGACTAAGTTGTCTCTGCTGTTCCTACTAACTCTAATAGTTTACAATTATTTTCTAGGACCTGAAGAGGTAGGAGCTGGGACAAGTTTGTATATACTTAACTATATTTATATGTGTACTGGTGTCCTTTAGAGACACATCAGCCAACCAAGCAGATAATCAAGGTTGAAGGGAAAAATCTACATTAGCGGAAACTTTTAGTTTTAGCCAAGTCAAAAACAAAATTCTAGACTTCATATTACTTAATATGTTCTATGAATCAACAAAAGGTCATTGTTGTGTGATTTAAGAAGAAAAATGTACTTTAGTTGCTTTTTAAAGTTCTTTTTACTTTCTTTTATAAATTTATGAAAGTTTTAAGTGATTGTGGAGACTAATTATTTGCTCATAAATGTATGGACTTCAAATCATGAGTCTCTTGAGAATCTGTAAGAAATGTTTCAAATCCTTTGGCTCTGTGCTATCCAATTATAACAATGCTAAATTTAGTAAGATTTTTGGTTTGTCCTCATCTGCACAGTGATGATAATCTCTAATTTGGACTTTTTAATATAAGCATTGTTACAAAATTGTCTGTAGTCTAATATTGCTTAGAAAAGGCAAAAATAACCTTAATTCCTGCAAATCTGAACAATAATATGCAACCTAAAAAGAAGAAAAGGCTCGTTGCATAACAACTCAGTAGAACAGTGACTATCCCCACAGCCTCCTTCCACGGAGTTACCCAGCCCCCCAGATAATTCTGCTTTATTCAAGTACACTTTTTTCCAAAAACAGTAACCCCCCAGTACAACTTTCATGAGCAATTTGGTATAGATCATACCATGAACAGAGAAAGCAGTTAAGATATTTAACAAGTTAGAAATGTACAGGGCACATTTACACCATCAAAATCAACATAATAAGATATCCTAATGTTTCTGGGACAAATTTTTTGGGGGGTTAAGTCTTCTTTTCTGTTTTTTTTCTCCCAGATATATTACAATTATTGAGTATAAATGCTATCTTTATATCCCTTTGAAGTTTCCATTTTTCTCTGTATCTGATATTATCATAGATATAGGTATATCAGATATATTTTAAAACTGGATCCCAGTAAATGAAAGGATCTCTAATAATTGCCTTGGACATTCAGTAGCCTAATATTTAGTATTTTTTGAAATGGCCTTCTTTTCTACAGTACTTATTCTACGTAAAAGGCTTTAAATTCTTCTATACACTTTAGACATATGCTCATTAATATGACCACTTAATTTAAATGAATAGGAATCATAAATAAAAATAAACCAAACTGTAAACATCAAAATAACATTAAAAATATTTTTATTGACTAACTACAAGCACTGCATAAGTAATATAAATAAGGATCATCATTTTTAGTCTTTCACGACTAAACAGATTCTTTGGTGGTTGCTTCCACAGGATAAATGCCAGTAGTTTAGGGTACAGATCTAAATGTATCCAGTATAACCTCATTCATCAGTTCACTGCATATCAACTGTACTTTGCCTATAGTGACAGGCACTGGATAAGCAGACGCAACAGTGAGCAAAATGGAAAGAGGCCCTTCCTTTCACAGAACTACAGATGTGTAGAAGAATGACACTGATCAAATATTTGCCCTTTTGAGTATATAGTTACAAAATGAGATAAGTGTTGTCAAGAAAAAGAGTGAGATTCCACAAGAAGTTATCATAAGGAATTTGACTCAGGTTGGGGGTGTCAAGAAAAGCTTTCCTGAGAAAGTGATTCTTAAGTAAACTCTAAGGGACGACTAGATGTTAATTAGGCAAAGGAATTAGTGGGGGGGGGGGTAAAGAAAAGTAAGAGAAACACTTTAAAATTGAAGGGAAGGCATGTGAAAAGTTCCCATGACAAGAGGCATATTAGTTTCCTATTGGTGCTGTAACATATTACTTCAAATTTAATGGCCAAAACAACAAAGGTTTATTATCATATGATTCTGGAGGTCAGAAGTCTGAAATGGATCATGGAGCTAAAATCACAGAGTTCCTTCTAAAGGCTTTAGGAAGAATCTGTTTCCTTGCCTTCAGGCTGCCTTCCTTGCCTTCCAGCTTCTTCAGGCTGCCACATTCCTTGGCTTATGGCATGGGTGTCAAACTCATTTTCATTGGAAGCCGCATCAGCCTTGCAGTTGCCTTCAAAGTGCCTAATGAAATTTTAGGACTGTATAAATGTTAACTACTCCTTAACTGGTAAGGAGTTGAAATTACATTTGGCCCTTTGAAGGCAACCATGAGGCTGATGTGACCCCCTGTGAAAATGAGTTTGATACCACTGGTTTCTAGTCTCCTTCACCCATCTTTAAAACCAGAATTAGCCAGCCCAATCTTTTCATGAAGCTATCTCTTTGGTTCTCTTTCTCCTGCTTTTCTGTTTTACTTAGGACCCTCCAGCCAATCCAGATAATCCAGGATAATCTCTATATTGTGTAATCCTTAGTTAATCACATTTGCAAAGTCCCGTTTAGCTTGTAAGGTACCCTATTCACAGGTTCCAAGGATTAGAACTTGGACGTCTTTAAGGAGCCATTATTGTGGTCACCATAAGAGAATCATGTTTCATTTAATAATTAAAAAAAGGTCAGGATGCTGAGTACATAAAGTGAAGAAAAAAGTGGTATTGGATGAGTCTGGAGAGGTGGGCAAAGGCCACATTATTTATAACACCATAAACCATGTCAAGAGTTTTTAATCTTTACTCTAAGAATACTGGGAAGCTATAAAAGGGGTGACAGATTAAACCTGATATTTTAAAATATCTTTCTGGCTACTGTGTAAAGAAGGTATTTTAAAATAGCATAGGTTCAGGAAAAAGATGATGGCAGCACCAATAACAAATGATTAACATTATTATTCAAGTCACTAAAGTCATTTCAGATCTTTGACTTTCTAATTGGGTGGTTCTATGACTTTGGTTAAATACCTGCCTGGTAGTTCTATGGGGAAGAGGAAACATTATGGCGCACAGCATGCCACTCATACAGAAACAGTACCAGGCGTGCAAGGCAGTCTTTGTGTTATTATATTGTTTCTACTGTTACTATGCATAACTCTAGGCTAGTAAATAAGAAAACTTATTTAATAAAATAAATATGTATAATGAGTAAAACAAGTATAAAATTATGTAATTTGATTTAAAAAGTAAAAACTTATAATACATAAATAAATTTCTGTTTTTAAGGAGAAATTAAAAAATGTAACTCAAGAAGTAGAAAACCAGAATAGATTAAGAATGCTTGTGAACACTGAGTGAGGGAAGAGAATTTGAAAATGAGGTGATGGAGAGTATGAGATCCAAATCATGTTGAGCTTCTGAGGCCATGCTAAGAATTTTGGCTTTTACTGTAAGTAAAATGGAGAACGTTTGGAGAGTTTGAGAAGAGGAATGCCACAGTCAAACTTTGGTGTTAGACTGATATTTTGAAAATAGACAGATTGTAGGGGTAAGCATGGAGGAAGAGAAGGATGTTTTATTCCCTAGACTTGGTAGGTGTTTTTTCTAAGAGCCTTAGCAACATCCTGCTCTTACTAGAGGCTTAGCTTTTTGTCACATTGTATTATAATTTCCTGTAATTATTCATTTCCCTCTTTAAACTATAAGTTTCTTGAGAGAGAAATCAAGCTTATCTTCTCACACTGTATTTTATTTCTAGAAACTAGCATTATGCTTGACATACAATTACTGCTGAATACAGACAGGTTGCATTAAATTAGTAAAATCAGACAGAACATGTTACTAGTGTGATAGGGAGGGTGTGTTGTGATTATCTATGCCACTAGCACCACGCATACATTTACGTTATTATGCTTATTTTTCTATGTAATTATTTGTTATTTTCCAGCATTAACTAGTTGATGTTTCTCATGGTTCTGATTTAAGGACGGGGGAAAGAAGGAGGAAATGAACATCTATATATGTATAACCAAGCATGACTTCCACATGGTAGTTTACTGAAGCATTTAACTCTCCTCACAAACTTGGGAAGAAACATATAATTAGCTCCGTTTTACAAGAGGAAACCACAGTTTAGAAATGCTAAGTAACTTATCAAAGGTTACCCAAAAGGTAAGAACCAGGGTTGAAATATCTGTAAAGCCCCTTTCTCAATCTGTATATAAATAGATTATAAACAACATAAAATAAATGGATACTTTTAAAATACAAATAGGTTCCTTACCGGAAAGTATAGAAGCAGAGACCCAAAAAGGATTGTTTCCAACAGGATAAGACCCGATGCCCTGATGCTCTAGAAAACAAAGTGAAAATATCATGGTTAGGCTTACATTTTTAGTCACAGGAGAATTTATGCTATTGAGACAATGGCTCAACCAGTTGCCCAGCATTCTGTGAGGGAAAATAAATGAAAACTGGCTCACATTGGACAGGAGAACTTAACTACAACACGCAAAACAACGGACTACGGCGGTGATGGCAAACTTAATATTGCCAGTGTCTTCATGGAATTTTACTCTAAAATTTGAGTCATCAGACTAAACATCTGAGAACACTGTCTAGAAAATCCTTTCAATCCAACCAATTCATAGACACAGGAGATTTTGCCTGTATTCCTGAAACATCAGCTACAAGTGTATATTGAATTCTGTCCCTAAGCCATTTCACAAATACCTGAGTAATGGCTTGAGTGAATAACACAAACATATGCATAAGATCTTGTCTTGTGATCTCAGTGATAAAATCTAGTCCCCAAACTCAATAACAGAGCTCCACTATATAAATAATAGAAATCACATTAAATAACAGAGGAATCTTGCTTTGTAAACATGCTTAAATTATTCTCAACTCAAAATTCAAAAGAATACATTGATTTTCAGATAAATTTCCTGAATATCTAAGTTTGCTAAGATGTTTTGTTAGACTCAAAATAGCATTATCTTCCCAAAACAAAATGCTTAGAGCTGCAGCAAGAAATAAAGACAACAAAACAATCAATTTTCTACCCTAATAATAAATTTTATTTTAACTAGTTTTAATATCAATATTGGGTAAATAGACTGACCAAGAATACAAACATAAAAAACAGGTCATTGGAGAGACCCAATGTTTTCACTAAATGCAATATAAAATATATACTAATTACATCTAGTTCAAATATGATGTCTTAACAGGAAAATAATTATAAGTAGAAGCAATTAGTTTTTTTAACAACAAAAGAAGCAGAAAAGCCAAACTACAAGACTCTGTTACTTAGAAAGAAACATCAGCAAAATCGGTAACCAGAGAAAGGAAATTCTAGTCCTCTTCCATAATCTTGGTATGACATCGTTAGATACATGGTGAATACTTCACGTAATCTGAAAAGAACTTGGGGCTTTTATTAATTTAAGAATTTGGGGATGGAGAAACAAGTTTAGTCAGTGAACAGACTTGAATATTCAAGTGGCTTCTCACTATTGGTCATTATTTTAGCTAGCAGATGCATTTACTGAAAAGACCATTTCTATCAGCAAGCCTTGAAGTGGGTTCTGTGCTGGCAAAATTTCCAAGATGGCAAATTCTATTCATACCTAACTGTGACTAATCTATGATTTATTTTTTAAACTTTCCAAGAAAATGACACTGAGGGTGAGAGTCCAAAATACTACAGAAGATTGCTTGTAAGACAATCTACAATGTTTGAAAAAAGAGATATAAAAAGAAGCCACAAGGCTTCATGGAAATAGCAAATTTTGCAGTTAACTTCATTTCAGTTTGAATTATAAAACAATCACTTAGAGTTAGGCTATTTTGAAATTCAATGGCCTCACCCATAAAATGGATTTCTTAATCTTACCTTATTAAATCTGACAGGTTTGATAAAATATAAAGTATACAAAATACAAAATGGCTAGCATCATGCCAGATACTTAATAAGGAGGTATTTTTATTCAAGGTAGAAAACAGCATCCAGATGAAAAATTTGAAAACCACAGAGGTATAAATAAATAGTAGTAAAAAAAAATTTAATGCTGGAATCCAAAATGACCCTAGAGACCCAGAGGAGCAAAAAGCCTTGAGGTAGGGAACTCAGCAGTTCTTTCTTTAGGGCCAGTAGGTTCTTAGCTGTGTTACAACCATCGGCGCCACATACGAACTCTGGTAGCAGAGCATGCTTTTCTGTATTCTCAGGGCAAATAATCTGTCTCCTTTTCATTTGGAAATGTTGAGCAATTTTCCTATCATTTTATTGCCTTTTTCCTGGCTGGACTCATAATTTCAAATTATAAACTGAAACTCCACCGAGTAGTTCCATAATCAAATGGAAGGCAAAAGTATTAAAAAGTGTGAAAATTTCCTTTCAAAATATTCTTGGGCAGAGCTGGCTGCATGGCCTCATAGAATGAGCAGATATCTAATAAGTAAGACTTTCCTTAGGGATTAAGAAAATCTCATGCCTCCTGAAATATTTCCCCATTTTCTTATTGGTACTGGAAATTCTTTTAACAACAACAAAGGCTTTTTTTTATTTTCGTACTTGGTGCTAAGGATAAATATGTAATTAATACACCGACTTCATTGCAAAGTGAAGAACTAGAATCCTTTCCTTACAATTGAAGTTATATGATAGGAAGGAGAGAGGAGACACTAAGTATGTATGGGAGAGCTAAGAGATTGAAATATGTAGATGAATGAGTGAGAAAAAAATCAAAATAAAAAAGGCATCTCCATTGCACTTCTGTCCGAGATAGAAGTGGTGGTACGGGGACTTCTGCCAAGATGGATGCATAGGTGGAAGCACTGCGCCTTCTCACACAACCAAGTTTAAAAACAACAGTTTTAGCAACAAAAAATGCAGTCAAACCATAGAAAATTGAACTACACGGAAGTCTGACAACAATGAACCCTTCAGCCAAACTGGTAAGAGGGGCAGAGCCAGTAGCCGAGCAGAGTCGGGCAGGAAAGATCCACCTGGGCTCACAACCCAGGTGCACCAGCAGCCATAGGCGGATCCCGGGTGTTGAGTAGTAGGCGGACCCACTGAGGGCTACCACAGTCACACATTCCAGCGCAGATAAACCGGTGAAGGAGCGAAGCACTGAGACAGACCGTGCAGGCCCCAGTGGCGGAAAGTGGCAGAGGGGACCGCCATTGTCCCTCTCTGACCCTGCCCCCACATACAGCGTCACAAACCAGCAACTGGGGTGGCCTCTCTCTGACCCACCCCCACATACAGCATCACAAATCAGTGACCTGGGTGGCCCCGCCCTGGTGAATACCTCCTCGTACATAACAGGCACAAACAGATAAAAACATGGCTCAAGAACAACTCAGAGCCCCAGAGCCAATAAATCTAAGTGATGAAGAAATAGCCAAACTTTCAGATGCACAGTTCAAAATACTGGTGATCAGGATGCTCACAGAACTGGTTGATTATAGTCACAAATTAGAGGAACATATGAAGGCTAAACTAATTGAAATGAAATGCACAGGAAACCAACAGTAATGGAAAGGAAACTGGGACTCAAATCAAAGGAGTGGACCAGAAGGAGGAAAAAAATGACCAAACAGAAAAGGATGAAGAAACAAGAATTCAAAAAACATGAGGAGAGGCTTAGGAACCTCCAGGATATCGTTAAATATTCCGACGTCCAAATTACAGGGATACCAGAAGGGGAAGAGGAACAGCCACCAGTGGAAAACTTATTTGAACAAATAATAAAGGAGAATTTCCCCATTCTGGCAAAGGAAATAGACTTTCAGGAAATCCAGGAAGTTCAGAGTCCCAAAGAAGTTATACCCAAGAAGGAACACACCAAGGCACATCATCATTACATTAGCCAAGATTAAAATGAAGGAGAGAATTCTAGAAGCAGCAAGAGATAAGGGGACAGTCACCTACAAAGAAGTTCCCATCAGACTGTCAGCAGATTTCTCAAGAGACCTTATAGGCAAGAAGGGGCTGGAAAGAAGTATTCAAAGTCATGAAATCCAAAGACCTACATCCAAGATTGATCTATCCAGCAAAGCTTTCATTTAGAATGGAAGGAGAGATGAAGTGCTTCTCAGATAAGATCAAATTCAAGGAGTTCATCATCACCAAGCCCTTATTATATGAAATGTTAAAGGGACTTATCTAAGAAAAAGAAGATAAAAAAGATGAACAGTGAAAAGACAGCAAACTCACAGTTACTAAGAACCACACCTAAAACAAAAGCAAACTAAGAGGACAGCTAGATCAGGAGCAGAACCATAGAAATGAAGATCACATGGAGGGTTAGCAACAGGGGAGTGGGAGGAGGAGAAGGGGGGAGAAGGTACAGAAAATAAGTAGCATAGATGGTAGGTAGAAAATAGATAGGGGGAGGGCAAGAATATTATGGGAAATATAGAATCTAAAGAACTTGAGACACATGGTCATAAACTAAAGGGAGGGAATGGTGAGGGAGGGTGTGCAGGGTGGAGGGGAATGAAGGGGGGAAATAGAACTGTAATGGCATAATCAATAAAATTTTTAAAAATGTAAAAAAAAAAAAGAAGTGGTGGTACAGAACTCTCTTTAACCAGAGTTACTAACAGGGAAACTTGAAACACTTTTTTGAAGATGAGCAACAATATACAGTATTATACAATTTACATAAAACACATACACAAAAATCAACACAAATTTTCTCTAGACATATACAAATATATCGATATGGGTCTGGAAGATACATATCAAACTGATAACCACATTTTTTCCTAGAGAAGTGAATAGATTTGGAAATATTCTGTATATATTGTAATTTCTTTTGAGGTATAATCATATAATGCTGCACAATACACATTTTAATAATTAAATAAATAAAACAAAAAGAACTCATCTAAAATGTGTCAACCAAATTGGAAAATTCTACATTAGGTGTCACAATATGCAAGGAAGTCTAAACAAAATCTTTCCTAACTAATAACTATTTAATAAGTTTTTATTCAGTATCAAGTATATATACAAAATTATCGAACAGTATATTAATACTTACAGATGAATAGAAAACTGAGGGAGTTATCTTTCAGCTTAACTCTAATTTAGAATCAATAAAGTCTAATAAATATAATTCCATGAACATAATTGGAAAATAGAGGTGAATGGATTCCACCTCTGTTTCACATCCCTCATTTCTTAAACTTTCAGAACTAACTTATGAAGATTTATATGGTCAGATAAACCTGTGGACCACAGAAACCAAGGAAAAAGATTAATCTTATTATACCAATTTTATGAAATTATGCTAAAGTCAACTTCTAAATTCTACAATCTTTGGGTGCAAACTATAGAGGCATAAGGTGAAACACAGCTATCACAAGATTTGCCTAGGGACGTAAGCACCCAGAGGAAGCTAAGTCAAAAGAAGAAATAAAATGATAATAATGTTGAAGTTTAAATTTTTTTAAATAATTAAAATGGTTTGTTATTATTTCCTTGATTCTACATGGACTAACTACTTCATTTACTTTTTTTAACATTTAAAAAAATATTTTATTTATTTATTTTTAGAGAGAGAGGGGAAGGGAAGGAGAAAGAGTGGAAGAGAAACATCAATGTGTGGTTGCCTCTCATGCATCCCCTACTGGGGACCTGGCCTGCAACCCAGGCATGTGCCCTGACTGGAAATCAAACTAGTGAAGCTTTGCTTCACAGGCCCGTGCTCAATCCACTGAGCTACACCAGCCAGGGCTATTTTTTTTTTAACATTTTTAATCTTTGGGGGAATTAATGTATATCTTGCTAAAACAGTGCAGCTATTTTGGATCATAGTTGATTTCTTCAGCCTCATAACAATTGAAATGTCTTTCTACTACAAAAAAATCATTGAGCATGAAGACATTTTTTTATATAGCTGAATGTCGGAATATATCATAAAAATATAGGAAAGCAACAGAGTAAGATTCTGAAAGGAATGAATGATTAACCAAGACTCTATAAATCTTTATTATTTACAAAAACAGGAGAACAGACTCATGAGCTATAGTTTTGGTTTTAATTTTTCTATTTCTATAAAGTAATCCATGCACAGAAAAATTACAAATGAAATCTGACAAACACCTGATTAAATTACTGCACAATAATAAATTTGGAGCAAGATGTAAAAGATGTCCTGAAGAGAATCCTAGCACTGAGAGGTGGGAGGACATTATTTTTCAATAACTTTATTTGTAATTATCTAGAAAGTTGAGTACAGACTCTATCAGTTTGACAGACTACATGTGATTAGTTTGTCTCAAAAAATTTGTGATGAAATATCAAAAAACCAATTGGATTTAGAAAAATTTGTCACAAAACAATTTCCTAAAATGTGGTTAGTTAAAACCAATATCAGTTTTTCAGAAAAATTACCAGCAATAAAACATCCAAAAAGTAGAAGAAAATGACCAGGACAGAGATTTCCAAAGATAAATATAAATAATTCAGAGAGTTAAAAATTTGTGAAATAAATCATAGGGACTTTATATCCAGATGGATTGGAATTTCAGAATTGGCCATTGCTTGACATTCTGAGCTTCAGAAGGTGTTCTAACCTTCATTTATAAAGGTGTTTAAACAATGCTCACTTTGTAGTACTGTTGTAAAGAGTGGTGATAATGCTGCCTGGCAAAGGACAAGCACTCAGTCTATGGTAGTCCAGCATCAGTCTTTCACGAACCGATAGAGGATGTGAGGTCAACAGGCTATGTAAACTCATTCAGCCGAGGAGTGACAGACAGAACGAGGACCTGTCATCCATGGCAGTTGATTGCCAAGGCAGTGTGATTTCCTCTGTATATCCAACCTGACCCTCAGCTGTGTCTTTACCCAAACTAAAGGGAACAGAACTGTAACTTATAGTATAATAACAAAAACATACAGCACTACTAGAGTATTTAAAAATAAACCACCAGTAAAAGGTTTGGTGCAGATGTTATAAAAACATTTACTAGTGAATTTCAAATTCTTGAAAGTTTTATAAAAACATTAAAAGATATTGTCACATTGCCGTTAACTACGAATTCTTTCTAATATTTAAGACTTTATGAGAATGTCCATTTTTCATATGATATGGTCATTTCTAGTGGAGCTATTTCAGACCTTTTGGAAAAATAAGTTTGTCCAACAATGAAGTCCAGAGTGACTTATACATAGTTTTATATTCTTAAAACAGTACTGCACACTAAATAAAGAGAAAAATTAATGAGATTTTATACATGTGAACTTAGAAATAATAAGTCATTCATTATTAATATTATTTACCATTTACTGTTGGACAGAAACTCCTCATGGTTGCTTTTGCAGGATTTACATGAGATCCTTGCCAATTCACTTTGCTTTGTCAGAAGCTGTGTTCAGATAATGTGAACACAAAGATGTTCCTGCTAGTGTCTCATCTTACAAAAGTTCAGTGCCTGATTTCAGGGCTCAAAGTTGCTGACTCCCGCTGCAGCTTTAGAGATGCAGAATAACATAAGAGGGAAAATTTTGGACAACCTTACTTAACCAAGCTCATATTGTGTGCTTACATCCAAAATAATTTAATACTAAAGCACTTCCTGTCAGACTTCTTCCCATCTCTCAGCTCCTTTCCTCTGCTAAGATGAGACTAGAATGCATTCTTAAAATGTGGATGATCGTGTCCTTATTTGTCCTCATTTTTCCCATGATTTCTTTGCAAAAATATGCAAAAATACCTGCTACTTCTCTGTAATCTATTTAAAACTTTTAATTCCCCTTTTCTTTAAATATTACATAGTAAATAGAGCAATTCTATTCTCTGTATCTATAATGTAGAAAAATTCTCTAAGTATCAAAATGTATATAGAAGTGAACAAAACATACTGATATTTTATAAATAGGATCTTGCCTTGGGAAGAATTACTGTACATCCTTAAATAAAGTGGCATGAAATTACTTAAAATATGTCATTTGCTTAGATTTCAATGATTGATTAAAGGCAATTAAGATTGATATATTTTCAAGTAAAAAGATCACTAAAATAATAAATTCTACCTCTTGTAAAAATCCTAATGGAATGATAATAATTAAAATACAAAATATTATGTGCTTCAAAATTTGACATTAAAGAAATAAAATACTTTGCATACTTATTTAAATATCACCCTTTGTTACATTTTAGATAAACTCAAATATCATTTAGTTTAACATCAATCTATTGTTTAACACAAATATACTTTATACTTACAGAAATTTAAGAGACCTCACAAATCATTGCTTGGTTTTACCTGATTGCTAAGTAGCAACAGATATAAGCAAACTTTATAGTCTGAATATTGTCTAATCTCAAATATTTTTTCTTTTTAAATTCAGTATGTTAAAAACTGTGTTCTGCAAAGTAACTATTCTACAATACTACTGCTAACTCATAGGCAATATCATCATCTTCTCAGTCTTCTTAAACAGGGAAAAAATGTGAGAACAGAAACAGAATTACTCAGAACTGTTAAGTTTGTCTTTAACACATTCTGTCTTCTACAGCATGTTTGGTAGTATATGGAATGACTGGACAATGTGTAAAACAAAGAAACATTTCATACTTTGATATGTGGAGGCAGTATAAACATTGTAGGACTTATTTATATGCTTTATTTTATATTCTACATTTTAACACACAAAAAATTTCCATCTCCAAAATATGATGAGCATGTCAGTGAGTAAACTAATAGGTGATTTAAGGAGGTGTAAAAGATGCCCCCTACCTGCAAGAAGAGCAAGCAGTTCAGAAATTTAAACTAGCAGTGTTAAACTTGATAAGCAAAAAAAAAAAAAGTGGATTTTAAAATGTTGTGGGGAAAGATGCAAAGATGATGGAGATAGGAATTCAAAAATCAATCTTTACAATCATATAAACATTTCCTGATTGTATGGAGTAAATTGAATTCTTACTTTCCTCAAACTTGGGAGCATTAAGAAAAACCAATAGCCCTGGCTGGTGTAGCTCAGGGGATTAAGCACAGGTCTGCAAACCAGAGGATCGCAGTTCGATTCCCAGTCAGGGCACATGCCTGGGTTGCATGCTGGTTCCCTGCAGGCCAGTTCCCAGCAGGGGATGCATGAAAGGCAACCATACATTGATGTTTCTCTCCCTCTCTCCTTCCCCTCTAAACATAAATAAATAAAATCTTAAAAAAAAAGAACCAATAAATAGGTTTCATATAGGTTTTTATTATGGAATTTTGTCCATATGGAGTTTATTATTTTTTAATTTTTATTGTTGTTCAATTACAGTTGTGCCCATCTCCGCCCCCCCCCGCCACCCCATTACTCTCCCTGACCTGTGGAGTGTATTAGTTTTAAATGTGTCTGTCAAAGACAAAGTTTTCAAAAAGGGATTGGTATATTAACATCTTGCTTACATTTTTTACAAATCAGACTCTTCTGCGATTTTTAAAAAGATTTTATTTATTTATTTTTAGAGAGGGAAAGAAACATTGATGCCAGAGAGAAACATCCATCAGTTGCCTCTTGTACACACCCTGACTGACCAGGACCGAACCAGCCACCCAGGCATGTGCCCGGACCCGGAATCAAGCCCGCGACCTTCTGCTTTTGTGGAACACCACAATCAGCTGAGCCACACCACACTGGTCAGGGCCCTGCTTACATTTTAATTGTCAATTCTTATCATTTGTTTCACTAAATTCCACTATTTCGGTTAGCCTTAATGTTTTATTAAGCAAATCATAACATGTTTACAATTAAATAATTATCTTGATATTTTAGAGTTTTATGTCTTATATTATTAACATGGTTCAGGAAGATTTTCAAATAATAAATTTGTAAGTTTTAATTAGGTAATAAATACTAACACTTCCAGAATTCAAAAAGGTCACACTAAAGTGATAATCAAGAACAAACTGCCAGTAACCAGAGGGGAGAAGAAAGGGAATAAGGGAAGGTTTTTAGGAACATCTATAAAGGACACATGGACAAAACCAAGGGGGGTTGGAATCTGGGAAGGGAGGTTGGAATCAGGGAAGGGAGGTGGGGTTGGTGGTGGGGGGGTGGTGATGGGGTAAGTGCTGACAATAGTACTGGAACAACAATAAAAAATGTGAAAAAAACCTAAAAGGTCACACTAACTGAGGTATGTTTTAATGTCTTTTTTCTTCTCTGTGTTGGATCCTAATTAGTTACTCTCTGCTTTAAAATATAGTATGCATTTTTAATTGGATTGTTTCTGCTTTTTGGTAATAAAAGCTCTTTATAAATTTTGGCTATTAACTATTGTATTTATCAGAGAGTATGTTCTCTATTTCAGTGGGTTGTTCTTTTTTTATTTAGTTGATGGTTTCCTTTGCTGTGCAAAAACTTTTTAGTCTGATGTAGTCCCATTTGTTTATTTTTTCTTTTGCTACCCTTGCCTGAGAAGATATATTGAAAAAAATATCACTATGAGCAGTGTCCGATATTTTGCTGCATGTTTTCTTCTAGGATTTTTATGGTTTCAGGTCTAACATTTAAGTCTTTAATCCATTTTAGAGGAGATCCAGCGTGTTCAGGGCGGTAATGACCATAGACTTTTAATCCATTATAAATTTATTCCTATACGTGGCATAAAAAGGTGGTCCGATTTCATTTTTCTGCACATATCTGTCCAATTTTCTCAACATCATTTATTGAATAAACTGTCTTTAGCCACTGTGTGTGCTTGCTTCCTCTGTTAAATATTAGTTGGCTATAAAGGCGTGGGTTTGAGAGGGGGGACATTTACATTACAAAATAACAATTACCTTCTGGAAGGCAGGCACCTTGTAGTACAGGCTTCCCCCATTAGGTGAGTATTCTAGGAACCCATCTGCATCGATGTATCAGCTGGTGGTGTTGTGAGAGGCCTGAAGCTGCACTCAGCTTCAGAAAACTTTTTGAAGGCTCTTTCAATGTGTTCGCCCATTTCATGATGGGTGAGCCACGAGCACATCTGTCCACACTGCACTGAATGTTCAGCAGCTTTTGACCTAAAACAGAATGACTCCCGTGCCTCATCCTCCCTATTCACCCCGCCTTACCCTGAGCAACTTTGTTTTTTGTTTCCCTGGATAAAAAAAGTCCTCACAGGAAAAAGGTTTGTTGATGTCAAGAGGTGAAACAAACAAACACACAAACAAAAAAGGCAGAAGCTCTAAAAGGCATCAAAATCAATGAGTTTGAAAACTGTTTTACGCAGTGTAAAAAATGTCTCAACAGGTATATTATATCAAATTGGGAAGACATTGAAGGTGGCTGTGGTTTAAACATGTACGAATAAATACACAATTCTTTATAAATAAATTCTGGGGTTTTTTTGGGGTCCCTGCTCATATTTCTGGGCTCTCTATTCTGTTCCATTCATCTATGTGTCTGTTTTTATTAAAAACTTCTCCATAGAAGACATACAGATGGTCAGTAGACATATGAAAAGATGCTCAACATCACTAACATCAGAGAAATGAAAGTTAAAACCACAATTAGATATCACCTCACACGAGTCAGAATGGCTATCATCAATAAATCAACAAACAAGATATGCTAGCGAGGATGTGGAGAAAAGGAAACCTTTTTGCACTATTGGTGGAAATGCAGATTGGTACAGCCACTGCGGAAAGCAGTATGGACATAGCTCAAAATATTAAAAATGGAACTGCCATATGACCCAGTGATTCCAGTTCTAAGAATTTATTTAAATAAACCTGAAACATTAATTCAAAAGAAAATAAACACCCCTATGTTCATTGTAGCATTATTTAAAATTGCCAAGATATGAAAGCAGCCCAAGTGTCCATCAGTATTGAGTGGATAAAACAACTATTGGACATTTCCACCATAGAATACTACTTAGCTATGAAAAAGAATAAAAATTTACCCTTTGGAACATCATAGATGGACCTGAAGAACATTACACTAAGTGAAATAAACCAGTCAGGAAAAGACAAATGTTGTAGACGATCAGCGGGTAAATACACACTCTCGGAGTCCAGAACCGAATTGATAAAAATTTTAATGGCCAAAGATTTTCCTGCGCAGGGGCGAACTTCCCCAACTGTGACCAGAGTCACGTAGCTACTCAGAGCTACAAAATGGAAGTCGTGCCTGGCTTACAGACTACTGTGTATTTATATTTTCTAGCAAGCAAGCAAAGGCATACAGAAGCAGAGGTGGCGGTTAGCTATTGGCTTATTTAAAAACGGCGAGGGTCCCTGATTGGTGGGTGCTGCTGCTGGCGGGCACTTTCTGGTGGGCCCGGGTTAGTTACCTTATTTGGCTAGAATTTTAAACCCAATTGTTCCCGGATGTTTGTTCATTACCCTGTTCCAGGAACTGCAGATTTAGGGTTGGGTAATGCCCTAGCTGTAATTTTCCTAGCTGGGTATAACACAAACACCATATGATTTCACTCATATGTGGAATCTAATGGACAAACTGAACTAACAAGCCAAATAGAGACAGACTCAGAGAGCAGCATGACAGATAAGGAGGACAGGAATTAGGGGGTGGAAAGATCTGAGCTAAAAGGAAAAAGGACTCATGGACATGGGCAACAGTGTGGTGATTATGGGGGGTTGGAAAGTATAAATGGTAAAGGAAAAAATACACTATATAATAAGATAAAATGTATTAGAAAATGCACTAGGATTAGATTATCACCTCAAAAAGACACAAGAAAAATAAAGTATGTGCAGAAATTTGACAATAGAGAATTACTGAAATATAAAATAATGTATAAAATATGAAAAAATAGAAAAAGTTTCACAATAGGTTTAAAAAAACAACTGTTTAACCTCATCAAAAGTTGAACTATGACTAAGTTTTCTAGAAGTACCAATCAATTGTTGAAGCTTGTTTAGGTACTAACTCCAAATCTATATCTGCAGCCCAAACCTCTCTCTAACGTTCTAGACCCTTACTTCACTTGCTTGTAAGACAGCTATTCCCAGAATGACCTACAGGCATCTCAAACTCGGAATTTCAAAAACTAAAAATTTCCAGTCTTCTTTTCTCATCCTATTTCTTATTCTGGGTAATAGTAATCAATTACCTATTTGTGGCCAAACTATCTCTGCAATAAACATCTACAGCCTAGAAAAAAAAGTGGATTCTATGGAATATTTCACTGTTGGTATTTTACAAAATGCCCCCCCCCACCAATTTTGTTGACTAAGTGAATGATTGAGTAAATAATAAATGATTAAACTGAAAAGCAACATGTATGCTGATCCATGTTTATTCAAGTGAAGAAGAATTCTCCTTTAACCCATGAACTCCTTTATGATTTAGAGAATAAGTTAATGAGGAGGAAAAGGAAGAGAAGAAAGACAGGAGGGAAGGAGAAGAAACCATCTGTTTACGTTGGTTTAACATACTAGTCCTTCCTGTTTGATGGGGGTAAAATGGGTGAGGCAGACTGGCTGCGAATAGAGGCAGAACCGGACTCGAACAAACGAAGTCACTGTCTCCTCAGATTTCTCATGGGCACCATTTCCTATGTTATCATTCTCTCCTGCCCTCATCTCTCCCACTTTGACAGCCAGTACCTGCATGCTCCACTTTCTGTCATCTCATCCAGGCCTGCCCTCTTCAAATTTGGCATGTATTTCAAAGTGATTCCCTTATTTTTCCTTATCCCCAAATTCTAATTTCTTCTATGCCTTAATCTTAACTTCCAGTTATAAACAAAAGGGATATAATAAATGTCAATTAGAATGTTAGTGATTAATATTAATCTAATGGTTGCTCCTTTGGGTAGGACCTTGAAGATAAAATAGAGAACCAACAGTTAAGGTCTAAAGGGAAAGATCTTGAACTCTGAAAGCTGAGAGAGCAAGACTGTTGCACAGTGGGCCTTCTGGTGCCTCCCAAATACCACTGTCCTCTGCAATTACTCCTGTAACAGAAGCAGCTCCTCCAATAGAAGATATCTATGCTCAATCAGAAACTGGGATGCAGACATTCCTTTCAAAAATAAAAGGGATCCATCACCCTCCTCTTCTATTGGGGATTTTCTTGTTAAAGAAGCAATTCCTATTTCAAAAAAGTCTTCTCTTTCCAGTTGTGCATTTAACTCCCATCAATGTCTATCTAACCACAACTAAAACACACTTGTGCCTCAGTAATCCCCCTGAGCTTTGTTGAAGCCACACTAAATGAGTGGGTTTGCTTTCCTTTATCATTTTTCTTTGAAGCAGAAGTTTGTACAATAAGGGAGTTGCCTTTGAAATCCAGCTTTCATTATGTGCTAGGTTTCATGACCTGCTGTGTAGGTGTGACTTCAATGTTCAAAACAGCAGTTCTCTTCCACCCCCAGGAATAAACTCTATTTACAATGGCTTTCTTTCTCTCACTTGTTTTTTGGGGGCTATATTTTAAAACTGTAAAAGAGATATAAATTCATACATTCTGGGAATAAAAAAGCCAACTTTCAGGAAAGTGGGGAGGGGTAAATGTAGGACCACTGTACTGGGTAGAACAGGGACTTAGAGTATATCTAGCACTAAAAATACATCTAGCTCATTCATTGTCATTTTTCCCCATTGAACACACCCCCTGAACTTAACAAATTGTTGATAATAAAAGTGGTAGTACGTAAAAAATGATAATGATTACAATAATAATGATGATGACAGCTGAGTTTTTGAATGAGCCATTATTCTAGCTATTTTATACTAATTAACCTTCAAAAAAACATTTAACCCTAAGACCAAATACAGGTATTACTATTATGCAAGTTCATAAATGATGAAACTAAGGTTAACAGACATTAAAAAAGTTGCCCAAGAAAACTTACAGAACTGAAATTACATACTGGTATCACTGAACTTGACCCCTATCACTTTCAAAATCCAACTTTGTAAAGCTGTCACTTAAAATAGCATCTGGAGAGTGGCTCCTGCAGCAATTTTTTACTGATCTCCCACTGAAATATAAAGACACATGTGAAACTTCTGTGACCAGGGAATTTAAGGCAGGAATACAAATGGAAATAAAAATGTAGAAAAGTGCTCATCCTCACAAATAATTGGAAAAAGTAAATTTAAATGATATTATTTTAATTTTAACCCATTAGATTGAAAAAATTAAAAAGATAATAATATAACTCATTAATTAGAATGCTGAAAAATAGGTACTTTTATAGCACTAGAAATAAAAATTGATGAAACTTTTAAGTAAGCAGTTTTAAAGTGTCTATCAAAATTTTAAGTGTCTACACTTTATACCAGCAACTCCACTTCTAGAGGGTTTACCCCTAAGAATTAGTTGTAGGCCTGCACAAAAATATATGCACAAAAATGTTTACCAAAGCTCAATACCTGGTGAAAAAGTTGGACCAATTGGTATATCTATTAATAGCAGAGAAGAAAAACATAGTTTTTCCATACAATGTGGTATCATGCTGCTGTTTTAAAAATGGAAAGGGGACAGTGACCAGAGGGGAGAAGGAAGGGAAGTTAAGGGGGAAAAGGGGGAGGGATTTGGAGGAACAAATAGGAAGGACACAGGGACGAGAACTAAGGGGAGTGGAAATGGGAGGGAGGTGGGGAGCAAGGGGCGGGGGAGGCTGGGATGGGAGAAATAGACAAAAAATTGTACTTGAAAAATAACTAAATAAAATTAATTTAAAAATAAAAAATAAAAATAAAAAAATAAAAATGGAAAAGTCACATGCACAGGCAGGGAAAGAGCTACAAGGGCATTTTAGAAGAAAAATTAATTTAAAACTCTTTATTAGTGAAAGGCATAATGTGAGCCTACATGTATGTATCAAACTCTTGCTGGTACATATTTCTTGGGAAAAGAAGCAGAAGTGGGAGGAAATTAGGGGCTTTTACTTACTGCTTTACTTTTTCTTTACCTGTCAATTTTGTACAACAATGTATTCCTTTCCTAGTTAAGTAATAATCAACTAAAAAATCCTAAATGCCAACAAGGGAAGAAAATAATAAAGAAAGGAAGGGATGGATGGAGGGAGACAGGCAGATAAAGTAGGTAAAAAACAACAAAATATAGTCAAATTAGAGTCTATTTATAAGAGACTTAATTACAAGCTTCAAGAAGAGAGGTATATAAAACTCATCTCTAGGGTCTAGCATGTAGTAAGCATTTATATTTATGGGGTACAAACTAAGATAAGTGAAGGTTAAAAGAAAGGGAAGATGAAAAACGTAAAGTCGAGAGAAAAGGAATAAACAGAAATTTATCATGTAAAGAAAAAATAAGTATCAAGTCACCAATATCTGTCCAAGTGATAAATTGAGGGTAAAAATGCATGAAAAAGGAAAAAGAGGAGATTTAATATCTATCAAAGTTATTTTCTTGGAACCTATGGCAGTCATAACTCTGTACCTCACCACCTCTGATTCTTCCTCAGCCCCATCAGGTACTCTGTTCTTGTTCACTATGCTTCAGCCAACCTAGCCACTTTCCATTTCTACAAATGCAGATGTTTCCTACCTCACAGCCGTCGCAGTTTATCCTGTTCCTTCACCCTGGTCTATCTCCACCTCTCTCCCTTACCCTCATCTGGCTCACCTCTACTCACTTCTCAGGTCTCAGTCTCATTGACTTTTCTCGCAATAAAGATTTTTCAGTGTCTTCTGTATCAGGCAAGGTGGTGGACATGGGAATTGCAAAGAACACTTTTCTGAACTACCCAAATAGGGTAGGTTTCCCATGTTCTATGCTCACTGCACAAGTAAGTACTCCCATGAGTGGCACACTTAACACAACTCAAATTAATGCTGAAATCAACATTCCTATGGATCACTTCCTAACAGAAAAAAAAAATCTACCATAAGCAAACTGCCAAGTCTTAGTGATGAGGTAGGCAGTCTTCTTAAAACCAGGCACAAGATAAAGACATCTGATATTAACATTGGGATTTTACATTATTCTGGAATTTCTCTTAAATACATTGAGATAAGAAAAAGAAATAAGAGATACAAAGACTGAAAATGAGATAGTATGATCTGGCAGGAAGTTGTCCTGTGGAAATAATCTGAATCATTCACAAGACGTAGTTATAAGAATGTTTCATGCATAGTATTGTTCATATTGGGACAAAATCAGTAACAATCTATATCCCAAAAAGTAGGCAAATGGTAGAATGAATTACTGTATATTCTATTGTGTAATAATACAGTGTTATAAAATTTGAGATTTGGGAGTACATTAATGACAAAAGAGTGTACAATTATAATTTAATATATATATAGTTTTATATTTAATATTTTAAACACAAAATTATTGACATAGGTAATATTTACATAATTACTTAAAATTTTTAGTATTTTCAAACTCTGTAAAATATACTTGTATTGCTTTCACAATAAAGAACAGTTTAAAACTCTAATCTCACAAAAGTTTAAAAATTTGAAGTCATAAAGAGATAATTTCTAGAACTGTTAAAGAAACTAATAATATCAAATGTAGAGAAGATTTAGATCAGGTCGAATTTCCATACATTGCTAATGGGAATTTAAACCTGTATGAACATTTTGGAGAATGACTTGGCAGCCTCTTATAAAATAATAAATTCACCTGCCCTGTGACCATGCAATTCTACTTGTAGGTATTTATCTGAAAGAAACAGAAACATCTGATAACAAAAAAGCTTGTAAAAGAATGCTCACAGCAACTTTATTTATAATTTACCAAAAAGGGCAACAACCCGAATATCCATCCAACATGAAAATGGATAAACAAATTATATAATGAAATACAATGAAATACAACTTAGAAATAGGAGGAGACAACAACTTATCCTCATGACCAAAATAAATCCCCAAAACTGTATGTACTAAAGAAGCCAGACACACAGGAGAACATATTGCATGATAACATTAATATAAAGTTCTAGAACAGGAAAAGCTAATGTATGGTGATAGAAATCTAAACAATGGTCATCTCTAGTTAATGGGGAGAAAGGTGTGAGAACTGGGAAATGACATGAGAGAAATTTCTGGGGTTAATGGAAACTTCTACTTCTTGATAGGAGTGTAGATTACATGGGTGTAAGCATTTGTCAAACTCACTGCCCTGTACAATCAAGATCAATGTTAATTCAAAAGAGCCTAGACACCCCAATGTTCATTGAGGTGCTATTAACAATCACCAAAATATGTAAGCAGCCCAAGTGTCCATTGGTAGATGAATGCATATAACAACTATGGAAATGTTCACACAATGGAATACTATGGAATATTTACACAGTGGAAAAAAGAAGAAAGTTTTAGCCTTTAGAATAGTATAGATGGATCTGGAGAACATTATGCTAAGTGAAACAAGACAAATACCATGTGATTGCACTCATATGTGGAATCTGAAGAACAAACTGCATTAACAAGAAAAATAGAGACGGACTCATAGATAGAGAGCAGGATGACAGCTAAAGTGATGGGGGAGAGACTGGGCAAAAACGAAAGAGGACTCTTGGGCTTGGATAACAGTGTGGTGATTTCCGGGGGTGAGAGAGTATAAGGGGACTAAATGGTAATAACAAATTCATTAAATTAAATAAATAATGTATCAAGAAAGATCAATGCATTTCAATGTATATAAATTATAGCTTCATAAAAATTAATAACAAAAGATTTGGAAGACACACTTAGGTGGTCAAAGATAAAAATCAATAGACCTTTTATTACTCCACAAATATCATGAAGTTGGTGCCACCAGTTTGTAAGACTTACCACCACACAGGGGTAAACTAGCAAAGACACCTGTATTGCTTAATTTTCTGGTCATTTCTACCATTTATATTCCATTTGCATATTCTATTAGCTTCTATTTAAGTTAATGACATTTCCATATTTCTCATTCATTTACATCTATCTGATTAATTTGCAAAGACTGAAGAAAGCCCTACAAGAAGGGGGGATGAGAAATTGACAGAAAGAAACAAAGAGTTTATCCACACTCAGTGAAGGACCAGAAACACCACACATGGGTGGTAATTAAATATGTAAGCTCTACAGTCTTTATGACCTGAGTTTTGCATATTGTTTCTGCCACTTACTGACTCTATGTCTCTGAGACAACTTCATTATATTAGTATTAATTTTAGCTTATTTTAAAAGCTTTCAAAAATTCAAGTTAAATTCAATTCTTTAAGAATATACTATTTACAGGAAAATGTACCTTAAGTATATACATATATACCTGATAACATCTCAGAGCACATAAGATTATTTTGAAAATATTGTCTAGAAATTTATTGTAAAATCCTGATCGAATTCTCCTTCAGTATAAACAAGTTTGTCATTTAATGAGTTATTAAATTCTGATATGAGTGCGTTTTTTGCTAATATATTTCAACTATGTTTAAATTTGAAAAAACATTTTTTTGTGATATTTCGGCTGACAAATTCACTCTTCTTTCTGGCCTCAGGTAATGCCTTTTTCCCAAAAGGCACCATATGTACAGATAAAGTAACAAAAATCCCTATCTTATCTATCAATGTATAATATCACTACAATTACAAAAAAAGTTTCTGATTTGGGGCTGATCTAGAAAAAAATTGTACCTATTTGCTGGTGAATATTCAAATCAATTCATATCAGAATTGTTGATATCGCCTAAGAGTTACAACTGGTTTTCAGCAGACACATTGTATAGTAACCAAATATCACAAGAAAATAGTCTAGAATATAAACAACAGTATTATGTTACAATCATCAAACTCTTTAAGAGACTATAACTTAATTATGCCAACCACTAAAAAGAAATGATAATTAATATAATGTGATAGAGGTGCTAATTATCACTCCAATGGCAATATAATATTATATATAAATGTATCAAATCAAAATATTGTATTGCACACCTTAAATATATAAAATGGTATATGTCAAATATATTTTAATAAAGAATAGTCTAGAACATGATTTGAGGAAGTCAGTTGGAAATAATTAAATAGAGTATTTTTGGTTTATAAAATTAAAGTGACCATAATCACATGTCCAGTCATTAACATGAATGGGCTATATGCAGTTAAAATATTAAAAGTTCTGAAATAGATGGAGCACGGGAGGCTGGGGAGGTGAGAACAACACCTCCACTCTACCACACTCACCTCCTCGGGACATCTTGGTTTGCTGGTGCCTCTACCTGGCATATTCTCCCTTCAGATGAGTGAGGTAGAGACTGGTAGTGCCATTATCTTCCCAGACGTGGGGACTGTGATTTCTCCCAGGAAGATACCTTTAAAATGGTGGCCTAGGTAAACATAGTTTGCCCTCTCACACGACCACACAAAAATTACAACTAAACTATAGAAAAAAAACGTCACTCAGAACTGGCTGAAATCACGTTGAATGGAGGTCCTGCAACCATTGAATTAAAGTGGAAATGACATTCACTCAGACTGGTTTGAGGGGTGAAGACACAGAGACATGGAATGGGCTGGTCCCACACCCATGTATGGCAGATAAAAAGTAAGAGCAATACCTCAGGAGTGAGAGGTCCCAGCCCCACACCAGATCCGTCCCCTGTCCAGGGTTCCAGTACCTCTCACTGAGGTCCCCATGGCTTCTAGCCATAAAAACCAATGGAGAATGAGCCAGTGGAAGAAAGTACTAGATTCCCAGGCAGTTCCTCTTAAAGGGCCTGCACACAGACTTACTCAGACTCACTCCTACTGAGCTCCAGCACTGGGGCAGGATCTTGAAAGACACCAGTGGCATACAGGGAAGAACTGAACTGTCTGGCATGAGGGCAAGAGCTATGGTACAGCTTTCTCCAAGACAGAACTGCTGGAAGAGGCCATTGCTTCTCTTCTGAGCCCTCTCCTCACAAGCCACAGAGCACGGTGGGCACTATATCTGAGACTCCATCAACCTGGCTCACATTGTTTGTCCTGCCCTGCTGATTCCCTGATACTCTGCCACACCTAACTTACAGACCCACCCACGCAATTAACAGTGACTTTTCCATACAAATGACTTGTCTTGGCACATGCTTCTGATCTTCCTAAATCCTCTCAAACCCCAGCAGCTGGCATCAGTGAGCCACTATATCTTGCTAAGTAGCCCCAGGTGGAACACTAGCAGCAGCTGGCCTTGGTTCACAGCCTGGCCTTGCTTGAGTACCACCAAGCCCAGCACAAGAAGCATCCAGCTGCAGATCAGTTTATAGCTTATGTCAAGTGGCCCCAGACAGAACACAAACAGGCACCAGAGACCTGCTGAAGTAAGCCCTGCTCTGTGGAGTGAGGCCCAGCACAGCTGAACCTCCACGGAGAGCAGAGGTTTGTATTCAGTGGTCACGACCAGTCCTTGAAGTTGAGTGGTCTGGATAAATACCTCCCATTGACCTGCCAGGAGCAGTCAAAGCTCAACTACAAGAGGAGTGTGTAGTCAGACCACACAAAGGGCACACCTCGAGTACCCACCTCCCCTAATAGGGGAGGTCCTGCCTCCGGGCACCATAGTACACCTACAACACTAGGCCATACTACCAAGACAGGGAGTCATAGCAGTTCTTACCTACTACATAAAAACAAACACAAAATGAGGTGACAAAGAAACATGGCCCAAATGAAAGAACAGAACACAGAGACAGAGAAAGAACTAAACAGAGATAAGCAATCTTTCAGATGCAGAGTTCAAAACACTGATTATAAGGATGCTCAAGGAACTTAGTGTGCACCTCAACAATATAAAAAAGATCTAGTCAGAAATGAAGTATACAGCAATTGGCAAAAAGAACAATTGATAGGGAATCAACAGTAGAGTGGATGAAGATGATAATCAAATCAATGATTTGGAACATATGGAAGTAAAAAACAATCAACCACAACAGCAAGAAGAAAAGGAATCCAATAAAATGAGGATAGTATAAGAAACTTCTGGGACAACTTCAAGCACACCAAACTTTGCATCATAGGTGTGCCAGAAGAAGGAAAGAACGAGCAAGAATTTGAAAAAATAATGAAAGAAAACTTCCCTAATTTGGTGAAGGAAATAGACATATAATTCCAGCAAGCACAGGGATTCTCAAACAAGATGGACATAAAGAGACCCATGCCAAGACACATCATGATCAAAGTGCCAAAGGTTAAAGATAAAGAGAGGATCTTAAAAACAACAAGAAAACAGCAGGTAGTTATCTACAAGGGAGTTCTCATAACACAGTCAGCTGATTTTTAAAAAAAAAAACTTCAGGCTAGAAGAGATTGGCAAGGAATATTCAAACTGATGAAAAGTAAGGACCTACAAATAAGAGAACTCTATCCAGCAAAGCTATCATTTAGAGTTAAAGGGCAGATAAATAGCTTCCCAGACAAGAAAACGCTAAAGGAGTTCATCATCACCAAATCATTATTATATGAAATCTTAAAGGGACTTATTTAAGAAAAAGAAGATCAAAACTATGAAGAATAAAATTTCAATAAATACATATCTATGAACAATTGAATATAAAAATGAATTAAACCAAATAAGTAGAACAGAAACAGAAGCATAGATATGAAGAAGGGGTTGATGGCAGCCAGATGGGAGGGAGGATTGTGCGAATAGGTGAAAAGGTGAAGGGATTAAAAAGCACGAATTGGTAGTTACAGAATTGTTGTGGGGATGTAAAGTACAGTACAGGAAGTTGAGAAGCCACAGAACTTACATATATGACCCACGGATATGAACAAAGGCATGGGGATTGCCTGAGGGGGTGGTGGGGATGAGTGGAAGAGGACAAGAGGGGAAATATTGGGATGACTATAATAATCAATAAAATATAATTAAAAAATAAAATTTCTGAAATAATATATATGAAAATGATAGACATTTTATGTCGCTTTTCCTTGTATAAAGTGTGAGTGGTGATGGAGTAAGGAAAGAGATATTCTTCTAAATAGAGGAATCACAAGTATTAAGTCCCTAGAGTGCATGTCTCATCAAGTGACAGAAGGATATGACAGAAGTGTCAAAAGAAAAGGGAGAGGAATTGGTGTTGAAGTTGTAAAGAGAAGTTGCCAATCATGCCTACAAGTGTGGTTCAGGATTTTGGTCTCTATCCTAAAGCAGTGAAAAGCTATCACAGGATTTTTTAGTAAAGAGAGTGGTTTTAAAATGATAAAACTGAATTGAGAGAGGACCCTGGGCTACAGGGTAGAGAAGATATTGAAGAAGAACTTGACTGCAGGAGGATATCATACAAATTCAGAGAAGAGATAATGACATCTTGGTCCAGGAAGGTGGCAGTAGAGATGGAGAAAAGTGAGTCCATTTGATAGTGCAAACTTGATAGGAATGTGATCAACTGGCTATGGAGAGAGAGGGAAAGAGAAGTGTCAAGGAGGATGCTGTGGTTCTAACTTACTCTCAGATGGATGGTGGTGGCATTCCTGAGACAGAAGAGAGTAAGAGGATTGGGTTTTGACAAAGGAAGTTGGTTTTAAACGTGCTGACGTATTGAGACACAAACAGAAATATCGATTAGGCAGTTGAGATCATGGGTCCAGAGAGAAATGTCAGACTGTTAGGCAGAGGCATGGGTCCAGAGGGAAATGTCAGACTGTTAGGCAGAGGTAATAGGAGAGAAGGTCTAGGGTTCCACTGAATTCCAGCTGCCTCTGTTACTGTATTTGAGTCTCACATGTTGTCTGTTTTTGTTACATCTATCTCATGTAGCCATGTCTTTAGCTTATTTCCCATATTTATCTCACTGGTGAGCCACCAGTGTTTGCCTTCTGCATTGTTGGTTCATATGTTGCTGCACTTAACCATTCACTTACCTTCAGGCAAGCATTTCTCTGTTTGTTTATTTGTGTCATAAACAAAAACAAACAGAAAATCAAACCCAAAGCCTCCTTTCTAGTGTGTGCAGCACTTATTTTTTCTGTTAGCCACTTCATGCTGCTAACACCTGAAATAAATTAATTAAAGTAGGAGAGCTTTCCTCTACATCTGATTTCTTTTACAATCAACTTTTACGTTTGAGCCCTCTTCACGATTTACAGACATTTTAAAATAAATTTTCACTTTAGTTATTTAATGGCCTGAGGTAACAGCTCAGGCATTTAATTTCAGTAAGTGAATCCTGAACAGTTCAAATAGCCCTTCTCTCTCTATTCACTGCTGATGTAAGAAAATTCATCAGCTCTTGGTTTTATTTTTCTTTGAGGAAAGCTAAAAAGATTAACTATGATTTCTAAAGGTTTGAGTGTCTATGTGATAGTGAAAAGCACAAGATTAATAAAGAAAAGTCCCATTTCTTGTTTCTCAGACGAGAAGAATTGTTTTTAGGTTTTACCTCCAGCTATAGAAGAAGACATAAAGGATCATTTTTAAGGTTATGGTTCCCAGCCTGAGAGGTATATGAGAAATACCTATGACAATTTCAAACAGTATACTTGCATGAAGACCACACTCCAGGAAACTTATTTGTAAGGTCTGAGAAAGGGTCTGCTTATTAAGATTTTTAAAAGCTGCACAGAGGATTCTGCAATTTTGCTTAATAGATGTAAGTGACACCCACCCAACCTAAGCACATGAGACTTCGTTGAAAATAATAGTCACTGACCAGCAATGAGTGTCTGATAATAGTCTAAATAGGCCAGCTAGGGCCTAACAGTTAGAAGGGTAAGAATCAAAGAATTAATTTCATAGCAGAAAGGGCCAATCCCACATCACAAGAGCCAGAAGTAGGCAAAGTGCTTATACCAACATTGCCATCACATGTTGTGCTAATCCCTAATTGATTCAGGTGTAGAGGCACCTTTAAATAGAAGAAAAAGAGTAGGACAGAGCAGCCAAACCATAGCTTAGGGAAGCACTGGTATATGCTGAGTTAAGGGGGCTGAATTAGTTTGGAAAAAATATTCTACAGATGAGTGCTGAAGCTCAAAGACAGAAGGTAAGTAAATAGTAAATATGGATGATAACAGCTCCCATAATAATTACATATTAAAATTGGACTGCCATAGACCATCAAGGGTTATGACCTATTTTATTTATTTTAAGCTTCTCTGCTATTATTATTTGCCTTGCTTTGCTATCCTTTCTATTTTTCATAAAGAAAATGAGAGCAAATGTTTTAGAAATGAGACTATGAGTGTTACCTCTAATCTATTTTAAATCTGGGTCCCAAAGCTAAAAATTGATGGCATTGCTGAAGTGTCAAAAAATGATCCTATCTGAATATGCTGAAATAGAGAATAACATATACCTTTAAGTGTCCTTAGCAGTATTACAAAATTGCATTGAACTTAAATTTAGTAATAGTTTAGGAGAAATGATAAACAGAGAAGTCATAAGAATGAATAAATACGTTTTAAAAGCATTTAAATTTCTAAAAAATCCTGCACATTTCTAAGACCTGTGAAAAATAAGAAATTTTGCTAATTAGCATTATAAAGATAATTTGACTGTCACAGATCTTGTGAAGAAAAATAAGGAAGAGAAAAGGTGGCAATGAGAATCATACTTCTCTTGAACTTACACTTTTTCTCAAGTCTACTCAGCTTTCCTCCAAATAAAACAAATATCTCCCTATCAGGTATGTTCCTTAGGTTCTACTGGTTGGGTCCTGATACAGATATTTAAAGGAAAAATGGAACCCTATGCTTTGCTTCTACAAACACTAACATGCAAGCAGTCAATTAATGGTTGTTTGAGAGGCCTTGTTTTTCCTCTCTTGGTGGCTACTGGAAGGGAACCCAAATCAAGGTTTAGTCAATAGTGTCTTTTCTTAAAATAGCCTAATTCCACCTCTCAGGGTTAATCAAAATTGGGTCAGTGTAAAACAGTGGCCAAGGCTCCCGTGCTCTGCTGGCATTCGGCCCATGTATCTTCTCTGATCTGTGGTACAGAGACACAAGGGGACATCTGGAGGACTGAAGTGAAACCCCAGAGGGATGTATCATTTTGAAATACTGCGGACAGGTAAACCAACAAAAACAGGCTCCCCTTTTGTCCTCAGGAAGCCAGGTTGTATATTTATAGGTGTGTGCAGGAGAGCATGGTTTTTATAGATGTGGAAGAGGAAGATAAGACAAAGCCTTGGTTTCATGACAGCTCAACTCTAAAATCTCCAATAGAGAGAAAAAATGAGTAACTCCTTGTCATGGTTTTCCCTCCTATTGCCTTGGAACCATGTGATTCCATCTGGGTGAAGAGAGAGGCCACAGGACAGAAATCACTACATACAAAAACATGAGGAGGGGTGCTGTGCAGCACCTTCAGGGATGCTGCCTGACTTCTGGATGGAGAAACACTGATACAGAAAATCAGGAGGCTTCAAAATGTTGAGGAGATAGATACACTGCACTCCAGCCTAGCAAGATCTACCCTCCAAAGTACTGACAAAGCTCAACTGAATACAAATAAGTGGTGGACCAAGAGCTCATGGCCCAAATGAAACTTGTTTTAGCAAAGTAAAACTTTAATAAAATTTAAAATTATGATCCAGGTAGCTAAGCCATGCTTCTCTAGGCTGTCAGAATTTAGAACCAGACAATTAACTTGGGTTCCCAGTATCTCCATTTGAAATACAGGTGAGGCCTCACTATCCTGCCCTCTTGCTCAAGTAAGTCATTCTGCCTGCAAAAAATGTTTAAGAATTTTAAGTTCAGGATCTGAAGGGCCTGGTATGTCACAAAAAAGAACAGCAGGTCGAGACACTAGCAGATGCTCCAAATGAGAATCGTCTTTGTAGTTGACAGAAGAGACTGCATGGGAGAATTACAGCATGTCAAGGTGACCTTTTAGTGAAAACGTATCCAGGTATCCTGACCTGAATCTGAAATTACAACATTGTACATTCATGCATCTGGGTAGAGGCTTTTTAGTGTTTAAGAGTTCCTTATGAAAGAACAAATAACCCTGGAAGGTACAGGTCCAATGAGCAAAGCGCTCACTGGGAGATGAAAAAATGGGGTTGGAGACTGGACCAGACAGGAGCTATATTTTAACTGACAGCCAATATTTTCAGTAAAGGAGCAAGAAGTAAATATTTAAGCTTTCCAGACCACACCATTTTCATCACAACTAGTTATTTCTGCCAGTGTAGTGTGAGGTCAGCCAGAGACATACAGACAAGTGAATGTGGCTATACTGCAATAAAACTTTATTTGTAGACACTGGAATTTGAATTCCATACAATTTCCACATGTCATAAAATATTCTTCACTTTGATTTATTTTTCAAAACAGGTGACAGAGCATAATTTGCTGGCTCCTTTTGTATTAAGAATTAAAACTCACAAAATAAATCTCCCCAATTTCACTTTTAACTGGGATAGGCCTAACGATAAATATATACTAAACTCCTAGGACAGAAACTGCTCGGGCAAAAGGTTTCAATAACTTCATAATCATGCAACTGTAATACACCCCCTAAGTCTTTAAAAATATGCTCTTTTCATTGAATTTGAAAGATCTTTTTAAATTATGAGTAAACAGTGGTTTGCATTGTGATCTTAGGAGTATCACTAGGCATCATTTTCTCCATTTGCAAACTGAAGATGCTTATTAATGTTATTTCTCTCTCTCCTGGGATTTCTTTAAAATTAATTGTCACACATATTAATGCTATAAATGCATGACGAAACTTGGAGAGTGAAACTTTTGTAAATCTACTTTAAGAAAAAACAAATTCATGTGTAATAGTGTTAACAATTAAAAAAAGGAAAAACAAATGGACATAAAAATGCCACTTTCAAAATATTTGTAGTTCCTTGAATGGTAATCATTCAGTACACCTCACTACCTATGCTAATACTATCTCCAACTTCCTGCTTCTCTTCCTTTCAGAAGAACTTCAGAGAAACATCTGTGGTTTCCAATTCAATCTGTGCTCTCAGCAACCCTTTTATGGCACTTGGACTACCTCTTCTTCCCCTACAGTAGCCACACTGAATTTCTAACAGTTTTCTCCAATCTCTACCTCATTCCACTCAAGAATACCAGAGGTAAAAAATGGTATAGGAAACAGAGGACTCAAATAATTTATATGTACAACCCATGGACACAAACTAAGTGGGGGGGTGGGGAATGCTGGAAGGTTGGGGGGCAGAGTGAAGGGGGGATAAAGGAGAAAAATTGGGAAACTGTAATAGCATAATCAATTAAAAAATACTTAAAGAAAACAAACTACAAAGAATACCAGAGGGGAGGAAGGTCGGGGGGCTGGGTGAAAATGGTGAAGGTATTAAGAAGTACAAATTGGTAGTTACAGAACAGTCACAGGGATGCAAATTACAGCACAGGACATACAGTCAATAATATTATAATAACTATGTATGAGGCCAGGTGGGTACCTGAAATAGTAGGGGAACCACTCTGTAAAGTATATGATTGTCTAACCACTATGCTGTATACCTTAAACTAATCTAGAATAATATTGAATGTAAACTGTCATTAAAAAAAAACCAACACTCAGTAAATGACCTTATTCCAAGTCTAAGACAGAAAATCCAAGGTAGAATATTTTCATCTTTGTAGCCTGAACCCAAAATTATTGATAGCTGCCTCAACAACATCACTGTTTCACTAGTCTCAGATATAATTCAGATATTCTTCTGGCCAAAGTGGAAATCTCACCAGTACTCATGATCCTTTTCCCTTCAGTTAGGTGGTCATGGGCCCTGTTCTATCAATTATTCTATGTTTCCCTGTATTTTCAACCTGCTCTTCTCTCTTTTCTCTAACAGTTTATAAAAGTGTTCCTATCTCTCAAGATAAAATTCCCTCAATCCCAAGTCAACTCTTTGGCCATGTGGTCAGACCCTCTTTCTGCCTACCTTAGACCAAGCTTCTTGAAAGAATGCCACATATTTACATCCTCTGCTTTTCCATCTTCAATCTACCTCTGAGCCCACAACAAGCTGACTTCTATGGCAGTTACAGTTCACAAACTACTCAAGCAAACATTTTCAATAACTTCATAATCATCAAATCCATAGATTCATTTTCACCTGGGAATTATTGCAAATGGTATTAGGAAGTGATCTAAAACTCTATTTTTTCTATATAATCTGACGATTGTTACTATACTATTTAATACAATCCCAATAAAAATCCCATTAAGCTTTTGCATTGAGTTTGACTAGCTTTTCCTAAATGATAAATATGAAAGAGTAAAAACGAAGTATATCCAGAAGATTTTGAAAGTTAAGATTACCAGCTACCAATCACTTAAATCCCAACAAAACTACAATAATGAAGACAATGTGACAGGGGTCCAGCAATGCACTATTGCAGGCCTCATTTTTCTTCACTCTGTATTACCTGCTACTGTTCACAACTGCCTCTCCTTTGAGTCCCCCTCTCATTTCTGCAAAATTTCTCTGTTGGGGCTGGTTCACTCTCCTGCCCCTTTCCATCCTTTTTTTTTCCTTTATCGGTTCCAAAGATTCTATTTTCAGATGTCTTCTTTTCTTACTCTAAACACTCCCCAGGGAAAGCTCAGAATTTGTCATGATTTTAACTATCATTATCCAGCCCACACTATTTCTCTATTCCCTTCCCAAATAAGATTCCTAGAGTTTAGGGTACATAGCTTTTTTTACCTCCTCAATAATTATATAAAAGTACACGGCTCAGGCTGCTAATGACCTCTATATTGCCAAATCCACTGCGTGATTTTCTCCTTTCATTTTATCTTTTTACTCCATAGTATTCCCACAAGCCATGCTGTTCTCTTTTGGATTCTACAATATAACACAGATCTGGCTTCCCTCTATTTTCTTTGGCTACTCCACAATTATTCAGAAAGGATTCTTCTATTCTACTCGACTTCAAAATGTTGAAGGGTCAGTGCCAAGCATCCTCTCTCTTTTTTTCTTCCTACGTTTCCTATGTGGGTAACCTCATTCACTCTCACAGCTTTACACTCCTATGTGTTCATGCTTATGATTCCTAATTTATAGTTCTAGCCCGAACTCCTGTACTCAGCTTCCCACTCATGAAACTCTACTTCTGTTTCTTACAGGTAGGTTAAACATTAGGGTTGCCAGCTAAAACAATGCATATAAACCACATATAATGTTTTAGTATTAATGTGCAATACTTGTCACAGACTTATACTAAACCATTATTCATTGTTTATCTAAAATTCAAATTTAATTGGGCATTCTGTTTGATTATGTGCTAAATTTAGCAACCCTACTTAAACTTATGTCCAGAATGAAACTCTTTTTTTAATTGATTTGAGAGAGAGAGAGAGGAAGAGAGAGTGGGTGTGGCAGGAGAGAGACACTGATTTGCCGCCCCACTCATGTGGGCATTCACCGTTGCTTCTAGTATGTGCCCTGACCAGAATCAATCCCACAACCTTGGTGTATCAAGATGATGTTCTAACCAACTGTGCTACCCTCAGCCAGGGCCTAGAATTTTTCCTTCCCCCACTGTTAAAACCATTCTCCTTCCATTATTTCATACTTTCTTTTTCTTTTAAAGATTTTATTTATTTATTTTTAGAGAGAGGGGGAGGGAGAAACATCAGTGTGTGGTTCCTCTTATGTGCTCCCTACTGGGGACCTGGCCCACAGCCCAGGCATGTGCCCTGACTGGGAATCAAATCAGCCACCCTTTGCCTCCTAGGCCAGTGCTCAATGCACTGAGCCACACCAGCCAGGGCTCACACTTTCTTAATTTTAGTAGATAGCACAACTCTTCCTTTACCTAGTTCCTCAAGCTACAAACCTCAAAGAATCAAATTTAATTTTCCTCTCTTCCTCATCTCTCACATCAAACTTATCATGAAGCCCTGTCAGCACTCTCTCCAAGTGTGTCTCAGATTTAGCCACTCCTCTCCAGCCTCATGGCCACCACTATCTCCAATACAGACTAATTCGATAGACATCATTTTTTCTCACTTTTACAGTTACCCCTTACTAATTCTCCACAGAGAAGCAGAAAAATTAGTTTAATACCTAGATAGGATCATTTATTATCCTCCTCCAAATCCTTCAGTAGATTGTTATTGCATGTCAAATGAAATGAAACTCTTTACTCTGGTCTGTAGACCTCTGAATGAATGGCAACTGACTGTCTCTTCAAATTACTGTTTTCACTCTCCTACTCTGCTTCTGTTTGCTACCCATGCAGGTCTCCTTTAGTCCCTATAACACTCCAGGCTTCTTCACACTTCAGCACCATCACAGATGTGAATTTCTTTTCCTGGAATACTCCCCCATCCCTATTCCTCAACCAACCCTCCACCCCAGTTTATCCTTCAGACCTCAGATTGAATGATGCCACCACAAAGAAGTCTTCCTAAAAAAATCCATTAGTCTTCTACTCTCACTTTACTTTTTTATTTTCCTTCATAGCACTTATTAGTATTGGCATTTATTAATTTATTTACTCACTTATCTTTACACCAAGATTATATAAACTCCATTCATAGCATCAAAGACCATGCCTGTTTTGGTCACCATCCAAAAACAATGCCAGGGAAATTAGTATACTCTCAAATTAAACAAACAAAAAAAGACACTGATTGACTGACTTAATGGATGACTTACAAACCTATTTCTCTGGTGCCAGACCCAAATGTCTAACATCATTAGCCACCTGAACAATTTATCTCAACTCCCTACAGAATGAAGTCCAAATGCTTAGCCAGGCTTTTCTGGACCCATACTAAAATATTTGTGTACCCTCAATGTGTTATGTACGCTCTAGTATCTGTGTATATGTGCCTCTCTGCCTAGCCTATTTTCTTACCTCCTTTCAGTCTGACCAATGAAATTCGTTTTTCAAAATTCTTTTCAAGTTCCACTTCTTTTTAGAGTGTTCCCAGACCACCCTTTAACCACTTTTTATGCTTCTATAATACCAGCACATACCCCCTATTAATAACTAACATTTATTGAGAACATTTCATAGATCATTAATTGTAGTAAGTTTATAAAGATTCCACACATTTCTATCTTTACCATAGCCCTATGAGATTAGATTTATTATCCCTATATTACAGAGGAGGAGACTGAGAAAAAAAGGAGGTTGGTAATTTACCTAAAGTTTAAGAGCTCTTATTTGAGAAGCCAGAAGAGGCACCAGGACAGACAAACTTTAAAGTCTATGACCATAATCTATTCTTTACTATTATTCCCTACTGCCATGCCAAGTACTCAACACACTTAGAATATGTTTTCATATATCTTCTGTTTCTTTATATTCATTTCCTCATTAGCTTGTGAGCCTCTGCTGGGCAACCCAGTATCAAAATCATCTTTGTTAACCTAGTTAAATATTCATGAATAAACAGTTAATAAGGGCATAATTTATGATTGTGCAAAGTCTTTTGATTACATAATATTAGAATGGGCTTTAAAAATGAAGATCTGAAAATTTTGAAAAAAACAAGATTGGTCTCATAGTATTTTTCAAATAAGAAACTCAGTATATAATACATTAATTTTTAAAAAGTTATTTTTCAGACACTTGACACATAACTGGCTTTACCATTCAAATAAGCATAAGTAAATGTAAATGCCTCAAAAGAGGAATGGAACTTTGATAATCATTAAGCATTTTATATCTCATAAGGCATATATGAGTATATTATAATCTCTTCAGTTGATATTCATCAATTCATAGTTAGTATAGCTGCCACCAGCTATAGCAGGAGGTTATTTAAATGATTTTTTTAAAGAAACACAGAAAGAGACCCTTAAGCTAAACTATTTTTCTGCACTCTCCTCTTTCTCCCCATATGAACCCTTATTGCCACCCTGACATTTGTATACATCTACACACATCCACACACATACCTCTAAGCTGTTACATACAAGGTCTGTCCAGAAAGTATCCAGTCTTGTACTATGAAAAATAGAGCCATTTATTGAAGAAGATACAACGTACAAGAAACATTGTACACAGGACAATGACACCCAGTCCCCTTCAAAGGAGGCAACTTGGGACCTCACACAGTTCTCCCTATTGCCATCAGCTGCCCCATTGTATCCTTTTTTTTTTAATCTCATCAACAGTCTGACACCCCTTCCCTTTCAAAGGTGATTTTAGTTTGGGGAAAAGCCAGTAGTTGCAGGGCATCAAATCTGAGCTGTAGTGGGGCTGAGTCACCTGGATGATTTGATGTTTTGCCAAAAAAACTCTATACAAGACATGGTGCATGAGTGGGCTCATTGTTGTAATGAAGCTGCCGATCACCAGTTGCCCATAGCTGCAACCTTCTGAATCATCTGGTAGTTTCCACAGAGGAATGTTCAAGTCTCATGCAAAATTTGATACAGATCCGTTGCTCTACTTACTCAGTCATTTTGAATGTGATGGCCACACAGTACACATGCTTACTCAACAGCATGTGTACCACCCCCACTGACTAGTACTGTGAAGTTATCATTGTTCACACATGCATATTCCATGCAGTCCACTCTCCTTGGCTGAAAGGTTACATGGATGTCATAAAAACCATTCTCACGATATTAACAATGGTTGGACTTTTTCCAGACAGACCTCATGTATGAGCTGCTCCTTGGGTTAAGTCATTAAAGGATGCCACTAAAATGTCAAACTGTGTAGTAACACAATGAGCAGAGCAAGGACCATATAAAGCCATCACAATGGTGCCATTGTACACCTGAAACCTATATAGTAATTTTATTAACTGATGTTCCTCAAAAAATTCAGTAAAAATACGAAAAAAATTTAAATGGTACCACATAGACACTTGGTTTACTTAGTTAACTAGCAGATACCTAGCAAAAATGAAGCATAAAACACATAAATGTCAGTGAAGCATAAGGGAATGAGGAAGTTAGAAGAAAGCATGTAGGCCTAGAACTTAGATTATTAAAATAGGAGTGGGTTGGCTAGATCTACTTTTTAGAGTTTAAGATAAATTTTTCCTTGTAACCATGACATAATACAGCAAAGTAATTAAGAGCTATAATGAGCTATACAGTCAGACAGACCTGAATGTTAATCACAGCTTCCCCAAGTAATATTGAATTGGTTTTTTAAATTCTCTACACTTTGGTTTACTCAAATATAAAATAAGAATAATACCATCTTACATGGGGACTATAAAGATTCCATAAATTCAAAGTTATACCGTATAACATTATACAACTTCATTTCTTTTATTTCATTTCATTTCAAATGTTCTTTGCCCATTTTTCTATTATTTTTTCTATTTCATATTGATTCCTAAGAGGGTCTGTTTGTTTTTATATTAAGAATGTTAATGCTTTACTATTATATCAAAATACTTTTTTCCAATTTGCCTTTTAATTGTAATTGTTTAAATGTAAAATTTAGTTCTAAAGCTTATACTTAATGATGTGAAAACCAAAAGAGCAGACCTTCCTGATTGCTAATAAAAGTAGCTTTAACAAAGAGTAACCTACACATGAGCAAAATGATTTTTAAAGTAAGAAGAAAAAGAAAATATTTTAAACTCTAAATCCAAGCTGGGGACTGAGCTGCACTAAGAACTCATAAAATACTTTCTTATCGACAAAAGACACTTGGGGACGCTTGTTGTATGTGAGATGGAGGTCATAATTTTTAAGATCAAATTTCTTCTGGCACTTTTAGTAACATATACCACACGTATTTGTCAGAAAAAAATAAAAAGCTAATAAGAATTGAACGCATTATATTTTATTTGAAATACATTTACCTTCATATATTTAGGGGAAAGCACCTGTCAAAATACATTCCAGGCTATGTCAAGTTCCAAATACTTGAGAACTGGCTAGTAAATTATGGAATAGGATAGTTCTGAGTAAATTTGTTATATCTAGGCTGGCTACAGCAGTTCCTCACATGTAGAAATCTTAAATCTTGATGTAATTCTCTGAGGAGTGGGCTAACCCTAGACAAAAGAGTTTCAGATCCGTGCTTATCACCAAGACCCTTCATATCCTCTATCAGTAGTTGTTCTTCCCTTACTATTTCCCTGAGTCTGAAACTGCCAGAAAAGGAATGACAATTATGTGGAAGGTATATAATTAGTTTCCTTGCTAACATACATGGCTGTTAAATTTAGCCAGTAACAATCACCTTTCAGAATAAATCCACTTACTGGCTCAGAATCTTTTATAACAGAGTGCTCCAATAAACTGACAGGAGGTGGCAATCATGTTTTAGCTCAAGTTCACTTATCATTAAAATGACAGCTAATCCTACTTAAACAGTAACTTTATTTTAAATAGGAAGCTCTTAAAGGCTGGAAAACTTTCAAGGGCTAAATATATGAAGCCTTAACATTTTAGAGATAAGTGTATTGATGCCTGGTACGGGAAGGCTTAGTCCACACTTCCTTGATCCTTCTCTGCCCTGCACCCAATGCAATGCTGCAGCTGACACTATCAGATTTCTTCTGTCCTAAGGAAGATCATTTGAAAGTTAATTCAGAAAGCATAATTATACTTCTATGATTTTCACGCTTAGCATTTGAGGCTTTCTTTCATACATATGTTTAAATGTATTTCATGGAAAAAAACTACAGAGGGAGGCTGGGGGGGTGGAGGAGGGTACAGGGGGGCAGGGATAAGTGCTGATGAACAGAGACTTGACGTGGGGTGGTGAATGTACACAAAGTGTAAAGCTGATGCACTGTAGAACTGTGCAATTGAAACCTGGGTACTTTTGTTAGCCAGTGTCACCCCAATAAATTCAATAAAAAGGAAAAAACCAGGAAAATAAAGAAAAATTATACAAATAATATTAGGTATCATGATTAAAATCAGTCATTTCAAATCCATCATTTTAAAGAGAAAGGATAGTTAACAGCAGAGTATTTAATCTCTCAAATCTCAGGTCACTAACACTAGACATTGAATAAAAAGATTTTGGGTATAATAACATGATGTAATAATAAGATATGAAGGAACTGAAACTCTCGTGAATTTTTGGTGAAAGTATGAAATGGTCTGGCCTCTGTAGAAAAGAGCTTGGAGGGTCCTCAAAAAGTGAAACACAGACCAACCGTATGATTCAGTAACCCCTCGCCTAGGTTACAATTGAAAGCAGGCACTCAAGCAAATATTTGTATTCAGATGTACGTGGCAGTGTCATTTACAATAGCAAAAAGGTGAAACGAACCCAAATGTCTATCGATGGATGAAATGATAAACAAAAGGTGCCAAATGCATACAATGGAATATTATCCAATGGTTAAAAGAAATCAAGTTCTGATAAATATTAAAACACTGACATACTTAAAACATTACAGTAAGTGAAATAAGCCAAACACAAGAGAACAAATAGTGTATAATTCCACTTATATGAAGGTACCCTGAAAAGACAAATTTGTAGAGGCAGAATGAAGAAAAGAGGTCACCAGGAGCTAAGGGAATGGGGAGTTATTCAATCAGTGAGGAGTTAGGTTTGTGCTCTCTTTCCCTCTGCGGCCATTGCAGAAGCGCCAGGGGTCAAAAGGAAGTTCGTCCCTTTGTGACTTCTGACTGAAGCAAATCCACAAAAGGCATTCCAATGTACTTTCCCACATTCACAGGAAGATTATGTCTCCTCCTCTTTCCAAAGAGCTGAGACAGAAGCACAATGTTTCGTCTATGCACATTTGAAAGGATGATGAAGTTCAGGTTGTGTGAGGACATTACAAAGGGCAGCAAATTGGCAAAGTAGCTCAGATTTATAGGAAGAAACATATCATTGACACTGAATGAGTGCAGCAGGATGACACTAATGGGACAACTGTCCATGAGGGCATTCATCCCAGCAAGGTGGCCATCAGCACACTAAAGCGGGACAAATGCCACTGAGATCCTTGACCATAAAGTCAAATCTCACCAAGTAGGAAAGGAAAAGGGCAGATGCAAGGAAGAAACAATTGAGAAGATTCAGGGATAACGCCATGACAGTTGTGCAATGATGTTAAGTCCTTATTCCACCTTCCAGGGACTCTTTTCTCCTTGAAATTTCATATGAAAATGAGTTGTACTAACATTTGACATTTTTAAGCTGTGAGAAACCATACCCTTTCGTTGGAATAGCTAACAGAAAACTATGTTGTTATATCCGGTGAAAAATGTAAAACAATTTCAAAATATTCAATGTTCAAGATCTTTAAAATACTATTTTAAAATTGCTATCGTTTTAGAAGAACTCACTGGGTTGAAACGCATTCACAGTTTTACTGACAGATTCAATCTTTAACCAAGGACACAGCAACACATGTAATTAGCTCCCTAAATGATTGTGCAGAATAAAATTTAACTTGTCCTTTTGGCGTCATACCACAAGTCTCACCCCCAAATAAAATGGAATCTAGTTTGTGTTTTTTACTATGATGAAATGTTAAAATAATCTTTGACCAAAGATTTTTGGTACTAACCAGCTGCAAAGTTGATGTTTTGGCTTGGTTAAACCTCATTTAAAGTTTTCATAATTAGAGTTCTCTGGAAGAACAGCACAACTGAAAGACACAACTTTCTGTATCATCTTATGTCTCTTGATATGATCACTTAATATTTCATTTTAGAACAGAGAATTATCTGTTACCATTTCAGCATATTTGCATGCTTTCCAGATGGATGTACAGGATCAGCAGCTGGGTTTGACATTGCCATTGCTTTTCTTATGTTCTTTATTTGTCAGTTCACAAAAAAGTCCAATATAAATAAAAGAGGCCTAAATTTCCAAATGATCCATTTCAATCGGACCCTAAATAAAATATAGTCCAGCTCTAAAAATATCTAAGATGTTATGTACCATGAATTCTGGTGAGACTGGATTAAAGAACACCACTGACAACGCTGGATAAAAGGAAGGAGGGAACAAGCTGCAGATGCCAGCTCAGGCTCCTTCTCTAACCAGGCGTCCCTGCGCTCTCCCTCAGGACGTCTCCACGTAGACGGAAGAGGCGACTTCTCTTCACTGTGCATCTAACTAGATGCCTCAGCCTTCATTAGTACATGTCAGTTGTATCCCTAGCTTCATTCACTATATATTAATTATATATTACATATGTTATGTTGTTATATTATGTTATATTATTTATTATATCACACAGCTTCACACTCAATAGAAATATAGAAAAGCTGCTATCCAATCTTGACAGGGATTATAATCTCAAATTTGGTGGGACTCAGTAATTACCTTTTGATAACTCATTGAGAGCAACTATATTTAAGAAAGTTTATGTGAAGATCTTGCAGTCATCCCTTTTTCTGGATCCAGGATGGCAAACAGAGTTCATGCATAGAAACTGTTTAGAGTCTACTGGATGAGGGGGTTTTGGAGGCTGATTCTGGCCCGATGAGAAAGAGGACCATTTATGACTTGCTACATTTAACAATATTCTCTGTACAAGAATCCATTTAAGAAATTTCCTTCAAGACTTAGTGTTAGGAATATTCAAGTTTCACCTGAGTGACTGGTTAGTTTGTATCTCATGCACAACGACTTGTTTTTTTCTCTTCTTTGTGCTGGTTTTAGAAAACAACAACGACAAAATCTCTTCTTTGTAGCATTGGGCTAGAGCCGTACACCTGCCCTCACAGAATCTATTTTACATCGACAGCCCACACTTGATTTCAACTACATTTTGCTATCTTTATTGTCACTTAGCCTCAGTTTAATCACTTATATGTTTCATCTTCTAGAAGTGTTTTTTTCTGTGTGCTGGAATAAGACTAAATATAAATATCACATGGGCAACTTAAAATCTCTCAGAGGCTGGGTTTTCTTTTCTAAAAATAAGAGGTTGCTCAATTCCAGTTCTGAAATTTTGTCATATTTCTAGATAAAAACTGGGGAATTGGTCACAAATTTATTTATGTTTGCTGACTTTATTAACCTATTTCCTAAAAATATCCCCCTTTATGTTTTGTCGCAATCACTGAAAACTCATTGATCCTCCCGAAGGCATCCGTTTTAAGCTAGACAATGTCTAATTTATGTATTCCAACTAGTTTATATTTAAAGAAATTTCACCAAATGGTACGTAAAAATATCTGTTCTCATGACAGTGACAAAAAGTAGCATTTCCTATGAAGATACAGAGAAATTGACAAGGTTAATAAGTTGGAAAGTGTTAAGTAACATTGACATAGATTAAGATACCAGTCTAGCAAGAATGATCTTAGTTTTCTTTTTATCCGATGTAACATTCTACCCATCACATATCACTACTCCATTTAGCAAAACACGCATTAATGAAAAAAATCAATTAAAATGTATAAAGAACTATGTGCTGTACACTGTGTAAATGAATTACATTACATAGAAAGACTTTGGAGCAGGTTATTAAATAGACCTTTCAATCCTACCTGTCCTGGAAGTGACAGGTTTTTTAAAAAGCAGTTCATTTTACTAGGTAACTGGGGTGAGATATTTCTCAACTCCACTTGCCTACTACTTTATTATGTGTACAATTTAGCACATATTTTGTTGCAGTAGAAAGATAATTATTGGTTAAATTAAGAACAACTTTCCTGTTTGCATTTTCTTGCTGACTTGAAGACTGATTTTAACTTGTGTTGTATGCTTATGTTAAAAACGATTTAAAAATAACTGTTAAAGTCTATAACATTAACATAATGGATACATTCTCCCTGAATCTCAACAGCGTTTGTCGGTTTCTTTTTCTAAATGTTACTCGAAGCTTTGTAATAGAAGCCATTCACAGAGAGCTTTTTTCCTTTCTTTTTAAAAAAAAATTTCTAACTAGAACCCTGACTGGTGTAGCTCAGTGGATTGAGCGCAGGCCTGCGAACCGAAGGATCCCTGGTTTGATTCCCAGTCAGGGCACATGCCTGGGTTGCAGGCCATTTCCCAGCAGGGGACCCGTGAGAGGCAACCATGCGTTGATATTTTTCTCCCTAACCCTTCCCCTCTAAAGATAAATAAGTAAACTTAAAAAAATCTCTGAGAGATTTCCACCAAGATGGAGGCATAGGTGGAAGCACTGTGCCTTCTTGCACAACCAAGTTTAAAAATAACAAAGTTTTAGCAACGAAAATGCAGCCAAACCACAGAAAATTGAACTACACGGAAGTCTGACAACAACGAACCCTTCAGCCAAACCAGTAAGAGGGGCAGAGCCAGCAGCAGAGTGGGGTCGGGCAGAAAAGATCCAGCAGACCTATCTGGATGTGGGACCCAGGTGCACCAGCAGCCATGGGCCGATTCCAGGTGTGGAGAAGCAGGTGGACCCACTGAGGGTGCAAGGCAGTGGACCCACTGAGGCTGATTGCGGTCACACATTCGCACGCAGATAAACTGATGAAGGAGCGAGCGGTGAGACAGACTGTCCAGGCCCCAGTGGCGGGAAGCGGCAGTGGGGACTGCCATTGTCCCTCTCTGACCCTGCCCCCACATACAGCATCAAAACCCAGCAACCTGGGTAGCCCTGCCCTGGTGAACGACTAAGTCTCCGCTCCTCATACATAACAGGCACAAACAGATAAAAACATGGCTCAAGAACAACTCAGAGCCCCAGAGCCAATAAATCTAAGCAATGAAGAACTAGCCAAACTTTCAGATGCATAGTTCAAAACACTGGTGATCAGGATGCTCACAGAACTGGTTGATTTTAGTCACATATTAAAGGAATGTATGAAGGCTAAACTAATTGAAATGAATGGAAATGCACAGGAAACCAATAGTAATGGAAAGGAAACTGGGACTCAAATCAAAGGAGTGGACCAGAAGGAGGAAAAAAATGACCGAACAGAAAAGAATGAAGAAATAAGAATTCAAAACAATGAGGAGAGGCTTAGGAACCTTCAGGGCATCTTTAAACATTCCAACATCTGAATTATAGGGGTACCAGAAGGGGAAGAGGAACAGCCACCAGTGGAAAACTTATTTGAACAAATAATAAAGGAGAACTTCTCCAATCTGGCAAAGGAAATAGACTTCTAGGAAATCCAGGAAGCTCAGAAAGTCCCAAAGAAATTGGACCCAAGAAGAAACACACCAAGGCATATCATCATTACATTAACCAAGATTAAAATGAAGGAGAGAATCCTAGAAGCAGCAAGAGATAAGGGGACAGTCACCTACAAAGGAGTTCCCATCAGACTGTCAGCAGATTTCTCAAAAGAGACCTTATAGGCAAGAAGGGGCTGGAAAGAAGTATTCCAAGTCATGAAATCCAAAGACCTACAACCAAGATTGATCTATCCAGCAAAGCTTTCATTTAGAATGGAAGGACAGATAAAGTGCTTCTCAGATAAGATCAAATTCAAGGAGTTCATCATCACCAAGCCCTTATTATATGAAATGTTAAAGGGACTTATCTAAGAAAAAGAAGATAAAAAAGATGAACAGTGAAAGGACAGCAAACTCACAGTTATTAAGAACCACACCTAAAACAAAAGCAAACTAAGAGGACAGCTGATCAGGAGCAGAACCATAGAAATGAAGATCATGGAGGGTTAGCAATAGGGGAGTGGGAGAAGGAGAAGGTGGGAGAAGGTACAGAAAATAAGTAGCATAGATGGTAGGTAGAAAATAGGGGGGGTAGGGCAAGAATAGTAGGGGAAATATAGAATCTAAAGGACTTGAGACACGTGGTCATAAACTAAAGGGGGGATAATGGGGGAGGGGGTGTATAGCGTGGAGGGGAATGAAGGGGGGGAATAGAACAACTGTAATGGCATAATTAATAAAATATATTGAAAAACTATTTTAAAGCAAAAAGAAAGGGATTTTTTAGAATAAGAAAAAAAATTTATAACTAGAACAATTTCTACTGTCAATGATCTCTGTAATGAGCTCCAAACCAATCTGTACAACTTTGCTAACACGGGGGTCATATGAATTCAGAAAAGGTGGAAACTTTAGATTTTTATTTTCTTTCCAATGGCAAAATGAGTTTCTGAAAGCAAAAGCACCACAAATTCTGACACAGCACTGGTTTCATAGAATTAACGGGATGACCCAGGGCAGACACCTCCCCAGAAAGCTTTGCTCTGAACATCTGAGCATTCATCCGCCCCTGACTGAGAAGCATACAAATGCTTATATTACTCTTCGATTTCTCAGAACTGAACCAAGGGACAGGCTCTCTCAACTGCTCTACAAGCTTTTTGCAACAGCACTATTATTCTGGGACAGTAATGTAAGACCTAATAAAAGGTCATGAATAAATTCATTCTTCAAAGTATAATCTGCTCAAAAATACATTGGTCTATTTCCCATATTCCAATATGGCTTAAAGAAATAAAAATGAAATATAATAAATGTCACAAAGCTTTCTAGATATGAAAAAATTAACAATATATTGGGCACTGGCAGAGTAAGTTCTTTGAGAAGCCAAAGAGATGATGTAAAAGATAGTCTTTTAAGACAATGAAGAACTCAAGCTCTAGGCTAAATAGAGGAAAATCTTCTGTAGAAAAAAAATGTTATAATAAAGTTTCATATTTTTAGTCCCTATTTCTTCTGGAAAGCTAAAAATATAACTTTCATACTCTCTAGTCCTATCCTACTATACAAAGATTTCTGCTTAATAGAGAAGCCACTAGGATTTTGAAAACTTCAACTGCTTAAAAAAAAAAAAAAGAAGAGGTCACTTTATAATAAAAAAGGAAGATCATAACCAGGGTACCTGGGTTTACCTTTGCTTTGCGAAAGTGGTAGACCACCAGCATGCTAATGAAGTCGAGCAGCATACACAGGGCTTGGAAGGAGATGATAGCAAGTCGTAAATACTTATCCTCCTGGACAAAGCAGGGGCTGTCATCGGCACAGTAGGGGCAGCCCTCCCTGCAGGGTAGGCAGACATGGGCTTCTTCTGACACATCTTTTGTACTTTCTGCAAAATGGTGATCCGGACCCCTTCCTGAAAGTTCCAAATAAAACCAGTGTCATTGCACCTCTGAGACAGGTGAGACTGAGTACAGAGTCAAAACACATCTTCACCTTTTTAATTGTTTTCCTTCTATTAAAGACCTTTGGCAATCTTCTTGCTAGAGAGGAGAGTTATTTTGCCTTTAGACTCAAACAAAATTCTTTTTATCCATTTAATTAAAAAAAAAAGTACCACTCAGAGTAACTGAGAAAAATTAGCAAACATGGAAATAGAACTCCTTAAATGCAGCAAATAGTTTTCTAAGTCCTTTATATCATTATCTCCCACTCACCAACAGATATCCTCTATGACACAAATCATATTCCATAAATATTTCTTAAGGAATTAACCAGAGGCAACATAAGAAAGTTGTATCTTTCCTGCAACAAATAAATATACACAACTACTTGAAACTACTTGACCTAGATGACAAAAAAATCCAAAATGAGGCTTTAATTACTCCTTAATTCAGCAGGAATCTCATCTACCAAGTTCATTAGGTCTAAATTGGATTAAATGGTACTTAATAGACCATTATTCAGTGTGCATTAGCATAATGATGGTACATTCTTTGCCCTGAGTACAATCCATACTTATAAGTTACTATGTAATTTCTCAATTTGCATACCCATAGGACATTGCCTCACTGTTAACTAACTGCTGCTATTGCCTCCCCTTTAACGTTAGGTTATTCTATCTCAGTTATCAAACTGAGCTCTGAAGCCTCAGGGTAAAGATCTCTTTAATTGTTGAGTATAGCATTGACAATCATCCAGTTAACACCATGTAGTAAAACCAATGAACAAACAAAAACACCTATATCCAACTCAATATTTCAACATGAAAAATGTTATTGAATATACACCCAGTTTAGTATATTACACAACCACATAGTTTGGTATATAATACAACCTCGATTGATTGAGGAATTTGGGAAAACGGTTATTCTCATTAATAGTATTTTAATAACAGAAAATTTAATAGAATGTTTTTATTACTCTCCCCCTTATTAAAGGTTCACAATTCTTCTAAAATATATTTGTCTACTTTATTTTAATAACTATAACAGCAAAAACAATTGAATATTTCTTTGATTCCAGGTATATTGTTTTTTAAGAGCCATCATTCTGTTACAGAGCAAAAAGTATGTAGATTTCAGTGTCCAGCAGATATGGTACCCATTCTTAGACAGCTTTGTGGCATTAGGCAACTCTCCTGACTGCTTTGGTTCTTAGTATATAATATATGAAATGTAAATTGTGTAGGGGTTTAAATGAGATGATGTATGTATAATGTGGGGCAAAAGTTGGTCATATGGATAATAATATAATAATGAATAAATAATATAAAGATAAACTGTTTTATGTACTCACAACTGTAAACCCACTTTGCCCTGCCCTATAAATCACAGTGTAACAGGGTGCTACTAAGGGGGAGGCCCCAAACAGAGATTTGCAATGGGGTCCAGAACTCGGTGTCCAGGAAGTATTAGACAAAAGTATATATATAGGATGTCCTCACCCCCATAAGTCTGAACTGGGGAATGGGACATATGGAGCAGGGCCATTGAGAGTTGTTTTGAATAGCTACAGTTTTGCAGATAAACTCTAGAACAGTTATTTAACATATCTATAACTTTTAACTGGTTTTATAGATATGTTAAACAGCTGTGGCCATGGTTTGAGCTGTGGCCATGGTTTGAGCGATGTAACTGGGAGGCAACTCCCCCTGGTTATAGAGCCTGCATGAGAGGTTGGAGATGATTAGCTCAACACCACAGGCCCATACCTGCCCAGACTTACTACATCAGCCCAGTAAAGCTAGAAAAATACAGGAATGCTGGCACCTGTGGCCAATTGTGGGAGGAGTTGGAAATGGTGTGACAGAGGAGGATTGGCACTGGGATTTAAACCCAGGCATGGCAGCCATGTGGCATCTTTGTGGGACCACAGGGCTTGGACAAGGAAGAACCACGGACTTCTATTTCTTTTTCTGAGATACAGTACTTGGGACTGGGCAGGGAGGGAAGGAAGGACTGTGCCTTTCTGGGTATTCTAAAGGACTTTGGGATCTCAATAAAAACATTAAGTAATTACTCTTAAGTTTGTATAACTCTTTAAATAAATAATCCCCTTCATTTTTACCAGTCTCTGGCATTGAGAGACATCTTTATCTGGTGGTCGGCAAGGTGAACCTAGTACAGGGTGGACAACCCCCAGAGCACAGGAGTTGGTCCATTCAGCAACAGTATATTGTTTCACCACCCTCACCTCCCCAGCCCAGGTCTGTTCTGTAACAACAGTGCCTAGCTTTTTCTTTCTCTCCAAGTATGGAAGGTACAAAGAGAAACTAGGAACCTACTTGTGCCTAAAGAAAGGCACTACTTGATTAAAAAAGAAAAGAAAACAACAACAACAAGAAAGTTCGAAGAAAAAGTTGAGGTAGGGAGGGAGGGAGTGGAAAGAATAAGTCCCATTTTAGACAAATTAAATTTGAGGTCCAACTCATTGTTCAAGAGAAATATATAATAAGAAGTGAGAAATAATACAAGTATTATTTCTTGTATTACTGGAGTATATGAAAAGGATCAGTATGAGTGAAAGAAGCTGCTGAGAGCTCTGACAGTCAGTGAGGTATTGATAAGGGAATGCAAAGAGGAAAAAGCTTAGACAGGCAGAAGTTTTTATAATATAGTAAAAGGAAACTTAGATTTACTGGAACAAGCTGGAATGTGAATTAAAGATGATAAGTGAGTAAAAGCCCTGAGGTTTAATGATTACTTTATCCTTCCCTGACTTTTAAGGCAGTAGTTTCCAAAGAATGGTAGAAGGAAATTAGGTTGTCAGACCTTAAGGAATAAACATGATAAAGTAGAATATTATTTCAATAAATGTTCCAATGAAGGAATAAACATGATAAAGTAGAATATTATTTTAATAAATATTCCAATGATAGAAAAGCTCTGATTAATAAAAATAACAATTAGAACTGTACACAAGATGTTTCCTCCATAATTCTTAAAGCAGCCCAGGAGTTCTGGCCAAGATGGAGCCATAGGCAGAAATGCTTCACTTCCTCACACAACCGAAAGAAGGACAATAACAAATTTAAAAACAAAAAACAACCAGAACTGCCAGAAATTTAAACTTCATGGAAATCTGACAACCAAGGAATTAAAGAAGAAACATTCATCCTGACTGGTAGGAGGGGTGGAGACAGGCAGCTGGGGCAGAGAGGATGCACAGCCAAGGAGGTGGCTGGTGGAACAGTCAGTTCCACACTTGTGGGGCATTAAGCTGGGAAGAACAATTGGGAAGCAAGACAGACCACAGAACCCAGGGTTTCAGCGTGGGAAACTAAAGACTCAAAACCTCTGGATGTAAAAATCTTTGAGAGTCGTAGCAGGGGGAGAAACCCTCAGTCTCACAGGAGGTCCGTGGGAGAGACCCACAGGGTCCTAGAATGTATACAAACTCACCCACCTGTGAATCAGCATCTGAAAGGGGGCAGTGCATTGTGGAAAGTGAGGGAAGTGATGAAAAGTGAGGCTAGAGTAGAGCCAGAAAGTGGCATTGTTTTCCTTCTGACTCCTCCCCCACATACAGCAAAGAGGGTTGCCCTGTCCTAAGGCTCCACCCCTTACAATATAACAGGTGCACCAAGACAGAGAAATATGGCCCAAATGAAAAAACACATCAAAACTCCAGAAAAAAACTAAGCAACAAGGAGATAGGCAACCTATCTGATGCCAAGTTCAAAACACTGGTAATCAGGATGCCCACAAAAATGACTGAGTTCGGTCACAAAATAAAGGAAGAAATGAAGGCTATATAAAGTGAAATAAAGAAAATATACAGGGAACCAAAAGTGAAAGGAAGGAAACTGGGACTCAAACCAAGGATTTGAAACAAAATGAAGAAACAAACATCCAAACAGAACAGAATGAAGAGACAAAAATTCAAAAAAAAAAAAAAATGAGGAGAGGATCAGAAAGCTCTAGAACAACTTTAAACATTTCAACATCCGAATCATAGGTGTGCCAGGAGGAGAAGATGAAGAACAAGAAATTGAAAATTTATTTGAACAAATAATGAAGGAAAACTTCCTCAGTCTGGCAAAGGAAATAGACTTCCAGGAAGTCCAGGAAGCTCACAGAGTCCCAAAGAAACTGGACCCAAGGAGGAACATACCAAGACACATCATAATTAAGTTATCCAAGATTAAAGGAGAGAATCTTAAAAGGAACAAGAGTAAAGGAGAGGGTTACCTACAAAGGAGTTCTCCTAAGACTATCACCTGATTTCTCAAAAAAAAAAAAAAAACCCAAAAAAACAAACAAAAAAACCCCAAAAAAACCTTACAGGCAAGAAGGGGCTGGAAAGAAGTATTCCAAATCATGAAAGGCAAGGACCTACATCCAAGATGACTCTATTCAGCAAAGCTATCATTTAGAATAGAAGGGGAGATATAGTGCTTCCCAGAGAAGGTCAAGTTAAAGGAGTTCATTATCACCAAGCCCTTATTATATGAAATGTTAAAGAGACTTATCTAAGAAATAGAAGATAATCAAAAATATGAACAGCAAAATAACAAACTCACAACTATCAACAACTGAAACTAAAAAAACAAAAACAAAATCTAAGCAAACAAGTAGAACAGGAACAGAATCACAGAAATGGAGATCACATGGAGGATTATCAGTGGGGAGAGGGAGAATAGGGGGGAAGGTACAGGGAATAAGAAGCATAGTAGGTAGACACAAAAGAGACAGGGGAGGTTAAGAATAGTATAAGAAATGGAGAAGCCAATGGATTTATGGGTATACCCCATGAATATGAACTAAGTTGGGGGTGGGGTACTGGGGTGCAGGGAGAAGAGGAATTAAAAAAGTAAAAAATAAAAATAATAGTTAAATCAGTAAAAGAACGTGGGTTTTTTGGTATCTTTGAATTATGAGTGAGAGCTGAATATAGCTACAGTCAGCAGAGGAAGGAATTAGAAACTAAGGGACAATATGGGAAGACTAAGAAAAGACTTAAGAAGTTAGGGTTGGATGTAATCAAGAGCATAGTTGAAGAAATTAACTCTAGAAATGATTACTTTTCTTCTAACACTAGAAAGAAGTAAAAGTGGATTAAAGATTGTTTTAAAGTAGTTTTTTATAGTGAGGAAGGGTGAGCTGAAAACTGTTTTGAAGTAGAAGAAATAAAATGTGGAAGCCAGTCTTGTATAAAGTTCTACACTTCTCAAGAACTCAGGTAAGAATATGGATTGAGACAGAATAAGGCCAGTTCTGGAATAAAGACATGAAAGAGTAAGGCAGCAATGCAATACAAAATGACTAGTTGGATCACTTGTAGAAAATCCAGTTAGGATAAGACAGTATGATTCACTAGGAGATGTGGTCAAGGCAGCTTTTCAATTTTCACAATTATCAGTAGCCTAGAAACAAATGGGGAGGATGGAGCAGTTGAGAGAACATAGCAAAGAGGACTATGAAAGTGGCATTGCAGGGAAGGAGGAAAAGCCAATGCAAGGCTGTGTAATGGAGCTGCAGCATTTGCTCACCTCCTGAGCCTGAGTACAATGAGGGGTTAAAGACAGAAACATTTGCCCATCATGAACCTTTCTCATTGATCAAGGGTGGCTTCCAGAGTCATTAGCTACCATACATTTTCTGGGTTAAGTACTCAGAGTCCAGAGCAGTTTCCTTCATCCTATGTCACGGCTTCAGTGATGTCCCACGGCAGAAAGGAGAGTTAGATGTAGGGCATGAATTACCAGTCTGAGGCAAAACAAAAATACATCTGCTTTTAAGCAAAGTTGTTCAATACTTTCAGAAAATAGTGATGGCAGTGGCTAAAGTAAGAGGGCCAAGTAGTATTTGAAGATACAAAACACGGGTATGTAATGCAGACACATTGAGGAATGACAGGGCACATAAGTTAAAAGCTATTAAGTATGAAAGCCTTGGATATTAAGAAAACAATAAATTAACTCTCTTGAGTACAAACTGAATAGTCATGTAAGTGAAAATAGAAAGGGTCATCATTCTATTTTTTTTTTTAATTTTTATTGTCATTTAAGTACAGTTGTCTCTATTTTCCTGCCACCACTTTCCCTGACCCCAATCATGCCCACCTCCCACCCTCAATCCTACTCCCCTTTGGTTTTGTCCATGGGTCCTTTGTACATGTTCCTTTATGACCCTTTCCCAAATCTTTCCCCCATTACTCCCTCTCTGGTTACTGTCAGTTTGTTCTTTATTTCCATGTCTCTGTCTCTATTTTCCTCTCTTGTTTGTTTTGTTCGTTAGGTCTCACTTATAGGTCTCACTTATAAATACAGATCATATGGTATTTATCTTAGGTAAAGAACATTGTCAAGGATTCAGATGGTCTGATAAAAATGACAAAAATGTCAAAAGCTCTAAGATCAGATTTGAGAGAAACTGGGATTTCTCTTTTTGGCCAAGAAGGCAAAACAGGGATTAAATTTACTTTACCACTAGAAACAAGAACAAAAAATGGACAAAATACTAAAAAGCAAAGTTTTACAGACACTGGACATTGGTGATCAAGAACAGTGATTTCTAATAAGTATAAACAAACACTTCTCAAACAAACCTAGCTACCATAATCAGAATCACACCAAAAATCTGTGTTACATTTACACAATGGAATACTACATGGCAGAAAGAAAGACGGAGCTCCTACCCTTTGCAACAGCATGAATGGAACTGGAAAGGATTATGCTGAGTGAAATAAGCCAGAAGGTGAAAGACAAATACCACATGATCTCACCTATAAGTGGGAGTTAATCAACAAAATAAATAAGCAAGCAGAATACAATCAGAGATATGGAAATAAAGAACAAACTGGCAGTAACCAGAAGGGGGCGAGGGGAATAATAGGGGAAACAAGTGGAAAGGTTGTGAAAGAACATGTATAAAGGACCCATGGGCAAGGACAACTGGGTGGGAGAGTTTTGAATGTGGGAGAGGAGGCATAGGCAGGGCAGGAGAGAGCAATGGGGGGAAATGGGGACAAAGGTAACTGAACAACAATAAAAACATTTTTTAATAAAGAAAAGATCTACCAAAAAAAGTTAGTGAAGAAAAACTATGGAAAATTTGTTTTGTGAAATAGTCCCTTTTAACATGGTCTTTGTTGTCTTGCATTAGCTAAATGGGTGGATATTTTCTCATTGTTTTAAGAAGATCCCTGCTGCCTATAGCCAAGCAGTATATACTACTTACTTTCATCACAAATGAAACTTGAAAAATTCACCTGTATCTACAAAAGTATAGTTCTCAAAGATGTTACAAGCAGAGACTTTTTTAGCACTTTGAATCACTCAAACCTGAAAAATACTGCAGTATGTTAACTGCATACTATTATTTTTTTTGTGGCATATGGTCATGGGAAGCAATCTCAGTCACATTTTAGATGCATTTGACAAGTCCCTTGTAAAATTTTCAATCATTTGTAACCAATCAAAATTTGAAAGTTCCTTTTTGCTTAAGACCAAATTTATGGTTCCCTTCTAAGAAATGTAGAAAACCTAAACTATCCCTGATTTGTTTTGCATCATTATTTTACTTTTGCCCAATTTCCTCATCTTTCAAAATCATTTTTTGAGAGTGGTATAAGATAGAAAGAACTGAGAAAATAGTATCTCAAGTTGTATAGCATTTGACAGAAACAAATTATTATTCAGCTCAGCAACTATTTTCTGAGTGTCAAATTATGTTGTCAGGCACTGTTTTAGAGAGATAAATAAGTAAACAAAATAGGAAAAGATCTCTATGCCTGTGGAATTTATGATGTATTGGGGAAATAGATAACAATCAATCAATTTAATACATAAATAATATTATATGTTAAAATTGAGAAGTACCAAGAGGAAAAATTAGTGGAGCAAGGTCAAGGACATCAGAGGTGCTGGGAGTAAGACTTGTAAGTGAAGAGAATTCCAGGCAGAAGAGACAGCTGGCACAGAGGTCCTGAGGTCTAGGCATACCTGGCACATATGAGCAAGTGCAGAGAGGCTGTGTGGCTAGAGTAGAGTGAGTATGGCTTGGTGTTGCCACAGAATAAGTCAGAGAAGTAATGGAGCCAGATCATAAAGGCCCCTGGAGGGCCACTGGAGAGAGCCATGGCAGAGTCTTTATAAGGGAATGACATGACATGTCTTTTGTTGTAAAAGGATTACTTTGGTTGTGCAGAGAATATACTATAAGGGGTAAGGGAAGAAGCAAGGAGATTAGTGTAAATCTAATGAATTGGCTATGGAATGAGAGAAAAAGAGTCCAGGATGACTCCTAGGTATTTGGCATGATCTAGAGGATGAATGAAGTGACCATCAACCAAGATGGAGAAGGATACATGTGGAGAAGTTTTTGAACAAAATCATAAGTTCAAACTTAACAGTTTGGTTAAGGATGTCTACTAGAGACCCAAGTGATGATGTTGATTAGGCATCTTGATATATAAGTCTGGAGTTTGTAAGAAAGATCTGTACTTAAGATAAAGATATGAAGATCATTGCATTTAGATAGTATTTAGACCTATGGAGACTAAATCAGTTCATCAAGAGAATAAGTGTGTAGAGAGAAGACTCCTAGTTCTCCACCAATTTCCCAGGCTCCGACTCATATTTTAAAGTGTGTTACATTATTTCTTTCCATAACTGCAAATGTAAAAAAAAATCCAACCAACAATTAAACATTTTCTCTGCATTTAAATATGACAACACCATCAAAGAGCTACAGCTGCTATCTTGGTTTGGGTCCCTGAAAGTAGAGCCTGAGATAAGGACCTAGATATAGGTAACAGATTTGGGAGGTGATTTCTCCAAACCAGAGTGAAGGATCAGATAGAGTAGGACAGGGAAGAAAGAAAAGGCAATAAAAAGTACATTATGGGTTTGGATATCCAATACTGTAGGTAATGTGGGCTCAACTCCCCGGGCACTCTCTAAAAAGTGCATACAATGTCTCTCAGATTTGTTTCTCCAAAGAATGGGAGGCTGGAGCATTTATGCAACAACTATCAACCCATCAGATATGAGTTGCCCCATGGAACTTCAGTTTCCTCACAATCCTTGTCAATGGTTGAGCAAGCTTAGAGGGCTTTAGAAAGAGTCTAGAGTAAAAAAGGAAGAAATTCTGTAAGCACTTGACGTGAGATGGTGGAAGCATGCTCAGTAATTATCATAGGGACTAAACTCAGAGGTGGGTGAAGCGTAGGCAATGCAAAAAGCCAAAAAAAAAAAAAAAGTATGATAGCTTCTAAGTTCCAAAGTAAGCTGTGTCTGGCACCCACATAGAATACAATCTGAATGGTGCCCCCTAGGTTTGAGCAACATGCTAACTATATGCTGGATTTAGAGAGAGACACAGTTTAGGACCCGGTATGTCACACAGATAATTCTAATTATGTTGTTAAATACTTTCCTATACATTTGAAAGAATTTATTTGGCAAAAGTAATTTATTATTGCCTACAGTTCTTTTTTTTCCCTTTATGTATCGATTTGTTAAAGACAGTAGAGAATACAATGACTTACTCCCAGTTTACACTATTCCATTAAAAGAGTAGAACTGTCTCTGGTAGATTTTTGTTATGTGAATTATAACAAAATTAATCTCAGGATGGTGAGATACTCTAATAAACTTGGTATCAGGAATGGTTGGTCAGAGACCAGGAAGTCTCTGCCCATTAACTAAGATGGTGGCAGGGGGAGACTCTTACACTGAGCCTTTCCCCTTGGCGTGGGACCAGGAGCAGATAGGCATATATGCCACAGAAGTCAAAATGGCACAGGAGAAGGTGCAGGGCCAAAGAGCCCTGTGGGTCTAGCATGGAAAAAGAAGGGCTTGGTTGGAAGGTGGACCCACCCAAAGTACCAAAAGTTTGGGAGGCTGATTGGTCATTTTGAGAAGGTACCTGGACTGACCCATACCCAAACTAATATAAACTGAGAGGAACAGAGAAACACTCTGACTTGACTTTCTGGCTCCAAACCTGCATTCTCATGGTGTGTTCCCTGTTCTCTCCATCAGCCATGTGGCCTTAGCAGCCCATGGTCTCCAAGAGGGAGTCTCTCTCTCTTTTTCTCTTTCTCTTTCTCTTTCTCTCTCTGTCTCTCACACACACACTCACTCACACCCCTTATGAAGCCATTTGCCAATGTGTCCACGTGCTCTCTCCTGGGAGCATGCAGCCTTGTGGCCTTAGCAGACACATGGTCCGTAGCCTCTGGAAGGGAGCCTGAAACAGGAAGCAGCCTAGAAGGAGCCAAGCTACCTGGATGATCGTTTAGCAGCCTCCTGAAGATTCTAAAAGATGGAACTTTAAAATGGAGAAGGAACTCTCAGCACTGCTTTTGTTTTGGTCTTGCTGAGGATGGTTGTACTTTGTCTTTTTTTTTCTTTAATTGTTGCTCAAGTACAGTTGTCTCCATTTCCACCCCTATTCTCCCTGACTCCAGCCATCCCCGTCTCATACCCCTGATCCCGCCCCATCTTGGTTTTGTCTATGTGTCCTTTATAGTTGTTCCTGAAAATAAGTGGAACCTAATCAATAAAACAAACAAGCAAGCAAAATATAACCAGAGACACTGAAATGAAGAACAAACTGACAGTAACCAGAGGGGAGGTGGGAGGGGATAATGGGGACAAAAAGGGGAAGGGTTTTCAGGAACCACTATAAAGGACATTTGTCTTGGTTTTGTGGACAGATGAGCTTTGAGACACAGAGTCTGCCACTCTCCCAGATCACAAACAAAACCTTTTCCCTTTTGCATCAGCACCTGCCTCACAAGTTTGGCTTTTGGGGTAGCAGGCAGATGAACCCCCTTTTTCTGCTCAGTAACAAGCTAAATTGATTCAACTGCCCAAGTCTGTTTTTTTAAAGATCTGAAAGTACAATAAGTTTAAATCATCATAAAAAATAACACTTATTTTAATGTTAGCAAAAAGGGCAAAACAATTTTTCTTTTTATATTTTGCCAAATTCAGTAACTGATTTTAGAGAGAATTTATAGAGACTGAATTTATAGAGAATTGTCAGACACCCATAAGACATTCTGCAATAGTCTAAATATTTGGTTTTAAGATCAATTGTTTCCTCTCCATAAGATATACCCAAACATTTAAAAATAAGAAAAAACAAAATAAATTTCTTCTGAAATTAAAAATGCAGTACATCTTTCTGAAATTTAGTTTGTGAGCTTTAAATTTATATAATTAACAAAAAAGCTATTTTCTTTTTCTTTCTCCTACTACAAATCTTTTTCCTAAATTAAACTTTGATATAACTTCTTCATTATGACAGAAAGATAAACATATCTTTCACTAACTCATATTGTTGCTCATATATTTCCTACCTATGGCCCCCTCTATGTTGATATATTTTGTTTTTCATGTAAATCAAGGTTCTTTCATATTGATTGCAATGTCCCCCAATTTTGACTTACTATGGAGACTAAGTTATTTGTCTAGATTCAACGTACTCACGCAGAAAATAGGAGGAAGAATTCAGAAACACAAGTATTTCAGACAATCCTACTGAATACTCCATTCTTACTGTGCAAAGCTGGCTTTAAATGTGCCTGGTCTGGCATGTTATTTTCTTCACCAACTTGTCATCCACAGATCCACACCAACACAGAGAACTTCTCATGACGGATCCACTCTCTGTTTGCTTCTCTTCCTCATGCTCCAAGCCCCTATAACTATCTTTATTTGGCTCTGTTCTTCTACTCTGCTCACTGTTAGTGTCCCACAGATCTGTGTGCTATGTACAAGTAAACTGTGTTTTCCCTAACAATAAAACAATGGTTTTGTATCTTCATTTTTTAACCTAGGTTAAAATTACAAAAGACCCAATATAGAGGGCCATAAAATAAAAACATGACCGCAGGACATACAATGGAAAAAGCACACACACTTCATGATCTTTCTCAGGTATGACAGAAATAATAGTTAACAGATATTATTACATCTATTGTAGTAATAGCAGCTAGATATAAAGTTGGAAACTGACATAATTCCAAACCATTATATATTTTCTGATATGAGTAATACTAAATTATGTTGGTTAAATGAATGTTTCAATATTCATGGATAAAAGGCAATTTGTTAGAAAATAAATTAAGATCATAGTTTATTCTTTTTGTTTAAAGTATCGCTATATCAACTCACAAATGTCAAATAGTAACATGCTAAAATGAGAAACAAAACCAAAAGTAAGAGATTTGATTTTTTTCTTTTTATTTAGTTTTTAATTTTTTTTCTTGTATTGATTCTAGAGAGAGAGGAAAGAGAGAGAAAATCATTGATGTGAGAAACTTCGACTGGTTGCCTGTTGCACATGCCCTAACTGTAGATCGAACCTGCAGCCCAGGCATGTGCCCTGACTAGGAATTGAACCTGTGATCTTTCATTTTGTGGGATGATGCTCCTAGCAACTGAGCCACCCTGGCTAGGGCAGAGACCTGATTTCTAATGCTTAAAAAATCTAAAATTAAGGACAGAGCTTTATACATTATATCCTATAGAACTCAAAACATGATATATGAGGAAGGGCCCCCCAAAACCCAGAATTATCTTCTGAAGGGCAGGCCCCTTTTCATATAGGCTTCTCTCATTAGGAGAGTTTCCTGGGAACCCATCCCTGTATCAGTGCACCAGCTGGCAGTGTGAGAGGCTACATTTGGCTTCAGTGAATTTTTTGAAGACCCTTTCAAGCGTTTCTCCATTTCATGGTGGGTGATGTATGAGTGCACCTGTCCCCAACTGCACTGAGAGTTCAGCAGTTTTTGACCCAAAACAGCATGACCTTCATGCCCCACCTTCCCTATTCACCTGATCTCACCTTGAGTGACCTTTTTCTGTTTCCCCAGATGAAAAAAGTCCTCAAAGGGAAACATTTTGCCATGTGCAAGAGGTGAAACAAACAAACAAAAACAACAGAAGCACTAAAAAACATCAAAAATGACAAGTTCAAAAACTGTTTTGAGCAGCGGAAAAAATGTCAAAATAGGTGTATTGCTTCAAATGGAGAGTACTTTGAAGGTGACTGAAGTTCAAACATGTAAGAATAAATTCACAGTATTTTGTAAATAAATTCTGATTTGGGGGGTTCCCCTTGTGTGTATATATTATATATTATATATCATATACTATGGAATATTATTCAGCCATGAAAAAGATGCCCTGCCACATGGTCAACATGAATAAACCTTGAGCACATAATGGGACAAGTCAGACAGAGAAGGACAAGGGCTGCACCATATCACTTATCCAGGGAATCTAAAAAAGCCAAACCTGTAAGAAACAAAGAGTAACACAGTGGGCATTACCAGCTAATGGGAGACTGGAGGAATATGACTGATGGTGGCTGAGGATACAAACTGGCAATGAGTACTAAATAAGCCACAGAGAGCTAAAGTACAGTAAACTGAATATAGACAATAATGTTGTACTCTAATGACATAAAGTGATAACTAGTGCTTCAATAGCAATGACATTACAATATATAAATATATCCAAGTAACACACCATATACCTTAAATTTATGAAATGTCACAGGTCAAATTTCCCACATAAAAAAGTCCCATATATTCTTTATCCAGATTCATTGATTTTTTTAATCCTCACCTGAAGGTATGTTTATTGATCCGAGAGAGAGAGAGGGAGAGAGACACTGATGTGAGAGAGAAATATCAATTTGCTGTCTCCTGCACACAACCCATCCAGGGACTGAACTCGAAAGCTAGGTTGTAATATGCTCTGACCAACATTGAACCAGCAACCCTGAGGTACATGGGACAACTCCCCAACCAACTGAGCCATCCAGCCAGGGCCAGATTCATTCATTATTTACATTCTATAGCATTTACTTTATCATTCATGTTCTCTTGATAGTTACATGTTTATAAATTTATACAGATATTTTTGAAGCATTTCACATTAAAGTTAAGAGTATTCTGTCCCTTTCTCCATAAATACTTTAGTTTGTATATACTAAGAAAACAGAATTCTCATACAAAACCACATTATGATTTTCAAAGTTAATAAATTTAATGTTGACACAATATTTTTTAATGGATAGGCCATATTAAAATTTCATCAGTTTTCACAATAATGTTCTTTGCAGCCATTTTTATCCCTCCAGGATGCAATCAAGGGACATGCCTTGTATTTAGGTGCCATGTCTCTAGTCTCTGATATGGAACATGATTAAGACAATAAGTATTTTTTCTAGTCTTCCTAAAATCTTTTCTGATCAGTTTGTGAGTGAATGAGCAAATTTTAAGATTGTATCACAGAGCAAACAAGCTATTGAAAAACTGTATGAAGTGCATATAATAATATTAAATTGTGTACCTGTATGTTACACGATTGTTGACTACATCCTTTTTCATTTTTACTCTCTATCATTAGCTAAGAAATGGTGTTAATTTCTTAATGAGTTCTTCATTTTTATGTTGTTATATTAGACTCTGATTTGCTTATTGATATTCTAATGGGGTTTGAAGAGTTAACACTATTAACAATGGCTTTCTAAAGATTTCACCTCATTTGGGAATTTTAAAAAAATCTTCTACTGACAATGCAAAATAACCAAGAAAAATACAGAGATACAGTTTTAAATAATTTGCTTACACCTCTTATCACTTTATTATTCTGAATTTCAGTTAATACTGTCGTCATTCCTATCAAGCCATTCCTGTCTCTGCACACATGCACAAAATCAGTAAATAATAAACTGTATTAGTCATCAATTAAAGGTTGTTCTGCCCTGGCTGGTGTAGCTCAGTGGATTGAGCACGGGCCTGTGAACCAAATAACTGTGGTTTGATTCCCAGTCAGGGCACATGCCTGGGTTGCAGGCCAGTTCCCAGCAGAGGACGCATGAGAGGCAACCGTACATTGATATTTCTCTCCCTCTCCTTCCCTTCCCCTCTGAAGATAAATAAATAAAATCATTTAAAAAAGTTTCTTATAAGTAATATTAAGTATTAATATCAATTTTCCTTCAAAAGGTAATACCCTTTTCCTTTGCACAGAATTGCAAATGCATTTAAAAGGTAACATCAAACAAGTTATGTGGAAAAATTCTATTGGAATGTCTGCTTCCAAATAAAAAAGAATTATATTTGCATACATTGAGAAATTTTGTCATCCACCATAAAAACCCAAGTGGCAATTTCAGTCACTGCAGATAAATGAAACACTAGAACTTTCCAGAAATTTTCTTAAAATATTAGTTTTTTTTTGGTTTTCTGAACTGAAGATTCAATTAATGAATAAACTGAAGGGACACTTTTCTTCTACGCTTCCACTTTTTAAATTAAAAACATACTTTTTTCTTAGTATCAAATCAGTAGATCAAAATGTAGCCACATTTCTATAACTTGAGGTACATATTTTCAAAATATGCCCCAGAAAGTTCTCTTCCTATGTTTTTATAGAAGAAAAATACTGAGTGTTTGATTTAGAAAGCAATGAGTTTTCTAAATCAAAGTAGGTAGTGTGAACTGAAGCAGAAATTATATAGTTCAGGTCTTCATAGTATAAAGTTTATATAGAAATATCACCATAATATTAACTGTTTTGCTGGTTAAGTTTTTTAAGTGCCAATAGTATAAAATTACGTTTTCATAAGAGCAAAAACCATAACATTCGGACATTTGAGTACCTGGACAGAGGTCTACCCTCTAAAGCTCTTACATTTGACCTAACTTACTATTATTGAACAGTGAGTTGTATTGTATTTAAGGCTGCCCTCATTTGTTGTGTGTGGGTATTGATATAGGTTTTGGGAAGATGTGGGTCTGCCCTGGAATCTTAGAAACTCCACTTTTTAATATCACTTCTTTTTCTCCAGTTGCTAAAAAAATATATCTGGCACATAGTCATTGCTCAGTAATATTTTTGACAGATGAAAATTCAAACCTATAAATTAATGAACAAACCAATTGATCAGAGGTCCCTTCTTGGGGATGTTGTGGTCTTCAGTGCTGAGAACTAGTTCTGACAGAAGAAGATATAACCCAGACCTCTGCAAGATCAGCCCCATGTGCCTAATATATCATAAGCCCCTGCTCCTTCCATTCCACAGGCATGCTGGAAGAAAAGATGAGTCACGGACAATGAAAACAGCTCAGCAGGAAGAATCAAGTCACACACTGAGAGTCTAGCATTGGCTGTAAGTACAAATAATACTCATCTGCAGTCATTATTAGGGTAAACCTCTCCTTCCTTTCCATGCTCATATCTGCTTTTTCACTAGAATTGCAAGAAACATATTCATCAATCAAAATTTGGAGTTAAAATTCTGCAGTGAACTAACCACGGGAAGATTGATTGTTATTTGTTATTTCATTTGTTTAGGATGATGAAGTAATCTTGCCTCTAGTCTTCAGATATATAAAAATCACATCCAAAAATTAAGTGGAAAAGGTACATGCATATGAGTAGCTCCAACACACTCAGGAGATTTCTGTGCATGTTTGCTCCAATATTTACAATATCCATGAGGACAGAAAAGTTAGCAGATTGCGGTTACAGTTAGACTGCTATACAAAGATTCCTATTGTGAAGACATGAATATATACTTGCATATCTTAAAGTTAGCATTAGCTAATAGACTTTCATATATTTAAATCATGAATAGCTAGCTGTGAATACAGATTCAAAATGAAACCCAGTGCAAAATGAAAACATTTGTAACTCTCACGGTGATTATAGTTAAGAACTCAATCTTTCCCTGCATTTCTATATACTTACCTATGTATCTTACATTTACTTTTATATTGACTCCTAAATGTTTGTCCTACAAGTGACTTTAGTGGTATTTTTAACAAAAATATAACCTTCGATAGATCTCAGAAAGATTCCAATATAAATTATAAAATTATTAAACACATAGGGATTTTTGCCTACAGACAATTTATGTATTCAATCACCACAACACATAAATAAAAGGACTAAATTCTCCACATTCACATCAATATAATAATCATTATAATTTGGGGGTATCATCTGTTGCTATCTTATTTACTGCTCATAACTACCAAAAAGATAGATTTTAGTAATTCTGCTTTGTAAATCAGAATATATGAAAAACTTGCCCAAGTTTCCTGCTAGTAAGTAGAGACAACCTTCAAATCCATCTGTCTGACTCAAAAGCCAACCTAACACACCAAGCTCACCAGAGTATAATTTCTTCTAAGTCAATTATCTGGAGTTGTAAACTCCTCTAGAAAACACAATTTCCTCTAGAAAAAAATACTATGACCTACTGTAAACAGTGTAATGAATATTACATGAGAAATAAACTCACTGAGTTGTACTATTTTTGTATTACTGCTATAACCAATGACCAAAAACAGGGTGTCTAAATGACACAAATTTATGTTGTTTCTTACTTACCATGTGATACAGTTATGTTCATTCTATCTTTCTGACATGGGTCCCAGAGGTCTGACCTGGGCCTCACAGGACTAAAATTGGGATGTCAGCAGGGCTGCAACTTTTTCTGGAGGGTCTATGGAGTCATCATTTCCTTGCTTTTTCCAGCTGCTTAAGACTGCCCACTTTCTTTGGCTCATGGACCCACTCCTTCATCTTCTAAACCAGAAATGCAGCATTTCTTTGACCCTTCTTGTGTCCTTGGTTCTGTCTCTGACCACAGTCAGAAAAGGGTCTTTATCTTTCAGGACTCTGGTGATTAGACTGGGCTCACCTGGCTAGTGCAGGACATCCTCCGTATCAGATCCATAATCTGCCACGTGAGCTGACACACCCACAGACTGTGAAACCTGGGATGTGCACATCTCTGGGGAGCCTGCTATTTTGTCTGCCACAATCAGCTAATGTGTGAATGCCTGCTGGAAATTTTTAAATGTTTAGTGGAAGATGATTGTTAACATAAGTGAATCTCTAATCAGTAATCTAATAATGCACTAAAATATTGTAAATAAAAAAGTAATAAAGTAAATAAGGAATAAATCTAATGAAGTAAAATTTTAGCTAGTAAGGAAGAAAAAAGATTTTTGGAGGACTGATTATTATATATGAGGCCTATTCTAAGAATAATCTAAACTGAAAAAATCGGGGACTTGGAAATATGTCCCTCTTCTGGGAAGTAGAGCAGATACTAAATAAAAAAGAAAAATATGAGAAGAATATTTGAGAAAGCGGGTAAACAGAATAATCACAAGATTTTAAATAATGATAATAAAAATAACAATATTTGTGATCATATGATATGTAACAACTACCATTACATTCATTATTTCATTTAATCCATATAACAACTGTATAAAGTAAGTGATAGTACACCAATTTTATATATGACACAAAGTTTAAGAAAGATTAATAATTTAACACAGTGCAAGTAAATAATAAAACCAGGATTAACATCATGTTCTTAATTATTGTGCTAAAATATGGTAGAAATTTAGCTGAGATTACCAGCTAGGGAAGTCCGACATGGTGTGACGTATGTTCCAATAATTGAAAAGAACACAGCCAAAGATAAACAAGACAAATGCAATAGTCAATAGTCCAAGAAGAGGGGCCGCACTGGGCAGTCTTCCACTGGCACCTAACTTCATCTGCCAGATATATTTACTGACTGGACCCCAAACCTTACAAGTAGGACAAATGAAAGAAGTTATGAAAATTGAAAATTAGGGAAATACTGAGACAAACACATAAGCCCAGCAGTGTAGATAAAGAATATTGCGAGGACTTCCGCCAAGATGGAGGTTTAAGGTGGATGTGCCGTACCTCCTCACACAACCAAGTTTAGGGACAACTAAATATTAGCATCAGAAAACACAACCAGAACACGGAAAACTTAACTTTTCGGAAGTCCGCTAACAACAAATTCTTCGGCCCGACTGGTAAGGGGCGAAACCGGCGCCGGGTGAGGAGTTACAAAGGAGGGCTCAATCGACCCGGGCGCGGAATCCAGACGCGAATCCAGTCGCACGGGTTCCAAACCCAGGATTGGACCTAGTGAGCGACCGAGCGGCCCACCGGGTGAGCGACTACGGAGGAGTCAGTGGGGAGGCGGTGGCAGCGAGTTGACTGTGGTTGCCTGGTTGCACGCGAGTGGGGGAGTGAGCGCTTGGACCGGCGGCGTTGGCGCCATTTCCCCGCTCTGACCACGCCCCCACATACAGCGTCACAACCCAGCGACCTGGGACTCCAAGGCGCCGCTTCTCTCACTTAAAGGGCCAGAACAGACCAAAAATGTCGCAGGGGGTCCTCAAAGTCCCGGAGATAAATCTAAGTGATGAAGAAATAGCAAATCTCTCAGACGCACAGTTTAAAACACTGGTCGTCAGCTTCCTCACAGATCTGGTGGAATATAGCCACAAATTAGAGAAACATATGAAGGCTAAATTAAGGGAAATGAATGGAATTCCACAGGAAATCCATAGAGATGAAAAAAAAACTGGGACTCAACTCAATGGAGTGAACCAGAAGGAAGAAAAAAAATCATCAATCAGAAAGGAATGAAGAAATAAGAATTCAGAAAAATGAGGAGAAGCTTAGGAACCTCCAGGACATCTATAAATGCTCCAATATCCAAATTATAGGGGTACCAGAAGGGGGAAAGACACAACCACCAGTGGAAAAACTATTTGAACAAATAATAAAAGAAAATTTCCCCAATCTGGCAAAGGAAATAGACTTCCAGGAAATCCAAGAAGCCCAGAGAGTACCAAAAAAGTTGGACTCAAGAAGAAACACACCAAGGCATATCATAATTACATTAGCCAAAATTAAAATGAAGGAGAGAATCCTGGAAGCAGCAAGAGCTAAGGGGACAATCACCTACAAAGGAGTCCCCATCAGGCTGTCAGCAGATTTCTCAAAAGAGACCTTACAGGCAAGAAGGGGCTGGAAAGAAATATTCCAAGTCATGAAATCTAAAGACCTACAACCAAGATTGCTCTACCCAGCAAAACTTTCATTTAGAATGGAAGGACAGATAAGGTGCTTCTCAGATAAGACCAAATTCAAGGAGTTCATCATCACCAAGCCCTTATTATATGAAATGTTAAAGGGACTTATCTAAGAAAAAGAAGTTAAAGAAACATGAACAGTGAAAGGACAACAAGCTCACAGTTATTAACAACCACACCTAAAACGAAAGCAAACTAAAAGGACAGCTAGATCAGGAGTGGAAACATAGAAATGAAGATCTCAAGGAGGGTTAGCAACAGGGGAGTGGGAGGAGGAGACGGGGGAAGAAGGTACAGAAAACAAGTAGCATAGACAGTAGATAGAAAATAGATGGGGGGGGCAAGAATAGTATGGGAAATATAGAACCTAAAGGACTTGAGACACATGGACATAAGCTAAAGGGGGGGTAATGGGGGGGTTGGGGGGGCAGGGTGGAGGGGAATGAAGGGGGGAATAGAACAAATGTAACAGCATAAACAATTCAAAAAAAATAAATAAATTTATTAAAAAAAAAAAGAATATTGCTACTACAGTTAGAGTAAAACTGATGAGGACTAGGTTTTGGCAATATAGTAAAAGTGAACCAGATCACAAAGCATAAGACCAATAGCAAAAGGGACTATGCCAATTATGAGACTGTGATGTTCAAGCAGTTTTCTTCTGAAAGTCAAATACCTCAAGCTTTCTGGCCACATCATGGAAGAGAGATAGGGAGTGTGAGAACCAAGCACAACAAAAAGACACACATTGCAGAAATAGGTTAGCCTTGCTACAGTTGGCATAGAGCTCAGCATCCTTATTTCATACCTGCTTTTCTTCTTTTTATTCAAAGACCACACAGTTCTAAAGTCCACCATTTTTTGTCTCCCCCCCCCCCCCATGATCAATAGCACCAGAGTTGGCAAAGCAGGAATTGTCAGTTTTAGGTATGGAACATTTGTAAATCAGGTCTATCTGGAAGTGTACATGAGCCAAAGTCAATCCAAAAGACAAGAGGTATGCCTGAAAGGCTAATAATGTATCACCATTAAAAGCAAATAAATCTCACTGAAGACAAAATTCATACTAAAATAGATGAATTTAAGGAAGACGAACTTGCCATAAGCTTGTATTTCATCAACCTGGAGGTGAACAACCTGCATTTGAAAAGACAGTCATACCTCAGCACCTGGTTACTCTGAAATCCTGCTACTGTCCAGATGCCAGATCCTATTAGCTCCCATATGATGGCCAATTTCAAGAGGGATGCCAGGAATACAGTCTCTGGGCTGTCCTCACCATTTTAAATCATGTGGTTTTAAATCCTTGTTGGTCTTTACAAGCTATTTGTTTACTGTGGGCCTAGATCTAAGTAAAGAATTTAAATCACCTCATATTTTAACAGGATTTTTAACAATCGCATTTACATTTTCTCTAACAGATCAGCACCATATCTGAGCTTCTCTGAATAAATGGGATACAGGGCTTTAATAGATGTGAGAATTTCAGGTCTTTTTCTAGACTTAAAATTGCAAATTAAGTACATTTGATCCTTGAGGAACATCTTTTCTGCTTTCTATGTCCTATTTTCCCTATCAGGCACTAATTTCCCCGGTTGCTTTACATTCCCCAGCATTCCTCCTGTTGTGCATGTCAGTGCAGTGCTGCTTGTTACAGACTCTTGCTGTCCCATCTTCCTTCTGATCCATGCAGAATTCGTTCTCCAAAAGCCCTGGTTCTAAAAATTTGTTACTTCAATATAAGAAAATATGTTTGGCAAAGTTCTATTGACCAATGGTACTTAAAAGTTATCTGTTTACATACATCACTGATTTTTGTTTATGTATGTGTATGTGGTATTTTGTTTTTTTGCTTATTTAACTACATCTATGGATACTTAGTAGAAGTTTTACATGTGTTATCTCATTTTGAGGGTCTTCAATGCTTCCTTTACTTTTGGCTATTCCTTACTTCAGAGGTACCTCCTCAAGAACAGTGAAAACACCTGCCCATATGAACTTCCCATATATTATAATTAAGAGGCTTAGTATATTAAAACGCAGAATAAATATTGTAAAATAAACAAAAAATATAAGTAATATTAAAATAGCCCTTGATAGCTGATGCTAGTGAGCTATAACTCATAATTCTGGTCAGATTTTTATGTTCTTTCATTAGGACAAGGAATGAGTTAAGCTGGATTTTCATGAAAACTGAGAAGACCATTAGCGAAGATATTTTGGGCAAAGAGAGCTTTCCTGACTTCAAATTATAACCTGTAGCTAGCTTTCTGCTCTGTCATTGAGGAAGGTCAGTCAGTCCTGTATGTGCTGAGGTCAAAGCTGAATCACATCTATGCCCAAATAAAGATCCTCCTTCTAAAAATTGTGGTTTCTTTTCCATGGCTGCAATGTGTACAGCATGAGAGTTAGACTTATGCAGACAAGCAGCCTTTTCTTAGAGAGAGGACGTCCAGTGAAAAACACTGGCTTTAAAATAAGGAAGAAAGTGGGAGTGTGCAAATTAAATAAAGATAAATTGTTAAAGGGTAACTAGTTTCTCCTGGTGGTGTTGTAAGCAAATGGTATAGTCATTCTCTGGTTCTACAATATTTAGATGTTTTATTTCAGTCACACAGTGGGAGCTGAGAACAAATGTGGGTAAACCAGATACAAAATACCTTCACAGAACATAAGCTAAAACCTATTTCCCTAGTCCTTCAGTGTTGAATCATATGTTATGTCTGGACCATAAATGTGAAAAATGCCAAAGCAGCTCTGGTATTGCCATGGCTTGCTATACACACACACACACACACACACACACACACACACACACACACAAGGAAAAAGCATATCCAACCTAAAAGCATGTTATCGTCATTGCTATTGTACTGCTTTTCTATTGCTGTATAATAAATTACTTGAGAGTTAGTAATTTATTACTTTAATAACAAGTAAATGCCTATTTATTATTTCCCAATTCCTGTTGATCAGATGTCTGGACACAGTGAAACTGGGTTCTCTGCTCAGGGTCTCTCTAGACTAAAAATTGAGGTTTTGGCCAAGCTGTAGCTCAGGGTCCTTTTCCAACTATCCAGGTTGGAAGAATACAGTTCCTATAGTTGCAGAACTTAGGTCCCTATTTTCTTGCTGGCTGCCTTTAGCTCTTAGCTCTTAATGGCCATGCTCAGGTCCCAGCATATGGCCTTCTCACCACAAGATAGTTTACTTCTTCAAAGCCAGCATTGGAATCCCTCTGTACTCTGCTACTATGGGAAGGAGTGTTACTTAATACAATGTAATCACAAGAGAAACTATATCATCAGCTTTGCTACATGATATGTCCTAAACAAGAGGCTGACTGCCCATTGCATTCACAGGTCCTACCTACACTTACAGGGAGGGATTGCACAGTGTGTATGGGAGCAGGATCTTGAAAGCCATCTTAAAATCATACGTACAACAATCATCAGACAGAACATGAGCTGAACTCTGTTAGCTATATGCCTAAGAAAAGAAAAAGTCACTCACCTCCAGAATCTAAAAGTTAAATGTAAGCAATCTCAAGGCCAGAAGTAGTGTTTTTTAAGAGAGAAAAAAAACCCCTATAAATATATACCAAAATAAGACACTCAGGTCTCAATCTCAACATACTCTTTAAAACTATACCTAGTAGAGATGCAAATTGCTATACAGACAAAAATAAGGCCGGCAAAGACTTATGGATCACTATCTAAAAGATACCTGTACCTCATTTTTAGCAAACCTAAACCTTAACTTCCCATGAAACCATCCCCTTTACCACTCCTTCTATCTGATATAAGGAGTTATTTATATCGGATAGCTTCACTAGAAGCAAACTGTAACACTGACATTTTCTGGAGCAGGAATAAAATACCCAGATGATCACATTTTGATTCTGGGATATACACCCTGTACATCACCTCCTCTTGAATGTACATATGATAGGATAGTCACCCCATGATTACATTGTTATGTAAGACTTCATCTGAGCAGACTGGTGAGATTCTTTTGCTAGCCTTGAAGAAACAAGCTGCAGTGTTGTGAGAATCACATAGCTTGGGCTTAAAGAGACTTTCAGGAGCTGAGAATAAGCCCAAGCTGACATCTAGTAAGAAAACAGGGACTTGAGGCACACAGTTGCAAGGAATTAATTTTTGCCAATAACTGAATGAGCTTGGAAGAAGATCCCTCAGATCACATCACACTCCAGGTGACACCATGATGTTGGCCTGGTGAGACCCTGTGCACAGGATCAGGCTAATGCTTTACTAGAAGGTTAATCGATGAAAACTGCGATAATAAATTTGTGCTGTTTTAAGTGTTCATCCTGTGGTAATTCTTTATGTAGCATAGAGCACTAATATATAAGAAAATTGATAAATAAAACAAACAAACTAGCAAAATTAGTTTTAGAAACTTTCTGCAGCAACAGCTTTCAATACAGAACCCCAGTTGGTCTTACCGATTAACTACAGAATTTTTCAGAACTTGAATATGTACTGAAAACTAAAATGCCAACAATAAACATACAAGGGTGAGTAAAAGTAGGTGTAAAGTTGTTTTTATGGAAGAAGACATTCAGGTTATGATTATTAAAATTGCTTTATTAACTGTTCCACAGACTCACAATTGTAAACTTACGTTTGCCCTACTGCATTTTTGTGGTACTCCAGAGAATTGTGGATGGCAAACCAAAGTAAAAACCCCTTCGGTGAAGAAAGAATGCCAACCCAGTGGGAATTTAACCATAAAACTCTAATAAGGTTAGAAGAAAATATGAATAATCAGTAACGGCAGACATTATGCGTATTCGGGTACATGCACAAAAGCAGAGAGCACTTACTCTGAAACTTGTTCACCGAGAAGACTCGAGGATGATAGAATCCTGCTTTGCAAATGCACTGATAGGCTCCAAGCACAAATCCGAGGCCTTTAATCGGCATACACTATAGAACAGAAAAGACAGTGATATATAGTCAGTGGATCAGAGTTTATTACACAGTTTAAAGATCCACAGATGTCCATCAGTGCAAATGGTAACAGAACTAACACATATTCCAGAAATAAAATATCTCCTTTTTGAATTTTTATTTGATGTTTGTTTGCCAACATCGATTTTTTAAAAAGTAGCAAATTAAATTTTCTTTCTAAATATATGACATTACAGCTGCAGTTACCACACATCTCTAACTCATCATAAGGAGTAATCACTAGACACCGTTTTTGTGTTCAGTGTCTCACATGTCATCTCATTGCTTTAAGAGATATTTTCAAAGCCTATAAGAACATTTTGAAAGTGAGTCAGTGTTAAATAGTTTTTATCTGAGCAAAGGTAGGTAGGTAAGTAAATGAACAGATATATAGAATTTGAGATATGAAATTGCTTTTATGGATTAAACATCCATAAAATTTCATGCTTGGAATAAAATAACACAAATTAATAGAATAACAAAACAAAAAAATATAAGGCAAATTTAGAAAAGGGGAAAAACAGATAAATTAATGGTTCTGAATGCTCTTTACCTAAAATCTGCTACAGATAAATATTCTACATGTATATAAAAAGAAGAAAAACAGTGATCAGCTTTCCAAATATGTCACATTAACAGACATAATGAACATCTCCCAAAAGCTTAATCTTGGCTACTTTCAAGAATATCAATCAACCTCAGCAAAATTCAACTTAATGCACTTTATTTGTGCTACATTGAATTATAATGCATAAACACAAACAACTTCCATTAAAATACAAGCAGTACATCAGGAAAAAAAGGGGATGATTCAACAACTGTATCAACACTGAAATTTGGGTTTTTTGCCATTATAACCTATAGAGGAACTTAGAATCTAGTGGATTTTAGTTATAAAATATGCCTCTGATACAAAGCCCTTGAGATTAGGGGGTGGAGGGATGGAGGGAAACAGAAAAAGGACTCATGACATGAACAACAGCGTGGTGACTGCTGGGGGGAGGAGAGTATAAGGGGACTAAATGGTAATGGAAAAATGCAATGAAGATTAAATAAAAAAACAAAATAAATAAAATAAATCTAAGTTCAATGATTAGTATCAAGTTCAACATTACGCATCATGAAAACTCCAGCAAATAAAAAAGTATTGATATACAAATAGTAAGAGCTAATATATGTTCTAAATACACAATGATATAGCAAGAAAATATTTGAAAAAGAGCTTTATAAAAGACCTTGAATATTTTATTTCATTAATATCCCCTTTTTCTTTCATCCTATATACAGCTTATATTCTGCAATTGGAAACATGGTCAGAGCAAAATATTAGGGCAGATAAGGACTAGTCAATTCAACTGTGTTTGCAAGTATTTATTAAAAAAATCACTATAAGCCAAGAAAATTCCTACAAAAAGTAACTGAAATAACTCATACCATTCATATTCAGTTATACAACAAGTCAAGTTATATTTCTGAACCATTTAATATATAAATAAAAGGCCAATTATAACAGATACTTTGGAGAAGCACCAGTATTATAGAAAATGTATATTATTTGTGGTTTGTCACAAAATATAGATTTGAATTCCGACTTTCTCTCTTACAAGCTCTGTGAAGATGAGCTGTTGTTCTCTTGACTTCTTTCAGCCTTTAGTATTTTATACTTGTATGCATAATCATTCAGTCAGATTCAGGTACAGTTTGAAGAAGATAGTACACCACGATGTACTAAAAGGTTAAATGTGGGGTACAAGAGGAAGAAAAAAATAAAGGACAAGTCTTCAGGCTTTGCACCTGAGCAATCTTCACAATGGAGTTGCCATCACTGGGCTGCAAGTCAAAGAGATATGAGAGAACGAGCAGTTCAGTTTTGCAAATGTTAAGTATGAATCATCTGTTTGAAATTTAATTCTAGACATTAAATAGGCAGTCTGCTAAAGTAGTATGGGGTTTAGGAGAGATATCTGGTCTGTATAATTTGTGATTCACTTATATAAATGTGATAGATAAAGCCATGAGTTCAAGTAAGACTGCATCACTGAGGGAACACCTGTAGGCGATGAAGGAAATTGGTCCAAAGTGGTGAGGCTCAGGATGCTCCAGTGCTAAAAGGTTAGGCAGAGAGAAAAAAGCAAAAAATACCAAGAAGACCAATTCAATGCAGTATCAACATTTCATTAATTAGAATATGCTACTATGAACACAACATGTGGAATTTGTTATGAATTGCATTTATTAAACATTAATCTAGCAAAGAGTGATACAGGTTAACTAAATCTTAGATACTAAGAATACAATAGTGGACTTTAAATATTTTGCCTCACTGTAATTTGGAGGTTAATGCTATGCATAAAAAACAGCATCAATTCCCAGATAATATGACTCAACTCTGCAACAGTGACTCAGTTGAGAATTTTAAATGTTTAAGGCATATCCAAACATTTATTAAAATAGTAATATTTTTGCTATAAGCTAACTCTAGTGTTGAAAGAAAAATGAAGATTTTTAAAAATTGAATTGATTGGATAAATATTGCCAAATATAAAGCCCCCTAAACTTAAAGAAAAAAGACTTCCTAATGTTATTATGGAAAACACGGTGAACTAAATGATTAGATACTTCAAATGCTTTATTATATCCTTAAATTATTTTATATTACCAAAGGAAAGAAAACAAGGTCAGTCGGTTAAATTTAATAAAAGAATATCACCCTGCCCTACATATTCCAAAACTACAGGGCCTGCATTGGAACCTAATGCAGTGTTGCTTACATACCCTTGCTTTGGAGCATTCAAGTGATCTTGGCTCATTTTTCTATTAATGATTGTAAGTTTGTACTCAGTTTTCCATACTTTTTTCTCCAAACTGTCATCATCATTCCATAGCAACTCTAACACTGGCACCTCCTAACCAAACTTACATATGTTCAAGATGAGGAAATTAGTTTAGTAGTTAAGCTACTTTTTAAGAATCTCCAATAAGTATGATGTAAGTATGGTGATACTCAACAAATGTTAGTGTATTTGAACAGAAGTGTATCTGCTTTTCATCATTTTTTCTCAGGGATTTAGAATACAAACATAGATCCTCACTTGATACAGAAGAAAAATCTTCAAAATTTTACTCTAATTTAACGTGCATTTAAGATATTTACTTTAGGTAGCCAACATACGTACTTTGGATCAAGTTTAAAGCTTTCAACTTTATAGAAGTACAAGACAGCAGAAATTTAAAAAGCAACACTTCTTCCTCGAGGGTAGCTGTTCTGTGGTAGCTTTTGATAAAAATAATGGGCTTCTTGTATTAAAAATTATAGTATCTCTGTGAGTAAGGCAGCTGTTCACAAGACTGGATGCCCTCTTTGATGAACCTTACCAAGCCATCAGCAAAGATTTTTACTAAGGAGAGCTACTGGGAACCCACAGAGTCAGGTTCCAAGGAGTAATTCAGATTCAGATGGAAAGAGAATGTAGTCAAGAGTTTAAAACAAATTGGATAGATAACTAGACACATACAACCAACCAGGTCTGAATCATGAAAAAATTAAAAACCTAAATAAATAAAAGGACCTATAACTAGTAGGAGATTAAATCAGTAATCACAAACTTCCCAACAGAGAAAAGCCTCAACATAAAATTCTATCAAATATTTAAAGAAGAACTCATACCAACATTCCTCAGCTCTTCCAAAACATTGGAGGGAACACTTTCTAACTCTATTTATAAGGCCAGATTTACCTTGATACCAAAAACAGATGAAAATATTATAAGAAGAAAACAAAAGCAAACTATAGGACAATAATCTTAAATAAAATTGATATGAAAATCTTCAATAAAATACAAACCAAATTTAACAAGACATTAAAGGAACTGTACACCATAACTAAGTGGGACTTATTTCAGGAGTTCAAGAAGGTTTAGTATTCAATGATCAATTAATGTGGTATTCTACATGGGTAGAATGAAAGACAAAACCACATAATCATTTCAATTAATGAATAAAAAGCATTTAAAAAAGTTCAATGCCCTTTCATAATAAAAATCCTTAAAAAACTAGGAAGAGGGAAACTACCAGAACATAATGGCGGAATATAAAAATCCTATAGCTAGCATTATACTCAATGGTGAAAGTAAGTTTTTCCTCTAAAATCAGAAAAAAGACAAGGATTCCTACTGTCACCACTTCCATTCAACATAGCACTGGAATTCCTAACCACAGCAATCAGGAAAAAAATAAATAAATAAAATACATAAAACGTCCAAAAAAGAAAGGAAGAAGCACAGTTATCTCTGTTTGCAGACGACATGATCTTATGACCTTATATGTAGAAAATCCTAAAAATCTCACAAACATACAAAAAAAAAACCCTGTTAGAACTAATAAATATGTTCATCTAAGTTCCAAGATACAAAATCTTGTTGAGTTTCTCTATACACTGACAACAAACAATACAGCAAATAGCTTTTTAAAATTTTTCTTATAAATAAACTTAGCCAAGAAAGTGAAAGACTTACAAATTGACGACTAAACATTGCCAAAAGAAATTAAATGAAACACAAACAAATGATATGTATTTATGAACTGGAAGACTTAATATTGTTTAAAATGCCTACTTTAACAATATTACTACCCATCAAAATCCTTAATAATTCCCAATGGCAATTTTTGCAGAAATAAAAAAAATACCATTTTATAATTTGTGTGGCATTTCAAGAACCCCAAATAGTCAAAACAACCTTTAAAAAGAACAAAATTGGAGATACCACATTTTCTAATTTCAAATATATTACAAAGCTATGGTAATCAAAAACTGTGGTACTAGCATAAAAGCAGACACATAGACCATTGGTATAGAATAAAGAGCCTAGAAATAAACCCTCATACATGATAGTTGAATGTTTGCAAGGATGCCACAACCAACCATTGTGGGCAAGACAGTCTCTTCAACTAATGCTGTTGAGAAAACTGGATATGCACATGCAAAAGACTGAAGTTAGACATACTTTATTACATTGGATTTGGGAATAAGTTCTCACTAGAAATACAGACTACAAAAGAAAAAAATAATCCAATGAGACTACATCAAACTTCAAAACTTTAAAATTTTATGTTATATATTTGTTACCATAATTAAACATATTTTGAAATAGGTAAGAGCAAGATGGTTTATCTTCCTCAATGACATGTACATAAACAATACAGTTTATATCTGCAACACATAATTGGCATGACCTGTAATTCATGTCAACTCCTGATAAATGTAATTGCAGAGCAAAACCCGGCCAGCTCAATACTCATGGATATTCTGTATGGAAGCACTTCTATTCAGCAGTGGAATGGCTAAAATTAGATATATAGAAGGGGAATATTGTTTGGCATTTGCTGGAAACAGTGCTTGTGCCCAAGGACCACATTTCCATACAATTCTTTGAAAAATTCTAATTTGAACTGAAAGGAGAAGACAAAAAATGAAAACACAACAAAATTCATGAGTTCATGCGATTCAAAATATTCTAGAAATTGACATTTAAATACCTTTCTTTTCCTTTTTTTTGAACTCTATTATGGAATCTTCCTAAAATATAAACCACTTTCTGGCTTCTCTGAATTGAACACCATAAATGGAATTTAACATTTTCTTCATGAGTCACAGTCATTACCTTGAACAACAGGTCCTGATCTGTGCTGAAATACACTCACACCCTCTGGAGCTATTGAATGTTTATGGCTATTTTCTCATACACTAAATAGCCTAGACCACTGTACTATTTAAGTTCTTGTGCTTAGTTTTTTGTTTGTTTTCTTTTTCCTTATTTATTTTGAGCTACCAATTGTCATATTTTAATGATAAAAAATGGACATTCTTTATAAGTGTCTTTTCCCACTTAATTTATGGTTATAATTCCTTGTATACATAGAAACTACATCACCAAAAAGCAAATCAAGAATATGTGAGATAAGAAATAACAAAGTAAGAGTAAAAATAGTTCGTATTTACTGAGTGTTTAATATATGCCAAGCACTGTTCTAAGAACTATACAAGAATTGCCCTGGCTCAGTTCAGTTTGGTTAGAGCCTTGTCCCAATAATGTCAAGGCTGTGGGTTCGATCTCTGATAAGGACATATACAAGAAGCAAGTAATAAATGCATAAACAAGTAAAACAACAAATCAAATTTTCTCTCTATTAAATTTTAAAGAAGAACTGTACGAGTATTAACACATTTAATCCTGTATCAATTCTATTATCTCCACATGGAATATGAGAAAATTTAGGGACAGACTGCCAAAGTAACTTCCCAAAGTCACGCAGCTAGTTACTGGCAGAGCTGGCGTTCAAGTCCAGTGGTCTAGCTCCAAAGAGTAGTGACTACTCTGCACTGGGTATGGCTACATAGCAGAATTGCACACACAGGAACAGATGCTGCTTTGGTCACTTGGTATCAATTTTTATTGTTCCAAGACCTTTATTTTTTCATTCTTCATTTCAGGCAATATTCCAAAAGGATCAGTTTGCAACATTATTAAGGTTCAAGTAAATGAAAGTTATTATTTTTTAAATGTTTATATAAAGATACATTTTAAGAAACACATTTAATTCCTATACCTGTTAAAAACAAATTTTAAAAATAAGCCTCTCACTTCCCATCACAGAGTTCTCAGCTCAAATCTCAGAACATGAATCTTCATTTCAGGGCCTACCAGCAGAGTACCTCTTGTTTACCTGAATCCCTGAAAACAAAAACCGCTTTGTGTCTAAGGAGAATCATGGTGCTCATTCCCCAGTTAAACTCACAGGCGCAGGAACCAGGGGCTTTCCTGGCAGTCCAGGCTGTCACTTTTTCTCTTGGCAAAAACACAGCTCTGCTCTGCTTTGACAGAAGACTTACCTAATTGCAGAAAGGATTTCCTGCTATGTTGAATTTACTGAGGCTTATTCAAAAAGCAGATGACAACACCACAGAGGCATAAAGAAAGATGAAAGGCTTGATATAGACAAGATGAAGTAGGAACTGGCTTTACCATATCTGTGTGGTCAGTCCATTCTTTGTTCACAGCCACCAAGAGCCTGGGCCCCTTCTGTATCTGCAACAGTTTGGTAGCCAGCCAACAGTGTGAAAACAATGGAGTGATAAGACAACTGTTTCCACCCTCTGTGGTGACTGGAGGAGACTTTCGTTCTCTCTGTCTCCTTTATGTGCAGGACACCCTGGCTCCTTGAAGAGTGTTTGCCACTTTTGTCGGGCAGTTAAAAGCCAATAGGGTGACAGCCGCATTAAAAGATCCCCAGGAGAGGATTATCTGGTTATGCATCAGGGTTAGAGACTGGCTACTTACCAGGCACAAGACAATATCTGTGCAGCAAGGCATGCTGGGTAAAACATAAAATTGTCCCTTCCCCACGGCCCTCCCTTCAGGTCTATTGTAACTCTTGGAAACGTTGCCAGGTGCACCTACCTTCTTTGCAAGCCAACAATGTTTCTCCTAAAACTTGCTTCACTCCCAGCCTTTGTGTTTTGTACTTCTCCCTATAAATGTTTGCTGCATTTGCTGAACGTAGCTAAAGAAGGTGAGCCCTTTAAAATCTTTTTGGAGTCCTTCCCAATCCAGTTTAGGTTTGTAAAATAGATACACTAGAATGCTTCTTCCCCCTGTGCACAGGAATCAATTATGAGGGAGTTAATAGCAGGGGATACTAATTCAAATTAAGCAGAGGAAACTACTTCAAAGTTAATGAATTATGAGAAGCAGAGGAGCAGAGGAAACAAGTTCAGGTTAAGAAAGTAGTTTGAGCTAATCAGTTCAGAGGAAACTATTGTAGTTTGAATTAAGCAATTAGAAGGAGGAACAGAGGAAACTAGACTCAGTTAACATATTACAGTCCTGTTCCTACAATTCCTTCCAGGAGTCCAACTTCAAGAATCAATTCCCAAGTTAATCAATTACTAGGAACTAGGCTTAAGTTAGGAAGAGCAAAACAAACTAGCCCAAGTTAAACTAGCCTCAGTTAATCAAGTAGCAGAGGAAACTAGCCGAAATTAGGAGCAAAGGAAACAAGCAGAGGCCAATTTCCTTACTGAAGTTTGAATTAGATACCAGGAAAGAGGGTATGATTAGTCCATAGCAAGTCTAGTTTGTCTACTCTCTTAGTTTCACTGAATACATCTGGTCATTTAGAATGGTGGGATAATGGGGGATGCTCTGTTACCCAGTGGAATGGTAGGGTAATGGGGAACACCCTATAACCCACTAGGATAGTGGATAACAGGGGGCACCCTGTAACCCACTAGGTAAATCTTTGGGCAAATAAAGAAGGACAACTTTAGGGAGCCAGGAAGTTCCACTCTTTTTCTTCCTCAGGTGTGCCATGGACAAGATGGGTAATACACCCTCTATGCCCTCAGAATCCCCACTGGGATGCACTCTTAAGAATTGAGAAAAATTTGACCCTAAAATATCTAAAGAAAGAGAGGCTAATTTTCTCTTGCAATATGACTTGGCTTCAGTATAAACTAGGAAATGGGGAAGTTTGGTCTGAAAATTACAGCACCATACTCCACTTAGATCTGTTTTGTAAAAGGTTCAGCAAATGGGAAAACTTGTTCTTACATACCCCATCACCTATCAATTTGAAATCCAAAATTTTTAAACATTCTTTCCTAATTATTCTGCAGTATTTTACACCATTGCTAGGACAAAACCTTTTGAAGTTTCAGGAGGTCCGTTAAGATTGTAAAAATTATGTTAGCCAATAAAAGAAAATTAGAAAACAACATCCCAGAACAAATTTTACAGAAAGTAGGCCCTTTAGTTTGGAACTCTGGAGTTCCTGGAAAAGCCAAGACTGCCCAGCCAGTTCAAATTTGCTTAAAGCCTGGAACAGCCTATCTACGTAAGAAATAGTGTCCTATCAAACAGAAGGCCCTAAAAGGTCAGCATAGAGAAATTTGCAGCACACAAGCTTCTAGTACCCTGTCAACCTCCTTGCAGTACTACAATTGTCCCTGTTCTTAAACTGACAGGGGTATACGGACTCATCCAGGGTTTAAAACTAGTTAATAAGGCTGTTGTTCCCCTCCACACTCTTGTAAGCCAATGCTTCCCCCATATTCACTCAAGTATCAGACAATACTCAGTGGTATGCAGTTTAAGACTTAAAAGATGCCTTCTTCTGCATCCCTGCCCACCCAGATTCCTAATACCTATTTGCATTTTAGTGGACAGACCCCCAAAACAATGACCCATCAGCAATATACCTGGAAGATACTAACACAGAGGTTTAGGAAGAACCCTCATCTGTCCACAAGAGCATTAGGAAAAGATCTGAGGGAATTAAAATGACAAGAGGGAGCCTGCTTACAATATGTAGAAAATGTCCTAGTTTGCAGCTCCTAGAAGGAAACTTCAGATTGTTATACTGTCCAAATTCTGAACTTCTTCGGGGACCAGGGATATTCAGTCTCCAAGAAAAAGGCCCAAACTACCAGACAGAAAATAAACTATTTAGGATATATCTAACCCCAGGATCTATACAACTGTCACAAGAAAGAATAAAAGCAATCACTGAGCAAATACCACCTGTTACCGAACAATGACTCTACTCTTTCTTAGGAATGGCTGGATAGTGCAGAATTTGGATCCCAAGCTTTGGACTAATTGTAAAACCTGTATACAAAGCTACTAAGGGATCAGACACTGAACCCATTTTATGGGGAAAGGAACATGATCAGGTTTTTAATAAAATCAAACTGACCCCAGTAGAGGTCCTGGCCCTAGGCATCCCTCACTTAAACAAGGCTTTCTTTTTATACACAGCAGAGCAGGGAACAGCCTTAGGGGCTCTTAGTCCAATGCAAAGGAAATGAACCTTGATACGTTGCATGTGTCTCTAAATAGCTAGACCCTGTAGCAACCAAGTGGTTCCTGTGTCTAAGACCAATTGCAGACATAGCCATGCTAACAGAGTAAGCCAAAAAGTTAACTCTCAGGAAGAAGTTAGAGGTCTTAACTCCATATCAGGTATAAGGAGTATTAGAAATGAAAGTGCAACTCTGGCTAACAGGAAATACATTGACCAGATATCAGGCCCTTCTGGACAATCCCGAAGTAACTGTAAAAACCTGGAATACCTTAAATCTAGCCACATTAATGCCTATAAAACCATCTCCAAACTTGACCCATTCCTACTCTACCTATTCCAGTAGAACTGACTTGCTAGACCAACCCTTAGAAAACTCTGATGAAGAGTTGTTCACTGATGGAAGCAGCTCTGTACAAAATGGGCAGCAAAAGGGGGATGTGCTGTACTTGGGATAACTGTAATAGCATAATAAATAAAATATAATTAAAAATAAATTAAAATTCCACCAATAAAAATCTGGCAATTCTAGTCAAGCTAATGGGGTGCCAGAAATATGCAGGGAGAAAGGGACTTGTTAGGCTTCACTACAAGGGCCATCTGCTCACCTATCTAACAGGCACCACCTTTCCTGTGTTAAACCCTCTCCTTCAATAGCAAAATCTTAATCTACATTAGGCTTTTAGTTTTTCTCCATTGAGTATGATGTTAGTTGTGAGTCTGCCACACAAAGCCTTTATTATATTGGGCTATATTCCCTTTATTCCCCAAGTGGCAATCTACTTGGGGAATAAGTACTGCATCTACTCACATGATCATATAATTTTTTGTGTCCTTCAATTTGTTTATGTGATATACCACAGAAATTCCTTTGTAAATATTGAACCAAGCTTGCATCCCAGGTATAAATTCCACTTGATCATGGTGTATAATCTTTTTAATGTGTTGCTGAATTTGATTTGCTAATATTTTATTAAGGAATTTTGCATCTATGTTCATCAGGGATATTGGCATATAATTTTCTTTTTTTGGACTGTCTTTGTATGGTTTCAGAATCAGGATAATTCTAGACTTGTAGAATGACTTTGGGAGCCTTCACATCTTTTGAATATTTTGGAATAACTTGAGAATTGTAGGTGTTCATTTTTTTTTAATCTTTGGCAAAATGTATCTATGATACCATCTGGTCCAGGGCTTTGGTTTGTTGGAAAGTTTTTGATTACTGATTCAATTTTGTTGGACATAATTTGTTCAGATTTTCTGCTTCTGCTTGATTCAGCCTGGGAAGTCTGTATGTTTCTAGGAATTTATCCATTTCCTCCAAATTGTACAATTTGTTGGCATATATTTGTTAGTAGTATTTTCTTATAATGCAGTAGATAGGTAAAGAAGAGGATCGATCAGTAATTTGGAAGATGAGGTAGGAGAAAACACCCAATCAGAAGAGTAAAAACAAAAAGTAATGCAAAAAATTCAGAAAATTTAAGGAATCTTTGAGACAATATGAATTATAACAACATTCACAAAATAGGGATATGAGAAGGAGAAGAGAGGGAGCAAGAGATTGAAAACCTATTCGAAGAAATAGTGACTAAAAAAGTTCCCTAAAGCATAAAGACACAAGTACAGGAAGAACAAAGAATCTCAACCCAGATAAGCCTAAATAGGCCAACATCAAGAAACATCATAATTACAATTTAAGACAATCTTAAAAGCAGCAAGAGAAAGATAGTTACTTCCAAGGGACTTCCTATAAGACTGTCAGCTGATTTTTCAAGTTCAGGAAAAGACAGAAATGTTCAGTTTCACCACTTTTATTTAACTAAGGCAAGAAAATGAAGTAAAAGATACCCAAATTGGAAAGGAAGAAGTAAAACTGTCATTATCTGCAGATGACATGATATTATCTATAAAGAATCCTAAAAATTCTACCAAAAAACTAGTAGAGCTGATGAATGAATTAAGTAAAGTATCAGAATACAAAATAAATATAAATTATTATAGAAATTAGTTCCATTTCTGTATACCAATATAAACTATCAGAAAGAGAAATTAAGAAAACAATCAAATTCATAATTGCATCAAAAATACCTAGAAATAAATTTAACCAAGGATGTTAAAGACCTGTACTCAGAAAATTATCAGACACTGAAGAAAGAAATTGAAGGAGATTTAAATCAATGGAAGAATAGAGACTGTCTCATAGATACAGAGCACACTGATGAGGTTGGAGGCCTGGGTAGGAAGAGTTGGGGAGGGTATAGAGGAGATAAATGGTGATGGATGAGAGGAAAATCTTATAGACTCTGACAACAGAGCAGTGATTGCTGGGGACTGGGAGAGGGAAGGTGGGAGTAGATGTAGAATTGTATAGGGGAGGTAAATGATGATGAAGGCACACACTACAGTGTACGGATGGCAACAGAAACCTGTATAATTTTATTAACCAGTGTCACTCCAGTAAATTCAATAAAGAGCAAAAAATAAACAAACAAAAAATTTTGTCATGCTTTTATTTATTAAATTAGGATGAGAGGAAAAATCAAAATTCAGAAATGACTTTCAAAAATGGAACATAGTGAGTACACCTGGTATTTAGTTAATTCTTGGCAGAAGCTACAAAAGGTCTGGTAGAAAAATGATGAAAAATTTGCTTGTCTTACAATGATCATTTTAGCTCCATCTGGAGCCACTGGGAAGTCAACAACAGCAGGATCATTTTGGACCAAAAATGATAACAATTTGGTAACTTTATGGTCAGTTTGGCTCTCCTTTTTTCAAGAGATAAAAATTTCTTATGGCATGATTCATTACTGGTTTTCCTAACAGATTTGCTTACTATTTTGTTTGAGAAAAAGCATTCACCATGCTGAATCCTAAACTTTCTTAAAAAAACAGGAACAGTTCCAATTTGAGACTCATAATTTGGATGAATAGGCTTTTGCAGCTGTATGTAGTCATCTTTTAAAATTGTTCTTTTCAAGTAGATAAAAGGTTTTGGAATCTTCCATGGTTAAGAAAAACAGTACAAAAGTATGAAATCTTTATTTATGAAAATATTGTCCAAGGTAGAGAGAATTATGCTAAGTGAAATAAGCAAATCAGAGAAAGACAAAAACCATATGATCACATATAAATCTAAAGAGCAAAACAAATGAACAAAAACAATAACAGGTCCATAGATGCTGAGAACACACTGAGAGTTGTCAGATGGGAGGGAGGATGATAAGCTAGGTAAAAAAAGGGGTGAGGTTAAGAAGTACATATTGATAGTTATAGAATAGTCATGGGGCGCAGTCAAGTATAGCATAGAGAATATAATCAATAATGTTGTAGTAAATATGTAGGGTGCCAAGTGGTACTTGAAAAGTCAGGGGAATACTTCACAAATTACATAATTGTCTAATCACTATACTGTACACCTGTATATGAAATAATAGTTGCATGTCAACTCTAACTAAAAAATAAACTAAAAAAATAGAAAATAAGAAAAAACCTTGACCTAACCTCACACCTTATACAAAAACACAGTTATACACAACAAAAAAAATAGTAAGAAAGATCTTAAGGAACACACTTGGGGCATTGGTATATAGGCAAAGAACATACCATGCAAACATATACCAAAGAAAGCTTGTGTGACCGTACTAATATTAGATAAGAAGCATTACCAGAGATGAAAATGGACATTCATAATAATAAAGATGCCAACCTTTAGAAATATATCACAGTCTAAATGTCTGTATTTAAACTATAGTTTCAAAATAAAGTAATAAATGAAAGATGAATGAATGACCTCTTCATACAGAAAATGCTTACCCTTATTGAGAGAAATTAAAGATGAGTAACAGACTAATTATTGTCAAGATGTCCAATCTCCATAAATCTATCTATGGATATGATGCACTTCCAAATTGATCATCTGATTCCAAATTTTATATGGAAAATTATATGGAAATGCAAAAATATATAGGAAATGTGCAAAAATGTGAGAATAGCAAAATAACTTAAAGAATACAAAATTCCAAGAACTACTCTATAGGGCATCAAGACTTTTTGTAAAGCAACAGTAATTATAATGACATGGTATTGCACAAGTCAAAATAACTGTACACTGATACAAAATACTAAGTATAGAAACAAATTCAAGAACATGTGTGACTTCTGATAAAGGTGGATCTGCAGAGCAACAAGGAGAAAAAGATTCTTTTCCAAAAATGGTTCTGGGTCCTTTGGCTATTTATATGGAAAATATGAAATTTCCTCCTACTTCCTAGCATATATAAAATAAATTCTGACTTGACTGTAGATCTAAAATATAAAAAATAAAACAAAGTTGTAGAATCTATATAGCATAGAAGAATATCTTCACAATTTGGTGGTATATTAAATAGAAAGAAATACATTAAAATTAAAAACCACTTTTGATCAATAGATACAATTTATAAAGTAAAAATTCAAATTGCCAAAAGAACAATATATTTTAACTCACATAATTGAAGAGTTCATATCTCAAATATAAAACAGCTTGTATACATCAAAAAGGAAAAGAGAGACATTCCAATGTAAAACTAAGTAAAAGTTTTAACAGAATGTCACAATAGTTAAAAAGCATATGAAAAATTTCTAACCTCATTAATCATCAGAGAAGAGCAGATTTAAAATAACCAATACAAGATGGAGACGTAGGTGGAGGAACCACCTTGCCTCTGTGCACAACCAAATCTAAGAACAACTATTTTTAACAGCAGTCACAACCTAGCCACACGGAAAATCGACAATACGGAGTCCAAAGGACAACTAGATACTCAGCTGGACCGGTACGAGGAGCGAAGCCAGCAGCGGAACAGGTTAGCAAGAAAAAATTCCCGGGTGGTGCGCGGTGAGCGCGTGAGCAGCCGAAAGCACTGATCGTGAGTGAGCCAGCAGGGAGTGCATGGGGAAGAGGCGTTGGGGGGGGGGGTCGGTAGGTCGCGCATTTACGTGCGGAGAAACCAGTGAGAAGGGAAGCCTGCACGGGGCAGCAGCCTCGCACAATTCCGATCGGATAAACAAGCCCGAGGCGTGTGGTGGGACTGGATGGGCTGGGCTAGCGGAGAGGACCGCCATTGCTCCCTCTCTGACCACGCCCCCACACACAGCGTCACAAACCAGCGACCTGGGTCTCCCCGTCCTAGTAAACAACTAAGGCTTTGCTCCACTTACCTAACAGCACGAATAAACCAAAAATGGCTCTAGGACAACTCAGAGCCCCAGAACCGATAGATCTAAGCGATGAAGAAATAGCCAGTCTTTCAGATGCACAGTTCAAAACACTGGTTATCAGGATCCTTACAGAACTGGTTGATTTTAGTCACAAATTAGAGAAACATATGGAAGCTAAACTAATTGAAATGAATGGTAATACAAAGGAAACCAATAGTAACGGAAAGAAAATTGGGACTCAAACCAAGGGAGTGGACCAGAAGGAAGAAAAAAATGATCAAACAGAAAAGAATGAAGAAATAAGAATTCAGAAAAATGAGGAGAAGCTTAGGAACCTCCAGGACATCTTTAAACGTTCCAACATCCGAATTATAGGGGTACCAGAAGGGGGGAAAGGCACAGCCACCAGTGGAAAACTTATTTAAACAAATAATAAAGGAGAATTTCCCCAAGCTGGCAAAGGAAATAGACTTCCAAGAAATCCAGGAAGCTCAGAGAGTCCCAAAGAAGTTGGACCCAAGAAGGAACACACCAAGGCACATCATCATTACATTAGCCAAGATTAAAATGAAGGAGAGAATCCTAGAAGCAGCAAGAGATAAGGGGACAGTCACCTACAAAGGAGTTCCCATCAGACTGTCAGCTGATTTCTCAAAAGAGACCTTACAGGCAAGAAGGGGCTGGAAAGAGGTATTCCAAGTCATGAAAACCAAAGATCTACAACCAAGATTGCTCTACCCAGCAAAGTTTTCATTTAGAATGGAAGGATAGATAAAGTGCTTCTCAGATAAGACCAAATTCAAGGAGTTCATCATCACCAAGCCCTTATTATATGAAATGTTAAAGGGACTTACCTAAGAAAAAGAAGATAAAAAAGATGAACAGTGAAAGGACAGCAAACTCACAGTTATTAACAACCACACCTAAAACAAAAGCAAACTAAGAGGACAGCTAGATCAGGAGCAGAACCATAGAAATGAAGATCTCATGGAGGGTTAGCAACAGGGGAGTGGGAGGAGGGGAAGGGAGGAAAAGGTACAGAAAATAAGTAGCATAGACAGTAGATAGAAAATAGATAGGGGGAGGGTAAGAATAGCAGGGGAAATACAGAATCTAAAGAATTTGAGACACGTGTTCATGAACTAAAGGGGGAAATGGTGGGGGAGGGGTATGCAGGGTGGAGGGGAATGGAGGGGGGAATAGAGCAAATGTAATGGCATAATCAATAAAAAAAGTTAAAAAAATAAAATAAAATAAAATAACCAATACATATCCACCAAAATGGCTAAAATTTTTTTAAAGAGACAATCTAATTGTTAGGATATGGAATAAGTAAGACTTATAAATAAGACTTAAATAAGTAACAATTTGTAGGATAAGTAATAAGTAGTGTGGCAGACATATAAATGTATAGAATCTCTTTGGAAAGGAATTTGCCATTATTTACTAAATTTAAAAATAGCATAGCCTATTGTCCAACAATTTTAATCCTATGTACATATCCAACTGAAAGATACTCAAACATGTTCCAACAGACATGCAAAAATACCTACACTGTTTGCAATAATCCAAAACTGTTAAAAACCCAAATGTTTATCTAAAATACAACGGGAAATTAATTTATATTCTATTTATAGAATAGAATAATATACAACAATGAAAATAAGTAAACTAACGATAGATGCAACAAGATGGATGAATCTCTCAATCTCTCAAACAGTGATGAGCAAAAATAAGTCATATATGCTGCATTATTCTACTTATATAATGTTTAAAAACAGGGAAATACAATAATATGTAGTGTTGGAAATGGTATTTGTTAATTTGCAAGAAAGTGTGAAGGAGGTGATGGATGGGGGTAAAAGAAGGCCTTCTGGAGTACTGGTGGTAATGATATTTCCCTTGGGCTGAGTGGTAGTTATACAGGTATATTCCCTTTGTGACAATTAATTGTTATATTCTTATATGTCATTTTTTATTTCAATAAAAAATATTAAATTACTATGCCACATTTCTGCCTCCCCCCCCAAAAAAAACTTTTAGCTTTTTTTCTTTCACCTAGCGTAGAAATTTTATTTATTATTTTGATTTATTTGAAAGAATCATTCCACTTTGGTTGATAGAAAAATGAACTATGTACTAATTTTAAAGGAGAAAGCCTCTCAACATCAAAAGTAATTATATAAAAAATTATGTAAAACTCAGAATGTGTTTGCATGCCCTCAGTACTTGGCTGCCTCTCAAGTATTTAGATTCTGAATGTACATTTGCATTTTTCCAATGAAATGTTGGAAGGATTTTCAGTAGTAATTAGCAAATCAGCTGAAGAATAAAGGGCATAGGGCTAAACCAAAAGCCAAGAACTACACGACTGTTAAATGCTAACTCAAAACTAAATGCTATATTCTCATGTGGCACTGAGGTTTTCTTTTATTATGGGGAAAATAAAATATTTATTACTCGCAAATAAAATAATTTTAACTGATATAAATGCTATAATTTTCAGCTGAAAAACATTCAAAAAATTTAAACAATTTATCTTATTCTGAAACAATTTCAAGATGCATAAATGTTTAGTCCATCACTGTAGTACAAAAAAGTTGCTTTTTAAAAACAGGACAAATTTTGAGTAAATACATAACATAAAATATTTTCAAGTACTTCAGGAATATAAATTTACACGGACAGTTAAATATTGAGTATATGCCTTCTTTACTTCCTCACTAGAACAGACCCCTCTACATAATCTCTGTGGCATAATTCCAACTCCTGCACACACTCTTTAAACTCACAGACCTTTAGTATGCTTTCTCTTACCTGCTACTGTACAGCTATTTGTGATCAACAAAAACATTTGGGTGGAAGTGTACTATAAAATTGTCATTTTAAAATTCCTAATATCTGTGAGTGGGAATATCAACTATAATTAATACACACTCTAGACTTTAAAAGGATAGATTTTTTTAACAAATAAAATTATCCAATAAAACACAAGATTTAGTAAAAAGGTATTCAGGAACACTGACAAGCTCTCAAAAGTACCATTTTGTCTACAGAATCAGAAAACAAAATCAGTTTAAGAAACACAAGAGATAATAAGCATTAGCACTAAGAGTTTAAAACATTTAAAGTACCTGATTTCCTCTTTGAAGAGTCTACAATGGCCAATCAGGCATCTTTAATCATAGATTAAAGACATGAATATGGACTTCACCATTGAATTTTCCATGATTTTCATTTAAAATACTTAAAATTTATGGAAAAATGGAAAAAATAAAGATATTATTGAATAATCATTTTAAGGTGTTCTGATTAATAGAGGAAAATTTATGGTAGTGGATTTCAAGAATGCTCTTAGCACTTTTTTCTTTAAAGTGTTCAACAATGGTTTGCACAAAGCACTGACAGTAGGATATTGGAGACTTAGTGGTCAAGAACATGGATTCTGGAATGAGACATACTTTAGCTCAAGTTCCAGATTCACTGCTTAATAGCAACAGAACCTTGGGCGTATTACTTAATCTCTTTAAATCCTAATGCTTCTTATCTAATGGAATTGATTAGTTCATTTTATAAATGTTTACATAGTATTTATTATATGCTAGGTAATATTTTAAAATACTTTATAAATATTAACTCATTTATGGTTATTAACTCCTCACAGTACCCTAGTGAGCTAGATGTGACTTATTATCATCATCTTCATTTTACAGACGAGGAGACTGAGGTAGAGAGGTTAAGTAACTTGTGTCACGTCACACGTCTAGAGGTAAAAAAGTTAAATTTTAGATTAGATACTCAGAATGCCCAGTCATATTCATTAAATGTTAGCACACACTGCAATCATCACCATTGGAGTGACAGTAAATATACCAGATGAAAAAGTTGAAATTGAAAAGATGATTGGTTAATTAAAACAAAATAAAATTTAACACAAAAATATACGGTCCTATAACTGAATTCACAAAAAAAAAGCCACATAATTTGCCAAATTATGATATGGTTGTCCCAAAAATAATAAAACAAACTTTGGCTTCATTAATGCAAATTAAGTAACCTAGAATGAATAATCATTCAGATGGATTATTAATTTTATATTTAGAATCTCAGTTTAAAGAGATTAGAATCAAATTGAAGAGAAATAAAAGGAAATAAGCCTCCTCCCTCCCACATAATACCATGATTCAACTATCCGTTGTACATATGAGGCATACTTTAGAGTCAAACACAAATAGATTGCAAGCAAAAGAACTGAAAAAGATATACTGTGAAATCAATAAGCAAAAGAGAACTGGTGTGGCTAAACTGCTATCAGATACTATACAATTTAAAATAAAAGTTGGTTCTACAACAAAGAAAGACAATTTATAAGGATAAAATATCAATTCATAAAGATGATATAACAATTATCTATCTATCTATCTATCTATCTATCTATCTATCTATCTATCTACCTACCTAAAAACAGAGCCCCCAAATACATGAAGCAATATTGACAAAATTGAAGAGAGAAATAAAATATTCAACAACAGGAAATTTCACTCAATACCTTCCTTTCAGTGATGAACAGAACAACTAGATAGAACACCAACAGGAAAATAAAAGACTTGAACAAAATTATAAACCAACCAAATCTAACAGATCTAGAAAACATTCTATCCAACAACAGCAAAATATACATTCTTCTCAAGTGCACACAATATTTTCCAGGATAAACTATTTGTGAGGTCATAAAACAAGTCACAGTAAATTTAAAAGAATTAGAACTATATAAAATATGTCCTTTGACCAAAATTGAATGAAACAAAAAATCAATAACACAAAAATGTGGAAATTCTCAAATAAGTAGAAATTAAACCACACACTCTTAATTTAGCAACAAGTCTAAGACAATATAAACTAGATATATTGAGGTGAATAAATGTGCAAACGCATATACTAAAACTTACAGTATATACTTAGGGCAGGGTATTGAGAAAATTTGTATCTGTAAATGGCTATATTAAAATGAAGATTTAAATTTAATAACCTGAACTTCTAACTCAAGAAACTAGAAAACCAAAGGAAATTAAACAGAACAAGCAGAAAGAAGAAAATAATAAATATTAGGGTATAAATAAATCTGAAATTTTTTAGAGAAAAAAATCAATGCAACTTAAAGTTGGATCTTTAAATAGAGCAACAAAATTGATGAACATTAGCTAGACTGATCGAATAAAATAGAAAAAGACTCATAGAAAACAAACTAATAGTTGCCAGAAGGCAGGGAATTTGTGGGGGTGGATGAAAAAAGTGAAGGGATTAAGAAGTTCAAATTGGTAGTTACAAAATAGCCTCAGGGATGTAAAATACAGCATAGGTAATATGGTCAATAATACTGTAATAACTATGCATGATACTAGGTAGATAGATGCTTGAAATATCAGGGGGTCATTTTGTAAAGTATATGATTGTCTAACCACTATGCTACACACCTGAAAATAATGCAAAATAATATCAAATGCAAACTGTAGTTGAAAAACTAAAATAAAAGAGAAGACTGAAATTAGTAAAAAAATAAATAATGGAAGAATCATTACTACCAACCTACAGAGATAAAAATAATTGTAAGGGAATACTATGAACAAGTGTACACTAACAAATTAGAAAGCCTAAATAAAAAGGAAAAATTCCTAGAAAGATAAGAACTACCAAAAAATTCACGAAAAAAAAATAGAAAATCTGAATAGACCTATAACGAGAAAAGAGATTGACTTAATAACCAAAAAGATTATCCACAATAAAGGACACAAGCCAAGATGGCTTTACTAGTAAATTCTACCAAACATTTAGAAAAGAATAAACACCAATCCTTGATAAATACCTCTAACCACTAGAAGAAAATATTTCCAAACTCATTTTATTAAGTTAATATTATCCTCATAGCAAAATCAAAGATGACAAAAGAAAAAAAAACACACATAACAATATCTCAGTAAACAGACACAGCAATCTTCCAGAAAATAATACCAAATTAAATTCAGCACCATACAGAGCCCCAATAAGGTTAGCTACTGACTTCTCAATGGAAACACTCCAAGCAAGAAGAGAATGGCAAGAAATATTCCAAGTAATGAGAACTAGATAGAGGCCTACAACCAAGGCTACTTTACCCAGCAAGGCTCTCTCTCAATCAAGATAGAAGGCCAAATAAAGAGCTTCCAAGACAAAAGATGTCTAAAAGATTATGCCTCCACCAAAACAGCCTTGCAAGAAATACTAAAAGGACTGCTTTAAGGAAAGGAAGGAAAAGAGAGAGAGAGAGAGAGAAACACAGGTACAAAAATGGCAATGAATTAGCACCTATCTATAATAACCTTAAATGTAAATGGATTAAATGCTCCAATCAAAAGACACAGAATAGCTGAATGGATATGAAAGCATGACCCACACATTAGCAAATGTGTGGGTCATGCTCTCTACAAGAGACGCACCTCAGGACAAAAGATCACCACAGACTAAAAGTCAAAGGCTGAAAACAAATTTTTCAAGCAAACAGACAAGAAAAAAAAAGCTGGGGTAGCAATTTTCATATCAGACAAAATAGACTTCAAAAAAGGGCCATAAGGAGAGACCCAGAAGGTCACTTCATAATACTCAAGAGAAGAATCCACCAAGAAGACATTAACATCGTAAATACATATGCACCCATCATAGGAGCACCCAAATACATAAAGAAAATCTTAGAGGACTTCAAGAAGGATATTGACAGCAACACAATTATAGTAGGGGATTTTAACACCCCACCAACAAAAATGGAGAGATCTTCCAAACAAAATATCAACAAAGATATTGCAGAATTAAACAACACCCTAAATGAAATGGACTTAACTGATAATATATAGAACCCTTCATCCCAAAGAAGCTAAATACACATTCTTTTCAAATGCACATGGAATGTTTTCAAAGATAGACCACATGATAGGACACAAAACGAGCCTCAACAAATTCAAGAAAATTGAAATCATACAATGCATTTTCTCAGACCACAAAGGACTGAAATTGGAAACCAACTCCAAAGGAAAAAACCCCAAACACCCCAAATCATGGAGACTGAATGGTATGCTATTAAACAATGAATGGGTCAAGAATGAAATTAGGGAAGAAATCAAAAAGTTCCTGGAAACAAATGAAAACAAACTTACAACAACCCAAAATTTATGGGACACAGCGAAGGCAGTCCTGAGATGGAAGTTTACAGCAATACAGGCCTACCTAAAGAAGATAGAAACATTTCAAACAAACAACCTAACCCTACACCTGCAAGAACTCGAGGAACAACAACAAAGACAGCCCAGAGCAAGTAGAAAGAATAAAATTACCAAGATCAGAGCAGAACTAAATGACATAGAAACTAAAAGCACAATCCTAAGGATCAATGAATCCAGGAGTTGGTTCTTTGAAAAGATAAACAAAATAGACAAGCCTTTAAGTAGGCTCATCAAGAAAAGAAGAGAGAGGACTCAAATAAACACAATCAGAAATGAAAGAGGAGAGATTACAACTGATACCACAGAAATAGAAGGGATTATAAGAAATTACTATGAAGAACTGTATGCCAAGAAATTTGAAAACCTAGGGGAAATGGACACATTTCAAGAAAAATATAATCTTCCAAAACTCAATGAAAAAGAAGCAGAAAACCTGAATAGACCAATAACAGCAAATGAAATTGAAGCAGTAATCAAAAAACTCCCATCACACAAAAGCCCTGGACCAGATGGGTTCACAGCAGAATTCTACAAAGCATTTAAGAAAGAGCTAACCCCCATTCTTCACAGACTATTCCAAAAAATCCAGAAGGATGGAAAACTCTCAAACTCTTTTTATTAAGCCAGCATCATCCTAATTCCAAAACCAGATAGAGACACAATAAAGAAAGAAAACTTCAGGCCAATATCACTGATAAACATAGATGCTAAAATCCTCAACAAAATATTGACAAATCGCATCCAACAATATATCAATAAGATCATACACCATGACCAAGTGGGATTTATCTCAGAGATGCAAGGATGGTTCAACATTCACAAATCAGTAAATGTAATTCATCACATAAACAAAAGCAAAGACAAAAATCACATGATCATATCAATAGATGCAAAAAAAGCTTTTGATAAGGTACAACACCCATTTATGATAAAAACACTCAGCAAAGTAGGAATAGAGGGAGCATTCCTCAATATAATAAAGGCCATATATGAAAGACCTACAGCCAACATCATACTCAATGGGCAAAAACTAAAAGCTTTTCCACTAAGATCAGGAACAAGACAAGGATGTACACTTTCACCACTTCTATTCAATATAGTATTGGAAGTTGTAGCCACAGCAATCAGGCAAGAAAAAGAAATAAAAGGCATCCAAATCGGAAAGGAGGAAACAAAATTGTCACTGTTTGCAGATGACATGATAGTGTACATGGAAAACCCTATAGACTCTACCAAAAAACTGCTCAAAATAATTAATGAATTTGGCAAAACAGCTGGTTACAAAGTCAATATCCAGAAATCAAAGGCATTTTTGTATACCAACAATGAAACAGCAGAAGCAGAAATCAAGGAAAAAAATCCCATTCGATATAGCAAAAACAAAAATAAAATAAAATACCTGGGAATAAACCTAACCAAGGAGGTAAAAGACCCATATGCAGAAAACTACACAACACTGAATAAAGAAATAAAGGAAGACACAAACAAATGGAAACATATACTGTGTTCATGGATTGGAAGAATTAACATCATCAAAATGTCCATACTACCCAAAGCAATTTACAGATTCAATGCAATACCTATTAAAGTACCAATGGCATATTTCACAGACATAGAACAAACACTTCAAAAATTTATATGGAACCATAAGCGACCCTGAATAGCAGCTGCTATTTTGAGAAAGAAGAACAAAGTAGGAGGAATCACAATACCTGATACCAAACTGTATTACAAGGCCGCTGTAATCAAAACAGCCTGGTACTGGCATAAAAACAGGCACATGGACCAGTGGAACAGAACAGAGAGCCCAGAAATAAACCCAAGCCTCTATGGTCAGTTAATAATTGACAAAGGAGGCAGTAACATAAAATGGAGTAAAAATAGCCTCTTCAACGAATGGTGTTGGGAGAACTGGACAGCTACGTGCAAAAAAATGAAACTTGAGCACCAACTTACACCATACACAAAAACAAATTCAAGATGAATAAAATATTTAAATATAAGCCATGACACCATTAAAGTCCTAGAGGAGAACATAGGCAGGAAAATCTCAGATATTTCACACAGCAACATTTATACTGATATGTCCCCTAGAGCAAGGGACATAAAGGCAAGAATAAACAAACAAATGGGATCTCATCAAAATAAAAAGCTTCTGCATGGCTAAAGAAAACAGTATTAAATTAGCAAGACAACCAACTGTATGGGAAAACATATTTGCTAATGATACCTCAGACAAAGGTTTAATCACCAAAATATACAAAGAACTTACATGACTCCACTCTAAGAAGACAACCAACCCAATTAAAAAATGGGCAAAGGACTTGAACAGACACTTCACCAAGGAGGACATACAGAACATCCAGAGACACATGAAGAGATGCTCAATATCGCTAGCCATCAGAGAGATGCAAATTAAAACCACAATGAGATACCACTTTGCACCAGTCAGGATGGCTATCATAAACAAAGCAACAAACAACAAATGTTGGAGAGGTTGTGGGGAAAAGGAGACCCTAGTTCACTGTTGGTGGGATTGCAGACTAGTGCAACCATTATGGAAAACAGTATGGAATCTTCTCAGAAAAATAAAAATTGACCTGCCTTTTGACCCAGCAATTCCACTGCTAGGATTATATCCTAAAAATCATAAAACATCAATTTCAAAGAACCTATGCACCACAATGTTCATAGCAGCACAATTTACAATAGCCAAGAGTTGGAAGCAACCTAGGTGCCCATCAGTAAATGAATGGATCAAAAAATTGTGGTACATATACACAATGGAATTCTATGCAGCAGAGAGAAAGAAGGAGCTCCTACCCTTTGCAACAACATGGATGGAACTGGAAAGCATTATGCTGAGTGAAATAGGCCAGGTGCTGAAAGACAAATACCATATGATCTCACCTTTAACAGGAAGCTAAACAACAAAACAAACAAGCAAGCAGAATAAAAACAAAGACACTGAAATAGAGAACAAGGGGACAGTGACCAGAGGGGAGAGGGAATGGAATTTAAGGGGGAAAAGGGGGAGGGACTTGGAGGAACAAATATGAAGGACACAAGGATAAGAACTAAGGGGGGGTGGAAATGGGAGGGAGGTGAGGAGCATGGGGTGGGGGGGCTGGGATGGGAGAAACAGACAGAAAACTGTACTTGAAAAATAAGTAAATAAAAAATTTTAAAACAATTAAAAATAAATAAATAAATAAATTCAGCACCATATAAAAAGGGATATATACCATGATTATGTGTGATTTATTCTAGAAATGCAAGGTTGGTTCAACTTATGAAAGTCAATGTAATATACCATATTAAAAAAATAAAGACAAAGACCATATGTTCATATCAATAAATATAGAAAAGACATTTGGCAAAATTAAATATTAATATAAAAACAAAAACAAACAAGCATCCTAGGACTTTAAAGGAGCTTGCTCTAACTGATAAAGGGTATCTATTAAAAACCCACATCATTCTTAATGGTGAGAGACTGAAACCTTTCTGCTTAGATCAGGAACATACTACTTCCATTGACATGCACTGGAAGTTCTAGCCCGGGTAATTAGGTGAGGATAAAACAAAATAAAATAAGGACATCCAAATTGAAAAGGAAGAAGTCAAACAATCTTTATTTGCAGCAGGCATCATCTTGTATACAAAAAAAAAGTCTAAAGAAACAAATAAAATAAATCCCTAGTAGACTAATAAATTCAGCAAGAGGCCCTGGCTGGTGTAGCTCAGTGGATTGAGCGTGGGCCTGCAAACCAGACAATCGCGGTTCAATTCCCAGTCAGGGCACATGCCTGGGTTGCAGACCAGTTCCCTGCAGGCCAGTTCCCAGCAGGGGACGCATGAAAGGCAACCATACATTGATGTTTCTCTCCCTCTCTCCTTCCCTTCCCCTCTAAAGATAAATAAATAAAATATTAAAAAAAATTCAGCAAGAATACAAAATTATTTTTTGAGTGCTTCCTGATTTTATTATTAATTAATTTATTTATTTTTATCGTTATTCAAGTACAGTTGTCTCCATTTGCACCCCACCTTGGTCCTCCCATCCCCCCCATCCCAGCCTCCCACCCTTGAACCTATCGAGTTCTGCTTTGTCCATGTGTCCTTTATTTGTATGTTCCTTGATGGGCCTTCCCCAATTTTCCCCCATTATCTTTCTCCCCCCTCCCCTCTAGTTACTGCCAATTTGTTCTTTAATTCAAGGTGTCTGGATATATTTTAAAAAATCATTTATAATAGTATATAAAATAATAAAATATTTAGAAATTAATATAACAGAAGTACAAAACTTGTATTCTGAAAACAAAAAATCACTGTTGAAAAATATTAAAGACCATAATAAAAGAAAAAACATTCCATATTTATGGTTGGGATACACCCTACTAAAGTCTAAGCTGCTTTTTTTTCCTTTATTGATAAGTTGATTCTAAAATTCATAAGAAAATGCAAGGGTCCCAGAATAGTCAAAATAATCTTGAAAAAAGAACAAAGTTGGAAAACCCACACTTCCTAATTTCAAACTTACTGAGAAGCTACTGTAATCAAGATGGTGTGGTTGTGGCATAAGGATAGACACATAGATCAATGGAATAAATTAAAGAGTCAAAAAATAAAGTATTACATTCATAACTGGTTTTTAATAGGCTGCCAATATAATTCACTGGGGGAAACAAAAGTCTTTCATATATGGTGCTGTAATAACTGAATATTCACATGCAAAAGAATAAAGTTACATTTCCACCTTACACTATGTACAAAAATTAACTCAAAATGAAGCAAACACCTAAATGTAATATCTAAAACTATAAAAATCTTACAGAAAATATAGTAGTAAGTCTTCACATCCTTGGATTTGGACAACTATTATGTCAAATCTTGGTATGACACCAAAAAGATGGAACAACAGAAGAAAATTAAATTGGACTTCATCAACATTAAAAAATTTTTTGTGCTTCAAAAAATATCATCAAGAAAGATGAAAAGAAACTCACAGAATGGGGTAAAACACTTGCAAAACATATATCTGATGAGGAAATTGTATCCAGAAAATATAAAAACTCTAACAACTCAAAAATAAAAAATACCTAATAAAAATATGAGCACAGAATTTAAATAGATATTTCTCTAAAGAAGATATATGAAAGGCCAATAAGGTATGTAAAAATGATTAACATCATTAGTCATTAAATGCAAATCAAAATCACAACGATGTACTCTCTTCACACCCACTAGGATGACTATAATCTAAAAGACAGATAATAACAAATGTTGACAAGAATGTGCAGAAATTGGAACCCTTATACCTGGCTGGTAGGAATAGAAAATGGTGCAGGCACTGTGTCAAAAAGTTTGGGGTCCCTCAAAAAGTTAAAAATAGTTACCATGTGATGCAGCAGTTCTACTCCTAGGTATACACCTAAGATAAGTGATAAATACACAGAGACAGAAAGTAGATTAGTAGTTTCAAAGGCTGGGGAGGGAGGGGAGTAGGGCATAATTGCTAATAGGTATAGAATTTCCTTTTGGAGTGACAAAAATGCTCCAGAATTAGAGAGTAGTGATGGTCTTACCACTCTGTTAATATACTAAAAATAACTGGATTATACATTTTAGGAAAATAAAAAATAAAATTTAAAGAAAGTAAATAAAAGAATGACCTTGATGACATTATTATACCAGTGAGATTGGAGACACCAGAAATAGTTAGTCCAGAGAAAAGTAAAGACTGATTGAAGACATGACCACTGTTTAAAACACTTTAAAATCATTGTATACATATATTAATATATTTTCTAATCATGTCCAAAAGTATATAAAGGTGCCTGATACCTCCTATATATGGGCTCCATGTTATACTTCTTTATGCAGACTCACTGACAGCTCACAACCCACCAACACCAAACTCAAATTTCTATACCTCCAACCACTTTAAATACTGATCAAATAAGCGTATTTTTAGTCATACCTTATAAAACTGCTCCTAACACTTTCTAGACATAGTGAACACAAACTCTGGTGCTATTTTAAAAAATCCCAAGCCTCTACTGCCCTTTGAAACTCTGACCCAGAAACCCTCATCTTGCTACAGGGTGACATCACATACACACATAATCCTCTAATTCTGCTCTCTCCCAAGAGTTCTCTTTCCTCTTCCCCTTTTGTGTGGCAATCCTGCCCCAACCTGACTCTAGAAGGTCAGCTGTGAGGGGCTTTCCCTCTCATGCATCCTGCCAAAGAGCCACCCAAATAAAGCACCTTCATGTTCTTTCTTTGATCTATCACCAGTTCCTCCAACTCACCACAAAGGGGTTACATCCTTTGACTGAAACCATATTTTGACTCAATACAAAAGAATGACTAACAGTAAAAGGTGGTCAAATACAACTATGTAGTGATTTGTCTGTCATAATAAGTATTCACATTTTGGTGGACAACTACCACATCTTTGGAGCAAAGATGCTCTAAAACATAAACAGCAACTAGATAAATAATTTGGACTACAAGAATGTTTATGTAACTCCCAACCTGATTTTTTTTAATCCGAGAAAATAATTCATGACCAAAATAATTTCCAGTTTAGATTGGTTATTGCACCAGTAGACCCAAATAATTCAATTGAACTATATAGTCTACAACTTATTTTCCTACTAGAAAATTAGGAAGATCCAATAGTTGAAAATAACCAAGTATAATTCACCAATTATTATTACATGTTTGTATTAATGCTAAACTTCATGAAGACAACATATTGGTGATTTTTAACAATTTGTTAGTACAAAATAATATTAGAGTTCCGATGTTAATGGTAAAAGCTACATTTAGTAAGTGTAAATAAATACTATGAGCCTATTAAAGACACAATAATCAGCTACCAATGTTAGTTAATTACACCAATTTTTATTATATAAAATAATTAAGTTGGCCAGTAGGCCCAGTTGTTTGGAGCATCATCCTGTACACGAAAAGGTTACAGGCTGGATTCCTGTTCAGGGCACATACCTAAGTTGTGGGTCTGATCCCCAGTAGGGGCAGGTACAGAAAGCAACCAACTGATGTTTCTCTCTCACATTGATGTTTCTCTCTCTCTTTCCTTTCCTCTCTTTCTAAAATTAACAAATATTTACTCAGGTGAGGATTAAAAAAATTATATTTGGGGTTTGAAACATAAAGCAAAGATCATTTTAACTTTTCAATAAAATAATTGTTAAATACTCACTATATATTTTAACATGAAAATAAGAATATAAAGACAATTTTCAGTTACTTACATAAAAGCAAATACTTAACTTCCCAGATAGAGCTTTGGTTAGTGTAGGAATCTGAAGCAAGATATTCAGTGTCTTTCATAAATGTAAGCATTTTATTACTACGGTAAAGTTTGTTACTTTGTAGATCTGAAAAGATTAACTGGACATCGGTAAACCACCACTTTAATATTTTTGAACCTTCCTGCAGAGGAAAATTCCGTGATTTAATGTAGAGGCAGATGTTCAAAGCTCTGAATCTTTTTTTTTTAAATTTAATTTATTTATCTTTAGAGGGGAAGGGAAGGAGAGAGGGAAAGAAACATCAATGTATGGTTGCCTTTTGTGCGTCCCCTGCTGGGAACTGGCCTGCAGGGAACCGGCCTGCAACCCCGGTATGTGCCCTGACTGGGAATCAAACTGCGATTGTCTAGTTCGCAGGCCTGCGCTCAATCTACTGAGCTACACCAGCCAGGGCAAAGCTCTGAATCTTATATTTAATTTTTAGGCTATAGTACTTACTTTAATTATTAAAAATCTAATGAAAACCTTTAGTGATTTGAAACTGAAAACTTGGCCTGTTTTGTATTAAACAGTTCTAATTAGGTCAATCCACCTTACAAAAGTGAGGTATAGGACATAATTAATCATTGTAAAGCACTTTTTAAAATACCAAATGCTACAGAAATATCAAATAATAAGCTTATGTACTACAAAAATTAACTATTAAATAAAAATTTAATTTTTTTAAGAACAAAGTACTAAATAGCAAAAATCTATTTCCCCTAATTTGTAGATAATTATAGTCACTACTGCTCTTCTAGAATTTTAACAAGGTGGTTTAAGTGAGGAACTAATAGGTATCATCACAACATCACTGTAAGACTAAAACCAAAAATATATAAGCACACTTGCAGAATATTAGCTTAGAAATAAGCACTGCAGATTACCTCTGATCTTCTATCTAACCCTATATATGTAATACTGTATTTTTTATCTGTTTCTTTGAGCACATATTTAACTCTGTCATATTCTTACAATGGCCATGTTCAATAATACATGACTTCAGGAAGAATCAGAAAAGTAATATATAAAGTAGCTGTACAATGCATATTCTGTACTTATGCATTTAGCTGTAATTTAATGCATATTCTGCTTTCTTAAATAACAAAAACATGGGTAAGGTACATCAAATACCAATAAACCAAATTCATTGGTAACACAATATGAAATTATGTCATTTGTCAGACTTATCTTCTTAGAAAAGGAAGAGATAACTTGAATTCCTGCCTTTAATTTGGGATAAGCATCAATTATGGCAGGGTAGGTTTATAAGGATATATAATTTGAGCCTTTGCTATTCAGGTAGGCTCTGATGACAGAAAAGGCAGAAGCAACTGACTAGCAAAGCCACATTTGCCTTTTATTTTAATACTATAAACTTTACTAAAATAATATTAGCACAAACATATAAAACTTCTTTACAAAAAAGATTCTAGAATTTGAAGTACCATTTAAAAATAAGAATGAGTGCCAAGAAATATCCTAGAATGTTGTAAGACTTTCTTTGTCTGCTTACTTTCATTACTACCTCAAAGATTCACTTCATATCTGAAACAATTCAAGGGCTACCCTACTCAGCAGTAGGACACTGCTGAGCTTGCTCAGAAGCTGGCAGTGTTAGTTTTTCATTACCTAAACTGGTAGCCTCAACTTCATCACTATAGGTTTCACTGGAGGAATATTCAAACTGTTTAATGACTATAATGGTCATTACACAATACCAAAGAATCAGAACAAATGCTGGACACAGTGCTGGAACACAGCCTTGGAGGTCCTCTGTAGTTCCGGGAGTCCTCTTTCAGTTGGGAAAAATTTCTGACTTCTGACAGAGGGGCAGGGACTAGCAGGAGTGGTGAAGTAGGTATTTGAATGGTTCTGGCTGGCTATTTACCCAAATTTAGAAACAAACAAACAATAAAATAAACAACAACAGTGATATGACACATTGTTAGTATAAAAAAAATGGTTTGCATGACATCAATGTAACTTGGTAGCCAAGGAGAGTGGACTAGAATGTGCATGTGTGAACAATGATCACTTCACCATATAGTCAGTGGACACGGTAGACACTGTTGAATGAGCATCTGTACTGTGTGGCCATTGCATTCAAAATGACTGAGCCAGTGGAGCAATGAATCTGCATCAGATTTTGCATTAAGCTTGAATATTCCTCTGTGGAAACTATTAGCATGATTCAGCCTAGAAAAGACCCAGGAAATTGATATGAAACATAAATGCCTAGAAAAATTTGGGCAAATGGAATATGCACCTGAGGACACTTACGAGATGAAATATGCGTCTTTTCTGCTTGATTCTACCATTTTAAAATATTCTTAAGATTATGAATTCTTCCAGATATACAAAAGAGGTAAGTTTGGTTATAAGGTATACATTTAAGCACAGCCTTGTTAAATCCATTTAGGAGTTTCCCTGGTCATAGCTCAGCTCCAGGCCACAGATTTAAATGTGCTTTATTTAAATTCCAGTTTCCTCATTATCTTGGGTGCCTACTGCTCAGTATGCTCTAGTAGCAGCATTAATTGCTCACAATGATTGTAATCTGACACTTTTCTATATAACTGCCCCTCCCCCGGCCCCACCCCTTCAAAAGTCTTGCTGCTCAATACCCCAGCATTGTTAAAATGGATCATGATACCCTATACCTCCCGTTTGGGAGCTTTCTGGAATAGAATTTGGGCTATTTCTGCCTGGTTTCCCCTATCTGTAAAGTAAGAAACTCATTTATTAAGACATGTAGTTGAAGTATAAACGCTGGTGAAACTCTGTGCCAGCAGATTTCAATTTTTACAAGAAAAATTGAGCTAATATGAAACCTTAAAAAAAACCCAAACAGATTTAAATAATATTTGTACATTTGCATTATTAATGGCCATGAATTATAAAGATTATGAGAACGGAGCTGATATCTATCCTTAATCAATAAATATTTTACTTCTTTCCTTTGCAACATTTTAATCAGGCTCATGTTTAAATATTTTATTCACAAAAATACAAATGGCTACATTATAGGATTATTAGAAATAGGGATATTTTTCAGACTTAGGTTTAGAATTTATATGGGGTTCTCTTGTTGCCTGACTTTCTAAGAGATCAAAGTATTACAAAGATGTCTTTATCTTTTGTTCTATGATATAAGTCAGAAATCTTGTCAAGAGCTTTGCCACCTAGTAAGATGAGCAAGAGAAAGGCCTCCATCAGAGAGAGGCTTAGTAGAGCTCCCATTGGGTTATCAGCAAGAGGGTCCCTTTTGTTTCTGTTTCCAGAATAGTGCCTGAGGGACAAATGGGGAATAGGTTAGATGCTCAGCTGTGGAATACAGGACAGATGGAGTCTGTCCTCAGTTACAGGGCAAATGGACACCAGCTTCCACCTCAGGACAGGGTCAATCAAGTAGAGCAAATGCTCTTCTCACTTTGGAGAAAGCAGCTGTATTGCTTGAATATAATTAACTATGAATAAAACCAGCATTTCTATGCTTAATGATGGCATAAATGCTTCATGTTTAGGCATTTGATTTTTTCATATAAAGCATTTGAAATATTTTATCCAAGAATTAATCAAACCAGAAAGCAGGTAGAGTCTGAGATTCTGCAAACTTTAAAAAAAATTAGTTCTCAATTTGATCTCTAGCTCCAAACAAAATAACATGAAAAATAATGCCAGAGAATTCTCCACATTTTTATATTTTGAATCCATATTCAATTTCATGCTGCAAAATATAAAGAGTGTTTCCAGCTGGTCAAACCTTTAAGGCAATGAATCCTGATGAATGCCTCTTCTGAGAAGAATGCCACAGCCAGAGCAATAATGTAATTATAAACACAGTTAAAGCGAATATGATCCAGTAACTCCAGATGAGTGTAGGAGGTCTGGGCTATCCTCTAGTTGATATTACTGATATTCTTGAATATGGACAATGATCTTAAGCAAAATATCTACTTTAATAGTATCTCCCATTTTATGAAATAATAATGAGGATTATTTTTCTTTCTATTTATTAGGAATGTGCTTAAAACTTAATGATCCAAAAATTGCAGTGCAATCACCTGCTAGGTGTTATATAAGTTAAACAATGATTTTAAAAAAATAGTCCATGGAACACCTGCCTCAGAATTGTCAAGGGTGATTGTCAAGCTTTTTGGGACCCACCTAGATTTATTAATTCAAAATATTTTGGGAACTAAGTCCAGGAATCTTAACTATCTAAAAGCCCTTTAGGTTATCTTTATGCATTCTAAAGTCTAGAAGCTACTAAACAAGATTTCGATAAATCAAGGAAGACTTTAAAGACCACCAATTCTAAGATTTTATGACCAAACTAAAAATAGAGCCATATACTAAATAAGCCATGTAAGTATTAAATTAGTAATATTATCTTAGTAAGTAGAATCCTTAAAATATGAGAGTAGATTTAGGTAATTTACTATCTTCATAAGAACATACACATAGCAACAGATGAAGTCAAAACAGTTTTGTTATATTCAGTTTTAAGTAGATTGAGCAAAATTAAATGAATCAGGAAACTTAATCAGGTTTTAGTCATCTGCTTACTTTCTTCCTCTTAACAGGAACTTCTCATAACTAGAGGCATTGAGCTTCTGTGAATGTATTAAAACCAAGAAGTATGAAAAATCATGAGTCCTGTGACAGATAATATGTTATTTGAAAAAATAACTCTTCTTTCTAAAACAACTTATATAAAACAGGCACCATGTCACCTTTCTAGGTGATTCTTTTTAACCCCCAGGCTAAGAGAAAAAGTGTACTAATCTCTGTTCTTATATGATATTCAGGGGGGGAAAAAGGATAGATTCCAGAGGCAGTGAGAATAATTATCTGAAACAATGTAAGAATTACATATTTTTAACTCCAAGAATATACACTAAAATTTTAATGGTGATTATGTTAGGGTGCTAAGATAGAGGTGCTTTTTATTTTCTTTGTTAAAATTTTCTATGTATTCTCAAATTTGACAACAAAGCTAAATTACTTTTCTTACTTCAAAATAGAGCTGTAAAAAGAGTTGAAAAAAATGATCAGTTATTTAGAAAAAAAGACATCTCTGTGAGTTATTTTTAAAAAAAGAATATCAGGTAAGTATCAGAATCCAAAGGAGGTAAGGGACTGCAGAGCTGAAGAAACATCGGTAAGGAACAGGACAGAAAATGATGTAGGGCAATGGAAACTAATAGCAAAGACGGAGCATCCATGCAAGCATGTCCACTTTCTGATGTTCCCTTCAGTATTCAAAGGCCCAGAGGATGGTACATACACCTCAGGGCGTATTGGTGAAGGTGAAGTGGAAGGAATAAAAACTTTATGAGTCATTTTAGAGGGCTATTACCCAAGGAATAAAATAAATTATGCTCACACAGATGCATTTTAGCATAGTTCAAGAAAATCTGGAAATATAGTATATTTGTATCACAAAAGATGTTAGAAGAGAAAACTATTTTAAGAGCATCAAGGACCAAGAACTCTGTCAATTATGTCATAGCTGGTTATGGAGAGTAAACTGGAGGAATAAGGGGAAAGGATGAGAAAGTGAGCCCTTCATATGCTTAGGTTTTCATGTTTCCTTTTTTTTAGAATATGTGTTAAGGATGGACTGAACTTTGGATAAATGCTGCGGAAGATTGACACAGATCTGTAAGTTTGTATCAGGATAAAATAAAGAACAAATAAGACTTGGTAGAAAAAAAATTTAAAGTAACAGTTTGTAAAGGAAAGAGGGTATACAGAGAGAACACAAAGAAATTTTCACAGCGAATGATATGATGGCTCATGTATTCTGATGGGCACTCCCACTACAACACAATAAAATATACTTTCCTTCTTTCTCCTTTCCTTGATTCCTTTCTTTTGCATTTGTTCTTATTGTTTCATTTTCCTGTACATAGTTTCAAGTATTCATCCTTTTACTATTACTTTAGATGTTTCTCTAAAGTTTACAATACTATCCTTGACTTACCCAAATCTAATATATATTCCCTTTCCAGACAATTCAGACATTAAAATACACAATTAACTTCCCTACCAGTTTAAATTTTATCATATTTTAATAGAACATTATCATTATTATTTAGTACAATGTTCACTTATATCTACCCATATTTTATGTTTCTACTCTTTTCATTATTTCCTTTATCTCCACATTTCCATTTGTCATCATTTTCCTATTGCTTGAAGGACCTTGCTAATATTTTCTTTAGTTCTGCTCTGATACTGATGAATTTTCTGTCTTTCCTGTTCTGAAAATATGTTGATCTCACTTAACTTATGAAAGATATAACTTTCAAAGTCAGCACTTACTTTCTTTTGGCATTTTGAAGACGTCATTACATGGTCTTCTGGCTTCCATCCTGTATGGTAACAAGTTAACTGTTGGTATTGTGGTGACTCCTTCAATGATGTTTTTCTCTGGGTGCTTTCAAGATTTTGTCTTTGCATTTGCTTTCCATCCATTATACCAGTGTATGCCTAGTTATGATTTTCTTCATTTGTATCTTACTTAGGGTTGACAGTACTTCCGAAATCTGTGGTTTAATGTTTCTCATCAGTATTCTCAGCTATAATTTCTTCAAATACTGTTTTTAGTCCATTCTCTCTCCTCTTCCTCTAGGACCCAGTTGCACCTACAGTATACATTCTCATTGTATGCTCTCTGTTTCTTAAGATCTTTTCTACACAGTTCATCTTCTGTGTCTTCACACTACTTACTGGGTACCTTCTGACCTAACTTCTAATTCACTAATTCTTTTTTCAGCTTTTCAATCTGCCCTTAGATCTAAATATGGGGCTCTCAACATTTAGTTCAGTTATTGTACCTTTCTGTTCTAGACTTATCCACTTGATTCCTTTTTCTAGTTTCCATTTTTATGCTGAAATTGTTAATCTTGTTATTTAATTCCTTGAACATATGAGACAGTTATTTAAAGTCTTTCTCTGATTGTAATTTCCCTGTTTAACATGTACATGTAATAGTCCAAACATTTTCTATGAGCCTTTTAAAACATGTTGTGGAAATACCACTTCTAGCCATTAAAGTAAAGCTTTTTTCAAAGTAACCAACCCTCTTGCTGAGACTAACCCTAAGACACTATGACAGAAAACAAGCAAACAAACGAAATTGTTTGAAGGCTTTGGAATGCAAGCAAAGCAACCAGGACTTCAGGGACTAGGATCCTGAGAAAAAAAATTTCATGCAGTAAATGCGCTAATCACATTTTTTCCCTTTCAAGATATTGGCATGTTTGTATCACAGGAGATACGGGTCAAACAAAATATGTAACTAGAGTGCAGATTGGACCTGGGGAGGCAAAACCTGTTGTTCAGTGCTAGGGAAGGCAAAACCTGAAGGACTAAGATACAAAAACAGAAGAACTAAAAAGAAGTCAGCTAAGTAAGCACTTTTCCCAATGGCAGTTCTAATTTCTAAATTACACATGTATAAACCAAATTAATCAGCAATATATAAAATGTAATTTATTAGAAAAGTTGGGTTTGTTCCAGAAATACAAAGTAAGTTTAATATTAAAAACAATTCAATATAGTTCACCATGTTAACAAATATAGTATAAAAATCATATGACCAGTTCAGTAATGTACCAATGCAGAACAAAGTATTTGATAATTTCAACTCCCGGCCTTGACTGTTAGTTCAGTTAGTTGATTGTTGTCCCTATTTGCCAAGGTTTGATCTCTGGTCGGGGCACATACAAGAATCAACCAATGAACGCGTAAATAAGTGAGACAACAAACTGATGTTTCTCTCTCTCTCCCTCCCTCCCACTCTCTCTCACAAATCAATTTTTAAAAATTCAACTTCTTCATGACAAAAGCTTAATAAGAAGAAACATCCTTAATATGATAAATTTATCTACAAAAGACTTTCAGCAAACATCATACTTAATGATGAAATATTAAAGACTTTCCCACTGAAATGTAAGAAAGGATGTCTGCTACCTTTCTATGAAAACTTCTATTCAATAGTGTACTTAAATTCCTAACTAGTGCAATCAGGAGAAAAAACAAATTGAAGGTGTGAAAATCAGAAAGAAAGAAATAAACATATTATTATTCAGAGATGACAAAATTGTATACATAAGAACTCTAAAAGGAGTACAAACAACTATTAGTATTAGTAATCAATTTTATTTTTGTATACTAATAATAAGCACCCAGAAATAAAGGTTTGGAAGTATTATTGAAATAGCATCAAAACATTGAAAACTTAGAAATAAATCTAATAAAACATGTGTGAACCTCAAACAGAAAATCATAGCACATCATTGACAGAAAATAAATACCTAAAAAAGTGTTAATGGGTTATAAGACCTTATATTGTAAAGATGTTAGTTCTCTCCACCATGATATATAGATTCAACACCAATCAAATTGATTCACCATTCTCCAGATTCAATGCAATCAAAATTCCAGCAGGGTTGTTTTTAGGCATAAATGAACAAGCTCATTAAAAAATTTATATAGAAATACAAAACTTTAAGAAAAACAAAAACAATTTGAAGAAAGAATAAAGTTGAAGAATTTACAGAACATACAATTAAAAGTATGATATATTAGTACATGGATAGAAAGCAGACAAATTAACATAGTAATATATATTCACTATATACTTCCATCTGATTTTTGTCAAAGCTGCCTCTGCAAAACACTATGATTAAATGAATATACACATAAAAATAATATATCTCATACCTATACATGAATCAATTCTAGATCAATGAAAGAAATAATTTCTAAAGAAAACAGAGAAGAATCTTCATGACCTTAGACAGGACAAAAATGTCTTAGTCACAAAACAAAAAAGAGTAAATTTTTTTTTTACTTAAAAGTAAAGGAAAAGGCTAATATATTGGACTTTATTGAAATGGAAACCTTGTTTTTCTACAAAGGTGTCATTAGCAGAGTGAGAAAGCAAGCTATATAAGGAGAGAAAATATTTCAATACCTATATATTTGACAAATGATGGGTATATACCATTAAAAATGCTTATAAATCACTAATAAAAAGAAAATATATTTTGTCAAAAATATAAAAAGACAAATAAAACCTTAAAAAAAGAGCACTCTAAATATTCATTGCACATATAAAAAGGTACTCACCCTCACTAGTTATCAGAGAAATCATACTTAAAATGAAAATAAGACACAATACAAAACATCAGAAAGGCAAAAAATTAAACTGACAATAATATATGCTGAAAAGTTGTGGAGCAAATTTTACATTTGTATATGGATGGTAGAAGTACATATTGATACAATCACTTCAGAAAATTCATTGACAATATTTACTAAAGAGGAACATTTGCCAACACTCCCACACCCAATTGTTAACTCAATAGATGTGTATGAATATATATATAAACCAAAGGATGTACATTAGAATGTTCACCACTACATCATTCATAGTAGCCAAAAATTCAATATCTATCATAATAGAATGGATAGATTGTTTTATATTCAGGCATTCACAGACTAAATAGGAATTAAAATAAACTGCTATTGCTATGCATAACATGGATGAAACTCACATTCCAAATTGTTAAGTACAAGAAGTCAGACACAAAAGGCTGCATACTGTTAATTAAATATGTAACATTCAAAAAGAAAGGAGACTCTAGAGGGATGATGGTGTTGGTGGAGGGAAAAGTGGGGGAGACCATAGTAAGACTTCTGGGAAACTTCATTCTATATCTTGATCTGGGTGGTGGTTTACATAAGTGTGTTCACTTTATAAAGACTGATAAAAACTTCATAAAAATTCATTGTCAACTAAGAGTTGTAAAGTTTACTATATATGGCATATATACAGTAAAAAAATTTTAAACATTAAAAAATTTTAATTACATTTTAAAAGTTAAACAATATTGTCATGAATTGCTGAGGAAGTATTCCAACTTCCATTTGAGAAAGAGATGTCAAATGCTGCTGTATTTTCAGAAAATATTCTATGTAAAGATTCAAGCACCTATAGAATCCCATATAGTTATAAATTACTTATATTTTATTTAGATAATTTAATATGCTATTATAACAAAGCAAAAATATGTGATGAGTTAGCATACTTTTAGCTAATACTATTTAGAATGCTTTTATTATTTAGGGTGATTTTAGCTGAATCAGAAAACCTGACTCATAAATGATACCAATAAGGAATTCATTACCTTAAAAAAGAACCCAAGAAGTTGGCAATTCCAGTGCTGGTTAATTCAACACCTTAACATTTTCAAGGACCCAAGTTTGCTTCATGTTATGGTTTTGCCATCCCCACGTATCAGTTCTGTCATGTAGCTTGTGACCTCATGCTCACGAGATGGCTACAATAGTTCCAAGCATCATAGAGTTCAGAGGCAGAAAAGGAAACCTCTTCTATTTAGAACAAATAACACATTTTTCAAAATCCCTTTAGCAGATATTCTTTCCTTTTTGTCTCATGAATTATAACTTTAAAATGTACACCCCTGACTTAAACCAATTATTGGCAAGGAGAATGGGAGTGTGCACCAAACTGGATAAGATCTATCAGGAGCTAAGCCTGAGTCATAGAGGGAAAAGCAGATACCTTCTACTTTCATGCAGGAAGAAGGGGGAGGGGAGATGGCTGTTAGGGGGACAACCAATAGAATCTACTATAACAGCTGATTGAATCACAGCAAAGGAAATGCAACTTAAATGGTTTGGGCATCATTCAAACTATTTTTAAATCTATTAATTTTTACATGTTCTCTTTGCTTCTATTTTGTACATAATTTTTTACCTTACAAGAATTATACAGAATTCAAACATAAAAATTCCATACATTGGGTTTTATTTTCATGGATAGGTAGAAAAGCTAAATATAAGAATTTAGTTTTTAAAATACTTGCCCAGCAAGAATTTAAGTAAATTCAAATATAGCTCCATCACCCATATCTTTTTTCTTATTTATTTATTTCTTTTTATTTTTTTAAAGATTTTATTTATTTATCTTTAGAGGGAAAGGGAAGGACAGAGGGAGAGAAATATGAATGTACGGTTGCCTCTCATGCGTCCCCTGCTGGGAACTGGCCTGCACCCCAGGCATGTGCCCTGACTGGGAACCGAACTGTGATTCTTTGGTTCACCGGCCTGCGCGCAATCCACTGAGCTACAACAGCCAGGGCTCTTTTTCTCTTTTAAAATTAAATTTACTGGGCTGACATTGGTTAATAAAATTGTATAGGTTTCAAGTCTATAATTCTATGATACATAATTTGTATATTGCATTGTGTGCCCACCACCCAAAATCAAATCTTCTTCTGTTATACTTTTGACCACCTTTACTCTTTACTCCCTTCCACTCCATTTCTCTTTGGCAACCACCACTGTTTTCTGTGTCTATGAGTTTTTTGTTTGTTTTGTTTGATCACTTCTTGTTTTCAGTTTTATATCCCACATATGAATGAAATCATATGGTTCTTGACTTTTTCTAACTTATTTCACTTAGCATAATATTCTCAAGATTGACCTATATTTTCGCAAGTGGCAATATTTTATCTTTTCTTATGACTGAGAAGTATTCCATCCTGTATAAGTACCATATCTTCTTTAGCCAATCATCTATTTCTAACAGGGAATAGAAACTTTCTACTATTCTGACTTACTATGAAATGGAATTAGAATAAGATGTACTAACAAACTGATAAAAAGAACTCAAATAATGACAGTTTCTTTGTAAGCGTATTGCAAGCTCCAGCAGTTCCAGTTTCTGCTTGTACAAGAAACAGCCTTGACCACGACTTTGGGGGACAGGGATTGCCCAACTGCAGGAATTTGGCCGCACTGACTAGTTCCAGGATGCTGACATTAAAGATCCACATCAGGACCAGCAAGGACAGTGACTACACATTAACAGCATCTCCCCCCATCTCCTTTTTCTTTTTGTCTCTCTCCCTCCCCTGCCTGCACTAGATGGGAAGATGGGCTTTGAGACAAGAATCCCTCATTTCTCAGGTGGCCAATACCTGAATAAAACCACTTCCCTTTATATCAGTACCTGCCTCTCAAGTATTGACTTTCAAAGCAGCAGGAAGCCATGATGGCATTCTGTTACATATTCAAGGAGATTTTAGTTGTTTTCTTGTTTTGGGTTTATTTCTGGGCTCTCAGTTCTGTTCCATCCGTCTGTGTATTTGTTTTTCTGACTTTAACATGCTGCTTTGATTATTGTTGCTTTGCAGTGTAATTTGAAGTCAGTATGACACCTTCTAATTCATTGTTTTTTCTTAGGATTGCTTTTGCCATTTGGGGTCTTTGTGGTTCCATACAAATATGATTATTTTATTTTGTCCTATTATTTTTAAATGCCATTGGGATTTTGATGAGGATTGCATTAAATCCGCACATTGCTTTGGGTAATATGCCCATTTAAACCACATTGATTCTCCCAATATATGAACAAGGAATATCTTTTCATTTCTTTGTGTCTTTTTCAATGTCTTTTAATAATCCTTTGAAGTTTTTAGTGTATAGGTCGTTTATATCTTTTGTTAAATTTATTCCTATGTATCTTATTCTTTTTTGTTGCAACTGTAAAAGGAATCATCTTCTCCACTTCTTTTTCTGAAACTGCATTGTAGTGTATGGGAATGCAATGAATTTTTGTACATTGATTGTTTTCTAGCATTGTTTTTAATTTTAAAACTTATTTTTTTGCATTTTTCCATTACCATTTGCCCCCCTTATAACCCTTTCCCTACCACAATCACCATACTGTTGTCGTTGTCCATGAGTCCTTTTTCCTTTTTGCTCCATCCCTCCACCCTCTGAACCGCTCGCCCCCACAGGGCTGTCAGCTTGCTCCCCAAATCTGTCTCTATTTTGTATCCTGCAACTTTACTGGGTTTATTGTTTCTAATAGTTTTTGGTGTCCTGTATTTTCAATAACAGTATAATGACAATTGTCAATCTTCATTTCTTATAATAATGATGACAGCAAACTTTTTTCAAGTGCTTAATGTGTGTGATAAGGAACTCCAATTAAATCTCCACAGGAAGCCTTTTAAGTAGTGCTGTTATGGAAAAGAATCACAGAAAAGTTCTTTAAATTTCCCAAGGTCACACAACTAATAAATAGTGGAGATATTTGTGATTGGCAATTTAAAAAGATTATTAAGATGGCACCCAATATAATAAATTAATTCCTAATCCGAAATCAATAAATTAATATTTTATAATTCAATAATTTAATCTCAGAAAAGCAAACTCAATACAACCAAGGTACTGGGTTACCAATAAACTATAAAAAAAATAAAATATTGCTCTAGAAGCTTCAAGAAAATAATAGAAGACCTTATTAGAACAGCCTTCCTTCAGACTCTACACCTCCTTGGACAGAGAAATGTATCATTATCTAGAAAACAGGTCTTAGTTACTAGACAAAACACCACCAATACAGCTGAACTCCTGTGCTTAGAAAAATTCCACAGGACCATACACAATAGCAGTGTAATATTTTATACAACATATAAACTAGAAAATATTCCATTAGCATTTGAGATATTTTAGATCAGATTCGTGAAAAAAATAAAAAAGTCAACAATTTGTTTATAAAAAACAAGATTCCATCGACAAAAGAAAATCTTATTACATCACCTCATAATACTAGAAATTTCTCTTCCTATGCAAAAAGCTATTAGTGTGTAATGAAATATTGATAGCAAAAATGTAGTTGCTTCTTTGGCATCTAACCAAGTTTAAGCCATTAGTAAGTCATGTATTTATGCCAAAAAGAAATCCACAGATAGCACTCATCTGCTCTATCTCTGCTCAGTACTAACTCAAAAGTTCGTTGGATTATTCTAGAAACATAATATTGCAAAAATATGTAGATTGAACTTCTATCCTGAATAATTTACTTATTTATAACACTTGAGGTCTCCTAGTATTTTAGGCAATATTTCCTCTAAAAACACTGTGGAGAAAAATGGTTTAAAACATAAAAGATTTGCATTCACTTAGCCAGGCAATATTTCCTCTAAAAACACTGTGGAGAAAAATGGTTTAAAACATAAAAGATTTGCATTCACTTAGCCAGCTACTCACCATGAGATAGATCCTTTCGTCCTGACTTTTCCTTAACTTCAGATTGATTCCTTCCCATTCCCTGACTTGCACATCAGTAATGAAGATACATTTGAAAAAATTTTGACTTTTTCAAAATTTTTGGGGAAAAACAGTTTCAGATGAAAAAAAATCAATATATAAAAAGGGGCCACTGGGGACCTCCGTAATAGTGTCAACAATATAAAAAATTACTTTCCTAAGTAAAAAAAATAGAAAAAAACAATGAGCCCAAAATTTCATTTCATATTGGTCCAGTACTTCCTCTTCACATCTAGTATCACATTTTATTGTCACAAGATCTTCATGGAGTAGTAAAGGAGGTAATACCGCTTTGTAAGAAGAATTGAGTCACATACAAGTTGAATGCCTTAGGTGAGTAAGCCAGCTACTTAGAAACAATTCTAACTGGAACCCAGACTCAAGTTCTTCCCATTCAGACCTTGCTTTCTTCAGATATCATACTTTTTGGCTCTTATTGAGTGGTATGAAAGAAACTGCATTATTTAAAACTGAACCTAACCTGTCACAAGTGTTCTGGACCTCGCAGGATTCCAGATGTCAATTTTGTTGTCACATGCATCAAAGTTTCACAATAACAAGAGACTGAAGCAAATGGAGAGGGTAGGTTTCCAGTAGAATAAAATTGATAATTATAGGACTTCCGCCAAGATGGAGGCATAGATGAAAACACTTTGCATGATCGCACAACCAAATCTAAAAATAACAAAGTTTTAACAATAATAAATGCAACCAAACCACACAGAAAATGGACAATATGGAGTTCAGAAAAACAAACCACTCAGCTAAACTGGTGAGAGGGGCGAAGCCAGGTTTGGGATAAATGGCAATAATTGAGTAAGTTGTCAATGCATTCCAATATTATTTAATATTTCTGACAAATTCTACTCCTAATACACTCCTTGTTTAAATTCATAAATAGTTTTAGTAGCCTCCAAGTGACTAGTTTAATACCTAAACTTTGGGGATTATTTTTATTAACACTATTTTTCTACTAAAAAGCCTTTTATTTTAAAATTAATAAACCTCAAGCTTATTCACCTCCTTTTCTTAACCTAGGTTTATTAGCAGTTGACACCAAATTGCAAACTAGCTTTTTTTTTAAGCACAAAGGATTAGACTGGAAAGAAATTAGCATTTATTCAAGACCCTCCCTGTCTGCCCTCCTGTAGGTCCTTTCCTGTCCTATCTCTATCCCTAGAACTTGGGCAGGCCAGCAAAACCTGATGGAAAAAGATGTGATTAATAACTTGCTCACCTGATTGCTGATCATGGTGTGACGTTAAAACAACAGCGTGTGCCTATTAGTGAAAAGCATCATTTCTTCTTGTCATTAATGTGCTGAGCGTGGACCAAATCTTTGGCACTAGTCACAATGTACAAAGAAGCAGGACTTGCCCCTGGGGATGAGAAGCTGCTCTTTAAAAATTTTGAGAATGGGAACTATAATGGAAGCCAAGTCACACTTTTGGCTGCTGGATGTCTTATGATTTCTTTTTTTACTTGCTAATGTGCTGTTATTGTAATATTGGCCAGCCTAACTTTTCACTCACAACCACCTCTCTATCCCCTGAAAAATCAAGTTAACAGATGATGGAGCTAGGGAAGATAATAGCTGGCTTGGAGTGGGGGGGGGGGGCAAAAAGATCACCTGCATTTACCTGAGTTCTTGATTCACACTTCTTGTGCTGCCTATGAGTGTTGAGTTTAAAGGACACCCAGCTGAATGGAGGCTGGGATAATGTTGGGAACTAGTCTCCTCAAAATGGTCCCAGATAAATCCCCACCCATATTTACCAGTCTCCTTTCTTCATTTGCCTTTCCCTTGACCAGTTAAGGCCCCAGAATTGTTTTCTTTGCTCCTTAACGGTCCTGGTTCAGTCTCAGGCTTCCACATTTCTCCCTTTCCATCTAAATCTGTTCAAGTGGCTGCCACAGTATAATAATACTGTTAGTTGCTCCTCTTTGTCACATCCACCCGCCCTTGCAGTCAGAATCCTGTTTTCATTCCTCCCTCACTGGTCATTTCTCAGCCTTTGGCCACTCATCCCTGCCTGGCTTACTTCATGGTGCTCATTCTTCCCTCTCATTACAAGTTGGGTTTCTTCCATTTCTGGAAACCCCTTTGTTCCTGGGATTCTTTCTGGTCTCAATGTTGCCCACTGCCTTACACCACAGCCCCTGTGGGCTTTGCCCCTGCCCTCTGATGGCGTCCAGCGCAGCAATCTGAGCCCCAGGGTCTTCTGTGCCCTCTGTTCCGTTCAGTTTCTCCAAGTCCTTCTTCAGCAGTGTCACAGGCCCAGCTAGGCTGCTCTACAGCCAGGGGCTCCCTCCTTTGTCCCAGCTTTGGGTGGAGGTCAGCACAGAGTGAGGCCATGCCCAGCCGGTGGAGTCAGCCCCGGGGTCCCCCAGCCACAGAGGCCTGCATGGCCTTTCTTTCAGAGGCTCGGGGGGCCTCTTACACAGCCAGAGGCCACCAAACACCCTCAGATCACCCCTTGCCTTTGCCCCACACAGAGTGACCGGCCTGGCAGCCCAGTTGCAGCCAGGACAGAGGATACGGTGTGGCCGAGGAGGCGGGGCGAAGGGGCGGGCCTGGCACTCGGGACAGAAGCCACTGCCCCTAATGCCAAAATTTGAAATTAATCTACTTTCACTCCTAGTTGTCATTATATACAAGTTGCGTATTTTCTTTCAGTAATTCTATTTTAGCTTTTTATAGACAAAATACTGCCTTGGTTCTAGTAGGAAGCTCCTCTTAAATGTTTTTATAAATGGAACTAATGCATTTCTTCCACAGGAACCCACTTATACTTGAACTACGTCAAGGCTTAAAAAAATAAAGCAATACCTGAGAAACCCTGTCAAGAGTAAAATAAGGAGGGTGTCTGTGAGCTATCTATACTTGGCCCAGGACACTTAAATTAAACCCAACTATCAAATAAGAAGCTAAGCCATTTTCTTTTCATCACAGCTCCAAGATTTCTCCCTGCAATTAGACAGTTGGTGCTATCTTCTCTTAGCGAAAAAGAACAACCACCTGTCCTTTGAGAATAAAATACTTCAATAGGTAACTTCTGTTTGTATGTTAATTTGGCTTTGGCCTCTTCTCATTTTAGAAGGAATTTAGAAACTAGTAAATAATTATTCTTGATTTCTTGAATGAAAATCCATTTCAGTCATTCATTCTCCCTTCCCCAGTGTGCCATGGCCAATCACTTAGTTACAGCAGGACAGCCCTTATACTATAACACCCACATGTTATATTGGGGGTGAGCTCTAAAGTCACTTGCAATCAAATGTTACATAATTAAAATAAGAAAATCCCTTAAATCAGCCTTAAAATTTAGATAGATAGATAAAATTTTGTATAGTAAATATTTTAAATATTAACTTGAGAACTGCTGGCATACCTTAAAAACTAACAAGAGAAAGATTATGTGCAGAAGTAGGTCATTCAAAACACCCTGCTTGTAAGATGGCTACTAAAACCCTAGCACTGTCAATCCCTAGTTAACAGACAATGGGCAGAAATTTCTGTCTTCCTGCTTGCCTTTGGTGTTTACTTCATTCTCTTTGGACATTAGACTTCTAAAACCTCAAATAATATGAAGAAAGATTTTTGTTGTTGTAAGTACTAGAGGAAACAGAAAAGTCAGATGGGGGAGAGTTATGTTCTAAAGCTAAGCTTAGGTTAAGAAATAAAATCAACTGAACCACAACATTCTTTGAATGCCTCTTGTCTGGAAGGCCCTATGACCCAATGGACACTATGAAAGGGGGTGTGTTTCTGCCATGTTTCTCTAAACTCTCTCTCAAATGCCCAGTTCATCCCTGAGAGTCCAGTTAATGTCACCCAAGGGTTAGTAACTCAAAGATCCCATCTTCCCTCTGCTGCACAAAGCCATCTTTCTTCATCAGATGTTGATGCTGGGGGGACCCTAAAGTGTATTGGAACGATTTTTATGGAGAGTGACTATTGTTCCTTAGGGATACACAGATGTTACTTTTAGGATTAGCATTTTTAATTTAATCTTTACTGTATTATTTTTCATTACCATTTAGTCCCCTTCGAACTCCCTGGTCCCAGTAATCACCATGCTGTTGTTCATGTTCATGAGTCCCTTTAACTTTTTACTCAATCCCTCTACCCCTTAGCCACCCATGACACCAGCTGTCATTATGCTCTCTGGTTCCTTTGAGTTCAAGGATAAATCTTAAATACTTTTAATGTTTAGGATTTAATAAAATATTTTAACTAAATATTTATTTGAAATAAATAAAATATTTTAAATTTAAATGTTCTTTTCAAAGTTAAATAGGCTCACACAAAGTTAGAGGAAAGACAAGAACAGAGCAGCACGGTATGATAAAACAGTGAAATGGAAGTAAGAAGATATTGACAAGTTTCTCCAAGTCAGAAAATAGAACTTTCAGTAATTCTGTAGTCTGAGTTTTTACTCATACACAATGCCTGTATCTTACAGGTTTTCAATAAATATTTGCTAAACTTAGCTATTGAGTTTTGTGCAATGTTGTCTCTCTAGGCCTCAATTTTAGCCATAAAATAAAGAAATTGGATAAGATATATACAATTTTAGCACTAATGCTCTATGAATTCTTGCTAGATCCTATTTCAAGCAAACCAACATTGGTTGGCTTTTCAACCAGCATTTTTCATTATGCTACAAACAATGAAAAATGTGCCATAGCTGTACCTTAAGAACTTCACCAATTGTACCATTTTCTATCTTTTTTTTAAATCTCCATCTGTTTTGCCAAAATGAATTTCATGACATAATCCAGCCAGATAACTTTGGCAGTTGTTCCCAAGCCTGTCAGCACATTAGAACCACTGCAAAGCTGTTTTCCTTCCCAGATTTACTGAACTGGAGTATCAGAGATGGTCCCTCAAAACTGTATCTGCCCTAAACCTCCCATTCCCTGAATGATTCTGATAAACACATTTTATGAATCTCCAAGTTTAAAACCACAGAACTGTATGCGTATACTATTTTTTCTTATAGGCCATATGTTAACAAAGGATTTTTCCTTTTCAAAATTTCTGGACTCCAGTTTTGTTGTCACATTGTTTTATTATAACATTTTATTAGATAATATTTCAGACATACATGAAGTAGAGCAAATAGTAAACTCTCAGCAATTATCAGTTCATTGCCAGTCTTATTTTATGTACATTGCCACTCCCACATGCTAATTTAGAGAAAATCCCAGAGAGAGAAAAAGATCCTTTTAAAACCATGATAAAATGGGCTCTTCTCAAAATGATGTCATATTGGAACACTGTGGAGCATGTAGCTTGCATGACCCAAGTCTCTAACCTGAGTATAGAGTCTGGGACAAAACAGGCCAGGTAACTGATGAAAGCCGCAGGCAGTGGTGACAACTTCTCTCCATAGTCAATGCTTTTAGCCTTTCTTAAGGTTCATTTTATTCCCTACACACATTGATATGCAATCACAACTCTGGAGTAATGTTTAAGTCAATCTGTTTTTGGCTCTGGTTATAGGCTATGGTTTATATACGATTCATCTCCTGTTCATTTTCACCTCTAATCAGAACAAAGCTTACACAAATCCAAACCAGCAGATTGCCAAAACAACAATTAGTATAAAAGTGTGACATTTATCTAGTTAACTTGAAAAAACTACAGTTAAGTCAGTAAAGAAAATAAAATGTTGGATATTCCATTCAATGTGTCATTCTACACTGTAAAAAAAAGATGGTTTTCTTTTCATCTTTCTCTTTTTTTGTGGCAGATCTGAAAGCAGTATTTATCCGGTACAGAAAAAACTCTTTATAAAATAAAAATATAGATTTGTTATTATAGTACATTTATTATAATTTGGGCATTCAATATAGGGCCAAATGTGAAATGCTGTCATTACAGTGTCCTTCCAACAAGAAGTAGACTGCTGAGGACCCCCGCCGGACAAGGACGAAGGGAGGGAGGATTGACTGTGGTGGGGGGCGGGGTAGGCATGGCAGGGGAGAGTAATGGAGGAAAAATAGAAAAAACTGTAACTGAACAATAGTAAAAAAAAAAAAAGTAGATTGCTAAAAGAATGGTGTTTTTTCCAAAAGCTAAGTTGAGGCTTTAACCATTCAGATGTTGATTGAGTCAACTTACCATTGAGTCAACCTGATTTCATTATGAAGGAAAAGAAGTTTCCTTAATGAGGGATGCCAGAAAGTAAAATTCAACCCCAACACTACAGATCATAAACTGTTTCCTCAACATTCCTAGATTCTAATTTTCAAACATTATCATATCAGAGATATAATAGGATCAATATCACAAGACTAAAAATCCTATATGGTATTCCTAGTATTGGTGTTCTTTGATTGTGCTCTATCTCTCTTGTGCAGCTACTTATTAAACTGTTTAAGGAATAGGGAAAAAAGGCACTGGAATACCTCCCCAAATTTGAGTTCCCTTATGCTAAATTTTAGTAATATGTGCTTTTCGTTATGTGCTTTTTCAGCAAACATAAAAATTCTATTTAAAAAATGTGAGTCACTAATGTAGGGGACAATTATAAAAAGAAGGGAAGTCTTTGGAATAAAAGAAGTAAAAGGGTACCTTAGCTACAAGAGAATGGTTTAAAACTTAAAGGGAATAAACACAGATGATATGCAATCCTACATCTATCAGAAAAGAGGGGCTGGATAATAATGTAAGTAAGACACAATAGTCTGTCCATTGGGACTACACCTTAGGAGAGACACTATGGGATCCAAGAGCTGGATTAATAAATCTAAATAATAAAATCTGAAAACTTTTGAATATTTGTACAACAGGCTGAGTAATGGACATAACATGCATATCTGTATGCATGTTCTCTACAACAAAGCAAATCAAATTAAAAGCATTTCAATGAAACTTCCAGGCAAAATAATTTTAGATTTCTAGTGAACTATTGAGGGTAAACTGAAAGAAATCATACATGGAATTACTACTAAGTTAAGATATATAAAATGTCATTCCATTTTTTACTTTAGTTTGCTACATTCATTGTTTCATTTCTGTGGACAAAAAGCTATTTTTTGCTCTGTGGACAAAAAAAGCTATTTATAATAGCTTTTACTGATTTACTGGATATGTTGGCTTCTAAATCATTAAAGATTATTTTATGCTATCGATATATTCTTCAGGTTTTCAGAGGCTTAGAAAATATCCCAATAAGAAAAACATTAGGTACCAAATTATATATAATGGAACATATATTTAATGAGGTATTATTGATATTTTTAATAATTTCCTACTAAAATTAAGTTTATCAATAAGCCTCAGTCTTTCAAATTTCTATGAGACCTCCAATTCAATCACAGTCCCAAATGTTCCCACAGGTGCATTTCAGAATTAAAAATTGTAAGCATTCCTTGGTATCTAACACCAAGTCCTATCTGCATGTATTTCTCTTCACTCATTATCAAAACAGGAACTAGAGTCTTCTTATTCAGGAATGTTTCCAGTAAATAAATTCTCAAACCTAATGCCCTAACCACATTACAGGGACAAATTGTATATGCTTTCACATCCTCTATAGAACACATTGTTAATACTGTCATTTATCAAGTTTCAGAAATGGCTTCTCCAGCAACCAATCTATTAGTTACCATAGAGGAGTACACTCGACACAAATGTCTACTAATAGATTTACTTCAATAATTTAATATCTACAAACTTCTAAAATACAATTAAGACACAGACTCAGAGATAGAAAGCAGATGGCAGGTAGTGGGGGGGGGGTGGGGTTTAGGGAGTAGAGGGATTGAGCAAAAAGAAAAAAGGACTCAGGGACAGGGACAACAGTGTGGTGATTGCTGGGGCAGGGGAGTATAAGGGGCCTAAACTGGTAATAAAAAAAATACAATAAAGATTAAATTTTAAAAATAAAGAATTTTTTAAAAAGATTCTGATCATCTTCCCTAATAATAATAAATATAAAATTGTTTAGTGACTCCAGCCAAATCATTCTGAACTTCAATCTTTTTTCTTCATTCTTTTCTTTTGTTCTCTTAAGCTTTTTGTAATCTTGTCAACTTTTCAGTTTCCAGTTAAGCCCAATAGTTAAAAATGAAGAACACAGGCAATTAACTCCCTCATCAATAGTAGCAGTTATAAAAACCAGTGTGGCAATTTACATCTGGTTAGTGCTTCATTGCTCCTGCCTTCCATCTCAAAGAATCATAAATTCCAAAAATTCGTTCAGAATGCAAGTCTAGCACAGATGGAAGAAATTTTATTTCACTTGGGAACTGAGAAGGTGAAGTTGTTGCAAAATGGGAGAGAACAGAGCCAGTCCAGTCTGCACCATTTAATTCAATGGATCCCTTGTGAGGTACTTCATTTGCTGGTGCTCTGCTGACAGCAGAAATTCTGCTTAGTGCAGCAATGTATTACCCATTTGTGAGGCATTACGTTAACAAATACTTCAGTTAATGGAAAACCTAAAGAAGTCAATGAAATGAGGTTGCCTGGGTGACAATGAATCAAGGCTTCAAGACACTAGCTTTAAAAAATGTGTCCAGGTGCATAAGGTGATGCAGCATTGGAGGTACTTTAGGGAGGTTTTTCTTCATTTCACATGTTTGAATGCATAAAAAAAGTTAAATGCCAATCACAGGTTGGGTACCCTAATTCTTCCTATTTTGCCCCATCTCTTTGCCTGTTGCCTTTTCCTCTACTGTGTGGACTTATCTATGGAAATTATAGAGGTGAATGGAAGAAAAGTTGTAAAAATTAACCCCATTCTCATGCCACACTTCCTATCTGCCTCTCCTTTGTGCTAATGATCACCTGACACATTTCACTGATATTATTACCCATCCATAGTAGGCACTCAATAGAAAACAGATTTGTTGATTAAATAAATGTTGGTTTGCTGAAAGTAACATTTTGATGTAGGAGGGAAATTAGAATTTTTAGTGTGTAAAAATAATAAAAGGTCAGAAGTTATGGCCATAATTAGCTCCAGGGAAGACTGAATGATGTGAAGTTTACCTGCAGTGCTCTCTGTTCTGCTTCTGTAGCTCATTATACCCCCACAGCTCGACCTCCTCTGCTATACACCCCTGTTGCCAGTACCCCCATGATGAGGATAATGAGGATTTCATATTTAATAAGTGCTCAGTCTGTTCCAGGCACTGCAAAAGACATATTATATATTTTATCTAATCATAACAACAATCCTGTATGGTCAAACTTTTTATATAGAATAAAGAAAACCTCATGTGACGTTTGTGAGGATCAAATGAGTTAATAGATATTAAGTGATTGGAACAGTACCCACCTGTAAGTGCTACATAAGTATTTGCTGCTACAAGTATTGTTATTATCATCATTGTTTTATCTCCATTTTGGTGATGAGGAAACTGAGATCAGAGTGGTTACTGAGTTGATCGACAACACACAGAATGGAATTGAAAGAACGGGGACTATAACCCAAGTCAATGCAATGGGCAATCTGTGGTTCTTCCAACATATGACATTAATACTCATTGGATGCTCAAACTCTTGGTCCAGTGTTACTCTCAAGTCTGCCCTCCCACTGGAATAACCCATGCATGGCATGGGTTTTGAGAGCAGAACTACTTCCAACTTCTGAAGTAGTATTCCAGAACTACTCTGCTGAGATAATAAATATTAGCTGAGATTTTACACATGATTTTGTTGGGAACCGCTCTGCCTGGTTTCAGGACTTGTAACTGGCCCCCATGGCTAAGGATGAGTGAGCAACCTCCAGACTGTAAGCCACTAAGGAGACAAAGCTTATCTATCTCTGGCAGCAGCGCTGCTTATGCTTCATCCCCTGCCCCTAATGCTTGGTTGGTTAGTCAGAGACAGGTAAGACTAACCTCAGTGGGGGGGGCAACCTAAGCCAGACATGATCAGGCATCAAGGAAGGACTTGGGGGGCTGTTCTGACTTAGCCTGAGTCCCCATTGCCATCTGGGAGAAGCACTTCCTGGCTCTAATCCACTTAGGCCTAAAACCTATGATGGGGAAGGCAGTGCAGCTCCTTGCCAACTAGAGCAGATTCCGGGGTGATTGGGCATAAGAAAGAGTTCCTAAAGTTCTGTGAAGCCTGCTTTGCTAAGAGTGCTTTCATTCATATGATAAGGGTCCGAGCAGGAAATGAATTTATCTCCCAAAGTTTTTGCAACCCCCTTACTTGACGGACACTGACTCAGGCTAAGCCCTCAGATTTCTTTGAAATGTTATCTCCTGTTTGATCCTTGCCGCCTGACATTGATTGATGAGCTTTACCTGTATTCCTATGTGTTCTGAACCTAATAAAAGCTGTTGAAGAAGAGGTTCTTGGTCCTTCTCCTCTGAGAGATTGACCACCTCTCCTCCCCAAGCAGATTGTGTCTTGGTAGTGTTACTTTCATCCATGGCAGATGGGGGACTTGCTGGCAAAGTTGCCCCGACATGATTTTACAAGATTTTACATTTACATTCTTTTCTAATGCACTTTTTCTTTATCCAGCTTTTCCCAAAATGTTTTCCATAAAACAATACTTCTACAAAGTGCTCCTTGAAAAAGTTGCCCTGCCAATTAAGTTTGTGAAACAATGAGCTATACGTTTCTCTTACAGAGTCACAAAGGTTTCTGGCATTCTAACAGTTTTGAAAAGTCTAGATAAGGAAATCAATTTATTTATTTAAAAACATTTTTTAAAAATTTTTCCAGTATTTTATTTCCATCTTCTCTTTTTTTTAATCATTTTTTTTTTAATTTTTAGGAAATCGATTTAAACCAGAGTTTTCTAACATATTGGACAAGATCCATAAAAAAAAAAAGACCTGTAACTACTCTCTAAAGGGCATTTTAAGAAATGGTATCTTAATCCCACAGGATAGATCTAATACTGGTAATTTCAGACCACTGGGGAGAGAACTTGTTGGCAAGGGAGTTTCTTCATAGTGATGAAAACATACCAGACTTCAGTAGTTCTATCCATGAGCCCTTCAGAGAGGGTGACACTGCTACCTACTGTCATAAAGATGGGAAATACTTTAACCAAACCCTCATTTTTAGAGGGGGAATACAGGACCAGAACTGTTAAGATACTTTCACACAATTTTAAGTTATAAAATACTTTTTAAAAATTGGTTGGAAAACAAAAAAGCCAATTTTTTACTTCTAGCTGTAACAATTACTTGAAGCAGAGAAAATCAATGAAACTCCCTATCATTCCATTTTCCTTCACTGAAAAAAATTTTTCCCTCCTCTTTACTACCAGAGAAGCTATTTTCAGAAATAGCCCAGAGAGTTTAAGGCTACTTAAAATTTTTAGGGAAAAAAATCACTAGGCTCTTCAGAATAATGTTAAAATTAGTCAGTAACTGAACCGAATCAGAGTAGATCACAACTTTGATGCTTTCTGTATAGACTTCTTTTATTTAACATTTAAAATATTTTGATTTAATCATAAAACTGCAAGTTTAATACCAGAAACTTTTTATCCTGAACCATTAGGAAAATATTTATGCATAATAGGGTATCTGATTGGCAATCTCTGTCCCCATAACTTTCACCATAGCAAAAAAAAAAAGTCAGAATCATATGTTCTTATGTCTAAGTTTCAATATATGGCATTTTCTCAGTATTCCTTTAACTTTTACAATAAATCCTGATCCTTTTTGAAAAGTATAGATTAGTTATTTTGTAGAATGTAACTCAATCTGGGTCTAATCAGAATCTCTGCAAAAAGAGATTCCATTTACACAGATGTGGCAGGAATATTACAGCAGTGATGTCATGTTCTTCTCATTGCATCCTATCAGGTAGCACACAAGTTCACACTGTGCCATTATGATGATTACTTAATTAAGGTGGTGTCTTCAGGCTCCTCCATTGTAAAATAGCTCTTTCTCTTTCATAATTAACATTTTGTGAGGAAGTATTGCGAAACTGTTACTATACCTTTTCTCATCGCTTGTGCATATATGTATGCCTCATTTAGCTCCTGGTTTCCTATTTTATTCAGTGGGTTAAAATATAATAGATAACCATCATTACATATTCTGATGGAAAATTGAACCAGATTTTGAGAGTGGTAACCTCAGTTCCATGAACTTTAGACATAGTCTACCATTCTTTGAGAACTTCCTTACTTTCTGATAAAAGATATTCCAGGCTCATCTTGTACTCTCACTGCCCTTGTCCCAGAATCAGCCATTTCCTCAAGGACTCCCATTTCCTTTTAGTGGAAAATGATATTTAGAAGGAAAGACTTTGGGTGTTAGGTATGGGTTACTATTAATATACAGCTATTTCCAGAACTTCTTGGTGGACAGAACTAGAAAATATAAATAGGCACCACACACATGAACATATATATACAACCAAATACAGAAATGTAGATGATAGGAGACTGTTCTGCCTGGCGTGGGAAATGTAGCCCAGCTCCCACTCAGAAAGGCCAGTGGAAAGCAAGGTCCGGCACACAAGACCCACACCCATGGACTGGTTCTCCCGTGGGGAATCAGGCCTTCATTGTACCTAGGCCACTTGGAGACTTGCTTTTTGCTAAAATTCCCTCATCCTGAATTGAGACAGCAAACATTTACTGCGTATCTTTAAAGTAACTTCCTAAAATCTATGCTAAACCTCCCAAGGACTAGTGTAACCAGTTCAACCTCTTTTCCCTTTACATTTGTAAATACACTTCTTTTTTTGATGTAATTAGCAACATCCCCTCCTTTGTTTTCTGTAAAAGGTAGCCACCTAAAGCAAACCTGTGCATAGTAAATGAAGACCATCCTCAATGTAATGTTCCCAGAAAAGCAATAACAGCCTGCCTAGGCAAAGGACAGGGCTGGCCCTCTCTTTCACTGAAAGAGTGTTCGCGTCATCCCTTTTTCTCCACAGGATTTCTGTAGTCCGTATGAATTTGTCTCATCTCATCCATAATGCCCTAAACACTGTGGACCGGTGTCCACATCAGTAGACATTTACTTTAATATTTCTTTATTAAAATTAGGAATTCTAACTGATATTTCTAATCCTAATCCAATATCAGAGGTATATACTGGCTGTCTTTCCAAATATGTGTGTATTTCTCAGACAGTGAGAAACCTAGGTCTTGTTATAATTAATTAATTAATTAATTAGATCAATCCTCCTTTATAGAGACAATCTCCTGTTCCTGCTGCTGCCTCTCCCCATGCAGATGTCCTCCCCTCTCCACATGAATTATACTAATATCAGAACATGTAGTTTTCAAGGCAAACAATATTTCCAGTGTTCAAGAAGTAATTTCATTATGGTAAAAGAGTCAATTCATTAGGAGGGTAGAAATTTCCTAAACATTTATCCACTTAAAAATGTAGCTTCAAAATACATGAAGCATATATGTCAACTATATCTCAATAAAAGAATATACATGAAAATTGATGGAGCTACAAAGAGAAAGATAAATCCACAATTACAGTCACGTATTTCAATACCTGTCTCTCAACAATGGACAGAACAAGCAGAAAATCAACAAGAGTATAGATCTAAGCAATGCTATCAACTAACTTGGCCCAATTGACAATTATAGAGTATTTTACCCAATCAGCAAAGGAACATAGGAACGCAGGCACATCTTTACAAAGGAACATAGAAAATTCCCTAAAATAAATTATATCCTAAGCCATAAAATAATTCTTACTATATTTAAAAGGAGTAAAGTAGTAAAGTAGTAAAAACTGTGTTCTCTGACAACAGTGGAATTAATTTAGAAACCAATGAAAGAAAGATGTCAAAAGAAAGCTCTAACACTTGGAAACTTATTAGACAACAATCTAAATAATCCATAAGTCAGAAAAGACAACAAAACAAAAAATTAGAGGGCACTTTTACCAAAATAAAAATAAAAACCAACATATCGAAATGTGTGGGTGTCAAAAAATCAATGCTTAGGGGAAAATTTATAGCAGCTAACATCTATATCAGAAAAAAAAGATGTCTCAAACTAAGAAATTCTGCTTCTACCTAAGGAAACTAGAAACAAAGAACAACTGAATCCAATGAATGCAGGAAAAAAAAAGATAATAAATGTCTGAGTAGAATAATAAAAATAGAAAATAAAATAAAGAAAAAAATCAATGAAACCAAGCTAACTCCCTGAGAAAAATCAATAAAATTCATACTTTTACTCACACTGATTGGAAAATAAAGACTGAAGACACAATTACTTATATGAGAAAATAGGAAATATCAATATAGATTCTACAGATATTAAAAGAATAATAAAATATCATGAACAACCTTATTCTAATAAATCCAATAACTTATATAGAATGTACACATTCCTTAAAGTATAAATAATACCAAAGTTTGGTTAGGAAGAAATGGATAATCTGAGTAACTTCATATCTATAAAAGAATTAAACCTGAAGTTTTTAAAAAATTCATATGTTAAAATACTAGGGTGATAACATTAGGAGGTGGGGCTTTGGGAAGTGTTTACATCATTAAGGTGGAGCCCTCATAAATGAGATTAGAGCTCTTATAAAAGAGACTCCACAGAGACCCCCTTTCCCCTTTCACCATGTGAGGACACAACAAGAAGTTATCAGCTATGACCAAGAAGAGGGTTCTCATTAGAATGTGACCATGCTGGCACCTTGATCTTGGACTTCCCATACTCCAGAACAACAGAAATAAGTTTCTGTTGTTTTGTGGTATGTTGTTACAGAAGCCCGAATGGACTATGTAAAGCACAAAACATAAACAGATCATAAATTATAAAAGTAGAAAAATGGAGATCTGGTCAAGATGGAGACATAGGTAAACATGGTTTGCTTCTGTGCATAATCACATCAAAATTACTACTAAATTATAGAACAACCATCACTCAGAACTGGCAGAAATCAAGATGAATGGAAGTCTGATGTGCACAGAATTAAAGAAACCACACCCATCCAGACTGGTAGAAGGGGCAGAGATTTGGCACAGGGCTGGTCCCACATACATGTATGGTAGATAAAAATTCAGAAAGGATATCTTTCAAGGGAGGAGTCTCAGTCCATGATAGGACCCCCAGCCCAGGGTACCTGCCAGGAAGGTAAGTCCCAACAACTTCTGGCTGTAAAAACCAGAGGAGATTGAGTTGGTGAAAAAAACTGATGGAGCCCCAAGCAGTTCCCCTTAAAGAACCCACATGTGAACTTAGACTTAATCCCTCCGAGCTCCAGCACCATGGTAGTAGCTTAAAAAGCACAGGTGGCATACAGGCATAAACTCAAGTGTCTGGCATCAAGGCAAGAGCTGAGTGTACAGCTTTCTCCCAGAGAGAAAGGCTGGCAGAACCACAGAGCCAGCAGGCAGGCAGATTCCATCAAACTGGCTAACACTGTTTACCCCACCCTGGAGATCCCTTGAAGTTCTGTCCTGCCCAGTTTACAGCCGTTAACAGTGCCTTTTCCATATGAATGGCTGGTCTTGGCTCAAGCTTCACAACTTCCTAAATCCTTTCAATCAAGTAACAGCTGGCCTCAGTGAGCCCCAGGTCTGGTACTAGCAGCAGCCAGCCTAGATCCACAGTTTGGCTTTGTCTGGGCATCTCCAAGCCTAGCATAAGTAGCAGCCTTCTCATATTGCTCTAGGGCTCAGGCAGGGTGGCCCCAGGCAAAACACGGTTGGGGCTGACCTGGGCCTGCACCACCGGGAAACCCAAGTGCATAACCTCAGGGCCTGGGCACCCAGTCGGGAGCTATAGACCACAATGAAGCAATACCACCCTGCACCTGCACAGCTGATCCTCCATGGAGGGAGCAAATTGGTGGTCAGTGGTCACAGCCAATCCTTGCAATTGACTGGCCTGAGTAAATTCCACCCATTAACCTGTCAACAGAAACCAAAGCTCAACTACAAGAGGAGGGTACACTCAGCCTACAAGAAGGCACACCTCCAATACCCAGCTTGGATGATAAGAGAGGCTGTGCCACTGGACCCTACAGGACACCTACTACATTAGGCCATGATACCAAGACATGGAGTCACAGCAGCTCTACCAAATATATAGAAACAAACACAGGGAGGCTGCCAAAATGAAGAGGCAAAGAAACATGGCCCAAGTGAAAGAGCAGATTAAAACTCCAGAAAAAAACAAACTAAGTTAAATGGAGATAAGCAATCTATCACATACAGAATTCAAAACACTGGTTGTAAGGATGCTCAAGGAACTTAGTGAGAACCTCAACAGCACAAATAAGATCCAGTCAGAAACAAAGGATACACTAATTGAAATAAATAACAATTTACAGAGAAACAACAGTAGAGTGTATGAAGCCAAGAATCAAATAAATGATTTGGAACATAAGGAAGCAAAAACAACCAATCAGAAGAACAGGAAGGAAAAACAATCCAAAAAAGTGAGGATAGAATAAGCAACCTCTGGGAAATTTTCAAGAGGTCCAACACTAACATCATAGGGGTGCCAGAAGAAGAAAATAAAGATAAAAAAATTGGAAATCTATTCGAAAAAATACTGAAAGAAAACTCTAATTTGGTGAAGGAAATAGATATACAAGTCCAGGAAGCAAGGACTAAAAAACAAGCTAAGCAAACAAGAACAGAGACAGAATCATGGATATGGAGATTGTTTTGACGCTTGCCAGATGGGAGGAGGGGTGTAGCGGAGTGGGCGAAGAAGTGAGGGGATTAAGAATTACAAATTGGTAGTTACAGAATAGCCATGGGGATGTAAAGTACAGTATAGGAAATGGAGTAGCCAAAGAACTTATACACATGACCCATGGATATGAACAGTTGTGTAGGGACTGCCTGAGGGAGTAGGGGGTGCTGGGTGGAGGGTGGTGAAGGAGGAAAATTAGGATAACTGTAATAGCATAATCAATAAAATATAATTAAAAAGTAGAAAAATAAGAACCATCACAAGAACAGTGTGTGGCTCAGCCATAACATGAGAAAATAGATTTGCAGATGAATGGGGCCACCTCTGTACCCCTGCACTATGCTTAAATACAGCCATATTGTATCATGATCAACTGTCTTAAGAAATATATCTATAGGATGTGCTATGGGGAAATGACTTTTGGTGTATGTGGGTTGAGATGCTCTGTTCGTTGAGATCTCTTATTTTCTGCTTTTGCCCATTTAGCTGCTGCTTGGTGAAGAGGAAGCCATGATGCTCTGGTAACCAGAAATGTAAAAATTAATGCTGAAAATAAGACAAAGATCAGTATTACAGGTGCAAAGCATGTGCCTGTGCCCACTGCTGCAGCTTCCAAACCCGGGCTGGTGCCAAGAATAGCACTTGGAAAGATTGGTAACAAAGACAGTGAACAGTCACAGGCCAAACTGCCTATGAAAATGGAAGCAAAAACTGGAAAAGTTATTGCAAAGAAAACTACCAAAACCTCTAGAAAAGGCACTTGAGCTTGTGCCTGTGACTGTGTTGGAATCAGCACCAGAGCCAGCACCAGAGGCAGAACCAGTACCTGTTCACCAAGAAAAACTTTTGTCTTAGCCTATTTGGGTTGATACCCCCTCTCCTAGCCCAGTGAAAACATCTGGATGCACCCCTGCAGAGAACATCCATGTTGGACTTTCTCATGTGTAATTCTCATGTGGATGCAGAAGATGGAGCAGATCCCACCTGCTGGAATAAACATGTGAAAACATATCTGTGCTTATCTGAGACAACTTGGAAAGAGTAAGCAGTCAGACCAAAATACCCAAGTGGGTTGTGAAGTCATTGGAAATATGAGAGCCATCCTAATTGATTGGCTGGTACAGGTTCAAATTAAATTCCAGTTACTGCAGAAGACCAGGTACATGATAGTTTCCATTATTGATCAGTTCACACAGAATAATTGTGTGTCCAAGAAGATCCTGCAGCAGGTTGGTGTCACTGCCATGTTTACTGTGAGCAAATACAAAGAAATGTGCCCTTGAGAAATTGGTGACTTGGTGTTTGAGACTGACAACACATTCTGAGCTTCAAATCAGACAGATAGAAATGAAGATTGTAAAATCTTTAAATTTGAGTCTGGGTTGCCATCTACCCCTGTTTTTCCTTTGAAGAGCATCTAAGATTGAAGAGGTTCATGCCAAATATTTGATGGAACTAACTGTGTTTGACTACCATGTAGTGCACTTGACACCTTCTCAGACTGCAGTGGGAAGTTTTTGTTTGGCATGAAAAATTCTTGATAATGGTGAATGGACAATAACTCTTCAGCCTTCCCTGTCATACACTGAAGAATCCCTTCTTGTTTTGTAACAACTGTCTAAGAATATAGGAATAGCAAATAGTGGGCTTACAAAGCACATGGCTGTCAAGAACAAGTATGCTATGTCTGAGCATACTAAGATCAGCACTCTAGCACAGCCAAATTCTGCACTAGTTCAAGTTTTAGACAATGCTGTAGCATAGATGTTAACTTGTGAATTTGAGTCGGAGTATAGTAATATCTGCAAATAAAATTGGCTGCCATCTGTATATGCTATATGTAACATTTACTAACTTTTAATGAAGTTGTGGTCCTTTTTACTTCTTACATCTTTAAAAAATAAATATGTCTATAAAACAGTGTGGCTTGAAGGGGTTGAATTAGGGTGGTGCTGTCTGAAATGTCAAAGAGAGCTGACAGAGGCAAACAAACAAAAACAAAGTACTTGGATAAACAATACAAAGTTCATAGTAAGCCTACCCTTTGTCATAGAGGCAGTAAATCCCCTATCATAGGAGGCATGGGGCTCTTGTTGGATTTTGAATCTCTTTTTTTTAACATATACTATAATATACAAAAATGCAGTTTGGGTCTTAGCAATATCAACTATCACCATACAGAAGTGTAAACAAACAGAATAACAAATACAGGGCAGGAGCTACTCATGGTAAGTTAGAAAGAAAATTTCTATACCAGCAACTATTTATCTTCAGTATAAAATGATTTTCTTTTTTTAGGTAAAATCAACCCATTTGGCAGTAAATAAGATCCTTCATTAACTATAAAAAGTCTGATATGGCTCTCTCAGAATTTTATCTACTCATACTAGGTTTTATTCTAAAGACCAGTGGTTATCAAATCCAAGAGATTCTCTTTGAACTTCTGAGACTTGACTTTTAGTGTACTGTTGGACAAATGTTTATTGAAAATAAGATGTCCCAGACATTGTACTAGATTTTAGGAATTAAAAAATGAGTAAGACATGGCTCTTACCCCTAAGATATTCAATCTAATGGGTCAGGGTATTGTTTACACAGTAAATTTCAATATACAGTGACAAGTTTGATTATGGAAGTGTTCAGGGAATCAAAGATGAACACTGAGGGTTAGCTACTCTAGACAGGAAGTCAGTTAAGAAAGAATTCTGGTGAATGTGACACCCAAGAGTCTCGAGAGCTTATGTTAACCAAGGAAACAAGGAAGGCAAATGCCATTCTAGCAAAGAAACAAACGGAAAGACCCTGGTGCATGTAGAGGACTATGTTCAGTGCAGTTCCTTTGGAGCAGGAGGTTTGAAGGAGCCAATTAAGAGAAAGTCTTTCAAATCACATTAAAGAATTTAAACTTTAACCTTTAGTCCAGGGATTGTAAATTATATAGAAGCCCAAGTGTACTAGAAGATACAGAAGAACTGCTTTGTTACATCAACATGATAGTTATTAGAATGTTTACATTTGAATACTTGAAGGCAGGAAATACAATCTACTACATTTCATATGAACAATATTCTTTATTGTATTAATTATAGCCATTTTACATGGTTATTATAGTACAAGACAAGAGCTTAAAGGCAAGTGATGAATTTAAAGCTGAAATTAAATGTGTCATATTTTCATTTTTTAATAAAATATAATAAGTATAGCTAAACTCTAACATAATAATGATCATATAAGTAAAAATATTGCAAATATCTTTCAAAAACCATATAGATCAACAATAAAAAATAATGCCTATGAATACATACTTACAACAGAACTAGAAGACAGAGAGTAGTACCAAAATCAAATTATATCTATGTAGAAAAAACAAATACTATTTTTCAGTGGAGCTATTTTTAATATCCTGTCCCAAATCAAGATCCAGAAAAAGAAACTATACGGAAGAGAGAAGAATGGAATGTAGAGTCTTTAATTAAATGCAATCACCTTTGGAAAGAGAAATTCTACCCTAGGTGTGAAAGTACTGGGAACAGAGGGCCTAACAGATCAGTGTTAATTATGAGCAAGACACTTAAAGTGCTCATGGGATCACAAGAGGCAGTCTTGAAAAGGCAATGCTGATGGAGACAGAAATAAAAAGAAAGGAAAGAGAAATTGGAAATTGTACCATAAAGAGAAAGAAAAGCCAGGTGGATAAATTTGAGATGCTATAAGACACATTACACACACACAACCAAAAGACACACCTCCTTTCCCTCCCCTCACCACTTTCCAAAAAAAACCATCCATAAGTAAACTGTATGTCACTTCACTAACAGAAGTACATGATTCTTGAACTAGGAATCTCACAGATCACATTCAGGTTGCCAGCCCTATTCAGGAAAGTAGAGGTATAATCAAAGTACTGGAAGAAGAAAATACAACCTGAGAATAAAAACATTCAGCTTATAAAAATCTAAACATAAAAGAAAAAAAGGATGATAATACAAGACTCTGAATGAATTAAAGATCCTCAAATGAATATTTGAGTGCTATGAAAACAAATATTGAGCCAGAAACTGAAAAATAAAAACTAAAATGATTGAGGAGAAGGAATAGATTATAGAACTCAGAATTATTTTTTTCAGAAAAGAAATAAAATAAAAAGACAAAAGTTAAATTAGAAATAAAAATTAAATTATAAATGCCCAAGGAAAAATGGCTAGGACTAAAACGTAACTGGTATTTCAATAAAAGAAAATCAAAGGAATGAAAGAGCTTTAAAACATGAAACAGTCATTAAGAAAGTAGTTAAAATAGTCAAAGAATATATAACAAATGTAGATTGGAGTTTCCCTGAAGGGAAATTAAAAAATGGAAAAGAACTAATATTTAAAATTTTATAGCAAAATAACCTTTCAGAAGTAAAAGAAGACCTTATAATGGTCCCCAAATTGTGTGGGAAGGTTTAGCACCATGCTGAGTCAATTCACAGGCATGACATGAAATATTTTATATTTTTTAGAAAAACACATTAATATTTGACACCTGTCGAAAATCACATAAGCAAGTAGTTCAAGTAGTTCACAGATTCAACAATGGATAGCAGTGCATCTCTTTCCATGACATGAAATCATTGTGGAGTGGAACGGTCAACAGTTACTGTGAAGAGAAGCGAGTGCAACATGAGAATCCAGGTGGGGCAGGCAGTAGACAACTTCATTCTAATCTGTGAGACACTGCACGAGGCCCAACAGGCTCACACAGCCCAACAGTAGGCAATTTTAGTTAGGAACAAAATAAAAACACTTTCTTTCTTTTAACTGTTTTCAAGTGGCCACTAAGTTGTTAGGACATTAATACGTACTAAGTTGTTTAAACAGCACACTTAATAAATAAAACTGTTATATGTATACATTTCTTTTGGCCTAGGGACCCCATGAAAAATATTGCTGAGACTCTATGGGTACTAGGAACTGAGAGAGTTGGAACCTCTACTTTATTTTATAAATAGAAGTGCCTACCAGGTACTCCGGAAAATTAATCTTCAATGATCACTCTGCGATATATCTTATTAAAACTATTAGGTTACAAAGATAGAGAAAAATCATCAGGGTCTCAAAGAAACAGATCACATAACTTACAAGTGCAAGAGCATTAGGTTGACATCAGACTTCTCAAAAGCAACGATTAAAGCAAGGCAACAAAAAAATAGCATTTTCAAAAACTAAAGCAAAGAAAATATGAAATGTGGTCTTTATATGCTGCCAAGCTTCAAGTCCCAAGACTATAGAAAAGAAGTTTTAAATACAGAATAACTCATGGAATACATTACATATGAGTGCCATTGAGCATTCTACAAGCAAGTGAGTATCACTTAACCTTTGAAAACAAGGATGAAAACAAGGATATAAAAAAAAGTGTGTTCTAAAAAAGTATAAATAGTTTAAGTGAAACATGGCACAACAGAGGAGAAGGAAGCTCAATGACTATTTTATAAGCAGTTAAGTCAAATGACACAATTAAAAACTGATGAACCAGACAGCAAAGGTGAAATAAAAAGTCTAAAAGCATTTCAAAATGTATTTTAAGTGCAAAAGTAACTACTAGAAAAAATACAAGCCATTCTAAATAGCAAAGGATATTTTAGAAATTAAAGAACAAAGAAAGCAATTCACAGAGTGGGAAAAAACAGTAAATAAAACATATTCTATTTGAAATAGAAATTAAAAATACACAGGGTGGGAAAAAAGTAGGCTTATAGTTATTTGTATGAAAAATAATATAATAATTAATAAATAATATAAGAATAAGCTTCTGTGTTCTGTGTATTGACAACAGCAAATATACTTTTGCCCTACCCTGTGTAGTACAGAGCTGAGATAAAATAGAACAGTCAATAAATGTGGATAGGCTCACCAAACCAATTACAAGACAAAACCTTCAATATGACTCATCCATAAAACCCAGCTCTATGCTAAATAAGCAGAGATGCACCAAAAACAAAGTGATTCAGAAAGAATGAGACATCTAAAGCAAATGGAACCGATGAGGAAGCAGGGGTTGTGATCCTGCTATGAGATGAAGTATAATTCAGGTAAAAAGCATTAAATAGATTCTCTGTATAAGTAAAATCATACAGTATTTGTCTTTCACTATGTTGTACACCTGAACCAAATATAAAAAAGCATTGAATGCAAGAAAGAACTTTTTTTAAAGCTAAATAACACAATTCATAGTAAAGATACCACATGCATGAATACTCATGCACCAATGAATATAGCAATCACCTTCATAAAGCAGAAAAAAAAATTCAAGGAGAGATTAAAGAATAATAAAAAGAGACTTTAACATACCACTCTCATTACAAGACAAATAAAATGAAAAAAACTAACATACAGCAACAAATACTGTATAATGAATAAGCTGTACCATATGTACATATCAAACCTTTTATTCTCATGAGTTGTAAAATATACCTTCATCTGGAATGCATGTGAAATATTCACAAGTTTACCATATATTAGACATACAAAAGTCATGAGTAAGTGTCATGAACTAGAAGTATTAAAAATAATGCTTTCTCATTAAAATTCAGTAAATCTAGAAATTTATAATAAAGTAATAACAAAAGCCATTTACCCCTGAATATTAAGAAAGTAAAAACCCTTTCACTAAAGAACTTGTAGGTGATAGGAAACAAACAAATAGGACTTATGCTGCACAACAAATTATAGTGTTTGTCTGAAGGAAATTAACTTGTACAATTGTTTTTCAGTTGTGAGCTAAATCAGCACTTCTTTTATGGAACACCAGTTTCCTTAACAGAAAAACTGACAGATAAATTACAGTTATTCAGATGGAATATCTGGCAAATTTTCCTAAAAAATGCACAAAGTGAGCATGGCAAGACTTGCTGCCAAACACAAAATTCGAATTTTAGAAATCTTGTATGTAGCACCATGAGTCCGACAAGTTCCCAATAATTAAAGCCGTTGCAGATAAAATCAGTAGTAACTTTAACAAGTGTAATTTTTCATATTTTCTAATGAAATGCAATAATATCTGGAATATTTGCATAACTCAGTAAAACAGTATTTCCAATACACATTTAACAAAGTTATTCATGGGGAAAAATACCATTCAAACTGGGAGATATACTAATGAGTTTTGATGTAACACAGTACAAAAAGTACACTGAAATGGTTTCAGGTTCCACATTACAAATAGTATTAAGAAATTTTCATATGCCAAATTTTGGAGTGAAGGAGGATATCTATAATTCTCTGAAAAATGTTACTAAAATATTCTTTTGTTTTCCAGCTATATACCTGTATGAAGCTAGATATTCTTCAGATAGTTTGACCAAAAAATGTTGCAATAAGTCAAAACAACAGAAGAAATATGTTGCAGAAACAGATAGAAATAGTTGCCTGTATTCTACTGAAGCCATATGTTAGAGATTTATAAAAATTCACAATGTCAATCTTGTCACTAACTTCATAAAAGTAACTCATTAAAAAAAACTGTGCTAATATGTAACAGATTTACCATTATTATATTTAAGAGAATTAATAGTTGTGATTTTCTGAGTCTCAATTCTAATAAAGTAAATATTAACAGATATCATTCACGTAGCCCAAAAGTCTTGTGCAAACTCAAAAATATATAACAAAAGATTGTAAGAAAATATTATGAACTATATACGAACAAATAGAATAATCTGGACAAAAATGGATAAATGCCTAGAAATGTACAATTCCTCCAAAACTGAATCAGGAAGAATCATAAAATCTGAATAAATAAATTACAACTAATGAAATTTAAGCAGTAATCAAAAAGCTGCCCCAAACTAAAAGTCCTGGACAGGATGGCCTCACACATGAATTTTACTAAATATTCAAATAAGAAATAGTACCTTTCTTTCTCAAACTATTCTAAAAAAGTCCAAGAGAAAGAAAGATTCCCAAGCTCATTTTATGAAGCAAGCATCCTTTTAATTCCAAAACCAGATAAGAACACTACTAAGAAAGAAAATTATAGGCCAATATCTCTAATGAACATAGATGCTAAAACCCTCAACAAAATATTAGCAAACCAGATTCAGCAATACATTAAAAAGATCACACACCATGATCAAGTGGTATTTATTACAGAGATGTGAGGTTGGTACAATATCCACAAATTAACAAATGTGATATACCACATATACAATATAGAGATTAAAAATCAATGATCATATTAATAGATGCAGAAAAAGCATTTTCTAAAAATCCAGCACCCATTTATGATCAGAACTCTCAGAGAAGTGGAATAAGGAATAAAGGCCCTATATGGAAAACCCACAACCAACATCATACTCAATGGGCAATAACTAAAAGCATTTCCCTTAATATCCGGAGCAGAGGGATATCTGCTTTTACCACTCTTATTCAGCATAGTACTGGAAGTCCCAGCCATAGCAATCAAACAACAAGGGGAAATCAAAGGCATTCAAATTGAAAAGAAAGAAGTAAAACTGTCATTATTTGCAGATGGCATGGCACAGTATACAGAGAACTCTATAGATTACACCAAAAAGCTACTAGGACTGATAAATGAATTTAATAAAGTAGCAGGATATAAGCATATATCCAGGAATCAGTAGCATTTTTATACACCAATAATTAACTATCAGAAAGGGACTAAAAAATAAAACAATTCTATTTTTAAAATACCTAGGAATGTATGTAACCAGGGATATAAAAAAGAAACTGTATGTGGAAAATTATAGATATTTTTTACAAATAAGTGCAAGCATATACCATGTTCATGGATAGAAAGAATTAACATCATTAAAATGTCCATACTATTTATAGATTCAAGTTATGTATAGATTCAATGCAATTCCTATCAAGATACCAACAGGGTGTTTCATAGCACTTGACCAAATATCCCCAAAACTTGTATGGAACCATAAAAGAATCTGAATAGCTGCAGCAATCTTGAGAAAGAAGAACAAAGTTGGGGGAATCATACTAGCTCGTTTCAAACTAACCATACCAGCATATAGGATATGCTTTATCTGTAACAGGAAATGGAATAAATGTTCACTTATAAGCTCTTTGCTCAATCTGGGTATGTTTTCCTTACTAATATTCACTGTAATTTGAACATGAAGATCATTATTTTTGGAAAGAATACTCAATGGAACCAAAATTTGAGGAATTTGACCAACTAAACCAGTGTCTCTGGGGGTAGGACCCAGATGCTGACCTTTTCTAATTCATTTCTAATGAGCAGCCATGACCCCACTCTTAGGCTAGAGCTAGGATCTTAAAAGGTCATTTTAAAGAAATGATCTTTTACTTAAATAACCATCTTATTTTAGAAATGGAGAGATTAAGGTATGTGACACAGTTTTTATTAATTGAGAATCATTACTTTTGTGCAGTTCTTCCCCCTTGCCAACTCTTCAACTGATGGATATACATACCTATTTCTAAATTTCTATAGTATGTTTAGAGGGATTGAAAGGGCTGATATAATCATATGTAGGTATCATATAAGCTTACACTGATAGCACACAAATGGGTAAAACTCAGAATTGCCAAATGAGATAAGTCCAGAGACTACTCCAGGAGTCCACATGGCAGGAGGTGAGCTTGACTGTAATGTACTTATATCATCCCGAAACCATCACCCCTCCCCAGGTCCACAGAAAAGTTGTCTTCCACAGAAACGGTCCCTGGTGCCAAAAGGGTTGGGGACCACACTAAACCACATTAGTCTCAGCCTTCACCTGAAGAAAGCCAATCAATGAGGTAGTATTTAATATTTTTACTTTTTCCTCATAGTTCTTCATTTGGACAAAACCAATCAGTTTTACTTCTGTGCACACACACAATCTCTCACAGTCTCTCACAGGGTCCCTGACTCTTCCCCCAGCCCTGAAGTTTCTTTTATTTCTACTTTTCTCTTTAGAGTAGAAAGGATTACCTGGGGATTAAAACAATTTAAGAAAATAACCTGGCTACTTTTACCAAAAGTGTACATTCGTATATTAACTAAAATCATTTTTATCTATTCAGCAAAGCAAGTTAAGTAAGGATCTCTCTCTACCAGGCAAAATTCTTTTAGCCTCTTTGTAGTCAAAGGGAACAAAGAACAACTTATTTGAGAATGTGGTAAACAGAAGAGTGCCTCCCCCAAAGATGCCCATGTCCTACTCCCTAGAACCTGTGAATGTTAACTCAGACGGCAAAGAAGAATACAGTTGCAGATGGAATTAAGGTTGCTATACAGTTAAAATTGTTTACCTTAAAATAGAGAAATTAGTTTGGACTATCCAGGTGGGCACAATATAATCACTAGTGTGATTGTCCTGAAAGTAAAAGAGGCAGGCTTAGGAAGAGAATCAGAGGCTATGGAAAAAGATCAGAGAGATGGAAATTTCTGAAGGGCTAAGAAGTAGGCCAGAAGCCAAAGATTGTCTGCAGACTCTGGAAGCTGGAAAAGGCAGGAAAACAGATTCTTCCCCACAGGTTCCAGAAATGAATGCAGTCCTGCTGACTGATTTCAGTCCAGGGAGGCCTGTGTCAGACTTCTAATCTATAGTGTAAAATAATATATATGTGTTGTTTTAAGCCATTAAATGTGGGTATTTTGTTACAGAAGCAATAGAAAATGGATACAGAATGGTTCTAAGATGTGATAAACTCTTCATTCAAAATCTGTACTGAAAACACATTCAATTATTCCAAGTGAAGGATAGAGCTCTTTTACAAGACAAATGTGAAAGAAAAATTTTCAACTATGCTAACCACTACCTTGAATCATTGCTGACCAAACAGTCTAGAAAATAAACAAGTACTATACATCAAGTTACACTTAGCTCCAAAAGAAGAATAACAAGTAGATGAATGAAAGGAGAAGAACACACCTTATTCTGATTGGAGATTTTATCTTTTTAGAAACTTATTAAGGGCTCTTAAGAACGGAAAAATGGACACAACAGACTAAAGTATTTCTTTTAATTAGTTAGAGTATAGGTACAGAAAAATAGAATTGTAACAGCCTATATTTTAAAAAAAGAAATAAAAGAAGCAAAACTGGCTTCTTTTTATTGTATTGAGAAATACACAGGCCAAATGTTTAAGGTCAAATGCTTCATCCAAAGATTTGTACTAGCCACCTTTTAATTCAAAGCCAGAATTCTGACAGAGCTAATAAAGGAAATTTTTAAAAATTAATGAGATAGAAATGTACCTTAACCTTCTTAAGAAAACATACTTGCATTATACCCTTAAGAGAATTAGAAGCTCTATTCTAGATTTAAAAAATATATAAATGATGTTAATTTAAAATATTCTTTCAATAAAGAAAATTTTTCTAAAATGCACTTTGTTAACTTAATGGCAAAATCTAATGTTTATAGAATAATAATGCCAGCCTAAATCAATTTTTAAAAACCTGCTTTAAATTATTGCTCTGAAAAATCTTTTCTTGGGTAATAATAAGGTCAAAAGTTTGCCAAAGTTAAAAACACACTTAGTAATAAAACAAGATAGAAAAATTAGAGTTAAAGCTGCTAAATTCCAGCATAGATTCTAATATATGGACCCTTAGAGCTAAGACTTACTGTAGGGCACAGCCAAAGTATAGGAAATGTGTCCAGGAAGACATAACCTATTAATATTATAGAATGTAATCCAAATGATTATTGTTGTTGCTGTTGTTGTCTAGCATTTTTTAAGTGTCCATATTTCTCAAAAGACAACTCTGCCAGACATAATCCTTATAATATCCCCACATTTACTCAGTTGATACAGATAGATAGAACCTCAGGTTCAGAAATATGAAGTGCCTTGCCCAAGAACCTCAGCTATTAAGGAACAGAGATGGGATTCTAAACCAGATATAACTGGCTCCCAAGTCTATGTATGCTCCTCCCAATATACAACACAGAAAATGTTATAGAAAACTTCTGAGACATTGTTCTTGCAGTACACATGCCAGCTCATTGGAAGGGGTCTCAAAACACAACTACGTAGCTACTGACACAAGCAGAAATTCAAAATCTTGCATCCAAATCTAGTTTTCATTCTATAGATTATGTGCCTGGTTATTAAACTGATTCACCCCTATATTTTGTACATACATCTGAGCTTTGGTAATATTAATCTGAAGGGAAGTAGTAGATGGGGTCTAGGAGAAAAACAGAGCACATGTCCTGCTTTCTGAAACAATGACACCCAAGTGACACAACGGAAACAGGTAGCGTGTATTGAGGACAATTAATAAGAAATGCTTGTGCCTGACTGGCATAGCTTAGAGGATTGGGCATCATCCTATGAAGCCAAAGGTTGCCGGGTTGATCCTCTGTTGGGGCACATGCTTAGATTGCAGGCCAGGTCCCCGACTGGGGGCATGTGATAGGCAACTGATGGCTGTTTCTCTCCCTCTCTTTCTCCTTCCCTTCTCTCTAAAAATAAATAAATAAATAAAATATTTTTTAAAAAGAAAAAAGTGCTTGTGCTTCTGGTTAGGTCCATTTATTATTTTGATACTTTCTGGCTTTCTGGTTGAAATAGTTAAAACAGCACAAAACAATTTTTTGAAATCGCAAATAATAGTTACATAATCATTTCACTCATTTACCTATCTTTATCATTCATTTATACAATGCTACTTGAAAGACCAGTATCAAATATTGCTATGCCTCAGACCCAAAAATGTATTCATCTGGTCCAAACTTTTCACTTTACAAATCAATTAGCTGCGCCTGGAGAGACTAAGAAAATTGCACAAAAATAGCAATGTCACATCTAGAAGTAAAATCTGGTTCTTTAAACTCCTGGAAAAATTCTTATGATGTGGAGTTCATCACATGATAAATAAGTAACTAAGCCACAAAGAGCTAATTAAAATGTAGCCCAAGGTCACACACAAATGAGAAGAGTAGGTAGAAAGCAAGACTCTTGCTACCAAAGCCTGTGCTGCAGGACAGGCACAAAAGTACATTGAAGGATGGATTTTACTGAACTTCCATTTCATTACAATGTGGAAACAAAATGACAGAATTGTAGAAACTACCTTGAAAATGTTTGATAAAGTAAACTTAATTGACTTATTACTTCAACACCCAACAAATATTTATGGAGAGGCTGTAGAGAGCCTGGACTTGAATTCTAAATCTACCACTTCTGAAAAATGTAATCATTACCTCCTGTATCTCAGTTTCATCAACTGTAAAATGGAAATAATAATAGTATTTTCTTATAAAACTATTATAAGAATTAAATGAGTTAATATCTGGTATGTTGTAAACACAATAAATGCTAATCATGACTATTTTTGTTTGATAAATTTTAATGTATGAAGTACTTATCTGGGAACCAGAAATACTATAGCAATGAGGAAGACAAAAATCCCTGTCCTTGTAAAGCTCTCATTTTAATCTTGGAGGGGAAGATAGGCAACATACATACATAGCTACTAACATGACAGGTAAGGATAAATCTAATGAAAAGATAAGTAGAGTACATAATTGAGGAGGCTCACTCAGATCCCTCTTCACCAGGTGACGTGTCCACCCTTACCTCCTGTGAGTGTTGTCTGGTAAGGGTTTGTAGCTGTCTGCCTCTCAAGAAAATTTAGCTCAACTGAATAGGAGCCACCTCATCCAGGAGACTGCAACCTCTCACCACCATCCTGGGAGCAGCCAATTATTGGCTAATGCAGTATACAAATGACCAGTCTCTTTGTCTTCGGGTGGGACTAGGTATATTTTGTGCTTTGTGCTATACTACTCTCCATACAACTGGACTGAAGCAATTCTCCTGCTGTGCCCACATCTTTGCTTAGCTTTGTTCACCCACCCTATAATGCTTCTCCTCCACTCCCCCTCCTGAGAGCACTTCCTTAATAAATGTGTTTTACAATACTTACTGCAGGCTCTGCTTCTAATATCCTTGACCTAAGTCATTATTTCTTAAAACTCAGTCCAGGGAGCCTTTTTGAAGAGCTGATATCTGAGCAGAGACCTGAAGAAGACAGTATGTATGTTAGGGAAAGTGAACACCTCCAGTCTGGAGAGAATTTAGCATGCTTAGGGAACAAAATATCCCAGTAGACCATAAAAAGTTTTTCAAGTTTTTTTTTTTGAAAGGTAAAGGGAAGGGAAGACATTGAGAGATTTTTGAGCAAGTGGGAGAAATGATCTGATTTCTCAGATTTTTATAAATTGTTCAAACTAGATGCTGAGCAAATAGACCATAGAAAGGGCAAGCATGTAACTAGAACTGTCAGGATACTGCTATAGAACACCACATTATATATTGTGATAGCTTGTACTATGGGTTTAACACTTAAAATTATGTAAAGTGTGAATTTAGGATGTATTTTGAAACATAGAATTTGATAACATAGAATTTGATAACAAAAGTGAGAAGGTAATCAGAAACAAAAGTTATTTGTGGTTCTTTGGACTTTAGCTACAGGGGGAGGTATTGACATGGGGAAGATGGGAAAGAAGTAGGTTGAAAAAGAAGTAAAAGCAATCTGTAAATAAAACACTGACAAGGCTGTCAACTTCTACACCCTCCTCTTTTTAAAGTATTATTAATAGATGCTAGAATATTATCTGATGTCATTGATTCTTCTTGCTTTACTTTCGGTTTCTATACATTTTACATATCTAGATGTTTAGCTAACAATGTAGACATCCTTACCAAGGACTGCATATCACATAAATCACAAAAAGGACCAATATCTTGCCTTAGTGTAAACTTAGGTTTTAAGAAGGCAAAGGGAATGTGATTACCTCTGAAAAATGTTGTTTTCTAGAGCTTCTGGTCAAGATGGCTGAGTAAGGTAAATACTGTGCTCACCTGCTCCCCCAACCACATCAAAAATTACAACTGAACTACAGAACAGCTATTATTGAGAAGTAAAGCTTAACTGAACAGAAGTTCTATAACTAAGGATATACAGAAAGAGTGACATGGAGACTAGTAGGAAGGGTAGAAACAGAATGGGTTGGTCCCAAGCCCTTGTGTGGTCATTAGAAATTGGGAGGGATATCTCAGCTGTAGTGGTCCGCCCCTAAGGAGCAAGAGGTCCCAGTCCCACACCAGGCTCCTCAGCCCAGGGTTCCAGTGCTAGGAAGAGAAGTACCTGTAACTTCTAGCTGTGAAAACCAGTAGGGATTATGGTTGAGTGAAATGGTGTCACTTTAGAATCCCAGGCAGTTTCTCTTAAAGGCCCTGCACATGAACTTGCTTGCTAATGGACTCACTTGTTCTAAGCTCCAGCTCTGGGGTAGCAGCTCAAAAAGCATGAGGAACACAGAAGCAGGCACTGAAATGTCTGGCTTCTGGCTGAGGGATGAACAGGCAGCTTTGTCTCAGACGAAACTGTTGGCAGAAGCCACTGTTTGCTGAGCCCTCCACCTGCAGGCATATCTAAATCTCCATCAACCTAGTTCTGGTGATTCCCTGAGACCTCACTTCACCCAATTTATAGGCCCTCCCAAGCCCACTTCCAGTGGCATTTCCGTAAAAACTGTCTCATGCTTCAGACTTTCCTAAAATCTCTCAAAGCTTCACAAACACTAAACAAGCAGAATCTGGCCTCTCTGTACCAAGTACATCTTGTTAAGTGGCCCCAGGCTGGGCACTAGCAGCAGCTGGCCTCAGTTCACAGCCAGGCTTTCCCCAAGCACATCCGAATCCAGCAGGGGTGGCAATCGTCTTCAAATCACTCTGTACTCATACCAGGTAGGGCAGGGCACAGGCAGCCACAGATTCTGACCCGAACCTCCTACGAGGTCCCAGAACCAACAAACCTGGTGGCCAGCTTCAGACGACAGCAGAGCACCACTCAACCATCTCCATAAGTAACACACCAAAAAAGCAGACTCAGCAGGCACCAGAGCCCAACAAAGCAAATCCAGCTCCATAGGTTCAGCCCCTAAACAATAGCTTCTCCCTTGTAGTCATGTTCTATCCTCATAACCAATCAGCCTTCGATCCCTCCCATAATGTGTCAACAACAATCAAGGCTCATCTACAACAGGAAGGCACACACAACCCACACAAGGAACACACCTGGAGCACTCAAGTGACCAGGGAGATGACACCACTGTGTCCCACAGGATACCTACTACATAAGGCCCCCTTACCAAGAATTGGAAACATAACAGCTCTACCTAATACATAGAAACAAACACAGGGAGGTAGCCAAAATGAAGAGACAAAGAAACATGTCCCAAATAAAAGAACAGATCAAAACTCCAAAAAAAGAAAAAAGAACTAAACAAGATGGAGATAAGCAATGTACCAGAGGCAGAGTTCAAGATGCTGGTTATAAGGATGCCCAATGACCTCAGCGAGAACTTCCACAAAGAGATAGGAGACATAAAAATGGAGATAGAAAACAGAAAAAAGAACCAGTCAGAGAAGAAGACTACAATAACTGAAATTAAGAATACACTAACAGGAATAAACAGTAGACAGATAAAGAAGAGAAAAAAAGCAGCTATTTGGAAGAAAAGGTACCAAAAAAGACTAAATCAAAACATCAAAAAGAAAAAAGAATTTTTAAAAATGAGGATCATTTAAGAGGCCTCTACACCAAACATGACAATATTATCATCACTGGGGTACCAGAAGTTCAAAAAGAGAGAAAGCAGGATATTGAAAACCTATTTGAAGAAATAATAAGAAAAACTCCCCTAACCTGATGAAAGAAATAGACATTCAAGTTCAGGAAGCATGGAGAGTCCCAAACAACATAAACCCAAAGAGGCCCACACCAAGACACATCATAATTAAAGTGCCAAAGGTTAAAGACATAGAGAATCTAAAAAGCAGCAAGAGAAAAGCAGTTAGTTACCTAGAAAGAACTGTCAGCTGATTTCTCAGCTGGAACCTTGAAGACCAAAAGGGATTGGCAAGAAATGTTCAAAGTGATGAAGAGCAAGGAAGCACCTATAATTAAGATTATTCTACCCAGCAAAGCTATCATTTAGAATCAAAGAACAGATAAAGAGCTTCCCAGACAAGACAAAGCTAAGGGATTTAATCATCACCAAACCAGTATTTACCAGAATTGTTAGAGGGGCTCCCTTTAAAAAAAAGAAAATAAGATTAAAAATATTGATATAAAATGGCAATAACTAAATACCTATCAATAATTAAATATAAATGCATTAAATGTTCCAATCAAAAGACATACAGTGGCTAACATAAGACAATGAGACCCATATGTTGTTGCCTATAAGAGACACTTTAGGTTGAAAAAAATACATAGAAACTGAAGGCAAAGAGGTTGAAAAAGATATTTCATACACATGAAATTTTTTAAAAAGCTGGAGTAGCACCACATATATTAGACAAAATATACTTTAAGACAGAGGCTATAACAAGAGACAAGAATCCAGCAATTTCACTTCTGGGTATTTATCCAAAGAAATTAAAAACTCATAGATACTGAGAACATTTTGATGATTGCTGGATGGGAAGGGATTTGAGAGGTAGATTAAAAAGGGGAAAGAATTAAGGGGAAGACATGGTTAAAAAGGGGGAAGAGTATAAATGTTCAAATTGGCAGTTATAAAGACAGTCATGGGACCTAATCAACAAAACAAACAAGCAAGCAAAATATAACCACAGACATTGAAATTAAGAACAAACTGACAGTAACCAGAGGGGAGGTAGGAGTGGATAATGGGGGGAAAGGGTGAAAGGTTTTCAGGAACATCTATCTATAAAGGACACATGGACAAAACGAAGGAGGGTGGAATTAAGGGTGGGAAGTGGGAATGGCTGCGGTGGGGGGGGAGTAGTGGAGGAAAAATGGAGATGACTGTACTTGAACAATAAAAAAAGTGAAAAAAAACTTAAAAACAGTCATAGGGATGTAAATACTACATCAGAATATAGTCAATATTATTGTAATAACTATGTATGGTGTGAGATGAGTACTAAGCTTATCAACATGATCATTTTGAAATTATACTAACTAACATGTAATCATCATATTGCACACCTGAAACTAATATTATATGTAAACTGTGATTTAAAAAGCTAACTTAAAATAATAAAATTTATAAATATTTTAGAAAATAAACAGACTCAGTGACACTGGGTCATTTATAATTGAAAAAAAGGCTTCCGCATTCCTAGGAGGCAAAGAAGGAAGTTTTTGGCAATATTAAAACACCTGCTAAAGTAATATCTCTTTTACTACACAAATCATTGGCCCTTTTACTGCCAGATAAGATTAGGCCCAAATCATAGAGATTGGCTTTGAAATATTTCCATATCCCTCTTATCTATTCTGTCACCTGTGATGATGTACTCGCTCAACTCATTACAAACAAGATAAAGCAATGATAGTCAGGCAGCCTCATTCTAGAGAATATAGTTGACTCATCATCATTAAAGCCAGCTCAGTGAGTCATGGGCATGACTCAAAAAAATCCAGCAAGAAGATGACTTTATGAACTGACATTATCTTGCTAAGAAAACTCAGTTTATTTAAAGAGGACTTTTCACTCCTTTTATAATTATAACATCATATTAAGACATGACTTTAATACTGATTAAATTTAGTTAAATGATGATGACTCACAGGCTCTCCCACTGTCCTCCCACTGAAGATGTTTTGTTTACTTAATTTTAGTCAGAGGTTCCTTCTCTTGATTCAAGTAACTGAAATCTCATTCATCTTTTATCAAATTGATTAGTCAACAGCAATATAAACGTAGTTGATGCAACAATGACAAGATGAAAGAAAATTAATTTGTAAGTAAACCTGTATCATTTAAAATATGAGAAGTTATAAATTTAAATAACTTTATTAAAAAGTCCAAACCAGGGACCAGGAGACAGGATGATCAATTGAGTCAAGAATATAACTTGCTGTGAAGAAATAATGTAGACATTACATTCTCTCTCTCTCAAGTGCTAAACACTTATCTAGAAAATATGGTGCCTATAAGAACTTTATAAGAAATTTGCTCATGATTTTTGCCAATTTGCTTCAAAAATAACACCATCAGCAATAACAGAATGACTACCACTCTCTGAAAGACTAGTATTTACTAGTCACTGAGTTAGGTACTTAATATTTTATCTTCTAAACAAGGATGATCACAATGTGAAGATTATCCCCATTTATACAAACCTACCCAGCCTAGTAAGACCACACCTACAATATAAATGAGGCAAGTCAGGAACCAGTCTGTTTCCTAATCAGATATCTCCCCAGACTCCACATAGCAGCCATGTGATAACACACCTTTTTCTATATAACAGAAAGATAAAATATAGAGAATAAATAACTTTGTGCAAATTGTTCTCTGTTAAGAAAGGAACACTCATGAAGCAGAAGTGTATGAAGGATATATCTTGTACAGATAATTCACAAGGAAAAACCTGCAAAATCTCCTGGGGTCATTTGGAAATCAATGAGCTTAAATCCTTAATCAGGAACAGTAGAACACAGATAATTTCTTACTAACAGCAAAAGACACCTTTTGTATACTATCTTTGTAATTGATCAAACTTCTCACTATTACCTGATGGGAAATATACTATCCAACTCACCAAGACTAATTTATTTTATCATCATGTAATCCTTATTATTTTTATCATCGTCTATCATTAATTTACTTTCTTAATGAATCACATAATTCTGGACAAACAGGTGTCTTCTGTAGCAAATAACATAGTAATTCTTGGGGAAAATAAATCATCCTAACCAGAAAAATACTGAGTTTTATCTAGGAAATAAATGCTTTCCTCTTTCTATATATGTATGTGAGTATGCACACACATGCATGCTTACATGTGTGTGTAAAAAAATAAAAGCAACTCTGTATATGAAATCTGGCTCAAGTTTGTAAGTTAATATCTTTAAAATTCATTCTTTTACTTATTGGCCTCAAATTTTCTGCTGTGTTCAACAAAGCATTATACTAAACTTAGCTCTATCTATTTCTGGTTGCAAAACCTCATTCAATGATCCTGTGATATAAAGCTAATAAACTAGGCATGAACAGGGAGTACATGAAGGTTGCATTTAAAATCAGAACTAGATCTAACATCAATTAAATGCTTTAAACTGTCCATCAAGGAAAAAATTATACAAAAGAAAAAATGGGGAAAAAAAAGTCCATTCAAACCTTGACAGGTTTTTTCAAGAGAAAAGGAGCAATAAATTTATTTCAAATAGACCTAAATTCTAAAGCAAACAGAATTATTAATGTAAGTGTTTTCTTAAAATGCATTATGGTATGTTGACCTTTGTTCGGTAGTGTTTAGCAATACAAAATACATAAAAATATGTCATAAAAAGTAGCCACATGTAACTCATGGATGTATTTGATACCAAAGTGACGTTGAAGCCATTGCAACCGCTTTTTAAAAATGATTTTATTTATTGATTTTTAGAGAAAGGAAGGGAGAGAGAAAGAGAAGGAGAGAAACATCAATGTATGGTTGCACCTCATGTGCCCTCAACTGGGGACCTGATCCATAACCCAGGCTCGTGCCCTGACTGGGAATCAACCAGTGACCCTTTGGTTCACAGACTGGCACTTAATCCACAGAGCCACACCATCTCAGGCCATTGTAAACTCTTTATGGTGACAGACGAAAGAAATTTCTCTGTGGTTTCAGGATTAAAAATATTTGTGCTGTCTTCTAAACCATTGATCTTTTAAAATCCACTGCACATAATAAATTAGGAATTGATCCCACTTCCCTCTTTGTGTGGCTGCTCAAAGATAAATCTGTGGCCTACATTTAGAATCTAATAGCATCCGTTTTGCATTATTACCTCACCCATGTCTTCTTATTTCCACCATTCCCTCTCTCTTGCCTCAATTCTTTATTTGCCTACGGCTTTTATTTAATATTACTGTGCTCTATCATGCATATCTTTGTAAGCTGATGAATCTTGTTTTGCAAGATAAAGTTGGCAATTCACAGTACAAAATTATAATACAGAAATGCATATTATGAGTGCAATTATCTTGAAAATGTGGCTGCATGCAGAAAGCAATGAGCAAATATTAAGATAATTGCATGAGGGTGTTAGTATTATAAACATTTTACTTTTTTCTAATTATGCCATATTCTTTTCCTTTAATTCTTAAATATTTTAGTTAATTTTTTATTAGAGTAAAAATTTATTTTTATTGTGCATTACTTTAGTGCTCTGGTACAACCAAAGAAATATAGTACATCTGGTTCAGTTAAGACTAGGTTTTAATTAAACATTTCAAAAGGCAATTTTATTTGCATAACATATAGTGGGCTAGAAGAAGGAACATAAAAGTTATCCTACTTAGATTCGGAGTGAGAGGATATATAATAAGATAGATAAATATAAGAAAATATTCCATAAAATGCCTTGCCTTATACATATGAACATCTCCCTGCTACAAAATCATTTACCTGATTATCTATTATATTTCTATTGCTAATGACCAAAAAAGCTATATTTTCTGACCATTATGTTATCTGAGTATTGACTTATTTCTCCCTTGGATGTTCTATGCTGCTCTTGAAACCACATTTTATTTTTCCTTGCAATGATAAATTATTTTAAGGTTTTACCATCATAAAAAATTTTCTCTTCTGCTTATATGCTTTATCAATAGATTCTGTGGACTGTTAATACATCTTTAGACACTGGATTATGTGTGTCACTAAATAACTTGCCTTATATATTCTTTCTTAAATTCTAACCTCTAAAAACACAATTTGTCCAGAGTATACTAAATGACACTATACAAGAGGACAGTACTGTAGCAATAGGAATTCAGTCATGTCATAAAATCAGAGAGATCGTATACAGAATTCTTTTCTAGAAGTCAGTGTTATGGAATATCTTTGGCACAAAAGATAAAAAGAGCCATACTGACTCTAAGTTTTCCTGTCTCTTTTGACACTATATAGATTTTTATTATAAAGCCAGCCAATCCTATATTCAATTATTTAACCTTGACATTCTGAGCAATGTTAATTTCTGTTTGTTATGTTTTTGTGACCTCATAGGGTCACTACTTGTGTGATGATTTTATTGTCAAGGTGATTAATGAAAATGTTAATTAGCACGGCTCATGATAATGAAGACTTGCAGCACCTAATTTCTTAAAATTAATTGCATCCTTGATATCTCATTCTAATTTCCATATCTTATTTGTAAATTTAAAACTAGCATTTACCAAGGTTAATAATAATAATACCAAGGTTATTATCAACAACTATTAACAAGATAGTTTTCAAAATGTAAATTACATTTTCATAATCCTTTGATACATAGTTTCATAAAAATGACAATTCTTCACATTTGTGGACCTGTACCAGCACTTGATGCACACGTGAAAATATTTAAATGCTTTTCCCTTCTCCTGGAATGCTTTTTCTCCTCACCTTCTGGGTGGGCTTTTATGCACATTTTAAAACTATGCCATGTGAATATTCTAACTCTCTCAGACCTGCCTCTAGTACATCACTCATACATCTCATTGCATGTCAAAATTATTTACACATAAATCCCTACACTAGAACATGAACTCATCAGGAAGCAACAGCTATGCCCTATTCAACTTTGTGTCCCCACTGCCCATAATTTTATCTGGCATACAATAGAAATTCAACAAATGCTTGTTGGTGAATAAATGATATAACTTGATCCTCATATAGCATGAGGCGAAGGTTAAAAAAGAGGTTCAAAAATGTTAAAACATTTGGCAAAGGCCAAATTGCTAGCAAGTCACAGAACGCAAGACTATGTTTTATGATTCCTGTCCCATTACACTATCCTGTGTACATGTGACCATCATAAAAGGTAATGGAGGGAAAGAAAGAATACAAGATAAAAATTCTGCCCTAAAATGGTATATGGATTTCTATAGTCACTGCATTAAGTAGAAGAGGAAAGTTAAGAATTGAGCTATGATAATGAATGAACTAGACTTATGACTCACTCATTCATAGAACTCACAAGTTCGTTATTTTGGAAAAGCCTGAGTGAAACAAGTGGTTTCTATAATCAAATGTACTAGTTAACAAATATCTAGAAAGAAAGAGCCTTTTGATTTAAAAAATTCCAATCTCTGGTTATTTACTTTTTTCCATGTGTGAACAAAGATGGATATTTTAACTTTGGGTGTATCCTGTTCTTAGACATACATAAGTAGATGTGATATAATTCAATCTGAAAACTACCCTCTTCTCCACCACTTGAGCTGAAACTACAAATAAATTCTAGCCTAAATAAGAAAGCATTCAAAATTGAATCTCAAGGTCTATAAAATCTAGAAAAGTTAAGTTCTATATTTGATCACATTTCCTCCCAGTAACATAAATTAAAGGAAAATCAAATACATCAATTTAAAGAACTGTCAAGAGTATTGGGGCTATATTCACACTTTTAATCAAGTGGTATTATTAAATTAAATATGTGAAGTGGAAGATTCTGATTCTGTATTAGATCGAGTATGAACTGTATTTAACACCTGAATAAGTCCTTTAACTCATCTGTTTAAGACTTACCATTTGTAAAATAAAATAACAGGACTAGATTCTCTTCAGAATTTGAAATTAGCATACTACTACTTACCTTAAAGCAAGTGATTTACTTTCACAGTGCTTCAATTTCTTTATCGGTAAAAGAACAGTTGTTGTGGGGATTAAATGAGTTATTATGCAGAAAAATTTTTAAATAGTTTGTGGCACACAGTATGCACTCTGTATATTTTAGCTATTATTACTTTACCATTCCAACTTTCACCAATAATGAAAAGGTCGAAATAAGAATGTAAAAATTGTTATAATGAAATTTCTGCTTGAGCTAATCCAAATCCAAAGCCTTGATGATTTGTGAATATACTGTATGAATATAAATTCTACATTGTCACATTCTCCCATTAAAGCATAAAAGGTGGGTACTGCCAGCTACAGTGTGAGAGGTAGAAAACTAAAAACAGTGTTATTCTCACATGTAATACAATAAAAATAACCAAGAAAATTCTGGACATTCTATACCCAGAACGTAACTAGGGGCTGCGCCCCTGAGTGAGAGCACCTGTGTGAGAGCTTGGAAAAGATTGGCTCCAGGACATGAGGGGATAACTGCCCAGATAAGAACCCTCATCACATCACTGCTCTATCCAGACAATAAGTTGGAAAGCGCCTAACTTCCATAACAGGCACCACTTATATAAATCGTGGCAAAACCAACTGTGTACTCTTGTACTTCCATAAGACATATCTTCATGTATTAACATGAAATGACTTCCATAGAATATTAAATGAATTAAAGTAACTCCAATTCCCTTAATAAAATGTAAGTATTTTTAAATCTCATATATGTATGTGGGAATTTAATTTAGCATGACATGAGCCTGTATATTGATATTGTCATAATTGCACAGAAATAGATTTATTAATGGCACTACTTCTGGGAGATAGATGATAATGAAGAGAGAATAAAGAAGTATTTGTTTTACTTCCGCCAAGATGGAGGCATAGGTGGAAACATTGTGACTTCTCACACAACCAACTTTAAAGACAACAAAATTTTAGTAACAGAAATCGCAGCCAAAACACAGAAAATTGAACTTTTCGGAAGTCTGATAACAATGAATTCTTCAGCCAGACTGGTAAGAGGGGCAGAACCAGTGACTGGCCAAGCAGAGTTGCACAGGAAAACTCAGTCAGACCAACCCAGGTGCACACAGACAGGCGGCGGTTGGCAGATCCCAGGTGTGGGGTTGTGATGGGCAGACCCAGTGACGGCCCAAGGCGGCAGACTAACCGCAGTCACACATTCTCGCACAGATAAACCAGTGAAGGAGCTAGCAGTGAGACAGACCCTGCAGGCCCCAGCTGCGGGAAGCAGCAGAGGGGACCGCTATTGCCCCTCTCTGACCCCGCCCCCACATACAGCATCACAAACCAGCCACCTGGGCAGCCCTGCCCTGGTGAACGCCTAAGGCTCAGCTCCTCATATGTAACAGGCGTGAACAGACCAAAACATGGCTCAAGAAGAACTCCGAGCCCCAGAGCCCGTAACTCTAAGCAACAAAGAAATAGCAAAACTTTCAGATGCACAGTTCAAAACACTGGTGCTCAGGATGCTCACAGAACTGGTTGATTTTAGTCACAAATTAGAGGAACATATAAGGGCTAATTAATTGAAATGAAGGGAATGCACAGGAAACCAATGGTGATGGAAAGGAAACTGGGACTCAAATCAAGGGAGTGGACCAGAAGGAAGAAAAAATGACCAAACAGAAAAGGATGAAGAAACAAGAATTCAAAAACATGAAGAGAAACTTAGGAACCTTCAGGACATCTTTAAACATTCCAACATCTGAATTATAGGGGTACCAGAAGGGGAAGAGAAACAGCTATGAATGGAAACCTTATTTGAACAAATAATGAAGGAGAACTTCCCCAATCTGGCAAAGGAAATAGACTTCCAGGAAATCCAGGAAGCTCAGAGAGTACCAAAAAGGTTGGACCCAAGAAGGAACACACCAAGGCACATCATAATTATATTAGCCAAGATTAAAATGAAGGAGAGAATCCTAGAAGCAGCAAGAGATAAGGGGACAGTCACCTACAAAGGAGTTCCAATCAGACTGTCAGTGGATTTCTCAAAAGAGACCTTACAGGCAAGAAGGGGCTGGAAAGAAGTATTCCAAGTCATGAAAGGCAAGAACTTACATCCAAGATTGCTCTATCCAGCAAAGCTTTCATTTAGAATGGAAGGGCAGATAAAGTGCTTCTCAGATAAGATCAGATTCAAGGAGTTCATCATCACCAAGCCCTTATTATATAAAATGTTAAAAGGACTTATCTAAGAAAAAGAAGATAAAAAATATGAACAGTGAAAGGACAGCAAACTCACAGTTAATAAGAACCATACCTAAAACAAAAGCAAACTAAGAGGATAGGAAGATCAGCAGCGGAAACATAGAAATGAAGATCACACGGAGGGGTTAGCAACAGGGGAGTGGGAGAAGGAGAAGGGGGGAGAAAGTACAGACAATAAGTAGCATAGACAGTAGGTAGAAAATAGATAGGGGAGGGCAAGAATAGTAGGGGAAATATAGAATCTAAAGAACTTGAGACATGTGGTATAAACTAAAGGGGGCGATGTTGGGGGCGGGGGGTGCAGGGTGGAGGGTAATGAAGGGAGGGAATAGAACAACTGTAATGGCATAATCAATAAAATTAAGAAAAAAAAAGAAAATTCTGGACATTCTAAAAACTCCCAACTTTTCCTGAACTCATTAGGAATGCCAGGCCAAAAAACTCTAATCTAAAATCTAAGGAAAGACAGGCATTTGCAAGGAGAAATAGGATGAAAACACTACCTCACCTGTCAGAAACCAATAAGAACCGAGCTAAAGTTTTTTAATAAATTGGTAACCGTTAAATAAAGGCTGGCAAAGAGTGTAAAGTATTGGGGTGGGACATCAATAAGAATTCACAACACCTGCAGGCTTGAGTCTGAAAAAGCATCCTTCATGGAGCAGGTATGAAGGAAGATAATAATAGATGCTTCAAAAGATACAAAAGCCCATCCAGATATGGCTTCCATTTTCCCCTATAGACAAATGCTTTCTACTACTGGTAGAATGCTAAAAAAGGTGTGCACTCTAGCACTAGTGAAAACCCATTGAAGCAGTGGGAAGAGAAAAAGGAGATGGGGCAAACAACCTCTACATCTGGAAAAGAGAAAAAATAAGATCCAGTCCTGACCTAAAACTGTGGATGGAGCAGAAACATTGTTAAAGTCATATTCCTGAGACTCGTAAACATAAAGCCTACCTAAAACAGAAACGTAATCAGAAGCATAAAAAATACCCCCAACACTCACCACAAACATAATAAGCTTAAAGCAACAATAGTATACTGCAAGAAGAATGGACAAGAATATGGAGAAAAACTCTCTAACGCATGGTACAAGAAGAAGATCTGAAGCTGAGGGTAGAGCACTGAGAAAAAAATCCATGACAAACTACCATCAGCCTAAACAAGGAAAGAGCTTCAGTAAAATCTGAAGCCTGTGGTGCAGTGGAGATACCAAACTTAAATCAATTCTAGTCCACACTGATTCAAAAGCACACTGTGAAGACTTAAAAGGAATGAGGACATACACATTTTTTAGGCAAAAAAAAAAAAGCCCCAAACCTACCACCCTCTATTTACTTTAATTGCTACTGTCCTACCACAGATGTCAAAATTAAAAAATACATATATATATGAGCCATCAAAATAGAACATATATGCACCCTGGTCAGTGAGGCTTAGTTGGTTGGAGCATCATGTCACAAACCGAAAGGATGTGGGTTCAATTCCCAGTCAGGGCACATGCCTCGGTTATAGGTTCAATCTCCTGTTGGGGCACATGTGAGATGCAACTGACCCTTGTTTCTCTCTCAAATCAGTGCTTCTCTCCCTCTCTTTCTCCTTCCCTTCTCCTCTCTCTATAAGCATGTCCTTGGGTGAGGCTAGAAATAAAATTTAACAAAGAACATATATGCATAGATAAGAACAACAGTGTGGTGATAACCAGAAGGAAGGGACGACAGGGGCTGGGTAGAGGTGGGCAAGGTGAGGAAAATGGGGACATCTTTAGTAGTGTCAACAATAAAAATAAAGTTAAAAAAAGAAAATAAAAACACAATATCAAGAGACAAAATGACCTAAAGGACAGATTCAAATGCACATGTTAAAACTATTAGGAAATCTAAAATACTATTATTAATATGTTAAAGGCTTTAATGAAAAAGGTGAGCAGTGTGTAAGAACATACAAATAATTTAATCAAAGAGATGGAAACTGTTAAAAAGAATTAATGGAAATTTGTGATGAGGATCACAGTAATAAAGATTTTAAAAATGCCTTTGGCAGGTTTATGAGTCAGTAAACATAACACAATCAAAGAAAGGATCTGTAAACTTGAAGATAGGTCAATAGAAAGTACCAAACTAATACAAGAGAAAAAAGACAATGGAGGAAAACCACCAGAGGTGAGCATCCAAGGTTTGTGGAAGAACATCAAATTTAATGAAAGACACTGAACCACAAATCCTAGGGACTGAGATAACCCACAATAGGATATATACTAAAATAAACTGGATGGACTTGGAGAGTATTATGATGCTAAGTGAGATAAGCCAGTCAGAGAAAGACAAATACCATATAATTTCAGTCACATGTGGAATCTAATGAACAAACTGAACTAACAAGGAAAATGGGGACAGCCTCATAGATGGAGAGCTGGATGACAACTAGGGAAGAGGTTGGGAGGATGGATGGATTGAGCAAAAAGGAGAAAGGACACATAGACATGGACAACAGTAGGTGATTGCTGGGGGTGTGGAGGGGTTGTATAAGGGAACTAAATGGTAATAGAAAAAATACAATAAAGATCAAATTCTTTAAATAAAAAACAAATAATAATTGCACACACATACCCCTAAGCATATCATATTAAACTTGCTGACAACAAAAAATAAAGAAAAAGAAGAAAAAGGTCATTGAGGAGCATGTATAAAGGACCCATGGGCAAAGACAAAAGGGGGTAGGACTGAGGGTGGGAGGTGAGGGTGGGTGGGGCAGGAGAAAGTGGTGGCAGAAAAAATGGAGACAACTGTACTTGAACAACAATAAAAATAAATAAATAAAATTTTAAAAAAGACTAAATAATGATTCCACTTTCAGATTAGATGTGAAAGTGAACAAATGTTGTTTCTAGAGTCATTCTTACACAAATCCTCCAATGTTATGATCTTACAGTATAAATAAAATTTTATCAATTAAAAAATACTTGGAGGCCACCAAATCAACAAGAAATATTACATAAAAAAGAAAATGTTAAGATATACAGTAGACATCCAATAAGAAATCATTCAAGTCAGAAGACAATGAAATGTCATTTAAAGTGCTTAAAGAAACAAAAGCCAATGTGGAATTGTGTAAGTTAGCAATTTTAAACTTTTTTCATCTTATGGCACATATAAACTAATTATTAAAATCCTGTACTACACCAAAGAATACAGTTTTTGCTGATTGGGAAAAATCAGCATATTTATACTAAATAAATGAGTATAACTTTTATTTGTTTACCAAAAATAACAGTAGTTATTTACCCTTTTTGCTCCAAAGTGACTTTTTAAAGACTCAGATGCCTATTCTTACATTTAGGATTTCTCTTACCAAGAATTAACCAATCAGACACAACCTGATTATGAAATGTGGCCAATAAAATGCAAGTCTATTATTTGACCTATGCATTTGTAGCTCAAGACCCCTGCATTCATAACAGGTGGCTGTTGCTGTACTGACTGTTGTCATGTTTTAATTTGACAATTTATAAGAAAAGAGATCAGTGCCCCTGACTAATAGTCAGGTATTGCATGATTTAAAAATTATTGAGGGTCCATTTTTAATTTTTTGAGGTATCTCCATACTGCTTTCCACAGTGCCCGAACCAGTCTGCATTCCCACCAACAATGCAAAATGGTTCCCCATTCTTCATGTCTTCTCCAGCACTTGTTGTTTGTTGATTTATTTTTTTAAAGATTTTATTAATTTATTTTCAGAGAAAGGGAGGAAGAAAGAGAGGGAGAAATACATCAATGTGTGGATGCCTCTCATGTGCCCCTTCTGGAGACCTGGCCCACAACTCAGGCATGTATTCTGACTGGGAATCAAACCAGCCACCCTTTGGTTCACAGGCTGATGCTCAATTCACTGAGCCATACCACCCACGGCCATTGTAACTTCTTTTTTCACTCAGACTACTTGTGACATTTTCTCTTTTTGAAAATTATTTTAATTTTACCATAATGTGTCTCAGTATGAGGTTTTAAAAACTGTAAGATAGATATGCTGGGTTTTCATGGACTTAAGAATTTTTATCTTTAATCAGTTCTAGATATTTCTAAGGCACTGTTTCTTAAAATATTACCTCTTCCTCACTATTTTTTAATCTCACAATCTGAATAGCCATGTCAGTACCTCTTATTTAATTGTTCATTTGTCCTAAACACTCATATCTTCTATTTCTCTAACTTTCGCGTTCTGGATAACTTACTATCAGTCTTCCAGTTCACTGATTCTCTCTTCACCTGAGCCTCATATGTTTCATTTATGAACTTCCAATTCATTAATTATATTTTCATTTCTAGAAGTCTGTTGGTATATCTTCATGCCATATTTGGTAATCTCTTATATATTGCTTTTTTTACTATCTTTACATTTTATGTATTAAGTATATATATATATGTATATGTATATATATATGTATGTATGTGTGTGTGTGTGTGTATGTGTGTGTGTGTGTATATATATATATATATATATATATATATATATATATAATTTTGTTGGTAATGCCAATATCTAAAATATTTGGAATCTAATTCTGTTGTCCATCATTTTCATTAAACTGCTCCTGGTTTCCTAATGCTGCTGCCATTTTCATCATATGTTATTTGGCTAACCACAGCCTCTGGGAATTCTGAGGTCTTGGGTGGTGCTGGTGATTCTTCAAGGAAAACTTGTACTTTCTTCTACTAAGCATCATAGGGAGAATTTCAAACAAGAATTGCTTTAAAAAATGTCTTGATTTGGATTTGTCCTACTAAGTACATTATTTCTATTCAAAATCTAGACCCAAATAAGGTAAGGCCTGAAGCCTGTGGTTGTAAATCTCTTTAAAGCTTCCCTCCACTGCCCAAACCAGGGTCACCAAAATGTCATGACTTGCAAGCCAAAGGTATTCTTTTTCTAAACCACCTCCTCTGAAAAGTGCTATCCCTTGGAGAATACAGGTTTAGCCACTTTTTGATAGTCTTAGGTCTAGGCTTTAGAGAATTCTCCACCAGAAAGCTATTAACCCCCAAGACAAGTTGCCTCATACCCACATTTATTCCCACAGCATTTCAAGATTCCTAAGTTGTTTATTTCCCTGGTTGCAACTTCATATTTGCTTGAGATTCAAATTTTCTTCTGTTTTTCTTTTGTGTTTGTTTGTTTTTGCTATTTGGAGAGTCCCTCTCCCACTTTTTTTTTCACCGAGTCAGCTAGCTATTCAGGTAAACTATGTTTATTGTATTTTATCAAGCTTGTCAGGACATTATATCTATCATTCTTCTAGAAACAAGCCTTTTATCAACTTTTTGCCATTTAGAAGCTGATAGAGCTATCCTATTCATTATAACTGTGCCACCCAAACTCCTGTTACTTTTCAGTTTTCTTTGAAAAGTTTCAAATAAAATTAAAGTAATAGGTGGATGCTTTAGTACATTTGGTGTGGAGGGGAAAAAGTCTTTAGGATATAAGCTTTATTTCTCTAACTACTTCTGTGACAAATCTGTACCCAAATCATTTTATGTGCTTTAACTCTTCTTGATTCAAAATATCTGAAATTAATTCAGGTGAGTTTCTTCCTTAGGTTTGTAATAGGAAAAAAAACATTTTTATTGACTCAAATAGTATCTGTGCTCAACAAATTCTTTCCCCAGAATTATAATTTTTCATGGGCAAATGTGACACTTCTCTGTCTCATGTTAGAGTATTCCTCTTGTCTTATCTCTAACCAGATGAGGTCTGATTACAATTACTTCTACTGATCTGTTTGGACTAATACTTTGTTTTTAGTTGTCTGTCTAGATTTTACCATGACAGTAAGTTATATAAAATGGCCTCATTATATAAAACCCAGCTTAAATAACTACTGAACCATGTTGTCACATAATCAGAACGCATTATTGTACATATTCCACTAGTTATATTAAATATATCCAACAGCCATCAATTGAAGATTCCAAAGGAAGGGACAGAAAGTGCACACACACACACACACACACGTGTGTGTGTGTGTGTGGTAATTTAAAACTGACCAAGAGAAAGAGGAGTCCAATGAATATAACAGGATGTGGGTAGATTCTGTTCCAAGTACAGTAATACCACTATCCACATTTTAATCAACAAAATTCACAATGATCAGTATTATTACAGAGAATGTTAATTAAGTATACCATGCTTTGTCACCTAAAATAAAATATTACCAAATTCAACCTCAAGCAACAAGGATCTGATTCCTTTGAAAGCTACAATCTGTACAAAAACTCACTAAATAAATGTGTCTTTAAGCTATTTTCCTACAACATACAATAAGTAGAAACAGATCAGATAAAGCATAGAAATAGAAGTGGGAAAGCAGTGAGACTATTAAGTCTAACAAATCATGATGTTTTCTACCTACAAAACAATATGCTCCTCAAATAAACAATTGCAACATACAATACTTTTTGCAGTAACATGTCCTAAAATGACCCACAGTCTGAGTGTCAGGATACCTGCATCCCTATTCTAGTTCTGCCAAAAATTAGGAGTGTGATCTTAAACAAATCTCATACCCTCTTTAGGCATCATTTTCTTTGCTTGTAAAATGAGAGAATTGAGCAAGATGATGTAGGTTTCTTTCTAGGTGCACGTAATATAAAATTGTTTTAAATGTGTAAGTGCTTTTTTAATAGTGGAGGGCTGTATGGATAAAAGTCAATACCATGACCCTTTTTTGGTCCTATATTTGAGTTGCAGCAATAAGAGATAGATGATGATAGATAGATAGATAGATAGATAGATAGATAGATAGATAGATAGATAGATAGATAGACTGGCAATATTCAAACATAAAGCATCCACTTCTCAATTTTCCCTTTAAGAAGCTCCCCAATCTTTCTTTTCCTGAAAAAATATGAAATAAGGGTGTTAAAAAGAAGATTGTTACTGGTACAAAAGTCATTTACCTCTCTGCTATTGTTGTATTTGCTAATGAAAAGCTAAGGTAGAGACCAAGGAGATGTTTCAGGACATCTACACGGTTGTACCTTGAAAACAAACATAGAGAGTATTGCAATAAAGCAAGTCATAATCTGTATTGGTGAAGAGACTTGCCTCAATTTGTAAAAAACACAACATCTCTGAGGTACAATAAAGCAAAGTGCAATGTAATGAGATATGACTATAAAGAAAAAAGACTACTACCTAATAAAGCAATTCTTCTCAATGTTAGTTCATATTAGAATCACCTGGAATTAAGTCACATGTTCACTAGAGTTGGGAAAGCCTTCTAATCTTGTTTTTGACAGGAAACCCAGATGATTCTGATGAAGGCAGTTATGGACTATATTCTAGAAAAATGTCCCTCAGCAAAGCTCGAATTACAAAATTTACTATGAAACAGTGGAGCAGTGCTTATGGAATGGAACTTTATGGAAAATTTTAAGATAATTTAAACAATATTCCAGCACTCAACCGTTTAACATCAAAAGGCTATAAGCAGGATTCTAGAACTTCAAATGTTACTCAGCATAATTTAACATCACTTTTCCTAAACACTGGCCCTAACCACTTTTTCAGACAATAATAACTCTCTATAATTCTAGAAGTATTGTTTTCCTGACAATTTAATTCCTTTTTCTTTGTCACCATAATTGAGCTTTCATAAAGCTTCACTCATAATCATGCACCAGGGGTGTCAGTCATTTTCACCAGGGGCCACATCAGCCTCACAGTTGCCTTCAAAGGGCTGAGATAATTTTAGGAATATATAAATGTAACTACTCTTTAACTGTTAAGGATTTGAAATTACATTTTGCCCTTTCATGTAACATGAAAACCAGAATATAGGATATGGAAGATGAAGAAGAGTCTATTATTTATAATTAGAGACTTACTCATTGATTATAAAACATCAAAGAACACAAAAAAGTAGTTTAGTTCATTTCTGTAACACCTGGTAGAATTAAAATACTCTTCAGTGCCTATCTACATAGTTACATGCCTCTGATGGTTTGGTGGCATCAGCAAAATGAGCATTAAAACACCTGTGCTAATGGGTTTTCAGATATATCAGAAGGGTGGGTCACATTCCAACCTCAGAAACATATATTAATCTACCTTGGAATTTTATAATTTGCTTTTCAGTTGTCACTAGTTTCCTTATAATAGTCTATATCTAGTGAACACAAGGAGCAAGTTGTTTTACAAGCCAGATTTAGTCACCTACGTTGCTAACTAATACACAATGATTGGAGGCTGTATATAAGCTAGTCTTCACATAAAATTATCTTTTTAATAAAGCTTTTCAATTCTCCCTTTATGTCATTACTAAAGACATAGTAAATATACTATATTAGAAGTAAGCCTATTTTATTATTCATATGTTATATAAAATGTGGTTTGACCACGTCAAGAGTGTACATGTGCATATTTTCCAAAGATATAAGGAAAATGGACATATCCTAAAGAAAAAAAAGGTTTAGCAAGAGTTGAGAAAGAAAATCAAAATAATCTTAAGTGTTGTGTACATTACTCTAAAATTACTGTCCACTCTAAAAGGCAGAATATATGGGTCAGATGGAGGGGGAACTATCCCAATTATAAAACAATAATTACAGGGTGCAGTTCACTACCAACTTGCCTGTTTTCCTAAACCCTATGAAGGAGAAAAAAATCATGTTGAACTGAAAATATTTTCTTCAATGCATCAAGAAGGCACAGAAGAGGAAGAGTGAATTGGGAAGCAAATAAATAAGTTCTCCCAAGTAAATTCCACACTAGACCTGCCTATCCAGACTGCTTGAAGTACTTTAGTTTTAGCATTACTGCATCTTTTTATCCCAAATATGTGCTTTAAAGTAAGGATGATGCTGTTTTCTACATATAACAAGAAAACAGAACCCCAAAACCCTTACTTCATGTTATATGCAAAAAATTTAATATACCATTTCCCTTAAGAAAGTCCTGTAATACTCTTAGAATAGATTTTCAATTGTAGCCCATTTGTCAAATATAGTACTTCTCCCTGGTGAAAGTGAGAATAGTCTACTCATACCACATAGTCTACTATGTCACTCTCCTTTAAGAGACATTGTTGTTGATAGTGAGGTTGCCAGTGTTTGAGGTGTGACTAAAATGGTTCCTGATGATCACTGTATGCCATCCAGCAAATCAGACAGGGCTGGGAAGCACACAGGTAATATATGGAGATGTGTCTCCAGGAACAAGAAAACAACTACAGGGCTTATAAGCAGGGACATTTAAATATGGCTTGGGAATCAGGATATCTGAATTCTAGTCCTAGTTATGACATGTTATATAACTTTGGGTAAGATATAAATAGCCTTTCTTGTCTTAAAAAATCTTCCTGCTCCTATGTTCTAGAATCTCATGAAATTATGGTATTGATATATGCATGGATCTTACCTTTAATTCTAGGAGCTCAACCTTGGTTCAAGGCCATCCTGGATAAAATTTTTGAACTCTAGTACATCCCTCGATAACCTTTGTTTCATGTTTCAATTTGAAAGAACACTTGCTATTCTATTTCTTTGCCTCACAAGTAGCAAACATTTTTTATTCAAATTAGGTTTCCCCTCCCATGAAAACTCTGATTGCTGTGTTTATCCCAGAATATTTTGATTGTTTCTATTTCTGTTGCATTTTGTACAGGAGGACAAACTTCTGTCTTGATGAATGAATCTCATGAGAGAAGTAATCCATTTTTATAAATATTCTGGGAAGGTAATTTCTGCTCAAACTAGAAAGCTGACATTTATATATCTCTATGCCTGTATTTACGGATTGACTTAAGCATGAAAGCATGTAAATAAGAGATGGGGTCTTGAGAGAGGATATAAAAAGGGGTTAGAAAGTGGATAACAAAGAAGGAGGGGGAACAGAAAATATGAGAAATTAAAAAATAAATCATCTGCCAGAGCAGCAAGACATTATGCTATCTCTATTATCTAAAAATAAACACTAAATCAAAAATTTCTGTAGTTAAGAAAATGTGACAAGAGAATCAACAAGGAAAGTAAGTAAACAATACATTACTAAATATAACACCTCAGAAGGTTAGCAAGAATTTAGAAAGCTCAAGCCCAAATAATTTTAACTGTTTGGCAACATTACCAAATTACATTAACATCAGTGGACTAAGTGGACATATTATACTGTAATTCAGAAATATTTCTTTGCTCTCTGAATATCAGATGCCCTCACTTACCACTGCTGATCTGAATTGTATATATAGCTGCCCTATGAGTTCTATGACAGCAAGAAGTATACAAGTTCCAGCCAAGAAAGCAACCAGACCTGCCAGAAAATCAAACTGCATGGGAGTCCAACAACCAAGGAGCTAAAGAAGAAACATTCATACACACTGGTAGGAGGGGTGGAGATGGCAGCCACGGCAGAAAGGACAAGTGGCAAAGTGGCGGCTAGTGGCAGAACAGGGCAGGCGAAGTTGCAGCTGGCAGATGAGTGGTCCCACATTTGAGTGCTGATAAGCAGGAAACAACTCAGGAGCAAGGCAAACCATGCAACCCAGGTTCCAGCACAGAAAAATAAATCTTCAAAACCCCTGGCTGTAAAAAATCTATGGGGGTTACAGAGGTGGGAGAAACTCCTACTCTCACAGGAGAGTCTATTGGAAAGGCCCATGGGGTCCCACAATATACACAAACCCACCCACCTGAAAATCAGCACCTCAAAGGGCACAACCCACTTGTGGAAAGTGAGGGAAGTGACTGAAAGCAGGCCAGCCGAGAGCCAAGCAAGGTACATTGTTTCCTCTCTGATCCCTCCCACACATATAGTGCCACAACGCAGTGACCTGGGTTGCTCCACTCTGGAGAATATCTATGTCTCTACCATTTGCAATGTAACAGGTGTGCCAAGACAAAGAAATATGGCCCAAATGAAAGAACAGATCAAAACTCCAGAAAAAGAACTAAGCGATGAGGAGATAGCCAACTTATCAAATGCAGAGTTCAACACAGTGGTAATGAGGATGCTCATGCTCTCAGTAACATGAGTATAGTTGCAAAGTAAAGGAAGAAATGAAGGCTATGCAAAGTGAAATAAAGAAAAATATACAGGAAATCAACAGCGAAGGGAAGAAAAACGGGACACAAATTCACGATTTAGAACAAAGGGAAGAAATAAACATCCAACCAGAACACAATGAAGAAACAAGAAATAAACATCCAAACAAGAACAAATGAAGAAACAAGTCTCCTCATTTAAAAAAATGAGGAGCCCTGGCTGGTGTGGCTCAATGGATTGAGTGCAGGCCTGCGAACCAAACAACCATGGTTCAATTCCCAGTCAGAGCACATGCCTGGGTTGCAGGCCAGTTCCCAGCAGGGAACACATGAGAGGCAACCACACATGATGTTTCTCTCCTGCTCTTTCTCCTTCCCTTCCCCTCTCTCTAAAAATAAATAAATAATATTTTTTTTTAAATAAATAAATAAAACAATGAGGAGACTTAGGAGCCTCTGGGAAATCTTAAAATTTTCCAACATCTGAATCATAGGGAAGCCAGAGGGAGAAGAGGAAAAATCAAGAAATTGAAAACTTATTTGAACAAATAATGAAAGAAAATTTCCCCAATTTGGCAAAAGAACTACACATGCAAGTCCAAGAAGCTCAAAGAGTCCCAAAGAAGTTGGATCCAAGAAGAAACACACCAAGGCACATCATAATGATGTTACCTGAGATTAAAAATAAGAAGAGAATCTTAAAAGCAGCAAGAGAAAAGGAGACAGTTACCTACGAAGGAGTTCCCATTAGACTGTCAGCTGATTTCTCAAAAGAAACCTTGCAGGCAAGAAGGGGCTGTAAAGAAGTATTCAAAGTCATGAAAGGCATTTGTTATTGCCAAAAAATCAATCAAGAGCATTACTGGGCATTTTGGCAGGTCACAAATAAACTTACAATAATGCAATATCATGTCTCTAACTTACATATTCTGGAACAGCAGTTTATATAGGCAGCATTAAAAAGTCCTTAGTTTCTTATAGCCACACTATAAACCCATAGCTTCATCTGCCAAATGCCAAATGTGTGATTAAGACAGATGGAACAGTATGTCCATCACCACTTCAAGAAACACAACTTAATACAGACAACTCTGAAAATTGAGCAGCCTTATGTAAGTAAATAAGATGGCTTTCTATAGTGTCAATTTTTTCCATTAATTCAATGTTTGATATGCTAAGCATTATGGATAAAATTAGTGGTAAAACAGACCCATGTAATTTGGTCTGAAGAAGAAGCAGACACAAGTAAAATCATAACATAAATAAATATATTATAAAATTATTATAAAACTATAAATATTTTTCATGAAAGCAGATTACAGGGAAACCAAACCTAGTTGGAGTTAGAAGCTTCTGTAAGAAGAGCTGATTAAACCATTACTGAAGAAGAGAATAAACTAGGTTAAAATGGGAGAGAGATCCAGAGTTAATTGGGCATATAAGTGTCCTGAGATATGAGGGAGCACTGAATATTGGTGGCTCTAAAAGAAAGCCCAGCCAATTCTGTTCACAGCTCATTTTTCATTATCCAGAATCAGCCACATAGCCCGACCCAAATATAAAGGGCTTAGAAGGTACAGTTTTTTGTGGGCTTAGAAGAAAATAACTAGATATTGGGAAACATTTATAAAGTCTAATGTACACTAAGGAAGGTCTTTTTATTCTCTTTATAAGAATCTCATTATTTTAGGATATTTTATCTATAAAAACAAATAAAAAACAATACTTCATTAAAGTATAATTCATTTCAATATGATATACTGAAAGGTTGGTACATACCCAACCAAAAATAAAGACATGTGTTGTCCTAACTATGCAACCTTACCTTGGGTAAATGTACCATTTTTGGTAGGCTTTTGGAAATATTAAAAATGTGTCATAGTGTCAATTCTACTTTCAAGTAAGCACAAACCCCATAGATAGCACTGGAGATTGGAAAAGGTACTCTTTCAGATGTCACTGAAGAGTTTCAAGAATATCATTTTGGCATACGAAGGATCTGCTTGATACTATCAGCAAAGGTTATCAAAATGAAGAAACACTATGATGCCAGGATAGCAATCAGTATCAGAGCTGTCATTGTCCCTTGTTTGAATACTCTGTTCTGTGTAAGAAACCACCTAAAATGCAGGGACCCAAAACAATATTTGCTTCTCACATACACTTCTGTGTGTGAATTAGAGTCAGCTAGAAACTCTTGCTTAGGTTCATTTAGGCAGCTTCAACCATATTACAGTTGGCCCTGGATTCATAAAGACTTGGCTGGTCTGGACACCCAAGATGCTTCTACACTCACACACCTAGCATTTCAGCTTGGATGGCTGCCACAGCTGTGGAATGGCCAAACCGAATCAATCTTCTCTCTCTCTCTCTCTCTTCCTCTTTGCCCTTCTCTCTCCTCTCCTTTTTCAACATGACCCTTTCAAATGCCTCTCCTGAACATCCCTGCAGCATGGAAGTCTCAGGTTAGTTGAACTGCTTCCATTAACGTGGCTTCCTCCAGAGAAAGCATTCCAAGAATCAGAGTGGAAGCTGCAGGACTTCTCATTACCTGGTTGTGGAATATGTGCAGCATCAATCAGGCAACAAAAAGCCAGCCCAGATTCAATGTGGGAAAGACAAGGGCATAAATACCAGGGAGGGAAGGATCTTTGGAAACTAGTTACTACATAATTGATTTGGGAAATAAGAGTCATAGTCAAAAACACCTGATATGTGAAAATTAGGAATAGCTTTCCTGAAATGTGCAATATATCAAATAAGGTAAAAATTCAGGTCTCCAAATACCAAAAGATGGCATTTGCCAATAGATGACATTTATATAAAGTTTATTGTGCCATGTATTGGAGCTTATAGTCACATATAGGCACATACAACCATCACACAGGAGCAGAATTTTTCAAAAATAGTATGAAGCAGAATCTTTAAACATGAAATAATATTATATAGCATCATTGAATAGAAATTTAACCTATTAACAAAATAAAATGTTAGAAAATTATTTCATAAAATCTAGAAATAAAATATTTTTCTTTATTTATCCATACTCCTTTTCCCCTGATATGCAAATGCAAAATAACTGAAGTCACTGAAAAGTTACTCAGAATGTCCTCCAAAGTGCACTAAAATCATTAATCAGTTATTCCACACAGTGTTCCCCTGAGGAAAATAATGATAAATATCCATTATTATGGAAAGCAAAGCAGGCTTCTAAAGACAAACTTGCCCTAGTGCATACCCAAAGAATGTGATTTTTCTTTAAAGCTTTCCAGACCTCAAATCTCACCGTTAAATCATGAGAAGTCTGCCATTTCTGGTTAAGCCATCTGCTCACTTGGGGAAACATCTTTTATCTTATAGATGTTAAAAATTAATGTGTTAAACTAGCCATTTGATAATACTGTATCTAGATCTGTATTTAATCTACTTGGTCCCCAGCCTTAAAAGATACATGAGAAAGCTCCAGAAAGTGAGCAATTTGTTTTACTTGCAGTAAGTGTCATTATTACTACCCCAAAAGAAATAATCATAAATGTATAACTGTGTCACATTACATTAAAGCATTACACTGAAGATAGCCATAAAACAAAGAATTTTAGGAAAATGTTATGGTCAATTAATAATATCTGACCTAGAACTAAATATGGTGACAGTCCACATCTCTGTTTTGTTATATCTGGCCCAGCTGCTCTTGTAATTTACCTTCCCCTTGCTGTTGGCTCCAAAGGAAAAAAAAGTTATCAATGGCAGTCCCCTTCCCCTTGCTGTTGGCTCCAAAGGAAAAAAAAGTTATCAATGGCAGTCATAATAGTAATTTTACAAATGCAGTGATTTTTCTGAATAGATCTGTATTATTCAAAAAGATAACTGACTCTGCCATGTTAATTGACTCTAATTTATTCCATTTGCATTACATCATTATTCATGCTAAGCTATTCATAATCCAAGCATATCACACACTGATTTTCTGAGAATGTGAAACTAGTCTATCAGAATTAATTAGCAAATTAAGAGACTTTGCACCAAAAATTTCTCAGCAAAGGAAAACAAAATTGTATCAGCATACTGTGAAAGATAGAAAAAAAATAGAATGTTATTTAAAAAATAAAATAAGCTGAGCATTTTCCTATCCAGTTGACCACAGGGAGAGTAAATTTAGCTACACAAAAGCATATTGGATTGAAGAAGAGAGTCAAGAGAATTAGAAACTTGGTGTTTTATGTGAATGTGGTCACCTGGCTTCTGAAGTAAACTATTCAGCTAAGGAAAAGGAAGGGTGAAAGGCATGTGAACACAAATAGATACAAATCAAAATGGGCAGCTAGATTTTGTTCTTAACCTTGACTACACAATGGAATCCTGTGGGATCTTTGAAAATTACTAATGCCTCAGGTATTCTAATCTAGTTTATATGGAGTGCGGCCTGAACATCTGGATTTTTAAAAAAAACTCTCCAGGTAGTTTTAATGTACAGCAAAGTCAGTTTGAGAGCTATTGATTTAAAGTTTAGCCATTGCTCTGGCTGGATTGTTCAGCTGGTTGGGGTGTCATCCTGTACACCAAGAGGTTGTAGGCTCAACCCCTAATCAGGGTACATACAGCAGACAACTAATCAATGATTCTCTCTCACAGCAATGTTTCTCTCTCTTTCTCTATCTCAAATCAATAACTTTTAAAAATATCTTCATGTGAGGATTAAAAAAAACAGGTAGGATATAGCTCAGGACAAGAGACTGTCATCACAGGTAAAGTCACAAGGGATATACTGGTTTGAGCAATATAGCAGGATAGATGGTCACAGAATCTCCTCTGATATTGTACCATTAAATGCTAGATAAAATATTTTTAAAAATTTGTTTCTAGTGTGTTGCCCAACTGGAAAGAAACTAAAAGAACTCTTCAGACAGAGTCCAGAATAAAAATAGCAGAAATCCTCAACAATAAGTAGTTATAGCAACTGGGAGTTTCTTTGTAGTACATGACAATTCTTGTTTACCTAGACCTGAGTTTTAATCAACTACATATGAAGAACAGAAGACCAAGTTAAAAGCCATTTTAAACTAGAAATTCAGATTAGAGATGTTTCCTTAAAATCGAGGCCTTTGAAGGATGACATCCTCAGAATATAAAAGATTGGAGAGGAGGAGCAGAAACTAACAAAACTGTCCCACCAAATGAATATACAAATCTCCTTCATTTTTCAATTGCTGTTCAAGTATGGTTGTCTCCATGGACCCCCACCCTTCTCCCCCACCCCAGACATCCCAAGCTCCCACCCTCAATCCTATCCCCCATTGGCTTTGTCCATGCATAGCCTTAACTCTGGATTCTTTGGGAAAAAAGAAAAAGCCTCTCCCTTGTAGGAATTCATATTAACTGTGTGGCCTAAAAAGTCTTGGGCCCAAATTAAAGGGGTCCTTAAACAGCAGTAACAACACTAGCAGAAGCAAACACAATTTTTCTCTAGAAAAAAAATATGCTTTAGTCCACACCTAACAGATTTCTGTGAATGAGCCTTGGCTGGTGTGACTCAGTGGATTAAGTGCCAGCCTGTGAAGCAAGGGATGGATGGTTTGATTCACAGCCAGGGCACATGCCCTGGTTGTGGGTCACATCACCAGTAGGGGGAGCGCAAGAGGCAACCACACATGGATACTTCTCTCCTCATTCTCCCTCTCTTCCCCTCTAAAAATAAATAAATAAAATCTTAAAAAGATTTTTGTGGATGATATTCTGAGAAATATGGCCTCACAATACATGAAAAAATAGATGACTTTAAGAGAGTCATAGGAAAACAAAGAATCAAATTCAAAATTGTATCAGGTAAAAAATTAAAAACAAAACAAATTTCTTAACCTAATAAACTATACCTTTCACACAAACAAAAATATATTACAAATATTACACATAGTAGTGAAATAGTTAAATCATTGTTTAAAAAGAAGGAAAAGTACAAGGATTCCTATTCTTATTAGTTCTATTCAACACTGCATGCAGTTTGTATTCAATAAAATAAGATAAATAAAAAATATTAGGAACGTAAAGGAAGAAACAAAACTGCCATTGTACATAGACAATAGGATAAATTTTAAAGAAAAATATTAGAATTATAAAGAGAGTTTAGTCAGGTAAATACATATATAACAATATCATATAAGTTCTGATTGAAATTTTACACAAAAACAATGAGGAGTCAGAAAATAAAATTTTTAGAAAGATACCATGTTTCATAGTGACACAAAAGTAAGCCAGCTAGGAATAAATCTAAAAAGTGATGTGTAAGACCTTAGAAAATATTATACACTTTAGTTTCAGACATTAAAGATGGCCCAAATAAAAGGAGAGACATAATGTGCTCAAAATAGGAATACAATATTCTAATCTTAGCTCTCCCCAAATGGATGTAATACAATTCAATCAAAATCTAAATTGAGTTTCTATGGAACTTGACAAGCTGATTTTTAAGATTTATGTAGAAGAGGGATAGCCAACAAAGGGCAAAGACACATCTAAAAGAAGAATCCAGGAAGGAGCTTTGCCCAGCCAGCTAGCAAATCTAATAATAAAGTTGTACAGTAATTAGGAAGTGGGATGCTAGAATAGGGATACCACTAAAACAATGAAAACACAAAAACAAAAAACCAGAGCCCAGAAACAAACTCAAACATATATAGAAACATTATGTAACAGACACTGGACTTCAGTAAGAAAAATAAAGAAAATGTTGTCTGAGACAATTAGTTATCTATATTAGGCTTGGCAAACTACTATTCACAGGCCAAGTGCAGCAAGCCTCCTATTTCTGTAAATAAAGTTTTATTGAAACACCATGATGCCCATTCATTTACCTAATTGATACTACAGATTCCCTGGCCCCTCAGGTAAGATAGAGGACGGAGCATTACGCTGAGCACGTGAAAGGATGGCAAAAACTGCACAGGAGAAAAGCCCACAAATCCCCCTGCTGGTTCCTGACTAGGGGAAGTCAGGCACATGTACCATAGAGGTCAAAACGGCAGCTGGGGAGGTGCTATACCAAACAACCTGTATGGGTAGCCTGGGGAAAAGAGGGGATTGGTTGGGGAGTGGGACCCTTCCAGAGCACACGGAAGTTTGAGCACCTGGTCCAGCCCACACAGGTAACTTACATAAACCCAGGGAAAGGGAGATCGCCTCTTTGCCCACCTCAGGAAGTACTGGCCAATGTGCGTGGCCAGGTTTGTGGGACCTTCAGGAAGCCACGTGGCCAGTGGTGGCACCAGCAATACCCTTGAACCTCCAGGAGGCAAACCAGAGCCAGAGAGTGGCCCACTTAGCCACCCCCATCTCCAAAGGACAGATGAAGATGGAGTGGGAATTCCGGGCACTGTCTCTGGTTTTGGTGTTGTTTTCCTGGGGTTGGTTGGGTTTTGCCTGTGTTTTGTGGAGGAGATGAGCCTGATGAGCCTGGAGATGTGGAGCCCCCATCCTCCCAGATCATTGAGTATTTGCATAAAGACCTCTTTTTCACCAACCTCTGCTTCCAGAATTTGCATATTGGTGGCAGTGGGCAGCTGAACTCCACTTGGGTTCAGTAACATTTTGTCATTGGCTGCTTTTGTGCTACAGTGGCAGAGGTGAGTCTAACAACAGGGACCATGTGACCCGAAAAGCCTAAAACTTTTATTATTGTGTCTTTTATAGATAGTTTGCTAACCCTTGATTCATATTAAAAGAAAAATCAGAATGAATTCCTGCCATCTATTGTAACAAAATTCAGTCCCAAATAGATAAAGAACTTAAATGGGAAAGGCAAAACTTTAAAACTCATACAGGAATTATGGAAAACTATTCCTGTGATCTTGGGGTTAAAAAGAATTTGTTAAAGAAGATGAAAAATCACAAATCATAAAAAAATTTTATTAATTCCAATAAATTAAAATTAACTTTAGTTCCACAAAGACTTTATAAAGAGATTTTAAAAGGACTAGCCACAAAGGTAGGATATTTAATTACTTTAAGCTGCTAAAGGATTAATATATACAACATATATTCAAATTCTACAAATCAATAAGACAGATACCTAAAAGAAAAACAGAAAAAAAAAGCAAAGGAAATAGGCATTTTACCACTTAGTAGAAACATGAATGATCAATAAACATAAGAATAAAAAGTTTATCTTATCAATAGGCAGACAATAAAAATTAAAATCACAATGAGATGGCAGCTCACATCCTCCACATGAACCAGAGTTAGAAAACTAGACGACACTGAGGGCTGCATGTGCGGAAGCCCCGGGACTCGCATCACATGCTGGTAGGAAAGCAAACTGGGACAGCCACTCCAGAAAGCAGTTTGGCACTACAGGATAAAGTGGACTGTGTGCACAGCCTGAACCTCGGCAATTCCAGTCTTTAGAGGAATCCTCGCACACCTGCACCAGGACCTATGCCCAAGAATGTTTACTGAAGCATTGTCCCTGATGGCAAAGAAAAGCTGAAAACAACATAAATGTTTGTTGACCACAGAATTGATAAATTGTGGTATATTAATACCACATACTAGTAGAATAGTATGCAACAATGAAATATATCTTTACATCTCCATAAAGACAGGTATCAAAAACTACATTAAGAAAAAGTATAAATTGCATTTATAAAATATTTCAAAAACTAAAATTAAGAACATTATTGTTTATAGATATATACATACATAGTAAAACTATGAAGAACAGCAAAGACAAGATATTTTAAAGATTTTTTAAATCCCTCTTAAAAGAGACTTGTTCTATTAGTAAGTAGTAGCAGAAAGATATATTTTGGGAGAAGCCCACAGGAGGCTTTAAACATTTATTTTAGAAATTGAATCATATTTGTCTTCTATTACTACTATTATTACCCTGATAATATATTAAATACATGGAGGGAGGAGTACAGCCAGTGTAGCAACCAAGACCAAAGGCTGAAAGATGCCTCTGGTTCTATGGATATTGATTATATTGAGCATTTTTATTTTTAAGCTAAAAAATAAGATTATTGGGCTCATAATGGTATCTATACAAAGTATATGCTGAATGCATAAATAAATGAATAAAGAAATGCAGGCCTGCATGCTTTCTGTAGGGCAATCTAGTACCCTGAATGAGCAGTTTCCTATATCTAGTTTAAGAATCTGCCTGAAGCATTTTATCTTAAATGTCTTAGACCTCTCTGTTTGGCTCTGAGTATTTAGTGAAATTCTTTGGTAGTTAAGTGTCTCATAGAATTAATTTCCTAGAAACTAGATTATTTTTATTTCTTAAGTGTATACTTAGTCTTAAAATCAACAGGTATAACCACATTTTACATTCATTTTGTAGAATAAAGACAATCACATCCCAAAGAATCAGGAGGCATATAAGGGAGGAAGGATGAGTGACAGAGGAGAATTTTTCACCTTTTTCATTTTCCTTAACACTCTTGGATTAGAGACGAAGCTTAATTCAAGGACAAAAACTTGCAAAACAAGTTTAATTGTATAAGTAGGTATACCCATATGAAAATTAAGCTATCTAACTTGTAATCTATAGACAAAAATTAAGGGCCACTCAAAATAAATGTTGATACAATTGATATGACTACAAAGTGACTTATATTTAATAAGTGGAATAGATAAAATGAGAATACATAAATAAATAGGTATAAAAATGTTTTTAAATCTTGAGAAATTATTTTGGATAAGTTAGAAAAGAAAAAAACAGTGAATGTAATTTACTTCTCTGCTGAGTAGAAGACAGAGCAGAATTCTTATCCCCCTTTTTTCTAAATATCCCATTGTGGGTTTTGGGGTTTTTTTTTGGGGGGGGGCAGCTGCATACTATTGGTTCACACTGAAGTCACTACTAACCAAAATTTCTATCTTTTTCATACTTATTAAGATTCACCAACCTGTACCTAAGATAATGTTTTTCATTTAAGGAAAACAGCAATACAGGGCTTTATATTTATCCCTATCAAAATTGATCTTAACTTCAGCTGATCGTTTTTATTCTGTTAGAATCTTTTTGGGTCTCAATTCTGTAACTGTAATGCATTTACTAATGCTATTAACTTGGTTGCATATGCAGATTCTCTGAGCATATCTATATGTTCATTTAAGACATGGAATCAGACAACCAAGGATGAGAACTAAAGTACACTGCTTTTAAAGATCAGAGTCTCCATCTGCTGTGTGTGATAAGGTATACTGAATTCCAACAGTATATGTTGGAAGTTATCTCCAAACAAATGCACTTCTTTTCTAAATACCTTCATGATATTTTCAGGTTATAATAGTAATTAAAGAAGCTGATTAATATATATTTGATTGCTAAAAGTAACATTTTTTAAAGCCTGAAGTATTCAGTAACTGTGTGGTAAGGAATGCTGGGTAGGGAATGCAGATGGCAACAAAGGTTTTTGTAGTGATGGACCCCTAAGGCCTTTAGTCACAGCACTCACTGATACACCCTCAGCTCAGCACTTTGATCCTGAAGCTTTGCTGAAAATAGAACCCTATTCTGAAAAGACCTGGCATATGAGTAGATAGCAGGATGAATATTAAGATGGCCCACAAGATACCCAGCCCCTTTTGCCCAGTCTTTACAATACTACCCCTTAAGTATGGGGAGGTCTGTGAAGATGACAGATTTAACTTCTATGATTAAATAACATTACATGAAAGAGATGAAGGAATTTTGCAGATATAACCCCCAAACAATTTGGAGGGTACTAAGGGATATTATCCTGGATTGGTTTGACTTAACTGGGTGACAGTTATGCAAAAGGGACTGAGGTCGGAAGCAAAAGTGTTTCTCCTACTGGCTTTGAAGAACTAAGCCTTTATGTTGTGAGAGCTTCATGGCTAGGACCTAAGACAGCTCCCCTAAGAGCTTACGGTGACCCCTGACTGACAGCCAGCAAACAAGTAAACATACAAATAAAAACTAGGCACCACAGTCCTACAGCCACAAAGAAGTAAATTCTGCTCATCTCAAATGAGCTTAGAGAAAAATTCCAGGCTCCTGATGAGATCACAGCCCTCTCTGACATCTTGAAACCAAGTGAGACCCTAAGCAGAGGAACCAGATAGGCTAAGCCTTCAGAAACTAGAGATAATAAATGCTTGCTGTTTCAAGCTGTTTACTTTGTGGTAATTTGTTATGCAGCAATATAAGGTTAATAAAGCAAATAAGAAATAAGACAACCATTCTGGACCTGCTGACACACAATGTACCCCATGATTTGATGCACAAAGCTGAACTAAGGTACATTGAAAGCTGTGGAAACCAGAGAGAAAAATAAAACTCAGCTATCAGTGTAAAATTATGTTTGGAGTAGTGTTGTTAGTCTCGCTCTCAGTAAAAGAGCTTTATGCAGAGAGAGGGAGAGGGAGAAATGGGGGAAGGGAGAATGAAAGTAAATCATTTACATAACTGGAGAGGCTAATGAAAATAGCGCCCAGGTATAGCAGGAGTTCCAGACCCACAGAACACTTGATGTCATTATAAAACCTGCAGCAAGAATTTCCAGGAAGTAGCAGACTCAGAAGGACTACACCTAAGACTTTCTATGTTGATTTCAAGGACTGAGTTTTAAAGTAGTTGAGCCTCCAAATTAACTAACTCTCTTGAAAAAGTAGATTTAGAATTTATCTACTCACTGGGTATTTTTAAATAAGAGAAAGCTAGTTTGCAAATAGTTTCAGGAATAATCGAACACATCACACAAATATTCTTTCAAAGGCATTTTTAGTCTCTGAACAATTAGATACTCAACTGTTTTCTAGCAAAATAGCAAGGTATTCTAAATAGATCTTTAAAAATCTGTTTCTCTTCCCACTGCCCTTCTTCAAATTCCTTGTTTTATTGCATATGATGTAATGTAATAATATCAATGCAATAGTATTAGAAATAAAATTTACTTTTACATTTCTAACTTAATTATTTTATAATTTAAGAATCTCTTATGAACTCATTCTTTTAGGAGCCTGTAAGCACTTTCTGATTCAGTGACTATGCTGAAATATTCAAAGAAGACATATACAAAGCATTTTAAAACCATAAGCAGACAAGAATTCTTTAGTAACAATACTGTTTTCAAATAAAGCAGTTATGCCCTGGCTGGCATAGCTCAGTGGATTGAGCATGGGCCTGTGAACCAAAGGATTGCTGGTTCGATTCCCAGTCAGGGCACATGCCTGGGTTGCAGGCCAGTTCCCATCAGGGGATGCATTAGAGGCAACCATACATTGATATTTCTCTCCCTCTCTTCTTCCTTTCCCCTCTAAAGATAAATAAATAAAATCTTAAAAAAATAAGGCAGTTATTTTTTTTACCATGTGACAAGAAGCTTCAGGATCTGCTACATTATACAGTATTTTTATAAACCCATTTTTAGAGTTCTTACTCAGCTAAAATGGTTTTGCAAATCACCGTCCTATTTTACTATGAAGAAAAACACTTTTATCAAGGCATCTTTGTGGATATTTTAACAGAAAAAGAAAGAAGAAAAGGAGTGTGTCTATTTTGCTTGTTAGTTCAGTTTGTTAGTTAGATTTCACATATGAATAAAATCATAACAAGCAAAATAGGAACAGACTCAAAGACAGAGAGCAGGTTGCCAGCTGGTGGGGGGGAGTTGGAGGTGAAGGGATCAAGCAAAGAAGAAAAAGGACTCATGGACACAGACAACAGTGTGGTGATTATGGGGTGGAGGGTAGAGGTAAAAGAGGGTATAAGGGGGATAAATGGTAATAAAAAAATACAACCCTGGCTGGTATGGCTCAGTGGATTGAACAACAGCCTGTGAACCAAACAAAGGGTTGCCAGTTCGATTCCTGGTCAGCGCACATGCCTGGATTGCAGGCCAGGACCCCAGCTGCGGGTGCGCCAGAGGCAACCACACATTACTGTTTCCTTCCCTTTCTCCCTCCTTTCTCCTTTCTCTAAAAATAAAAATATACAATAAGAAATTAACTCTTAAAAAAGAAGAAAATGGAATGAAATAACTAAATTGTGCAGCTTTGTTTTTCTTAGACAGTATTTCATAAACACTGCAAAGAGTCAAAGCCCAAAGTACAGATGGCAGCATAAACCTCTAAAAAAATGTTCCTTGTTCTAAGCCACAGAAAGTCTCTTTAATGATCCGTAACTGAATGGCACACAGTGGTAACACACATTATTCTTTCACTTGAAAGAACAAGCTAAATGCTAATTTAAACTTGAGACAAGTATTTGAAAATATCAAGAATAGAACCTTTCTTATGGTTTCTAAAATTTTACTACTATGATATATTTCTTTCATAATTACTTCATTGGCAAAGAGCAGTGGACCACATTCTGTTTGCTGATTTTTGTCTCAAGGCAAATTTTACAATTTGTTCCCAAAAGGAAGACTTTTCTTTTTTAGATATTTATCCTATCAACAAATCAGAAACACTTTACATATCATTAACTGAAGCACATCACAGAAAATATCAAAGCAAAATATATATATAATGTAGTTTCATCATGGCTCATATACCTATAGAGTATCATTCATTGGAAAAATTTATCACATCTTACCAATATCTTCTCCACAGTAGGTGTCTGAAAATTAGCATATTTCTATAATTATATTCTTGCCTGTATCACAGGTCAAGAAGATTCTGAGTGACACTACCCATAATAATCAACTTCCTTCTAATCTCTTTAAAGTTGAGAGTAGCATTATTGATTTAGAAGTCCTTTATTTAGGCTTTCCATGAATCTGAGGATTTTTCATAGCTCTTTGAAACATGACTATAATATCTTACAGTATTAGCTCCAACATATAATCTGCTCAGAGGATGGCCCCTTCCCTGTTACTCTAATGAAGAAATTAAATTTAGAATCTTTCTAGGTTGTTGAAGAGATTATTTTGTATAAGACTAAGTTCAGATTCAAAGGTATTTAAGGTAATAATTTGGTATTATATTTAATAAAACAATTTAAAAATCAATAAAAACAGATTGTTGTCTAATGGAAAGACTACAGATGCCCTTCCCAGAAAGAAGAGGATGGCGCCAGCTAGTGCTAGAAGGGTGGATAAACCAAATCAGATTTCTGGTACATGTCCCCCCCAAATCCCTAAGTTGGTTAAAGGCACCATTGACCCTCACCAAATCATCTCAGGCTTCCAGAGGAATTTCAGAATAATCAGTTGATTTGGAGACCACTCTTCAAATCTATTAACAAACATACACAGTTTCCTCATTAATTAACCAGAATGCCTCTTCTGAACATGTTACCACATTGTGAAGACACTCTGGAAAGTATCCTATCCTTACTAAAATGCCACATCCAAAAATCTTCATTTATCTACCAGTTGCGTAAAATAGTGACTACTTAACTTATAAAAAGGATCATATTTTTCCAAAGGAGTCATGATGTAAGGTTAAAAATGCTAGGTCTCCTAGCATTCAGAAGTTTCTTCATTGATCATTCATTATATCCGCATTGATTACTCTATATATGCTCCCTACCCCACTCCAAATAAAACTTCAGTTCCCTAAAGTCAGGTTCCATCTGTTTATTATTCTATCCCACATAATGCTCAGATACGTTTTCATGTTTGTTGAATTAAACCAATAGTGAATACGAAAGCTTTCAGTCAGAAGTTCTGACCGAAAAATGAGAAATCATTTCTTAAATTAAAACTGAATTAAAAATGTTAAAGGCCTTGTAACTATTTCAAAAATCATTGTCAATGAGCTTTTTTTCCAAGGACAAAGTATGTCAAAGAATTTAAATGGGGCAAAGGGCATTCATGCACCATTTTTATTAAAGTCCTGATCCTCAGAACATGTTTCAATTTAGAGTTGATATAATATCAGGAAACACACAGTTGTACACGGCAGCAACCCTGCCTGCTTCGAAATGGGAAAACTGAGGCAAACAGACACAAAATGCTATGATAACATGGAAGTTCACATTAGCTTTCGTGTATCTTTCAATACTATCAGATAATGTTTAATTTAATGTTCAAATTACTACTGGAGAACATTTCATAATTTCTACCCATACCTGGCATAGTTCTTCAATGTTTTCAAGATTTAGAATTGATTTCACAATCAGCATCATTTTCCACCCTTCTCAGTATTCTTTAAAAATTACTAAAGTTAGGCTTGCTGCTATTTATGTTTCAAATATAATTTCCAAAATCTCAGGAGAGAAGACAGCCTAAGTGGGACTGATTAAATTGCACTTTTGTCTACTCTTTAAAAGGTTCTGTGGTAAGGATTCAGTAGCAAGTATTTTTAAATTATAGGCTTTTTTTAAAAATAAGATTTTTGTCACAAGCTTGGAGACTGTCAAAGTTGTCACAAACCAAAGTTGAGAACACAGCCTCACACCTACCCACCCCACACACCCATTCACACACACAATGGAAGTAGAATTCAGTTTCAGTTAAAGAACGGGTCATATTCCAAAAATAGATAAATAATTTCTAGGGCACTATTTATGGGATTTTGAAAAATCATGCCTGCCTGTTCTTGGAACACTGCTTTATTTGCTAATAACAAGAATGATGATCAATCCCATGATTCCATCACTCACTTACCTACAGGTGAATTCTATCACAGGAATCACCTATCGGAGCTACAGCCTGGGCTGGGGCCACCCTTGAAGATCTCACCTGAAATGGGCCTCTTTCACATGTGCTTGGCTAGCGAACACCTGCACTGATTCCCTTCTGAGGCTCCTCCTTTATTTCCCCTTCAGTTGATTCAGCATTGCTTTTGAATATCTTAGTGGACAAAGGTGCTTTTAATGGCATTTCTATGTTCTTCTCCAGGAATAACTGCAGTAGTTGAGAGAAACTCTATTTTAGAAATAAGAATTCTGAAACAATGACTGAGATATGTAATGCCCAAGGAGCCACTAAATGTGGAATGTTATTTTGCAGTTGTCAAGAGCTATAGCATTGATGAATCTAAGTAACCAGAGCAAGCCCAGAGACATCTGTGCCTGCCTGAAGAAGTACACACCTCTGGTTGAAGAAACTAGAAACCCAAGAGAATAGAGGTTGAATACAGAGATGCTGACTTCAAGAATAAAAAAAAACATCTAGGGTATAAGGAGGTAAGGACCCCAAGATGATAACTATCTCCATAATGAGGAATATCAAAACTTCTTCACTGATAATTGCCCATGACCCTCCAATATTTATGCAGGATGGTGTTGAGGTTAAGGACATCCCTATTCCTGAAGCTTTTCATTGTTGGACAGGACTGTTTGGCATGCCTGAGGTGCGCTTGAGATGTGAAAAGAGAACTCAGATCTGCACTTTGGCCACTTTAAAGAGCAACTGGCAGAAGACAAGGAAACAAACAACAGTGGTCTAGACTCCTCTGGATTTCCACACACCTGGTTGGATGTCACCTTCCACATTCTAAGATTAAACCCACATAGGTGGCACTATAGTTTTAAGTTCTAGCTCATGTATTGTATTCCTATTATGAGATCTGATGGGCAGAAAAAATAAAATAAAGAAAAAGCAGCAGCTTCTGCATGATGGTACATCTAGTTTTACTTGGAAATGGGGCACAGAGTCCCAGGAAATGACTGAGTAATAACATAAAAAGAGATATAGTGGCTACCAAATACATGAAGACGGAGAGATTAGTGATAATAACAGAGAGGAGCTGCCATTGGAGCCTTTTGATTATGGACTAAGCAGGGGGAAGGGACATATTTATTTATTTTCTTACACCCAGATAATAAAAAATGTCTATAAATATGTAGGTAGAAAAGATGACTATTTTTCTAAGTTGATGGAGCACAATAAAACTGCTGAGATCGAGGACAGGAAAATTAGGCCTCCAAAAGCCTGGAAACATTTGCTACCCATCAATTTTCTAATGGTAGTTAACAATTCCTCATTTCTTCCTTTAGTTAGCTGCAGTCCCATGGGAACAAGTCAATAAATAATTACAGGTGGCCCTTGAATAATATGAGGATTTGGGGCACTGCCACCTGCGCAGTAGAAAATCCTTGCGTAACTTTTTTGACTCCCTAAAAACTTAACTACAGTTGGCCCTTTGTATCTGTGGATTTCACATCAGCAGATTCAACCACATGCAGAATGAAAATAGAACTTTCAATCCACAGTTGAAAATCTATAGATTCAAAAGGCCAAATTTATCACTAATAGCCTACTGGTGTCTGGAAGCCTTGCCAATAACATAAACAGTCTATTAAAACATATTTTGTATGATATATATATGCATATATATAAAATATATTCTCACAATAAAGTTAGAAAAATGTTATTAAGAAAAATCATGAAAGAGAGAAAATACATTTGCTGTAGTTTTCTTTAATCTGTGTATAAGTAGACCCACGAAGTTCAAACCCCTGTTATTCAAGGGTCAACTGTATTATGTCTTCTATATATAAGTCTCTATGTTAACCATAAAGGACACATTAAGGAAACTCTCAAGTAATTTAATCTTACTGGAAATGGAGGATTCAGAGTTTCCAACACCCATTAAACAAGCAATGTATTAGTTACCATTTTGTGTCAAGCAATGTATCCTTGGCTGGCACAGGGAATGCCTCAATGAACAAATAACATAGTCCAGGAAGAAAAGCATGATATTAAAGAGGAATTATAGACAAATTAAATAAAATTATATGTGCTATGAAAATATATTCAGTACTATGAGGTTTATATTAAGGAAATCTCTCTTTGGGATAAAATAAATTCTGCCCTGACTGGTATGGCTCAGTGGTTTGGGTATTGTCCCACAAATAAAAGATTGCTGGTTTGATTCTTGGTCAGGGCACAAGACTGGGTTATAGGCCAGATTCCCAGATGGTGCATGTGAGAGGCAACTGATTGGTTTTCCTCTCCCTCTCTTTCTCCCTCCCTCCCTTCTCTCTAAAAATAAATACATCTTTAAAAAATTCTTCCCAAAGTAGGTAATATTTAACCTATTTTTAAACAATGAATAAATGTTAGCTAGGGAATGACATATATGTATCATATGTATTCAACTGACTTTGACTCTTTTTGCTAAAAAATGTCACATGAGGGATAGGCAATTTGAAAAGGCTTTCCAAGAAAGATCCATTTAAGATGGACTTATGCAGTAGTTTATAAGCATAGTACATGATTAAAGACCTCGTTGAGCAGCATAATACAGAAAACTTCCATTTTAGAGCAAAATATTACTTGCTACTATGGATGATCAATAAATTAATGTCTTAAATTGGTCATTCAAGAACTAGTAAGTTTAACAAGGGTGAAATAACACTCTAGGCAAGATGAACACAACAAGAACTAAAGAATAGGACTTTTATGACATGTAAGAGACAGTAGGGCTTGAGGAAAAGGTACTTAGAGGGGTTAGTTAGCTAAACTGGATTAGATCAGAGTAGATGACCTCTGGGACCATGATGACACAATTGTACTTGATTTAATGAGTTCCTATTGCCTTTAGTCTCAACTTCAGTGTTGTGAACTATGACTGGAATCTGATTACACTACCGGGACTGTGAATTCCAGATCTGGTATGAGGAATGGATATGGCCAGGGACTGGGCATCCAGTGGAGTAATGAGTTAAGAACTGGGCTAAATTCTGAGATATACAGTGGGGAACAGTAAGTACAGACCCATTGTACTTATTTCTGTTTTGGTGAGTCTTAAAATTGCCCATATAATTATATTCTCTGAGATTTCCTGCATGTAACAATAAGTCTCTACTAAATCAGATTTCACTGATAAAAACTGTTTTGAGAGGAGAGAGAGAATACAAGAATTATAAAGTTAAAAGAAAAAATACTCTTCAGTAAATTGTTATAGTATTAATCTTAAAAAATATAGTCTATATCTAAAACATTTCAAATCAAATGAAGAAAACCATCATCTAAATAGAGAGAATGGGTAAGAACTTATTCAAAAATCAACCTCAATGATTTTGTTAACATTTACTTACAATAAATAATGCTCTTTCCTAGCATTAAGTCTCCCCCATATACTTCATTCATGTATCTGTCAGTAGAGACAAAGGATATCAAGAATTATATGGAGTCCTGACCAGTGTGGCCCAGTTGATTAGGTGTGGTCCTGCAAAGCAAAAGGTCACAGGTCAGGTCAGGACATATGCTTGGGTTGCAGGTTTGGTTCTTGGTTGAACACGTATAAGAGGCAATCAACCGATGTTTCTCTATCACATAGATGTTTCCCTTCTCTTCCTGACTTCCTCCCTCCCCCCCAAAAAAAATAAATAAAATCTTTTTTAAAAATTTCATGAAGAAATTTTTAAAAAGATTTTACTCTCGCTCTTACTCTTGATTACCCTTTTTCTGTGGAGTTCAAATGCTTAAAAAGTATTGAAAACTCTGTTTATCTCTTCTTTAAAAGTCTGATTTTAATCCATAGTTATATATTTGCATGAAATTCACACTCACATTTTCTACTAGCCAGATTTTGAAATTTCATTTTATTTAAACACTTGTTACCCTCTATCAAGCTTCTGATACGTTTGAAATGAATATTCACCAGGTCTACTTCCAATATTTATCTACATCTGTGGATTACCATATTTTGCCATGTACAATGTACACTTTTTGCCTAAAATTTTCAAGGAAAAGTAAGAATGCACATTATACATGGGGTAGTCCTGCCATAATATGTTAAAAAACAAATGCTAAAATTTCTTTATAATACAAAAAAAGTATCTAAATATAAATAAATAATTGAATTTTTAAAAATTAAAGCAAAAAAATTTTTTTCCTGAAAGTTTGGGCCAACAATGTAGGTGTGCATTATACATGGCAGAATACACTAATTACACTAAGTGTGGCCCAGGTAGTTTTGTACTATCAATGGCTGCTTCCTCATCTTTTGGGTTTGATGCAAATTCCACAAACCCATATGGCAACTGAGAGGTCCTTTGAATTGGCAATTTTCTTGGAAAATGTCCATATTTTCCACAAAATGTTATAATATTTCATTCATTTAGGTACTTCATTTACTCCTTCAGCCAATATTTGTTAAATACATACCAGGGATTAGTGCTCATCCATTCACTAAGCACAAAACACTTAAAAATGCCTCTAATAAGATGCCTCACCTAATGGGCCTAGGTACAGAAAAATGTATTTTAATTGTCCAACAATTAGCCAACTGTCATAAGAATTCAACTGTACCAAATTCAAAACTTAGTTGTACATTCATTTTTTCTTTTAAATTATATTTTATTGATTATGATATTACAGTTGTCCTGATTTTTCCCCCTTTGTCCCCCTCCACCCAGCACTCCCTTCCCTCAGGCAATCCAAACACCTTTGTTTATGTCCATGGGCCTTTCATATCAATTCTTTGGCTACTCCATTTTTTATACTGTACTTTATATCCCCATGGCTATTCAGTAACTACCTACTTATACTTCTAATCCCTTCACCCCTTCACCCACTCTTCCAAACCCTCCTTCCATCCCAAAACCACCAAAACACTCTCCGTATCCATGAGGCTGTCTCTGTTCTTTATGTTTGCTTAGTTTGTTATTCAGATTCAGTTGTTCAGTTTAAAAAGATTTTTAAAATCTTTTTTAAAAAAGAGAAGGAAGCAGAGGAGAGTTATTATTTTATTCAATATAAAAGTAAAAATTCAGCACTGGACAACTAAGTCAAAAGTTATATACCAATTTCCTTAGCATAAAAAGTAGACATAATCCAAATATTACTTTCTAATGTATCACTTTCCCTACTCTCTTACTGAAAATAAGCAGAACTCATTTAAAGGAAGAAGTTCATCTAACCTTTTAATAACTAATGATAGGTAAATAAACCATTGAAAATGTTGGTCAAAATCAGTTCAATATTGCTCTTCCCAAAAGCAGCCTGAGAAGACCTCTGAAAATGGTTCACTATTTACCTGACACAGAAAGTCCCACCATATCATGTAAAATGAGATGTTCAAATCTTTGTGTTCACTTTAAGAACACAAATGAAACTGCCCAGACCATCAAGGGAATGCATACCTGAAAAGCAAGTATCTGAGGATGTCACCTTACACAGCAGTGTGTGCCATTCTGTCATTACAGGCGTGGTAGGTGTGCTCAGGCCAAACAGTGGGGATGGACACAAAGTCAGTAGCCCAAAAGAGTGCTGAATTTTTGCTGCACATGCTGAAAAAATGCCCAGAGTAATTCTGAACTTGAGGGATTAGTTGTAGATGCTCTGGTCATTGAGCACATCCAGGTGAACAGAGCTCCCAAGATTTGCTACAGAACTTGGAGAGGTCATGGGCGGATTAACCTGTAAATGAGCTCTCCCTGCCACACTGAGATGATCCTTACAGAAAAACAGCAGACTGTTCCTAAACCAGAGGAAGAGGTTGCACAGAAGAAAAAGATATCCCAGAAGGAACTGAAGAAACAAAACTTTATGGTCCGGGACTAAAGATAAATACTAATAAAGGTAAAAAAAAGAAATCAGTTGGGTGCCTATTTCTTGCATGGTGAGAACATTTCAGATCTACTCTCAGCAAGTTTCAAGTATACAATGATGTATTATTAACTGTACCCACCATGCTATGCCTTAAATCTTTAGAACTTATTCTCCTTAAAACCAGAAGTTTGGTACCCTTTGTCCTAAATCTTTCCATTTCTCCCTCCACCCAATCCCTCCTGGCAACCACTGCTCTATTTCCTCCTTTTTATGGCCGAATACAATTCTGTTGTTTATATACACTACATTTTCTTTATCCATTCATTCATTGAAGAATGATAGGGTTGCTTTCATATCTTGGCTATTGTGAATAATGCTACAATGAACATGGGGGTACAGATATCTCTTCAATATACTTATTTCATTTTTTTCAGTTACACACTCAGAAGTATAATGGTTGGACCAAACAGTAGTTCCAGTTTTAATTTTTTGAGAAACTACTACACTGTTTTCTATAATGGCTATATCAATTTCCCACCTACAGTTTGTAAGAGTTGCCTTTTCTCAACATCCTTGCCAACATTTTCTATCTTTTGTGTCTTTGATAATAGTTGTCCTTACAGGTAGATGTAAGGTGATATCCCATTTTGTTTTTAATTTGTATCTCCCTCATAACTGGTGATAATGAGTATCTTTTCATATACCTATTAGCCATCTATCTGTAAGTTTTCTTTGGAAAATGTCTTCTCAGGTCCTTTGTCCATTTTTAATTAGATTTTTGGTTTTTTTGCTAGTGAGTTGTATATTCTTTACATGCTTTGAATGTTAAACACTTCTTATTAGATATAAGATTTGAAAATATTTTCTTCCATTCTGTAGGTTAACTTTTCAATCTATTGATTGTTTCCTTTGCTATAAAGGAATTCTTTAGTTTGATGTTTCTTTTCAGCTTTTGTTTCCTGTGCTTTAGGTATCTTATCAGAGAAATCAGTGCCAAAACCAATGTCAGAGATTTTTCCCTATGTTTATTTCTTGATGTCTTATAGTTTCTGGTCTTACAATTAAGTCTTCAATCACTTTTGAGTTAATTTTTATAAATGGTGTAAGACAGGGGTCTAGTTTTATCCATTTGCATATAGATATTTAGTTTTCCTGACAATTTTTATTAAAGAGGATATCTGTCCCTATTGAGCGTTTGTGACATTCTTGACAAACATTACTTTAGCATATATATGTGGGTTTATTTCTCAAATCTGAATTCTGTTTCACTGATTTATGTATCTGTTTTCATGCCAGTGCCATACCAGTTTGATTAATATAATTTTGCAATACACTTTGAAATCAGGAAATGTGATGCCTTCTTCTTTCTCAAGATTGCTTTGGTTCCATACAAATTTTAGGATAGTTTTTTCTATTTCTGTGAAATATGCTATTAAAATTTTGTAGGGATTGCATTGAATTTCTAGATTGCTTTAGATACTATGAACATTTTCACAGTAATAATTCTTTCAAGAATTCATGATATTTTTCCAATTCTTTGTGTCTTCTTAATTGTATTTATCAGTGTTTATACTTCTCCATTTATAGGTCTTTCATTTCTTTGGTTTAATTTATTCCTAAGTATTTTACTGTTTTTTATGTTATTATGAATAAGATTGCTTTCTTATATTCTCTTTCAGATATTTTGTTGCTAGTGTACAGAAATGCAACTGATTTTTGTATTTGATTTTGTATCCTGCAACATTATTAAATTCAACTATTAGTTCAACAGTTTTTTGGTGGAGTCTTTAGAGCTTTCTATAAATAAGGTCATGCCAACTCAAAGAGAAAAACTTTAACTTCTTTTTCCAAGTATTTGCTTTTTATTTCTTTTTCTTTCCTATTTGCATGGCTATGAATTCCAATATCATGTCTATGAAAAGTAGCAAGAATGAGGATCTTTGTCTTGTCTGAAACCTTAGAGAAAAGGCTTAATTTAACTTTAAAGTATTAATTATAATGTTGTTTTATATTACATTTATTATATTAAGGTACATTCCTCTATACCTAATATGTTGATATTTGTAATCATGAAAGGATGTTGAATTTTATCAAATCTGTTTTCTATATCTATTGAGATAATCATATGATTTTATCCACCATTCTGTAAATGTGGTCTATCACCTTTATTGATTCACATATGCTGAATCATCCTTGCATCCCAGGGATGAATTCTACTTGATCATGATATATGGTCCTATGCTCTTGAATTTGGTTTGCTTGCATTTTGAAGATTTTTTTCATCTATCAGGGATATTGGCTTGTAATTTTCTTTTCATATACTGTCTGGCTTTAGTATCAGGGTATGCTAGCCTCATAAAATGAGTTTAGAAGTGTTCCTTCCTCTTTCAATCTTTTTAGAAAAGTTTGAAAAGGATTTGTGTTAATTCTCCTTTAAATGTTTGGTAGAACTCACCTATGTAGCCATCTGGTTCTAAGTTTTACTTGTTGGGAGGTTTTTGATGACTGATGCCATCTCCTTACTAACAATTGGTCTGTTCAAATTTTCTATTCATGATGCAGTCTTGGGAGGTTGTATGTTTCAAGGAATGTATCCCTTTCTTCTCAGTTTTCTAATTTGTTGACATATAACTATTCATAGTAGACTCCTATGATCCTTTGTATTTATGTGGACTTAACTATAATATCTCCTTTCCAACTTACAATTTTATTAATTCAAGCCCTCTTTTTATCCTGGTATACCTAGCTAAAGCCTTGTCAATTTAGTTTACACTTTTCAAAAAATAACTCTTAGTTTTATTTGTCTTCTTTATTGTCTCTCTAGGCTCCTTTTCATTGATTTCACTCTAATTTTTATTTTCTCCCTCTGCTAATTTGAGGATCAGTTTTTTCTTTCTTTCCTAGTGCTTTGAGGCATAAAATTAGGTTATTTGAAATGTTTATTTTTTTCTTAATGTAAATTTTTATCACTATAAACTTTCCTCTTAGAACTGCATTTGCTGAATCCCATGAATTTTGGTAGGCTATATTTCCACTTTCATTTATCTGAAAATAGTTTCTGATTTCTTTTTTGATTTCTTGTTTGACCTCTCAGTGGTTCAGAAGTGTGTTGCTTAATTCCCACATATTTGTGAACTTTCCAGCTTTCCTCTTGTTATTAATTTTTAGTTTCATACCATGGTTGCTGCAAAAGACACTTGATATTATTTCAATAGTCTTAAATTTGTTGACTTATCTTGTTACCTAATATATGATCTACCCTGGAAAATGTTCCATGTGTGCTCGAGAGGAATGTCAATTCTGCTGCTGTTAGATTGAATGTTCTGTATATATCTGTTAGGTAATTTGATCTAAAGAATCAAGTAATTTATTATAGGGAATGGTTTTGCATGGTGCGGCTAATGTAGCCCAGCTCTATCAGAAAACCAACAGGTGCAAGCTGGCACACAGGAAGCCAAACCCACAGATTGGTTTTCCAGTGGGGAATCAGGCCTGTATTGTACCTAGGCTGTTTTGAGGCTTGCTTTTTGCTAAAACTCCCTCAAACTGAATTGAGGCAGCTAATGTTTACTGTATATCTTTAAAGTAAGTTTTTAAAATCTATGCTAAACCTCCCAAGGATGTAGTGTAACCAGTTCAACTACTTTTTCTTTGCATTTGCAAATATTCTTTTTCTTTGTAGTACTTAGCAACTTCCCCTCCTTTGTCATCTGTAAAAGGTAACCACCTAATATGAACTTGTGCATAGTAAATGAAGACCATCCTCCACGTAATGTGCCCAGAAAATCAATAAAAGCCTGTCCAGGCAGGGGTTGGGGCCTTCTCTCACTCAGAGAGTGGCCATCCAGTCCCTTTTTCTCCACAGGACTTCTGCAGTCCATGTGACTTTGTTGGTTGCATCCACAACACATGGACCCCACAGGCCGGGGTCCACATTAGTTTATGTCCTTATTAATTTTCTACTTGGATTGTTAAAAGTGAGGTATTGAAGTTCCTTGCTATTATTTCATTGATATCTATTTTGCCTTCAGATATGTTAATAATTGTTTAAATTATTTAGGTTCTCTAATATTGGGTATGTATATATTTGCAGTCATTATATCCTATTAATGAACTAACCCCTTCAGCGTTATATAATGGCCTTCTTTGTCTCTTCTTACAGCTTTGGAATTAAAGTCTATTTTATCTGACACAAGTACAGTTATCCCTCAGTATTTGCAGGGGTTTGGGTCAAAGACCCCACCCTTACCCCCATAGATACCCAAATCCATAGACGCTTAAGTCTCTTATATGTAATAGTATACAGTCATTCCCTCCACACCTGTGGATTTCCAATCACTGATCAACAATACTACCTCCCCTGGTATACAGGTCACTTTTCTCTTGCTGCTTTCAAAATCCTGACTTTGATTTTTTCCAAGAGTTTGATTATAAGATGCTTCCCTAAAGATCTCTTTGGCTTCACCTGTTTAGGAATCTTTGAGCTTCATATCCTTGTATTACCATATCTCACTCCAGACTTAAAACATTTGCAGCCATTACTTGTTTAAATGAGTTTTCTCTCCTTTTCTTTCTCTCTTCTGCTTCTGAGACTTCCATAATTCAAATGCTGTTTTGCTTCATGGCATCCTATAATTCACATAGGCTTTCTTCACTCTTTTCTATTCCTTTCTCTTTTTCTCATACAAGTAGATAATATCAAGAGATTTATTTTTGAAATTTGCAGATTCTTTGTTCTGCTTGATTGAGCCAATCTTGGAGATCTTTATTGCATTTTTTATTTCATTAACTGTATTCTTCAGCTCCAGAATTTCTATTTGGCTATTTTTACAATTTCTATCTCTTTTTTGAACTTCTCTTTTTTTCATGCATTGTTCTTTCTTGAGTTCACTGAATTGACTGTGTTCTCTTGAATCTTACAAAGCTTCCTTAAAATAATTATTTTGAATTACTTTGTAGGTAACCTGAAGATCTCCATTTCCTTGGGATCATTTACTGAAAATTTATTGTGGTCTTTTGGTGGTGTTATATTCCCCTGCTTTTTTTATATTTTTGATAGCTCTATGTTGCTTCCCATTTGAAGATGCAGTCAACTCTGCAGTAAAGAAAATGTTCATTTCTTCACTGTAAAATAAGATAGTCAGTAGCCACACATAACCATAAAGCACTTGCAATGGGCTAGTGTAACTAAGAAACTGAATTTTAATTTTATTTCATATGAATTAATTTTAGACTTATAGAGCCACACATAAGTAACAAAGAAATGGACATTTGTCAATAAATAAATGACTTCTTAACAATTGTATGAAATAGGTATAATTGTTTTCTGTTCTTTAAACATGATGAAAAGTAGAGGAAGAAGGATATTTGCGTACAGCACCACTGCTAGCAAATGGTAAAACCAGGATTTGACCCCAAGTACCTTCTTCCCCCAGACCATATACACATAATTATTACATGGAAACCTGTTCTCTCAGATGATTTCAACTCAACAGTCTGGTCTTCATATTTTGGGTGAAAGCTTATGTAATGTTATAATATATAAAATATAACACATTTTATGCCCCATACCAATAATTAATGGCTGAAAAGAGTTACATCCATGTAGTAAGTCAATCATGAAGAAATAGTTCATGTATAAAAACAATGAGCAATCTTGTCTGCTTGCGATGTAGTTTGACCCCTGAAATTTATAATAATTTATGCTATTTCTTTACCTAAGAGTATAATTCTAATGGAACAAGTGGTAAGGGAACCTTAGAGGGATGCTCCTGCTTCAGAATAACTTAACACCAGAAAGTACATAACCTTTGAGACATAACTAATCTACAAAAGCTCTGCAATAATCCTCCTTTAAAAACCACAAAAAGGACATAGAGTCTGAGAAATTTATCTATGGGACCAAATCAGAGCTTCAACAATGGACAGCCTGAAGAGGCAAGATTGCCTGAGGGTAGCTATCTAGCAATGAAACTAAGACTTTGACCAGCCATTGGTGAATGAAAAGGACCCTAAGACTGCTTTACTAATTAGACACCTTCAGAAAGGGCTACCATGATTCAAAATCAGTAGTATTCCTTGTGTTCAAAGAAGCAAAGCATATCCCATAAAATTTTCTTCATTATGCCCTCGGAACTACCACTAACATCAAGCAATGAGATGACAAAAATGTTAAAACCAAAAGAAAGCCAGTTTTTGTTATTGAGAACCAGAAAACAAACAAACCACATTTTTTTTTTACTACCAGGTGTTGTTGATACAGAAGCTACAAGAGGAAACTATAGGACAACTATGCACAAACTATTTTAATAAATGAACATACTCAAAAGGGAAAAAATAAAAACATTTCCCATAAGCTCAGGAAAAAGGCAAGGATGTCCACTTTTATCACTATTACTTAATGTAGTACTGGAATCCCCAGCCATAGCAATCAGAAATAAAATTGGAAAGGAGAAACTAAAACTTCCATTACTTGCAGATGACATGATACAGAGAACACTAAAGATTATACACAAAAAAGACTTATAAATGAATTCAGTAAAATAGCACGATGCAAAATAAAAATTCAGAAATTGGTTGTATTTTTACATACCAGTAATGAATGATCAAAAAAGAAAACTATGAAAAACAACCCATTTGCAATTTCACCAAAAAAATAAAAAATAAAATACCTAGGAATAAACTTAATCAAGGAGGTAAAAAACCTGTGCAGAAAATTATAAGATACTGACTAAAGTAAACAAAGATGATACAAATAAATAAAAGCATATATTGTGCTTGTGGATAGGAAGAATTCATAGTGTTAAACTGTCCATACTATGCAAAGCAATCTATAGATTCGGTGCAATTCCTATGACAATAACAGTGGTGTTTATCACACAATTAGAACTGATAATCCAAAAATTTGTATGGAACCACAAAAGATCCTAAAGATGCACAACAATCAAGAAAAAAGTTGGAAGTATAATGCTACATGATAATAAATTGTACTACAAGGCTGTAATAATAAAAACTGGATGATACTGGCATAAAACAGATACAAAGGAACAGAATACAGAGACCAGAAATAAATAGATGCCTATATGGTCAATTAGTATTTGACAAAGGAGGTAAAACAATGGAGTAAAAATACTCTATTTAATAAAGGATTTGGAAAAATTGGACAGATGTCTGCAAATAAATGAAACTTGACCACCTTCTTACACCAGATACATAAATAAACTCGAAATGGATTAAATACCTAAATGTAAGACTTGAATCCATAAAACTCCTGAAAGAAAACAGAGGCAGTAAATTCTCTTACATTTCTCTTAGTAATGTTTTTTTTCTGATATATCTCCTTGGATGAGGGAAACAAGAGAAAAAATAAACAAATGGGACTACATAAAACTAAAAAGTTTTTGCACAGCAAAGAAAACTGTCAATACAACAAAAAGACAAAATACTGAATGGGGGAGATATTAATCAATGGTACAGCTAATAAGGAGATATTATCCAAAATTTATAAAGAACTCATACAACACAACACCAATAAAACAAACAACCCAATTAAAAAATGGACCAAGGACCTGAATAGAAACGTCTCCAAAGAGAACATACAGATGGCCAAGAGATGTATTAAAAGATGCTCAATGTGACTAATCATCAGAGAAATGCAAATTGAAACCACAGTAAGATATCAATTCATACCTGTCTGAATGGCTACCATCAATGAATCAACAAACAACAAGTGTTAGCAAGGATATGGAGAAAAAAGACTTCCTTTTTGCACTGTTGGTGGGAATGCAGATTGGTGCAACCACTATAAAGAGCAGTACGGAGGCTCCTCAAAATGCAACTCCTTATGACCCAACATTTGGTACAAATCCAAAGAAACCCAAAACACTAATTAGAAAGCATATATGCATCCCTATGTTCATTGTAGCACTATTTACAATAGCCAAAGTTTGGCAGCAGCCCAAATACCCATCAGTAGATGAGTGAATGAAAAAGCAGTGGTACATTTACACAAATGGAATACTAGACAGTCATAAAAACAAAGGGAATCTTACCTTTTGTGATACCATGGATGAACCTGAAGAGTATTATGCTCAGTAAAAAAAAAAAAAGCCAGTCAGTGAAAGACAAATTCCATGAATTCATTTATATTTAAAATGTAAAGAGCAAAATAAATGAGCAAACAAAACTGAAACAGATTCATAGATAAAGAGAACATACTGATGGTTGCCAGATGGGGGAGAGAACTGGGACTGAGTGAAAAAGTTGAAGGGATTAAGAAGTACAAATTGGGGACTTCCAGTGAAGATGGAAGAGTAGGTAAACACACTTCGCCTCCTCACACAACCACAAGAAGATTCACAACTAACTTCAAACCAAAAGAACACCCAGAGCTGCCAGAAAATCAAATTGTATGGAAGTGCAACAACCAAGTATTTAAAAAAGCCACATTCATCCAGACAGATAGGAGGGACAGAGCTGGAGCCAAGGCAGAGAAGACACAGTGTGGTGCAGAGAGGTGGCAGTGGTGGTAATGGAACAGTTGGTCCCACATTCATATGTAGTGGATAAAAATCAGGCAGGATACCTTGGGAGCAAGTGATCCCAGCCCTAGACCAAATCATGCAGCTTAGAGTTCCAGCCCTGGGAAGAGAAAGCCTCATAACTTCAGGCTATAAAAAGCAACCAGACAAACTTGGTGATAACAATATTTCTGAAATCATAACTGGTCAAAACCTGAGGTTGATTGCTGCTGCTGATCTTCTCACCCCTATCCCCTGTATCTTCTTGAATATGATAAAGGAATATAAACCTCCATACTAGTTTATCCCCTCTTCCCTCTCCTACTTAAAGAAAATCAAAATCGGCCCTTTATCAGCACGAGTTAAAAAAAGTAAAAATGAGTCCACTGCAGAGGCAGGCTTTCCCTTCTGTTTCTTTACTCTATAAACATTCCACATACCCTTCCTCCAACACCAACTCTCATGCCTCCAACACACAGATAAGCCTACTGTCTCAGAGAATGATCTTTCCAGTTATGAATTAAGTAACTGACACATATCATTAGACCTCATAATACTTTCCTTGGATTTTTTTTTTTTAGTTATTAAGTTGGGAAGCATCAAATTTATTTGATCTTCATGCCTACAACACCTGCAAAAATATGTAAAACTCAGTATGTGAAACAATTAAACAAAATATATTCTAATTGTAGAGTCCTGAACAAGAGACCTCAATGTGGTCATGTTCTGGAGATAAATTATTATGCTGAAGGATGATCTTCTGGATTGGTATTTGATATGGTATGCATTGAACCAAATCCTGTTTTCTTATCCATTTTATTCTTGATTTGCTTGGGCCTCCTAGAACCTTGGCCTAAATTGTGCCATTTCTTAGTGCTCACTGTAAATTAGAGCTTCTAGCTTTCAAGTTTCTTTTTGGGCAGAAGTAGAAATTTCAAAAAAAAAAAGAGAGAAAAAACCAGAAAACTTGTAAAGAGAGGAGAGGAAAAGGAAAAGGACAAAATAGGCAAGACAATAAGGAAGGAGAGGCAAAGGAAGAAAGAGATGAACAGAGTGGTAAAAAGGAAAGGCTAAAAATTAATGAAGGTAAGTATTTCCAATTATATATTTATATATACTGCAAAATGTGATGTCAAAGAAATAATCTAACTTTTAATTTGATGGTTTGGTTGAAGAGCATTTATATGGATTTAGCTGAAGAGTATTTGCAAAGCTCTCTATTTTTATGTCAAAAAGAGATGCAGTTTTTAAAAGCATCATGTGTTCATTAATTCTTTCAAATGTAGACAATGGACAAAAATACATGACAGTAGTGAATCCAGAATAATCACTAGTCAATTTGTGGAGCCACCTACGCCAAATTCTTTATACTCATTTTGCAAGCAACTATCACAAACAAAAGACAATAGAAACTAAAACACATAACTAAGTTATTATGGGATGTGCAGTCTTTATTTGATTCTAAAAATAACAGTAGTTGATTATAGTGTTTTTGGTAACAAAAGTTTCCTAATAAAAATTAAAGCCATCAATTTCAATTAAACCTTTATTCATTTTTAATTAGAACTGCTTGCAATGAGTAAATAAAATAAATGAAGTAAATTTTATTTTTTAAATTGTTGTTTAATTACAGTTGTCCCCATTTTCCCCTCATTATTCTCCCCTGCCCTACCCATTCTCTACCTCCCACATTCAATCCTCCCCCCATTGTCGTTGTCCATGGGTCCTTTATCAATGTTTTAAATGAAGTATAATATAAAACAAGTTAAAAGTTAGACCTAAAATCTAAGTATGCAGGTTTTCATATACTAAGAAGCCTATCATGCACAACCAGGCTCTACCTGGAATTTTTCATATCTGAGGGAAGATGGAAAACCTGGAAAATTATTGTAGAATTCATCTAAGTCTTTCTTATGGTTGTGATATAGTGATAAAAGCAGTGACCATAAGATATACTCTATTGTGTAAATATGATACTATAAATGAATTTAAACTATAATGGCAGTTTTACCCATAAGATGTATGAGTAGATCACAGCCCTTGCCTCAAGTTAGTCTTGCATCAGCAAATGATCCTTAATTGAAATATAACTTATATTAAATTTTTAAAATATTTTACTGATTATGCCATTACATTTATTCTATTCCCCCCCTTCATTCCCCTCCACCCTGCACACCCCCTCCCCCACCATTCCCCCCTTTAGTTTATGACCACGTGTCTCAAGTTCTTTAGATTCTATGTCTCCCCTACTATTCTTGCCCTCCCCCTATCTATTTTCTGCCTACCATCTATGCTACTTATTTTCTGTACCTTCTCCCCCCTTCTCCTTCTCCCACTCCCCTGTTGCTAACCCTCCATGTGATCTTCATTTCTATGGTTCTGCTCCTGATCTAGCTGTCCTCTTAGTTTGCTTTTGTTTTAGGTGTGGTTCTTAATAACTGTGAGTTTGCTGTCCTTTCACTGTTCATCTTTTTTATCTTCTTTTTCTTAGGTAAGTCCCTTTAACATTTCATATAGTAAGGGCTTGGTGATGATGAACTCCTTGAATTTGATCTTATCTGAGAAGCACTTTATCTGCCCTTCCATTCTAAATGAAAGCTTTGCTGGACAGATTAATCTTGGTTGTAGGTCTTTGGATTTCATGACTTGGAATACTTCTTTCCAGCCCCTTCTTGCCTGTAAGGTCTCTTTTGAGAAATCAGCTGACAGTCTGATGGGAACTCCTTTGTAGGTGACTGTCCCCTTATCTCTTGCTGCTTCTAGAATTCTCTCCTTCATTTTCATCTCGGCTAATATAATTATGATGTGCCTTGGTGTGTTTCTTCTTGGGTCCAACTTCTTTGGGACTCTCTGAGCTTCCTGGATTTCCTGGAAGTCTATTTCCTTTGCCAGATTGGGAAGTTCTCCTTTATTATTTGTTCAAATAAGGTTTCCACTCATGGCTGTTCCTCTTCCCCTTCTGGTAGCCCCATAATTTGGATGATGGAATGTTTAAAGATGTCCTGGAGGTTCTTAAGCCTCTCCTCATTTTTTTGAATTCTTGTTTCTTCATCCTTTTCTGTTTGGTAATTTTTTTTCTTCCTTCCGGTCCACTCCTTTGATTTGAGTCCCAGTTTCCTTTCCATTACTATTGGTTTCCTGTGCATTTCTATTCATTTCAATTAGTTTAACTTTCATATGTTCCTCTAATTTGTGACTAAAATCAACCAGTTCTGTGAGCATCCTGATCACCAGTGTGCATCTGAACTGTGCATCTGAAAGTTTGGCTATTTCTTCGTCACTTAGAGTTATGGGCTCTGGGGCTTTGAGTTCTTCTTGAGCCATAATGTTTTGCTCTGTTTGCACCTGTTACGTATGAGGAGTGGAGACTTAGATGTTCACCAGGGCAGGGCCACCCAGGTGGCTGGTTTGTGATGTTGTATGTCGGGGTGGGATCAGAGAGGAGCCACCCAGGTCGCTGGTTTGTGATGCTGTATTGGGGGTGGGGTCAGAGAGGGACAATAGCAGTCTCCTCTGCTGCTTCCCGCTGCTAAGGCCCTGCATGGTCCATCTCACTGCTCGTTCACTGCTCGCTCCTTCACCAGTTTATCTGCACGCAAATGTGTGATGGTGGTCAGCCCTCAGTGGATCCACCCACTGCTACTCCACACCTGGGATTTGCCCACAGCCGCCTGTGCACCTGGGTTGCCTGCGCGCCTGGGTTGCCTGCCTGGGTCACACGCCTGGGTCGCACGCCTGGGTTGGTATGGTGGATCTTTCCTGCCCGACCCTGTTCTGCTGCTGGCTCTGCCCCTCTTACCGGTTTGGCTGCAGGGTTCATTGTTGTCAGACTTCTGTGTAGTTCAATTTTCTGTGGTTTGGCTGCGTTTTTGTTGATAAAACTTTGTTGTTTTTAAACTTAGCTGTGAGAGAAGGCACAGTGCTTCTACCTAAGCCTCCATCTTGGCAGAAGTCCCCCCTTATATTAATTTTTAAAATCTCTGTGCCTCAGTTTCCTCACCTGTAAAACTGAAGTACTATTAGGTATTTTCTAGGACTGTTCTGAGGATTAAATGTACTTTTATATATATTTATTACATATGTGTGTGTATATATATACACTCATACATACATGACAGTGAAAGGGTAGGCATCTGATAAATGTAGTTATTATAATTAATAGTACTCATATAATTTTAGTACAGCAGTATAAGTGGTAAAAATAAATGTACGATGTACTATAGTGGCACATAGGACAAAATCTGCTCTACATGAAGTGGAAAATATGCTGCAAAGGGGTTACAGAGAAGCAAAACCCAGGCTTCAAAGAATAAGCAGAAGTGTCAGGGGACTAAAGTAGGAAACTATATGTTATTTAATGAAAAAAAAGGCATGTGTAAATAAATGCACAGAGATGTGAAATGCCAAGGTAGAATCATGAAAGCAAGTAGCCACAGATTCAAAGAAGGAATTCAAATTTAGAAAGCCATACATAAAATGTGGCCTTCATTCCACAGATTAATGAGAGTGTAAAGAATATTAAGTAGGTAGCCTGAAATATTTGTGGATCACAATATTATACTTTACTATGAACGTTGGTGTGACTCCTGAGATGCCATGGAATGTAACTGATGTGGCTTCTGCATGGAGGCTACAGTGCTGCACTGTATAGAAGATAGATATATATTTATAAATAATTATAGTAATTAGTAATTTCAGGCATACCAAGTGCTATGGAAAATTCCTAGTATTTCTAGAGAATGTACTGTGCAAAGCATTTTACATACAAAATAGAATTATTCCCTTTTTTAAAAAAAGTTGAGGTTAGAAACTGAAGTAGTCTGAGTCCAAAGCCAATACTTTTAGCCACTATGTAACATTATCTGAATAAAAAGAAAGCAAGATGATGTAATCACCATATAAATTTTTTAAAAAACATGTCATGTTGGCAGTAGTGCAGGCAAAATGCATTGTAAAAACTAAAACTGAAGACAGGAGAATGCTGCAAAGGTCTAAGCAAGAAATGATTAGGACTAGAACTAAGTCAGTTGTAGTAAGAACAAGAGAAGAAAACAAACTGATGAGCTATAGGACTTCTACCCAAGATGGAGGGGTAGGGAGATATGCTTTGCTTATTCACACAACCAAAAGAAGGATGACAACAAATTTAAAAACAAACAAACAAAAATAACCAGCACTGCCAGAAAATAAAACTGTATGGAAGTCTTACAACCAAGGAGTTAAAGAAGAAACATTCATCCAGACTGGTAGGAGGGGTGGAGACAGGAAGCCAGGGCAAAAAGGATGCATAGCAACGCAGTGAACCAGGAGAGCCAGGTGGCAGCTGGTGGACCTGGCAGTCCCACATTCAAGTGCAAATAAACTGGGGGAAACAACTGAGGAGTGACACAGACCACACAACCCAGGGTTCCAGCATGGGTAAATAAAGCCTCAAAACCTCTGCTTATAAAAACCTGTGGTGCTTGTGGTAGAGGGAGAAACTCCCAGCCTCACAGAGAGTTCACTGGAGAAACCCACAGTGTCCTAGAATATAAACAAAACCACCCACCTGGGAATCAGCACCAAAAGGGCCCAATTTGTTTGTGGGTAGTTGGGGAAGTAACTGAAAGCAAGACAAGAGCCAAGCAAGCAGCAGTTTCCCATTCTGACCCATCCCTCACACACAGCACCACGATGCAAAGTGAGTTGCCTCACCTTGTCGAATACCTAAGGCTCCACCCTTACCACTTATGATATATCAAGACAAAAAAATATGACCCAAATGAATGAACAGATCAAAGCTCCAAAAAAAGAACTAAGTGATAAAGAAATAGCCAACCTATAAGATTCAGAGTTCAAAACACTGGTAATCAGGATGCTCACAGAAGTGACTGAGTATAGATACAAAATAGATGAAGAAATGAAGGTTATGAAAACTGAAACACAGACTTCTGCCAAGATGGAGGTGTAGGTGGAAGCACTGTACCTCCTCCCACAACCAAGTTTAAAAACAACAAAGTTTCAGCAACAAAAACGCAGCCAAAACCACAGAAAATTGAACTTCACAGAAGTCTGACAACAACAAACCCTTCAGCCAAACCGGCACGAACAGATCAAAACATGGCTCAAGAAGAACTTAGAGCCCTAGAGCCGATAAATCTAAGTGAGGAAGAACTAGCCAAACTTTCAGATGCACAGTTCAGATGCACACTGGTGATCAGGATGCTCACAGGACTGGTTGATTTTAGTCACAAATTAGAGGAACATGTGAAGGCTAAACTAATTGAAATGAATGGCAATGCACAGGAAACCAATAGTAATGGAAAGGAAACTGGGACTCAAATCAAAAGAGTAGACCAGAAAGAGGGAAAAAAATTACCAAACAGAAAAGAATGTAGAAACAAAAATTCAAAAACATGAGGAGAGACTTAGGAACTTCCAGGACATCTTTAAACATTCCAACATCTGAATTATAGGGGTGCCAGAAGGGGAAGAGGAACAGCCACAAGTGGAAAACTTATTTGAACAAATAATAAAGGAGAATTTCCCCAATCTGGCAAAGGAAATAGACTTCCAGGAAATCCAGGAAGCTCAGAGAGTCCCAAAGAAGTTGGACCCAAGAAGAAACACACCAAGGCACATCATAATTATATTAGCCGAGATGAAAATGAAGGAGAGAATTCTAGAAGCAGCAAGAGATAAGGGGACAGTCACCTACAAAGGAGTTCCCATCAGACTGTCAGCTGATTTCTCAAAAGAGACCTTACAGGCAAGAAGGGGCTGGAAAGAAGTATTCCAAGTCATGAAATCCAAAGACCTACAACCAAGATTAATCTATCCAGCAAAGCTTTCATTTAGAATGGAAGGGCAGATAAGGAGCTTCTCAGATAAGATCAAATTCAAGGAGTTCATCATCACCAAGCCCTTATTATATGAAATGTTAAAGGGACTTACCTAAGAAAAAGAAGATAAAAAAGATGAACAGTGAAAGGACAGCAAACTCAGTTATTAAGAACCACACCTAAAACAAAAGCAAACTAAGAGGATAGCTAGATCAGGAGCAGAACCATAGAAATGAAGATCACATGGAGGGTTAGCAACAGGGGAGTGGGAGAAGGAGAAGGGGGGAGAAGGTACAGAAAATAAGTAGCATAGATGGTAGGCAGAAAATAGATAGGGGGAGGGCAAGAATAGTAGGGGAGACATAGAATCTAAAGAACTTGAGACACGTGGTCATAAACTAAAGGGGGGAATGGTGGGGGAGGGGGTGTGCAGGGTGGAGGGGAATGAAGGGGGAATAGAACAACTGTAATGGCATTATCAATGAAATATATTTAAAAAAAGAAAAGTGAAACAGAAAAATATACAGAGAACCAACAGTGAAGGGAAGGAAACTAAGACTCAAATCAATGATTTGGAACAGAGGAGAAAATAAACATTCAACCAGGACAGAATGAAGAAACAAGAATTTTTTTAAAAAGGAGGAGAGGCCTAGGAACCTCTGGGAGAACTGTAATCATTCCAACGTCCAAATCATAGGTGTGCCAGAAGGAGAAGAGGAAGAGCAAGAAATTGAAAATTTATTTGAAAAAATAATGAAGGAACACTTCCCCAATCTGGCAAAGGAAAGAGACTTTCCAGAAGTCCAGGAAGCTCAGAGAGTCTCAAAGAAATTGGACCCAAAGAGGAACACACCAAGATACATCATAATTATATAATCCAAGATTAAAATAAGGAGAGAATCTTGAAAGCTGCAAGAGAAAAGGAGACAGTTACCTACAAAGGAGTTCCCTGAAGACTAACAGCTGATTTCTCAAAAAAAAATCTTAAGGCAACAGGGGGCTGGAAAGAAGTATTCAAAGTCTTAAAAGGCAAGGACCTACATCCAAGACTACTCTATCCAGCAAAACTATCATTTAGAATGAAAGGGCAGAGAAAGTGCTTCTGAGTAAGGTCAAGCTAAAGGAGTTCATTATCATCAAGCCCTTATATGAAATGTTAAAGGCACTTACCTAAGAAAAAGAAGACCAAAACTATGAACAGTAAAATTACAACAATCTCAAAACTATCAATAACTGAACCTAAAATAAAAACAATAATAAAAACAAACTAAGCAAACAACTAGAACAGAAACAGAATCATAGAAATAGAGATCACATGGAGGGTTATCAACAGAAAGGGGGAGGAAGGAAAATGGGGGAAAAGGTACAGGGAATAAGAAGCATAAATGGTAGGTACAAAATACAGAGGTGCTGGTTTAGAATAGTATAGGAAATACAGAAGCCAAAGAACTTACATGTACAACCCATGGACATGAACTAAAGGGGGTGAATGCTTGTAGGAGGGGGTTGCCTAGCAGCGGGAGATAAATGGGAGACATAAATGGGTCAACTAATAGCATAATCAATAAAATATACTTTAAAAAGGAAAATATATATATATAAATAAACTGATGAGCTATAGATTGAACATACAAAAAATGTTTACTGAATTCCCAATCTGTTAATCAAAAATAAAAATTAATTAGCTGCTGACCAGGTTACCAAATGATAAGCATAAAAGAGCAGATCAAGCTTCAGAAGAAATTGAGGCATTACCTAAATATGCCACTTTTTAATAAATAGCACTAGCTATACAGACACATTGGTCTTTATGCATACTTTGCTCTGCACTATTCTATGCAGTTCAAATGATTTTCAATTCACATTGAAAATTCCAGTTTGAAAGGTAAAATACAATATATCCCATTCTTTTATGCTTGGTCAAATTTGTTTAAAATAAGATAAAAGTTAGCCTTTATTCAAATTATCTAATAAGTGAAATAATACATGAAGATTTTTTGCTTGTATGCATTCACCCTAGTTAGAAATATATGTCAAACAATATGCAAAATTCTATTTTAGAGAGATTGATATTTTAACTAATGTGATTAATGCTGTTGTATCATTTACCAATTCAGATGACACTGGCCTGAGAATTTGGTGGAGTCCCAGGCTTAAATTATCAGGAGGGAAAATGGAGAGGAGAAGTGGGGTTTAGAAATATATCAATAAAATCAGCAAAATAAGAAAGAGAGAAAAGCACAGAATCCAGAAAGTGGAGTCAAGGTTGGAATCATGCAGTAGCTGATGAGCACACTGGAAAAGACACCAACTGTTGTTGTGAGACCTGTTTACACTGTTGTAAATTATTTAGAATTCTAAAAATCTTTTATTCACAGGCTACATCCACTGAGATTTGCCGCTTTATATATTAAAACAAAGAAAACTCAAAAATATGTATTAATCATTTGAAAATGACAATAAGCCCATAACATGTTAACATAGATAACGTATTTTTGAAAAATAATTATATTTTTCAAAACAGAAGATCATAGCAAGAGCAGTATCACTGTTTTACATTTCTGCAAATCTCATAGTCTGGCTTATTATAAGACAACAAGATTCTCATATTTCTTTCTGCATTGAATTTATTTCTATATCATAACTTGGGTAGCCTTTGTACACCCATTAGAGAATGGATAGTTCAAAAGGTAAATAATACCTTTAAATTGTTATGCAAACAATTTTAACTTCACAGGCTCTCTCTCAACAAAGTCTTGAGGACCCCCAAGGGTCCCAGAACTATACTTTGAAGATGACTGTATTTAGACAAACATATTTTTAAAGGTAGTAAACAAAGGTAATATACAGACCAGCATGAAAACAAAGCCCATAACCAGCTGGCTCAGATTCTAAATCTATGAATTCTAGGCTTCAACAGAATTAGCACTTTAATGGGGACAAGCCTGTAGAAACAATTATCCATTATCCTATTTCTGGAAGTAAATATAGAATCAACTCTATAAAATTTCTTCCAGGTGATCATGGAATTGCAAGCACCAGCAGGAAAAAACTGCTTCTGCATGCATAAAACAGAGATTGTACTGACAAACCAACAGAACAATCTACTGAAATGATTACATAATCAAGATTAGGTCATCGCTTACTTCATTACAATAATTATGTTAAGATAATAAAAAGCATTGCTGAGGAACAGCTCTTTCCTTAGAGCTATAAAAATAAAGTGGACATCAACATATTTAGAACAGTACACAGTACTCCTTTCTGGAGACAGAGCATGAACCAAAAGCTTCTTATAGTCTCCTCCAGACTTCTGATTCTTTGAGTATTTTTATCCCATTGAAATCAGCTCTGACACATCTAACATTTCCCCTTTTACATACTTTTCTACTTCGTGTACAATAATTGCTCTAAATCATCTCTATTTACAGTGTTTTCCTTGTTTTTTCCCCCCTCAATCCTTCTGTTCTTATTCTTTTGGTTCCAATTCCAACCCCTACTCTTATTCCTGTTTCATCATGTTCATTCACTATTCCTATGCCTCTCCAAACATTTATACCAGAGTTTCTATTTTGAAATAGAAAAAATATAATTATATTCTTTTGCATTATAAAGATAATACAAACCCAAACTATGAATAAGCTGAAAGAGAAAAGGGAAAATACAATGGCTTCAAATGCCAAAACAATTTGAAATGGACACTTGAACATTACTTTGAGAGCAAAACATTTAAGTTATTTTAGTATTTTATGGTCTGCTTATATCATCAACTACTCACTTGTTTTCTCTCAGTCTATAAGCCCTGGGGAGGGAAAACAATGATAAATCAAAATTTGTCCTGGATGAATATACATAAATGACTTGATAAGGATGCCCCCAAAATAAGATTATTTACCACCTTCTTAGGAAAAAAAGAGATCATCAAGAAATGGAGTTTAACTTTTGCATTATACAGTCAGTTAAAAATTTCTAAATCAGCCAAAGACTGTAACTAAGCAACATGAATCTTCACTGTGCTCAAAAGGGGGGCCGCCAAGCATTAGTAGCCTCATTTCTCACTGAAAGCTTTGACAAATTTCTACCACATTTTATATAATTGTAGGAGAGGAAGTACCAGATTAGATCTGATTTGCTGTTATAATGGAATTTTTTCCCACATAAGCTAATGATGCAAAGCTATATTTAACCCTTCAAAAGTCACCCTCCAGCACTCACTGTATATTCTGATTGCTTCTCATATCTAAAATTAGACAAGTAGCAATTTCTCTTCTACTGAATGTGACAAAAGCAAAGGTTTGATAGGTAGAGACTTTCTTTTTCTGATTGGCTCCATTACAAATTTAGCGACATACTCCAAATCTGTTCACTAACTTATTTCATCAAATATTCACTCAATGAATTGAAAAGATCAAGAAAGTCTGATACCTGGAGCTCATATCCATTGGTGTGCATGAGTCAGCCCTCTTGTCCCTCTAGCCCAGCTGCATTTGATAGAGATCTCCTACTGTAAGCTCAGCCCTCCTCTAACCCAGAAAAGTTTGGCAGCATTTTACATGTTTTGTCTTCAGCAATGATTATAATCTAAAATTTATTTATATATTATCATAATCATAAAGGATACCCTTGCATTCTTATACCAAGTGAGCTGCAATCCTCTATATTCAACTTATTCAAATTTGGTTGATTCCTACATTCTGATTTGTATTCTTAACTCCCTGCTGAAAGTTAGTCCCTTTCCTTAACACGTGCCCTCTTAGCTGATGTCCAGAAAATGTATAGCCCTCCTTAACTTGTATTTAAGGAGATGGATCTTATCCCTTAGGTCCTGTATCAAACTGGATACTCCTACCATTCTAAGTCACTACCATCCATTGAACCAACAGTATCACCACCAGAAGAAACTTCTGCTGCTGCTACCCTCACACCTGCAAGATGGAACTTGTTGTACAGTGATCCTAATCCAAATTTGTATGTGAGATTTTCATGTCCTCTTCAAAATTTGTTTTGGCCATTAAAGAGCTAGAACAGTTCTTATTTGGTCTATACCTAATTTCCCACGTAAATAAGATTCCAGCACACCTCTTGACTGAACTCCCATAGGTAGAACCATAACAACACTAACATGATCATCCCATGAGCCACGGCCAGTAATACTCTTTCCAAACAACCATTTATCACCTATACCACATTCCTATAGTTTAAATTCCTGAGCTACCATTTGCTAGTTTTTATGACCTTAGTCAAATTAATTAAAACTACTCTGAGTTTCAGTTTCCTCATCTAGAAAATAGGAATAACAATAGCATCTAATCCACAGGGAAACTAAGTGTTAAATCAATGTTTTCATTATTTTTAAATAACTATTTTCATATGCAGAGATTGAAAAACAAACTTATATAAATTCAACATTTTGATTTGGGGATTTCATAGACTCTTTGGACTAGGGCTAAAGAAAACTTAATTACCAGCACATTTTATCAAATATATTTGTGCCTTCACCTATACCACTCATGAATAAGATCTTGTAAGAGTTTTTATTTTTTAAACATTTTATGTAGTTCACACAGTTGATAAAGTAGGAAGCTATAAATCAAGACAATGATTTTATATGATAGACAGATGATAGCCAGATAGATAGATAAAGTTTATTTATCTTGAAAAGGCACTCAGAGCTCCCCTTTTACATTCTAATTCAAATACTTCAAAGGACCCGATATTAGATCAAAAGGTTCAAGAAGACTGATGATATAATTCAGTGACATGGAATGTATACACAGGAATGTAATTCAGTAGATACCAAATACCATAACCTTCTCATAGTTGAAATACGGTTTATCTACTACTGTATGTGTGTGTGTGTGTGTGTGTGTGTGTGTGTGTGTATATATATATATATATATATAATTTCTTCATAAGCAAAACAAGCAAATCATATTGAAGGAAAAAAATAATGATACTTCTTTGTATTGCCTTCTTATGGCTCAGTTTATCTCAGATTTGCAATCTAATGTCAACTAAATGCCTTTTGGCTTTGTCTTTTCATTTCCATCAAAATTAATTATGTCCTGCCTCATCATCCCCAACCTACTTAACAAGTAAATAAAAATCAAATCCCAGGAGCTAGCTTAGATGAAGGTGGCAATGACAAATAGTAGTTTGCTTTATCATTATCATAGAAAAAAATCTAAAAGCTCAGGTTTGGCAGGCATATCCACATGTAGTGTGAAAATTCAAGGCATTGCCAACGTAAGAACAATGAGTACTGCTTTTGGATGGAAACACTTCTTAGTGGTTCCCTTTACAATGTACTAGCAGTATAATACCTTAGGGCTGCAGAGACAATTATAGCCAATGTTGCATACAATTTTGATGAGCCCTGCAAAATTCTGTCAAGTGGTACATTTCTTCTTCTTCTAAAGATTATTTTTTTTTACTTACTTATTTTTAGAGCAAGGCAAAGGAAAGGAAAACAGAGAGGTAAAGAAATATTGATGTGAGAAAGAAGCACTGAATGGCTGGCTCTCCTCTGTGCCCCAGTCGGGGACTGAACCCACAACCCAGGCATGTGCCCTAACCAGGAATCAAATCAGCAACGTTTTGATTTGCAGGATGATGCCCAACCAACTGATCCACACCAGTCAGGGTTCAAGTGGTACCTTTTGTTGTTGAAAATACTAAAGCCTATAGCATCCTCAACTGGTAATAGTGATTGAACAAATCTGACATTTAAATATAAAATTTTCTGTTTTAAAATATGCATTCTCAATTTTTGAACAATTATTGTTAAAAAGTTCAAGTTAAAACCACAATGAGATATCACCTCACACCTGTCGGAATGGCTATTATCAATAAATTAACAAACAACAAAGTGCTGGTGAGGATGTGGAGAAAGAGGAACACTGGTGCATTTTGGTGGGGATGCAAACTGGTGCAAACCACTGTGGAAAGCAGTATGGAGTTACCTCAAAAAATTAAAAATGGAATGGCCTTATGACCCAGTGATTACACTTCTAGGAATTTATCCAATGAAACCCAAAATGCTAATTTGAAAAAATATATGCACCCCTATGTTAATTGCAGCATTATTTACAATAGCCAAGATTTGGAAGCAGCCCAAGTGTCTATCAGTAGATGAGTGGATAAGCAGTTATGGTACATTTACACAATGGAATACTACTCAGCCATAAAAAGAAGAAGGAAATTTTACCATTTGTGACAGTACGAATGGACCTGAAGAACATCATGCAAAGTAAAATTAACATTAGCTTGAAAAAAAGTACCATGTAATTTTACTCATATGTGGAATATAATGAACAGATGAATTAACAAGCAAAATAGAGACAGACTCATAGATAGAGAGCAGGCTGACAGCTCTGGGGATGGTTGGGAGGATGGAGGGATGGAGCAAAAAGAAAAAAGAGAAAGAACTCATGAACACAGATAACAGTGTGGTGACTGAAGTGGGGTGGGGGTAGGTGGAGGTGGAAGAGGGTATGAGGGGATAAATAATGGAGAAATATAGTAAAAATAAAAAATAAGCAAACCCATTTTTTTAAAAAAGCAATAAAATAAAGGAAATGCATTATAAAAAAATTCCCACTTATATTGAACAAAACAGAACTTCTTACTATCCAGGTGGTTTGCTAATAAATCACAGCCTAGGCTCTGAGTCCTTTTAGAAAAAATATAAATATCCACATACTAGCTATTTTCATATTTATTTTTTTAATTTTTATTTTATTGATTATGACATTACAGTTGTTCTATTCCCCCCCTTCATTCCCCTCCACCCCTACCATTCCCCCCCTTTAGTTTATGACCATGTGTCTCGAGTTCTTTGGATTCTCTATTTCCCGTACTATTCTTGCCCTCCCCCTATCTATTTTCTACCTACCATCTATGCTACTTATTTTCTGTACCTTCTCCCCCCTTCTCCTCCCACTCCCCTGTTGCTAATCCTCTATGAATCTTCATTTTTATGGTTCTGCTCCTGATCTAGCTGTCCTTTTAGCTTGCTTTTGTTTTAGATGTGGTTATTAATAACTGTGTGTTTGCTGTCCTTTCACTGTTCATCTTTTTTATCTTCTTTTTCTTAGGTAAGTCCCTTTAACATTTCATATAATAAGGGCTTAGTGATGATGAACTCCTTGAATTTGATCTTATCTGAGAAGCTCCTTATTTGTCCTTCCATTCTAAATGAAAGCTTTGCTGGATAGAGCAATCTTGGAAGTAGGTCTTTGGATTTCATGACTTGGAATACCTCTTTCCAGCCTCTTCTTGCCTGTAAGGTCTCTCTTGAGAAATCAGCTGACAGTCTGATGGGAACTCCTTTGTAGGTGACTGTCCCCTTATCTCTTGCTGCTTCTAGGATTCTCTCCTTCATTTTAATCTTGGCTAATGTAATTATGATGTGCCTTGGTGTGTTTCTTCTTGGGTCCAACTTCTTTGGGACTCTCTGAGCTTCCTGGATTTCCTGGAAGTCTATTTCCTTTGCCAGATTGGGAAGTTCTCCTTTATTATTTGTTCAAATAAGTTTTCCACTTGTGGCTGTTCCTTTCCCCCTTCTGGTACCCCTATAATTCAGATGTTGGAGCGTTTAAAGATGTCCTGGAGGTTCCTAAGTCTCTCCTCATTTTTTTTTAATTCTTGTTTCTTCATTCTTTTCTGTTTGGTCATTTTTATCCTCCTTCTGGTCCACTCCTTTTATTTGAGTCCCAGTTTTCTTTCCATTACTATTGGTTTCCTGTGCATTTCCATTCATTTCAATTAGTTTAACCTTCATATGTTCCTCTAATTTTTGACTAAAATCAACCAGTTCTGTGAGCATCCTTATCACCAGTGTTTTGAACTGTGCATCTGAAAGTTTTGCTATTTCTTCGTCACTTAGATTTATGGGCTCTGGGGCTTTGAGATCTTCTTGAGCCATTTTTGGTCTGTTCACGCCCATTAAGTATGAGGAGCGGAGCCTTAAGGACGGGGTGGGGCCTCCAGGGCAGGGTCACTGGGTTGTGATGCTGTATGTGGGGGCGTGGTCAGAGTGGGGAAATGGTGGCGCTCTCTGCTGCCTCCTGTCACTGGGACCCACTTGGTCCCGTCTCACTGCCCACTCCCTCACTGGTCTATCTGTGCAGGAATGCGCCAGCATAGTCAACCCGCTGCCCTTCACCCTCACCAGGTCCACTGGTTGTTCACTGGGTTGGGCTCAGTAGGTCGCTCACTGGGTTTGCCCTTTGCAACCCCATGCCTGGGATCCGTGCACCTGAGTCTGTCTGACCGAGTTTTCCTGTGCAACCCCGCTCTGCCAGCTGCTGGTTTCGCCCCTCTTACCAGTCAGGCTGAATTTGTTGTTATCAGACTTCCGAAAAGTTCAATGTTCTGTGTTCTGGCTGTGTTTTCTGTTGCTAATATTTTGTTGTCTCTAAACTTGGTTATGTGAGAAAGCACAGTGTCTCCACCTATGCCTCCATCTTGGCAGAAGTCCGCTATTTTCATATTTAAAAATAGTTATCAGATCATCCATGGGCTTTCTCTTCCATGGAAAACCTTCTTGATTTCTTTGATTCTTAAAAAAACAAGGTTTTGAAGTTTGTAGTAGTACTATTTTTTCTCTTCTGAATGGGATTCAAATTTTATATTGAGTTTCATCTCAGTATGTTAACTATATATATTCTATATTCAATGTAGAATATAAATATATAGAACACATTCTATACTCAATTTCTATATTCCTTCTTGTACTATTTTAGGTATTTTCTCTAAGCTTAGAATAGTGGCATATGAACCTCTCAATACCCAGAGAACAACCTAAGACTAAGTTGGCTTCTACTCTTGTTTTGCAACTATATCACACTGTTGACTCAACTATTCTCCCAAATACTTCACAAGTGCTACAACTAAAACATATCATTCTTCTTATGCTTAAAAAACACAGGTTTTTGATTCACATTCAGGATCTTACCATTGCTCCTACTAAGTTTCATCTTGATAAAGATGTCCATTTCTCCAACTTAGCATTATCCTTTTAGTCTACGATTTTTAACTTTCAATGAATTTGTTATTACTAATCACTCATTTCCTACATCATTATTCAGAGAATGATGAACATTTTGATCAGCACAAAGCTCTAAATAAAATTCTATTAAAAAGTACTACAACCTTTGCTGCAAGTTAATTTAACATCAATCCATGCAATCACTCACTTCCTTTTTTGATGTTACGTTTAATTGATTTTTTTTAGATTTTATTGTTGTTCAAGTACAGTTGTCTCCATTTTTCCGCTACCACTTTGTCCTCCTACTCCCCCCAACTTCTACCCTCAATCCTTCCCCGCTTTGGCTTTGTGCATGGGTCCTTTATATATGTTCCTTGACAACCCTTTCCCTTCTTTTCCCAGTTATCCCCCTCCCCCTTCCCTCTGGTTACTGTCAGTTTGTTCTTTATTTTTATGTCTGTGGTTATATTTTGCTTGCTTGTTTGATTTGTTGATTATATTCCACTTAAAGGTGAGATCATATGGTATTTGTCTTTCACCACCTGGCTTATTTCACTGAGCATAATGCTCTCCAGTTCCATCCATGCTATCAAGAAGGGTAGGAGCTCCTTATTTCTTTCTGCTGAGTAGTATTCCATTGTGTAAATGTACCACAGGTTCTTGATTCACTCATTTACTGATGGTCACCTAGGTTGCTTCCAGTACATATTTCACAGATATAGAACAAACATTTCAAAAATTGATATGGAACCATAAATGACCCCAAATGGCTGCAGAAATCTTGAGAAAGAAAAACAAAATAGGTGGGATAACCATATCTGACATCTAACTATATTACAAGGCCATAGTAATCAGAAGCCTGGGGCTGGCATACAGAGCAATGTCTGGAACAGACAGACAGAGCAATGGAACAGAATAGAGAGCCCAGAAATAAACCCAAGTCTTTATGGTCAATTAATATTCAACAAAGGGAGCATAAGCATAAAATGGAGTAAAAATAGCCTCTTTGACAAATGGTATTGGGAGATCTGGAAAACTACATGAAAAAAAATGAAACTCAACTACCAACTTACAGTATACACAAAAATAAATTCAAGATGGATAAAAGAATTAAATATAAGTTGTGATACCATAAAAGTCTTAGAGGAGAACATAGGCGGGAAATTCTCCGTTATTCCATGCAGCAATATTTTCACCAATATGTCCCCTAGAGCAAGGGGTGTAAAGGAAAGAATAAACAAGCATTTCCTATGTATAGCCTTAAATTTAAACACAAATCTATAGCTTATAGAAATTTGAATTTCTCTCTTCACCGAGAGAGATGTTAGATTTTCCCAGAAACTACTTAATGGACCATATCTTAGGCGGTACCTGTCATAAGGCAATATCCAGTAATCTCTGCTACCCAATTCCTAAAGTTAAAATTGTAGACTGTAATCTAAAACCCCTGTACATGTACACTTCTTCTAAATTGATTTATCTGGTTATATGTGTCCTAGAAGAAAACAAGTACAAGATAACAGCATTAAAAAACATGTGCTCTAGCTCTAGAATCAGACAAATCTGAATTCTAATTACAGCCCTACCTACTACTAATTGTGTGATTGATTCTAGGCAAGTTATTTAACCATTTTGGCCTAGCTATCTCATTGGTAAAATGTGGACTATAAAGATTATATTAATACATGTAAAACACATAAAATGATGCACATAAAACAATTCTTGACCCAAAGTAAGCACTACTGAATAGTTGCAGCCATTGTATTAATATGAATGCAAAACTTTATAAGATTCTGGTAAAATTTTTTGAGTTGAAACATGTCAAATCCATCCATACTCTTTACTATGGACTCATCTACTTCCTACTGTAACCTTTGATTTGGGGCATTTTATTTGTCTGCATTAGCAATCCTTACTGTGAGCCAAATGGAAAAAGGAGTCAATATAGCAATACATCCACCACCTTCTCAAAAATACTCTCAAGGTTCTTCAAATTGATGCTCTCCACCCTCTTCTTCAACATCTCTATAAAGTTCTAGATAGAGGCACCACTAACAATGAAAAGATAGATTTTTCTTTCCAGGCAGCATTGCTCTCTCCCTTATTACCTATTCACCTTACACAAATAGTGAGCTAGCTTACTCAAATCACTCTGCACATACTTCCCACAGTCATAAATTTCACTTCTCAAAATTAAAAGGGTTCACTTTCAATTAAAAGAAAATTGGCTGCTTCTCATCAATTCTCTACTTGTTTACTAAATAAATTTCTAAAAAGACTTTCTCGTATAGTATCACTTTTCCCTATATACCCAAATTATCATCAATCCTTAAACCATATTAGAGAACTGGCTTATTTTCTTTAATATAACTCACAGGTATCATTCCATATTAATGAACAAAGAATGATATCATCATTTCAAATAGTAATGTAGTAATGTATTTTTTGGCCGCATCATAATTTATTTAGCCAATTTTTCATCATTGTGCATTTGTTTCCAAATTTAACTACAATACATAACACTAGGATAAATAGTCTAGTACATACATATTTATGCCAATTTCTGAGTATTTTAGGTAAATTATTCAAAGCAGAAGTAGAAAAAAACAAATAGAATAAAAAAGTATGCTCTTTTTAATGGTGATACACTTATAGCATTGTTCCAGAAAGTTCGATAACAATTCACATCCATATGAAAAAATGCATGAGAATGTCCATTTCGCAAAATCTTTATCAATACTAAACATTATTTGTTTTTACTATTTGCCAACCCAATAGGTAATACACTTGTGAAAGATATATGAAGACTTGTTTTTTAAGGTAGGGGTCATTTATTCCTATGTCTCAAAAATTAATGTATGTCATTTTAGTCTTTCGGCAAAGCTAGTAGGTGAAAAAATTGGAGTCAACTGATACATTTTTTGAGGTTGCAATGTGCAATTGTTTCCTTTGTTTTTATGAACAATTACTTTACTATTTTTAATTGAATTTATTGGAGGTACATTATTAATAATATCATATAGGTTTCAGGTGCACAATTCTATAATACATCATATGCTTATTGTACTAAGTGTTCATCACCCCAAGTAAAGTCTCCCTCCATCACCATTTATCCTTCTTATGGTATCCCCTTTACCCCCAACCCCTCTTCCTCTATGGTAATCATCATGCTGTTGTCTGTGTCTATGAGGGTTTTTTTTTACTTAATACTTTCACCTTTCTCACCCAGCCCCCCAAATTTTCCTCCCTCTAACAGCTGTCAGTCTGTTTTCTGTATCTATGAGTCTGTTTTTATTTCTTTTTAGTTTATTTTATTCATTAGATTCCACATGTGAATGAAATCATATAATATTTGTCTTTCTCTGACTGTCTTACTTCACATAGCATAATGTTCTCCAGGCCCATCCACACTGTGACAAAAAGGAAGATATCCGTATTTTTTTAGAGCTGAATAGTATTCCATTGTGTAAATGTACCACAGTTTCTTTTTTAATCCACTCATCTACTGATGGACATTTGGGCTGCTTTCTAATCTTGGCTATTGTAAATAACACTGCAGTGAACAGAGAGGTGCATTTATTCTTTTGAATCAATATTTCTGATTTCTTTGGATATATTCCCAAAGGTGAAATTGCTGGGTCATTTGGCAGTATCATTTTTAAATTTTTGAGATATCTCCATACTGCTTTCCACAGTGTTTGCTCCAATCTGCATTCCCACCAACATGCAGAATTTTTGCAACATCCTTGACAACACCTGCTGTTTGTTGATTTATTGATGATGGCCATTCTGACAGGTGTGAGCTAATATCTCACTGCAGTTTTAATTTGCATTTCTCTGATGATTAGTGGCGTTGAGCATATTTTCATATGTTTATTGATCCTCTTTGGAAAAGTATCTATTCAGGTTCTTTGCCAGTTTTTAGTTGTAATGTTTGGTTGTTTGGTGTTGAGTTGTATAAGTTCTTTATAAATTTTGGAAATCAGTTGCATTTTTATATGCCAATAATGACCTATCAGAAAGTAAAACTAAGAAAACAGTCTCATTCACAATTGCTTCAAAAAATTATAAACTATGTAGGAATAAATTTAACAAAGGATGTAAAAGACCTCTACTCAGAAAATTATGACACTGACAAAAGAAATTGAAGAAGATAAAAATAAGTGGAAGCTTATACCACGTTTATGGATAGGAAGGATTAACATCATTAAAATGTCCATACTACCCAAAGTTATTTATGGATTCAACACAATTCCTATTAAGATACCAATGGCATATTTCACAGAACTAGAACAAATATTCCAAAAATTTATATGGAGCCACAAAAAGCCCAAATAACCACAGCAACCTTAGGAAAAAGGAACAAAGTTTGAGAAATCATGCTATCTGGTATCAAACTATACTTCAAGGCCATAGTAATCAAAACAGCATAATACAACATAGGAGCAGACATGAATCAATGAAACAGAATAGAGAGAGCCCAGAAATGAACTCGTGCCTTTATTATCAATTACTATTTGACAAAGGAGGTAAAAACATACAATGAGGTAAAGATAGTCTATTGAATAAATGATGTTGGCAAAATTCGACAAATGTGTATAACAAAATGAAACCAGATCATCTTCTCATACTATACACAAGAATAACCTCAAAATGAATTAAAGACCTAAATGTTTGGCTTAAAACCATAAAAATTCTAGAAGAAAATAAGAGCAGTAAAATCTAGGACATTTCACATAGCAAAATTTTTTATGATATATCACCTCTGGCAAGGGAAACAAAAGAAAAAATAAACAAATGGGACTACATCAAGCTAACAAGGTTTTATACAGCAAAGAAAACCATCAACAACAAAAAAAGAAAATCCACTGAAGAGGAGAACATATTCACCAATGATACATCTGATAAGAGGTTAATGTCTAAAATTTATTTAAAAATTCAAATGACATATTTTTAAGTTCTCTGGCTCCCTCTAGAATGAAATAGTTTTCTTTAAATTTCAGAGAACTTCTGTCTTGGTGAGGAGTGCATCTGAAGCCCTAGAACAGTGCTTAGCATATAGCAGGTGCTAATAAATGTACATTGAATAAATGAAAAGAAATGCATTTTTATTCTATTAATCTATTAGGAAAGGTATTCCATGGAAAAGAAAACAGAGAAGCCCACTATACCTAATTAGAGAGGAGTAAACTAAAGTCAGAATTGGGGAGCATGAGACAGTGTAGAAATAGTGGTCTAGGATGTAAACAGAACCCAACACACAAGCTAGCTTTCACTGGGCATAAGAAAAAATATATAGTATTCTAGTATTTATTTGTTTGTTTGTTTATCTGTCTGTTTATTTATTTATTTTTAGTTATTGCAATATTTTTATTTTTTATTGTTGTTCAAGTACAGATTTTAAACTTTCCCACCAGAGATAAGATTCCCCTCTCCTTCTCCTCTCCCTATCCTCTCTCCCTCTCTAACCCCAACCACAAGGTGGCGACAGCCACTGGTGAACTCACTAACTTGTTGGAAACATCTTTCTCTGAATAAAATAGCCACCTTCCCCTTAACTGAGCACACCTCAGTACAGTTATTTTGAAATAGTGATTCCTAACCCTAGTTTTGGAACAATTGCAGAATATCTAGTTCAAATAACTGAGGAGCACAGTAAAAAACTGAAAAATATACTTAATTTCTATTAATTATAGAAAGAAGGACTATGTAACAAAAATCAAGGAAGTTAGGGCTTCACTACTTCAAAAACAAATAGGGACCCATATAGCAGTATAAGGACCTCTTTTGGCTAAGCTTAGTAAAGCAGGGATACTTGACTGACCAGAAGATGTTTAGCATAGAATAAAGTAGACTTAAAAGCTGACCAACAGCAGTCTTCAGATGTCTGAATGGCTACTACGAAGAAAAGAGTTCACTTTCTTTTCGTAAACTCCACGGACAAATCAAAAGCAATAGGGAGGCCATGTAACAACACCATGCACTGCCTCCATTTATTCAACCAATGCATCAGGCACTGTGGTAGGCACCAGTGCATACCTCATCATTGCCCTGCCTTCATGTAGGTGTGACTTCACATCATTCACATTTTGTATTGGTAATGAGAAAACAGAAAAGTTTTAGTATGAAAACAATGGAAATTTAAATATCTGGAAGATTACTAAAATCACTCGTAGCTACTCCATTTTTACTTTTTTCAGTGTAAAGAATTAAAATAGTTTGCAGGTTTCTCATTATTTATATTTTCAACTGAATTAATATGGTAGATCATAACAATGTTTTCATATGCCAAAATTCATTTCAATTTTATCCTTGAACATCCCTTAGTGCTTTTAAAGGCAGTGCTACTAATTTAACTATATGAGGAAATTGAAAAATTTGAACATTTCCAATAATCTGTGTGCTTTTTCTTTGCTATATACTAGCCATATTCCAGAACATAACTGTCCACTATATTGTCCAATATGGTAGCCACTAGTTACATGTGGTTATTACACATTTGAAATCAGGTTAGTGAGGTCAAGGACCTAAATTCTTAATTTCAATTAATTTTAATTGATTTACAGTTCAATAGCTGTTATGTGGCTAGTGGTTACCACATTGGACAGCACAGTTCTAGAGACAGGTGAACAATAATATTTGTAAAGCAGAACGCTTCTCGAAAAAAGAAAAGCAATAGTGAGACTGCAGTGCTCAAATGAAAAGTAACATACAGCTATTTCTAAATAATTTCACTCAGTCACACCAGAAAAATACTCTAAACCCTGAAGTAGCCGAAGAGTAATCTATATTCTCTATATAAGAGGGCTTTCAAAAGAGAATAGCTCCTGCTTTCTTTAGACTTTTGCATTAGATATCTTTTCTTGTGTTCTAAATGATATCCTTTCTTACATTTTTAACTTTTAAAAATATGTTTTTAGAGATTCATTAACATATCTAATAAAGTAGTAAGGACTTACAAGTAGATTCTCACCCAATATATTCAGTAGAAAAAAAAAGAGGTATTGGAAAAACATCTTAGAGTAGTACACAAAACCATTGGCAGAGCTCATGTCCCAGCCATGCCAGTGACTACAGACAGAGCAGTAAGGCTGATAACCTCCTGAAGTGGTCTCCAGAGCAGAAGACATAGGAAGTTAATTGGCAGTGAGGAGAAAATACTAGAACTTCTACTTACAGTGAAGTTTTTATGAAAAAAATAAGTAAATTAAGCTTTACTAATACTTAAGACTTGGATCGCCAAGAACGCCCTCAGTGGGTGCACATGTCATATGACCATAATGTTGATAAGGCACCTGAGGTGTCCTGAAGGAAAAGGGGGAGCTTCAAGATAAAAACACTGATAGTAGTTACTTGGTTCCTTCATTTGCTTTTAAATTTCAATTTCTTGCAATTTATACTTGACCATCTAAGTGAATTTATAGAGTATATTATTTAAAATTGTAAAATACTTATAATTCTTCATGAGATGCTGTGCAACCTGGAAAATCTTTTCCACATAAAGATTTTCTGATTATCTCAAAGTGAACTACTTGTGTCTAAACTCAAAGATTAGTTATGCATTGTTCTTTACAAAAAAAAAAGAGAAATGTTCCCAATTTGCTGACCTGCCCTGCAATGACAAGTGGTTGTCAGCAGTGTTTATACAGCAGGTATTTAAAAAATATATCTAAGCTGTTCTTTCGAAGGAAAAGTGACATTTAAATAATCCATGAGTAAGCCTTTTGAAGTGAACGTTTTGAAAATGGATATTTGGAAGTGTTTTCAGTGCTATGTGGGTTTTGTTGCCAAAAACTACAAATACTCACATAGCCATATAGTTTAAACCTGGAAATAAAATGTCCTAATTTGTTTGAAAATATCCCTTGTAAAAGTTGGAGTGAATTTTTAACTTATTTCCTTTAAAATATTAAAATGTTCAGCTTTTCAATTAGTTTGCAGGGACCAATTGACATCAGATAAGATGAAAAATTACCAGCTGTATTTCTGCAAAAACCTTTGCAAAATTGGTAGATCAAACTGAAAAATGAGCTCTGTGATTTAGCAAACACAGTCAGCAACTTACTTCTTCAATTTGAAATGACATATACTTGTGAGGGATTTTTTCTACTATGACACACATGAAAACTAAGTATAAAAATAAACTGAACTTAGAGACTTCTGAATCACTACATTACTAAGTATTAAACTAAGATTTTATTTTTTATTTTTTTAAAGATTTTTAAAATTTATCTGTAGAGGGGAAGGGGAGGTGAGAGGGAGAGAAATATCAATGTACGGTTGCCTCTCGTGGGTCCCCTGCTGGGCACTGGCCTGCAACCCAGGCATGTGCCCTGACTGGGAATAGAACCATGGTAGTTTGATTCGCAGGCCTGCACTCAATCCACTGAGCTACACCAGCCAGGGATAAACTAAGATTTTAAAATGATGAAGTACAGCCAATCAAAACACTCTCACTAAAAATTTTGCAAAAATTGCAATCAGTTGCATTGTTCACATTAAAGATACACTTATTTTATCAAATATAATCTACATTAAAATATTATTTCATCTTTATCTTCAACCTGATTACATTTTTTAATTTATAATATATAGAATATATAATAAAAGATGAATATATAATTTGTAGGTAAAAACATACACATACTATGGATGGATGTATAAAGCATTTTTACTAATAAAATGTAATCAGAAAGTTTCAAGGATTTTGTCCTTATATTTCCTACTTCAAACAATGATTAAAATATTTTTCTTATAATGGAAACAAAGCAAAAGAATACTTTTAAAACAAAACAGGCATCCATTTATTATAATGTTTTAAATACACTATTCTATAAGAGAAGACTTGTGTACTCAAAGCAAACAAGGATATGAAAACAGGTGAAGAATTATTTAGTTGGACACTGACAACATGACAGGCCCGTGCTGCCGTGAACCACCTCAGTTACATAAAAGCAGTCAGAAGAATCCTGCAATCCAGGTCAGGTTGTTGATTCAGATTTTGTTTTCCTGTGCCCTTCAAAAAATACTTAGTGGCCTCAGAGACTCTATAATGATCCATACCCACTAAGTAATTATTTTGCTTACAAACCATTCCATGCCTTTTAAAAATACTCCTAAGGCTTTTGTCATTGGTCATATACCACTTGCTCCCAACATCAGACTTGCTATTCTGGTTTAAGACACCTTGGAGGCTGAAAATCAACACACTGGAAAAATTTTTAAGTGAAAAGTTTGCCTCAGTTACAACCTTAAAATCGATAACGTCCTCTACCCTTTAACTAGAGGCCATCCTCTAACAAGATAAGAATGTTAAGCATTGGCAAGATAAAACCCACAGTGTACAGGATGACTGTCTCTGTTTCTAATGATATGGATGTTCTCAAAGGCTGGCCTCTACACCCCATAAATATGACTCAGGTCAATTACTTCCCAAAATAAACCAATTTACACAGTGACTCTTAGGGTCTATAATAGATTTGTGACAAGAAACAAAGGAGAGCCAGTACAGGTGAAAAATAACCTGAAGAAGAGATTTTTCTTTCTGTTTTCCAGAGCAATGAAACCTTCAAGAGAAGCCAGTTCCTAGTCTCCAACTTGCTCCAGTACAGGGAGGGAGTTGAAAGACTATTGCTGGTCACGAAACTAAGGATATGGTATGAACTGTTGCAGGTGCCCTGAGTAACCAGCACCAACTACAGGACCTTAGAGAAGCCCAACCAAAAAGTGTGAAGAATTGTCTGACGGCCCTGTGTGAGTCAGACTAAGTACCAAGGGCCTCGAGGGCTCAGCCCAGGACACCAAGATCTCCTACTCCCAACTCCAGTATCTGGACAGGTGAAGCAGGTAGAGGGATCCAGAATGTGTGTGTCTTACAGACATTTCAGTGTTTGATGATATTATTTTTGACCACTGGACCTCTTTCTATCACATTTTAAAACAAGAGTCACTGAACTGTGAGTTGTCTTGTACGATATGATTTTCTAGTTTTTCCTATAAGGTTAAAAAATTATATAACACTCTCACATGTAATCCCCAAAGTTAAACATTTCAACCTAATCTTTGTTAACTGGGATGGAGGATAATATTTTATCTTGAAATAACTTTGTTTATTTGAAAGCTTTAAAAAGAAACAATGCCCAGAAAGTTAGTAATACTGATGCAATAAAAATAATCTTTCAAAAGGACAAAAAGGTTCTTTCAACATGACTATCTAGTCAAATAAATAGGTGTACTATAAAGAAACAAAAACTACTCCAAGATTATCAGAAGCAAGCAGCAACTGTAACAAACTAAAGAAGAAATACCCCTTCGCTTCTAAATAGACTGCTTATTGAACCACCCAGGAATACCACTGAAAAAGGCTATACAGAAATAAGCACATAGAGATGACAGTCATGCAGAAAAAATTCCACGCTGACTAAAAGAGAAAGCTAAGTGGCTATATATCACTCGCATGGAGATAATAATCAGGCTAATGATATTCACCAGATCAGTGACTGAAATTCATATCTTTAGAAATGCCAGAATCATCCAAAGGGAAGTGGATACTCAGAAATGTTCAAAGCTATAGGAATAAGTAGAGAAAGAAGGTGAAGAGAGGATCTTGACTGAGTTGACATGACAGAAACATTTCCTTGCATGATTGAGTCCCACTTAGGGGGAGTAAAGAAAACGAGGGCCATGTGGAGGCATGTAGAGATGTGGGAGAGGATGTGGGCACGTGTAGGAATGTGCACAGGGTATTGAGGATGTGGGGTCATGGGGATATGATGAGAATGTGTGATGAATTTAGAGGTATGTGGAGAATTATGGGGGATTAGGGGATCTAGGGTGGAAAGGTTGAGGGATATTGTGGTAGGGAGTATGGGGGCAGGTGGAGGTGTATGTAGAGTGTAGCGGGGAATGTGGGGAACAGCTGAAGAGCATTTGAGAAGTGGTGGTGGTATGAAAGTATGCAGGACATGTGGGGGATGCAAAAGGAAAACATGCAGTGGGTACATGTACATGCATGCATAGCTGTGTACATGTCTGTGCACTGTTTTTATTTGTGTACTGGCACAAATAAGGGTTTATTGTTAATTTTCCTTTGATTTAACATTCCTTACCTTAAAACTGTACAACCATCTTTCACAATGGGCAAAAAATAAAGATGTAGATTACTGCAGTTAAGGAAATATTCCCTCTATTTTAAATAAATCAAGCTAACTTTCCTCACAAATTCATGAACTTACAGTTGGGAGAGCCCAAGTATTTAAGATCAGGAACTTTGTTGTACATTTTTTCTTCAGGTTTTGGGACCTCAGAAATAGATTACTGAAAATGAAATAAGGATGTCATCACATTTTCTGTCTGAAACTAGAACAGAAAAGTGAGCCTTATTTCCAGATGTATAACCTCTGTGCCTGTCCCTAACTGACCATAATCCCATGAAAGAAGGCATAGATAGAAACTAAAAATTTGAAATACACACACAAATATACACATTTCCTTTATAGTCCCCTGTATTGAGTTTTCTCCTTGTTTTCAGTATTTTCCTGCCATACTCTCTCCCTTGCTTTTCTAAAAGATGGCAGTGTGTTTGAATGAGTAGCATCAAGGTTTCAATAAGCATCCTCTTCTGTTAAAATATGCATAAGCAGGTTGCCCAATCCAGGATTGGTTTTTTACTTCATTGCTATTTTCATTTCCAGCCTCTTTTCAAGAATAGGGTTAACCTTTGAATCACACCAAACTTCCCGACATGATTTTAGTTTCTGCCTTCTCTTAGCCTCCAAATGAACAGTTATTTGCACAAATTTAATTTCCTACTCTTTTTTCAGTTCATTTGGCAACATTCAGACCTGCATAAGAGACTTTTTTCCAGTAAGATGCTTCATGTTTACTTACCCACACAAATATAGTAAATCATAAGTAGTACATTTCTGAGCTTCTGATGTCAGAGGGCTTTATTTTTGTGTTCTTACCTCCGAATTGTTAAGGTGGCATTTGTGAGTTCCTGAAAACCAGCCATCACTCGAACACTGGTCAATGTCCACTTTCTGAAGACTTATGTCCACTTTCATGACACCCCTTAAAAGCACAGAAAGATAAAAAGAACAAATTAATCTGAGCCTTCATAATTTCTAACTCTGTATTCTATCCTGGAAATCAGACAAATCAGCATAAAGAATGCACTAAAAATTTTCAAACTGCCCACTCATATTCAACTAAAGTATACCAAGTGAAGATAAAGACACAATAGGGCAGAAATAATAGTATTAGTTTTATTAAATTCCAAAGGCAGCAATTCTCTATTGCTCCTTGTCTTCAGCCCCTCTCTCCCATATAATGCCTGTCACTTAGTAGGTGCTAATAACTATTTGTTGATTAAATGAACCCAGACAGTATTTCTTTGGACATGACAGCAAAGTTGACCCTGAAATAACACCTGCTCCCAGTATCCCTTTATAAAGTAAACAAAAATGAAGTCCTCATATTATTTCTTTTTCTATTCCTACTTCCCACTGAAGACCCAGGTTGGAGAAATTTGGAGGTGGATATCAGAAGGCAGAATATCAGACAATATGCACCTCTTTCCTCTGATTTTCTATAGTGATAAGTTTAAATAGCTCTTTAGGTCTCCCAGTGTTACACACCAGAGTTTTGCATCACCTATAGAGATGCCAATTCACATTTTTCTTTTAAATCAGGAGACAAAACAGTGCATTTCACTTAGCCATTTAAGAAAAGTCACTAAGAAAGAGAACTCACAAATTTGGAGCCAAAAGCACAAATCAAAGAAAGCCACAACTTTATCTAAAATCCCTCCATTTTTCTCCAGTCAATCTCCCTACATTTCCTAGGGTCCCTCTCTCCTATTTTTCACCACCACCAGAACCACTAGGAGCAGATGCAGCAGAAATATCTGTCCTGCACTCATATTGCATCTGGACTTGAATGAAATCAATATGCTGTGTCCTGGGCCCTGAAGCTTCTTCACCTTTGCTGTCATTTTTCACAAACTTGAGTAAAATATAAACACCCCACTAAAACCCATTAAAAGTAAGAAAAAATACATTTTCAAGGTCCCACACCCCCAAATTAAACTATTTTCATTACAATATTATTAAATATGTACAAACATAAAGGTAGGCTTAAAATCTTTATATCATAGCTCTCATAACTACAAAACCCCTGCACAAATTATAAAATAAATGCCAACAAAGCTATAAAGCCAACAAAATTTAATGTAATAATACTGATTTATAAACACCAGTGATTATGTTTCATCAACCTAAATCACCTGTCAGAACAGGAATTTCATACTGACTGCTAGTTCAAGCAAGCCTATTTTACCACATGTTATGACTCATTTTTTTTGTTTCTTGTCTCCTAAACTACTGTGAATTCTTCCAAGAGAGTAGCTTAATGTCTTTTTGGCTTCATTTCAGGTGAATAAATCATTTACTTTTTTAGGCAGCATTATTAACCTATGACAAAGTATCATACTATGTAGTGTTAACATGCTAAAAAGAGAAAGAAAGTAAACAGGAACACCAAAACTTTCAGTCAGTATGTGGTGATCCAGATGACCCAATATGTGTAAGTTAATTTTTCAGGTGAACACTGGAATGAAAACCAAAAATCGATCAGAGAAAACGTACAAATCCTTCAGAGAAATAGGCAGCAGTTTGCAAGTACTATTATTAGAGACCATAATTTCACAAAACAAATGTTTGAAAAATAACTGGATTACAAATTAACTTAATCCCTTACCCAGTTCATTCCTTTACTCTTTCAACAAATATTTATTGTCTGGTATATACATATCACTGTAATAGATGCTATGTAGGTGAACAAATAGGCCCTGCCCCCAAGTAACACCAAAAGGTATAATACAGTTTTTAAAATATCAGTATGTTTAATAGAGATAGGATTCTAAATTTGGGGAACTGGGGGTATAGCAGGGCTTCAATAAACATTTGTTGACTTGTTGACCACCTTCACTACAAGAACTTTCAATAGAACTATGTTCTCCATAGTTTAGAACAATCATTCAAGCCCATTAAGGCTCTACTTTATGCTCTTTAGAAAATAATATTTATTCTTTTATTAATTAAATAAGTATTTATTTACTGCCTACTATGAGCCAAAATTGTTTTGGGCCTCTAAAATACATTAATATGCAGGGCAAAAAAAGTCCCGCCTTCCTTGAATTTAACTCTAGTGTGGTGTTCGGAATCACCTTGCCTGGTTTCAGGAGTGGTAACCACCGCCCCCATGGCTAAGGCTGAGTGAGCGATCTTTGGACCATAAGCCACTAAGGAGACAAAGCTTATCTCCCTGGCAGGAGTACCCCTTCTGATCCTTCATCCATAACTGGCCCCCAATGCTTGATCAGTTAGCTAATGACGGGTAAGATTCCCTAAGGGGGAACCACCTAAGACAGGCATGATCATGTGGATGCCCTAGGGAAGGACTTGGGGGCTATGGAGAAAGGGGGTGATGGACCCTGGCCCCTCGGCTTTGACAAAGCCTGAGTCCTCATTCTGTCTTTGAGAAGTCTCCTAATTTCTTGGCTGTCTTGCCTTCTCTGCCTAACTTAAGCCTGAACCAATGACAGAGGGCAGTGCAGCCCTGTGCTGGAAAGGGCAAGCTCCCCAGGTGATCAGGCCTGAGAAAGGATATGTAAAATCCTGTGAAGCCTGCTTTGCTAAGAATGCTCTTAATTAAATAATAAAGGCCCAAGCAGGAAATGAGTTTGTTTCCCAAAGTTTTGTAGTTTTTTAGCTGATAGACACTGACTCAGAAGCCCTAATAATTCTTTGTATCCTATCTATCATTTGATCCTTACTGCCTGACAATGATTAATAAGTTGTACCTGTACTCCTGCGCAAAAATAAATAAATAAATAAATAAATAAATAAATAAATAAATAAATAAAAGCCTGTCTAGGCAAGGGTGCCAGCGCTCTCCCCTTGAGAGAGTGGCCAGGCTGCTCCAAGGTGCTCCCCCCTTGAGGGAGTAGCCATGCCGTCCCTTTTCCTCCACAGGACTTGGTACCATGTGAATGTATCTTATCTCATCCATAATAACTCGGACATTGTGAGCCTGTGCATGAGTCAGTGTGGGATAGAAAAATAATAAGCTATATAAAATACATAAATTATGCCATATATCACGTAGTAAAAAGTGCTAGGGAGAAAAAAGTAAATTTAAAAGACGTAATAAAAGAAGGGTAGGTCACATTCTTTTTTAAAAGGGTAGTTAGGATAAGACTCACAGAGGTGAGATTTCTAACTCAGTTAACATTCCAGGTATTATTACTGCAAGTTGGTACTCACACACTTAAGTTATCGGGCCTCTTCAGTGACAAATTTCCTGCTAGACTACTATTGTCCACAACATTTTAGTATTCTGTTAACATCATATTTAGAAAGCATTTGTAAGTACTAAACTAATAAAACTAAGCATTTCTATTTGTTCCACAATCAGTAATAATGAGGTCAAGCTTTCTTCAACTATCCTGCTACACTGAAGAGTGTGGTTGCAAGACAGTAGAAATCCTGAACTCTACCAGCTAGTTCAGGGACATAGCTAATTTGGGATTCCAGGAGGCTACAAAGACTCTTCCCTGAGAAAACTGGCTGAAGAAATTGGTATCTTAATCACTGAGAGTTTTCCCTCTTGATTTCTGGTTCATACATAGGAACCAAAACGTCAGCGCATACTTTAAGCTCAGCTCACCCACTTTCCTGAGCTCCGTGCAAATCCCCACAAGGTAATGAGGCCTGTGTTTACCAGCTGGGATTTCAGTGCTGACTCATCCTCATTAGCGCCTCTGCCTGGGTGCCTGAAGACTTACAAAACTCTGGAGGGTGCATTGACTTCCTGCAGGGACACTGGAGGTTTGGGGGATTGAGTGGGATGAGAACTCTCTCTTTATGAGGAAAAATACACTGCTGAAAGCAACACAGGCGCAAACATGAGCTCCCACTGTGGACAAATGTTAGACTCGGCTGAAAACCCGTGCCTGGTGCTTGTGCCCAGCGCCTGTGCTCTTCCAGCGTGCACCTTGGAGGTAGAAGGGCTGCCCCCACATCCCGTGAGGGAGGGCTAGCACTGCCGTGAGGAAGTGGCTGCTGTTCCTGGGACAGAGAACAGGAAAGCCAGGGCAAAAAAAAAAACAAAACAGAAATACAAAAAACGTGAAAAGTTGTCTCCCGAAAGTGGGAAATACAGCAATAGAGCAAATAATATCCCCCAAACACCAGGGTGTTTAGCTGGGCTGCACACCAGCCTTTTCCTCTACTTGTCTGACACCTAAAACACTCAGACTTGCAATTCCCATAATTTACAGAAAGCTCTTTCCGTAAATGGGCTTCCCATCCTCCCCATTACCTGAATCGATAACCCATATATGAAACTCACCTCCTATCAAAATGATTGCCAAGTTGCCTAGATTTCACTCCCAGCATGATTTTGGTCTCCTGAATCTTTCCCTCCACTTCTGCTACCATTGCCTTGGTTCAGACCTTCATCTTCCATGGGGCTAAAAATTTTAATAATAGTTTATTGTCCACCATTGCTCCAGGTGAAGATCCTAGTTTGTAGGTCATAAAGTTTACATGGCTTAGGGTCCTACTTTAAAAAACAGATATAAAATCATAAACACATGCTTATATCACAATATGACCTCTGGGCATACATCTTTGTGTTATAACTGTCAGTTGGGTAGTAAGATTCTTATCAGAATGTCTATACCAGGATGGCTGACAGTAATTTAGCTATATATGAAAGTGACTACAAAGGCACTTTAATATTTAGTATTACTAAACACAGGCTAAATAACCCAGAAATTCCCCATAACCGATTTCCAAAAATGCCCACAGCCTCAGCTATCCTGTAATGGAGGCAAGTTATAGTAGAAACAGACCATTGCCATTAAAGTAGCTTCCTTTTGCAATTTTTGCTAGAAACAGTGGACCACAGAACTCACTGCTTTTGCTCATTCCAGGACTCTTGAGGCAGGTCACAATGCAAACAAGGGGCACCGGTGCTTGAGCATCATGCACTGCTATCTTCAAAACAAAGGACCTGATCCTGACAGTTGCCTGTTCAAAAGCAGTGTTTTGCCCTGGCTGGTGTAGCTCAGTGGATTGAGCGCGGGCCTGCGAACCACAGGATCGTGGTTCGATTCCCAGTCAGGGCACATGCCTGGGTTGCAGGCCAGTTCCCTGCAGGCCAGTTCCCAGCAGGGCACGCACAAAAGGCAACCATACATTGATGTTTCCCTCCCTCTCTCCTTCCCCCTTCCCCTCTAAAGATAAATAAATAAAAATCTTTAAAAAAAAAAAAAAAAAGCAGTGTTTCCCACTCTCCTAAAGAATAAAAATCTAAATTCTTTGGTATAACATTATATCCCAGCCCCACCACTTCTAACTTTTCCAACCACTCTACTGCATATGCTTTTTTCTAGACCATTCAAAACTGCCTGTGAGTCCTAAACATTTGTGGTCTCAAAATACCATTCCTTTATAGATGCTGTGTTTTTATACCTAAAGGCCCTTGGCCTAAACTGTGCTTTATCTATTATAATTCCTACCTAACTCCTTTCTAAAGTCTTCCATGAACTCCAAGTCTGATTTAAAAGCCACTTACCCATTCTCCCATACTATGTTGTACTTAGCTTCTTCCTATGACTTATTACACTGTATTATAACATTTTATTTTTAATCATTTTTTCCATCAGACTAAAATTTCATGGCCTATGTCTTTACCTTTTCCCTTAGCTCCTAAAGCAATGTACTCCCATTATTAACCTTGAAGAAATTGAAAATAATGGAGAGCAGCAAGGAGTAGCTAAATGAACAATGAGAGAAAGAGAGAGGTTGATTGAGAATACCCAATTAAACTGAAAACTATCATGAACTGCTATAGATGAATGAATGGAAAGAAAGACTAGATAGGTTGAAGAAAAGTTTTGAAATTCTGCTTTTGATTCTTACCCATGTTACTTTGGACAATAATCTCCCACTCCATCACTACAAAAAGAAATTGATGGTAACAGCACATATAATCAATATTGATGGGGCTCCAGGGCAGAAGTGATGCTAAAATAAAGAGTCAGTAAAAACATGCTGGTAGACCAGCATCCATCCGTCATTTACTCCTAACAGCAGATAACTGTAACAGAATCTGGTGCCTAGAAATGGGTTGCTGACATGTAAAAAAAAAAAAAAACCTAAAATATGTGGCACTGGCTTTGGGACCAGAGAGACACAGAAGCTGGAAGGGCCTCAATGAAATGGTTAAGAAAAGTGGGAATGCGCTGGTGAGTCATGAAGGGCAGTGAGAAAAATTGTATTGATGGCAAAAGAAAAAAAACCTTGGTTACATAGCAGGTGGAGAGTTTGCCAGCACTGTCAATGGTTAACGAATGAATTTGTGGATCTGGCTAAGGAAGTTTCTAGGCAAAATACAGAAAATTCTGCCGAGTTTTTGTAGCTGACTGCGATAGAATACAAAAAAAGGAAAACATAGGTTAAAGAAGGGTCTGCTTAGTTTTGCTTTGTTTTGGGCTTTAAAATTTTTTTATTACAGTAAAATACTGCATACACAACACAAAATTGGCCAGTTTAACCATATTCAAGTGCACAGTTTAGTACTGTTAAGTATATTCATATTGTTGTGCAACTGACCCCCAGAGCTCTTTTCATCTTGCATAGCTACAATGCCATACCTATTAAAGAGTAATTTCCCATTCCCCATTCTGCCCAGCTCCTGAATTAGATCACCATTTTCATTTCTATCTCTAAGAATTTGACTGTTCTAGGTATGATGTAAAAGTGGGTTCATACAAAATTTGTCTTTTGTGGTTGGCTTATTTCATTTAGTTAAATGTCCTCAAGTTTCATTCATGTTGTAGCATATGTCGGAATTTCCTTCCTTTATAATGCAGTACTATTACATTGTTTGTAATTACATTATATTATTATATTTTCTTTATTCATTCATTGATGAACACTGAGTTTCTTCTACCTTTTGGTTATATGAATAATGCTGGTATGGAGCAGCTTACTTTTGAGTAAAATTTGGAGGATATGTTAAAAAGCCATAATTTGAAAATAAAACTGTTGCACATTTCCAGTCTCTTCTAGCAAAAGATTCTCAGAATATGTAAATTCTGGAATAACCTCAATGAATCTGTATAATGCTTTGTGAAAACCACAGAAAGGTCTAAGACAGTGTCTCATAGAACCTTTCAGCTTGACTTAAGGACTTCAAATGTTCTTATGACTATGTGTCATAGATCCTAACCCTCACTGTTAAATAGTAAGGATTCTAAGATTCTCCAGGCTTTATTGCACAGTCATCACAGCACCCAAGACAGGAAACTGCCTATCTTAAAGAAATCTATAAATGTGGCTACTGTCTAATGGAATCAAATCGAGTAAACTTCATAGAAAATCCACACATTTTCCAGTGAATAGCATAAAAGGAGCATTTCCCATGGCAGGTAATTCACTTTCTTTTTTAACATATACAAAATATTTATCAAATATTTACCAAAAATAAACCAGAGATTATATTTCACGGAGAACCTCAAATGCCCAAGTATCAATGTCATACACACTATGTCATAAGTCATAATAAATTAAATTTCTTAAAAGGATAGCTTAAATATATCTCATATTTTTGGAAAATAAAAACCAATTTCTAAGTAACCCTTAAGTTGAAAAGAAATTAATAATTACTTAGAATTGAATAGCAGTGGAAACACTACAAGTAAAATACTATTTTGGTACATATATAAAATAAAAATAGAAGGAAATTTTGTTGCTTTAAATACCTGCCCTGGGTGGTGTGGCTCAGTCAATTGAGTGCCGACCTGAAAACCAAAGGGTTCCTAGTCAGGGCACATGCCTGGGTTCAGGCCAGATAACCAGTAGAGGGAGCACAAGAGGCAACTGCACATTATTTCTTTCCCTCTCTTTCTCCCTCGCTGAAAATAAATAATAAAATCTTAAAAAAAAAATACTGTATACTTATCAAGAAACAAGACTTAAAAAACCCAAATATTTAATTTAAAACGTGGAAGTGAGGCAGCTTCAGTGCTTCACAGAAAATAATAAAAATTCAGCATGAGTGAACAACAAAGGTAGAGGCAGAAGTAGGTGATATGAAGAACAAAATCATGGAGGAAAAGAACAGAACTAAAAAATTAGTTCTTTGCCACACACCTAGCACCAATATTTTGGTTTTTAAATGCCATTCTCTAGTAAAATAAATAAGGATTCCTCGGAGAAATAAATGATTCTAGGTCTATGGCAGGAAAAACACAGCTAAACTATCATCTTCAAAAAATAAGGACAAGGGCATGTCAAAATAGACATACAAGCCAACTTAAAAAAGTTCCCAATTGCCAAAACTGGAGCAATTTGAGCATCAAAATAAAAAATGATAATTTTGGATTTAGGGTTGGGAAGATGGTGACAAAGTAGAACAGTGCAGATTCCACTTCCCCCTACACACGGGAGAAAAACCTGGCCAACCTACGGAAGAACAGAGCAAACAGCCAATAGTACCCCAGCATATATGAAAATAAGAAACCAGAAATTGTAGCACACACTGAAAAAACAGACACTAAAGAGAGTGCTTCAGGACAATAAAGTCCCAGGGACCAGCGCAGACAGTGGGGCTGTGGCAGCTTCCACCAGCGCCTGGCGCCCAGAGCCCAGCGCTGGGTCTGCCACAGACTCGTTGGGAGTGGTGGGCCTGCCACAGAGTCCTTGGGAGACAGCCAGGTCAACTGCTCCCTCCCTCACCAGCCAAGCAGGGTTTGAGCAGCACCGAGAGAGACCTAGTTGCTTGAAGTTGCAGAGAGGGGAATAAAGACAAGAGGCAAACACACATGGGCCGTGATCATGCTTGGAGTCTGTGGTCAACAGCTTGGGAGAGTTGAGAGCCTCACAGTGAGGAGCACTGACCCATATAGTCACCAGTCTGGCTGGAGAATTGGGCTGCACTGAGCAGAAGGCTTAAGTAGGAGGAATTTCTCAAAAAGTAAAACTGTTTGGGGGATTCTCCTGTAACAGCCACTCGGCCTACTCCCCACCAAGCCAGGCCAAAGGCCCTGAGTTCCCCCATAGCACTGGGAAGGGTTCTGCCCAAACCCGTAGTACCCAGGCAGCCTGGCAGGGTGTGTGCCCACACCCCAGCCCACAGCGATGACCCCTAGAAAAGAGTGCTCGGAAGAAGACCTGGATCCCCTGTGTGGGGTGCTAGGGAGAGGAGCCAGACTAGCTCTTGGGAGAGTGCTAGTGAGACTGGCTGAGTACACAATGGGAAGGGAGAAAAGCCACACCAATTGCCCCTCAGCCTGCTGCAACCAGTGAGACCAGGAAAAAAACAGTTTGGCCAGTTTGAAACCAACAAGAGGGGTTTTTTTTTTTTTGGTTTTGTGTGTTTGTTTGTTTGTTTTTTAAGTAATCTTTCATTTTTTTTATTTTATTATTGTTTTATCTTTCAGTACCTTTTCCCTCTCTTTCCTTCTTTCTTGTTTTATTCCTTCTTCCTTTCTTTCCAAACTTATCTCTTCTTCCTACCTTCTCCTGCCTTTTGTTTGTTTGTATGTTTTTTACCCACAAGTGAGACAAAAAACTTGGAACTTTGAAAGGATCAGAGTTGAACCCAAAGAGAGGGCATCCCAACAGTAGACACAAAGAGACAAATTTCACTTTGCTATAGCAGAAAAACTACAAGTTACTGCATATTTGTATTATTATTTTTTCATTATTCTTACATATTTTATTGTAATAGTATCTTTGTATTTCTCTTCTTTCTGTATAGTCTTCTTTGCCTTGGCTGGTTATATCGTATAATATGACAGGTTTCCCCTGTTCTCTCATCCACAGTGTATTGCTAATTTACTATCCTTTACGTCACTTGTGTTCCTTTAGCACACTACTCAAAATTCTATACCCCCTATTCATGTTATCCAGATCACATAGATTCTGTCATATGATTGTTGCTCTAATATTGTAAATAATAGCTGTTCCATACAATTGTAAATACTTCACAACACCCTTCCCAGATTTTAGCCCATGTCACAGTTTCCTGAACTCTATTACTGTAGTGGTTAATTTTATTCTCTCACACACTACACCTATTTATTATCCTTTACTCTCACCTTATCTCAGTATCTGACCTCCCACAACCTCAATACTTTCTATATCCAACTCACAAGCCTTCCGTCCCCAACAAGAGTCTTATCTTCTTTCCATCCTTTCTTAAAAGTGGCTAGTTGGGTTGAAGAGTACAGTTAACACTATAAATTGCCAAAGGATCTCCTATCTCTTCTCTACTGGCTGATACTGTAAATATGATAGAATACTCTCCTGCTGTCATAAATCAGTTTGCCTTCCCCTCCAACTAATCACACAAAAAAAGAGTGGAAGCAGTTAACACCAGGATACCCACTGGAAGAGAAAACCTAACAACAAAGGAACCACCAACAGATAACAACAGAAGAAGGTGAAGAAGGAAGTGGAAACCACACAAACCTCAATCCAGAACCTATCCAGAAATACACCTAACTAGTGGAGAAACTGCCCAGTACAAACAACTGAACAAGAGCAAAAGAGAATCCCCAAAACCTTGTACACATGGAAGAACTAGCTTCAACACAACCTGCCCTCACCAGCACAACAAATTACAATAGGTGGTAGACAGAGGGACCATCAGTTAACCAGCTGGTGGGAAGGACCCTCAAAAGAAAGATCCCAGAACAATCAAAACCCAAAGACAAACACAGAGCCAAGTTAAAGGACAACCCAAGACCAGTGAGCTCGGGAGATCAAGGAGACTACACCACTGAATCTCATAGGTATTATACCACAGAAGTTCACACCATAAACCCGAGGAGCAAGAACAACTCAATTTAAGAAGCTGAAACTAACAAGAAGAGTCTTGCAAACTATGGGAAGACAAAGAAACAATCCCCAAATGAAAAAAAAGGAGGAAGCCTCAGAAAGAATGTTAGATGAAATAGAGGCAAGTCAGCTATCAGATATTGAATTCAAAGCATGGGTTATCAGGAAGTTTAAAAAGCTCACAATAAGCTACCAGAAACTACAGGGGAACTACAATAAACTCACTGCAAACTATATCTACATGAAAAAGGAAATAGAAACTATCAACAAGGGCCAAGAGGAAATGAAGAATACAATTGCTGAACTGAAGAACACAGTAGAAGGAATCAAAAACAGGATCAATAAAGCAGAGGATCAGATCAGTGAGTTGGAGGACAAAGTAGAAAAAACTCCCAGAAAGAGCAAGAAAAGGAAAATAGGCCCAGAAAGAATGAATAGGGATTAAGAGAAATGCAAGACAATATGAAATGTAATAATATCCGAATAATACAGATACCAGAAGGAGAAGAAAAAGAGCAAGGGACAGAAAACCTATTTGAAAAAGTAATCATGGAAAACTTCCCTAATTTGACGAGAGAAAAAGTCACACAAATCCAGGAAACACAGAGTCCCAATCAAGAGGAACCCAAAGAGGCCCACTTCAAGACACATCATCATTAAAATGGCAAAATTCTAAGACAAAGAGAGAATCTTAAAGGAAGCAAGGGAGAAACAGGAAGTGACATACAAGGGAGCCCCAATAAGGTTAGCTGCTGACTTCTCAATGCAAACACTCCAAACAAGAAGAGAATGGAACAAAATATTCCAAGTAATAAGAACCAGAGGCCTGCAACCAAGGCTACTTTACCCAGCAAGGCTCTCAATCAAGATAGAAGGCCAAATAAAGACCTTCCCAGACAAAAGAAATCTAAAAGAATACACCTCCACCAACCAGCTCTGCAAGAGGTGCTAGAGGAACTGCTCTAAGGAAAGGAAAGAGAGAGATGGAGAGGAACACAAGTACAAAAATGGCAATGAATAAGTACCTATCAATAATAACCTCAAACATAAATAGATTAAATGCTCCAGTCAAAAAATACAGACTAGCTGAATGGATAAGAAAGCATGACCCACACATATGCTGCCTACAAGAGACCCACCTCGGGACAAAAGATTTACACAGACTAAAAATGAAGAACTGGAAACAAATTTTCCATGCAAACGAGCAAGAAAAAAAAGCTGGGGTAGCAATACTCATATCAGACTAAATAGATTTCAAAAAAAGGGCCATAAAGAGAGACCCAGAAGGTCACTTCATAATATTAAGGGAAGAATCCACCAAGAAGACATAAACTGTAAATATATATGCACCCAACATAGGAGCACCCAAATACATAAAGAAAATCTTAGAGGACTTCAGGAAAGATATTGACAGCAACATGATTATAGAAGGAGATTTTAACACCCCACTGTCAAAAATGGACAGATCTTCCAAACAAAATATCAAAAGGTATTGTGGCATTGAATAACGCCCTAGAGGAAGTGGACTTAACTGATATATATAGAGCCCTTCATTCCAAAGAAGCTAAATACACATTCCTTTCAAATGCACATAAAACACTTTCAAAGATAGACCACATGATAGGACACAAAACAAGCCTTAACAAATTCAAGAAAATTCAAATCATACCAAGCATTTTCTCTGACCACAAGGGACTAAAACTGGAAAGCAACCCCAAAGGAAAAAACCCAAAACACTCAAAATCATGGAGATTGCAAAGTATGCTATTAAACAATGAATGGGTCAAGAATGAAATTAGAGAAGAAATCAAAGAGTTTCTGGAAACAAATGAAAATGAACTCACAACAACCCAAAACTTATGGGACACAGCGAAGGCAGTTCTGATATGGAAGTTTATAGCAATACAGGCCTACCTAAAGAAGACAGAAACATTTCAAACAAACAACCTAACCTACGCCTGCAAGAACTCGAGGAACAACAACAAAGACAGCCCAGAGCAAGTAGAAAGAAGAAAATTACCAAGATCAGAGCAGGATTAAATGACATAGAGACTAAAAGCACAATTCTAAGGATCAATGAATCCAGGAGCTGGTTTTTTAAAAGGATAAACAAAATAGACAAGCCTTTAAGCACGCTCATCAAGAAAAGAAGAAAGAGGACTCAAATAAACACAATCAGAAATGAAAGAGGAGAGATTACATCTGACACCACAGAAATACAAAGGATTATAAGAAATTACTATGAAGAACTGTATGCCAAAAAACTTTAAAACCTAGGTGAAATGGACAAATTTCTAGAAAAATATAATCTTCCAAAACTCAATGAAGAAGAAGCAGAAAGCCTGAACAGACCAATAACAGCAGATGAAATTGAAGCAGTAATCAAAAAACTCTCAACACAAAAATCCCTGGACCAGATGGTTTCAGAGGAGAATTCTACAAAGCATTTAAGGAAGAGCTAATATCCTTCACAGACTATTCCAAATAATCCATGGAGATCAAGTCCTTTTCCCATTTTTTAATCGGATTGATTATCTTCTTAGAGTGGAGTCGTGTAAGTTCTTTGTATATTTTAGAGATTAAACCTTTGTCTGAGGTATCATTGCCAAATATGTTTTCCCATACAGTTGGTTGTCTTTGTAATTTAATACTGTTTTCTTTAGCCACACAGAAGCTTTTATTTTGATGAGATCCCATTTGTTTATTCTTTCCTTTATATTTCTTGCTCTAGGGGACATATCAGTAAATGTTGCTGCGTGAAATATCTGAGATTTTTTTGCCGATGTTCTCCTCTAGGACTTTAATGGTGGACATACAGAACATCCAGAGACACATGAAGAGATGCTCAATATCGTTAGCTATCAGAGAGATGCAAATTAAACCTACAATGAGATACCACTTTACATTGGTCAGGATGGCTATCATAAACAAAGCAACAAACAACAAATGTTGGAGAGGGTGTGGGGAAAAGGGGTCCTTAGTTCACTGTTGGTGGGATTGCAGACTGTACAACCATTATGGAAAACAGTTTGGAATTTTCTCAGAAAAATAAAAATCGACCTGCCTTTTGACCCAGCAATTCCACTGCTAGGATTATATCCTAAGAATCATAAAACATCAATTTCAAAGAACCTATGCACCACAATGTTCATAGCAGCACAATTTACAATAGCCAAGAGTTGGAAGCAACCTAGGTGCCCATCAGTAAATGAATGGATCAAAAAATTGTGGTACATATACACAATGGAATTCTATGCAGCAGAGAGAAAGAAGGAGCTACTACCCTTTGCAACAACATGGATGGAACTGGAAAGCATTATGCTGAGTGAAATAGGCCAGGTGGTGAAAGAAAAATACCATTTGATCTCACCTTTAACAAGAAGCTAAACAACAAAACAAACAAGCAAGCAGAATAAAAACAAAGACACTGAAATAGAGAACAAGGGAACAGTGACCAGAGGGGAGAGGGGAGGGAATTTAAGCGGAAAAAGGGGGAGGGATTTGGAGGAACAAATAGGAAGGACACAGGGACGGGGACTAAGGGGGGTGGAAATGGGAGGGAGGTGGGGAGCACGGGGCGGGGGAGGCTGGGATGGGAGAAATAGACAAAAAAATGTACTTAAAAATAAATTAAAAAAAGAAAAAATAAAGTAATCTAGTGAATTATGGGCTGTTCCATATCCTTCGGATATTTTCACTCCACTTTAGCTAAAGCATGACTTACTTCTGTCATTATTTCCTACCACAAGTAACAATATGTACACATTATGTGTGCTTTTCCCATCTGACATTCATAGTTTAACATGGAAGTTTACTTCAGCTGATTTGTATACTTTTAGTTATAAATGGTTTAATATTAAAAAAAATACAAAATGATGGAAGACTCCCAAACTCTTTTTACAAAGCCATCATCATCCTAATCCCCAAACCAGATAAAGACACAACAAAGAAAGAAAACTTCAGGCTAATATTTCGGATGAACATAGACGCTAAAATCCTCAACAAAATATTGGCAAACCGCACACAACAATACATTAAAAAGATCCTAGAACATAAGCAAGTAAGATTCATCCCAGGAATGCAAGAATGGTTCAATATTCGCAAATCAGCAAATGTAATACATCACATAAACAAAAGCAAAGACAAAAGTCACATGATCATATCAAAAGATGCAGAAAAAACATCTGATAAGGTACAGTACCCGTTTATGATAAAAGCACTCAGCAAAGTGGAAATACAGGGAGAATTCCTCAATATAATAAAAGCCATATATGACAGTCCTACAGCCAACATCATATTCAATGGGCAAAAACTAAAATCTTCTCCACTAAGATCAGGAACAAGACAAGGTTGTCCACTTTCACCACTTCTATTCAATATAGTACTGGAAGTTTTAGCCACAGCGATCAGACAAGAAAAGGAAATAAAAGGCATCCAAATCAGAAAGGAGGAAACAAAACTGTCACTGTTTGCAGATAACATGATAGTGCACATGGAAAATCTTTAGGCTCTACCCAAACGGCTCGACCTAATAAATGAATTTGGCAAAATAGTGAGATACAAAGTCAATATCCAGAAATCAAAGGCATTTTTGTATACTAACGATGAAACAGCAGAAGCAGAAATCAAGAACAAAATCCCATTTACTATATCAAAAAGAAAAATAAAATACCTAGGAATAAGCCTAACCAAGGAGGTAAAAGACCTGTATGCAGAAAACTACACAACACTGAAGAAAGAAATTAAGGAAGACATAAACAAATGAAAACATGTACTGTGTACATGAATTGGAAGAATTAACATCATCAAAATGTCCATACTATCCAAAGCAATTTATAAATTCAATGCAATACCTACTAAAGTACCAATGACATATTTCACAGACATAGAAAAAACACTTCAAAAACTTATATGGAACCATAAACGACCCCAAATAGCAGCTGCAATTTTGAGAAAGAAAAATAAAGTAGGAGGGGTTACAATACCTGATACCAAACTGCACTACAAGGCCACTGTAATCAAAACAGCCTGCACTGGTATAAAAACAGACACATCGACCAATGAAACAGAATAGAGAGCCCAGAAATAAAACCAAGTCTCTACAGTCAATTAATATTTGACAAAGAGGGCAGCAACATAAAATGAACTAAAGATAGCCTCTTCAATAAATGGTGTTGGGAGAACTGGAGAGCTACGTGTAAAAAGTTGAAACTCGAGCACCAACTTACACCATACACCAAAATAAATTCAAGGTGGATAAAAGATTTAAATATAAGCCATGACACCATTAAAGTCCTAGAGGAGAACATTGGCAGGAAAATCTCAAATATTTCACACACCAACATTTTTACTGATATGACCCCTAGAGCAAGAGACATAAAGGAAAGAATAAACAAATAGGATCTCATCAAAATAAAAAACTTCTGCACAGCTAAAGAAAACAGTATTAAAATAAAAACAGAACCAATTGTATGGAAAAAACATATTTGCCAATGATACCTCAGACAAGGGTTTAATCTCCAAAATATACAAAGAACTTACATGACTCTACTCTAAGACAAGCAACCCAATTAAAAAGTAGGCGAAGGACTTGAACAGACATTTCTCCAAGGAGGATATACAGAGGATCCAGAGACACATGGAAAGATGCTCAATATTGCTAGCTATCAGAGAGATGCAAATTATACCCATAATGAGATACCACTTTACACCGGTCAGAATGGCCATCATAAACAAATCAACAAACAATAAGTGTTGGAGAAGTAGTGAAGAAGAGGTGACCCTAGTTCACTGTTGGTGGGATTGCAGACTGGTATAATCACTATGGAAAACAGTATGAAATTTTCTAAGAAAACTAAAAATGGATCTTCCTTTTGACCCAGCAATTCCACTGCTAGGATTATATCCTAAGAACCCTAAAACACCAATCCAAAAGAACCTATGCACCCCAATGTTCATAGCAGCACAATTTACAATAGCCAAGAGTTGGAAGCAACCTAGGTGCCCGTCAGTAAATGAATGGATCAAAAAACTATGGTACATTTACACAATGGAATTCTATGCAGCAGAAAGAAAGAAGGAGCTCCTACCCTTTGCAACAGCATGGATGCAACTAGAAAACATTATGCGGAGTGAAATAAGCCAGGCAGTGAAAGACAAATACCATGTGATCTCACCTTTAACAAGAAGCTAAACAACAAAACAAAGAAGCAAGCAAAATATAACCAAAGAAACTGAAATAGAGAACAGGCTGACAGTGACCACAGGAGAGTGGAGAAGAAATTTCAGGGGAAAAGGAGAAGGGTTTACAGGAACAAGTATAAAGAACATATGGACAAAAACTACAGGGGGTGAAAATGGAAGGGAGGTGGGGATCACTAGGGGAGGTGGGCTGGGATGAGAGTAAAAGACAGAAAACTGTACTTGCACAATAATTAAATAAATAAAATTTAAAAAATAAATAAATCATTAATTTTACCATAAAAAATTTGAATTCAACCATTCAAAATAAATACCCATAAGTCCATAGTCTATAAATAAATAAATAAGAAAGGACAACTCTGTGTCAAAAAAAATCAATTTTTGACACAGAATAAAAGAATAAAAGAGAGTTTTAACATCAGAAAATATAAAAATGAAAAAACTATATGATTATTTTAATCAATATAAAAAGGCATTGTATATAGTTCAAATGCCTAATTTTTTTAATGGCAAACTAGAAATAGAAAGAAACTTTCTTAACCTGGTAAACCTTTGTCTTTATCAACATGTACATAAAAAAGAAAATTTTTCATTAAAATGGTTCCTTTAAGTCAAGAAAGCTTACTATCAGTCATGCTGTTTAACATAGTACTGAAATTTAGAATTAATTCTATGTATAAAAAAGAGATGTAAAGATGAAGAGATTAAGCTGTCATTATTTGTAGATGATTTATCTAGCAATAAAATCAACAAATATGAGAACAACTTAGAAAGTTCAGCAAGGTTGATGGATACCAGATCAACATACAAAAACCAATAGCATTTCTCTACACCAACAATCTCCAACAAAAATTATAACTAAAAAGATGCCATTTTAAATAGCAACAAAAACCATAAATTCTCTAGTAGTTAATTAAGAATATATGAAACCTTTATGGAAAACATTTGAAACTCTAATGGACATCATAAATGATCTGAATAAATGAGGAGATATCCCATGCTCTAAAAGGGAATAATTTACTATATTTAAAATATCAGTTCTCATCAAATGAAGCTACAGATTTAATGCTGAACTAAACAAAATTCTATACCAGCTTTTAAGAAACTTGACAGCTTATTTTAAGTAGAATAATAAAAATCAGCTGTGACAAAGAAGGGACAAGAGGTAGGACCTGCCCACACAAACACTAAGACATACTACCCAACCATGGCAATAAACCATAAGAATATTGATAGGAAAACAAACGAGGCAAGGGCTAGAATAAATAGAAGGCTCAGAGACATACATGTGCATATAATGTACTTATAGGTATGATAAAGGATGATAGTTTGGGGAACATGGCTCATTAAATGGATAAAAATAATAACCTGGATCTCTCTCCAATACCATATACAATTTGATGTTAAAGACCTAACTGTGATAGGTAATACTTTATAGTAATTTTTAACACAAGAGAGTATTGTTGTGACAAAGTATTAAAAGGTTCAAATGAAATCCAAAAGTATAAGTAAACAGTAAGGCAAAATTTTGACTAAATAACTAAAATTCCCTTTTCAAGGGAAGAGTGTATGGACAAAGTCAACTGAAAGATGACACATTAGGTGTCTAAAATTGAGAAGGAAATACTATATAGGACAGGGGTCCCCAACCTCTGGGCTGCAGATAAGGTACCAGTCCAGGCCTGTTAGGAACTGGGACACAGAGCAGGAGGTGAACTTGAATGTAATGCATTTGAATCATCCTCAAACCATCCTTCCAACACTGGTCTGTGAAAAAATTGTCTTCCATGAAACTGGTCCCTGGTGTCAAAAAGGTTGGGGACTGCTGATCCAGAACACACCAGGTTCTCTTGCAATACAACAGAACTATAGGAATCATAATAGGGAATGGACAAAGGATATAAACAAGGAGTTTACAGTAAAGTAAATACAACAGACTTGCAAGCACATGAAGAGGTGCTTAAGCTCACTAGTGAATAGAAAAATGCAAATTAAAACAATAGTGAGATAGCACTGTATATTATTAGTTCCCCTTATCCACAGTTTCATTCTATGTGGTTTCAGTTTCCCACAGTCAATCATAGTCTGGAAATATTAAATGGAAATTCCAGAAATAATTCATAAGTTTTAAATTGTATATCATTCTGAGTGTTATTGCAATGGCAGGTAATTGCAATGTTATTGCAGTGTTATTGCAATGGCAGGGAATTAAAGACAGTCTGGGGGCCCATCCCTGGGCCTGGACAATTTCTACACCTATGCAGAAGTAGAATACTTTGAGCAATAGAGAAGTGGCCTCATTGTAATATGTAGTAACATGAAAAGATTTTTAAAACAGAGTTGTGTGAATAAAAGTGAGCAAAATAATGAAATGTGTAACAACTGTATGACTAAAATAGCACACAAATAACTTATAAACGTGGGTGGGATCAAGGAAAAGAAAAGAGACTTTTTTAAAAGGGGAAGAAGGATTTCCTGTCTGTTGCCATCTAACTGTAAAACAGTCTAGATTCATATTTCAGTGACGTAAATCATCTTTGAGTAACTACCTCTCTTAGGGCTGCTCATCTTCTGAAAACACTGTTTACAAAAACACTGAGCATCTGTATCATTTAGCTCAAGATCATAACTATAAGCGCAAGAGAACCAAGAACACAGTCTGATCCCCTCTAGAACAGATAGAAGAATTTGACAACACTCTGTCGTAAAGCAAGAAAATGTTCCCCTCCCCCTCACTACTTTGCTGCAGACGTGTAGAGAAGCTTGCCAAAACTTTACATAGTGACAAATGTCTTCCATCTGTCTGGCTTCTTGTTCTTGAAAGGAGTTTCAGAAATCAGGTCACACCTTCTTTGGGAAGATCTGTACACTTTGTGTGGGAAAAAAATAACTCAAATATGATTTTTTTAGAAAAGAGATTTAATAAATATAAAATGAAGTAAAATCAATCAAAAGGGATATCTATTCCTATCCACAGACTAAATCTTTGTATGCTGGAGCTCTTGAAGGTGATACTTTTTCAAAGTTAAGTGCAACACATCTCTTAAAATTACTAGGGTTCAGAGTTTGGTAATAGATTATTGTTTTCCTGAAAAATATATTTTGAGTCTCCTCCTTTTGCAGAAGTAGCTGATTTCATGTCTCATTTTTGGTTTATTTCATTAGAATAATTCTGAGCCACACTTTATTTAAAATTTAAATAACAAGAGAACATTTATCAAACATATCCCTGGTTTCCCTTATATCACCTCTTTGAATATGACCATTTCTGAATGGGGTAAGGCAATCTCTTGTAAGGGAACCCAATACAAAGAGATCACCTACATGGATTCATTCAAATAACAATCCTATGAAAGAGGAAGTGTTTTTATCATTTTATAGAGGAAGAAAATAAGGTTAAGAGAAGTTATATAATATGCCCAATGCCAAAATTTTTAATTGCTCAGGACAAAAAAATAAATAAGTATAGTCTGTCTGACAAAATAAATGTCTAATGTGAACACTGTAATCTGTTTTAAAATATATATAATGATCCCAGACTTTGAGTTTCCTGGTGATTTAAATAAACATGCCATTTATATTAGTGTTTGGTTATAATATCTAAGTGAAAATACACTTCTTGTTAATCTTAAATTATTAAATTTCTTTTTTTCTGTTGGCTTATTCATAGAGTACCTCTTCATTTCTGATTGCCCAGCTGATAATCTGCAGGTTTTTAAAAATTTGAAATGACTTTTTTCTAGACCCTAATATTTTAAACAATAAAAACAAGTCAGCTGTTCATAGTAATTTTTCAGAGAAAGATATATAACTTGTGCCAAAGGACACTTGTGATCCAAAAATAGTAACAATAAGACCATAAATTAAATTAAAATGTTCATAATTGGAATTTAAAATAAGGAGCTTTGGTTAGATACCCAAAATGAGAATTAAATATACTGTTCATTAGTATACTTTGAACCCTATGTTTTAAGTTATTATTTATTAGGTAGCTCATTATGTGTCAAACATTATACTAAATGCCCTTAAAAATTCCTCATTGAAATTGTATGTGACTGATTCTCTCCTTAATTTATATTGCAACTTTATATGGTCCTTCTCATTCTCCCTAAATAACAGTTAAGAAATTTGGGATACAAAGAGGTAAAATGGTTTGCCTAAGTGCACACACTGAATAAGTAAAAGAGCTGAATATCATAGGTGTAAAGGTATGAAGACTGGTCAAAAGACCTGGGTTCAAGTTCTTATTCAAACTGATGAGTTAAGCGTATGTCTCTACCTCATTGCTCCACACTCAACTGTAATGGCTGTAAGTAATGAATAGTAATTGACCAAAGATTTGGCACAATTCTCTGAGATCATGCTGATAATAAGTCAGGGTGGTAGCAGCTAAGTACAGGTCACATTCTGGAGAAGGTAGGGACAGAGATGGAAACTACTCTTTCAGTAGAGTTTCCAGAAAGATTTTAAACTCAAAGTAACTTCATTTCAAAGTGGATGTACAAACCGAGGACTTCCTTCTAAGCAGTTATACAAGTTGGCACATCCTCTCCTGGTGTGCAGTGATGACATTTATTCCTGAGCTAAAAATCAACAACTATTCTGCACAGAGATTGAAAGAAATACCTGAGAGGAAATAAAACTTTAGAACAGTTACTAGTTCTCACAGAGGAAAGGTCTAGGATTGGCCAGAGATTGCCAACTTCCTTTCCACTCATCCAAAAGGGAATGAAGCCTGACAGTCAAGGTAGACAGTCAAGGTCTAGACATCTGGCATAAGAATGCATACTATTTAGCTATATAAATTAACCTAGTCCTTTGATGAGTAGGGATCACACCTGAGGTGAACTGATAGCATGAAAGAGAAGGACCTGTATGAACAAGCAAAATAACTGAACCTGGAACAAGAAACAATAATTAAAGGATCAAATGATAATTTAATCGGTATTTTAATTAATATTCTCAAAAAGATTTAAGAAAATGAACATACAATTCTGAAAAGTAAACAATTAGAACAAAAGAAAGAGTTTATGGATATTAAAAGAGATTGATAAATGAAAACAAAATTAATTTTTAAAAAGAAGGAAAAATGAGAAAATCTCCTGGAAAACAAAGTAAAAAGAAAGAGAACTGGAAAATGCAAGAAAAATTAAGAAATACAGAGATCAGTCCAAGAAAACTGGACACCTGTTCTAGGAGTCCCAGAAAAAGAAAACAAGAGAAAATCATTTTAAGCAGTCATATAAGGAAATTCTGAGTGGAGAAGTCTAAAAGGACCAACTCAGTGGTAAGGTTGATCAATAAAAAGAATTACATCTAAGCACATCACCATGAATATCCAGAACCCCAAGGAAAAAGAAAATATCTTAAAAGTTTCCATGAAGAGAAAAGATTATCTAAAAAAATAGCAAATCAGATTAATATCAAAATTTTTACCAGCAACAATAAATGCTAAAAAACAACATCTTTAAAATTCTGATTAACACACACACTGTATAAGTATTGTATACTGTTTGTACAATTAAGTAAGGCAGAACAAAGAAAATGTCAAGAAAGTCATAAGGAAGGGAAAATACAGTTTGTATTGAAAAAAATCACATATAAGTACACCCATGCAGTTCAAACCTGTGTTTTTCAAGCATCAACTGTAGATATATCCAGTAATTGCTTAGAAGCACTATAATATCCTTTGGGGAAAATGTCAGTCTTGGTACCTATACTAAGTTTGGCATTGCAGGAAGGGTGAGGGGTGGGGAGGATAATCCTTTTCTAAACTGAAAAAGTATTTCATAGAACAGCCTATCCACCTAAATATTTTTATAGGTCAGTTTTTACCTGTAGGAAGAAAAACTTGGATGAGTAAATGCCCAGCCAAAGTAGAAATTACACATAGAAAAATTTTTTACTAGAAGCTGAGCAGCAAATGAGGCTAAAGACCAGCAAAACCGGCCCCAATACATGTGCCATTGCTGTGCTGAGTAAAAGCTCAATAATGTTGTTGGCTACAAACTCTCCCTAGCACTAGTGAGCTGCCTATTTAACATAGTGGCCATGAAGCTGCTGAAGTTATCAAAATCCGGATGTACTGTGTTAATAATCTTGGTTAAATACCCCAGTGAATACCAATTCAGAACTGCAAAGGGGAAACAACAAGGCCCTAATGGTTCTGTACCAACCAGGTGAAAATAACATCAATAACATACTTCTTGGCATCCTAGCATGTTACACTATAATCATAAAACACAGTGCATGTTGGAAAAGAGTGGCCTCAAAACCTGAATGGTGAACAACAAACTACTGCCTTTCTAAAGTTAAAAATAAAATTTAACTTATCCAGCAGTTGAAACTATAAAATCAGTCTAGTGAGGGCACCAGTTCCTCTCCAGAGGGTAGGCATATACTCTTGTTATTTATTTAGCAGTTTTAGAGATTCCATTTCTTCTTCCAAAAGCTTATTCTAGAAAATGGCAAGTAATGCTGTAGCACTGCTGCACCACAATAAATAACCTGTTTTTGAAATTTTAAGGCCAACTACAGAGCAAAATTGAAATAGGTTGTTATTATTAAGAGGAAGTAAGTGCCTTAGAATGCCTAAATATTGATTATCTTGAGGGAAATAATAGGTATACTGAGGCCATTGCTTTAGAAACCTGTGAAACAGCTTCCTGTTGACTTTGAAGTGGATTCAGAGGATCTTTTAAAACCTGGAAACTCAGATCATGCTTATTCTTACATTGAAATGGAGAAATGGAGTTGAGTTCTCTTTTCAGTGTGTGTGTGTGTGTGTGTGTGTGTGTGTGTGTTCAACTCAGTGTACATTGAGAATGCTTTCCATAATTGTTCTATGAATAAATCACCAAAGTAAAGTTAAACACTTGACATGTATAACATGACCTGCATTTAAATGAACATAGATTAACAGATCTTGGCATTATAATAAAAAACAGTAAAACTTCAAAATTAAAATGACACATTTCCTGATTTCTGTTTCTGACATTTCATTGTTGGTGTACAAAAATGCCTTTGCTTTCTGAATTTTGACTTTGTATTGCACTGTTTTGCCAAATTCACTTACGAGGTCAAGTAGTTTTTTGGTGGCGTCTTTGGATTTTCTATGAATACTATTATGTCATCTGCAAACAATGATAGTTTTGCTTCCTCCTTTTCAATTTGGATGTCTTTTGTTTCTTTTTCTTGTCTGATTGCTGTGTCTAGGACTTCCAATACTATGTTGAATAGGAGTGGTGAAAGCAGACATCTTGTCTTGTTCCTGATCTTAGTGGGAAAACTTAAGTTTTTGCCCACTGAGTATAATGTTGGCTGTAGGTCTCTTGTATATAGCCTTTAGTATGTTGAGGGATGCTCTCTCTATTCCCACTTGGCTGGATGTTTTTATCATAAATGGATGCTGTACCTTATCAAATGCTTTTTATGCATCTATTGATATGGTCATGTGATTTTTGTCTTTTGTTTTGTTTACGTGATATATTACATTTATTGATTTGCAAATGTTGTACCATCCATGCATCTCTGGGATGAATCCCATTTGATCATGGTGTATGATCTTTTTAATGTATTGCTGAATGCAGTTTGCCAATATTTTGTTGAGGATTTTAGCATCTGTATTCATCAGAGACATGCAAATTAAAACCACAGTGAGATACCACTTCACACCAGTGAGAATGGCCATCATAAAGAAATCAACAAACAGTAAGTGTTAGAGAGGTTGTGGAGAAAAGGGAACCCTAGTGCACTGTTGGTGGAAATGCAGACTGATGCTGCCACTGTGGAAAACAGTATGGAATTTCCTCAGAAAACTAAAAATGGAACTGCCTTTTGACCTGGCAATTCCACTGCTAGGATTATATCCTAAGAATGCTGAAACACCAATTCAAAAAAACCTATGCATCCCAATGTTCATAGCAGCACAATTTACAATAGCCAAGTGCTGGAAGCAATGTAAGTGCCCATCAGTAAATGAATGGATAAAAAAGAAAACATGGTACATTCACACAATGGAATTCTATGCAGCAAAAAGAAAGAAGGAGCTCCTACCCTTTGCAACGGCATGGCTGGAACTGGAGAGAATTATGCTAAGTGAAATAAGCCAGGCCATGAGAGACAAATACCATATGATCTCACCTTTAAGTGGAACCTAATCAACAAAACAAACAAGCACCAAAATATAACCAGAGACATTGAAATTAAGAACATTCTGACAGTAACCAGAGGGAAGGTAGGAGGGCATAATGGGGGGAAAGGTTGAAGTGTTTTCAGGAACAACTATAAGGACACATGGACAAAACCAAGGGGGTGGAAGCAGGGGAGGGAGGTGGGGATGGCTGGGGTAGCAGGGGAGAGATGGGAGGTAAATGGAGACAACTTTTCTTGAACAACAATAAAATAATTTTTAAAAAACAAAAATAAAATGACACATTTGATTGTGTACATAATCATATACTTTTAAGATTGTAAGGAGCCCAGCAGGTCACCTAGTCCCACCCCCTCAATTCACAGATGAGGAAACTGAGGATTAAAAGGGCAACTGCTGTCCATGTTAACACCATAAATAAAGAATGTGGTCCAGGCTAATGCCAACATTTATCTCTATGGCCAATATTTCCACCAGGACCCACAGTCATTACAAGCCTTCACAATAATTAGGAATGAAACGAAATCATTTTTTAAATAATAAATTACTATAAATGCAGCTAAACTAAAGAATACAGCTGAAGGCACTATTTGGGAAGACAGAAGCTACAATACAGAATATTTACCGAACTTCTTATGTAATGAGAATTCTTCATTTAGTTTTTAGGGAATACCAATGGAAAAACAGTTCACTATTTAGTTTAGAGATGAAATAATTGAGACTCAAAAGCCTTAACAGCAGAAGACATCTAAAAACCCACTGATCTACAACTCAGGTAAAATCTCTGTGTTGTTCCTACAGGTGACTTCTTCACTACTACCAAGACTTGCAAGAGAGATTTAGGATATGTTTGTCCTAAAGTAAGATGGTCATTTCTTCTACACCATGCAAATTGCCCTGTTTTATTAAAAGCAGAGATCTGTATTGGAATCAGTGTTGAAGGCGAATAGTTGTGTGCATGTGAAGGAAAGAAAGTGAAGTGACCCCCTCAGGAGGCAGCATATCAGTGACACTGATGTTCATTATGTTAGTTTCTAAAAAGGTGTTTCAACAGCATTGTGGCCTTTCCTCTATTGCCCTAGAGCCTTTTTTTTTTTTTTACCAAACAGCAGGTCTGGCATTCATTTGGTTTCCTCCTCCTCTGTGTGTTACTCTCCTAGCAATATCATTGCCACAACTTAACTGTGCTAGTGTGTATCAGCCATGTTTCCAGATCTTATTTGTTGACTATTTGGATAGGCCACTTAAGAATTCACAGAACAAGGAGTTATAGAAGTGTGAATATCATCAAGTTCATTCCCACATTTTAATTATGCAGAAACATTTCCAGACAGGTAACACAGCCAATAAGAGACAAAACTGGGACTTGAAGCATAATGCCAGCTTAAGCTAATGTTTTTCTCTCCATACGACATACTTTAGTTTACAGTTGGCCTAGAAAAAATAAGTGTATATCACTTATTTGGGTCAAATACATTAATTGTTTCAAGCTGTTACTATATTATATTTTTGAATAACAAGATGAAAACAAAATTACTAGGACATAGTGGCATAGGATAGTAGAAAGATAAGGAAAGCTTCTCTGGTAAACTAAATCTGATTTAGAGTCCCTAATTTATTAGCTGTGTTATTTTCATCAGGTTGCTCAACTTTTCCAAAGTTGTAAGTACATGATAGTACTAAGAATTAAATGTAATGCTACATATAAAACATCTAACATATTGTAGGTGCTCAATATATAATGGTTTCCATTATTTCCAACCTGCCACTAAAGAACTGTGCCACTCTGGCAAATTTCTTTAGCCATTTGGTTCTCAGTTTCTTCCTCTCTAAAAGGAGGAGATGGAAAAAATGATGAATTCCAAAGTCCCTTTCAGTTCATCAAGAAATAAATAATTCCCAAAAGTTCCTTCATGTTAGTTTAAATTCAACAAACACCTAAGTACCTTACATCCATGCTAGGCACTGAGGAGTTCCAACTACCACCAGGAAAAGTATCTATGATTTGAGCACAGTGGGACCAACTGCATATAATACTTCAAGTTCTATAAAATTAAAATTACTATGCAAAACCAAAGTACTTAACTTCAAGGAAAATTCTACAAGGACATCACAAACCTAATATAATAAATAAAAATAATTTAAGATACACTTTAAATTATTACTCTGCTTTTTTGCTAGGGTTGCAGATGAGAATCAATATGTATACCATAGGACTGTAACAAAAGACTAAAGAGACACTTAGAACAACTAATAGCACTTTTTACAAAGAAAGAAATGAACAATTAACTTCCCTGAGAGTTTTATGATACACTGTAAAATTTAAGATACTTGTGTCATTCTGAAATAAAGGGGAATATAATTTCTAAGAAGTGTTTTACAGGCCCTGGCTGGCGTAGCTCAGTGGATTGAGTGCGGGCCTGCGAACCAGAGTATCGCGGTTCGATTCCCAGTCAGGGCACATGCCTGGGTTGCAGGCCGGTTCCCAGCAGGGCACTCATGAGAGGCAACCACACATTGATGTTTCTCTCCCACTCTTTCTCCTTCCCTTCCCCTCTCTCTAAAAATAAATAAATAAAATATTTTTAAAAAAAAGAAGTGTTTTACAGTGATAAACATTAATGTATGAAGGTAGTTGACCACGTTCTCAGATTACTTTTTAATTTTGTGTTTTAGATTTACATTCTCTAAAAATAAAGTATAATGTAATTTAAATGATTGAGTCTTGTAAATAAAATGTAGGTAAATGGTAACTGATTTTAAATGAAACTTTTAACTGTAAAGTTTTTTCTCTTTTTTCATAAGGAATTTATAATCAATGGATTTTTTTTATTATGCATTAGGCTTTTTACAAATAACACTCTGCAGGTTTTAAATATATTTAAAGTCATGGTTAGAGCTCCTAATTATGGTTTCCCAAAAACTGATCTGAGGTTTACCTTGTTCCCATATCTGCACGATATTATTTACCCATATTTTAGAATATTAGATTACACATCTTTGATGATAAAATGTTATCAACAAAGAACTTTTGCCTTTTGTGAGTATGAAAAGACAAAAAAAGACCCACTTAAATATTACCTCGAATGTGTGAAAATAATATAAATTCAACAGCTGTGTTCTATGGGTTAATTTTTGTCCTAAAAGAAGATAAAGAATACACTCTGTCCCCCAGCATACTTTGTGTGCATAGGTCCAGAGAGCCACAGAAATATGATGTAGGCATACACATATCAATCACAGTGTGAACCAGAGGCAGAAGGTTTGGGCCCTTTTTCTTGGACATGTCATTTCACCTTCCTAATTCTGTCTCTTTATCTATGAAACAACAGGAGGAACCACCTGATGATCACTTTTTTTTCAGTTGCTATAATTAACATCTGTGTGTACCTTCAGTAGAGCATCAAGACACTCAGGACACAGGGCAAAAGCGCTCACATGAGATCACATGAGAGCACTATTCTGTTCTTCATCTATGCTACCAGCATGAGGCAGCTTCTGTAGAGAGCCAGACACTAAATGGCCTGGCATCATGCCTTGGCTGAAAACACCAGCCATAACTATGAAAACACTTAAAGAGAAAACTGTTTTCTGAATGCAGTCCAAAAAATAGATAGGGGGCTGTGAGCCCTCACAACCTCAGACCCTTTTATCTTGCCTGGCAGATGTACTTTCATTTAGGTAACTTATGCTTCCTGAGCCTTAAGAGAAATAATTCTGAAAATGAATGGTTCTCATCTTCAGTCCCATGTCTGATGCTTGAAAATACACAGATTTTTATGTGGCAACTACATTACATGCAACAATCCTAGGACACCTTTTTAAGACAGTTTAGCATAGTGGCTAAAAGTATGAAATGGACTCAAATCCTGGCTCTACTAAACTGCTATGTAATCTTGGAAAAGAAATGTAATCTCCCTGTGCTTCAGAGCTTTTTGTCTGTAAAATAAGGAAACTAGTAAAACCTAACTCATAGGAATGTTGTAAGTATTAATTAAGATGTAACACATGCAAACAGTTAGCACAGGGCCTAACATAAAGTAAATGTTGGAAGGAAGGAAGGAAGGAGTATATTTGATCCTGGGATCAGGGACCCCCTTTCTGAGTTTATCTAAAGGTCACAAACAATTTGCTGGCAGTGAATGACATCTGCTGAGCTTTCCCCTTCTGAGAAGACAATATGACAAAGACTCAAAGCTGGGATCAGCTGTTACTAATAGGATCCTGCAGAATTCGGGAAGAAATAAAATTATCCTGAAAGTGTGAAAAAGTCACTCTAGTTTAAGACAAGATCTTTAAAAAGGATAGAACATACACACAAACACACTTATAGTCATACAGAACCAGAGAAAGAGTTGTTTTTTTTTTTAAATTTACACCTTCTCAAGTGTTGCCAGCATTAAAATCTACAGAATTTTATAACTGGATGGCTCCCTAGAGATCATCTAGTTGAACTCCCTGACTTGATAGACAAGTAGCTGAGGCCAAGAAAGTTTAAGAAGCTCACTTGAGGGCATTCTGCAGTAAACTGCAGAGCCAAGACAAACTTCTGGACTCCCCCATTTGCCCACCCAGTACTCAGCTTGGTATCTTTCAGCATCCTGCCCTTGTTGCTCCAAACAAAGTGCACACACATGCACACACACATACACAGGTTTCTCACTTTTGCTCAGGTTCTCAAGAAGTACAGAAGCAACCTCCAACCCCTACCCACACCAGACCTTTCCAGAGCCTCAAATGTGGGAGTTCAGGAGGATCCTGATCAATCTCTAGCCCTCTTTGGAGTTTCTGTTATCTATCTCTGTTCTTCCTCACATCAACTCTTAAGGTCTACTTCTAGAAGTTTCTCACCTCAAAGATCAGGCACTTCCCAGGGAAGAAGTTACGACCTGTTCATTTACAAATTCTCATCTTTCCACAAATGCTATACATAAGTTTCCTCCAAGCTCCTTGAGTCAGTTCAATCAGAACAAATCCCTCCCTCGCTCCTCCCGTGAAATAACTCAACCAGGTATCTATAAAATGCATAAGAATGTGGAGGGCTGGGGAGTCCTTGGGTATGCCTGACAGGACCACCTGAGAAAGAGGGGACCCAGGAACGGGATACGGATTAGGAGGAGGAGGGAAATGAGTAGAAAGAACTGACCAAGTTGCAAAGTCTGGATCCTGGAGACAGCTGTGCTGTTGCGACTCACTCACTGCTAAGAGGGAACTGAACCGCCCAGGGGTTTTCACTGTTTTAATTACAACAGACAGGTGCCTCAAATCACACAGGTAGGAAGCAGGGAAAAGCTACCCCGAAGTGGCAGAAACGAGAAGCTCTCTGTCTTCCTCTGGTTCCTCGTCCTCTCTCATCTGGTGCTGGCCGCTCTCTGCCTGGGGCGGGGGAGGGAGGGCGGAGCGGCACAACCCGAGCTCTCCAGGTTCGAAGCATCACCCCTGCCTGGAAACTGCCCACCACTCGCTGTTCTCCTAAAGACGGGGGAGAAGCGTAGGGCACCAGAGATTCTTCTCAGATCCACCAAGTGCTCTTCCCACTCCCCAGTCCCAGCCCCTGCAGGGAAACTGATCTGGGAGAATCCTTCGCTGAGGGTCTGAGTCTGAAAAACTGGGGCGCTTCTTGTCCGGAAGCACAGAGCCCGCGTGGGGTGTCCCTCAGCCTCGGTCCCTGCTGGGAGGGTGGTTCGTGTCACATCCAAGTCTCCCTTCCCCACTCGCGCACCCGCCCCCGAAACCGGAAGGAAGGCTTTCCTTTCGCCTTTTTTCCGCTCCCTACCTGAATTCTGGGGCCAAGTTAGGCTGCAACCCGTAGAAAGCGGCGGAGAGAGTGACCAGCCACCCCGGCTTGTAACTCCCGTTCTCGCACTCCAGGTAAGGCGGAGACCACTTGACGTGGCCCTTGTCCCCGCCAAGCCCGTCCCTGCGCCGCCAGCTGTGGCCCAGGCCCCGGGGCCCCTGATTGGAGCCGCGGCGCTGTACGTGGGTCCGCCACTTGCGCCGGAGGCCATGGAACCACTCGGTCTCCAGTGTGGCGTTGGCCAGGTGGTGTGCCGAGGACGACAGGTCCTGAAGCAGGATGCGGCTCTCCTCGCGCGTGGCCTGGAGGAAGACCTGCGGGGCGGACGCGGACAGCGACTCGGTGCTGAAGGTGAGGGCCGCCCGCGAGATGCTGGGCTCGCCCTCCAGCAGACTCCGCACCAGCGCCTGGTACCACTCCAGGTCGTCTTGCAAGTTCTGCTCTCGCGACTTATTGCTCTGCAGCATCATGTTGAGGAAGTTGGTCGCGTGTGTCAGCGTGTCCAGTGCCCCGTGCAGAGAGGGATGGGAGCTGGCCAGGGCCGTCGACTTCCCCGGCAGGCCCGCCAACTCGTAGCGGCCGGAGCAGTTGGCCCGCTTCAGCTGGTGGGAGTCCCCGGTGTAGAGGTAAGAGGCCACGTCCACCGGCACCTCCTCGGCGAGTTTCTGCGCCAAGATGGTGCCGTCGGTGGAGCGGCTCCAGGGAGCCCAGGGGTCCGAGACAGGAGCTCCGGCCGGCTGCTGGGCGTGCTGCTTCCCCCGCAGGGTCCTCTCTCGGGGGGAGCCCGGACGTCCCGCAGGGTCGCGGCCGGCGCCCACCGCTCCCAGTCCCAGATGAGTGAGCAGGAGGCAGAAGAGTAAGGGGCGAGCCATGGCTCCCATCTGCCTCTCAGGGGAGAGGAGGTGACGGAGGAGTCACTTCTTAAATTCTGGTCGTCAATTTACCAACAGAAAGACTTTTACCAGGAGTCTTCCCCCTTCTCCGGTCGGCACCCGGTCGAAAAGGACTTCAGAATAAGAATGCCTCCAAATCTCACTGTGGCTAAGCTCCCGTCACAGGAAATCGAATCACCTGTGGCAACGCCGGCTGCAGCCGCTCCGCGATGGGTTGGCTCACAATTACGCATCTCGCAGCCCCGAGCCGAACAGGTTACCTCCCCTCTGCCTGCTGGCGGCTATAGTTAGCCTGCTTACGTCTTTCTGCTCGGCAGCTTCCACCGCCGCTCTCACTGAGGTGTGTTCCAGAGCTGCTGGGGCTGCTGCGGCCGCGGCGGCCGCAAACGCTGCTCCATCACCTCACCCGCGGCCGGTCGTTCCCGCCTCCCAGCCCTGGCCCCGCCTCCTCGTTCGCCCCGCCTCCCAGCCCTGGCCCCGCCTCCTCGTTCGCCCCGCCCGGAGGCGCGGAGCGCGCGCACCCGGACGGCGCGAGAGCGCTGAAGCCGGTCCCACAGAGCGAAGATTTCTGTTAAGGCGATTGTCTCTCTGGGGTCCCGCGGGCCAGGCAACTGGTTAATTGGAGCTTTGGGTTTGGCCACAGACCACACTCCTTCCGCTCCCTGCTCTCGGGAGGAAAGCCTGTTTAAAGCGGCAGCTTGGCCGCAACCAAACCCCTGTAGGGCGGCATCCAGTCCATCTTGTTCCCTGTTTGGTCGGCTCCGGTGTCAATTAGCCGGCTGCCGTTAGCGGGGAATGGGGGCGCTGTCCAGTGCTGAACCCGAGGCGGCACAGAGGAGGCGCAGGAGGAGGCGGTGGCGCGAGAGGCAGCAGCGCCGAGTGCTTTCACCCACTCGTGTTCCCCGATGACTCTGAAACCTGAGGGGGTTGGACGAGGTGGGCGAGAGTGAGGGGCGAAGCAGAGCTTTTGTGGCTCAGAAGGAAGGAAACTTGTACGTACTGAGGAGGAGGGTGTTGGCGTCTTGAATGCTTAGTTCAACCAGCCTTTTTGCCTGAAAAAGAGGGAGAAAGGAGTTTTCATTTCTGACAAATCAGAGGGGAGGGACGTAGGATGGAGACGTGTCCTCCCGAGCATCTGCTCATTTTTGGCAAATCATCAAATCCTCCTCCTTGTCGGTTGAAGAAACGATTAAAATCTACTTGCAGAGGTCTTAGCTATGAGGGAGTAATGGAGACATCTACTGGCTGAGCTTTAAAAAAAAAAGTCATATTCAGAGAACCTGTGCTTGAAACGGGAGCAGGATGAAATGGAACCCGTGAAAGTAGGCAAGTGAAGATGTGGAAGGGAGAGAGCCTGTGCAAGGGGCAGGATTAAGACTGTGAGGGAATGAGAATGGGTGAGCATGCATTGAGTGAGAAGGGAAGTCATCCCTAGAGGCTGGGAAGTCATTCCTATAGGCTGAGATATCCCAGCAGAAGAAAGAAGAGGTCAATAAGCACGTCAAGTTCCCTCCCAAGTAATTAGCAAATCCCTTCACAACATCTAATTGTTTTTATTTGAAGCTTTAGGAATGTCTTCTGACATTCTGAAAATACTAATTAGTACTGGATATGCAATGTTTTTGCACCTCCACTTTCCATATGCACCTCTATTTTCAAAATCCCCAAGAAAGAAAAACAGAAAATTCCAAATTCGTTTCAAGTTCCAACTAATAAAAATGTCACCTGTAGTATTCTAAAACAACACTGGTTAGATTTACTTTATCATTTTATTTTATTCATCACTGAGAAAATGCCTAAGCACTGAAATGTAAGTTCCAAAGAGCAAAAGTTTGTCTGCATTGGTCACTGTAGTATCTTGAGCATCTGGAACGCAAAAAATATGCCTGGCACATAGTACTGGCTTTTGGAATAAGACATAGCAACCAGTTTTCCAAGCTGCAGTGCATGGTCTCCAAGTGAGTTTTTATACCTATGCAAAGAATGGTTATTAATTTTGTATTTACTTACAAGTATATTTCATGTTCATATCTACTTTCTGTTTAAATTCTGCTTTGGAGTATATGCTTCTTTGCTGAATAAAGGTCATCGCAGTTTAATGCTCTAGCATAGCAAAAACAGAAGCAAATTTCTGTTTGTTTAATGCATCAGAGTGTATGATATGATATAAACTCCATCTATTTTATCATCTAAAAATTAAAATGTAATTTTGTCGTTAGCTGATTTTTTAGAAAATGTACATAACATTAACAATTCTTTAGCTTTCTAGTATTACACTTTGAAAGTTTTATTAGCTGGTCCTTTTGTAAGTAATTCAATGAATTACAGAAAAATTGAAAGACCTGGGTTCTGGTCTTGGCATTGTTTTTATCAAAAGGTATGACCACTGGCAAGACATTTAAAGTTTCTGTGTCTTGGGGCACAAATTGTATCTGGGCCTCATGATTCGGCAGTAAGGGAGTGCAGAAACAGCATCTGAGACACTCTGCAGGAGTGTCTGTCCTTCCTCTAGTGCACATCTAATAAGAAAAGAGCAGGCTATGAGAAGTTCCTGCAAGTTAGCATTCTTTTCAGTGGATTGCCTTCAGTCAACATTGCCAAACCAATGGGGTGAACTAATTGGGTCTAGAACAGCACTGCCCAATAGAAATACAATGAGAGCCACAAATGTAATCCATATGTATAATCTAAAATGTTGCCATAGCACATTTAAAAAGAAAAATTTTTAATTAATTTTCATAATATATGTTATTAAGTTCAATATATCCAAAATATTATGTCAGTAAGAAAGCAATATAATACTTATTAGTGAGATATTTTACATTTTTATATTAAATATTTAAATTCAAATCTGAATTTTACACTGATAACACTTTACAAATTTTAGTGCTCAATAACCATTTGGGGCTAGATATTACCATAGAGGGCAAGCCGTAGAAGATCATGCATTGTGGTCTAGAATGCTCCAGAAAGCTTACGTCTATTTAAGATAAGGCACCATGTTTCAAATGCTCTAGGAGGCCTATCCATTTAATACATCTGGAGTCAAGGTAACTAAGTAAGTAGACCACCTATGTCTATGTTATTGTGCATCAGTAAAGGAGATAATCTGAAAGAGATTTTTATAAGGGACCAAGCTTTATCACATATACACACACTTCTAAGCAGACTACAAAATTCAACACCAGCTCACAAAGACAGTGTCACTCATTCAACAAATGTTGATTGAGCATCAGGCATTGTGGTTAGTTAACACTGGGACAAAATAGACACACCTATACAGTAAACACACGAATCTTACAATCGAGTGGGATAATAAAAAGCTATCATATCATTTTAAAAACTGCATATTGTGATAAGTACCATGAAGAAATAAATGCTGTAAAGTGATAAAGAGTTCATGGTATTGGGGAAAGAAGCTTTTTATGTAAAGAAATAAAGGACAGAAAGATTTCTGTGATGAGGTACCAACTGAGCTGAGCCATAAAGAATGAGGAGCAGATTTCTGCCAAGATGGAGGCATAGGTGGAGACGCCTTGCTTTCTCACACAACCAAGTTTAGAGACAACTAAATATTAGCAATAGAAAACACAGCCAGAACACAGAAAATTGAACTTTTCAGAAGTCTGATAACAACAAATTCTTCAGCCTGACCGGTAAGAGGGGCGAAACCAGCAGCTGGTGGAGCGGGGTAGCACAGGAAAACTCGGTCAGACGGACTCAGGTGCGCGGAACCCAGGCACAGGGTTGGACCTAGTGAGCAACCCAGGGAGCTACCGCGGGGAAACACTGAGGGAGCAGGGCTGCGGGTTGACTGTGGTTGCACATTCGTGCACAGATAGACAAGTGAGGGAGTGGGTGACTGGACGAGAGCCAGCAGGCCCCAGCATGAACAGCAGCAGAGGGCGCCACCATTTCCCCGCTCTGACCCCGCCTCCACATACAGCCTCACAACCCAGCGACCTAGGAGTCCAAGGCTCCGCTGGCGAACAGACCAAAAATGGCTCAAGAAGATCTCAAAGCCCCAGAGCCCATAAATCTAAGTGATAAAGAAATAGCAAAACTCTCAGATGCACAGTTTAAAACACTGGTGATCAGGATCTTCACAGAACTGGTTGATTATAGCCACAAATTAGACAAACATATGAAGGCGAAACTAATTGAAATGAATGGAATTGCACAGGAAACCAATAGCAATGAAAAGGAAACTGGGACTCAAATCAATCGAGTGGACCAGAAGAAAGCAAATAATGGCCAAACAGAAAAGAGTAAAGAAGCAAGAATTCAAAAAAATGAGGAGAGTCTTAGGAACCTCCAGGACATCTTTAAATGCTCCAACATCCGAATTATAGGGGTATCAGAAAGGGGAAAGGAACAGCCACCAGTGGAAAACTTATTTGAACAAATAATAAAGGAGAATTTCCCCAAGCTGGCAAAGGAAATAGACTTCCAGGAAATCCAGGAAGTGCAGAGAGTCCCAAAGAAGTTGGACCCAAGAAGAATCACACCAAGGCACATCATAATTACATTAGCCAAGATGAAAATGAAGGAGAGAATCCTAGAAGCAGCAAGACATAAGGGGAAAGTCACCTACAAACGAGTTCCCATCAGACTGTCAGTGGATTTCTCAAAAGAGACCTTACAGGCAAGAAGGGGCTGGAAAGAGGTATTCCAAGTCATGAAATCCAAAGACCTACAACCAAGATTGCTCTATCCAGCAAAACTTTCATTTAGAATGGAAAGGAAGATAAAGTGCTTCTCAGATAAGGTCAAATTCAAGGAGTTCATCACCACCAAGCCCTTATTATATAAAATGTTAAAGGGACTTACCTAAGAAAAAGAAGTTAAAAAAACATGAACAGTGAAAGGACAGCAAACTCACAGTTATTAACAACCACACCTAAAACAAAAGCAAACTAAAAGGACAGCTAGATCAGGAGTGGAAACATAGAAATGAAGATCTCAAGGATGGTTAGCAACAGGGGAGTGGGAGAAGGAGAAGGGGGGAGAAGGTACAGAAAATAAGTAGCATAGACAGTAGATAGAAAATAGATGGGGGGGCAAGAATAGTATGGGAAATATAGAATCTAAAGAACTTGAGACACATGGTCATAAACTAAAGGGGGGGTAATGGTGGGGATGGGGGAGTAGGGTGGAGGGGAATAAAGGTGGGAATAGAACAACTGTAATGGCATAATCAATAAAATAAATAAATTTTTAAAAAATGAGTAGAGTGAACAATTTAAGGGTATGATGGAAAGAAACTTACACTTGGTAGAGGGAATAAATGTGTAAATGCATTAAGACTACAAATATTCCATTCTTATTAGGAAAGAGGATTAAAAGAAGGTAATTGCAATAAGCTGAAGTTCATATATAATATGAAAAGTACAAGCAATTGAGACCAAAAGAAAATTATTTTATAAAATAATCAAATGATCATAGCATGACTAGCATCCCATTACCACCAAGTATGGGAATCTGATTTGTAGATGTAGATCAATATCCCTGTGTGACCTCAAAATTAAGAACAAAGTCGTCTAAATGTTTATTGATACTGTGTAAGAGTTTGGCTATCGTATATACAAGAATTTAAGCCCTGCGTGAAAAGGCCCAAAGCTTTTTTACCATACCCTGAAAAGTCAATCTAATTGCTTCAGAACTATCAAATTTGCATTAATTAAAAAAGCAATATGCAATGGAGTTGTTAGTTGTCATTATGATTGACTTATCACTATTATAAAAAAAAAGATGTGGTATTAGTATCACAGCCCTGTAATTAAGACAAACTATAGGAGGTCAAAAACTGCTGAGACCAGATTTTATGTGAGCAGTATAGGTATAGTTATTTTAAAGATTTACATAAGTGCTGCTTCAAAACACTTAAATAAGCAGGGATTAGGACAGTGGGATGTGGTAAAAAGAGTGGATTTGCCATTGGGAGATTCAGCTCTACTTTTGGCTCTGCCATTATTTACTCATGTGACTTTTGACAATTTTCTCAACCTCTTTGAGAACTTTTGCTTCATTTGTAATGTAAGAGTGATGTACTAGACATATCACAACTAGAACAGTTGCAGCTGAGTGATGAATAATGGTCCAGGTATATTTTTTCATGAACTCATTCTTGATAGTCATAGACTACAGAGTAAATATTATTTTTAGAATAATTAATGCTAGACCTCAGTGAACAAAGTGGCACAACTTCAATCAAGTTTCTGATAAAGCAAATGAAACTACAAATAACATACTCTATCAATATAATACAAAATTAGAAATCCAGTTCTTATTGTTGGGCTTACTGAGATTCTGGATTTCCCTAAACTTATGCTACCATGTGTCTCACATGCCCATTTGCAAAATGAAGATCACAGTCTTCATTATACAAGAGTGGTGGTGTTGAAATTTCTGGATTCAAAAGTATCATTAAAGAATTCTGATCATCCCTGTGAGTCTGGGTGGAACTTGAGAATCTGCATTTTAATAAGCACCACAGGTGATTTTTGACACGAATAGAGCACATGCTGATAAATACTGCCTTGAGCCATGGAAAATAACTCTAAGATAATAATAGATCACCTGATAAACACAAAGCCTTCTTATAAGTTATAGACTGTATGGAGGAGAAAAGAAAGCATTAATAAAGGATATCATCGCCATCATTATCATCATCATCCTCCAAACATTTCTCTAGTGAGTACAGTGGCCAGACATTGTTCTAAGGAATTTACATACTTTAGCTCATTTAGTCTATCTTCACTACTACACCATGAGTTTGGTACTGTTACCATTTTACAGATGGGAAACAAACAAAAAATAATTGCCCTGAGAAATAGCCATCTGACTTCAAATGTCACAGTCTTAAGCACTATACCAGTGCTCCCAAACTTTGATACACATGAGATTCACCTGGAAAGCGTTTGTCAGAGCACAAATCAGTGGCTTTACCCCCCAAAATTTCTGACTCAGTAGGCCTAAAATAGGGCTTGAGAATTTACATTCATAACAAATTCCCAACTGATACTGATACTGATGGTCCAGAGACCTCCCTTCGAGAGCTACTGCTCAGTGTTGTCGTTTTCACCATTATAATCTGTCACTGCAGTATGCTTACATTTTCTGTGTAGAGCAAGAGCAGAGCAGACTTTTTGGACACCTTTGGCAATCCAATATGGAGTCACTATCCACTATGACAGTTATGTCAAGTGCTATGTCAAGACTGAGATAGTAGAGAGAAATGGAACATCCAAAACCTCAAGTCTGGACTCTTGAATAACAAGTCCAACTGGATACTGATATGAGTGGGAACTCTGCCTAATGTGAGCTATAAGAACTGAGAGCTCTGATGGCCCAAGGCTCAAGCTTGGCTGTACCACGGTCATGCTCAGAGCCCTGCCAGACTTCCACTCCACCAGATGCATGCTGCCACTGTAGCCACCTGGCTTGAGACCATCTTTGGCCTCTCCAACCAAGGAGGCCCCCAATGACTGGGACTCCTTACCAGACTATATTGCTCTGCCCAAGTCTATGGCATAAGCTTCCCCTCTATGCCAGATTCACATGTAACCTGCATGTGAATCTACCAGCTTATTGGGAAGGTCTCCCCTAATAAATCTGGCATTGTAGAAAGACATAAACATGAGGAACTTTCAGGAACACTTCCTTGCTCAGCAAAATTTCCCATGTAAAAAACATGCAAAAGGAGAAAGTCAACGTTAACTGATGAAAATATGCATGAAATCTTCCAAGGAAAAAAGAACTTTCTGGTTTGCTATTTCTCACTTAGAAAGCTTACCCAAAATGTTTATTTTTTTTTACCTAGCAGTTTATTCTTATCCGCCTCCAGTTTACCCTTAAAACTTTTACTCCCTGTCAGTATCACTCCATCTCTTTCTAGAGTTATTTCCTCTGCTTTTCACGGTGAAGTCATGACTTGGGGCTGTTCTTGCATTCCCAATGAAATGCATTTTTTTTAGGTACTATTAAGAACAGAATCACTAGGGCTTTCACCCAAATTGGTAGTTTTCCCTAAATGTCTCTTACAGTTTCCCCATATCTCCATAAACCTAGAAACACCAGAAAAACTGTCTGGCCACAGAAAAGAAAACACTAGGGAATGGCGCTTTTGTAGAAAAATCCCAATTGTGCCAAGACAAAGTACTTTCTTAAACCACTTTCTATGTATTGTCCTGATATTCAGCAGTACAAGAAAGGACCGATATGGCATTTATGAAAAATCATGAAATTAGAAAGCCCAACTACATTCAATACAAGGATTGATTCCCTTTCTCATTAAGAAATAAGAACAGCCCTGACTGGTATGGCTCAGTTGGCTAGGTGTCAACCCTCAAAGCAAAAGGTCAATGGTTTAATTTGCATACTGATGTTTCTCTCACACATAAATGTTTCTCTCCCTCTCTTTCTTCCTCCCTTCCTCTCTCTGAAAATAAAGAAATGAAATCTTTTTCAAAAAATAAAGAACAACAATAAAAAAATTGAAACAAAATTTAGTAAAAGAGACTCTTTGTGGGTAGGAAGAGATATGAAATAGATAATTTTGTCTGTTCAATTTCATCTGCTTCCCTTACTGGAGGGAAGTGACTCACAATATGTATCTATATGTTGTTTTATAGTTTGTGATACTGTTTTCATTAGCACATTACCTTGGACATAATGGGAGTTTACTTCATAACCAATTTAGGAATTGGCTCTTCATCTTAACCCAGAAGCTTTTGAAAGCTAGGAACTTCATGTGCCAAGGATGATGGCTACAGTGTACATGTGCACACAGAAAAGACACTAATTGATGATAATTCTTCATTGATAAAGAACAGAAACATGTAAATCCAAATAAACATACTTAGAATAATATTGAGTTGCTTGTAAAAAAAGTCTTTTTGATTTTACTTATTTATTTTTAGAGAGTGTGGAAGGGAGGAAGAAAGAGAAGAAGAGATACATTGATTGGTTGCCTCTTACATGCCCCAAACTTAGGACCTGGCCCAAAACCCAGGCATGTGTCCTGACTGGGAATTGAATCAGGGACCTATTTGTTCACAGACTGACACTCAATCCACTGAGCCACACCAGCCAGGAGAAAATTTTTTATGTTTTAAAAAAACATGGGGGAAATTATTCCGGTAATGTCAATTTGTTGAAATTTCAGATATCACCTTAATATCAAGACTGCATGGGAAAATAAAACAAAGAAACATAACACTGAAATATATTTCAACAAAATGTAATAGAAAAAGAAATTACTGTACATATTCTGATGGAAATATTTTCAGGAAAGGAAAGAATGAACCTAAGTGTGAATTCAGGTACAAAACAGTTTTGCAGATCTGTTGTGACTGTAAAACAGTTGTGACTTTTTTAATAGTAATATTATGTATGCCGAATTTTCTTTTTAATGTTTCTTTCAGACCTATGCTAACCCTAAGAGAAAAAAAATGGAAGCAAAGGAGTTTTAGATTTCCTGTTCAACCTCTGATCCATTGGTCTCTCCTTCTCTGCCTCCTCCTCCTTTGACATTTATCAAGCGCTTAGAGACAAATATGCTGTGTGAATTGTCCCCAAGAAAAGGAAGAGAGAACTTCTATACCTGTGAGGTAGTTATTGAAGTTTATTTAAAAGAATCTTCTTTTGATTGCTTTAGGTGCTAGCATTTAAGTACATCTCATGCAGAATCCTAAATCTTGTGACATATATAATCATTTCTATTTGTCATTTGGATGTACTCTTTGGAATAAATAGTTTTAGGGAGTTTTGGCCAATATTCACCAAAAGCTCCCTATTCAGACAAAGGGAATTTTACAGAAGTTTTGGAACAAAAAAATTTCAGCTCCTTTTGTTCACTATGTCAATGAATGTTCTTCAGTAATGGGGCTGACTTCAAGTATACATGGCCAATACATATCACAGTAGCTGCAGAGGAATGGGATCATCAAGAACTCTCTAGAGAAATAACAAGTTCTTATATATTACATTTAAAGAGCAGAAACAGATACTAGAGAACAGAAAGCTAAAAAGAGAAACAATTTGTAAGAATCTGCAGTATCCTAAGAATCAAATATGATAAAAAATAGTTGTTTCAACTGTTTGTTTTTATATCTCAAATCAGGTATTTTGGAGTAAAAAAATTAAACTTTCATTACAATTCAAGAAAGAAATAAAATAGTAAGAAAACTTTTCTGAATGTCAAAATTGATTTAACAGAAATGGATTAACCAAGAACTGAAGAGAATTCCTTTATCTGAAGAATAATTTAAAAAGGGAAGGGAACAGAAGGGAAGGAGAGAAACAACTATCAATTTTCATTACATCTATGGCTTTGTCCCCAGATGAATGACCCTGGTGAGTTATAGGACCCCTTAATCTTTTGCAATTCACTGGGCTGACAAATCTGACAAAATGTAAATGTTCCAATAGATGCCAACACAGTCACCTTTTCTGATTGACTTTCCCCAGTGGTCAGCAATCCACATATGGAAAGTTCCAGTGCTCTGACAGGCCTCTGGAGGAGGTAGTTGGGATCAGGGAGGGTTTTTGGTGCCTACCTTCAACCAAGTCTTTGTGATAATAACAAATGTTACCTATGCTCTGCTGAGCATTCATCTTGCCAAGTCCACTTCAGGCTGAAGTTTGATTTCACCACAGGAAAGGGCTCAAGTCCTTTCTCCCATCCCCTACCAATCTCTAAACTTCTGGGGTCCTAGAAATATTCTAGGCCTCCACTGTGTCACCTCAAAGACTAGCTGACCCACTTTCCAGATAGAATCAACATCATCTTCTATCCGATGCATAGATCATGAACAGAAGGCTGAGGAAATGAGAAGCTGTGTGCCCACTGGGAGAGGAGTTAAGCTGCCAGCACGGGGTGCACAGCAAGATCACAGAGGCACAACATAATTCTCCAGAAAGCAGCTTTGATTAGTGACAGAACAGCCTGCTTCCAGATAAAATTATCCTGGATTTTAAACACAAACAGTAAGATTGAAATTATAAAACTTACCACAAATTTAATTTGACATGTTTGATAATAAACAGCACCTGAAAACTAGATATAAAGAGGAAATAAATTATTCACATATTTGACAATAATAGCTATTTCTGGGATCCCCTCAGACAAAGATAGGAAAGAGAAAAAGAAAGTTTGTGAACTTCTCTCCTGCCTGAAGGGCACAGGGCATTGTTTCAGTCCTCCTTCTTTAAAAATGATTTTTTTTTTATTAAGAAGAAATTTATTTATTTTTTTAAATTTTATTTAGTTATTTTTCAAGTATAGTTTTTTGTCTATTTCTCCCATCCAAGCCCCCCCGCCCCGTGCCCCCCACCTCCCTCCCATTTCCTCCCCCCCAGTCCTTAAAAATTATTTAAGGTGTGAACTCAGGGAAGAAGGCTGACTTCCCATAGTACCTGGGTTAGAGAACCTTCTGTTAGACCTCTTGGAAGAAGACAATAGCTAGAAACTCCAGAAAGGCTGATTTCAGTGTTCATTAAAAGTCAAAACTATCAGGTCAGGTCTCTCTGACAATAGATATGCAGAGAGAAGCACTGCCTGGGGACTTTTTTAAAAAACATAAACTGTGGAAGCAAGTTGCTATTTCGTAAGAGGCAGTGGGAAGGACAGCTGGGTATGTTAAGGAAGCTAGAGAAAGAACCATATTTTCAGTACAACATAATAATGATTAGGTATTTTTTTAATTATTTTATTGTTGTTCAGTTACAGTTGTCTGCATTTCCCCCTCCACCAGTCCCCCCCCACCCCAACAAAACCCACTTTTCTCCCTTGCTTCCACCCCCCACCTTGGTTTTGTCCATGTGTCCTTTATAGTAGTTCCTGAAAACCCTTCCCCGAATTGTCCACTCCCCTCTGGCTATTATTAGATTGTTCTTAATTTCAATGTCTCTGGGTACACTTTGTTTTTTTCTTTTGTTGATTATGTTCCAGTTAAAGGTAAGATCATATGGTATTTTTCCCTCATGGCCTGGCTTATTTCACTTAGCATAATTCTCTCCAGTTCCATCCATGCTGTAGCAAAGGGTAGGAGCTCCTTTCTTTATGCTGTGTAGCATTCCATTGTGTAAATGTACCACAGTTTTTTGATCCATTCATTTACTGATGGGCATTTAGGTTGCTTCCAGCACTTGGCTATTAGAAATTGTGCTGCTATGAACATTGGGGTGCATAGGTTCTTTTGGATTAGTGTTTCAGGCTTTTAGGGTATAGTCCCAGCAGTGGAATTGCCAGATCAAAAGGCAGTTCCATTTTTAGTTTTCTAAGGAAATTCCATACCATTTTCCACAGTGGCAGCACCAATCTGCATTCCCACCAACAGTGCACTAGGGTTCCCTTTTCTCCATGTCCTCTCCAATACTTGTTTGTTGATTTCCTTATGATGGCCATTCTCACTGATGTGAAATGGTATCTCATTGGGGTTTTAATTTGCATCTCTCTGATGGCTAGTGATACTGAACATTTTTTCATATGTCTCTAGGCCCCCTGTATATCTTCCTTGGAGAAGTGTCTGTTCAAGTCTTTTGCCCATTTTTTAACTGGGTTTATTTTTCTTCCTGGAGTGGAGTTGCGTGAGTTCTTTAAATATTTTGGAGATCAAACCCTTGTCCTAGGTATCATTGGCACATATGTTTTCCCATATAGTGGTTCTCTTTTCATTTTAATGCTGTTTTCTTTAGTCATGCGGAAGCTTTTTAATTTGATGAGGTCCCATTTATTCATTCTTTCTTTTATGTCCCTTGCTTTAGGGGACGTATCAGTGAAGATGTTGCTGCATGGAATGTCTGAGATTTCCCTATCAATGTTCTCCTCCAGGACTTTTATGTTATCATAATTTATATTTAAGTGTTTTATCCATCTTGAGTTTATTTTTATGTATGGTGTAAGTTGGCAATCAAGTTTCATTTTTCTGCATGTATCTGTCCAGATCTCCCAAAGCCATTTGCTGAAGAGGCTATTTTTCTCAATTTTATGCTTCTTCTTCTTCTTTGGTCAACTATTATTAATGATAGAGACTTGGGTTTATTTCTGGGCTCTCTATTCTGTTCCATTGCTCTACGTGTTTGTTCTTATGTCAGTACCAGGCTGTTTTGATTAGGTATTTTTAATATCTTTTTACTACTTAATCATTATAAATCACAGAATACTTCTTAAATATAGCAGAGGATTTTAGACTTCAGACATTGGTCATCAATAAATTATCTCTAAACTTGACCCATAGGTCATGGAACAAGTAGTTCTCAGAAATAATGTCCAGGAACATTAACAAATGACTTCTGAATTGGTGAATTGTTAAAAATCAGGACAGAGCTTTCTGCAAATTATGATGTTGCTTTTGCATCCAGTTTACTGGCTTTGTATTACAATATCTGTGGGGGTATTTGGGTTTCTCCCATCCTCTTACCCACCCCTGCTTAGGATGAAGGCCAATTTGGGACAAGGACCAAAAGAGAACTGAGACAGTACTAAGGGGTTGATTTTTGAAGAGTGAAAACAATTTTTAAAAATTTTGTCTATACAATGTACCCATATGAATTCCTTCTTTTTTAATTATTATTTTTTCTTATTTAAACTTGTCATTGGAGCTGCTGAAGTAAAAATATAAGCCCAACATATCCCTTTCAGTGAGAGAAGCACCTCCTCCCACACAACCTCCTCACCAAAACAAATCAATTAAAACAGCCTCCGATCAAAGGTTTAGGGGATTATACCTCTTAGCATAATGTTCTCCAGGTCTATCCATGACACAGCAAAGGGCAAAATTTTCTTCTTTTCACAGCCAAGTAGTATTCCATTTTGTAAATGTACCATATAAGACAGTCAGAGAAAGACAAGTACCATATGATTTCACTCATATGTGGAATCTAATAAACAAAATGAACTAACAGGGAAAATAGAGACAAACTCATAGATAGCGAGCAGGCTGACAGCACAGGTGGGTGGGGGTGAAGGGATCAAAAACAAAGGACTCATGGACATGGACAACAGTGTAATGATTGCTGGGTGGAGGTGAGGAGCGGTGATGGAAGAGGGTATGGGGGATAAATGGTAATGTAAAAAAAGTACAATAAAAATAAACTACGAATGCTAGGAATGCAAAGTTGGTACAACATTTATAAACCAATAAATGTGATTCACCACATTGAAAAAATGAAGGCTAAAAACCACATGATCATATCAATAGATGCAGAAAAAGCATTTGATAAAATCCAGCACCCATTTATGATAAAAACTCTCAGTAATCTGGGATTAGAAGGAACATACCTAAACATAATAAAAGCCATATGTGATAAACCCACTGCCAGCATCATACTCACTGGGCCAAAACTACAAGCATTCCCCTTAAGATCAGGAACAAGACAGAAGTGTATGCTTTCACCTCTTTTATTCAACATAATATTTGAAGTCCTAGCCACAGCAATCAGACAAGAAGAAGAAATAAAAGGTATTCCAACTGTAAAGTAAGAAGTAAGACTGTCTTTATTTTCAGATGACATAATACTGTACAGAGAAAACACCAAACATTCTACCAAGAAACTACTAGAACATATAAAGGAATTCAGCAAAGTAGCAGGATACAAAATTAATATCCAGAAATTTGTTGCATTTTTATATGGCAATAATGAACTAACAGAAAGGGAAATTAAGAAAATGATACCATTCACAATCACTTCAAAAATAATAAAATACCAAGGAATAAACCTAACCAAGGATGTGAAAAACCTGTACTTGGAAAATTATGACACTGAAAAAAGAAAATAAGTGGAAGCACTTATTGTGTTTATGGATAGGAAGAATTAACATCATTAAAATGTCCATACTACCTAAAGCAATCTATAGATTCAACATAATTTCTATCAAGATTCCAATAGTGTATTCCACCAAACTGGAACAAATATTTCAAAAATTTGTATGTAACCACAAAAAGGCCCACGTAGCAACAGTTGGAGGAATCATGCAACCTAACATCAAACTATACTATAAGGCCATAGTAATCAAAACAGCCTGGTACTGGTACTGGCATAAAAACAGACACATAGATCAATGGGACAGAATATAAAGCCCAGAAATAAACCCACACCTTTATAGACAATTAATATTTGACAAAGGAAGCAAGCACATATAATGGGCTAGAGATAGTCTTTTCAAAAATGGTGTTGGGAAAATTGGACAGATATTTGCAGAAAAATGAAAGTGAACCACCTTATTACTACCCACAAGAATAAATTCTAAATGCATTAAAGATTTAAATGTTAGACCAGAAACCATAAAAATCATAGAAGAAAACATACATAGCAAAATCTCTCAGACATTGCTTGTAGTGATATTTTATCAGATATATCTCCCCAGGCAAGGGAAACAAAAGAAGAGATAAATAAGTGAGGCTACATCAAAGAAAAATAACAGGACAATCCACAGAATGGGAGAACATATTTGCCAGCATATCTGATAAAGGGCTAGTATCCAAAATTTATAAAGAAGTTACAAAACTCAACACCAATAAAACAAACAATCCAATTAAAAATGGGTAAAGAACCTGAATAAACACTTCTCCAAAGAAGGTATACAGATGTCAAATAGACTTATGAAAAGATGGTTAACATCACTAACCATCAGAGAATGCAAATTAAAATCACAATAAGACACCATCTCACACCTGTCATAAGGGTTATCATCAGTAAATCAACAATCAATAAGTACTGACAACAAGGATGTCAGAGAAGGGAACATTTTTGCACTGTTGGTGGGAATGCAGATGGGTGCAGCCACTATGGAAAGCAGCATGGAGATATCTCAAAAAATTAAAAATAGATCTGCTTTTTGACTTAGCAATCCCACTTCTTGGAATATATTTAAAGGAACCCAGAACACTAATTCAAAATAACAAATGTGCCCCTATGTTCATTGCAGCATTATTTACATTCACCAAGACATGGAAGCAGTCCAAGTGTCCATCAGTAGATGAGTGGATAAAACAACTATGGGACATTTACACAATAGAATTTTACTCAGCTGTAAAAAAGAAGAAAGTTTTACCCTTCGAGACAGTATGCATGAACCTGGAGAACATTATGCTAAGTGAAATAAGCCAGTCAGAGAAAGACAAATAGCATGTGATTTCATTCATATGTGGAATCTAAAGAACAAACTGATCTAATAAGGAAAATAGATACAGACTCATAGTCGGAGAATAGGATGACAGCTAATGGGGACAGAGTTAGGGGGTGGAGGGATTGAACAATAAGGAAAAAGGACTCATGAACATGAATAACTATGTGGTGATTGTGGGTGTGGGTCAGAATGGGGGTTTAAGGGGACTAAATGGTAGTGGAAAAATACAATATTCAAAGAAAGAAAGAAACTAAGCCAGGAATGTCCTGCCGGTGATAACTGCTTTTCATCTGCCACATACCTGAGGCAATAAATCATAGTCTGCTACCTTGAAATGGAAAGGGGGATGAAATTAAGGTCTCAAATTGTTTATCTACATTTCTTTTTTTTTCCTATTTAGTGTTCTCTCTCTCTCTTTCTCTCTATCTCAATTCCCCCTATCTTTCCTGTCTGTTTCTTTTTTTAATATCAAAAGAAAGTGTTGAAAGAACCTGTTTTTTTAAGTCAAGAGATCAGGCAGTTCTTACACTATGAAAGCAATTTATAAAAATACAATATTAGAATCCCAGGAAGTCAGAGCCCCTTAGAGCACAAATACAAAAGAGTAGATATGCCCACATTTTTTTGTAAAGTTAAAATGCCTTTTAATCCCTGGACTTTTTCCATAAAAATGAGATCTCATTGTGACTCAAAAGAGAAGTTTCTAAGAATATTCATTGTTGTCTGACAACTACATATACTTGCTTTAAAAATATTTTAAATTTACTTTTTATGCATTTAATCGTTACCTGGATTATTCCAAGAAATCCAGGAATACATGCTTAGAATGAATGAGATAACTGCAAAAAAACTGTATGAGAAAAGATATTAATTGCAGCATTATTTATGAAAAAGAGAGAACCAATTTAATTGTCCTTCAATCAAATATTGATTAAATAAATTATGCTATAATTACCTATTATGGTTATTAAAGCTGATATTCATCATTATATCAGAGTTTCTAAAATAAGGGGAAGTTAAAAGACATGAGTGGAAAAAAAGACATAAATTCTAATTTTCAATGACAAAACAATTATGTATAAAATCAAAATAATCTAGATTAATTATTTAAATTATAATAAATAAATTTAACAAGTTTGCCAGATACAAAAGCACTAAAAGTTGGTTATATTTCACACCAACATAAATAGTTTGAAAATGAATTTTTTAAAAATTTTCAGTAGCATTCAAAAAGTGGAGGGAAAAGACTTTCAAGGAATCTTTATAGAAAATCACAAAATATTAGTTAGTGAAATTAAAAGAGACCAAACAGAGGAAGAGATATATCACGTTCAGGAATTACAAGATTCAGTATTTTTAAATGTCAATTCTCCTTTAATTGAATCTATAGATTCATTGTTAACCTAAACAAAAACCCAGCAAAGTTTTTGCAATGTGTGATAATTGATAAACTGATTTTAGGCCTTAAATAGAAATGCAAAACCCAGAATAGTCAAGACTATCTTGAAAAACAGAATGTCCCCAGTTATCAAAACCTATGATAGAGCTGTGATAATTGACATAGTGGTATTGGCTCAAGAATTGACAAAGAGATGAATGAAGCTAAAGAGTTCAAAATCAGGCCCACATATATGGTCACTTGATATGTCACAAGGGTGACACTAAAAAACAATGGAAAGAGGATGATCTTTTCAGTAAATTGTGTCAGCTGCTTTACTCAGATCCATCCACCTTCAGGACTGAGGTCCTCATTCTCCCAGTTGCTGGGAAGGTTGACTATGATAGTTTACAGCTTCATTTCTCTCAGGAATTTCACTTAGCCAAAGAAAACTTCTTCATTTAAGATTATATTCCCTCCCCTGAGGATAGCCCATAACAAATGGTTAATTTATGCAAGAGTCCAAAATCCTGACCCTAGCCTAGATTGGTTTATAAAGGACCATTCCAGCTCAAGAATGCCCCTTGGAAATAGATTTAGTCACCAATGCAACTATATCATCACAGCTTAGCATCTCCCTTCACCCAATCCTGTTTCCTCTGTTCCCTCTCAGGATGTGCCTAAGAGTTTTACCCCAGCAAAATTTCTGCATACCAATCTCAGTGCCTCAAATTCTGTCCCCTAGGGTACCCAACTTGGAGCACATTGGAAAAAATTAACCTTGACCCTACCTCATATCTTACATACAATTATTTCCAGGTGAGAGTATATCTAAACAAGAGTGATAAAACAACATTTCTAAGAGAGTTTCTACCATAACAGAGCCTCCACTATCTTGGAGTTGAGAAAGATTTTTTCAAACAGGACACAAAAGCACCAACAAGAAAAAGACTGAAACATTGGACTACAGTAAATATTAAGACTTTCTTCTTATCAAAGAATACCAGTAAGAGTAAAAAGGCAAGAAATATATTAGGAAAAGATATACATGTTACCTGTAATCCACAAAGAACTTACATCCAAAACATATAAAGAAAAACAAAAAATTAATAATAGTGTAGACAATCCAAGAGAGAAAAGAGCAAGAGACTAGGACAGGCAGTCCTCCCCACCCCCACCCCCAAAAGATATCAAAATGGCTAACAAACATATGAAAAGTACTCAGGAAAGTGTAAATTAAAACCACAATAAAATATTCACCTCAAGCCCATTGAAACGGCAGGACTGACAGTGCTGGTGAGAATGTAGAGCAACTGGAATTCTCAGACACATGTTGAGGAAACTTGTATTATTGTATAGTCTAATAAAATTGAGCATGTACATGTACATCATTTTGGGAATATCTCCAACAGACATAAGTGTACACATGCACAAAAATCTTGTATGTAAGCGTTCATAGCAGTATTACTGATAATAACCAAAAAAATTAGAATAACTCAAATGCCTGTTAATTTTTGTAGACAATAAATAAACAAGGCAGGGAAAATAGAGTCAAAATAGATGACGAGTATCAAGAAATGCCTGGAAAGCCATCGGATTGTAATGAGGCAGAAGATCTAGATGCTGAGACAGCCTTAAGTGAGAGAATAATAAAGGAAAATAAATTTAAAATTTTAGGTATGATATCTCAACAATTAAGGAATAATTAGTTCTTGATTTATTTGTAGAAATTCATATAATGCATTTCTTTTCTCTACCTAAAGTATTAGATGGCTTATAATTAAAAATGAGTAGAACGCAGATGAAGTAGTCTACCCCTTTGATGAGGCACTCCCTGGCAGACCTCTGCTCTTCTCAGTTATCCCATCTCTCACCACTGGCACCACTACCACCAGCCTTGTGTCAGGCAGCTTTCCTGCATGTAGGAACGCGTGCTTTCCTCTGTGATAGTTAATTTTATATGTCAGCTTGGTTGGGCCAATGGTGCCCAGATATTTGGTTAAATACCCCGGATATTTAGATAAGGGTGTTTTTTTGGGGTGAAGTTTACATTTAAATTAGTGAACTTTGACTAAAGCAGATTGCCCTCTATAATGTGAGTGGGCCTCGTCCAACCAGTAGAAGTCCTGGATAGAACAAAGACTGACCTCCTCTGAGCAAGAAGGAATTCTGCCAGCAGGTGGCCTTTGAACTCCAATGGCAAGTCTACAACTCTTTCCTCAGTATTCCACCTGTCTGCCTACTCCATTAGATTTTGGACTAGCCAAGCTTCTACAATCATGAGAGACAATTCCTTATAATAAATCTCTCTCTCTTCCCCTGCCCCACTACCACGACCAGACGCACACCCTTGATTCTATTTCTGTGAAGAAGCCTGACTAATACAAGGCCTAATAACTGTGAAAAGCCAATTCCCCAACTTGGGCACCTAGATGAATGTGGCATGAATATCATGGGCTTCATTACATTCCTGTCCTAAGTGAAGTCTGACACGTAAGTTCCTCTGTTCTCTTTTGAAAATCACATTTCTTCCCTCCAAGTCTTTCCAACTCCATTTTTTTCTGTACTTTACAGGGACCAAACTAAAGACTATGTTTGTTTTTTGCAAGAGCTACGTATCTGTGCCAAGCGCTGGTCCCTGCTGTGCTTTTGTGTCAACTAAGACATCTGGCTGTCCTCTGAACAGACTTGTCTCATCCTGACTGTCTCCTGACACTCCAGTTTCTTAGGATTCTTCTTGTTTTTGGAGCTTCTATTCAACAGACTGAAACTCTATAAACTAAACCCTTCTTTCTAAAGTCAAAAGTATCTCAGTTTTCAGTTTTTTTTTCTTCAGTAGAACCACATTCCCTAAGGTTCTGCTACTGAACAAGACATATCCTAAGGTTAGTGTCTTCCCTCTGGCCAGCTCTAAGAAATCCTTTCTCACCGCCCTAAGGTTGATTCACTATCTCATCATTTTCTAGTTGAGAATCATGCAAGGGCTTTAAAACACATAGATTTGAGACTCTTTGACTCCGTAGGTCTGGGGTCTGGGAATTTGCACTTCTAGCAAGTCCCTGGTTGAGGCTGACGCTGCAGATCCAGAGACTACGCTTTGAGAACTGCTGCCCTATCTCTGGCTCCTGAATTGCAGTCTCCTGTGCCTGTTACCATAATACATTCAATACCTTTAGTTTCTAAATCTTTTGTAGATCTTCTCTCTACTGTTTGAGGATGAAACTCAGAGTAGGAAAAGGGAATGGTAGATCTTATACAACCTGCCATTACAGGGTTAGGCCAAGGATAGCAGGAGTTTAACTCAACATCACAACCATTTTTTTTCTTTTTAAGTGGCTGATATGTTAGAAAGCACTGGTGTGAAAGCATTAGAAATATAAGTTTCTGCTCTTAAGAAACTTAACAAGGGGAAAGCCCAGCAAAACACTAACTATAAGGCAGAATATATATTATAATAAATGTAAATGGACCATGGTACAATAGCAGACATTGTTGGTGCCACAGGCGTATTCCCTAGGCTAATCAGCTTAGAGATCAAGGCCAGGACTCATTCTCAGGATTGTGCAAGTGCAGGGCCATCAAGTTCACAATCCTGAATGAGTGCATCGTTTAATTCTGCACCACAGGGGTCTCACTTTCTCCCTATAGCCTTAGCCCTGCCAAAGGTCACAACACAGAGTTCCAGTATCCCTGATAGATTTCAGCCTTTCTCTGCACAAGGCTATTCCCTCTACCAGAGAAGTCTACTTGGCCCACATGCCAGGTGGGCCTGAACATATATACATACGTACATATAGCTTCTAATGTGCCCCAAGGCTCATGAAATTACAATGCAAAGTATACAGAGTAAATAAAAAAGCACAGGGCCTAAGGCTAATATTTGAGGAATGTCAACATTTAAGAATGGGATTCAAGCCCTGCCTGGTGTAGCACAGTGGATTGAGCGTGGGCCTGCAAACCAGACAATCGTGGTTTGATTCCCAGTCAGGGCACATGCCAGGGTTGCAGGCCGGTTCCCTGCAGGCCAGTTCCCAGCAGGGGATGCACGAAAGGCAACCATACATTGATGTTTCTCTCCCTCTCTCCTTCCCTTCCTCTCTAAAGATAAATAAATAAAATCTTAAAAAAAAAAGAAAATATATTTTAAAAAAAGAATGGGATTCAGAAAGAGAAACTTTCAGTTTGTTGATAAATTGTTAAGTAGAAAGAAATCAGTATAGTTTGAGATCTGTTTTGATGCCTGAATGAAGAGTGCAAAACAGGGCTTGCCTTCAAGAAGCTTCCAGGCTAGTAGGGGAAGCTTTCAAGGATCCATACTTGAAAAGACAAATATTCTGGCACCAAGGTGCAAATTAGTGTTGAGAGTAAAATATGACAAACCAGAAGAAGCTAAAACTTGCTTAACTGGAGCAATATGTTTTCCATTTAAATGGTGACACTGGTATTGATTGCATAGGGTTTTTATGAAAATTAAGTAAGGTAATTAAAGTTCTAAGAACAGTTGCTGGTTCATAGCAATCACTAAGTAAATTGTCATTTTTATTGTAATTTCTGTTGTGATGTTGTTGTTACTGATGATGAATGATGTTTAGGAAGAGAGTGAGGGATCTGTAGGCTGCACTGAGGAGTTGGAGTGGTCAGGACGTAGAATAGGATTCACCTACAGTCTGGGGCCATATGCCTGAACGAGGAACAAGGTCAGTAATTGTATAAGCATGGGGATAAGTCAGGAGATCAGTTTGTTTAGAATGTGTGCAGCTCGAGGAAGGAGGTATTAAGAGTAGAAACTGGCCAGGCTGTAATCCTGGGGTAAGAAGCTGGGGTATTTCCCTAGAGTATATCCAGAACTCTGAACATTTATGACAAGATATAACAGAAACTAAAACAATCTTTTGGTGAGATTAATTTATAAATCTAGATTGATTGTAGGAAAAATGACACCGGGTAATTCAATATCTCAAACATGAGATGATGCTAGGTTAATAGTGGAAATGGAAAGGAAGGAGAACATTCAAGATCAAAGCAAAAGAGAAGGTGTATTAGGTTTGTGCATCGGGGCCTGCATGGGAGCTGTGTATCCCTTTTTTCATAGGTCAACTTGGGCTTCCATTAAAGAATGTCGTAAACCACTAGGTGGTTTAAACCACAAACTTTTATTTTCTTACTGCCTGGGAAGACAGAAATCCAGGATCAAGCTGCCATCAGAGTTGGTTTCTGGTGGCTGCCTTCTCACTGACTCCTCACATGGTCTTTCCCCTGCAGGAAGAACCATGTGAGGACTCATGCAGGAAGAAAGAGATCATTGGTTTCTCTCTTCTTATAAGGACAGCAGCCCTACGGGATAAGGCTCCCACACTTGTGACCTTATTTAACCTTAATCATCTCCCTAAAGTCCCTATCTCCAAATACAGTCATATTTGGGCATTAGGGCTTCCACATGAATTTGTAGGGGAGACAATTCAGTTGATGACAATGGTGTAATACACTACTGTGAGACATAGAAAGTATGAAGTTTGACCTGAGAGGAAGATAATTTTGGCTTTAAATGGTTGGTTACTCTACAGCAATATCCAATAAAATATTTAGTAATGATGAAAATGTTCTATAACGACATTGTTCATTGTGGTAGCTACTAGTCCCAAGTGACAACTGAGCATTTAAATGTGGCTAGTGAGACAAATGAAGTGAATTTTTAATTGTATACATTTCAATTGAATTTAAATTTAAACTGTATTAGCACAAATTATAATTACAGGAACCTCGGGCACAGTAAAGAGATCATGTTAATAATTAGATATATAAGGCTCCTCCCAGGCCTTAAAGTCTTGTGCTATAGACATTTGGCTTTAAACCACCTCTTGTTATTGAAGGAAAAACTGAAATGTTTGAAAAGATATGTGACTGTTTCTGATTAGCTTAGTCAGTAAGTTACCAATCTTCAGTTAAGGCTTAAATATTTTTATGACATCAGTGATGCAATTAGAAATGTATAACAGGCAGTTGACAATATGCAACAGATTATACGAGACTGAGATCCATGCTTTTCTGTTTGTTCCATCTGATCCATGCTTTTCAGTGGTGCTGTCACTGTGGCACTTGCAGCCATGAAAGTACTGTTATGTCATGTATAACACACATTTTTTTGCCCAAATTTTTTTGGAAAACATAAGGATGCTCATTGTACATGGGTAGTACTAATTCCATAACTATATAAATGTTTTTAATTCTTTTTATTTATCCTTGTGTGTTAAAAGTATAACTCGAGAAAGCAATAATGATATCCGTATGCAAAATAATACCCTGGAATACCATAATCGGTTTTGTTCTAAATATAAATAAATAATTAAATTAAAAAATTAAAAAAGAAGATTTTTCCTGAAAGTTTGGGCCAAAAATATGAGTGCACATTATACATGGCAAAATACAGTAGACACAATCCAGAAAAAGAAAAGAATAGGACCCCAGGTCAAGCCTTGATAAATGTGCCCATATAAACAGAATGAAAATAAGAACACATCAGAAAAGGAACAGAATCTTCATCTGCCAAATTTATGATGACAATTTCATAGCCCCAGATTGCCACCACCTCAACATACTCAAAGTTTATCTCAGAGAGGTGGGCACAATGATACAAAGCAAGAGCTCTTGCTCCCTTCACATCCCATCTCTGCCATCTATTAGCTGAAGACCAGAGCAAGGCACTTCACCTCTTTGTGCTTCAGTTTCCCACTTTGTAAAATGGGGGAAATGACAAGACCAATGTCAGAAGTCGGCTGAGAAAATTCAGTGAGATGTAAAGTGCCAGTAAAGTCCTGGCACATAATACACATTTTTTAAATTTTATGTAAAAAAAATAAAACTTGTCCCCAGTCTGGTTCTTCTTCCTGCATCTCTGATCTGGGCTAAGAGCAGTATCTCTCATCTAGGCAATCTTTCTAGAGACCTGAGTCACTTTTGATTCCTTCTTCTTTCTCATTCCGCACATCCAGTAATTCACTAAATATTGATTCTAACTCCACAGTGTCCTTCCAATAGAGCCACCTCTCTCTGTGACCTCTACTGCTGCTCTCCAGTCCTCAGCACTTTCACTTGGACCATGGTCACGTTGGACTTTCTGTCAAAACTGTCTGCACTTCCAATGTGTTTACTGCACCCACCCACCCTCTACACTGTCTCCAGGGAGGTGCTTATAAACCCTAGGACATTGTGTGTCTTCCCCTGGCAGTTTATTTTTGCAGACAGGGTTAAGCTGATATTCCTTAGCATGGTATTCAAGGCCTTTCACAACCTGCCCCAATCTATCTCTCCATTTGGAGTAAAAATATTTCACCTTTTACTTTGAACCAAGAATACATAAGTATGGATCAGTACATTTAAACAATTCAAATGAATAATTGTCTTGTGACTATGTATGGACCTGGAAGGAGGAAGCAGTGATTTTTTTTTCATTTGACTCCTGGAGAAAAATGCAATATGGTTTATTGAATCTTTTAGGCAAACTGCTCACCAGGACTTTTACAACGAGGGGAATCATGTGTCCTTGTTTGCTAAGAATAATCTTTGTTTACAGCTGCTGATATTGTATAATTCTTAAGGGTTCCCTTGCTTTATTCTCAAAAGTGCCCTAGTTTGAGGAATAAGTTATGTGGTTCCCTAGAACTCACCTTGCCAAAATCAGTCAGTCCAAGAGATAACAGGCAAAAGTGGAATGATTGTCCCCTACACTTCCTACCTGTTTAGGCAGTTGGCTTCGAAGACACTTTCGCCTCTCTCAGCACCTCCTCCTTCCTCCTGCACCACTTCAGGGCTGCTCAGTCCTTGCTGAAGCATCTCTCCCAGAGCACTGCTTCATAATGCCAACCCCTTTATTATAGGTCACCTCATGGCCCTGTGATCTGAACCTAGCTGATGGGCAAAACTAAAAGCTAGAAAGTGATTAGATGTGCCACCTTCGCAGAGAGAATTTATGAATTTTAAAAGGACCTTAAGAACCCTGACCAAAGGAATGACTAATGGAGGGATTTCAGGAGAATTGTGTAGGTGTCAGCAATGTCATTAAAGTGACGCATCAGAGGCCAGGGATGGCATGGGGGACCAGGGATGACGTGGGCCATTGCTCAGAGCCCAGAATAAGGAAGGAAGAGATGGGGGCAAGGGGCAGGAAAGCACATAAGTAATGAATGATCTTGGAAACTAAATGCAATGTGAAAATTAAGGAAAAGAGTGACTCAAAGAAATGACAGCTGGGAACTCTCTGAGCATGTATTTGGAAACTGAACAAGAGGAAAACAAATCAGAAATAGAAAATACCTAAGCTATTACAAAGAACCAGGAATATTCCATCCAGGCAAAGGGCAGGTTGCATGGGGTGACAAGGGGTCTGGCTTTTGGGGGTCCCCAAGTTCCCCTATGTCTGCTCAGGACTGAGGGGTGCTCTAGAACTAGCTTCCCAAGCATTGCCGGTCAAGAGAAATAGGTAGGAAAATCTTTCTCGAATGGAAAAGTGAAGAGCTGACTTTAATCAGGAGAATGCTTAAAAGGTTCCAGACAGAGAAATGAAAAGACAGGATAGATCTTGTCTTGGGAAGACCTTACAGAGAGAACAAACACTTCTTAGAGTATTTTCAGCAATTTTTTTCTTTCCTTGCTCCTTTCCCTTTCTGTTCATCATCTCCTTCCCTCCACCCTTCATCTCCCAGTTTCTTGTCTTCATAGTGTGGACATAAATTTTTGGCTGGTATGCTTTAGCCTGCAAACTGACTTGGGACATAACATAGTATATACGGTGACTTCTAGCCAAGTGGAACTTTTTCAAGGAAGGGGGCAGATAATAGGGGAGATTTCTACAAGCAGAAGCTCACTCTTAAATATGACTTTATTCACATTTTAATCAAAAGATTTATTATATCTTTTTTAAGATCATATATAAATTGGCCAAAACTGGGTCATCATCTGTGTAGAAGATTCAGAGAGGCTGGGCTTTTTGAGTCTGGGAAGACTACTCTCAAAATAGTGCTAATTCACGGCTGATAACTCTATGGAAAAAAAAAACACTCAATCTCATTTGTAATCAAGAGAGCAAAATAAAACAAAAATAAATGCTATGTTTGCATTTATGTTAGTAAAGACTTAAAATCAAAAAGGAAATACCAAGGTTTGTGGAAAAGGAGTAAAATAGATAATCACACACTATTTGTGAAATTATAACTATTTGGGGAAGATTAGGCACTAGATATCAAAACTCACAAAAGTTTATATAAAGAAAGCAATCATAAATATGTCAAAATAGTTTTATATGGATATATTTATGTTAGTATTATTTATTGTAGTGAAAAAATTAGAAAACCTAAATGTTCAACATAAAGGTTTTTTATCTTATTGAAATATACTTGACATACAATATTGTGTAAACTTAAGGTATACAGCGTGTTGGTGTGACACATGTCTATATTATAACATGATTGCCACTGTAGCAATAATTAATACATTCTTGCTACAGGAAGCAAATCAAAACCACAATGAGTTATCACCTCACATCTGTTAGAATGGCTGTTATCAAGAAGACAGAAGATACATGTTGGAAGGATATGGAGAAAAGGGAACCCACGTACACTGTTGGGGGGAATGTAAATTGGTTCAGGCACTCTGGAAAACAGTATGAAGATTCCTCAAACTAATTAAAAATAGATCTACCATATGATCTGCCAATTCCACCTCTGGGCATATACTTAAAGGATTTATTAAATAAATTATGGGGCATATGCTAGAATATTCTATTAAAATCATAGGAAATAAATGAGGGATGTTTATATTATATTTCATTTTAAAGCACTTTATATAACAATATAAAATATAATTATATGACATAATTTCAATATGTGTCACATATGTACATAGTAAAAGGTGAGATATTATATTATGTATATGTATGTGTATACATACATATGTATAATTTATAGGTAATTCTTTTTAAGAGTGAGCTCACTCACTATGGCCAGGATTATGGTACAGGCCCTGTTGGGCCAAGTCCTGACCGAGGACTTGGCACACACTGTTCCCTCTGTCTCGTGGCCTAGAATGCTTTCTGCACCTATCCCACCCTCCTCCTGGTAAAGCTCTACTCATCCTTTGTTACACAGGTAAAAGATGCCCTTGCTCTAAAAGTCTTCCTTGACAACTGGCCCTGGTCTGATTCCTCTATTATGTGCTTTACAAGACTAGTTTTACTTTCTTCAGAGCAAGACCCCAATTTGTAGTAATTCACATGTTCATTAGTATAACTATTTTTTCAATGTCCATCACTTCTACTTAAAGGTAAGCTATACCAGCCCCCAAACCATAGTGCGTTTTGTTCACAATCATATCATCATATTTAGTAAGTGCCTGCCATGTATCCTTATATTCAGTAAGTAGCTGTTGAATAAGGAAATTAATATTTGAATATCCTTATTTAAATATAAATAACTGAGTATCAAGGTTCATCCTAACTTGACCTCCTGAAAATTTTCCAAATGAAATAATGCTCAAAATTGGAAAAGTCAATATTGCTCTTCCGAGTTTTTCTTTCTTACAAAAGGTTTTATTTTATTCTCATTGAGAGAAGAGGGGGAAGGAGAGAGAGAGAAACACTGACTTAAGACAGAAACACCTGCCTGCAGCACATGCCCCAGTGTGCAGTCGAGCCTGCAACCTGGGCATGTTCCCTGACCAGGAATCAAGCCAGCAACCTTTTGGTTACAGAACTACGTTTCAACCAACTGAACCACGCCAGCCATGACAGTCCTCCAGGTTTGATGTGATCTGAAGTCAAATAGTGTTTATCAATCAAGGGCATACATACCTAATATTCAACATACATTTATTTATTTGTCATCTTTTATGTGGTCTAGAAGTTAATGTCATAAGTTATAGTGTTAATATCCTGGTCAAATACTTGCTCTATGACAATTAGGAAGTTAATGAATAATTTTATGCCTTAATTTACTTATCCAATAACAGGAATTTCAATAGTACATATTTGAGGGGTTATTGGAAAAATTAAGTTAATACAAACAAACCACAGAGTCTGGCACATGACCACAGTATATGGGATCAATAAATGTCAATTACTGTCATCATTATTATTAATTTTTATATCTGAAAACTCTAGTACTATAGGCTATAAGGGACCCAAAAATAAATCAGGCAAGGTAATGCCCTCTAAGCACTTGTATTTAAGTAGAGAAGATAAAGAATGTAATAATGGAATAAGCACAGATTAAACAAAAGTGCTAAGAGCATTCAGTGGAAAATTCGATGCTAAGAATGCAGAGTGCATTCAAACTGGATTCTTCTCTGGGTACTAGATCAAAGATAAACTCTAATGTTGTTTAAACAGCAAGGTACATCTTGCTTATTTTTTAATTATCTCAAATATGTGTTCTTAACCAAATTAGACAAACTCTCCACCAACCTAGTTAGTCACTCTAGCTCATTTGGGATGTAGTCACAGCAAAGGGCAGCCACAGCTTTGTGCATATTTTGACAGGATTCACACAAAGACACCTCCACTCAGGTTCTCCCAAAGACCAGCTGGCCAAAGGACATGAATATCGGACTCAGAATACACTTACTTACAGCTAGCCACCATGGTTCAGTTTTTTACAGAAAATATTCTTGTTTTTGCAAAGAATCTTGAACAAAGAGGCTTCCCTGAGCCCTTGTTATTCTGCTGCTCAGCCTGATAGTATGAGAAACTACTTAACTACTCTTCCTCTTGCTTAGCTATGGCAGTTCTCTGCCAAGATAAGGTCTCACCACAGAAGATGATGATTACCTAATAAAATGATCTTACTCAATATTAATCATGAATGAATGACTTTATACAAACTGCTTAGAGAACTATCACTTCCTACACCCCAGGAAGAGCCCTTGCATAGTACAATCATCAACAATCAACAAAGCCATTTCCATGGGATATTGCTTGCAGGCAGATAGTCCCATCAAACTTTCTATGCCTCCTTCCCTCATTCTACAAACCACAAGGAGATACCACTTGACACTCATTAGGATGGCTATTATTTAAAAAGAAAAAGGAAGCCTGGCCAGTGTGGCTCAATTGGTTGGGCATTGTCCTGCAAACAGAAAGGTTGCTGGTTTGATTTCCAGCCTGGTCACATGCCTGGGTTGCAGGTTCCATCCCCAGTCAGGGCCTGTGCAGAAAGCAACTGATTGATGTTTCTCTCTCACATCAATGATTCTCCCCTTCCCCTCTCTCTAAAATCAATGAAAGAAAAAAATAATAATGAAAAAAGAAAAAAGAACAGATCTTGATAAGGATATGGAAAAATTGGAACCCTGGTACATTGCTGATGTGAATATAAAATGGTGCAGTCATTATGAAAAACAGTATGGCAGTTCCTCAAAACAGTAAACATAGAATTACTATATGATTTAGCATTTCACTTCTAGGCATATGCCCAAAATAATTGAGAGTAGGGTCTCAGATAGGTATTTGTACACCAATCATCTAACATTATTCATAATAGCCAAAAAGTGGAAACAACCCAAATGTCCAACAGATAAATAGACAAACAAAATGTGCTGTATATATACAATGGAATTATTCAACCTTAAAAAATGAAATTCTGATCCATATGATGAGCCTGTCACTCATCCATGAGGAAACAATATACTGAATAAAATAAGCTAGACACAAATATTGTATATGATTCCACCTAAGTAAAGTACCTAGAATAGTGAAATTAATAGGCACAGAAAGTATAATAGTGGTTACCAGGAGCTAAGGGAAGAGGGAAATTGAGAGCTGTTGTTTAATGGGGATAGAGTTTCAGTTTGGGATTATGAAAATTTCTGGAAATGGATAGTGGTGATGGTGACATGATAATGTGAATGCTCTTAATGCAACTGAATTTTACACTTGAAATGATTAAAATGATAAATTTTGTATTTGTATCTCTTACTGCAATTAAAAAACATATTGAAAGGTATAAAAGAGCTTTAAACAGGAATTCTTATTATCTCAATTACTATATTTTTTTAGAAATCATTTTGTTTGTTTTATACAGGACCCATTTTTGAAAAGTTTAAAAACAAGATAGAGACACATGTGAAAGATGAAGTGTTAGTGACAGTAACAATGGAGTAAAATAGGTAGGTTTGAGATTTTGGAGAGAGAACCACAAGGTTAGGTGATGGCCTGAATGTGGGGGATAGGGAAACAGATAAATTAAGACCACCAAGGTTCTTGGTTTCGGCAACTGACTGGTAACATTAATAAGATACTGAAAACTTCAGAAAGTGCATATTTGGAATGAGATGGAATCAAGACTGCTGCTATGACGTAATTTCATGATGCTTTTTTTGTCATCAAAATGGAGCTGTTGAGTAGAAAGTTAGACACATATGTCAGAGGCTAAAAGAAGTCCAGGCTGTCCCATCTTGGTGAGTCTCTTGATGATATTTAAAGCCACAATACTGGATAAAATCAGAAAGAGGGAGAGGAGGAGGGAAAAGAAGGAATGGAGGGAGGGAGGAAGGGAAGAAAGAGGACAGGAGAAGATAGAGAAAATGAGTCTGGGTCCACTCTGACATTAGGAGGTTCCATATAAAAGGAGGAGTCAGCATAGAAGACTGAAATGGAGTGGCTGGGGAGGCAAAAGGGAAAGCAGGCAACAATTGGTGCTGCACACACCAACAGAGGAAGATGCTTTCAGGAGAGAATTGTTCGTTTTCCCATGAAGGAAAAGCAGAGATAGGTCCTGTGTCCTCCTACAGGACCCACCACCTTGCGCAGTCCATGGACCTCATCTTCTAGCATTTCTCTCACACTGTGCTCCAGTTCCCCAGCTCTTCCTACACCAAATCTGTGTGTCCTACCTCGGAATCTTTATATGTGCTATTTCATCTTCCAGGATATTCTTTTCAAAAATCTTAATATGGCTTTTTTTAAATTATTCAAATCTCTATTTAAATATTATATTACTTCTTCCAAAGAGATTTTCCTTGATAATTCCCCCCTCACACCACAGCCCCCAGTCCCTACCCCAATATATTTTCTTCATAGTACATTATCATGATCTGAAAGTATACTTGTTGTTTGTTTATTTAATTATTCATATTCACTCTCCCTATTAGAATATACATGTAAGAAATTTGATCTGTCTTTTTTACTTCTGAGTCCATGGGGCCTGGTTATCAGAAATCTTTAATGAATATCTGTTACAAGGATGAATAAATGAGTATGGATAGAGTGAGGTATGTAAGGATTTGCTGGTAGAAATGCAAAGAAGGTTCACTTTTTTTTTGGTCACTTTTGACTCAGAGTTATTGGCTGAGAATTAGTTTGTAACAAAGGTACAGAGAAAAAAGAGAGAGAGGAATTAAGAGAGAAAAAAGGTTAAGATGTAAAATAAGATTTTGGAAAAATGAAAAAGTAGAATTGTTCAAAATTGTTAAGTGACAAGTTCAGTCTGTGGTTACAAAGTCAAAGCAAATCCATTCAACAAATATTTGACTGCTTGCTCTTAGCCAGACCCTGTGCTACCTGCTGGTAATTTAACAGGGGAAGAGTCCGTCCTAGAGCAGTTACTTTATATCCCCAAACTTGACAGTGTTGTGGGACTGTCCTTTCTCTTCAACTGCTATAAGTTGTGCTGATGGCAGTGACTGGAGTTGAATTTACTTGAGTTCAACTCTCATTTCCTGAGTACTTGTGTGGTGCAAAACATTTTATTCAGACCTAGCTGGCATGGTTCAGTGGAGTAAGTGCAAACCTGTAAACCAGAAAGTCGTCAGTTCAATTCCTAGTCAGGGCACGTGCCTGGGTTGCAGGCCACATCCCCAGTAGGGACACGTGAGAGACAACCACACATTGATGTTTCTCTCCCTCCTTTCTCCTCTGTTTAAAAATAAATAAAATATTTATTTAAAAAACATTTTATTGAGCACTGTAAGACTGAATTCAAGTCATAAAATACATTGCCCCTGCCCTCAAAGATACTACAAACTACTTAGAAAAGCTCAATATTTAAATAGGTCAACACACATGACCTAGAATTTAAGGCTTTGAACAACAGGTTAAGTTGAGCCAAAACTATTGGGTAAATCCATTCATGGAGGGTCTTTAGGGTAGTCTTTTGAATTCTTCTTGGCAAGAGTTTTATTTTCCATTTGAAACTGCTCCTTTTTAGGAAGGTCAAGGTTAGGACTTCAAAGGGGAGGTCCTGTGTAGAGGAATCAGTCTGTACAGGAAGCGTACCAAACACATGTCTATGTGTTTGATTGCAAGAAACAGAAACTCAAACTCAAACTGCACAGGAAATAAAAAATGTATACATGTATTGCATGTGTCTCTGAAAACTCCAGAGACAGTGAAATGCAGCAATGCTGTTTGTTAGGACTCTTGCACAGTCCTGGCAGTAGTCTCTGCTCTGCCCTCTTCTGTGTGCTGGCTTCATCCTTAGGCTTCCAATTTCCACTTTGCACCGTTTTGGAAGAGAGGGAACATTTATTTCTCCAACCACAAAAAGTCTTCTATTGTAATTGATCAAACTTAGTTCTCATTCTCTTACCCCAGGGAACTAATCACTGAGACTCAGACAATGTCAGGGCCTGACTGGCAGAAGTTTAGAAATAGGAAGGTCATAATTGCTAAGCATGTCACCATGGTAACAGGAATAAGGTTGTGCTGATTGGTCTAGGTCAGTCAGAACCTCCCCCAATTTAGCTGAGGGTGGAGGTGGTTAGGAGTCCATCCCACTCACAAACATTGTATTAGAAAGCAGGAAGAGGGGATTTTGCCAGAAAGGAAAGCAAAATATACACCACAGGTGGACCCTTCCAAACCAGAAAGGTTCAGACTGATTCACTGAGAGAAGGCAGTGATATGGTGAATGATATCTGGGGATATGAATCAATGCCTGTTAAGCATTTTAGAAGAGTGATCCACTGAACAAGAGTGTTGTCATCAGAAAGAATGCTTTGTGCACACACTAACTCTGTGCATTGCCTGGGCCCAGGACTGTCTCCCTGCTGCTTTCCTGGCAGCATCCCTCCTAGCAAGACTTACTGTAGAACCAGCTGAGCTATAGAAGCCTGAGGGCTTTAGCTCCTCATTTGTCTCTGTGATATTTATTACCTATTTCATAGTCCCCTTAGCATCAAAAGAAAAAAATGGTAGGGAGGTCAGCAGTAATAGAATTCACACACCTCCTTTCACTTCCTCCTCAACACAAATAGAAACACTTTTCCAGGAATGGGCAGGCTCTTCATTGGCTATCTCTCATTACTCTCTTCTCTGAAGGGAACAGGTTGATTACCACCAGCTCATCAGTCACATCCCTCTCATTAGGGTGGCCACACCATGTGGATAAGGACCCTGGTTTAGGAGTCACCTCAGCTGGGTTCCAGACCTGGCCATACTGCGGTATCTACTGTGTGGCCTCAGTCCTTCCATCTCTCTGGGTCTCTGTTCCTCCACTCTCAATTAGCTCATGTTGGCTTGTCAAGTTTTAAGATGCTAGGTTTTTATGATCCAAGGTAAACTTCCCTGGTTCAAAATTTTTTTAAATGTTCCATCTTGGTTTGAGTGCTCCAGATAACAGACTCCAACACGGAGAGTTGTGTGAGGAAGTTTGTGGGGAGTGCTCTTGGGATCAACACTCATGATGGAGGGACCAGTGGAACCACAGCACTGTCTTATTGCAGGCTCCAGCCATCCTCATGCAGGGAGCAGCAGAGCTGGGTAGCCCTTCAGAGCCCAAAATGGGGTCCAGGGCTGGTTTCTATCATCAAGGAGTTGGATGCACCTCGCCACAGAGAGAGGGCCTAACTTTGGGCAAGACAGTTCTCTTAAGCTATTGGTAGTTTCCTAGGAAGGACTCAGTAGTGAACTTTTAACAACCAACACTCCTGGAGACCAGGGAACTGAATGCCTTGGTCCTGATGAAAACTGGGGGATCTGAGTGAGGGACCATAGCACCCACTACATATCCTACCACCACATTTTCAGAACATGGGGACAGAGCAACCAAATGCTATGTCTCTTCCTTTCCAAGTCTCTGCCCCACGTGATAACCCAAGGTATCCAACTTTCCCCCTGGTGATTTTTTTTTTAAAAAAGATTTTATTTGTTTATTCTTAGAGAGAGGGGAAGAGAGTGAGCCAGAGAGAGACATCAATTGGTTGCCTCTCACACCTCCCCAACCAGGAACCTCACCTGCAATCCCGGCTTGTGCCCCAACTGGGAATTGAACCAGCAACCCTTTGGTTCACAGGCCAGTCATCTCTTGAGGGGAGCACTAATCCTGAAATACTCCTCACCTTACTTTCATCCAATGGTATGACTGAACAAAACTCAATTATGCAAAGAGCGCTCAGAGAAAAGCCAGTTTCCCTGGTATTACAAAAAATTTTTTAAAGTTATTTTGACCATTGTGAGGTAATGCACTGCCTTTTAAAGGGCACTCTAATTTATTCCCCTCCCCAAAAATCTGATCATTGAATGTTTGAGAACAGCTCTATTCTTATATATCTTTATGACAGTCGATAGCACCTGTGTAATATTACTAATATTTCCTTAATTTATACCTAGGGAACTAGAGGTCAGCAGCCTTTTCCTGGAGGGACCCTATGTCTGAGGGGCTCTCCTTCCCAATGCTAAGAGTGAGGAAAAAAACATCTTTATAAACTGAGATGGCCTAGCTAATTTTAACATTTATTTTTTTACCTGCTATTTTCTCTGATTTAACTATTTTAGAGTACACTTCTCTTATATTTCTGTCCTTTGGTTCTGAACAAAAGGCATGTCTTAAAAATATCTAATCAATAAGAAAGATGCAATTCCATTATGCATCACTTCCCTTAAGAGGACCTATTTTAAACTTGGACTTCCTGGAACTAAGATAGCTAGTGGTTTATCAGAAATAATTAGTTTGAATAAAGCATATTCGCAGGTTCATTCTGCCTCAATGGATAAAAATTTATACAAAGCCATCATAAAAACTCTCTTGAAATGACATTCTCATTTAAATAGAATGCTAGGGTAGCTGTTTAAGGAAAAAGATATATAGAAAAAAACTCTAAGATAGTTGGTTTTAGAATCTATCAGAAGTTTTGGGAATTCAACTTTTCAAATGTAACTCTGTGTTAGAAGACATTTTTTTAGCTGAGGAAATTCTTACCATTATAAATCAATTGTGATTCTTTTTTACTGAGAGTCTATGCCCAACATTGCTGGTCAGAGTTGGGTATAACAAGAAGTATAAAAAAAATTCCTGCCCTTGAGACATCTCGTTGAGGAGAACAGACTAACACATAAAATAATTAAAGCCCAGTTAAATCTACAATGTTAAATCTATAGTGTTTAGTGGAGGGGAGGGCTGAATCATTGCAGGCCAGTACAGATATGAAAGCTTTACAAAACGGTGAGGAGTGAAGCTTTTGGAAACCCCAGTTGAACTGCAAAAATATTTTCTGGGAGGGGCAGTGTTTTGAGTGTTCATTACTCTTTAATGCCTTATCTATAAATTATTGATTGGAGTGCTGAACACTGAGTTATACTTGAAAGGAAGAGCCAACTGTGATCAGGTAAGCATAGAAGAAGAAAGGGTCCAGAGAGTGGATGCCACCACTTAAAGGAGGGCAGGCCTGGGTGAGATCCCTGGGGCTATTGACCCTCAGTCAATGTGGACAGAAAGGAAAGATGAGGAAACCAAGGGGACAGTTTTCCAAAACAATCTCTGTCTACTTCAGAATTCAGGTCCAAGTGTAAAGGAGGTTGAGAAGTATGGCAGCTGCTCTGTTTATTTCAAATAACCCCTGGTTCCAGGCATAGTCTCTATCTGCAGAGGAAACTTGATGGCACCTCCCTTCTTTGCTAATTCTCAGCCTTTAAAAGTGGTAGAAAAAAGAAAGAGGGAAATATGAGTCACAGAAGCATGACTCAAGGCTTCAAAGGAGAGTCCTGGCTGGTGTGACTCAGTGGATTGAGTGCAAGCCTGCAAACCCAAGGGTCATCGGTTTGATTTCCAGTCTGGGGCATATGCCTGAGTTGTGGGCACAGGAGAGACAAGCACGCATTGATGTTTCTCTCTTTCTCTTCCTCACTCCCTCCCCTCTCTAAAACAAACAAATAAATAAAATCTTTAACAATTTCCAAGGAAAAACCTAGAAGTGTATGTAGTAGGCAACTGATAACAATAATTGTATTAATTGAGCAGGTACTCTACCTGTATACATTTACAATCCGAACATCATTTACTCTTCAAAATCAGAGTGTGAGACTCTGGTTATCTCATTGCTCATATGAGGACAATGATGCTACTGGAGGTTGTGTCACCCGCCTTAAAGGAAGTATTAGAATGAGCTCCATAATTCTTTCACTGAATGAATAATTGAATGAGCCAACCGATTAAGAACGCTCCATGAGAATGAAAATTACCAAAATTGTCAAGATGTGTAAAGTGCCTGAGTACTGAAAAACGACTTTACCCTTATTATCTCTCTCTATTCTCACAATTCTGCAAGGAAGACTACTTTTTCCTTCTGCAGAAAGAAAATAGACACCCAGAAAGGATATGTGATGTGCCTGTGATTTTTTCAGCTAGTTAAGAATAGCGTGAAAGAGGATTCAAACTCAGGTGTTTGAACACCAAAGCCACTTTTGTTCCCATCAAAGGCTCCAGAATCAGGAAAATAACCTGAGGGCTGAAGGGAAAGGGTGCCCTCACATGGATGAACATAGTTACAACATAGAGAATTGGCTGGACTTCCCCGTGATTATTTTTCTTCTAGCTCCCCTCTCTCCCTGTTATCTTGGATACAATATCTCCTTTTTTTTCAGAAGGAAATTTGTGTGTTGGGGGAACATTCTGGTAGACAGCAGGGAAGGTAAACAGAAGCAAAGACAACATTGTACGCTGAAACCAGCAGAAGAAAAAAGTAATCAGGGTGGTCTGAAGAATTAGAAGAGGAGAGGCCAGTAGAAACCCTGGCTTGTGAAAAAGAGGAAAGGGAGAAGAAAGGAGCAAGAACAGACTGGAAAGGTGGCATTGGGTCTTATATAATTGGTAAGAGGCCTTCCTGGGGCCGTGCCACTGAGGATGTGACCATGGCAGTCAGTCCCTGGGAAAAAAGGCTCTTCAACCAAATTCCCTGCCTATCCCGCAGCAGCCACCCCACGAAGTCAGTTCCTCCTTTGGAAAGACCGCGTTGAAACCATTAAGATAATGCAGTTCCTTGCCGCCTTTGCCATTGGGAGAACCGGGTCGATCCCTTGAGCCAGACTTTCTTGGAATGGAAGAACCAGAGGAGTTGATGCCATGGCAACACAGTTCCCCTGCCCATTTACACACCGTCTTCAAGCTAGGAGGGATCCCTGGAGAAAGCTCCCCACCGACTTCGCCAAGGCAGGGAAATCGCTGGGTACACACAGATGAAGAGGGGTCTTAGGGAATGTTCCCACTAGCCTGAAACGGCTGCTGGAAGTTACCATGGCAACTGGATTCCTCACCCCTGAAACTGTGAAGGAGGGAGACGGCCTGCTGGAGACCTGCAGGAGCCTGTGCAACTCTGGCCTCCCTCTCGGGCTCCCTCTTGGGCTCTGGGGGGAGGAGGGTCTGTCTTAGGTCAGGGGCATCCCTGGGAGCCCAGCCCTTTTCTGTGGTGTCTGGAAGAACTGAGTGGGTATTAATTTTTTTAGTTTAGTTTAGTTTAGTTTTGTTTTTCATGAAAAGACAGTGTTAATGAAGCAGAAAAACAGAAACATGAAGAAAACTAATGTACGATGGCTGTCATTCTCAACAGCGACTTTGTCATTGAGACACGTTGATTTGCATGTGTCCTACATAAATTTCCTTATCATTGTCTCTCTTCTTGAGTTCCCTCCAGGAAATCCCTTAAAGCAATATACGTAATATTTAAATAGGTGAGTTTTGCTTCTTGGGGGCAAAATGAGTGGAAAGCAGAACTGAGACTGATTATAGCAGAAACAGGTTTCATGGGTTCAAATTTGAATATTCAAGTTATGTGATTTATATGATTGAAATTTAGTCTAAACCATGGAAGAAATGAAAAATGAATGGAAAAGAACTGTTTTAGGAGCCAAAAGGCATGAGTTCAAGAGTCCCAGCACTATTGATTACAGGATATATGTGACTCAGTCAAAGCACAGCCTTTGGAGTTAGAGATCCTTGGGTCTGCCTCCCTGTCACTTATTACCATCTACTCATAAAACTCAGAGATGAAGATGAGTGAAAGATGAATAAACATACTGATGTGTAATCAATTGGGCTTTGTAGGCAGCTTTATTGAGAAAACTGACATATAGTGTATATGACATATTTAAAGTGTATCATTTGATAACTTGTAACATATATGTATACCCTCTGGAAACCATCAGTGCACAAGGTGAATACATCCATCACCCTCAGGTCTCCTCGTGCCTTTTTAATTTCTTCCTCCCATCCTTTCATGCCCTCCCCAGCTCAGCAACTGCTGATCTACTTTCTGTCAGCATAGATTCATTTGCATTTTCTAAAGTTTTATATAAATGGAATCAGACAGTATATTCTTTTGTGGAGAGTCTGATTTATTTCATTCAGTATAATTACCATGACATTCAGCCATGTTGTTTTGTGTTTCAATACCTCATTCCTTTTTATGGCTGCATGTATTCTATTGTACAGATGTACTGAAATTTGTTTACTCACTTGTCTGTTGATGGACATTTGGGTTGTGTCTAGTTCTAGGCCATTACCAAGAAGCTGCTGTGAACATTTGTATACAAGTCTTTGTATTAACACACATTTCCTTTGTTCTTGAGTAAAATTCTAGAAGAGGAATGATGGGCTCATATGGTAGGTGAATGTTTAAACTTTTAAGTAGCTACAAATTTGTTTCCCAGAGTGAATCATTTCTTGATTGCACCATCAAGACAGTACAGGACCTTTATTTTCTCTACATCCTTATTGACATATGGTACAGTCAGTATTTTTTAATTTTAGCTATTCTAATATGTATGTACAGTGTCTTGTTGGGTGATTGGTCTTTTTTTATTTCAATTCTTCTAATAGGGTTATTTTTGTTGTCTTCTGGGTTCAGAAAATCAGTATTGCTTGAAATATCATAGGGATGGGTGGGAATTAAATCAGCTATCAGGCCACATGACTAAATTTGCATTAATGTAAAGAATGAGTTAGATTTACTTCACTATCACTTTACTGTTCATCAGTGGCATAGAGACACACAGTGACCTTTAGTACAAGATGCTGGTGGTAAATGATGACAGTTATAGCTGCTATTTATCAGCTTCGATTACATGTCAGACGGGGCTTACATAAATTCTTTCTTTTCATCTGCACAACAACAGAGTGAAGTATGGTAGGTATTCTTATCTTCGTTAGAAGTTGATGGAACTGAGGCTAAGAGTGGTTAAGCAATCATTGCCCAAGGTCACTTGGGAATAAGTAAAAAATGCCTGGCCCAAACAGCCTGCATGCAAAATCCATGCTCTTTCTTAGTGCTGTTCTAACTTCCCAGGTGGTTATGTATATAGAAGCTGCCTACCTCTTGAGAGCACCCAGATTCATCAGGATAGGGTAATAAATATTAAGTTGAGGCAATTATTAATATCCTTTTCACATTTGTCATTTAGTATTGAGTGCTCTGACAATACCATTATTTCTTTACCAGCACCAGGCCATCCCTCTCATCCTCTCTTTCTGCTGTTATGTGCTTTGCTGGTCATGATCTGATTAGTTCTTAAATATCACAATAATTCTGTGATTTATACTTCATCTCAATATATGTATAGGGTACCTACTCCTGTCTGTGCCAAGCTAGTTTTATATCGCCTGCTGTAAGAAAAACCATGAAGACAAAAAATATATAATATTTTGTTTTAATACCCTTACAAATCTGCTGGGAAAAATTAATATAATTCAGGTCAATATCTGATCACTTGATCTTTCTAAATATCTATGTAAAAGTACTTAGCTTTACTAGTTATAAAATATGCAAGTTGCTATCTGACACCATGAGTTCTATATCACTTATAGGTGGGGGAAATTTTTTCTAATTCAAAAAAATAATACACCATATATTTGTATGTATCTCATTTTATCTATTTGCTAAGGTATGTTTACATGCACACACACACACATACACAGTGCAATGGAACTATCACACATACAGGATTTTTAAAAATTGCAACCACCTTTCTCATTAGAAATATATATTTGTATATGCATGTATATATTTCTGTACCTTGGCCCTTCTAAATTTTATCTGAAAATTTAAAAAATTTATCTGACAGAACAAAACTGAAAGCATAAGATTTTCCTAAAGGCTATTAATCATTGTTCTATAATGGTAAAAAATATAAAAACAACTAAAATATTGACCAGTAGACCAGTTAAATAAACCTTAGTAGATTTGTATATTGCAGAATATTTTACAGCAATTAAAATTATGTTTTTGCAACATTTAAAGACTTCAGGTAATGCCAATTTATGGTAAGTGAAAACAAGCAGCATACAAAATTGTATGTAGAATTCATATCACAGAATTCTAATCTGGTAGGATTCTAATCTGGTAGCATTCTAATCTGGTAATAGAAATTATGGATATATACATATATATACACATACACACATAAGTGTAATGAAACTTTGTCAATTATTTATATTTTTGTTTTCAGATATTAAGGTATGGGGGGAAAGAGGCCAAAATTTAATAACAGTGATATTTTGTGGAAGTTTAATTTTATTCTTTTTTTATTGTTGTTAAAGCATAATTATCTCCATTTTCACAGCACCACTCCCCCCCGCCCCACCCATTTCTGCCTCCCACCCTTGAAACTAAACTTTTTTGGCTTTGTCTTTTGCACATGCTCCTTGATGGCCCTTCCCCTATTATCCCCCATTACCCCTCCCCTCTCTCCTCTCTGGTTACTATCAGTTTGTTCTTTATTACAATATCTCTGGTTGTATTTTGCTTCCTTGTTCATTTTGTTGATTAGGTTCCACTTATAGGTGAGATCATACAGTATTTGTTTTTTACTGCCTGGCTTATTTCACTTAGCATAATGCTCTCTAGTTCCATCCATACTGATGCAACGGGTAGGACCTCCTTCTTTCTTTCTGCTGTGTAGTATTCCATTTTATAAATGTACCAAAGTTTTTTGACTCATTTATTTACTGATGGGTACTTAAGCTGTTTCCAACACTTGGCTATTATTGTAAATTGTATTTCTATGAACAGTGAGGTATATAGGTTCTTTTGAATTGGTGTTTCAGGGTTCTTAGGGTATAATCCTAGCAGTGGAATTGCTGAGTCAAAAAGCAGTTCTATTTTTAGTTTTCTGAGAAAATTTTATACTGTTTTCCACAGTGGCTGCACCAATCTGCATTCCACCAATGGTGCACTAAGGTTCCCTTTTCTCCACAACCTCTCCAACACTTGTTGTTTGTTGATTTGTTTATGATGGCCATACTCACTGATTTGAAGTGGTATCTCATTGTGGTCTACTTTCACCATTTCTTTTCAATATAGTATTGGAATTTCTATCCACAGTGATCAGACAAAAAAGAGAAATAAAAGGCATCCAAATTGGAAAGGAGGAAGTAAAATTGTCACTCTTTGCAGATGATATGACTGTATACATATAAAACCCTATAGAATCCACAAAAAAACCCTACTCAACCTAATAAGCAAATTTGGCAAAACAGAGGGTTCAAAGTCAATATTCAGCAATCAAAGACATTTTATACAACAACAACATAAGATCAGAATCAGAAATCAGGGGGAAAATCTCATTTGCTATAGCAACAAGAAAAATAAAGTACCTAGGAACAAACTTTACCAAGGAGATAAAAGACCTATGTGCAGAAAACTACACAACACTGAAGAAAAAAATTAAGGGAGACACAAATAATGGAAATGTATACTGTGTTCATGAATTGCAAGAATTAACATAATCAAAATGTCCATATTACCCAAAGCAATGTACAGATTCAACACAATCCTTATTAAAGTACCAGTGACATATTTTACAGATATAGAAGAAACATTTCAGAAATTTATATGGAACTGTAATTTTATTCTTTATGTTTTGCCTATATTTTTGGAGGTCAGAATCATTAGTTTCACAGTCAAGAAAAAATATTTATTTTTTATAAAGCAAAATGGTAAATGAGGCAGGCTATGGCAATTCACTGCCTGATTTCCTACCTCACCTCATCCACATTCATGGGACTAACTGAGGCTTGGAAGAGTCACCCAGTTGGGAGTGCCATTATTATTGTGTTAAATAGAATGACTTTTCTAGCTGGGCTCAGTGACATAGATTTTTGCCCTTGAGAATCTGTAAAAGAAAGACTTGTATAAAAGCACTACAACTTCATAAAAGCTGTATTAAATAAGGTTATTACCCCTTCAAAAAAGAGGGGGAAGGCTGTGTCATACCCTGAAGAACCTATCTGTAGTACTGTCTTTTGTGTGAGTACAGCATGACTAGATTATCAGCAAAATAATCTTAAAAAGAGGCCTTACCAATAAGGAGTCAAAGTCATGGGAAAGGGTCAGAGGAGGGAAGGTCAAGGACTGAGTGTGTGTGGGAGGGACATCACAAGGCACATGGCACAACAGACAGAAAATAGGCATTTGCTTATCAACTGCATTCCCCACCGTCATGGGTAGTAACTCATATCCTGTAACATTGCTCTCTGTCCTTCACTATCTCAAAAACATGAAAATATTATCAATCAGCCTTTCTGAAAAATACTAACTAATGAGCCACATTTCCTCTTCCTTCATTTGTTTGTGTTAGCAGTGTCAATGTAAACCTCCCCAAAATAGAAGCCGGCAAATTTCTTAAAACATTTGTTTGATGAGTGGCCCTCCCTACTTTTCCTTTCCTATTATTTTTCATGTCTCTCAGAAGAAAAATAAACAAATTAATCAAAATTCTTTCCAATTGATTATGCTTTGGTTACTTACTGTGGGTTTTTTTAAACTACCTTTCCCAGTTGGGGTTATTTTCATAACAAACTAAAAATAACTTTATTGCCAATATTAAGGTGTTGGATAAAAACACCCTCAATCCATTTTGATAACCTAGTCACAGGCATAAAGAAACATTTGAAAGAGGTTAATCATTGTCATGAGAAGATCAGAAAGACTATCATTTCCAAATGCAGTATCTATTACATGTCCCCATGCATTTAATCATCCCTCCAGCATTCAGGTTGGACAGATTTACTTGAGCCAGGGAGCACTTGCATTTGCATTTGTGGAGCACCACAAGCAAAGCCTCTAAAAAACAGAGAGGCAATAGGGCGAAGGAGCTAGCTTTGTATGAAATGCCAACCCAGGCCTGCTGGTGGAAATTCTGTAAAAGGGCATAGTGGGAACTTCCTATGTCTTGAAATCCGAGCACAGGTATAATTTGCATAGATTGCAATGCAGGTGCACAATAAGACAAGTTACATAAGTAAAGCAAAGAAAGAATTCTGGGACCCATGCCCCAATAACTAAGCATCGAAGAATGTGCTTTTGCTGAACAGCCAAACTGATGCCTTATGTAGTAGGGTAAAAGTGTTTGGGGATGTTGATGGAGCCTATTGGGGTGACTTTCACCCTGGACAGGCCACTGCCCATCACAGCTGACATATGCAAAAAGGAGGACACCAGGAAGTCTAGACCTGTTTCTTTAGAAAGGAAAATATTGGCCCTGGCTGGCACATATAAGAAGCAACCAGTAAGTGCACAAATAAGTGGAACAACGAATCAATCTCTCTCTCTCTCTCCCTCTCCCTCTTCGGCCCCTCAAAATCAATAAATAAATTTTTAAAAATAAAAGAAAGAAAAACATCATATACAGAGAAGCTATTATTAAGCAACAGATTTACAGGTATCACTATAATCTAAAAGCCAATTTCATTTAAAGTCTACAACTGTAGGAAACCTTAGATATCACTTCCAGATCCTTACAAATCTACTTACTTCAGAAATGATTCTAAAAATTCTAGTTCTTTGGAAGAAATCTGGAAAATCCTTAATTACATTTTGGGATTTGGATGATGACAGAACGCAAAATAAAGAAAGACTCAGCGATCTTTAGGGTTGATCAGATATGGAAGAAGTGATTTAGGAAATTATATTGTGAACGTGTGAGGAGCATATTGGCAGAACAAGACGAAGACAGTGTGGCCGTCTGTAGCTGCCATGGGCTGGAATGATTGCACATACCAGATGAGGCCACTTCATTCACAGACTGGGAAGGGAGCAATTCTGCTCAGAGTCAGCCTTATATTTGAAATCCTGGCTGCTGTCAGTCACATTATGGGTCCCTGGTTGTTCTGGGTACAAATGAATTTCATTTCTGAAGCAGTGTCTACATTCTTCTAGGAACCTGAGCTCTCTCAGTAATAATAGTTGTTCAAAGGAGACCCTAGGATGACTGGGATTAGAGCATTTGGTCAATGGGTCTCAGTCTTTGCATTCATACTTAGATGGGAATTCAGTTTATCCAAAAGATAGGGATCAGAAGTCAAAGAACTAAATGAATAATTTGCAATGTTCATAAAAATATATGGAGGTGGGGTGGTCAGGGAGGAAGCATGTGGCAGAGAAAAGCATCTGTGGAGGGGAGCAAAGGGGGAAATAGGGGACATCTGTAATAATGTCAACAATAAAAAATAAATAAATATGAAGAGATGAAGGCAGAGTAGTAGGATTTGGTTTATTTTTTAAATTGGAGCCAAGCAATTAGAAATAAAGGGTAGAGTCTCTAGTCCTCTCTACCTGTATACATTCATAAGATGCAAAGTAATAAAAAATGCATGTGTCCTCTTGCAGTTATCAGACAGAACCAATCCCCACACATTAAATCTAAATAAAGAAGAAATGCTCCCTCTCTGTTCAGATAAGGAAGAAGATAAGAAGATCCAGGCAAGTAAGATAGGGTTACCTACCCTCCCCAGAAGGGCAGCTTTATCATGGCCCATCATTCAAGGTGGCTGATACAGACTAAAGGAGTTTAATTTAATAGATCAACATTTAACAAGGGCCTACTAAGCACAAGAGCTGGAGATAGAAAAACACCAATGAATAAGATGAAATTTCTCCCTTTTCCAGTTCACAACCATCTAGTCGGAACCAGATCAGGCCAGGAATAAGATTTAGGTAAACCCAGTCTTTAGGGTTACAATAAATCAATATTAGAGATGCCAAACTATTTGTTCAGGAGGAAAGCAATATGTTCCAATGTAAGCCAAAGCCAGACTGCCAAGCAAACATCATTTGTGAATTTTGGGATCCCAGTTTTAAAACACACCAAATCACAACCTCTTTGCCCTTCGGAAACCTGCAGTCCAGTTTGGAGCATCTCTGAAGCTTTTCAGTATCTAAAGCAAAGTATAATACCTGAGAGTACAGGCTCCAGGATAAAAATCTCCATCATCAACTAACTGTGTGGCCTTGAGCAAATGTCTTCACTGCCTTATCTGCAAAATAGATGCCTTCATCCCAATATAGCTGAAAGAAGCAAGTGGGCCAGTACTTGTAAAGCATTTAGAAGACTGCGTGGCACACAGCGAGGGCTGACTAAATGTTAGCTACTTTTATTGTAGAAGCTCCTGGTTAGGAAATCTTCACTAATCCTCATCCACCAGTTAACAGGAATGAGCAAAAAGAGATACAGGTCTAGGAAGTTGGAGGTAAAAATAAGTGGAATGAGAAGTTAAAAGAATTATGGAAAACAAATAGCTGGCTGTTTTTCAGTGCTGCTGGGTACTTCCCACATTAGCAGTTCTGGGCTGGGACCAGGGGGCAGGAAGAGAGTTGCCTGGGGCCCAAAGTGACAGGAGGCATCGGCATCCACTTGCTCTCTCAGGCCGTGCAAACACAGGGCTGCCTAGAGGCCTCACTCGCACCTTAGTTCTCATTCTGCTTAGAGATCTTTCTGGTTTCCTCCTATGGTTAGTTCCTAGAGTTTACTCGTCATTATCTCTGATGGAACAGGAAAAGATATGGATAAATATGTGAGAGAAATAAAGAAAAATTAGTCAACTCGGTATTCACCAAACATCCAGCAAAAGCTCCCAAAAGTGATGTCCACTCCTAATACCACTGCCCCACCAGTGATCCAGTTGACAAGTAGGGCCTGAGCTGGGACCCCCCAACCTCACCCATCCGTGCCCACATAGAGAGCTTCCCATGGAAAGGTGACTCTAAGGTTGGGCTTGGGAGGAACTGCTTGCTTGGCAGCAGTGTAAGGAAAAGAGTTGTTGAGTCTTTTGGAATGGTCTTTTGAGCTGACCTCACTGAATCCTATAGGATTTCTTCCATGTTGATGCTTAGAATAACTAGAACTATAACCTCAAGCTTATAAACAGGAATCCATTCAATCAGAGAACAGAGCACACATCTTGAAAGGGCCCCTTGCTTAGGAGCTATCTGAAATGTCTAGGCACCCCCTAGTGGAAAAGCTTTATGCCTTGGCTGCAGACCTCACCACTTGAAATGCATGATCCAGAAAGGCGATGAGAAGGATGTTTGGAAATGTGCCTTCTCCTCTCCCCAGTGCAAATGGACATGCCAAATACTAGCTATACCAAAGGCCACGTTGCCTCATCTCTGCCAGGCAATACAGGGCAAAGATATGTTGCTTGACAGTCAAAGAGACCGTACTAATTTTTCCGCTTATTTTCTCAAGTAAACTTCCTATCCCTTACCAAACCTTCTCCTTAAGCAGTTTCTGGGCCAGGGTAATAGAAACAGCCTCTATTCGTTATAATAGTAACTGTACTGATCACTTGAAGTATTGCACAGTTTTTAAACACGTGGTGTCTAATGCCAGACAGCCCAGAATCAAATTCCATCTTTACCTGTTACCAACTCTTGGACCTTGGGAAAATTATTTCACCTCTATGTGCTTCTGTTTTCTAATATATAAACAGGGGTAATAATAGTAACTACTTAATAGTATAACCCAGAGGACTAAATGAGTTAGTATCAGTAAAGCATTTAGAATAGAACCTGATATGTTGTAAGTTCTGTGTTAGTTACTATTGTTGGTTTTCTTTTTGTTGTATGTGCTAGGCATATAAATTATGATAATGATGATGCATTATTACATGTATAATTATTCAATCTCTTCCACAATCCTATTATTATCTACTTTATACAGGAAAATGAAGTAGAAAGCTGTCACACTGTAAGTGGTTATGTCAAATAGAGGCCTAGCACTGTGGCCCTTGTATAATATACAAACACAGGAGCTCAGAGGTTTGTAGGGTAAACTAGTCATCAGAGCCAATATGTGTAAGAAAGTGCTATCAGTACTCAGAAATCTGAAGAGGGTATTGTGGGGTGGATAGAAAGGGAAGATCAGCTGGGCAAGAAGGTTTCGGGAAATACTTTACTGAAGAGGAAAGGCTGGAGCTGGGCCATAAAAGATAGACAGAAAGGGGGAGAAAAAGATAAACATCTCGAGCAAAGGCTAAAATGGGTGAGGCAGCAAGACATATTTAGAAGACACAATGAGTGTGGGTTGGGATGAGGAGCAGGCTGAGGTGGGACTTAGAGAGGAGAGGAGGCTGGGGTGGAGGCCCTGCCTACCAGGCTGCACTCCACTCTAACGGGCACGGGGAGGTGCAGGGCCATTGGAGGGGCATAAGGAGGGAGTGCCAGGAGAGAACCAGAAAACCTGTCTGTCTGGTTTTTCTTTTCACAATAATTTTTAAAATCCTATGTGGATGAGTAGTTTTGATTTCTTCTTCTTTTTTTTTTTTTTGGACTACTCTGGCCCTGAGATTTAGAAGTATGTGTGGTCAGCATCTCTGAATCACAGGCCAATTTTTCTAGTTTTTTTCTGACCAGTTCTAGCCTGGTTGGAGATGAAAGTGGAGTAAAATAGAAAAGATCAACAAAATTTTTAGCCCCCTTTTATTCCCCCTCTTATCAGATTCAATAAAAGCTACATAATACAGTTTCTCTTTAAAGTTACTAAGGTCCTAAGTTAATGGCTCGTGGCCTCTGTCACATTTTCTGCTCAATACTATCACAACCTAACTTATTCACTAGTACATGTGAAACTAGCCAATTCTAGGATCAAAGAATCTGCCCTTGAGGACTTCACAAACTTACAAGTCCAGGTCAAAATTGAGAATAGAAGAATGTGGGACATCCACTGCTACACTGAAACTCAGCATGCCATCAGCCTAAGGAAGGGAGCTTCTCCACCGTTATCCTAAAAAGAGACATTGGCACAGTTTAGAAGGGTTTCCATAACTGTGTCTAGTGGTCACCAGCAAAACAGTGGAGGTACCAATGACAGAGGCATTTAGGGTTCTAGACTGAACCTGCCATCCCAACATCACTAGCCTTATGACTAGCCAGGGAAGGTGGCAGGTTCAGGCATCACTGCATTTTTCCCACAAAGTTAAGATCCACAGTAAGATAAATATAAGTGCAAAAGAATCATAATGAGAGTGTGAAGCACCAGAGAAGAGCTAACCTTTTTCTTGATCTGGTTTTAGCTGTATGAGTATGGCTAGTAGCAAAAGTAGGGATGGTAATGATGAAAAGCACCACCTGGGGATCCATGATCAGCTGGGATTACAGAATAGTCACTGGCAGTAGGGTTTCTCCTGTCTTTAACATCCACAATAGCTCTCAACCCTAACTGAACATTAGAATCACCTGGAGACCTTTTAAAACCTTTCCCTGGGTACCAGCCCAAACCTATTACATCAAGTATCTGTAGGAGGGGCCTAGGCTTTAGTATTTTTGTTATGAATCATCCCTCTATAAATTGAAGGAAAATATGTTATAAGACATGTTAGCCATTCTGATAGTTACAGAATCATTCTCCTTGGAACAGGAGCGCAATGTGATAGAAAGAATAAGTGCGAAGACCGTGGGCTCTCCAGCCAGCTCTGTAAACAGAAGTCCCTGATATTTCACTTACCAGTTGCAGGGACAAATTATTTAACATCACTGATTATGGCACCTTTATCTGCAAAATGAGAATAATGTGACCCATTTTGAGAATTGTGGTGGCGACTAAATACATGTGTAGCACTTGGCACATAGTAGGTGCTCAACCAAAACTCATGGCAATAGTAACCATCACTAGAAAACAAAGAATGATGAAGAATCAAGATGTGTGTAGAGGCACAGGCACAGCTACTAACAAGACATGAGAATTGCAGCCTCACTAGACAAATTGCTAAAATCTCCTGGGTTTAATCCCTCCTAAAATTTCCATGAGTTGGTTGTTCTTGAGGTAACTGTTGTCTCTAACATTCTGTTGTATTCATAGAGCAGCAGGAGGCTGAATAGACCACCATCTCATCAGGAAATTAGTGAATACCCTTATGTGGTGACAGAGAAGAAAGAACTGGAAGAAAAGGTAACAGACAGTTCTGAGAAGCGTGGCTCCTGAGCTGAGCTTGACCCTTCCCAGACCACCTCTGAAATAGACGTCGACATCCCTTCTCCAAGTTCAACCAATGCCTCCATCTATTTGCCCACATTCATCTGGTCTATTTAGGCACTTACTGGGCATAACCAAGTAGTGACCTAGTAAGGGGGATATAAATATAAAAGTGCTTAACTAGAAATCAGAAATGAAGATTCTACCTGTTGCTCCCAATAAAAACCTCACCACTTTTCTCCACAATGATCCACAGTAAGATAAATATAAATGCAAAAGAATTAGTGTGAAGCATCAGAAAAGAACTGACATTTTTCTTGACCTGTTTTTAACTGTGTGAGTATGGCTAATAGCAAAAGTAGGGATGGTAATGATGAAAAGCACCACCTGCTTCTCTGTACCTCAAGTTCACCTCAGCAAAATGGGGCCTGGCAATATCTACTGTTAAATGATAAAAATTCAACTGAGCAAATTAAAAAATCTAATAGGCTTCATTCAGCAATTCATGGTTAGGGAAGCATCCCATCTAGCAGATAGTAAGACGCTGTAAAATGGAAGGCTGAAGGAGACAGAGATGAGGAAGGAGTGAATTATTTCATCGTTCTTTGGGGGATGGAACAGGTCCATCAGATGGATTACCTCACTACTCCTGACCAGAAAATATCAGGTGACTAGTTAATGGTCACATTTTTGGGAGAGGCTGAAACAGCAATTGGGTTACTACTGTATAGAGCAATAGCAGAGCAGACTTTTGAGGCAACCTTTGACAATCCAACATGGAGTCACTGTCAACCATGACAGTAATGTCAAGTGCCATGTCAGGACTAACATAATGTAGTATAATGGAAGCACCCAAAACCACAAGTCCGAATGCTTCAATAAGGGCTCCGTCTAGGTACCAATATGAGAGGGATCACTGACCCTGATGGGCTATAAGAACTCAGAGCTCTGACCACCCAAGCTCCAGCTTTGCTGTACCACAGTCATTCTGGGAGCTGTGCCAGACTTCCACTCCACTAGAAGCATGCTGACACTGTAGCCACCACACATTTCTGGTCTTTTCTATTTCCTTAAGTTATTTTTATTTCTTTAATTTTTATTGTATTTTTTCCATTATCATTTAGTCCCCTTATGCCACCTCCCACCAGCAGTCACCACCTTGCTGTCCACATCCATACATCCTTTTACTTTTTTGCTCACTCACTCCACCCCCTCAACTCTCACACCCCAGCTGTCACCCTGCTCTCCATCTATGAGTCTGTCCCCATTTTCCTTGTTAGTTCAGTCTGCTCATTAGGTTCCATATATGAGTGAAATTATATGGTACTTGTCTTTCTCTGGCTGGCTTATTTCACTTAGCATAATCTTCTTTAGGTGCATCCATACTGCCACAAAGGGCAAAATTTTCTTCTTTTTACAACCGAGTAGTATTCTATTGTGTACATGTCCCATAGTTGTTTTATCCACTCAGCTAGTGATGGACTCTTGGATTGCTTCCATATCTTGATTGTAAATAATGCTGCAATGAACATAGGGGTGCTTATGTTTTGGGTTCCTTTGGATGTATTCCCAGAAGAGGTATCACTTGGTCAAAATTCAGATCCATTTTTAATTTTTGAGATATCTCTACACTGCTTTCCACAGTGTCTGCAACAATCTGCATTTCCACCAACATTCCAAAGGGTTCCCTTTCCTCCACATCCTCCTCAGCACTTGCCATTTGTTGATTTATTGATGATAGGCATTCTGACAGGTGTGAGATGGTGTCTCATTGTGATTTTAATTTGTACTTCTCTGATAATTCATGATGTTGAGCATCTTTTCATAGGTCTATTGGCCATCTGTATGTGTGTTTTGGAGAAGTATCTATTCAGGTACTTTGCCCATTTTTTAATTGGATTGTTTGTTTTTTTGGTGTTGAGTTTTGTAAGTTCTTTATAAATTTTGGATATTAACCCCTTATCAGATGTATTGGTGAATATATTCTCCCATTTTGTGGGTTGTCTTTTTATTTTATTGATGATTTCCTTTGCTGTGCAAAAACTTTTTAGTTTGATGAAGTCCTATTTATTAATTTTTTCTTTTGTTTCCTTTTCCTGGGGAAATATATCCAATGAAATATTGCTACAAGCATTGCCTAAGATTTTGCTTTCTATGTTTTCTTCTATTATTTTTATGGTTTTGGGTCTAAGATTAAAGTCTTCAATCTATTTAGAATTTATTCTTGTATGTAGCATAAGAGTATGGTCTAGTTTCATTTATCTGCACATATCTGTCCAATTTTCCCAACACCATTTGTTAAATAAACTATCTTTAGCCCATTGTATGTGCTTGCTTCCTCTGTAGAATATTAATTTCCTATAAAAGTGTGGGCTTGTTTCTGGGCTCTGTATTCTGTTCCATTGATGTACGTGTCTGTTTTTATGCTAGTATCATGCTGTTTAGATTACTGTGGCCTTACAGTAAAGTTTGATGTTAGGTAGCACGATTCCTCCAACCTCGTTCTTTCTCAGGATCACTGTTGCTATGTGAGGCCTTTTGTAGTTCCATAGAAATTTTAGAAATTTCATTCTAGTTCCATGAAATATACCATTGGAATCTTGATAGGAATTGTATTGAATCTATAGATTGCTTGAGGTAGTATGGACATTTTAATTATGTTAATTCTTCCTATTGATGAACACAGTATGTGCTCCCAGTTATTTGTAACTTCAATTTCTGTCTTCAGTGTCTTATAATTTTCCAAGTACGTTTCCTTTACATCCTTGGTTAAGTTTATCCCTCAGTATTTTACTATTTTTGAAGTGATTGTGAATGGTATTGTTTTCTTAATTTCCCTTTCTGTTAGTTCATTATTGCCATATAAAAATGCAACCAATTTCTGGATATTAATTTTGTGTCCAGCTATTTTGCTGAATTCATTTATTGGTTCTATTAGTTTCTTGGTAGAATCTTCGGAGTTCTTTATGTTCAATATCATATCATCTGCAAATACAGTTTTACTTCTTTCTTTCCAATACAGATGCTTCTTATTTCTCCTTCTTGTCTGAATGCTAGGATTTCCAGTGCTTTGTTGAATAAGAGAGGAGAAAGTGGAAATCCCTGTCTTGTTCCTGATCTTAAGGGTCCTGATTTAGTTTTCAAAGGCTGTATGTTTCTATGAATTTATCCATTTCATCCAGGTTGTCCCGTTTGTTGGCATATAGTTGTTCACAATATTTTCTTACAATCCATTGTATTTCTTTGGTGTCAGTTGTATTTCTCTTCTTTCATTTTTTATTTTATTTGAGTCCTTTCTCTCTTTTTCTTGATGAGTCTGGTTAAAGGTTTGTAAATCTCATTTATCTTCCCAGAGAACCAACTCTTGGATTTTTTATCTTTTGTATCATTTTTTAGACTCAGTTTCATTTATTTCGCTCTGATCTTAATTATTTTCTGCCTTTTATTCACTTTGGACTTTATTTGTTGTTGTTTTTCAAGTTCCTTTAAGTGTGACATTAGATTGTTTATTTAAGCTTTTTCTTGTGGGTGCTTTTTTTTGTTTTTGCATTTTTTTGAGGTAGGCTTGTAAGACTATGGATTTCCCTCTTTGGATTGTATTCCCAGTGTCCCACAGATTTTGCATTGTTGTGTCTTCATTCTCATTTGTTTCAAGGTATCTTTTGGTTTCTCTCTTTATCTTGTTGTTGACTCATTCATTCTTTAACATGTTATTTAGCTTCCATGTCTTTGCATATTTGCTGATGTTCTTCTTCTGATTGAATTCTGGTATCACTGCATGGTGGTCAGGGACAATGCTTGATATGATTTCAATCTTCTTCAATTTATTGAGACTTGTTTCATTCCATAACATATGGTCTATCATAAAAAATGTTCCATGGGCACTTGAAACGTATGTATATTCTGCCATTGTGAGGTGAAATGCTCTGAAGATATCAGTTAAATCCATTTGATCTAGTGTGTAATTCAAGGCTGCTCTCTCCTTGTTGATTTTCTGTCTGGAAGATCTATCCATTGAAGTCATTGAGGTGTTAAAATCCCCAACTACAGCTGTATTTCCGTCAATCTCTCCCTTTATGTTTATCAATATTTGCTTCACATATTTAGGTATTCCTATATTGGGTGTATAAATGATTACTAAGATTTTATACATTTGTTGGATTGTTCCCTGTATTATTATGTAGTATCCTTCTTTGTCTCTTACTATAGCCTTTGTTTTAAAGTTTATTTTGTTGGATATAAGTACTTTTATCCCAGTCTTTATTCTTTCCATTTGCATGAAATATCTTTTTCCATCCCTTTACTTTTAGTCTATGTCTATCTTTCAATCTGAGATGGGTCTCTCGGTGGCAGCATATATATGGAGCTTGTTTTCTTATCTATTCAGCAACCCTATGTCTTTTGGTTGGAGCATTACCTAAGCCATCTACATTTAAGGTGATTACTGATAGATACATATTTACTGCCATTTTATTGGCAGACTATTTTCTTCTTTTTTGTTTGTTTGTTTGTTTCTCTTTTTCTTCTTCTTAAAGCAACCTTTTAACCTTTTTTTTTGCAGTACTGGTTGTTTTGCTGTACTGGTTCAGGGGGTTTCAATAAGGATCACAATAACTAATACCATATGACTGATCGATAAATAGCTTTTTCTTGTCTGGGAAGCTTCTTATTTCTCTTCCAATTAAAAATAGCCTTGGTAGATAAAGTAGCTTTGGTTAAAGGCCCTTCTATTCATCACCTTGAATATTTCATACCACTCCCTTCTGGCCTAAAATGTTTCTGTTGAGAAATCAGATGAGAGTCTAATTGATGCTTCCTTGTATATAACTACCTGCTTTTCTCTTGCAGCTTTTAGGATTCTCTCCTCATCGTTAAGCCTTTTCATTTTGATTATGATGTGTCTCAATGTAGGCCTCTTTGGGTCCAGTTTGTTTGGAACTCTCTGAGCTTCCTGGGTTTGTGTGTCATTTTCCTTCACCAGAATGTGGAAGTTTTCAGTCACTATTTCTTCAAATATGTTCTCAATCCCTTGCTTGCTCTCTTCTCCTTCTGGTATTCCCATGATGTGGATGTTCTTACACTTCATGCTGTCCAAAATACTTCTTAAGTTCTCCCAATTTTTTTAAATTATTTTTTCTTTTTGCTGCTCTGCCTGGGTGTTTTTTCTACTTTGTCCTCCAAATCACTGATACAATCCTCTGCTTCATCTAACTTACTGTCTATTCTTTCCAGTGCATTATTTATCTCAGATATTGCATTCTTTATTTTTGATGGTCCTTTTTTATGGTTTCTATGTCTTTTTTCATGCTGTTGAGTATGGTTATTATCATTACTCTAAACCCTCTATCTGATAAATTGCTTACTCCATTTCATCTGGTTCTTCTTCTGGAGAATTCTCTTGTTCTTCCATTTTGGCTCTGTTTCTTTATCTTCACATTGTAGCAACCTCTTTGATTTTCAGCATTAGCTAAAGTAATCAATGATGTAACCTCTAGCTGTAATCAGTGGCCTGGTGTGGGAGTCTCCATCTGGTGGAGTCCTCTCGGCCACCTCAAATAAAATGAGACTTCAAAGACAAGATATGCTTGGGGAGAGAAGGCTGGATAATCTCTCAGAAGAGAAGGGCCTCAAGCACCTCTTTCCCTGCATATTTATTGAGTTCAGCTCACACAGAGATACATAGTATGCGTGTAAAGCTCATCACTCAATGTCCAAAAAGCTATAGTCATGAAAAACTGACATCATCTACAGATAATAATTGAAGAAGCACAGGGATTGTCTCTGGTAAGGGTCAATGAGATATGCTGACACCAGAAGGTCACTGAGGCATGTATCATGAAGTAGAGAGTTTCACTCCCTACACTTTGAGCTCAAACATTTAGTCCAAACCAACAGGGCTATTGAGCAAGCCTCAGAGGAAACAATGTACATACTTTCTCAGGCCTGATTGCCCCCAGGAGCCATCTGTTCCAGTACAAGGCTGAAGCTGCCTCTGGCATTGTTTTCAGGCTGAGTCAGGTATGGGGAGAAAAGAAGCCAAGAGATTAGGAGACTTCTTACAGATAGAATGAGGACTCAAGCTATGACAAAGCCAAGGGGTGAGCATCTTTCTGCTCTTTCTCTATAGTCTCCTAGGTCCTTCCCTGATGGCCCTTTCTACAGCTATGCCTGGCTTAGGTTGTCTCTCCCTTGAGGGATCTTACTCATCATTGACTAACCAGCCATCTTTCAGGCCAAGCAGAGTGAAGCAAAGGAGGTAGGGGCTGTGTTCCTGCCAGAAGGATAGGTTCCATCTCATTAATGGCTCATGGCCCTAAGGCCTTTTCACTCAGCCCTAGCCTTGGGACTCTTGTCTGTAACGAGCCTACAGTCCCTGAAACTAGGGAGGACAGCTCCCAACAGCCTGGCTTAAGCATCACAGGGTGGGGCAGATTAATTCCTACAGGCACGTCTATTGCTTCCCCTCAGAGTGGCACCACTTGGAGAGTAGTGCTCTGCCTGAGAAAGATGGCTTCTGAACTTCTGGCCAAGACAGAGGCATAGATAGACACACTGTGCCTCCTCGCACAGCCAAAAGAAGAACAACAAAAAATTTAAAAACAAAAATAATCAGAACTGACAGAAAATCAGACTGTATGGAAGTCCAACAGCCAAGGAGTTAAAGAAGAAACATTCATCCAGACAGGCAGGAGAGGTGGAGACAGGCAGCCAGGAGAAGAGGACTCACAGCAAGGTGGTGGCTAGAGGACTGGGGTGGGCAAGGTGGCAGCTAACAGACCCGGCAAAGGGTCAGCTGGTGGACCAGGTGAGGTGGTGGCTGGCAGAGTGAGTGGCCATACATTTGCATGCAGATAAACCAGGAGGAACAACTGAGGAGTGAGACAGACCAAGCAACCCAGGGTTCCAGCACAGGAAAATAAAGCCTCAAAACCTCTGACTGAAAAAAATCTGTGAGGGCTAAGGCACTGGGAGAAACTCCCAGCCTCATAGTAGAGTTTGCTGGAGAGACCCATGGGGTCCTAGAATATACACAAACCCACCTACCTGGGAATCCGCACCAGAAGGGCCCAATTTGCTGGTGGGTAGTGGTGCAAGTGACTAAAAGCTGGCAGAGAGCTGAACGAGAGTCATTGTTTCCTCTCGAACCCCCCCCCCCATATATAGTGACAAGATGCAGCCACAGGGGTTGTCCCGCCCAGGTGAATACCTAAGGCTCCACCCCTTACTATGTAACAGGTATGCCAAGACCAAAAAAAAAAAATGGCCCAAATGGAAAAACAGATCAAAGCTCCTAAAGAAAATACAACTAAGCATTGAAGAGATAGCCAATTGATCAGGTGCACAGGTAAAAACACTGGTAATCAGGATGCTCACAGAAATGGTTGAGTATGGTCGCAAAATAGAGGAAAAAGTGAAGGCTGTGAAAAGTGAAATAAAGGAAAATGTACAGGGAACCAACACTGATGAGAAGAAAACCAGGCAGGACTCAAATCAATAGTTTGGAGCAGAAGGAATGAATAAACATTCAACCAGAATAGAATGAAGAAACAAGAATTCCAAAAAATGAGGAGTAGCTTAGGAACCTCTGGGACAACTTTAAACATTCCAAAATCTGAATCATAGGGGTGCCAGAAGGAGAATTGGAAGAACAAAAAATGGGAAATTTATTTGAAAATATAATTAAGGAGAACTTCTCTAATCTGGCAAAGCAAATAGTCTTCCAGGAAGTCCAGGAAGCTCAGAGAGTCCCAACTAATACAATGAATTTTAGGAACTTTGGGATATCTGAGGAAGAGAAAATTGAGACACTCTGCATGTACTTCAGACAGACTTTTGAAGAACAGAAATGTACACAATTCCCTTTAAACAAGATCTTCAATTTTAAAAAATACCACTGTAAACTAAAGGTGGTCTCAAAATCTTGATAATTGTAATGCCAATTAATAGAACTGAAAGCTCAATGGAGATAATTTACAATAAAAAATAATGTGTAAGCATCATGTACCATCCCGCTGAGAGCTTCACAAGCCATCCCAGGGTTCTCTGGGTCCCCTCTACTCATAGACAGCCCTCTCCTCCACAGCTATCTAAGGAATGCATTACTGGTAAATTTACATACATTAGCATTACCAAGAATACAAAATGTCCCTATTATTATGTAAGCAGCCTCAGTTTAAACAGGCTGTCAGTCAGCTGCTTCCAGGCTTGGCAGCATCTAGTTTGTTGGTAGATAGAAATTCCAGCCTGTTTTTTCCTGTCATGTTTTTGATAAACATTATCATAAACCAGGTGCCTTTTGGAGCTGTCACCTTGTCTCCAGCATCTGCCTTCTCCATCAAGTGGAGTGCCTATTAAGAACTGGGGACATTATTTCAGCAGCTAATTAAACAAGCTAAAATGAACATGTAAATTCATTTGCAGTTCAACTTTTCATTACTTCTTCCAGCTGCTAATAGAGGGAGCAGAGTCAGTAAAGTGTTATGAATGGATGATGTGTGAGGTTATGTCTTAATGAAAAACATATGTCCATGCTGATTTTTACAGCCAACAATTATGAGAACTCTGACCTCTTTAAACCTTCCACAACACATCCCCAAAAGTGCTATATTATATCTAATATTTCTGAGAGATTGTTTGTAAATATAAAACATTGAGTTTTTTTAAAAAGTATTTCTAAAATGTTTGCAATTAGAGCCAAATACACTTTGAGTGTCACAGGATGCCTCTCTGGCAACCCCTGGTGGGTCTTAGCACCTGACCATGACCTCATCTTCCTTCAGTGCCCCAAACCAGGACATTCTCCAGAATGAACTGAGTATCCCATGTAAATACTTTTCAACATTCTTTACTTCAAAATGAATAGGAACGAGAATAGTGTCTGTAAGTTTAGATGTACTAGGTTTTTAAAAGGAGGAATTTTGGACTTTCAAACTACCCTGTCATCCCCTTTTCCCTAGGTGCAATCCAAATTTAAATCATGTGAACTATAACATTATGCTTAAGACAGTGAGTTTTCTCTCAGAACAGAAAGAGCTCTGTGAGATGAGAATGACTCCACAAGAAAGATGAGAGAGAAGAATCAAGTTGTCATGCTAGGGCTGAGGTCAAGAGTCAATGTCCACATCATTATAATGATGAGACAGCTTTTTGTAAATGCAATTCTAACAAACATTATTGGGGGGGAGTCTGTTAAATGGTTAGGGGTTAACACTTTTCCCACCCTCATGCTGGGGCTGAATGTGATGCGTCCCTGCTTCATAAGATTACTCTTCCCTTTTATGAAAAGTTGCTTGTTGAGTGCAGGCTGGGGGTGGACACTAGGATGGGGAAAGAAGAGCACCGATGGAGTGATTCCCGTCAAAGCGAAAGCCAGGTGTTATTTCCTGGGCCGCGTGGATGGTCAGCCAACATGCACACATGCCACACGACAGTAAATAAGCACAAGGTGGACAGTTTGGCAGATACCCAAAGTGCTCTGATTCTGGAAGTCCCTGCCAACTTCTCTGCTAAAGAAGAATTGTGTTAATTAATAGGAAATGTATGTGAAGGAAAATAATATCACACAGTAAATGCTACTCTGCTCTAAAGCCAATAGAGCTTGGTCTTTTCTAAAGCCAGGTTGGGGACATAACCCTAGGAATAAAGCACAGTGCAACACTCCCTGTGCCGACTTCCTTACCCTCTTCACTGGCCAGGTGACCTGACTTAACCATTCACTCACACTGCCTCCCACTACAAAAGCTGATGAAATAACTAAAATGGTCCATATGTCATGTTCCAGGCCTGCTCCTATACTGTATGCCTACAGAATCAATTGCAGAGTCCAGTTCTTGGCCTCAGTTTCCCCAAAGAGGACACTACTCTGCCTGTGAGTGATTAAGAACATGAGACCTGCCCTGTTGGCAGCAAGAAGTGTAGAGGCTTCTGGGAAAAAAGGTTCTGTCTACACCCCCTTCTCTGAAAACTGGCCATTCCCCACAGGCCCTGGTTAAAGGACGGAACATCCTCTGGCCACAGTTGTGGAGTGCAAGCTAGATGCAGGACCCATGATGAACTAAGCGATTCTTTGTCTGGAGAATTTGAATCATTATCCTGAGACAGGACCCCAAGCATTGTGCTTAGAGATCCAGGAAGCTGGGGTTAGAACAGCCTTTTCCTATCACATGCATCTTGATAAGCAGGCAGAGGTGCCTGGCTATGAAAAAAAGCAGAAAGAATCAAATACCCAGAAGGAAGAATATATAAGAGACTACCTTAGTGTCCCCACAGAGACAGGGGAGCAACTTCAGGTTCTGACTTGTTTGGTATTGTGTCACCAGGGTGCCACCAGGATATATTTCCTACAGTGAGGCCCTTTGATTTGGGCTGGATCGAGTGAGCCAAGGGGCACCTTGAATGAACTGAAGCTCATAGTGTTGTAGCAGGTGGGAGGGGAGGAGCGCTGGTCCTGTGAACAGGTGTGTAGGGCCAGGAGGTTGGGCACTGATCTGTCAACCTTGCCATTTGGTTTCATTCATCTCAATAAACATTCCTGGGGGGCCTCCCACATGGGCCTTCTGGCATTCTCTCACCCCTGCCCTGGGCACAGAGGCTCTCTTCACTGTCCAGTATAGAGGCGCAGTGTGTGACTGAGGACCATTTTTAAAAAAATCCTTGTTATAGACATGGCTTTTATGACCTTGGTCTGATTCATTTCAGTTTCCAGCTCCTGCCACTTTTATTTTCCCTAAAAAGCTCTGGGAATATTACCTGGTAGAAGCTTCCTGTGCAATGAATCAGCACACTGTAATCAGTCCCTCTGTGAATTCCAAGAAGCTGTTCTTTCAATCACTCTGCTGGTACTCCATATGACACTGCCTTAGGAGGGCTTAGAAGTTGCTTTTTAATCTTGAATGGTTTTCTTTTCATATACATATATACATATGTATATACATACATCATATATATATATGTGTATATATATATATATATGTCTTATCCTCACAGTTATAATCTCCTTGATAGTAAAGACTATACGCTGTTCTTTTTTTCAAGCCTTAATATATAATCACTTTGATGAGAGAATAAGTCTTTTATAAACAAATGACAACAGAGTGCCCTTGGTGCTCATCAGCTTGTCAGAACACATAGAGATGAAGACATCTCTAGCCTCCAGCTGGCCCGTTCTTTTGCTCTGAGTCCCTCCTGTTCTGCAGCCCAGAACAGGACTGAGCTTTAAGGCCAGTTTCTCAGCACAGGAAGAGAGACCTTAGGGGTCAAAAAAACAACCCATATTTCAGAGGAGGGAATGAAGTTGCCAGAAATTTCACCCTCTCCACATCATCTGGCTAGTGAGTGACATTTCCCTTTCTACCGGCCCCTGTGGCCTCTGTCATATGGGTGTCTCCCTTTTGCCTTATGATGAAGAGGTGGAAGCTAGTCTGATGATTACATTCCTTTACTTCTTTTTAGAAGTTGTGGGGAGGCTGGATTCTGATATGTTTCCTTCCCCTGCATTCAGATGTTAATTAGCCTGGCCCACTTCATCTTGGCCTCGCTCCTGGTCACAGAGTCCAGTCAGGCACTGACCTGAAATAACTGGCACAGGACTTCTTAAGACTTTTTGGATTTAAACCCCTTTTCTCCACATCTCGCCTCATCATGCCCTCCAAGAAAACAGCTCCAGGATTCATAATACAAGGTGAGCTCACTCTAGCTTCCAGCCTTACCTTATAAGAGTGTTCTGGTTCCCTGACTAACAACCAGTCACATAACACACCGGAAAACTCTGCTCCTGGGGGAGGGGTTCACAGACCTAGTTGCTCTACCCAAGTCCAGCTTCAGACAAGGCACATTATGAAAAAGCAGGTACAAGATAGACAGTTTGACAGGAGTTCAATTACCTCAGTTCGTGGAAACTCTTGCCAGCATCTACACAGAGAAAGTAGTGTGTTAATTAATGGGAAATTTGTGCCACATTTTATATCAAAGCTTCTCTCAGAAAACAGGACTCTGAAGATAGTCACAGTCTGAGGCGCCTTGGGGGTGTTTATGAAGGAAGAGGTGGCCCTGCCTTTGCTCTAGAGAATCACACAATCTTTCTGTCCCTCCTCCCCACACTATGAGACACTTTCCTCTTCATTGTCTCCCTGAGCATCGGAAATGAGTCTGTGTCAGAGTATTCAGCACCAGCGGAACCCACCTCTGCAGTGATGCATAGGCAACAGTCACAATTCCTCTGGCTGCAAACACAAGCTCTAAGTACACTGAGCAGAGACCTGGGCTTCCCACCTCCCTGTGCCCACACCCAAAAGGGTGTTTCTCCTCTATTAGCTTTCCCCCCACTACCCCCCACAGAGCTGTGGCTTCTCCGTGAACAGCCAACCAGATCCCTGGCCCTGATCACAATGAACGTCAATTGCTGCTTCACATGTCTTTCTCTCCCACAGAACTGTGTGTTCCCTTAGGACACAGCCTGGCCATATTCATTGGCCTATATTGTGGGCTGATTAAATATGTTGAATAAATGAATGGAAGAATTAGCGACTGAACTCTCAGATGGGCTCTGATAAACTCAGATTAAAGTGAAAATGATCATGGGGCCAAGTGATACTATTTCAGAATACACTTGCATTCTAAAAGCCTTTCACCCACCTAGTGAAATGAATGAGAATCTTAAGCACCTGGAAGCTGGGAAGGAGAGAAAACAAATAAAAATTTGTTTATTACAAGTAATAAACAAATAATTTGGGGAAAATCCAGTGGCACATCAAGGGCAAAACAACAAGGGGAGCCCTCAACACATTACTTGTAGAGAATATAAAAGCAATAACAAATCTGGTCAAAATCAGTTTAGTTTTGTTATCATTTTTATTACAAAATTACATCAGCAGTATAAATGTCATTGATAAAATACCCCTCTCAAAGAAAAAAATCTTTCATTGGTCTAAGTTTTAAGCAATTGCTGCAGTTTATGGTTGATATTAATAATGGGTGTCCAATGATCATATTTTTATAACTTATCCTGAGCCAGGACTCTGGAGCTGGGGGTCAGAGCAACAGCCTCTCTCATCATGGTCCTCTCTTACTCCAAGCCTGGCTTGTAAGGCAGTAGTTCTATGCTAGGAGCACCCAAGAACACTTCAGCCTACCGTCCCACCCTCCCCCATCTACCAAGTGCTCGACTCCTAAAGTGGGGGCGTCCCACTCACAGTAAAATAGTGCCATGGTTCCCACTCCCAGCTCCAGAGCCCTGGTTCAGAGATTTTGTCTGGGGGGACAAACACCATTAAATGGTGACCACAGGAACTTTTCCTTCGAGGGAAACTGAAGTAGTGGGATTTTTCTATAGAGCAATTTATGTCTCTAGGATATTGTAAAAAACATAGAGCAATCAATCAGCCAGCAATAGTAGAGTCTAACAGCTGGGAGTGGTCAGGGAAAAAGAAGACTAAAGCCCAATTCAACCATCCCACGGTGACTATGGGCACACCCAAAGCTGTGCTTCCCTGAGGAGCAACATCAGAAGCTTAACACTGTGTATATATTTTGGAGGATGGGGAAGTGGGAGGTGGAGGTAAGGAGGGAAGTGAAACTTCTAAAATAATCCAAACATTCACTAAAAAACTAAATAAACAAATAATAATAACAAAGCTTTGTGTGGGAGAGAGGGAAAGGATGTCCAGTTTCAGACAAAAAATTAAAATATATGCCAAAAAATAGGAAAGTATGACCCATATGGACTGAAAATGCAAAGAGCCTGTAAGAGCAAACAGATGGCAGAATTGACAGAAAAAGACTTCAAAGTAGCCATAATAAATCTGTTTAAAGAATGAAAGCCAACCATAATTAAAGAAGTAAAGGTATGATGATAATGTCATCAAATAAAGAATACCAATAGAAACATCAAATAAATTAATAGATGAATAATGAATGAATGAATGAATGAATATAGACTTTTTGCATCAGGTCCACCTCTAATGTTTGCAGAAATCAAGATAAAAGTAAAAATGGAGGCCTGTCTACCATGCGACTAAATATTTTAAAATGTTAAATCAGGTTTTCTGACATCAACCACCAAAGAGTCATGCTAGAAGAAGCAACAATCTCTCCTCCTTTTCTCCATCATCCTCTTGGTAGCCACGGAAAAACAACCATGCCTGAGCGTACCTCCATTCATCTTGGCCAGGCTGGTGTCTGGGTGGGCAATGCCTACTGAAAGTTCTATAGCCTAGAACACAGCAACCAGCCTGATGGGGAAATGCCAAGTGCCAACACCATTGACGGAGTGATGACTCCTTCATACCTTCTTCAGTGAGACAGGCACTAACAAGCCTGTGCCCAGGATGGTGTTTGTGGACCTGGAACCTACTGTCATTGATTAAGTGCACACTGCTCTTCCACCCTGAGCAGCTCACCACAGGCAAGAAAGATTCTGCCAATAACTATGCCTGTGGACACTACAACGTTGGCAAGGAGATCATTGGCCTCATTTTGGAGTGAATTCAGAAATCAACCAACCAGTGCACAGGTCTTCAGGGCTTCTTTGTTTGCCACAGCTCTGGTGGGGGAACTGATTCCAGGTTCACCTCCTCGCTGATGTCACATCAGTCAATTACGGCAAAAATTCCACGCTCCAGTTTTCCATTTACCCAAACCCTTTCCACAGCTGTAGTTGAGCCCTACAGTGCCACCCTCATCACACTGGAGAACTCTGATTGTGCCTTCATGAGCCCGTAGATGAAGCCAGCTATGACATCTATCACAGAAATCTCAATACTGAACACCCAACCTACACTAATCTTAACTGCCTTATTAGACAGACTGTATCCTCTATCACAGCTTCCTTCAGGTTTCATGGAGCCCTGAAGGTTGACCTGACTAGATTCCAGACCATCATGGTACCCTATTCCCGCATCCACTTCCCTCTGACCACATATGGCCCTGTCATCTCTGTTTAGAAAGCCTACCATGAACAGCTTACTGTAGCAGAGATCACCAATGTATGTTTTGAGCCAGCCAACAAGATTGGGAAATGTGACCCCTGCCATAGTATATGTACATGGTTTGCTGCCTGTTGTACTGTGGTGACGTGGTTCCTAAAGATATCAGTGTTGCCATTGCCACTATCAAGACCAAGTATACCATCCGCTTTCTGGACTGGTGCCCCGCTGGCTTCAAAATTAGTATTAATTACCAGCCTTGCACCGTGGTAACTTGTGGAGACCTGGCCAAAGCACATCAAGCTGTGTGCATGCTGAGCAACACCTCAGCTATTGCTGAGGCCTGGACTCATCTGGACCACAAGTTTGACCAATATGCCTTTGTCCACTGGTATGTGGGCAAGGGCATGGAGGAAGGAGAGTTTCCTGAGGCCTGCAAGGACATGGCTGTGTTTGACAAAGGATTATGAGGAAGTTGGTGTGGACTCTGTTGAAGGAGAGGGTGAGGAAGGAGAGGAATACTAAAGGTAAAGTGTCACAAAGGTACTGCTTTTACAAGAAAATTTGTTCTGTTTTTTTAAAATATATTTTATTAATTATGCCATTACAGTTGTTCTATTTCTCCCCTTCATTCCCCTCCACCCTGCACACCCCCTCCCCCACCATTCCCCCCCTTTATGACCACGTGTCTCAAGTTCTTGAGATTCTATACTTCCTATACTATTCTTGCCCTACCCCCTATTTTCTACCTACCATCTATGCTACTTATTTTCTGTACTTTCTCCCCCCTTCTCCTCCTCCCACTCCCCTGTTACTAACCCTCCATGTGATCTTCATTTCTATGGTTCTGCTCCTGATCTAGCTGTCCTCTTAGTTTGCTTTTGTTTCAGGTGTGGTTCTCAATAACCGTGAGTTTGCTGTCCTTTTACTGTTCATCTTTTTTATCTTCTTTTTCTTAGGTAAGTCCCTTTAACATTTCATAAAATAAGGGCTTGGTGATGATGAACTCCTTGAATTTGATCTTATCTGAGAAGCACTTTATCTGTTCTTCCATTCTAAATGAAAGTTTTGCTGGATAGAGTAATCTTGATTGTAGGTCTTTGGATTTCATGACTTGGAATATTTCTTTCCAGCCCCTTCTTGCCTCCAAGGTCTCTTTTGAGAAATCAGCTGACAGTCTGATGGGAACTCCTTTGCAGGTGACTGTCCCCTTATCTCTTGCTGCTTCTAGGATTCTCTCCTTCATTTTCATCTTGGCTAATGTAATGATGATGTGCCTTGGTGTGTTCCTTCTTGGGTCCAACTTCTTTGGGACTCTCTGAGCTTCCTGGATTTCCTGAAAGTCTATTTCCTTTGCCAGATTGGGGAATTTCTCCTTTATTATTTGTTCAAATAAGTTTTCTACTCGTGGCTATTCCTCTTCCCCTTCTGGTACCCCTATAATTCAGATGTTGGAACGTTTAAAGATGTCCTAAAGGTTCCTAAACCTTTCCTCATTTTTTTTGAATTCTTGTTTCTTCATCCTTTTCTGTTTGGTCATTTTTTTTTCCTCCTTCTTATCTATTCCTTTGATTTGAGTCCCAGTTACCTTTCCATTATTATTGGTTTCCTGTGTATTTCCATTCATTTCAATTAGTTTAGCCTTCATATGTTCCTCTAATTTGTGACTAAAATCAACCAGTTCTGTGAGCATCCTGATCCCCAGTGTTTTGAACTGTGCATCTGAAAGTTTGGCTATTTCTCCATCGCTTAGATTTATTGGCTCTGGGGCTCTGAGTTGTTCTTGAGCCATGTTTTGATGTGCTCTCGTGCCTGTTACATATGAGGAGTGGAGCCTTAGTTGTTCACCAGGGCGAGGCCACCCAGGTTGCTGATTTGTGATGCTGTATGTGGGGGTGGGGTCAGAGAGGGACAATGGTGGTTCCCTCTGCTGCTTCCTGCTGCTGGAGACTGTGTGGTCCATCTCACTGATAGCTCCTTCACTGGTTTATCTGTGTGCAAAAGTGTGACTGCGATTAGCCCTTAGTGGTCCACCACCTTGCATCCTCAGTGGGTCCAGCACCTTGTACCCTCAGTGGGTCTGCTGGCTTCTCCACACCTGGGATCCACTCACAGCTGCTGGCACACCAGGGTCATGCACCTGGGTCTGTCGAGTGGGTCTTTCCTGCCTGACCCGGCTCTGCTGCTGGCTCTGCCCTTCTTACCAGTTTGGCTGAAGGGTTCATTGTTGTCAGACTTCTGTGTAGTTCAATTTTCTGTGGTTTGGCTGCATTTTTGTTGCTAAAACTTTGTTGTTTTTAAACTTGGTTGTGTGAGAAGGTGCAGTGCTTCCACCTACGCCTCCATCTCAGGGGAAGTCCAATTTGTTCTGTTTTAAACATTGAAAAATTGAGGGCTGATCAGTTAATTGGTAGGTAGCAGTGTACACTCTCATATACAGTTATAGGCCTGTGCTTTAAAACACAACACTTTGTTACAGACCCAATTGGCCCATTTCTCTGATGGGTTAACAAACAGTTTTTAAATGTTTTATCCTCACTTTTTGAAAAATGTACCTGATAATGACTTAGATATTTGAGGTATAACCATGAACAACACAACTCACCAAATCCCAGCTCTATCTTCCAACCTTCCCCCAAGAGCTGCCTTTGGAGGTGGGCTTAGAACCATGAGAGGAGAGACCTCTGGGTTGCAGGCATCCCAGGGCACGCTGTAGATGAAAATATCAGTTCTCAAGCTTGAGCAGGCCTCTGCATCATTAAGAGGGCTGTTAAAGCACTGGTCACACCCTCAAAGTTTTCAACTCAGTAGTTCTGAGTTGGGGTCCAAGAATTTGCATTTCTAACAAATTCCTAGGTGCTGTGATGCAGATGTTTTGGAAACCACATTCTGAGAATGACTCATCTAGGAAGGACCACAGGTTCCTAATGGGCACAGCTCCATTGCCTTTGGGGAGGCCTTCAGCTGAAGGAGAGTCAGAGCAGAGTCTTCTTAAGCACAGGTGGGACCCTCTTGGCCAGGGCCACTTGGCAACAGCAGAATGTATACCAGGCAGCCTGGAAGAGTGCAGGAGATAATGCATAAGGGGACACCAGCACCTCTGAATGCAGCATTCTTCAGTCATTTGATCAGGACACATACTCCTTAGCAACAGACCAGCCACTTTACTCCAAGTCCAAGTGCCAGGGGGCACAAGGATGCTCTCATTCTGTCTATCAACAGTCATGGGATGGCACAGCAGCAAGGTCAACTGAGGTTCCACGGAGAACAGGGGTTACTTTGTTCACTCTGGAAAATGCTAACTAAAGTCATTTGAGCATAGAAACTTTTTCTGGCCTATCATCTATTGACATCATGTGCAAGTATTTTAGGAAGCACAATCATGCCCTGTTTTAACAGGAAGTTCAACAACCTCACTCATCAAACTATGAAAAAAGGTAACCAAGTGATCAAGTAGAAGATTTATTTTCTTTCAAGAGCTGTCAAAGGACTAAGTTGTGAACAACAGAAGAAAAGACTAGAAACCAGATGACATGGTTAAATCAGTGTCCATTGTCTTCACCTAAAGAGGCAGAGGAGTAGTTCTACTGACATTCAAATGAACTCCCAGCTGGCTAAGTGCATTTTTGTCCAACAAATTGGTTTTATGATATAATATACAGCTACAGTCTTACTTTACATTGGACACACCAGAGCTGGAGTAAGCTGCTTCAAAAAATAAAAGCCCAGCCCCAGCTGTGTGGCTTGGTTGATTGGTTGTTATCCCATATACCGAAGGATTGCAGGTTCAATCCCTGTTCAGGGCATATACCTAGGTTGTAGTTTCAATCCCCCATTGAGGCATACATGAAAGGCAGCCAATCAATGTTTCTCTCTCACATTGATGTTTCCCTCTCTCTCTCCCTCTCTCTCTTCCTCCAGAGCTCTTTCCCTTCCTCTTTCTCTATAATCAATGAGCATGGCCTTGGGTGAGGATTTAAAAGTTCAGGCCTTCTTTCAACATGGCTTCTTAGGCCACAGCTAAGGTCTGAAAACACCAAGCCATGAACAAGCTGCAAATAAGCTAGTCAGCATCAATGGGCCCCCACCTCACCCACAACAGACTTTAGCATCTGGAACTACTTTTCCTTCCATGTTTGTCAGGAGGACATCATTAGCCTTCTAATTTTTCAGAGCAAGAGCCAGCACACTGAGGAAGTAACTTCCTCAAGGCCACACACTACGTCCCCCTAACCCTGGCCCTCGGCCCCTGGTTGACTATCTCTCCCAGGCATCTGAAGGAGCAGGGTGGAGGTGATGTGTGCCAATGGTGAAGGGTTAATGTTCAATTTAGACTCTTGAAATAGATCCCCCTGAATTCACTCAAGGACATCCTTTAAATTCCTTAGCTCCAGCACTTTGTTTGCAAGCCCATAAATAGCTCTTCTTCAAACACATACTGAAAGCCCAACCTAATAAAAGAGGCAAAATCCTGTTTCTGAGCCGGAGTGCGTATTGTATTTGCACAGGCCAGAGCTATAGTGTTCACTCTGATCTCAGTTTAAGTAAAATGCAAAGAATTCAAGTACAGCAGTCTCATTCTTGAGACTCCCATGAAATGGGGACATTTTACTCCCCCCCAATGCCACTGCACACTAAGTACTAGAAGGCTGCCTGTTCTCCAGCAAGTACAGATTGAGATGCTCAGAAGCCCTGGTTGTAACAGTGACTGAACATTTGGGGACACTTAAGCTAAAAATTAGAAAAAGGAAATGTCTCCTGCTTTGTTGTTGAAATTCATGTTAGATCACTAGCAAACAGTGATGGTGGTGATCCATCATCACATCCCTCACCTCTGTCACCCCAGAGGTAAGGAATCTTCTTTGGGGCTGCTCTCTAAAAAGAGGCTAAATGCTGCTTTTTCATGCTGACATAATACTGGAAGAGATGCTTATAAGTTATCTGATTCAATTCTCTAATTTTACAAATAAGAAAATCTAGACCAGAGCATTTGAATAGTTTGCCTTAGGTAGGTAGGTGGTAGGTAGGTGGGAGGTAGGTGGGAGGGAGGTGGGAGGGCGGTGGGAGGTAGATAGAAAGTAGGGAAGTAGGTAGGCAGGAGGTAGAGACGTAGGAAGTAGGTAAGTAGCTGGTAGGAAGTAGGTAGGAAATAAGTAGGTAGGTTGTAGGTAGGTGGGTACTGTGTCAGAAATCAGAGTACCTGGTTTCTAGCTATAGACTTCTTTATATACACATAACAAGATCAATCAAGGATTTAGACAATCCTTGTATGAAATCTTCTCAATTCATTCTTTTTTAAAGACATTTATTTATTTTTAGACAGAGGGGAAGTGGGGGGATAGCAATGTGTGGTTGCCTTCTGCATGGCCCCCACTGAGGACCCAGCCCCCAACCCAGGCATGTAGTCTGACTGGGAATTGAACCGGTGACCCTTTGATTCACTGGCCAGCACTCTATCCACCAAGCCATACCACCCAGGGCTTAATTCATTCTTAAAATAGCAACTTGGCTATCTGAGGTGATTTGCTAAACTGTGAAAAAGAATGTGATAAAGACTTCAGAGCCCCCAATAAGTGACTAGCCAGTAACTCTTGTGATATTCTTTTCTATTTTTCCTCAATGTTCCTAAAATTTTACATGTACAAAAGAGCAAAATAAAGTGATTTTATGACTTTTCCAGCAGTTTATATGAGTTTCTCAGGTTCTCAGCTGCTTTATTCTGGTTTCTGTTCATATTAGCAACACCTCCTGCCTGTGACACTTTATGAAGTGAACGTGGACATAACAAGTTGCTAACACTGGTAGATTACTGAATTAATTAAAAGAAAAAGAGGCTGGGACATTGCCCTGAAGGAAAAAAATATATCCCCTGATGTCTTGTCTTGTGGCAGCAGTAGACACAGATGGCCTGTTAGAGACAAAAACTTCTCTCCATTGGGAAGAGTCTCCTTCAGAAACACAGCTTCCATTATTTCAGGAGGGCATTTAAGGACACCGATTTCTTGGCTGGGAGACCTTGCCTGGCAGACTTACACGGTTTGCCTAGTGCGGACATCCACTAGAGGGAGTCAGGTTCCTTCTTTGTTTAGCTACAGGGAGAAAACGCCCTAATGCTTCAGTCCTCTGAAACACAGACAGAACGACGACACGGAAGCCGGGGAGAGGATGAAGGTGTCAGTTCCGCTTCCTACAGGTCTTTATTTGGAGATCTCTTAACACGTGGATTTATCTCTTCCTTCAACATAGAGTTCTGAGGGACTATATGAAGTACGTCCCAAGTAGACGGTGGGAACACTAGACAGCACCGCACACAGGAGGGCAAGCTTTAAATTAGCCATTCTGGACTGATGTGTGGGAAGTGGAAGCTAGGAACCCGTGATCTTGACTTGAGTGGAAAATGGTCAATGTTCACTTCATGTTCATCTGATCTCAGTGATAATCTAAGCATATGGAACAACGCAATAGAAGTTACTTCATCTCTTTCTGACTTTGGCCACACCCAAAGGTAGTTAACTTTTTCAGCAAGGGAATCAAACAAGAGCCCCTTTTTCTTTAAAAATTATAATTCCTTCCTCTGACCAATTTTTGCAATTTAGTGTTAAAGAGACATTTCTTGGGGTCTTCAAGGTTACTTATTAAATCACCACAGATATATGGGGAAAAGTTATGTTGTAGTATTATTTATAATATCAGATGAAAAAGAGATTGGATGTGCCATAGCAAGGGAACAGCAGAAAAAAATCATGATGAAGCCACAGGATGTCATATGATGACTCCTTTAAAATCATGCTGTAATAATAATTTTAATGACATGAGAAATGATGGCAAACTTCTGTTAAGTAAGATATAGCACATTGTAGATGTGATGTGCAAAATGATCTCAGTCTTTTTTTATTTTAAAGAAAGGCAGCAACATGCTAAGACCTGTTTCTCTGAAAGTTACAAATGGACTTATATTTTCTGTCTTGTTTTTTGTATTTTCAAAAAAAACTGTTTATATGAATACTTACTAATTTTATAATCAGAAGGAATTTATTTTGTGCCATTATCCTAAGAAAAGTGATACCTTACTTTTTGTAATTATCAGAAGGGCAATCTAAATTGCTAACCAAGAACAAGGGATGGTTGACAGGAGACTGCAAGGCAGGCATGGGGGAGCGGGTATGAGTTGACATAAAGGAAGATTGAGCAGCAGGTGGTATTAGGATACTGAGGACTCATTTCACCTGCCTCCCTGGTAAGAAAGCAGCTCTGGGCCCAGCCAATGACTGTTCTACAGCATCAGAAAAAAAATGACGTTATTGAAGACATTACCTAATAAAAACAAGCCATTTCAGTGTGAAATAAATTAATATATGGACTTTGAGATCTTTGCTTGATAGCTCTGTGAGGCAGAGAAAACAGAAAAGTCAGTTACCATTTAAAATTTTATTCTGCTTACTTCAATTCACATTGATTATGAATACTCCAAATAATGCTTTATAAGCTCTAAATGGTTCTATTTCATAGAATTCATTTGGTCATTTGCAAATGTCTCCTAGTGGTTGTGTTTTATACATAGAAAGACATTTTCATTATGTGCCATGAAGTGAATATATTTGAAATGGAAGAAAGGGAACATACTTGGTAAAGTGATATTAGCAAGAAATTAGCACCTGGATAAGTGAGTATTTCAAAAACATGTTATTATTTGAAAGAAAGGTTAGAGGTGTCTCTTCTAGGTGCTGTAAGTCCTTCTTTAACCTAATTTCTTTCCAAGACTTTGGCTAGACAACAGGCAATCCAGAGAGGTCGCGTCTGGAAGGAGAATGGGCTGGGAAGAAAGGCAAGAAGACTAGAATGCCTCATTCAGAATATCTGGAAACATGGGTACGATACCCAAGATATTGCAATCGAGACAAGGAGTCTAAATAGCAATTGTACCAGTTACTTTAACAGTTGTGTGTATCTCATCTGGCTATATGTAACGAGAAAATGTTGTCGGGGTCTGAAATGAGGTGAGTGGGAAAGGCAAGATTATGAAAATTTGGGGAATAATTAAAGATTTATCAATGGACAGATCTGTGAAGCTAAAGAGATTAAGTAATCAAAGATTATAAGTAATGAGTAAAAAAAACCCACAGAAAGTTGTAGAAGACAGAGTTCTATCATAAATATCAGAAGGCCTAACAGCTTAGTAAGAATTTGATGCCACCCAAGGACCAACCCTGAAGTCGTTCTCCTTGTTCTCACACTGCCCTCCATCCAGGGGCCACACAGTGGGGACACCATAAACTGTGGGTGGAATGGAAACCATAAAACTGATCATTTTGGCCAGGTAGAATAATCTCTAGACTTTGAACTCGTAAATAAAGGTTCCGTTGTTGCTCTCCAACTTTCTTATCTCTTTGTGGCAGATCTTGTTTATCTGCCTATACTTGTAGCTGTAAATGATTAACTGCTAGAAACTAAATATCTAATCCTTTTGGCAGTTTCCCCAAACAGATACTTTCCCTCAACAGCCAATATTCTGCTGTTTTTTTCAGGTAAACTTTGTCTTTCAGATTGTAAGATTGGTCCCTTTGGAAAACGCATTTTTATTTTATTTATAAATTCTTTAGCTCAAAGAAGAGCCGTGCTGTTGCTTCAGGGTAACACATGACAGCCTCTTCGTAGGGCCTCACTCAGGGCGATAGCAGTCTCCTTGGAGCCTGACTGAGGAACCGGTTTGCAGCCGAGACAGAGAGAAAGGCATGACAGGTGCTTTCCCTGGAGAAAGCAAAAAGACATTTCAGACACCGTGAGAAGGGGATAGACAACTATCCTTCATACGCCTGGCAACCCCAGGGAATCAGAGCTACAGCAATCACAGTACACCAAATAGGAACCATATGGTAGGTTCTCTGAGAAGAGATTGCAATGTTTTTGTAAACATATGACAGAATCAGAGGCCCAAATAGATGGTATTAAGCCATTTTCTATGTTCACAATTAGAGAGCAGGAACAACCTCTTCCCAGTGACTCCTAGATTCACTCCTAGATTCAACAAAAGTTCCTGATTTCACATGTTCAAACTAAGAGGATCCAAAGGAAAAAGACAAAGGAAGAAACCGGGATTAGATTCAAACAACAAAAGTTAACAAAAATAAACTCAAGGAGAAACTGTATTTATTTACTTTTATTTAAAGATTTTATTTATTTATTATTAGAGAGAGGAGAAGGGGAGGAGAAAGAGAGGAAGTGAAACATCGTTGTGGGAGAGAAATTTGCATGCGTTGCCCCTCGTTCGCCCCAGCCCAGCCAGGGACCTGGCCTGGGCACACGCTCTGACCTGGAATGGAACCGGTGACCTTCCACTTTGCACAATGACACCCAGCCCACTGAGCCACACTGGTGAGGGCAAGATACTGTATTTGAAACTGTATTTAAATGGAGGCTTCAGAGGCATGGAATTCTTTAAGAAGTGAGAACTATGACTGAAAAACAGAACAATGCCAAACTGCCTTAGCTCAGGTTTTCTAGACGCAGAGCCAAAAATGGGGATTCTTGCTCCAGGGATTTATGGCTTGTGCTCTCCAGACCGGGGGCGGGGCCGGATAAGGGAAAATAAGTCTGGGGGCAGGAAGCTAAGCAAGAATCTAGTCTTAGCAGGAGAGCAGCTTCATATGACTCCCACTGGGAAATTTCTGGAGCACAAATTGCACCACCTTGAGCTGAAGGTCTGGCCTGTGCCCATCTATCATCTACCAGGGTCTCTTAGGGTAAGTGGGTACATTACATAAAGATCACAGGCTGGGGGAAAGGGAGTAAGGGATTCTCCAGAATGCGGGCAGATGTGAGTTGCTAGCAGCTACAGGGTGTGTGCACTGGCTGGTAAAGATGAGCTGGGTGGGCCAGCAATGGCATCTGCTTGACCAAGCAAGTGTTATAAGAACAGCATCCGGCCATGACCTGATTCACAGAACTGGATGTTGGCTGGGCAGAGCAGTGGCTGGACATGATAGGAAGCTACTGTGGGCATTCTCAAAAATCTATTCTCAGCTCACCAGAATGAAACATTTTTGTTTGCTTGTCTTTGAAATGCAGAAGATAAAGTAAAAGAATAGTAACATTCCCAGATAATGAATCAGAAAAATGTGGACCAGATGCCTACTAGCTCTTTCAAGCTTTATAACATAAAGTTACTACGTTTCTCTAAGTTCAGTTTCTTATAAATTAATAATAGAGATAAATAAATTTATTATTAGAGATAATAATACTCCTTTACTTGGAGAATAAGTTATTAAACAAGATTTTATATATATATATTTAAAGATTTTATTTATTTATTTATAGAGAAAAGGGAAAGGAGGAAGAAAGAGAGGGAGAGAAACATCAACGTGTGGTTGCCGCTTGCACGCCCCCTACTGGGGACATGGCCCACAACCCAGTCACGTGCTCTGACCAGTGATTGAACTGGCAATCTTTTGGTTCACAGGCCAGTATTCAATCCACTGAGCCACACCAGCCAGAGCAAGAGTTTATATTTTAATGAGCTTAGTCCAGGACCTGGCATATAGTGAAAGTCCTATAATTAGGAGTTAATTATTATTAATTTGGAAAGCAATTCTCCAACAGTATGTATTTGATTGGAAATGTAAAATAATGCTACGTCAATGGGAAGTCCACAATTACACCAACACCTCGCACTGACCCCATTTTACAGCTGAAGAAACAAAGACTCAACTCAGAGAGCACATTGGGAAAAGGCACTGGAACCACTACTGCTAGCTGTGGGGGCTCCTTTAGATCTTGATTTCTTGGTGCTCACAAGTTTCAACAACTCCCAGGAGCAGATTGTCAGCTTTTCCAAGGGATTGGGCAACATCCAAATTTCATGCTGGAAAGTACTCCTCAGTATTTTATCCAACCTGGAGTGAAAGATGCATTGAATCAACAAGGGAACATCACATATTCAGTGGCTTCCCAAAAGTTTAAATGTTGATTTGTCTGTGCTGCTGGCAGAGCCAGGCTCACTGCTGACCATTATGCACGTGGGCTTAGCACATGACTGGAGGGATTTGTACCTTTTAGTCTGAGAACTAGGATCCGTAATGCAAAAGCAGCAGGGGCAGCAGCAGACTCAACCCAAATAACCTCTACTTAGTCTTCCAACTCAGAAATTGGCTAACAGGAGTAAAACAAAACAAAACAAAACAAAACCCCAAAATGTGAACACACATTGCTTTGCAATGTGCCATTGATGTCACAACACAGTCATTAGGAAAAAGTGAGGTAGGTCCCAGTTTTCAAATAACTAGGTTCAAAAGCAAAAACAAAACTTTTAAATTATTTTTTATTTTTAAATTATATGATAGTAAGAAAAAGTTTACCTGCTTTCTTGCATACTGAATGTTTTTGACTATCCTGTAGTCAAAAACACAAATTAGTTTACATAGGTGAATAAATACCACTAACTGAACAGGATGTCTGCCTATGTGAAATATTGATGTACTCTCTCAAACTTTTCCATGCAATTCAAATAATCATAAATCCCTAATATCTTCATCTTCTCCTCATAAATTACTATTGATACATAGGTGATAATCATTTCCAAAGTCCTAAATAGTTCAAAGATTGTGTGATCTGGGATTGGTGCTATCTTTTCACATTTATGATCAGAGAGCCCAGTTCAGGGCCACCTGGGCAGCAGCTCCTCAGGATATTCAGGAGGCCCAGTCTACTCTGATCATAGTGTTTAAGACAGCAGGAGCAAAGGCAGCAAGACCTGGGTTCCAGTTCCAGCTATGTCATTTACTGGTTATTCATGTTTAGGTAGTAGTTAACACCTCTATGCTTATAAAATGGGGTGAATAATTATACCTATTTCATCAAATTTTTATGAAGATGGAAAGAGACAAAACTCCAGTAATGAACTATAGAAATGATCCCTGAAAGTATAGTCTCAGAAACAGACAAAACTCTGAAATAGCAAGACACTCGAATAAAAATATTAGTGATCGTTAGAATAAACTTTAGTTCTTATTATCATTATGTACTTATCTGCCATTTCCTTGAGGTCTATTGATGAATGAAACAGTATAAGATTTTGAATTCACACATATTTCTTTTTCATCATTAATATTTCCTTTTGAATTTGTCGATATAATAAATGTCATTAGCATTCCTGGGCCAAATAATATATCTTGTCTCCCTAGAGTCAGTCAGAGAAACTTTGTCTCGGTCACACCTAGTCTGGAGTACACTAGTCATCTGAGTAGCACACTCAAAGCTTCGAGATAGGGAGGAGAAAAAGTCAGTCTTCTAGGAAGCTCCTCTTGTATTAGCCATGTAATTGATATCTGGACCAGGTTCGGAAAGAAATTAGTTCACAGGAAATTCAGCAATGTGTTATTTTGATTTAAAATAGTAGAATCCCCCAACATTATAATTGAAGAAATCTTAGAGGCCATCTCCACCCGATGCATGCATAAATTCTCTTTATAGCATCCTTGAAAAGTATCATTTCAGTTGAATCTTTAGGCAGCTTGAGTTGGTAGAAATTTCCTCCATATTTTGAGCAAAAATGTTCTTCACTGTGATGATGATGTCTACTCCGAGCTTAATATCCCTAAAGATGAGTCACACCCCCTGACACAGGACAGATCTTTCCTGTTGAAAACACCCATCTGGTCCCTCCTACATCCTCCTTGCCATCCTTCAGATCTTCATTTTCTTCAAAGTAAATATCTCCAATTCTTTCATTAATATGAAAAATAATTTCACATTTAAAGTAATCACTGTGTGTATCATTGTAAGTAAAGAAAGGATTATTTAAAAAAATGATTACACATCCCCCCCCACCCCAAAACACACACACACAGTTTAACCCAGCCCCAGCCCAGCCCCCATTTTGTAGCCAGGAGCCTATATTTGTCTTTCCCTGTATTCCTTTTGCTTTTTAACCCAGCAGGACTGAGAGAGAACTCAAATATTTGGGGCCAAAAATATAAGAGAATGCACTGAATACTGAAATTTTATGAGTAACTTCATATGCATTGTGTTTCATATAGAACAGTAGCTTGCTTGGGTATGCCCAGAGCTCTCAGAATCAGTGGAAGTCACCAAACCATTTTCAAAGATTCCCCATTCCAATGTTCTCTTTCCCAGCCCTATGTAAAGAATAGGTAACCTGGGAGGCCATTATGGTTTTCAACAATTACAGAGACATTTTAGGTTGTACCTTCCTTAGCTTAACAAATGTTTCTGGTTTTAGGGGGAAATTATTTCATAAAAAGAATTTACTGAGGTTTTGATTTTAAATATTATGATACTAATAAGCATATTTAAGAAACAAAATTAAAGAGGAGGGTCTGGCCAGGTAGCTCAGTTGGTTAGAGTGTCATCCCAGTACACCAAGGTTATGGGTTCAATCCTGGATCAGGGCAGGTACAAGAGGCAACCAATGAATGCACAAACAGGTGGAACAACAAATTGATCTCTCTCAAATTAATTTTAAAAAAAGTACTATAGCCATGGTGGACATTTGTAGTAAGACACAAAGAATCACCACAGAGTAAAGTGTTTCTCAGGAGTGGGGTAAGGTTTCTTAATTAGTATTCAACTTCAGATATTTTTGAGGAACAGTAAATAAAGTGGAAAGACCTGGATGGCTTGCATGATCACTGCCCTAGAGTTTCTGAATGAGCAGAGCATGTAACTCACCCTATGGGACGGTGCTCAGCAGCAGAGCTGATTCATTTTGGATATGTCTCTGCTCAAAGACACGCTGATGAATTTTTTCCCAAAGTGTGCCATTACGTAGGACATCTTCTTAAAGGCTGAGGCTTTTTTGATTTCAGGATTTAGAATAGGTGGCAAGTATTTCAGATACTTGACTTTCTCACAGCTACAAGTATTTTAGAATTCTCACAGGATTGCTTAATCTAAGAAAATTCTCAGTTCCTAAGCATTACCCCCAGGTAATTTTTTAAAAATGGATTCAGAGACATGACATTATTCCTCATACGGAATTATAGAATCTTTTCCTACTGCTACTCTCACAGACAGGGAATTTTTTAGACAACAAATGAAATTCTAAGTTTATCCAATGCTAAAAAGTCAAGACTTGATGAAACACAGATACAGCTTCTTTTTTAAGTCCATGCTATTTTCCTGGTTAAAAATATTGTAAGCCTGATATTCCTTTAGAAGTTCTTAAAATTATTCTATTAAAAATCATAATTACACATAGTTGTGAATGAGGTACCCTTGCGATTAATTTTATTATCTAGATGTTGAATTGCTTGATGTCCTTTCATTCATTCAATTTTTGACATGACATATTAGAAAAGAAAATAAAAATGGAATCTCAGTACAATAAGATTGAGAATGTCATTATTTTATCAACCTAATCCAGTAGTCCCCCTCCCCCACCATTAGCAATGGGGGATATATTCCAAGCTCCCCTCATGGATGCCTGAAACTGTAAATAGTACCAAACCCTATATGTGGTTTTCCTGTACATACATACATATTTAAAATAAAGTTTAACTGATACATTAGGCAATTTCACACATACAAAATTTGTTTCTACTGAAGATCTTTGCAACTTCACCATACAATTTTTTTCTTTTCTTATTAAGCTGAGAACTTCCACCTTTTCACTAAAAGGAAGCACTTTCTGGCTTCTCTTTAGCATATCCAAATTGCCAGCATCACTACTCTTGTGCTTTGGGGTCATTATTTAGTGACATACGGTGACTTGAACACAAGCACTGCGATACCACAACAATCTATCTGATAACCAAGACAGCTTCCAAGTGACTAACGGGCGGGGAATGTCTGCAGTGTGGATACACTGGACAAAGAGATGATTTACATCCTGTGGGGTGGGGCGCATGGGGAGGAAGTGAGATTTCATTGCGTTACTCAGAATGGCTTGAAATTTAAAACTTATGAATTGCTAACTTCTAAAATTTTGCATTTAACGTTTTTAGTCCTTGTTTTATTGTTTGTGGGTAGGTGAAACAAACCATGAAAAGAAAATAAGGCTAGACTACCATACAACATGGTATCTTTAAAGAAACTTAGCAGAGTTTATTATGAGTCTGTCCTAAGCACCATATGGTACATATTTTCAAATGATGAAATACCTGCAGAAACCTTATAATGGCTTATTTTGTCTGTGGCTATGAAGTCTCTTAGTTATTCATAGGCTTTTGCCAGGAATTTTAGTCTTCCTAATGTGATCTACAGGGTATGAACAGTTGTCAAGTTCATCACAAAGAACAATAGCAGACCTACATTTTGTTAAAGCCAAGGAAAATTCTTGGGAACGAATGCCAGTAAGCCCCATCTACAGGTCTGCAGGTGGAGTCAACATACAGCAGATGTTCTGTTCATCGGACCAGAATGGGGAGCCAAACTGGATAATTCCCAAATCTGTTCACATTTCAGCTGCTTGTTTTGTGTGGTCTTCTTTCTACTTGGTGCTGAAAAGAGGCACCTTAGTCTTAAGGCCTAGCTTTTGGCATTTGCCAAATTGATGCAGAGAAAAACCCATGAAGTAATGAGGAAAAATTGCTGATAGAATATAAATATTTGGAGTGATATGGTTCTTTCCTAAGATAATATGAGTTTCTCTGCTTTTCAAAAAAAAGCCTCAGGAAAAAATGGCTAAATGTTTAATCCAGTGTTACTAATAAAAATAACAAGATCATTCTTGATGAGGGGATTAGATCTATTTTTTATTCATTCACAAAATATCTGCTTAGTGAAAAGCACCCCTCCTGTGTTCCTCAGTGAGTTGAAAGACTTACCCAAAAGCAACATGGGAATTTCCTGGTGGCATGTTTGCACACAAGCTGTAGCTGAAAATATTTAATGAACAATTCACTACTGCAAATTGGAAAAAGTAGCTTGGGCATTAGATTTATTTGAGGTCGACTATTCTGTGAAGATTCAGTGACACTGTAAATGTAAAGGTCTAGTTCAACTCATGATTTACCTAATTTTTTGTTTTAAAGCAATTTTTGGTTAAAGGTCATTCTGGTTTTCAAGCCAAAATGGCTTCCTCAGCATCCTTGTGTTTTTGGTAAATGTATTCAAAACCCAACAGATTAGTATGAATAATTTAAAAATATTTGTAACTTATTTTTAATAGCCAAGCAAAAGTCTCGAAGAACATATCACTTTATCAATAGAACTGTCCAATATTAGCTACATATAGAGTAAGTACAGGGCCATATTTGCTGGTGAGGGCTGAGCTGCCAACAACAAAAAGTGTAGGGAGGGAGGATGCACAGACGCCTGACTGCTGGTGCGGTGGGGTGGGGGAGGAGGCAGGGGAGGGAGCGTCTCACAAACCTGACTTGGCCACGCAGGTGGCCACCATCTCCCTCAACTCCTCTGGGAGCAGCATCCCCTATGGCAGCGTCCTCACAGCTGCCGAGCGGTTACAGGCCATCATCTCTACTACGCCCGGGGAACTAGAAACAACCAGGTGCCCCGGAGAAAATAGGCTGAGCTGTTGGCCATCATGGAAGAGTTGGGGAAAGAGAGCCACCCCCTGCCTACCAGCAGCAAGAGCGCGATGAAGAGACTAAAAGGAGGCATCACCCAGCTAGAGGAGTGATTCAGAAGTGCTTGACTGGAAAGATCCCAGAGCCAGGTCCTAGCTGCCTTGTCAGCCGTCAGCATGGAAGGCTTCCATCTGCTTCCATGAGGTTACAGTTCATCTCCCTTGTTCAGGTGAAACTTGTTTTCAGAATGGTAATAGTTTGGTTTCTCCTCCCCAGGCACCTCCTGTGGTTCATTAGGCTCTGAACCTACAGTCGCTAAAATGGGAAGAGATTTGCCGTAGATTAGGGTTTATATATTAGGAAATAACTACCCAGGGTGGTTTTGTGGGTTTGTTTAAGCGCTGATTTAAGCAAGTCATAGTTACTTATCTCATAGCAAACTGTAGTTTGCCTCCCAGATACCAGTGTTTCTCTTTGAATATATTTATATTACTCAAATTCTTCTGTGTTTTGTTCTTTGTTTCTTTCATAAGCTAATACAACTCTTAAGATTTCTGTTTCTAGTGCATGCTGACTGCAGAATGCTTTACTAGTAACAATTCCTGTGGGCCATACAGTATAAATTCTGCTTAAGGTAACTCCTTTTTTGCTTAAACATTTGCATGACTATTAGTGCTTTTGTTACAGAACAGAGCCAAGGTGGGGGAGGAGTGTACAATATACTATTACTGAAAGGACCCCCCACTAGGTTCACTATGTTGCCACCAGAGGAAAGATGGCTCTCAATGCCAGAGATTTGTGAAAAGAAAATAAATTATTTATTTAAAAGCTGTACAGACTTAGAGTATAGCAGAGTATAGTAGAGTAATGAAGACATTAAGTAGACTTAATGTCTTCATTAAAATATTAAAGTCCTTTAAGATACCTGCAGACACACACAGTCCTTCTTTCTCCCTCTGCCCTAATCTGGGGACCGTATCTCAGGAAAAGAAGGGGAAATCCATGATTCAGGCTCCCAGCACCATCAACTATGTCACCACCATGATCTCCAGTTAATCCAAAACCATGTGGCACCTTCTCATGGCCCACCAGCAAGAGTCCTGCCTTTTCTTCCAGGCAAAGTCTCTCCTGCTTCCTAAGTCACATGGCAAAAGAGACCACCCCAAAGCCACATGGTCCTCACTCTTGCCAAAGCTTGGGGTTCTCCCCTCCTACTGCCACAGCTGTGTGGTTCTTTCTGAAAAGACACCAAATGGCTGCTGTGCCTGGGTTTAAATCCCTGCACCAATCTTCCTCTGTAGCCTCATTTCTGGCTCCTCCCACAACTGTCCACAGCTGCCAGCACTCCATGCAGATGTGGCCCTGTGGTGTGGAGCCAATCATCTCCAAGCTCTTCTGGACCCCATTACAAATCCCTATTTGGGGCCCCCTTTTTTGTCTGTACCCTGCTACACTTTGCAGTCTATATTAAAAATGCACAAGTTATAAATACAGAAGAAAACAACTTACCAAACCTCACCTAAAAGGACCCTTGTAATTTTTCCTAAGACTGCATAGATTTCAGTTCCGCCTTTCCTATAAGTTGATCTAAACTTCTGGGAGAAAATGACCAACATTGTTTATGTCTTTTTATGTATTTATGACTTGATGATAACAAATCTGCTTTTGTTAAAAAAATAAATAAAAATTTAAAAATTAAGTCTGATTGGACAGCCAGCCACCAGGCCCATTCTTTGCACTTTGTTTGTGACTACTTTCAAGCTAAAACACCAGAGCTCTGTAGTGGTAACAGAGATCGCATGGCCCCCAAAGCCTAAACTGTCTACTATCTGGCCATTTACATGCAAAGTTTGTCAAATGCAGCAGCAGCAGGTCAGACAGAAGACCAGACAGATGATAAAGAAAAATCCTGTGAACTGGATCAGGACACCAGTGTTTCCCTCACATGCTCCAAGCAAGGGTTCCAACAGGGCCCTGGTTAGAAGGAATTTGCGAATCATAACACAACCAGCCTGTGAACTATGTGTTGGCCATCATGCATGCATGCATTGGTAAGGTCTGCACAGATATGCACTCAGGTTAATTCTGAAGTTTTAATACGTGATTCAAGGTGCTGCTGTCTAACCTTCTTGATGTCATCTTACTCATTTTTGTATCTTCAGAACCTGACTTTAATAAATTGGGAGTCTAACTAATAAATATAATGTCTTCTGCCATTTTAAATATTCAGAGGAAGTAGATAGGTAACTTGTACTCTTTTCAAAATCATCATTTGAGAATGGTTTTCTCTGGCTTCTGAAGATTCCTGAACCAGCTATTTTAAGAAACCAGAATGAGAGAAATTTTATTTACAATTTTGTTTTAAAGAGTTAACACTGATTTTTTTTCTTGTAGAAGTGTGCTGAATATCAAGAATGGTGACAAGTAGCACCTCATAGTGAAGGGCAAGCACAGGAATTCAAGTAATGAACCTGAGACCCGTGGGAGCCCCCTGCCAGAATGCCTAAAATAGATCCACTTGCTCCAGTGTCTGAGTGAGCCACTGCTCTGCGAAGGCTCCTAAACACGGACCAGCTAAGGAAGAGACAGGCAAACACTGAATGCCACTCAGGTAGGGTGTGGCTGGAGCAACAGCAAGCCAGGGATGCACAGGGAGGGCAGAAGCTTCTCCAGCTGGGGAGGCCTGTGAGCTTTTATGACAAAGCTTTAGTCTTGCATTTTGGAATGAAAGTGGGTATGTGTGTGTGTGTAAGTATAAGTGTACCTTTGTGGGTATGCATATATGTATGTGTGCACAGATGTGTGTATATGTGTGCATGTCAGTGCATGTGTATAATGGAAATGCAAAGTACAAATACAGAGGAAGGTTGTCATGGGAATTGGTATTTGTTTGGATACAGGTGAAATATTTAGACCCTCAATAGGTTCAACAGTCCTGGATTTTGCTTCTTCTGTGACCAAATGGTTTGCCAGGGCCCCTTTAAAGAAACAAAGCAGGAATAAAAAGAAAAGGAAAAAGAATACATATATAAATATACTTAATATTTTTATGAAAAGTGAGAGTGAGCAGAAACTTGCAAATTAGACTGTCTTACAGCAAGACAGTCTAATTTATTAAGGAAAATACCGACTTTGAAACCAGGCGGAGCTCATTCTTACCCATGAATTAGCCTCAGTCCCCTCATTTGTAATTAATCATATCAGTTGTTCATGGTCATTGCAAGAATTAAAGAAGTGCTTAGGAAGGATATCTCACCACTATGGCCCTCAGCAAGCAAACCACAGATGTGCCATCGAACTTCTGCTGGATATTGAATTACATGGAAATGGCCTAACTCTGAGAGGGTCTGGCACTGGGTGGCCATCACCTGGCTTAGCTGATATCTCAGGGGAGGGTGTAAGACCCCGTCACTGCCTGTTAAGAGCAACAGGCTGCATTATCCAAACACTGGAAAGAGAACACAGGAAGCAGCTCAGGATTTGGGGTCCCAGTCAAGTCAGGAGGCTGACACCCTCAGGTCAGGTGTACCAAGCCTACTGCATTCAGAGTGCTTCAGGGGGTGGTTCTGTGCCTGACTGATCAGCAAGTGTGATGTTGAGGGGTGATTTCTCAATGCCACACTGGAAAAGCCCACTAGCACAGAGGAGCATTCATAGTAGATTAGGTGTAATACTCCCTCACTGTGCATCTTCATAAATGCACAGTTTCCCTCATTCTGAATGAGGCTGCACAGCCTTTTAATCAAATTGTCCTTATTCTACTCTATATTGCTCAAAAGAAAGTACAATATATTTAAATTTCACCAGAAATATAGTTATGACTATGCAATATTGAAATCTCATTTCCTGCTGATATGGTAGACAGTGTAGGTGCTAGGAAAAGTGACTGGACGGGGTGTCTGGAGGCAGTGACGTAAGTTTCGGTCCCACCATGAACTATTCTACCACACGCCAGTTGCTAATGCTCCCTTGGTCATTGTCCTCACCTCTAAAATGTGTTCATGTCCTCCACAAAAAGTTGTAGTCATAAATTAAATGAGATAAATTATACGAACTATACAAACTGTGTGCTTCAAGTGAATCATACTCTCATTTAACCTTTTTATTTAAAGAGATGGTATTGTCACTGCTGACCACCATCATTACAATGGATTTCTAGTGTGGAAATAGCACCTTTGGTGCACAGTCACCGCCCTATGAACCGGGTCATCTTGGACAAGACATGTTTGGCCTCTCTACACCTCATGTGCCATCAGAATGATCACGGCCGCCTGAGTATTAGAAAGCATGCGGTTTCATGAAGCACCTGTGAAAGCTCACACGAGTCAACTTTATTTTTGGTCTCAGCCAAACCCTGTGCCGTGGGCCCTTGGAGGACTGAAGTGTGTTGCCAAGGAGGTTCTCTCAAGCAGAAGTGTCAGCTTTTGAATTAATGAAATTACAGTCAGGGATGGTGGATCATAGTGATTTTTTTATTTACTCACCCAAAAAGCCCTGTGTGGTTCACAGCAAGGGTTTCCTCACTTTCTGCATCCAGTCACCATGAGCGTGAATTTCTCCTTTGCAGCGAGTCATCTAAGTGCTGCATTGGTAACTTTCTTCCCGCATCTGACTGCTCTTGGACCAGCAGAAAGCTTGAAGTATATCTGGTCAACAAATCAAACAATTTCCTCATTGTGTGTGTCAAGGGCTGCGCAATGATGGGCCTGATTGACTGCAAATCCAGAGGGATTATTTGGATTTGCATAACAACAAAAAATTCTCCCCTGATTTTATGTAGAGTAAGGACTGGGAGCTTCCCAGCATTCAACGTGTCTCTCCCAGCAGTCTTTCCCATTGTGTTGACCTGAATTCCTCTTTTCTTTTTTTAAAAAATATTTTATTTTTATTTATCTTCAGAGAGAGGGGAAGGGAAGGAGAGAGGGAGAGAAACATCAATGTGTGGTTACCTCTCATGTGTCCCCCACTGGGAACTAGCCTGCGACCCAGGTGTGTGCCCTGCCTGGGAATCGACCTGCGATCCTTTGCTTCACAGGCCCGCGCTCAATCCACTGAGCTACACCAGCCAGGGCCCACTTTTCTTTCTCAATGTTCTTTCTCAGAACAGGGTAGCTAGAAGCAATGCTAAACTAGAGAATTTTATAAACGCTTCTTTAAGTAGTAGCACCTAAGTAACAGAGGGGACCCTGGAGGTAGCTTGGTAGGACCTCCATGTTTCCCAGATTAAAAAATAAATAAATAAGCTTGGTAGGTGTTTTTTGGTTTTGTTTTTTTATTCAAGAAGCTGTCCTTCCCCAGATCACAAAGACAGCAGGCAGCAGCACTGTGGCCAGCTCTTCAGACACCCACCCAGCCCAGTGGGGCCCTTCGTAACATCGTACAGTGTATTTAAGACGTCACTCTGGTTTAATAGAGTGATATGCAAATTAGATTTCTTTCCCTGTGTTTTGTCTTCGGGGAGAATCACTACTGAATGGCCAATCCAAGCCCCAATTTGGTCTTCTTTTCCCACATTGGTTCCAACTCAGCCCTGCAGCCTGGGTCCCTGTGACTGCAGCTCACACCTGCTTTCCAGACTCAGACTCGAGAGCCCCTGATCCAAGCTGCGTCACTTTGGGTTTTTTTGACTTGGCTCCTGAAATTTTTCTGACGTCTGCTGGCTTCTTCTCTGGCTTTTATCTCTAATCCTAGTGCCACTCAATTCTGATCTGCAGTCCTCTCTTATTTGAGCTTGACTTTATGATTCCCACTTAGTCATCCAGTTTTTAAAGTCTCCCCCTTCAGCTCCCTAGACTGTTATGAGGATCCGTGTTCCTGAGAGACTGTGGGAAGCTGTGGGAGGAGCGTGCACTCAGGATCCAGGGGTCATGCATTGTCTTGGAGTGTCTACCTGGTCTGGAAAATCTCCTTTTTGAAAATAATGACCTGTGCCCAGGAGGGTGGGTCGGGGCAATCACACTGATACCACACAGACCCATCTCTCAGCCACAGTAGGGGACATTAGACTTGGGCTCTGTATCCACATCATGCAAAATGCCAAATGGATTCTTGTGCTAGCAAATTCATAATGGGTATCAGCAGTGCCAGCTGGTGTCTGCTGCGTGTTTAAACCCAGAATGTAGAAAGAGGAAATGTGGAGCAGAGTCAGAGTTCTGAGAGAGGGTGAGGGTGGTGAGTAAAGAGGGAGGGAAGAGAAAGCAGAGAGAGAGAGAGAGAGAGAGAGAGAGAGAGGAGGGGAGAGAGATGGGGGAGGGGAGAGAGAGAAGGAAGGGAGGGAGGGATGGAAGGGAGGGAGGACGGAAGAAAGGAAAGATATGGAAGGAATGAATTTGAACATTACCAGGTTGCAGTAGAGTAATAACTTGGCTGGAACAATCTGTTTACTTCACAAACGTAAGTACATTGCTCAGTAAAATGTGAATGCATTTGTGTGCACATATTTGAACATGATGTATGTATATGGTTACATTCATGAGCTTATATATGTATGTATGTACCCTGCCAATTGAACTCTCAGTTTATTCCATGAAAGTATTTATTTTAGATATTGTCCTTATATTAACATTTTTTAATAAAGAATAAATTTCACAGCCCTAGGCCCTTGTAATATGGGCACATTATTCATGCATTTCAGTATTATTTTATTTATTTTATTTTTTTACTATCTTGGAGCCATATGCTGCTCTTGATTTGCATAACTCTCCCAATAAGACTGAAACAAATTCAGGATGATAATCAGCATTCATTACATGTTTTTAATTTTTTAAAGAAACTGGCAAATTTACATATTACAAACTTCTACTGAAAATGTAAGCTTTTGTTTTCCCAAATCCTGACTCTTCAAAAAGCAGTGGTTGGACACCACTGTATAGCTGACCTTGGAAGTTGTCTGGTTGCCATCAGAGGGACCTGGTGTGGAGGACTGGATGCATCTTGGTCCAGTGAGAGAAGCCCTTCCATAGGACTCAGGATCTGGATGGCCTCTAATATCTTTCCATGTCTCTCTCTACATGTTTCCTCGTTCTGCAAATGCATTTTAGGAGGGACTTTTAAGCACCTTTAGTAAGTCCTAGAGTTAGGCCTTGCCCAGTCATTTGTGGACAAGCAGTTGGAAGAAGCCTAGCCCCACAGTTTGCTGTACAAAGCCAGCTTCCCCCTGGGTTACGACACGGAGAATCAGTCAGGTGCTCAGGGGACAGACCTGTCTTCTACCCAGGGCCTTCAGCCCTGCAAAACCCCACTGTCCTTCTGGGTTCTCTCACCTCAGTCAAGGAGCCAAGGAAGAGGCGCTGCCCAAGCATGCTGCATAGCACCATGCCTATGTTATGCTGGCGAGGGCGATGGAATCCAGCAGTCAAGACACAAAGAGGGAAAGCCCAGCTACATGCAGTTATTAAAAATCAGAGAGGCTGCCGCAGCTGCTGCCACTTGGAGAAGCTTATGGCCACATTTCCATTTCAGGACCAGTTGAGGGGCAGTTGTTAACTGTGATTTGAAACTCCCTCCCCTGAAGGCCAGGTGTCTCTGTTCTCCCAACACAAGCACTACCTCCACTTAATTATTGGTGTTCCCCTGGGGTGGGCCAAACTCTCCACTCTCTATGGGGGGGGGCGGGTATAAAGTTGTAGCCGCAGTTGCTTGGAGATGGTGATCGAATCCAGATTATAGGGGTCTGGGGCCCAGTGGGGGATGGAGCTCAGTTACTAAAGCAGGTGCATAAATGAGTAAATAAATAAGGGGGAATGCTTTCATGGTTTCTAGTTAGTAGGATGCTCTCTGACATTTTTTAAAGTGAAACTAGATCATTTATGCTTTTATAAGGCAGGAGTCTGCAGTGAGATATTTCCTCTTCTTGCCATTTGCATATTTCCTAAGAGAGAGCCTCCCATCTAACCATGGATTTGGATTAGGATTTGGAAAATCAGTAAATGTTGTGCTTTTAGAATATTATTTTCTCTGTGAAAACCAAAGCACTGGTAGCTACTCTTTGTAAGGGCTGCGTTTTCCATACCCTGTGTTTATAAAATGCACAGATACTTTTTCTAGATGTTTGTCAAAATAAGCTGCTTGCAGTATATTTTCTTTCAATATTTCTGCATTAGAATTTTTCAGAGATGGAAAGATGAATTGGTCTTATACTGCAAAAAAAAGCACATATGTTCATACCAATTAATGGTAGAGAATGTATATTTAGCATAAAATAAGCTATTTTTTTACTTTTGTCTGTGCCTAATAATTCCAATTTTATATTTTAAATATAATTTAGATATATAATATACATAATAAATGCATTTAAAGATTTAAAAGATGTATATATGTATATATGTATTTTTGATAGAAAAGAGATTTCTAAGTACTGACCCAGAGACATTTGTGTAGACAGTGAAGACAGCCCCTCAGTGTGTCCCGAGCCTGTGGGATGGCTAAGTGCTTGAGGTACATGAGGCAACTCTGGTTCCCTCCTCTAAAGAAGCTGGACGTGGCCTAGCCCTTCAGCAGGTCCTTTCCTGCATGGTTCCTGAATGCCATGTCCTCACAAATCAGAGGGTTCCCCTTTTTATGTTAGATCAACCATTTGCAGGTAGTTATTATCAGTCTAAAATACAATAAAATGAGAAGTGTTGAGCACAGAAAAAGCAAAGCACAGGTGCCTTTTGCCAAGTGCTTTTTATAGCATCTGTTTAGTTAACCACCACATGAATGCCACATGCAAACTGCTGCTTCCTTTGTGCGGTTTGGGAAGAGCATTCCCTGCCACCAGGTTGTTTGTTCATGAATCAGCGTGAATGAGATCTACATCTCCGTGTGGATCACTGGGCCTCAATTAACTTAGGTGCTCTCGAGTGAAAAGCATAGCAAACATGAGAAAAACACACACACAGTCCAGCCTCCCAGAGATCTTTGCAATTTTCAGAGGCTCCTAAAAGCAGGTAATTGCAAACACCCAAGCAAGGGTGCCACCTGTTTATTTTTGCTCACACTTCATTTCATGAGAACCAATGATATAATGGCTTGGATGCTCTGCCTTCAGGTACAGCAGGAAAAATCGAAGCTGAATGAAATGTTCCTGCTCAGCTCTGGAAACATGTGGAAGGACGTCACAGTGGCCTTCAGGGGCCAACAGGAGCGTGGGTATTATTCAGATGTTTCTTCCAGGGGGTAGCTTCTTTGCTGGCTGCAAGGCTTGCTGTTTTAGTCTCTGTCTGGAGGATGTCATTCACCATCTCTCCCATGAAGTTAACCAGAGCCATAATCAATGATGGACCCCTTTATCTAAGCAGAATCTGTCTCCAGAAAGCTGGTCTTGGGGGACAAGCAGTTGAAGAGACACAACAAAACAAGTGAGACCTGCTTTTTAACTTTGTTGCAATCCTTGCAGGAGTCCAGAGTTTAGCCCACAGGCTTAGATTACATTTTAGAGACAGAGAGGGACATGAAAACACAGTGGTATCTTAATGCATTCTTCTGGAGACTGTGGGGACTCCATGAGGTACTTGAACATGTAACCAAGCTTGCAGCTTGTACGTTAATTTCAGCCAAGGAAAAACATAAGCGAGTCTTTCTAAAGACTCTGGTCCGACCAGTTGGAAAAACATATATGTTTTCACTTAGCATTTTTAGACATTTTTAAAGGTATTTCCTCATGAGGAAAATCATTTTTTTGTTTTGCAAAATAGCAGGCTGACCTCCTCTATTTCTGGAAGCACAATATTCTAGGACTTGTATGACCCAGATTTCTCCATTTCTTCTCTCTTCACCTCCTTCTCTCTGAGACTTCTTGTCCCCAGTGTTGTTGGCCAGTGTTGCTCAGTCTTCCAAGATGTCTTGCTCAAGACCGACCTTTAGCAGTCTGAAGAGAAAGCAATGTGTGCCTCAGTTTGGACGGCACCAACAGCCACAGAGGCCTCCCAGGATGTGTGGTCAGGCTGCCCTACGATCTATGGCATGAAACTGCCTCTTGGGCAGGAGAGGGTTTTAACAAAGTCCTTTTGGTCCTTTGACATCTGGGCTCCTTGACAAATAAGATGTCCAAACAGGTCCCTCATGTTCTGTCCTCTCAGGTCACCAAAGCAAGATGATATTTATATAGATTTTAAAACAAAATGATTTTTAAACTTCAAGAAAATGAGGCTCGGACAAGTGTGGATGGACTCCATGTGGCTCTGAGTTGCAGAAATGCAAACAGCTGAGGACAGTAGGTGTTTACTCTTAGCCATGTGACCTGAACCCAGGACGAAGCACTATGTGACTAAACCTAAATTTCCTGCCAAAATCCAAGCACATTCCAGTCGTGTTGAGAAGAATCCTGCTGGCCCAGCCCAGAACTGGGCCTCAGCATAAGCCCCAAACTGAGACTTTGCTGGAGAGGAAGCAATTTTGCATGTGAGAGGCACCTATCACACTGCCCTTTTAATTTGCAAGTGTAGAATGTGCTGGGGAGCAGGGTCAGGGTGTGCAGTGGTTCTGTGCAGAAGCTCAGCCACAACATTGTCCCTGAGTCAGAAAATGAATTTTCAGTCACTCTATTACAGCACATTGCAGGCTCCATTCAATTGGCCAGACAGGTGTCTGTGGTACCTCTTGGGAAATAAAAGCCTTGCAGCTAAAGTCAAAGTCACTGTGTATTTCCTATGGGGCTGCAAGGGAGGGAGGGAGCCAGGAGATGCAATGACCATTTGTTTCTGCTTCCTTGGAGATGAAATGTGTCTACTTAGGAAGGCTGTACCCAGCCCCACCCCCCATTCCCTTGAAGCCCCCTTGAAGGTCAGTGGAGGCAGTGAGACCCTGCAGGGAATGGAGTACTATGACTGCAGCACGAAAAGCGACAGCATCAAAACCTGAACATGGCGCCTGATGGTGTTCAGTGTCACAGGATGATGGGTCTTGGGAAATAACTCACTTCCTGCCTGACAGTATGGGGGGTGTGCATGTGCACATGTGTGCATGTGTGTGTACACCGCAGGTAGTTTTTTAAAGTATTTAAAAAGTGGTGATTTCTGGATCAACAAATAAATACTGCTTCCCAGCCCATGGAGGCATGCTCAGTGCTAAAAACTACCATGTAACTACTGGTTGAAATAGACCAGTAGCTGACCCCTAGACAGCAGATAGGTAGACAGTAGATGGATGGATGGATGGATAGATGGACTTGAGGAGAGTTAGATATATCAGGGCCATCATCATTTTGCAGTGAGGAAGTGGGCAATTCGGGTGTTTTCAGACAGGCACCAATGTAAATGCTGAGAAATGTGAATCCTGAGTTCTTTTCCCCATGACGGCCTGTCTGTCTTCCCTCAGGGACTCAGTTTTCTGTTTGTATGTAACACTGGTAAATTACACAATGACTACACTTTCTTACCTTAAAAATCTAAGGCAGTATCTGAAATTTGGGGGAAGAAAGATGAAGAAAAGAGGGAGAGAAGCAGAAGGTCAGAAAACTTTCATTCGTATACATTAGATTTTCAGAGGAAGGTGACAGCAAAGGTTGGTTAATATATGAAAAAAACATTTGTCCATGCTGAAGAGGAATGTAAGTAGAAATCAAGTCACCGAAAGAAATGTTCGGCTTGTGTCTGAATGTGAGCGGAACCAAAAGCATATGGTACATTGCCTTGAACTTCAGATGAGAGACAGAGCTCATTTCCCTAAAAGGAGCAAGGAGATGCTTCTGGTCTCATGTGCTCCCAGAAGCTCGAGGTGCCCCATCAAGAGCTGGAGTTCATTTTCTCGCCCACAGAAATTGGCAGGCCTCTGCGATGGCCCCAACAAATGAAATATGTGGCAGCCACGCTTCCTGCTGGCTGAGGCTAGGTTAAAAAGACAAAGCACCTTCTGGTGACTCTCTGTTGGCATGTCCACCCTGGGAACCATGTAGTGAGGAGGCTAAGACTGTGCAGCAAGGCCACAGGGAGGTGTTCCAGCCTGAGGTCCAGCTAAAGAGTCTACCAAAGTCAGCATCCACTGCGGGTGGTGAGTGAGCACATGAATGTCCCCGGCTGAGGCCACGTGGAGCAGAACCAAACTGTACCTGCAGAGCCCTACCCACATTGTAGACTCATGAGCAAAACGAAACTGTGAGATTTGGGGAGGTTTGTCCCATAAGCCATAGTGACTGGATCAATGGACTGATACCTGCAATGTGGAGTGGAGGAGAGGTTTCACTTCTTGGGGTGAAACAGCTGTGTTTGTACATGTTTGGTTGTTATGTCAAAACGAAGTTAAATTGGGGCCAATGGATAATTCAGATCTCTGTAACTTCCCACAGGCAAAGGGGAGATTCAGCAAGGTTTGTTCACCCAGCAAAAGAAATGCTTAGAAAACTGCCCACCTAGCACATAGGAAGTGTTATCTGGTGTTTATTAAATAAGATGAAAACCAATACACCTGCTAAGCATAGTTCTGGAGAAGCAGATAAGAACATCTCCCAAAGCTGTGAGTCCTGCTAAGACACTCATGAAAGTCGCCTTCCGCGGGTGTCTGCTCTGAGGCCCTGATGGTGATAGCCAGGGTCTCTATCTTGACAGCACCATTTTAAAGCAGGTGTTAAATCCTGGGGCATGTGCTAATTGTATTGCCTAATTACACCTTAAGATTTCATAGGACAGTTCAGCAGACAGACTCCCCGGGTGACCCCAGATCTAACTGCTCCTGTAGAAATGAACACCAATCAGTCAATATCCAGAATGAAGTGTCATAATTTGTACCCAGGCCAGTCTTACCATCTGATTCTCCACTTTAATCTGCTGAGGCTGGGGACGTCAAAGACAGAGCAGCTGTTAGAATTGTGTGAGTCATGAGCCAGCCTGGACCGCCAAGTTAGGGAGCAAATATTTAGGGGTCTCTCAGGGATTAGAAAAAATGTCCCATTCTAGCAAAGTATGTTTGCAACTGGGCGTTGCAATGGGGGAAGAATTTGTGTGGCAGTGTCTTTCAATTTTTAAAAATTTCTTGTTAAGAGCATCAGCATCCACGCTTGTATCCAGCTTTTTCTTTCTGTGTTTACCGGGAGCCCAGCAACACCAGGCACCAAACTCAATGCTGATACACAAAACCAAGGAGGAGTAATTCTCCCACTTAAAGAGATGACAGCCCTGGAGACAAAGAGAAAGATGAGTCAATGGAGAAGTAAGATAAAGAATTAGGAAAGGCCCTCTGCATACCACGCTCATTTTTAGGGACTTTTAAGCAGGTATTAATTTGTTATTTTCTTCTCAATGCTGAATGAGAGTAAAACACTATATATCTCAGTTCGCCTCTACTTACAAATAATTCATCCAGAAAGTTGATTTAAATTTCTAAATTGAAATATATGTATACATTTCACACTATAATATGTGTGTGTTTATACATGTATGTATATTTGTTGTTTGTTTTTTCCCAGCCTGTGTCAGCTCTGTGGGTCTGAGAAGCATCAGTGACTAGCAGGTATAACCTGTCGTTATGGGCTGAATCGTGTCCTCCAAAAAATGATGTTGAAGCCTAACCCCCTGTGCCTCAGAATGTGGCCTTGTTTGGAAATACTCATTGCTGGTGTAATTAGCTAAAACTACATCATACTGGTGTAGGGTGGGTTAGGGTAGCTCATAATCCAATATGACTGGTGTCCTTGTAAGAAAGTGGCGGTGTGAAGACAAGGGCAGCAATGGCAGGGATTGGGCTGCAACCCAGGGTACCCAAGGATTGGGGCCAACCACCAGAATCTAGGAAGAGATGAGGATGAATCTTCCCCTACAGGTTTCAGAGGAAACATGGCCCTGGTGTACAACTCTAAACCAGAAGCCTCCAGAATTGCAAGAGAATAAATTTTTGTTGTTGGAAGCCACGCAGTTAATGGTACTTTGTAATGGCTGCCCCAGGACAAAAAGACCCCTGTGTGGGGACATGGTCCATATGGTCTATGTGGTGACATATAGAGTAACTGGAATCAAGATGCCTATGTCCAAGTGTCTCCAGACTGACCACACCACAGCTCTCTACCAACGTGCGAATGTCTTGGCCTCTCTGCACCTAAATGTCTGCTTTTATGGCTGGCTCTGGCAATAACAGAATTAGGTAGCTCCCAGTAGTCTTTTGAGCATGCACATGTTTTTTAATAATAGCACTTAGCACAGAGTCCAATACATGGTGGCCAGTGGAATAATGTCTGCCCCCAGCCCCCACCCTCTTTGACATTTTGATCATCCCCTGTGGTCCTTTCCCCCTGCATTACAGACATTGGCAGCAGTGGTGGCTAGAACAGCCCTGCATTTTGTGGGCAAGAGCATATCAAAGTTTAATCCAAGAACAGGATAGTATTTTTTTCTCCTTTAGTACAAAAAGCCATGCACATTTTTTGCTTATCACTGTTTAGTGTAAGTTCAGCCACTCAGTACCTATGCTATTAGATAAGGCATGAGGTTGTGAAGCAACCACTCCTGGGTAAGACCCAGCTCACCTGCTGTGTATATTTGAGTGATTTTTTTTTTAATTTGTGAAAGTGGAGTTTTATTTGCTTTCCAAGTTTCCTACAAGAAATAACTGATATCAGGATACAAGAGGTACGTAACCTGGGCCCAACCTACAGCAGGCACTCCTGGTGTTTTCTATTTGATGCATTAAAGGCTAATACTTCATACTTTCAACACTTTTAAGCTTACTAATTCATATCACACTGGCTCGCTTAGTACCGTGGTGAGAGCGAGGTGAAGTCTATCCAACTGACAGTGAGAAGAGGAGGTTTGGGGAGAAGAATGATAGGCCTTGCTTCCCAGGGCCCAGACTGGTGGGGCCAGGACGCTAGCCGCAGTGTGCAGGGGCCAAGTTCAGGGCTCCTCCAGCTGTGGCGCTCTTCTCTCTCAGGGAAGCATTTCATGTTTCTTGTTCTTTTTTATCTTTCAAGTGGTTCCGGAGAACCTATATTACTTTGCTTTGTAATTGTATCCACTGATAGAAAACAGGCTGCTTATTTTTAAAATAAGCTGCCCTTGGAGTGCTTATATGCTGTGGGTGAGTGTATGTCTGAGTGTGTGCAGGAGTCTGTACATGAGTGTGTGTGTGTCATTTTAAAGGCAGGGGGTGATATTAAATGCTAATTATAATTAGTGGAGCTGACCTGTATGGGTGCAGAACTTACCAAATTTAAACTCCATGATTCAGTAAAGATAAAAAATATGTTAAAAATTGTAAAAATTGTTTATAAAGATTGTTATTTGCTAAGATGGAAAAGAGATTTTGCAGTAGATTAGGGTTTACACATCAGTTAGAAACTAGCCAGTATGTTTTGCTTTTTTCTTAAGCATTGATTTCAAAGATGCACGTCAGAGTTACCTATCTCACAGCAAACTGCAGTTTGCCTCCCAGATACCAGTGTTTCTCTTTTGAATACATTTATCTTACTCAAATGGTTCTGTGTTTTGTTCTCTGTTTCTCCCATAAGCTGATACAACTCTAAGGGTTCTGTTTCTAGTGCACACTGACCGCAGGATGCTTTGTTAGCAGTCATTCCCGTGGGCCATACAGTATAGATTCTGCTTAATGTAACTCCTTTATTGCTTAAGCATTCACACGACTCTTCACACTTTAAAGTCAGTTTTTAAAATGCACAAGTTATAAATGCAGAAGAAAGAACAACTTACCAAATTTCAATAAACAAGGACCCCTGAAATTTTTCCTAAGACTGTATGTAGATTTCAGTTCTGCCTTTCCTGTAAGTTGATCCAAACTTCTGGAAGAAAATGACTAACATTGTTTGTATCTTTGTATGTATTTATTACTTAATATAATAAAGATTATTTTCATTGCAATTAAAAAAGATCAGTGCATGCATTAGTAATATAATTCATCCAAAAGAGATACAGATTATTTGAGAACTAAAAACTGTACATAGGAGAAGAGGTAAGGGTATTATGATATAGAGACAACATGCACTAATAACTAAATAGTCACTCGAGAATGTTTCACAAAGCTTTACTTCTCAGATGCACTTTGCAGAGAATGTCACAGAATGTTAAATGGAACCTAATAAGCAAATCTTTTATTTTGAGGGTGAATCTAATTTACCATGTTGCTAACGTCTGCTGAAAAACTCCAGAGAAAGAAATCCCACCCAGGCAATACATACCGTTTTTGAACAGTCACATTAGAGCTATATATTGAGCTGAATCCTGTCTGCAATTTCCAAACTTAATTTACTTCCCTTCTACATGACTGTCATTTGCCTATTAGATGGTAATTCTCAAGGACCCCTTCCAGACGTCTCTTCCTGGAGCCACAAGTCCCTACTTAGTTCCTGCATTTCTTCATTCATTTATTAAATATTTATTAAGTATCCATTATATGCTAGGCACTGAGGACATTGGAAAACAGACATAGTTTCTGCCCTCAAGGAGCTAATTTAAGTGGAGATAAACACATACAAGGAAATTTGGTACCAAGTATGTACTTCCGGATTATTGTCCAGACTTTGTGAGCGCCTGGAGCAGGGAAATATTATCCTGGTCTGGGGGTAGCACGGTGATCAGAGAAACTCCCTGGAAAAGGAGACACTTGGGATGGGTTTTGATGATCAAGTTGGAGTTATTGAAGTGACTAATAATAAAAACCATGATTACATTTTCCATGTGTCAGGCACTGCATTAAATCTCTTACAGATATAATCTTATTAATCCTTCATTATAGCAGAGAGTGATGTTTTCCTCATTTTATAGATGAGAAAATGGAGGCTTAGAAATGGTAAGGGCCTGATACAAGTTCACACAGAGCATAGCAAAGTTCTACCTAGGAGAGTTTTCAGCCAAGAAAACGGGGTATAAATAAGGTTGTAGGATACAATAGCCAGACTTGTTTGAGCCATGCTGGTGGGACTGTGTACCTGTCCCAAAACCAGATGAGTGGAAGTGGCAGTAGCTGATGTACATAAATGACCACAGCCAAGCGATGCAGAATTGCTAAATTAAGTATTTTGGATATAACTCCATAGTTGTGAAAACTCTTGCATAATCTTGCACAGGAGATGAAAAACTTGACTATGTTCATATGTATGGGCTTTAGTTTCTTTTTTATTTTATTTGAAACCTGGTGTTGCCAATTCGAAGGACTTAAATATCACCAATGATAATTTTTATCTCTAACATCCTTTATGCTAATGAACACATCTTTTGTGGTGGATATTTCAATAATAACAGTTGAAGTGGTAAGTGACCTCTTTTGAAGCACTGATCCCTAATAAGTGTATTTCAAACACTAACTACCCACCTTTGGAATGTCCATGCCTGAATAAGACTCTTTAAAGGCCTCCTCACTACTCTCAGGACATAGATGATACCAAAACACTTTTAAGTAAATCAACACATATGTAATGTAAGACCTAAAAAGAGCTTGCTACTAAAAACAAGAGAGACAAGTGTCCCTTTGTGCATGTGTTTGAGGTAACCATCACAAGGACGAGTAAAGACACGCTCTGAGTGAGGGGCCCAGTCACTTCCTTTTCATGAACGAGTGTGCAGATGACAAGTGAGGAATGTGTAAGTCTCTGTACCCCTTTGTCTGAAAGCCCTCGTGACACGTTCCAATGCTACAAACAGGACCGTTATCACTCAGGCCTCTTCCATAGCTGGGCGGTGCTGGCATAGAGAAATCAAGGCACAGACAGGCTGACACATCTGAGAAATGAGGGCTCATCTGAAAGAAGTGCCTGACAGCATCATGTTTCCACCCGGCTGGCCTTGAGGCAGACTGTGTATTCACTGTGCTCTGCTCAGGAAATGGAGCTTATTCTAGGCTACAGACAAAGCTCTGGCACACTGTGACCAGCTGACCAGGCAGGGGTGTGAGTGTGCCTCTCTGATCAAGGTCTGAACAAGATCCGGTTTGTCTTCCTTGTAAGGGTAACTTCCTAACAACGCAGCACTTCAGGGATGATACAGAACTGCATGGAACCCCTGGACTTACAGAATCCCATGGAAGCTCTAGCCCTAATTCCCAGAAAATAATATTCTTAAGAGCACATATGCACAGGCTTATGTGATTTCACATATAATTCTGGGAGGGCAGTGGACCTTCCCCTTTTCTGAAGTACTAGTATCTTTTAGTGCAGCCTAAAACAAAATTACCTTTAAGGGCAAAAATATCACAATAAAGTAAATACATTTTCCATCACTTCATGTCAAGTTAGACTTTAGCTGAAAATAAAGACAGAATTGTCTGGCCTTGGGGTTTCTAGCAGTGGCATAAACAATCTTGAGTTTCTTATTCCTGGTCATGTTTGTCCAGGTTGGTTCTTACCTGGCAGTGATGCTGGAGATGGGAGAGCGGCCTAAATTAAATCGTAGCAGGCCTGAGGGTGGAAGGAAGAGACAAGAGCTTGACCAGGTAAACTGCAGATTGGAACCAACAAAGAGCTGCTGACATTCCTGAGTGCATGCAGGAACTTTAAACCCTTTCCACGCTGCCAAAACCAGTTTCCAGCACGAGTCTACCTTGCCCCATGAATTAACACCTCGATCTGAAATTCAAGAGCAGGTGCTCTTAACTGCAAGCACTGATTTTCAGTGAAGCTGTTTCTAACATGAGCAACTATTTATATAAAAAGATCCAGGGAAATTAGAAGTTTTTCATTGAAGAATGTTAATGATCCTCCTAAGCAACCACCAGTAGGCCTATGTTGACATATATGTCTTCACTCCAGCCACGTTGCCTTTGGGATTCGGCCAAATGCTCCATAGGAGTAGAGATGACATCTACCTTTTTAGAATCCTCCACTTCATTTATTGTAAAGCTGAGCACTGAGTAGGTTTTATAAATTTTTACTGACACAGCACAGGCATGGTAGCTGAGGAAATCTGCCGCTGTGCTAACAGCATACCCTCTAGAAAATAACTGTGTTCGGAAGAAGGCATAAATTTTGGAAGGCCTCTGAGAATGGAAAACCTCTGACTTACAGACTTTGGTCTCATGCATCCACCTATTAAGCTGGGCCCATTTGTCTTTTGCAGAGTGTTCTGCTTCCTTCTATAATTGGCTCATGGATACTTAGTGAGTCTGTTATGTGCCAGCCCCTAGTTGGGTAAAGGGGCTCCCAGGATGAATGAGCATCAGTCCAGGGACAGTGCCTCCCCTTCAGGAGTCCAAGTCTACTGGATATTGAGATACACAAGAACACCTGTGATGCAACATAATAATTGCCTTACAGAGTGTGAATTTGCCCAAAGGGCCCTCTGGTCACAAAGAAGAGCTAGGAAAGTTTCAAAGGAGAAAAAAAACATTTGAATTGGGTGTTAAAACATAAGTAAGACCAAAGACTAATATAGTTTTGAGGGAAGAGCATTAGAGGTAGGGGGAACGACATACCAAAGCACAGAGGAGTGAGAAGCAAGTTACATACAGCTAAAGAGTCATCTCCCATGTGACTGGAGCATGTGGTAAAGGGGAGCTGGCTTCAGAGAAAGAAGGCATGGCAGGAGGTGACCTATATGGCAGACTAGGGTAGGGGTGGAGGGTGTGGGTGGAAAGGTGTTGGAATGGAATGGGGTGGGGGGAGAGAATGCTTCCTCTCCTAGCTCCTTGTTTCATGCCATTTTCCTGCAGCCCAGCTGACTGGGCTGTCTTCTGCCATGATGTGAGTCACTGCCTGGCTTCTCTGTCTAGACCAGAGAGTGGTCTGACGGAGGGGAGTGTCACTGCTAACCTATTGCTTCATATATAGAGGTCAACAATGAGTAATGAATGAGGCCAGGCCTGCTGGGAGCAGAAAGCCAGCTCCAGAGGTGCTATTAATTCCTGACCTCGCTTGCAGACAGGGTTCTACCTCAGGAAACAGGACAACACACTCAGAAGGGACACACCAAGAGGAAAGTAGAAGGAAAACAACTGCAAGAAGCTGACCCAAGACTTTCCAGACAGGGAGTGGCTGTGTAAAGCCCTAGGTTTTCCTCAAACATTCCGGAACAGTCTGTTAAATAAAACAGGCTTAATTACTTTTTCATGAAAGAACCTCAGTGGGAATGTGAGGAAAGAGCAAAAAGTCTCATTTGCTCGAGAGTGATTAGATTTGCAGGAATAGGCTCATTTGTAAGCAGGGAAGGAGTTTCTTAAAGTGGTGTCATTTTTGAGGTTCCTTCAGTACAAGAACATGTAAAATGTGAGACCACTGAGCTGTTGGAAATGCAGAGACCCTGTCCTTTGAGCATGCAAAAGTGACACAGAAACTGCAGTTAAGTGGTGGTAGTTATATTAACTAGTGGTAGTTTTTGTTATTTCTCTGTGCAAACATCCCAGGGGAGGTGATAGATCCTTTGGTATTTTGTCCTTTTGCAGTCTTTTACTCAGCAAACATATACGGAGTGGTTACCATGTGACACTGTTGCAGATATTGGGAACACAGCAATGAATATCTAGTTTATAATCGAGTGGTGTAAATTCATTTAACCATATCTTATACTAACTTTCTCATACTGCAGAGATAGAAGGGAAGGGAGAAAAGAGTGTGTTGACTGAGGTATTGAGTCAGAAGTCACTGGCTACCTGGATGTCATGAAGGGAAGACTGCAGATAGGAGAGAGGAGAAAAGAGTTATTGTAGAATCTGAAAGGAAACTTGTTGATATTACCATTTTGTTTGAGTCTCACCTTAACCAAATCCAGGACTTTGAAAAGGACTTAGCCTCTTGGGTCCTCCTAACCCCAAAGAAAGTTCACCCAAAGCTAGCAGATTACCTCTGTGAAACTGGAAATGTGGGAGGGAACGTGAGACTCAGCCTGACAGGAAGGAGCAGGTGGAACAGATGCTAATTCTTGGAGAGGATTCTATCTTGCTCTCTGCTACCCTCTTCCTCCTCCTCCTTCTCCTTCCAGAGTTGAGATAGAGAAAGCAGAAAGGGACACCCCCAATAGGGAAGGGGCTTCAGGGAGGTGCGGGATGATGAACTCTAACATCCCTCTCAGTGCTGACCCTGGGATCAGGTTGATTTCCCTCACCTGAAATGTCTGGCAGCTGTCAACCACACAGCTGCAAACAAGGGTTGGTCTCCAAGCTCCGGGCCTTCATGCACATTTCAGCATCTGTGAGCTTCCTATGGCATTTGGTTGCCATGGAGCATGAAGACAGAGCAGGTGGCTGAGGTGGCTCCCCAGGTAATACTGACATTCTTTAGCTCAAAGATTTTACATCTGAGCAGCCAGCCAAAGAAAGGACCCGAGAGACTTTCTTCTCTCATTGAAAAGAACATGAGAGTTTGGTGTTATTATATGACATCCTTTGCAATGCTATCTTCTCTGCCAACAGAGTGAATTATCTACCATCAGTTCAAGTTCAACCACCAGTCAAGCTTTACGACTTGAGTCCACAAAATTTGGAAAAATTCCTTCTGAAAAAGTAGCATCATATTTTTGGTGTGGTAAGTTCAAGGGAAGGAAGGTGATGGCTTTTTTAGCTCATTCAGTTCTTTCAAGTGTTACTTGTTTCATCACTCAACTTCACTTGTTGAGGATGAGGACTGTATTTCTGCTGATGATCTCCTTTTAGAAATTGAACAGCCTGGATCAATTTCTGGTGGGAATACGCGCAGGGTTCCTGGTGGAGTGCGTGTTGAGTATGGAGACCAGCATTCTTCACCTGTATCCAGCCCAGTTAAATTACCCAGAAGACTGGCAGCCAGTCTGTTTACACAGTATATTTTTAGACTTTGGGTCACCTGAGGTTCCGTTCTTGGTATCACTTTGGATTAAATGCAACAGCATCCTAGACCTTGGATTCTCCTTGGACAGACCAGTTGGCTTCACAGGCTTCATAGGCACCCCACCTTCAGAAAGCAAAGAGCTAGCAGATAAAAGGGTTGCATATATGAAACACCCACTTGCCTAGCATAACCAGATATTGATAACAAGGTTTTATCAGGTTCAGCCCTATAAAACTCATGCAAGGATCCCTGAAGCAAAATGGTGAAACAGACCCAATTCATCCAGGCTGAATGGATGAATTGTCTTTTTTTCTGTCTCTCATGTCACATCCTTCCACCCCCACTAACATACAGCTGCTTGCAGTCAGTGTTTGTTGACATTTATTTTGCCAAGTGGTCTGCTCTAGGCACTGGTCTAGGCACTGGAGATGTGGCTGTGAACAAAATAGACAAAGTTCCTCTTTCATGGAGGGGTTGAAAGCTCTCATATTTGCTATATAAATCTTTGTACTACGTAGATTTCCTATATACATACAGGAGAGCTCCATATACAAAATATAAATGAAAATCAGGAAAAAATGAACATCGGTCAAGTGTCATCTTAAATGAAAAAATGTTACAACCTGAAGCATGGCCATGGCAGTGAAGTAGGCACTAAACTCAGAGACTTGGTTTGTCCATGAGTCTCTGGTGGCTCCTGCCACCTCCACAGCCCCCACCTGACAGTCATAGCTTTCTCTCCTGTTGGCTGCCTTCCTTGTAATTAGGCAGCTCTGTCACTTATAATCAGGACAGGATTATGTTAAAAGTGAGAGCCAACCCCTGGTCTCACCTCTGACATAATCACCGAATGACAGAAGAGGTAAGGGGGCTGGCAATAGCCTGCTTACAATTATCTAAACACCAACAGCATTCTCCCATCTCTATTTTTCGTAAGTAGGGATATTTTGTGTTTTTTTTTTAAGATTTTTTTTTTAGAGAGAGGGAAAGGGAAGGAGAAAGAGAGGGAGAGAATTATCGGTGTGTGGTTGTTTCTCACATGCCCCCTGCTGGGTACCTGGCCCACATCCTAGGCATGTGTCCTGACTGGGAATCGAACTGGCAAACCCTTGATTTGCAGCTTGCACTTAATCCACTGAGCTACACCAGCCAGGGTTACATCTTTCTTTATAGGAACTACTCCATAGTGATACCGGATGAAGTTCTAGCTTTTCAAGGCCCTCTTCAAATCCCTAATTTTTCTCAAATATGACTTAATCTTTCCCCAGGCTCACATGACATGCTGCCAGTCCCTCTTTATAGCAATTCATACAACTGGCTCTGCACTGGAACTGTTTCTGTGTATGGTTTTTCTTCTCATTGAACTGGGAACCCTTGGCATCCAACACAGATCTGTTGTCATTTCTGTACAGCTTATGTCACCTAAGTGACACAGTGCTTCACAAACGTACTCCTCTTTGTGGAGCAGAGACTTTAATCCTGACAGATCTGGATTTGAATTCTGACTTGGTTGCTTATGCCCAAGGTGAACTCAGGCTAGCTGATTAACCACCCTGAGCCCCGTTTCCTCATTTCTAAAATGGGGATAATATTTACCTTGAAGGAGTCTAAAGACACTGCCAGGAATATGGTGGTTACCCTGTATGACTCCTATCATGATGATATGACGATGATGATGATGATGATGACGATGATGCCATATGGTCACCAACTTCTGAGTATAAACAAAGTAATACAATTGACACCAACAGAAAACAACTATTCCATAAGAATTTCTAGCCTTCCTCCACCTGACATGCTGGAGTTGTTTCAATGGAATTTCTAATGAAAAAAATAGAAGCTTGGTAGCAATGCAGGAATAGATGAACCACTGTGTTTTGGGACAGGTTCAATGAAAGTAAAAAGAAGAGCAGCTGCAAAAGTACATTAAAAATCTTCACTGTGTGCTTATATCAGCCACTCAAAAAGAAATATTAATAAATCAAAAAAGACAGTTTTGTGGATCATTGGAGTATTTTTGTAGAATCTTTCAACAGTTATTATTTCAAGTTAGATCAAATTTAGAATCAACTTAATGAAAGTCTCTTTTTTGCTAGTTTCTTAGCTTTTTGCAGTTCATATCTGTGGAGAGAGATTCTACTACACAGGGCAAGTTCAGCACATTTTGCAAGTGTGCTGAACTTGCAAAAGAGCATCCCGTTAAATCTATGCCTAGACCCAGAATACAGGCCTTGGCTAAGAAGGGAGGTGGTCATGGCAGTAAAGACTAAGACCTAGGATCATTTTTTAAGCTAACGTACAGTTGACATACGATATTATATTAGTTTCAGATATATAACATAGTGATGTGACATTTATATACCTTACCATGTGCTCACCACGATAAATCTAATAACCATCTGTCACCATAAAAAGTTGTTACAATACTTTTGACTATATTCCCTCTGCTGTACATTATATCCTCATGACTTATTTGTTTTATAGCTGGAAGTTTATACCTCTTATTTCCCTTCACCCACTTTGCCTTTCTGGTAACTACCAGTTAGTTCTCTAGATCTGTGAGTCTGTTTCTACTTTGCTTTGTTTGTTTATTTGTTTTTTGTCTCTTCTGACTTATTTTACTTAGCATAATAACCCTCTAAGTAAAGACTTTTTTATTTTGATATAACAGCTAAGCTAAATTATACCATATTCCTTCTTCCTATTGAACTTTTGCACACAAATAAAAATCTATTTAAAATAAACATGAAAGATGGCATTTAAATTGATAAGAAGTGACAAAAGGACAAGGAGAAGAAAGGGCTGTCATTGATTCTTGGGGGTTTCAATGGGGGAGAACGGTGGTGACATTGTAGGGTATTTTAACAGAAAAACCACTGGACTGGGACATGAAGGATCCACAGGGCACTTCTGGTTCCTTCACATGATAGGCAACCGATACTGAGATATTAACTCATCTCTCAGAATTTCTGTTTCTCATCTTTAGAATGGCAGTTAAAATGAAAATTTCTTACCTGCCCAAAAAAATCACCTGCCCCACAGAGATGTTGGGGAATTGAGTAAGATTGGAAACAAAGCACCTTATAAATCAAAATGCACTATTCAATTTAAAGTAATTGTTTTGAGCCCAGTGGATTTTTTTAAAGTATGTAATAAGAGGAGTCAAGTAGATCAAAATACTAACACTGGATAGTATTTCATGATGTAGTATTTGGGGCAGTAATTTTGTTTGTACTTTTATTTACACTTTGCTATATTGCCAACCTTTCTAAAATGAGCATGTATTGAATTTTCAGTCAGAGAAATTTATGTTAAATAGTGAAGATATGTGTGGCTTATGGATGCACACCACATGGCGAACGCATAAAGAAATGCAGAGGGACAATGCATGCTGATGCCAGGGTGAGGTTACTGCTGGGAATAAGAAATGAGACGGAATGAAGAAGAATGTGTGGGGGCACTAACTATATCATCAGTGAAGATGAATTTCTTAAGCCGACTGGTGGGTACACAAGTATTTTTCTAAATTATGATGTATGACTTTTTGTGTTTTAAATATTTCATTATAATTTTAAAAACAAAATATAAGTTCTGGGCACAAAGGTTGATGTGCAAAGATGCTCCTTGCAAAATTTCTATAGTAAAAATATTTTAAGTTAAGTGTCCAACAATAGGAAATTGGTTAAATAAATTATGGTGCAGTGAAAAAGCAAGATGATATTGTTAATATTACTATTCTCGTCCTTTGAACTTTAAGTTACCTAGTTTCATGGAGCTCGCTGCTGAATCTAGCTATTGTGGGTGGAAGATGATAGAAAATTGATGCCTAATTCTAATTTTTATTTCTCCCATTTTATTTCTCTAGTACTTTATTAAGCCTATCATTGGTATAAATTTATTCACTGGATGAATACTCCTCAGGATTAAAAAATGTTCCATCAGCATTGTATATCTTTCCATAACAGATAAGAATATTTATTTCTTGAACAAGAAGATATGAAGAAGGAAATATTTGAAAGGCCCAAATGTGGCCAACTACCATCACATTCTATAAACCTCAGCCCTTAGTATACTGGCCTCTTTACTTTTCAGATGAGAAGACTTGATTTCAGTGGAATTTTTGTTTCCTTCTTCTTATCAAATTATTAAACCAAGGGAACAATGTCTTACTTGTCAACTAGGCTTTGTAATGGATATTATACAGAACTCACCAAGGGGGTGATATTTCTGTCCCTACCCTTTTACACAACTTACCCAAGAATTCTGAGGAATGTATCTTTCAGATCAATGACAAAAGACAATGGTTTTCTGCTCTTTTCTCAGGCAATTAAACTGTGATTTTGCAGTTCAAAGTCAATTTTTTCCATTTTGAAAAATCAGAAATAATGTTAATTTATAGATGTGTATGAATACGCAACCAACCACCAGGTGTCATAAGAGTAAGTAACAGAATGAATTCAGAGGACCACCAGGTTTAAGCAGAAGGGTGAGCTGGATTTGTCTTCAGCACCTGCTTCTGTCCTGTTTGCTTCAACAGCTTAGGATCTTTCCCAAACTTTTAGGAACGGACCCAACAGAGTTTGTGGGAATATGAACATATGTACTGCCTCTCCCAGGAGTATTTCCTTTTCAAATTTTATGTGAAATTGTTGAAATATTTATTCTCTACTAATAACTCAGAAGCAAAAGGAAGAAGTATATTTCAGAGGTTCAAAGAACAATAAAATATTTAAATAATTTATCCTTCAGGCAAGACTTGCAACTATATTCAGTTTTATATTTTTGTTTATGTAGTCTTAGTATAATATTGTAGTATAGAAGCTTGAAAATTCAGTTTATAGGACTCCTGGCCAAGATATAGGTGTAGGTAGATATACTTTGCCCACTCTCACAACCAAAAGAAGAACAACAACAAATTTAAAAACAAAAAAACTGCCAGAAAATTGAACTGTATGGAAGTCCAACAATCAAAGAATTAAAGAAGAAACATTCATCCAGACTGGTAGGAGGGGCAGAGAGGATGCACAGCAAGGCAATGGACTGGGCCAATGAGGTGGCAGCTGGCAGACGAAGCAGTCCCACATTTGCATGCAGATAAACTGGGAAGACAAACTGGGGAGCAAGACAGACCATACAAACCAGGGTTCCAATGCAGGAAACTGAAGCCTCAAAACCTCTGGATGTAAAAATTTGTGGGGGGTTGTGGCACCAGGAGAAACACCCAGCCTCACAGGAGAGTCCATTGGAGAGATCATCAGGGCTCTAGAATCTACTAGAATCACTTCCTCCACTTCACCCTTCCTGAAATCAGCACCAGAAGGGCTCAGTTTGCTTGTGGGTAGTGGAGGAAGTGATTGAAAGTGCACAAGAACCAAGCAGGTGGCATTGTTCCCTCTCTTACCCCTCCCACTACAGACATTGCCACAATGTCAGTGAAGTGGGTTGCCCTACCCTGGAGAATACCTAAGGCTCCACCCCTAACTACAAAGAAATATGGCCCAAATGAAAGAACAGATCAAAGCTCCAGAAAACAAACTAGGTGACAAGGAGATAGCCAACCTATCAGAAGCAGAGTATAAAACATTGGTAATGAGTATGCTCACAGAAATTATTGAGTATGGATGCAGAAAAAGAGAAAGAAGTGAAAGCTATGCAAAGGGAAATAAAGCAAAATATACAGGGAACCAACAGTGAAAGGAAGGGAACGAGGACTCTAATCAGTGATTTGGAACAGAAGGAAGAAAAAACATTTGACCAAAACAGAATGAAGAAACAAGAATTCAAAAAATGAGGAGAGGCTTAGGAACCTCCAAGACAACTTTAAAGGTTCCAACATCAAAACCATAGGGGTTCCAGAAGGAGAAGAGGAAGAGCAAGACATTGAAAACTTATTTGAAAACATGATGGAGAACTTCCTCGATCTGGCAAAAGAAATAGACTTCCAGGAAGTCTAGGAAGCTCAGAGTCCCAAAGAAGTTGGACCCAAGGAGGAACACAACAAGGCACATCATACTGATATTACCCAAGATTAAAGATAAGGAGAGAATCTTGAAAGCAGCAAGAGAAAAGGAGACAGTTACTTACAAAGGAGTTCCTATAAGACTATCAGCTCATTTCTCAAAAGGAACCTTACAGGCAAGAAGGGGCTGGAAAGATGTATTGGGAGTCATAAAAGGCAAGGACCTACATCCAAGATTACTCTATCCAGTAAAACTATCATTCAAAATGGGAGGGCAGATAAAGTGCTTCCAAGATAAGGTTGAGTTAAAGGAGTTCGTTATCACAAAGCCCTTATTATATGAAATGTTAAAGGCACTTACCTAAGAAAAAGAAGACCAAAGCTATGACTAGTAAAATGACAACAAACTTACCACTATCAACAACTGAACCTAAAAACAAAATGAAAACAAACTAAGCAAACAACTAGAACAGGAATAGAATCACAGAAATAAAAATCACATGGAGGGTTGTCAACAGAAAGGGGGAGGAAGGAGAATGGGGGAAAAGGTACAAGGAAGAAGCATAAATGGTAGGTGCAAAATAGAGAGGGGGAGGTTAAGAGTAGTATGGGAAATAGAGAAGATGAACTCATATGTAAGACCCATGGACATGAACTAAGTGGGGAGAATGCTAGTGGGAGGTGGGGTGCAAGGTGGAAGGGGATAAACAGGAGAGTAAAATGGGACAACTGTAATAGCATAATCAATAAAATATAATTTAAAAAATTTGGTTTATAAATAGAATGCTTAGCTCTCAAAGTCTGTTCCTGTAAGGATGTTTACAACTACATAAATCATCAGTAAAAGGTATGTATGCAATTTGAATTTAATTAGAAATGAGTTTATTATATCACAATTTATCACTTCTCTTAATTTTAACAAGACAGCCCACTTTTATCATAGAATGCCCTTCAACCATCGTGGTACTGAAGTGCTGTGTTCACCCTTATTTTACTTAATAATGGCCCCAAAGTGCAAAAGTAATGATGTTCACAATTAAGATATGCCAGAGAGAAGCCATAAAGTGCTTCTTTTAAGTGAAAAGCTGAGTACAAGTAGAGTAAGGTATTTTTAGAGAGGCAGAAACAGTCTATATTCTAATAACTTTTTCATATTATCATTGTTCTATTTTATTTTTTGTTATTATTGTTAATTTCTTACTGTGCCTAATTTATGAATTAAACTTTATCATAGGTATGTAAGTATAGGAAAAACATAGTACATACATGGTTCAGTACTATCTGTGGTTTCAGGCACCTACTGGGGGTCTTGAATGTATCCCCGTGGATAAAAGAGAACTACTGTACCATATCGTGGTTCCCATAGTGACACAGTTCTCTCCAAGATACTCTTACTCTTTTCTGTTTCTATGCCTTAACTAGTGAAAAAATGATCTATCTTTTTAAAGAAAATAATCCTTGAGCATTTTAAAATTGAATTTATTGGAGGGACATTAGGTTAACACAATTATATAGGGTTCAGGTACAGAGTTCTACAATACATCATCAGTAGATTGAATTGCTCACCATCCCAAGCCAAGTCTCCTTTCATCACCATTTATCCCCCCTTCACTCCCTTCTTCCTCCCCCCACCCCTGCTTCCCTCTGGCAATCACCATACTGTCATCTGTGTCCTTGAGTATTTCTTTTTTTCCTTTGTTTAATCCCTTCAGTCTTCTCACCCAGCCCACCAACCCCATCCCCTCTGACAGCTGTCAGTCTGTTCTCTGTATCCATGATTTATCTACACTTTGTTAGTTTATTTTGTTCATCAGAATTCCCCATGTAAGTGAAATCATATGGTTCTTGTCTTTTTCTGACTGGCTTATTTCACTTACTATAATACTCTTTAGGTCTATCCATTCTGTTGCAGAAGGGATTTCTCTAATCTGTTTTTGCAGAACCTCTGCAGAGTTGCTGTGGTGAAGCCACTTGTATTAACAATATGATACACTTTCTCTGTGGTGCAGAAGTGTGTAAGGAGAACACAGGGTGTTGACCTTGAAGAATGCTTCAGAAACTGTATGTAAGGGGCCACAGAGGTAAGAGGCAGAGACAAAATATTTTTTAAATGTCACCAGGAAAATATTCTGAGGGAAATGAAATCAATTAAAATAAGATCTAATTGATTCCATTAGGTATGCTTTCCTTGTTATGTGTGTGTGTGTCAGAAAAACCACTGGGGCCATCTGTTAAATGTTTATTTCCATTGTTACTTTTAAGGTGCCAAAAAGCCTGTAATGGGAAGAACAAGGAAAATAGCCTTTAAGACTTTTGGAGAATGATCAGGAAAAGGAAAATCCAGGAGCCAAATTCAGTCTCAAGTTCTATCTTCTTTTTTTATAGCCAGAAATTTATAGAATAAGCAAGCCTACCTTTTCAAGGAATTATTTCCTAAATCTCTGATTCTTACCCTCATTATTAATAATCCTTATGGCAGAGGAAATGGAAATTGGGATGAAGACATTTTGTCATTTGTTGATACATATTTGAAAGGACAAAGGAAATACAGCAAAGACAGGAAACTAACCACTCCACTTGCTAGCTCTTCTGGAATAAAGTTTGAGAAGAAGGATGAAGTCTTCAGCCAAAAAAAATGTACAATCACCTGTCTGTATGATATAATTATTCATGCTCCCCCTGCCCACAATTAGTCTGGATAATCAAATACTGAGTGACCCAGAAAGACTGAAAAAACAATAAACCATTTTCTGGTGGCCTCACATGCTCCCAAAGCTGAATCCTGCTAGCTGACATCCAAGAATAGCTTCATCATGGAAAAATTGAAGAAGAAAGTAATTAGCATCCCTGAACAAATTTTGAAAGTTTGTGTCTACAATAGATTAATTTATAAGAGGGAAAACTGGGGTTTTCTGTTCCCTAAACTATAAGAATTTACAGAGACAATACCTAAACTGCCAGGAGCTGCAGAGTTAGTTACCCCAAATCTTGTTGCCAAAAACTAATTTTATTTGGCAAAAGGTGAAGTGAGTCTCCTTCTATGGCCCAAACTTCAAATTAGCCTGCAAATAACAAATTCTCATTTTTCCACATAAATACAAAACCCTTTACTTAAATATTGTGAATTTTTTGGAGACTAAAACTAATATATAGGACTCACTTTCAAGTATAGTAACCATTTAACAAAGCCCTTTGGGCACTTCAGTAAATAAATCCTCTGACTGGACTACAACAGAAAAGAATTTGGTAAAAAGCCAATTGCTTAAAGAAAGTTACAGTGAGATTTCAGCATTTTATGGGATATATTTTTTTAGGCTCATTCTATGGAAGGGTCATGTTTTTGGTGAAAGTAAAGGATTGTAATGCTTCACTCACATCCCAACAAGGCAGGAATTTTTATTCATGTGTTTTATCTCTAGCTATCTATTTTTTTAATCCTCACCCAAGGATATGTTTAATTTTGTTTTCTTTTGTTTTTATTTTGGAGAGGAAAGGAGAGAGAGAGAAATATCAAGGTGAGAGAAAAACATCAATCAGTTGCCTCACATAGGTGCCCCATTAGGGATCGAACCCACAACCTAAGTATTTGCCCTGACTGGGAATCAAATCCACAACCTTTTTTGGTGTATGGGACAAAACTCCAATCAACTGTGCCATCCAGCCTTCTGTAGCATGTCAGAGTAAATTGTAGATATGATGCCTCTTTAAAAAATTAAGTGTGAATTTTTCTATTAACAATGACTTTTCCTATGTAAACATAGCACAATGATCAAACTCAGGATATTAACCTTGATATAACATCCTTATCTAGTCTATAGACATTCAAACTTTGTCACTCAGCCTATTAATGCTTTTTTTGTCAGAAGAAAATAATATCTGGCTTAGGACTCAATCTATGATCATAGGTTGCTTCCAGCTGTCACATCTTTATAGTGTCCTTAAACCTGGAACAGTTCCACAGTCTTTTGCATCTTTCACGATTCATTTTTTGAATAGTACAGGCCAATTACCTTATAGACTGTCCCTCAAAAAGTGGGAAATCTCAGCAGGTAAATAAATACAGTGAAAAGAACCAAAAAGAAGATTTAGAATTAAAAAATACAATAACTGGTATAAGCAAATCACTGGATGAGTTCATAAGTAAAATGGAAGTGACAAAGGAAAATGTTAATAAATTTGACTATAGCATAAAAATAATCTAATGTGAAGAACAGATGGAAAAAGAGAACAAACCGACAGTGAGCAGAAGGGATGGGGGTGGGGGATACCCCGGGAAAGAAGGGGAAGGGGTCAAGTCAAAGAAAATGTATAAAGGACCCATGGACAAAGACAATGGGGGTTGGGGCAGGGATGATTGAATGTGGGAGGTGGGGGCTGGGTAGGGCAGGAAAGAGTAATGGAGGGAAAATGGGGACAACTGTAATTGAATAACAATAAAAAATACCTTAAAATAATTTAAAAACAACAATAACAAACCCAGAGCTTCAGGAACCTATGCAACATTGTGAAAACATCTAGAATATATGTTATGTAACTGGAACCCTAAAAAGAGAAGAGGGAGATAGAGACAGAAAAAAGGATATAGTTGAAGACATAATGGCCAAAAACTTTCTATATTTGGTGAAAGCCACAAATTTACAGAATCAAAAAGTTTAACAAACTCTAAACAGGATAAATTCAAAGAAAGCCTTTGGCTAGACACACCATAATTTGTTGGAAAAGATGGGGGAAAGAACCTTGGAAACAGCTAGAGGGAACAAAAAGACACATTACATATAGGGAAATAAAGATCTGAATGACTGCGATTTCTCATCAAAATCATGAAAACCAGAAAACAGTGAAGCAACTTCTTTTCTGAAGGACACTAAATTTTAAAGTGTTTACATCTTTTATCTTAGAATTATACTTCTTGGAATTTACTACAAATAAATGTACCTAAAAATGCTCATCACAGTGTTACTTGAAACAGTAAAAACCATAAATAAATTTTTACCAATATTGGAGGGACTAAATACATTATTTTATGTTCATATAAATTACTATTCAGATATTTAAAGTTTTAGTCATATATTTATTGACACAATCTTGTTAAATTTTGGAAGCAAGTATGATATATTTTCTGAAATTACGAAAAGCAAGTTCTCACTCAAGTAAGGAAGAAACTTTTGTCAAAGGAAAAAAGACCAAATGGCCAAACTACCATTAGGTTCAGAAATCATTATTATTAACATTATTTTTTGTTAATGTTAAAATTTTCAAATCATGACCAAGAAGTCATATCCTCTTGATTTTAGTGAATTCCTCTTTAAAAAAATTGATTTAACATAACTGTGTTAGATTGTTTCAAATAGTCCCCAGTGAATCATGCCTCCCTGAGTACCCACCCCTTTGCTCTATGATTTTGCCACTCCTCACATCAAGAGGTGGAATGTATTTCCCTTGAATCTAACTGGCCTTGTGACTTTCTTTGGCCAATCAAATGTAGTGGAAATGATATTCTGGAGTTTTTGAGCCTATATCTTAAAAGTAGCCTTAGAGCTTCTGCTCCTGCTCTTTGGAACCCGGCAACTCAACTAAGTAAAGGCTATCCTGCTGGAGAGAGAAGTCATGTGAGTAGTCAGGACCAAGAAAATGAGAGACCATGTGAAGAGAGAGGACACACAGAGGAGAACGGAGGCATCACAGCTATCAGCCAGCACCAAGACCCGGATCTGGGAGTGAAGCTATTTTGATTTCTCCAGTGCCAGTCACATTGTCCCAGGCTTCTCCACTGAGTTCTGCCAGAATTCCTAGTCCACAGAATCGGCAACAAATGATGGTTGCTTTAAGCCACTGAGTTTTGTGGTAGTTGTTATACAGCAATGGTGACTGAAATAATACCATTCAGCTAAAAATCTTGGCATCAATTTATATATTGTTTACACCTAGAAAATGAGAAAATGTCAGGAACATAATATGTAGTGACCATTTGAATAAAAGTACAAAAGCAAAACATTCCCTGTTAAAAAGACCAAATTTAGGTATTTAAGCAAAACTTAATGAACTTACTTTCCATGCAGGCATCAATCACACATATTCATTTAAAAAATTAAGCTTTATGATTCTGGCACCTAGATTTGTTACATAGCATTAAATTAATTTCACAAAGGTATATGTAAAAATGCACAGTAACAGAATAGATAATTTAAAACAATGTTCTGCTAAAATGACTATTATGACTCATAGCAAAGAAAAATTAAGTATATTGTAAACACATCTGCCATGCAAACTAATTATTAAAGTGATCTAAATTTTTCTCAGTATATAGGTCTTTATCTAAATAATTCATAGTATACTTAACAACTATTGAATCTTTCTCATCTCAAGTCCTGTACAAGTAGTGTAGGTCCAGGTCATCCCACATAGCTGACATTATGAGAAATAGATACCATTAGTAACAAAAAAACACACAGTTTAAAATAAAAGTGTGCATTTATTGTATTCTCCCAATTCTACTCCACGTCAATAACTGGCACTTATTTCAGAAATCAATCTAACATAGGATTCTTCTTGAATACATTAAAATCATTCTCCAAAAAGGAAACTACTACTAGAGACCACTGTTGTTCTAAAATAAGTTTCCTCAAAATTTAAGGCAGTAAAAGTAAGCACTCATAAGCATAATACGATGCATACTTTTTTAAAGTCACCCAAACATTTTATTTTATTCTCATCATAGGTATATATCCATCTTATAGATTAAAAAGCAAGAGGTTGTATAGTTGAGAAAAGTGCTCACTGTCACTATAATAACAATGTTTTTTACATTGTAAACCCAAGTTTCCTAAAAGTTAAGCAAATGTCTAATGTCTGATTTGTGTATTATTATAAATGGAGATCACAACATGAAGTCAGTACTGCAGAACAGGGGCTGTGGACACAACACTGGTCCATATCTATTAAAGCCTAAATTTCACAAAAATCTTACAGATACCTGTTAGATTCCTTTCATTTTTCCTGAAAAGTAAAATAATAGCTTCTTTTTAAGGAAAACCATTATTTTTATGATACCTTAACCTATAAAAAATTGGAATAGATATTGAACAAAAATGATGCCCAGAATCTAACATGTCCTTTAAAGACTTCTGGTGAAAATGGTAGTATAAGTAAACATGGTACTCAAATCCACACCAAAATTACAACTGAACCATGGAACAACCATCATTCAGGACCATCTGAAGTCTAGCCAAATGGAAGTCCTCCAACTAAGGATATAAGGAAGAAGCCAGGGAAAAAAATTAGTTAGTCTAGAAAGCTTTTAAGAATCTATCCCTGAAACTTCCAGCTAAATGGAGGTATAGGTAGATATACTTTGCCTCCTCACAAAACCAAAAGGACAACAACAAATTTAAAATAAAAGAATAATCAGAACTGCCAGTAAATCAACTGTGTGGTCCCAGTTGATTTACTGGTTGTCACCTATAAATTCAACAACCAAGGAGTTAAAGACGAAACATTCATTCAGACAGATAGGAAGGGCAGAACAGGCAGCCAGGATGGAGAGGACTTGCAGCAAGGCAGTGACTCGAGGTCAGGGCAAGGCATTGTGTGACAGAACAGGCAGGCCCACATTTGCATGCAGATAAACTGGGAGGAACAACTGGGGAATGAGACAGACTGAGCAACCAAGGGTTCTAGCATGGGGGAAATAAAGCCTCAAAACCTCTGACTTAAAAAACCTGTGGGGGTTGTGGCAGCAGGAGAAACTCCCAGCCCCCCAAGTAAGCTCCTTGGAGAGACCCATGGGATCCAGGAATATACACAAAACCACCCACACAGGACTCAGCAGCAGAAGGGCCTAATTTGCTTGTGGGTCATGAAGGAAGTGACTGAAAGCCAGTGCAGAGCTGAGCAAGCAGCGCTGTTCCTTCTCAGACCCCTCCCCCATATACAGTGCCATAACGCAGCAATGTGTGTTGCCCTGCCCTGGCGAATACCTAAGGCTTAATCAACCCCTTACTGCATAACAGGAGTGCTAAGACAAAAAATGTGGTCTAAATGAAAAAACATATCAAAGCTCTAGGAAAAAATACAACTAAGCAATGAAGAGACAGTCAACCTATCAGATGCACAGTTCAAAACAATGGTAATCAGGAAGCTCACAGAAATGGTTGAGTATGGTCACAAAATAGAGGAAAAAGTGAAGGCTTGCAAAAGTGAAATAAAGGAAAATGTAAAGGGAACCAACAGTGATGGGAAGGAAACCAGAACTCACATCAACAATTTGCAGCAGAAGGAAGAAATAAACATTCAACCAAAACAGAATAAAGAAACAAAATTTCAAAAGAATGAGGAGAGGCTTATGAACCTCCGGGACAACTTTAAACATTCCAACATCTGAATCACAGGGGTGCCAGAAGGAGAAGAGGAAGAGCAAGAAACTATAAACTTGTTTGAAAACATAATGAAGAAGATCTTCCCTAATTTGACAAAGCAAACAGAATTCCGGGAAGTCCAGAGGGTCCAAAAAAAGTTAGAGCCAAGGAAGCACACACCAAGGCACATCATTATTACAATACCCAAGATTAAAGATAAGGAGAGAATCTTGAAAGCAGCAAAAGGAGACAGTTACCTCCAAAAAAAGTGTGCATAAGACTGTCAGCTAATTTCTCAAAAGAAAACTTACAGGAAAGAAGGGGCTAGAAGGAAATATTCAAAGTCATGAAAGGCAAGGACCCACATTCAAGATTACTCTATCCAGAAAAGCTATCATTTATAATGGAAGGGCAGAGAAAGTGCTTCCCAGATAAGGTTGAGTTAAAGGAGTTCATCATCACCAAGCCCTTATTATGTGAAATGTTAAAGGGACTTACCTAAGAAAAAGAAGACCAAAATTACAAACAGTAAAATGACAATAAACTCACAACTATCAACAACTGAACCTAAAACAACTACGAGAAAAACAAACTAAGCAAACAACTAGAACAGGAACAGATTCACAGAAATAGAGATCACATGGCGGGTTATCAGTGGGGAGAATGAGGGAAAGGTACAGGGAATAAGAAGCTACAAAATAGAAAGAGGGAGGTTAAGAATAGTATAGAAAATGTAGAAGCCAAAGAACTTATACATATGACTCATGGACATGAACTAAGGTGGGGAATGCTGGTGGAAGGGGAGATACAGGGCAGAGGGGAATAAAGGGGAGAAAAATGGGAACTATAATTTCCCAGACATGAAATGGGAACTATAATTCACCAGACATGAAATGATGTGGTCCTACACCCACATCTGACACATAAAAATAAGAGTATCTAGGCTGTGAATGCCCCCCGAAGGAATGAGGGGGTCCAGACTCACTCCTTAGGCCCTCCTCCCCCAGAGTTCCAGAGCTAGGAAAGAGAAGTCCCCATAAGATCTGACTGTAAAAATTGGCAGGGATTGTGGCTGAGGGAGACAGACTCCCAGGCAGTTCTTCTTAAAGAGCCAGCATACAAACATACTTAACTCAGTCCCTCTGAGCTCCATTGCTAGCACAGCAGCTTAAAAGGAACTAGGGACATTGAGGGAATAACTGAATTGTCTGGCATCAGAGCGAGAGCTGGGTGAGATAGCTTTCTCAAAGACAGAAGTGCTGGGAAAGGTCATTCCTTTCTATGATGCCCCTGCCCCCACAGAGCCAGCAGGCAGACACCAAATCTGAGTCTCCATCAGTCTGACTCACACTGTTCACTCTGCTCTGGTGATTTCCTGAGACCCCCCCACCCACCCACCCAACTCATGGGCCCTCACAAGCTATTTCCAGTGGCTTTTCCACACAAATGGCCTGTCTTGGCCCATGCTTCAGATTTTTCTAAAAATCTCTCAAACAAACAGCATCTAGTCTCAGCAAGCTCCATACCTTTTGCTAAATGGGCCCAGTGCTGCCATTAGCTTCAGCTAGCCTTGGTTCATAGCTTGGCTTCACCTAGGCACCCCTAAGCCCAACACAAGTGTCAATCCTCTGCAGATCACTTTGTAGCTCATGTCAGGTGGCCTGGGCAGAACACAGGCAGCAGCTGATCATGGCCTGCACCTCCTGGGAGATCCCAAAGCCAGAGCACCCAGTGAGCAGTTTCAGATCACATCAAGGCACCTAGCCCTAACCCAACCACCTCCGAAAGTAGTACACTCAAAGGGTGGATTCAGAGGGCACCAAAGTCCTGCTGAAGTAAGCCCTGTTCTGTGGGGTTGGCCCCTGCCCAGCTGATTGTTGGGGACTACTCTGTGTAGTTTCCAAGACTGCAGCCCCATGAGAGCAAGCCCTAAAAGGGGCTAGTAAGTCTCCCTGGAAAACCAGGTAAAAACACAGGTGGCAAGCATGACTCTACTCTAACACCAAGGGTCCCCATGGGAACCAGGCCTGATAAATACACTGTATCCTTTGAAGCTTGCTCTGCTTTGTTTTGTATAGCCCTGGGGATATAAACTGAGTGTTTAAGTTCAAGGCATAAGGAGTAAACTCCTTATCTCATGAAATACATCTTAAGGACCCTCTGGAGTCAGCATGACTAATGAATGCTGACCTATGACAAATCTCTGTGTTCCTTCTATTATCTATAGATAATACCTGTTTTGTATGACTATAGCCTTTTGACATTGATTGATGAGCTATGCATGTATACACCTACATGTACCATTCCCAATAGAAGCAACTGGGGAGAAGGGCTCGGGGTGTTCTCCACTACAGGTAATTGCCACCCCCTTTCCTGCCAGAACAGCAGGATTGTGTCTGGGAGGACTTATTTACTATCCGAGCCGGGAAGACCATGCTACTGGATGGAGTTCCTCCCACAGCTGATCCTCTGGGGTTGTTGCAGCCAGTCCTCATAGCCAATTGGCCTGGGGGTAAATCTCTCCCATTGATGTGCCAATATCAATAAAGGTTCAACTACAACAGAAGGGTGCACACATCCCACATGGGTGGGGACATAACTGGAGCATCCAGCTTGGGTGACTAGGGAGGCCATGCCACTGTACCCCACAGGATACTTACTACATAAGCCCACTCTTCTAAGCCCAGTAGACATAGCAGCTTCAGCTCTATTAGCTGAATAGAACCTAATATGTGGAGGTTGCCAAAATGTGTAGACAAAGATACATGTACCAAAGGGAAGAACAGAACAAAACACCAGAAAATAAACAAAATAGAGACAAGCAATATATCAGATGCAGAGTTAAAAACACTGTATAAGGACCCTCGATGAGTTTAGCAAAAAGATAGAAAACATAAAACTGGAGATAGAAAACATAAAAAAGAATCAGTCAGAAATGAAGAATATATGAATGGAAATGAAGAATACACTATAGGGAATCAACAGTGGAGTAGATAAAACACAGAGGATGAAATCAGCAATTTGGAAGATAAGGAAGCAGAAAACACCCAATTAGAACAGTAAAAAAGAAAAAATATATTAAAAAATGAGGAGAGTATAAGGAGCTTCTGGGACAACTTCAAGCACACCAATATTTGCATTGTGGGAATCCTAGAAGGAGAAGAGAGAGAGCAAGATATCAAAAATCTATTTGACTGCCCTGACTGGTGTAGCTCAGTGGATTGAGCACGGGCCTGCAAACCACACAATTGCGGTTCGATTCCCAGTCAGGGCACATGCCTGGGTTGCAGGCCGGTTCCCTGCAGGCCAGTTCCCAGCAGGGGATGCATGAAAGGCAACCATACATTGATGTTTCTCTCCCTCTCTCCTTTCCTTCCCCTCTAAAGATAAATAAAATAAAAAATAAAATCTTTAAAAAAAATCTATTTGAAGAAATAATGACAGAAAGCTTCCCTAACCAGGTGCAGAAAATAGACATACAAGTCCAGGAATTGCAGAGCCCAATACAAGATGAACCCAAAGAGGTCCACACTGAGACAAATAATAATTAAAATGCAAAAGTTCGAGACAAAGAGAGAACCTTAAAAGCAGTTAGTTATCTCCAAGAGACAAGACTGTCTGCTGATTTCTCAACAAAAACTCTGTGGGCTAGAAGGGAGTGGCAAAAAAATACTCAAAGTGATATAAAGCAAAGACCTACAACCAAGATTATTCTACCTAGCAAAGCTATCATTTAGAGTTGAAGGACATACAGGATGAAGCAAAATTAGGTTTATAGTTGTGATTATGCAAAACAGAGTTTATTCTTGTATTATTATTTATCATTTATTATATTATTTTCCATATGAACTGTAAATCTATTTTTTACCCACCCTGTATAAAGAGTTTCTCAGAAAGGAAAAGCTAAAGGAATTCATCACCACCAGACTAGCATTACATGAAATGTACATGATTTTAGGAATTGTATCTCTACCCCTTGTGGCTACTGGAGAGAGACAACCTTTGGAATGCCAGCTGCAGGAGACAAAGCCTGTCTCTGGTAGCAAACACTGCCTCAGTTTCCTCTCCCTGCCCCCAAAGCTTGGTCAGAAGTCAGTGACGGGTAAGACCCCTCACAGGGGGGGCAACTTAAGACAGACTTGATCACTTGGGAGGCCTTCATGGAAGGACTTGGGGAGCTGCAAAAAAGAGCAATGGACTTTCGCCCCCTGGCTTTGACAAAGCCCGAGTCCCCACGTCTTCTGGGAGAAACGCTTCCTGGCTCTAATCCCCTGAAGCCTTGCCTTGCTAGAGCCTGCCCTAGGGAAAAATCTGGCATCACAAAGACTTGCTGATTACCTGTGAAATCTGCTCTGCTAAGAGTGCTTTCATTCATATGATAAGGGTCTGAGAGGAAATGACTGTCTCCCAAAATTTCTGCAACTCTCTTCCTGACAGACACTGACTCAGTCTCTGAAGCCCTCAGATTTCTTTGAAATGTTATCTACTGTTTGATCCTTGCCGCCCTGTATTCCTGTGTATTACAACTCAATAAAAGGCTATGGAAGAGGGTGCTTGGGGCCTTTTTCTACTCGGAGAAACTGGCCGCTGCTGGCCTTTGTCTCCCCTGAGAAACTGGCCACAGCCCACTCCTCCTCCCCAAACAGACCCAGCATGTCTCTGCCATATTTATTCATTCACACGTGTCCGTGCACTGGGGGGACTCATGGAGAAGTCGCTCCCACAAAGAAGAGCAAGACAGGAAATTAGGAAAGAAATAGAAATTAATTTTTTAGAGGTCAAAATTTCTCCAAATCCTCAGATGGTTTCACTAGTAATTGAATCATTTTACTTTCTCTTATTTGAAGAAGGTTTGGAGACTTTTTATTTTAAAATGTGACAGGAAATTAAAGTGAAAACTGAATGTTTGAAGAGGTAGGCATACACAGCAATCACCATCTCCTCTCCATTTTACTCACCGCCAAATCTGCGTGTCCTTCCATATTCATGATCCCTGTCAATGGGAAAACTATTCATCCGTCTTCTGAACCAGAATCCCTCTCCACACTCTTCTTATCTAATCTGTCGTCGAATCCCATACAGCAACTTTTTAAATATTTCTTGTAACTGCCCGCTCTTCTGGCTCCATTCCTTCAGTCCATGTTGTGGTCTCCTAGAAGATCTCGGATCCATGAGTTTAATATTTTTACTTCCACCCAGCTGTCATGATGATCTTTCTAAAATAAAATGTTGATATGATATTCTACTTAAAATCCTTCAATGACACCTCATAGCTTTCAGAGAAGTTTAAACTCAGGGATCCTACCTGATTTTCTAGCTTCATCCTGAGGGCCCCAAACATACACACTTTTTTTCCCAGGCAAACCAAATAATAGGTACCATGCTCCATGCCATGCTGTTCCCTCTGCCAACCAACTTACCTATGTGATTGTCACTTGACTTTTAAATTTTGTTTCACATGCAATCATCTCTTCTAGAACGCCTTGTTTAATCCCTCAGCCTGATTTCTGTGTCTCTCTTCATGGCCCCCATCTGTTTGTTTCAGGTCTACAACATAATCATGGTCTGAAGCGGATTTGGGAAGAGCCAGGCAGGCAATTGTCCAGGATACCAATCTTTAAGAAAATATACATTGTTAGAAATATTGCAGAGAGAAAAAATGTGCTTATCAAACACTACATGTGGTTAGAAGGATTATTTTGACGAGCTTCTAGGAATCAGTTGAGCCAAGAACATGCTTGAAGAGCAATAAATGACTTTTAAACTGCTTTCCAAAGAGAGTGAGTTTGGTTGGCTTTTGTGTTTCTGTTTTGCTAGTTAGGGTACACAGGTTCAGAGTAACAGCTGAGCTGCTTAAGGCATCACAGAGAGGGTATCTTTCGCAATGAAGGTCCTTCTCCATTCTTCCTTGCACTGATTACGGTGCGGTGGTCTTTGTAAAATTCCGGTCTCTCCTCTCACCCCTCCAACAATGGAACAAATATTAAAGAACATCAGTTTGAAGGGGGATCAAGTATCTAATTATTTTTTTCAGAAGCACACCATGTTTCTCTATGGTCCCAATTATTTATCAGATGATCTTGTAATAAGTCAAATTACATGTCCAAATTTTCCATAAGCTTCCCAAGGACTGAGACTATGATCTTTTTCTTTTGTAACAAATCTGAAAAAGGGATGCATTCACCCAAAGTGTGTGACCTTGAAGTATAATGAACTGACACTCCAAGTTCAAGAGTTACCAGTATATATGTAGCACTGTCTAGAGAAGGATGACTCAAATCAAATAGATAAGAATATACTGTTCCCTAAAGAGGCATTCTTTATGGTGGAGTAAGTGTAAATAATTGTGAGTGAAATATCCTTTAAAACTAGCCTTCTCTCTTTGGTTTGAGTTCATGTTTATGGAGAAAACTGAATGCTCATTTGTTAGATATTTTTATATAATAGCTGGATAAAAAGTCTCGGGGGGAAAATCTATAAACACTGGAACAATATATGAACTATTATAAGTCAATAAATTTACATTCTAGTTTATAAGTGTGATTAGCAAGAGATGGGATCTCTAAATCTGATCAACTATGTGTACATGAGCAAAATTTAATATCTGGACTTCTCACTCTAGTAAGGGCACTACTACCCCTTCTGAGGTCTTGTGAAAATAAAATAATATAAATGTTATTATTTTCAAAATTATAAAGCTCTTACACATATATTTTCCTCTTTGACAAGAATGACCCGCATATTTCAAAGAATGTTTTAGCTTTTATTTTCTCTCTAAAATTTCATTTCATTTTGGTACACTTTTGGTCAGTATTTTATGGTCTTGACCTGATTTAAACTAATATTTTCCTTCTTTCTGCTGCCAGTAAAATATTGTCATTCTTAACTTTTCTCAAGAGAAAGATGTTCTGTATTTCTTCATGGTAAGCTTCAGCACTGAAGGGGAACGGGGGTGCCTTTGACCTGATGACTATTTTTCTGGAAAATATACAAAACACTATGAAAAAAAATGCTATTAGGGTCTTTTAGAATTAAGTGTGTTGCTTTAATAGAAAAGAGCCCTACACAGATGTAGCATTTACAAGAAATGATGTATTTTTGAGAATGACCCAGGGTGATTTTGCAGTTGTTTAAATATTACATCAAGCAGATTGGAAACTTCAGAAAAAAATAATAGCAAGGGTAAGTAAAATTATTTTCTAAAAACTTCTGCAACTTGCATTGAGCCTTGTAAAATTCAAAATAAATATAAATAATCTTAAATTATGTTAAACTGGGATATTGAATCATGCCACTCAATGCATGAGGTAAATCTGTTTTGGAATTCAAAAATTTTCAAATTTTAGAAAGGTAATACCAAGTATTGCCATATGAGGTCTGTCCAGAAGGTATCCAATCCTGCAATATGAAAAATAGAGACATTTATTGAAGAGATACAAGACACAAGAAACATTATACACAGGAAAATGATGCCTCAGTTTCTTCAAAGTAGGTACCTTGGGACCTCACACAGTTCTCCCAGTCACCATCATTTGTCCCGTCATATTTTCCCAAATGTCACCAATGGTCTGAAATCTCTTCCCTTTCAGAGGTGGTTTTAGTTTGGGGAAAAGCAAGAAGTCACAGGGTACCAAATCGGGACTACAGTGGGGCTTAGTCAGGGGTGATTTGATGTTTTGCCAAAAAACTCTGCATGAATGTGATGCATGAACAGGCACATTGTCATGATGAAGCTGCAAATCACAAGTTACCCATAACTGTGGCCTTCTGAATCATCTGAATAATTTCTGTGGAGGAATGTTCAAACTTAATGCAAAATTTGATGTAGTTTTGTTGCTCTACTCAATCATTTTAAATGTGACAGCCACACAGTACTCATGTTCATTCAATGGCATCTACCACCTCCACTGACTACTACAGTGAGGTCATCATTGTTCATGCATGTGCATTCCAGTCCACTCTCCTTGGCTGCTAGGTTACATAGATGTCATGCAAACTGTTCTCGTTATATTAACAATAGCTGAATTTTTTTCTGGATAGGCCTCACATATTCAGTGCAGTAGTAGCAAATGGCTCTTTGAAAAAGGACTACGTGTATTCATAGATTTATTATGACTTTTGCTGATTAAGTAATATACGACAAAATTATAAATAATAAAATTACAATACTCTTCCCTGACATTTTATATAACTAATCAATTTTCACAGAATACATTAATTTTTGCCTCTTACATGTATAGCTAACCAATGGTTATGATTGATGAAGGAATGTAATTCAGTCATGAATATGTGTTGATATTTTCCCAATTTTTAAAAATTTTGTGGGGACTATTAGTTCTTTTTCTAGCTTCTTTAATTTTTCATTTATTTTCATATGTATGTATACATATGAGTATAGATAGATACAGGCATATAAATATACATATATACACACATATTAAATGTATTTTAGGCCTTACATCTCAAAGTTTACTGTAGCTGCATATATACAAATTTTGTGTTGTACACTCATTTTCTAGTTTTTATTTGACTCTCAAATAGGTTGGCCTTAATTATTTCTTGATTACTAGAAAAAAATTATGTAGAGTCACTATTTTTTGGTCCAATAAACCTCTCCACATTCCCCAGCCTATATTTACCTATTCCAACATTTTTGAAGTGTATCCAGCAAAATATTTTAAGTTTTATTTCAATTAACAAATAAGTTAGGGAAGATATTATTAAACCAAGTTGAACAAATTTTCTTAAAGCAGTATTAATATGCTAATATATAGTAAATCTATAAAACAGAGAATAGGATATGGTATTTCCTAAAACTATTTGACCACATTTTTTTCTTTGCTAAAATATTAGAGTTCGCAGAACAATTTAGAGATAGTAACTGCTCTATAGCACTTGATGTCAATATCACAAATGCTACCTATAATTATCATTTAGCATTGTATTAGACAGGGTTCTTAACTGAAAATAATAGAAGTTGGTCTAAATACATTTAAGCTTAAAATACATTTATTAAAAGGAAAAGAGACCAAAGAATCTCCAAAAAAGCCAGAAAATCAACTAGAGGCTAGCACCAGAAACAAGACCCAGGTCACATCAGTGGCTGAGTGATTGATAAGTGACTGTTGATTTATTCTAGGGAGAGATGTCAGATGCTGGCTTACCAATAAAGGTGATGACAGAAATATGACACTGAAAACAGGGAGAGGTTCCATAATGAAAAATCTAAATTTTGAAAAAAACCCATAGCCTTTCTTTTTATATACCATGTATACTTCCCTACAGGATTCCTTTTCAGGAAATCTAACCAGGCCAAAAGAAAAGGCCCTGTAGCTAGAGTTTAAGAATATCCATTACAATGACCCAGTCAGGTCATCTCAGTGTGACATCCAATAATTGACAAGTTTCATCAAGGAAGTATTTTCTAATCAGTTTCTTACTACTTGAAAATTAAACATGAATGTTTAATTCATGTTTATTCATGAATGAGAGAGAAGGATCACCAAACTTAAGAAATGTATTGACAGGACTTCTGGTCAAGATGGAAACATTGTAAATATGGTACTTGAATCCTCTCACATCCACATCAAATTTACAACTAAACTACAGAACAACCATCATTCAGAACTACATGAAATCTAATCGAATAGAAGTCCTACAACTAGGGATTTAAAGAAGAAACCATGTCAAAACTGGGAGAAGAAGTGGAGATACAGAATGGAATGGTTTCACACCCATGTGTGGCTGTTAAAAATCAAGAGAGAGATCTCAGCTACAAAGGTACTCCCTTAGGAGCGAGGGGTCCCAACCAGGTCCCCCAGCACAGGGTTCCAGAGCCAGGAAGAGAAGTCCCATAACTTCTGACTATAAAAACCAGCAGGGAGTGCGGCTGAATGAGACAAAAGCTGCTGGAATACCAGGCAGTTCTTCTTAAAGGGCCCGCACAGACTTACTTGGATTCACTCCCTCTAAACTCCAGTGCTGGGGTAGCAGCTTGAAAGGTACCAGGAATGACATATGGGAAGGAGCTGAATTATCTGGCATCAGGGCAAGAGCTGGGGGGGACAGCTTTCTGCCAGACAGAAATGCTGGCAGAGGCCATTGTTTCTTTTATGAGACCCTCTCCCCATAGAGCTCGCAGGCAGGTGCCATATCTGAGTATTCATCAACCTGTCTTACAGTGTTCACCCCACCCAACTTGCAGGCCTACCCAAGCCATTTCCAGTGGCTTTTCCATACAAACTGCTTATCTCACATTCTGCTGCAGACTTCCCTAAAATCTCTCAAAGCTAACAAATTGCAAACAAGCAGCATCTGGCCTTGGCATGCCCCATACCTTCCATTAATGGCACCAGGCCTGGCACTAGATGCAGCTGGCCTTTGTTCTCATCTTGGCCTCTCCTGAGACCTCTAAGCCCAGCACAAGTACCAACCGTCTTCAGATCACTCCATAGCTCCTACCTAATGGTGCCAGGCAGGGCACAGGCAGTGGCTGACCTTGCATCTCCCAGGAGGCCCCAGAGCCCATTCACCCAGTGGACAGCTACAGACCACACCAGATTACAAGTCTTATCATCTCCACAAGTAACACGCTCAAGGGGCAGACTTGGTGAAGACAAATACCCAAGTAAAGCAAATCCTGGTCTAGAGATTGGCTTCTACATAGCAGCTACTTTGCTGCATCACAGCCGATAGGCCTGGGGGTCAATCCCTTCCAGTGATACCAACAGCAATCAACTATAACAAACTAGTGACACAGTTTACACAGAGGTGTTACTGGAGCAACCACTCAGGTAACTGAGGAGGCTGAGCCACTGGACCCTACAGGACACTTACTACACAAGACCACTATTCCAAGTCCAGGGGATGCAGCAACTCTATCTAACACATAGAAACAAGCAATCAAGTTTCAACTATAACAAACCAGTGCACACAGCCCACACAGAGGTGTCGCTGGAGTGCCAATATGAAAAACAGTACAGCAGTTCCTCAAAAGTTTAAAAATTATATGATCCTGTATCTCCACTTCTGGGTATATATTCAGAAGAACTGAAAGCAGGGTCTTGAGGAGATATTTGTACATTCAAGTTTGCAGCAACATTACTTACAATAGCTAAAATGTAGAGACAACCCAAACAACTAACAAGGGGTGAAGAGATTTAAAAAATGCAGTACGACGTGAATAGAAACTTGAGGACCTTGTGCCTGTGAAATAAGCCAGTCACAAGACATACTGTACGATTCCACTAATATGAGATATTAGAGCAGCCAAATTCATAGGAACCATAATAAAGCAGTTATTTTACAAAAACCCCATAAAGATGCCATTAAACTTATTAGATGGTATTAAATTGACTAATTTTAGGACTCATTCACCAAATATGAGAATTTATGTAAAATAATTCATTTTGAATTAATTTAAAATTATATATAAATTTCCTTAATATTTATGAATGAAATTTAATCAGCCATTAGCAACTCTGCATTTTGTAGGCCACTAAAAATCTCAATGACATCTATGATAATAAGTGAAAGTGTTGCATCTGCACAGTAATTTCAGTGCAGCAACATCTCAAGACAACTGGAATTGCCAGTTAGATGAAAAAAGCCTCAAGAAACCAGAAAGTTTGGAAAGAAAAATAGCTAAAATGACCAATGAAGCTTTCTCTAGGAAACAAGCTCAAATTTTGTGTGGAAGTCTTCAAGTCAAAATACCACCAATGTATGAAGTTTGATTTTTTTAATTTTAGAGAGGAAAAGGGAGAGGGAGAGGGGGAAACACTAACCTGTTGTTTCACATATGCATGCATTCATTGGTTGTTGATTCTTGTAGATGTCCTGACCAGGGATCAACCCACAGCCTTGGCGTATCAAAACAATGCTCAACCACCTGAGCTACCTGGCAAGGGCCTGATTTCGTGTCTTTGACAGGTTCCTTCCCCAGGACAGGGGCAACTTCCTTGGCTTTTTTTTTTTTTTTTTTGAAATCAGAAGAGATTCTAACTTTGATTTTGAAGGAGGCTATTTGTTTTCAAAGCTTCAGAGATAAAACTAAAGATTTTTGTGATTGTGCAGTACACAGGTGGGGCCCAAACAAGTAACTGTTGCATAGATTTAATTCATGTTCCTTGATTTGGGACAAAAACATTTATGTTTCTATGGGTTGAGATTCATAGCTTTTTTTTTTTTACAAACATTAAGTAGTCTGAATTATAAAATGTTTATAAATGATTTAATGGATTGAGACAGTATTTTCCATAAATGACTATTTTTAAAAGTGAATTGCTATTAAAATCCAACAAAAACTCATACAAAGCAAGTTACTGCCTTCAAAACTCAATTTTTAAATTATTTATTTATTTATCTTTAGAGGGGAAAGGAAGGAGAGAGGGAAAGAAATATCAATGTATGGTTGCCTCTCGAGTGTGTCCCTACTGGGAACTGGCCTGCAACCCAGGCATGTACCCTGACTGAGAATCGAACTGCAATCCTCTAGTTCACAGGCCTGCGCTCAATCCACTGAGCTACAGTAGCCAGGGCTCAAAACTCTTATTTTGATGGAAACATATTTTACAATTTGTACTAATACATAATTGAAACTAATTTCTTCAAAAATCTTACGAATTCACATTATAAAATAATTTCAAAGATAGTGAGAGCCAGAAATTATAACTATATCCTGAAAATTGATAATTTTCATTTCATAAACCATACATCTTCATCTGAATGCAAAGAAATCAAATATATTTTTACATATCACTAGAATCACAAATGTTCGGAAGCCCATATTCATTAGGCCTCAACACAAATTTAATAAAACAGTATATATATTGAGTACAAGAACAGATAAAAATTAGACAATCTAAATATCCATTAACTGGTAAACTGATATGTTGTCCTACTCACACAATAAAATATCACATAGTAATAAAAATTAATGAACTGTGGCTTCACTCATTTGCATGAATGGGTTTTCAAGTTTTTCATCAAAATGTGATGGAAACATACATACAATGGTTCTATTTATATAAAATTCAAAAAGAGGCAAACGAAGTAATGCAAAACTATAAATACAAACAAGGCAGTGATGAATAGAAATTCTAGGATAGTGGTACCTCTAGGCGAGAGAAGAGAATGTAATTTAAGAGGGGCCACAGTGAGTATCAAAGTTATACATAATGTTCTATTCTTAAGGAGAGGCCATGACCACATGTGTATTATTCATCCTTAAACATATACCTTGTACATAACCTGGAGATAATGAGTAAAACGTAGAGACCTGTATGAGACAACCCTTTTTGAAGATTATATGGAGAAGATATCTGGACATTGAGATTTTCTTTTGCTCTTATGCTTTTTTCAGATAGGAAAAGACGACATCTGAATGCCGTAGCAAAAAAGGTTCCATCAGAGAGAAGTTGAAGAAATGGGAAAGGACACAACTGATGAAGTAAGTTACTCGAATGCTACAAAGGACAGAGTCCAAGGCACTCCTGAAGAGGTCCGCCTCTAAAAGGAAGATGAATTTGACCTAATTTCAAAGTAGAATAGGAAAGGATAGAAACAGGTGCAGCAGACTTACTACATTTGGTGATGGGAAACCAAGGTATGTCATATCTGATGGCTTGTTCCTCCTCTTGAATGAGGCACTATCATTAACTGAGAGGGAAGGACAAGAGCTGGTTTTGGGAAAAAGTGCAAGTGTGTTAAGAGAACAAACTGACCACACATAAATGCAGGTGCTTTCTCAGACATTTCACCTTACCTATTTCCCTGGTCTCTGTCTAGAATACATTTCCTCCTCCTCTCAGAAAGTTTCCCAATGCTTCAAGACTCACCTCACGTTCTTTCCTCTGAAACCTATCCCATAGTAATATTTTCCTTAATTACAATACTTGAATGTATCACTGTTTCACTTATGGACTGTCTTGCATTAACTGCGTTGTACATGATTTGATTTTTAAGTGTTGTCTCCCTAACTACAGTTCTTGAGGGCAGAAACGACTTTTGTGCATCTGTCCCTCCCTCTTTCAGAAAGTGTATTCTTATGTATATATCGAACATTTAGATGTATTTTATAAATGTCAACTCCTGGGACAAAAATCCTTAAAAGCAAATCATAAAATAACTAAAAATGAACTTTGAAACCTCATTATTTTCTTACAAGTGCTCCTGGTTTTCAATTTTTGGTTTTAGAACTTACTTTTTAGAAGACAGAGAGCCAAGGTTAATACGTAATTGGTTTGCATTTTTAAAATTTTAAACAAAGTATTCATGCTCATTAAACTACTGGTTTTCCAAGTAACTTTTAATTTTTTTCATGGAGATGGTTCTCCTGGAAAATGAGGTAAAATATTATCAGCAATGACAAGTCATGTTAGGAATGCCATCTTGTGGCTGAGAGTAGTCCATTACACTAACATGTCCTTTCAATGACAATCTTCTTTTTTTCTTTTATTGAGAGAGAGAGAGAACTGATTTGTTGACCCACTTATTTATGCATTCATTGGTTGATACTTGTACGTCCCCTGACCAGGGATCAAACCTCAACCTTGGCATATTTGGATGACACTCTAACCAACTGAGCTACTTGGCCAGGGCTCAGTGATAATCTTTAATTCAGAAAAAAATAATCCAATAAATTCATAAATGTCTCATTAAAATGCAGTTACTACAAAGAATTAACATATGCATCAGTTGTGTATGGTTTTAGTTGTCAAAAAAGACCATGTTCATTGTAAACAGAGACAATTAATATACAGGAAAACTGCTACCTATAAACATACTTCTATTAAAACTACTCACACACTGAATTTTGAAAATTTATTCTCTTGAAATAATTTTATTTCTGAATCTTGATTTTCAAACTATATACTGTAACTATAAACATCCAAATGGGAGTGAAGGACAGAGTACTTATCTAATTTGGATGGTGTAGCATACACACAATTATTTGAACCCAAATGAATTCTAAATAAAGTTAAAAACACTGACTCAATTTTAATAGATGAGCTTACTGCTTCACACATACAAGTCAGCCATTTGAGTGGTAAATTATCTTTCTCATCAACAGAGAACCAGTAATAATTAGATGTAGTAGTAAGCAACTGTGCTTAAATATTTCAATTGCCAAACTGAATACCAGACATTTTGGTCCACCTAAAAGTGGGGGTAAGGAAGTAGAAACCGATATATCCAAACACAGCAGAACAGCACAAGGCTCCACGCACAATGCTTCCTTTTTGTCACTTCCAGGTTAATGGTTCACAGAGCATGTGCAAGGTCCAAAGTTCAGTTGTAGAGATTAGGCTATTGAACTTCCAAAAGATAACAATACAGACATAGGTATTTAAATTTAAAATGCTATTGTACTCCAAATCAACTTTTGTGATTTATTACTGCATGCTTATTACCAGAAACAAATATTTTACTCAGAAAACTTTTATATGAATTGATTTTGTATTAGTTTTTCCACATGACTCTTCAGGACATTCACATCAGCTGGGCAGACCTGGAACTCCATCTTCTCTTGCTGTTTTGTTCTCTCTAGTAAAATCTCGTGTGGTGGAGGCAAAGCATTGTATGAACTCAATAAATAAAGTTGGCTTGATGAAGTTTGGTTGATGTCTTGAATCTTTAAAGCCTGCATGACAGCAGGTGCAAACTTTGAGTAATGGGCTGTAGATGAGATGATCACTGGACAAGTCTTGTCTTGCATTCTGTCCGCAACCACTTTCGCAACAGCAGTGTGGGGGTCCAGAATATACCCTGAAGTATTGTAGGTGGAGTGAATAGCTGCTAGGCACTCCCCCTCAGAGCACCAATCAGCTACAAAATCCTGTTGAAGTTTCTCAACTAGAATCTTTTCTATCTGGAAGTGATGCTGCTCTTCTAATTGATTAAATAATTTTGTCATTAATTGTCCATCTTTATTAGCTATCAAGTGTAAGTGTCGTTCCAGGTTTGAAGATTTGAGAATATCTATTGCTGGTGAAAAGGTCTGTGCTAATTTTCTTTCCCTTAGATCATAATGTCCTGTTTTTATAAAATCAGTCAAAACGTGGTTCTGATTAGAGGCACAAATAAATTTCCGAATAGGAATCCCCATCATTTTGGCATACACTGCAGCTAAAATGTTACCAAAATTTCCTGTGGGAATACAGACATCCACTGGGCTTCCAAAAGAAATAAATCCTTGGCTAACAAGATCAAGATATGCAGAAGCATGATAAACTACTTGGGGAAGCAGTCGACCCCAGTTTATGGAATTAGCTGAACTCAGGATTGTTCCATATTCCACAGTAAGAAAGCCAGTAAAATTGGAATCTTTAAAAATTCTTTTTATAGCTGTCTGGCAAAAATCAAAATCTGACTTGACACCCACTGCCCATCCATTTTCTTTCTGACTACCAATTATTTGAGCTTTTTGAAAATCACTTATTCCATTCTCAGGGAAAAATGTGGCCACAGCTATTCTTTGTTTGTCATTCTCATTAAGATGACTAAAACCATTTAAGACAGCACTCCCTGTGTCTCCTGAAGTTGCTACAAGTATCATATAATTACAACTTGGTGGGATACAGTATGCAAAGAGATGAGGCATAAGCTGTAAAGATAAATCTTTAAATGATCCTGTTGGTCCATAAAACAACTCCAGGATGAACTGGTTGCCAGAAAGGTGCCTGACAGGGGCAATTTTTGAGCAGGTAAAGTTTTCCCCATAAGCACTTTCAATCATTTCTCCCAATCTGGCAGCAGGTACGTCAGCAGGATGTATACACTTTTCTAACAGTATTTGTGCTCTCTCTACATAGGTTGCTCCCACTAGGCTTTTCCATTCCCCAGAGTTTAATTTTGGAAATTCCTTCTCAGGAACAAAGAGTCCACCATCGCACGCTAACCCCTCAATCACAACTTCGCTAAAAAATTTTGTTGAAATCTTTTGTTCACAGTCTTTAGGCCAAATGTGTCTTGTTGAAATAAATGTTTCTGAGTCCACATCTTGATATCTTTTAACTGCATTAAGCACTTTGTCAGCTACCTTCTCTGGGGAAGCCCCACTTTCACAAAAAACCCGGGTATCATACCACTTCTTATAATACTGTCTTCTTAATTTAAGTAACTCTATCATAGATGTCCCAGAATTCTGACCTACAATCCTATCTATTTTCATTAATTTTAGACGGCTAACTATATCCGTTAGAGGTACATCCAAGTATACGACTATTCCATTTTTCTTCAAATGCCACATGCTAGCATCATGCATTGGATTGGACCCAGTAAGGGAAATTACACTTCCAGATGCAGAGAAGTTTAACACGGCTTTTCCTTCCTCTTCTAAAAATTGTTCATTACCAACATCCTGTAATTTTTCAGACACACTCATATTCCAGGTTTTTTCAAGGATATCATCATCCACATCTATGACACAACAACCTAATTTCTGACCTATTATTCTGCCTACTGTTGTTTTCCCAGCTCCAGGCGGTCCCATCAGGACAATATTTTTGTCTCCACCAAGAGAGTGGGTTGAGTGCCATGACTTCCTTGATTCTGCAAGCACAAAGGTTCTTGAAAGAAATAGCTGTACATGTTTATCCATGTTAACATGGATAACAGAAAAACATTTCTCAGTTATTTGTTTCAGATGCTGACATCGGTTAAAGTGGAGCATTCTCTTTTCAGTTTTCTGCCCAAGCCAACCGAAAAACTGGCTTTAGCCTTTTTCAAAACATAAAAACAAACAAACAAAAATTTGGTTACTAATTTCAAGATTTAAAATCCTTACAGGAATGAATATAACCATGCCCACAGTATATAAACTATTTTAAAACATTCCATATTTACGAGACACTTAAAAAGTATTTGAACCCAAATTCCCACATGATGCATATTATATTTTTTTAAATCTTTTCAAATTTCAAGCCATTGAATAATCAAAACTTTAATAATTTGTAACTATTAAGCAAAAGAATCTTTATTCAAAAAATGCTGTATAATAGATACTTTTTAAAAATATATGCTAAATAAAATTAGCATTTCTTTTACTAAAATGAAAATTGTTTCATGGTGTATAACCCATATGATTACTTGGAGTTGGAATGCTATTTATTTGCAGTTCGCAAACGCCGATTAATACTCTTTCTATTTAATTTCTCTCTAGTTATATGAATATGTTGGTAGTCTATCATGTTACTCATAAATTGCTTACATATAGTATTCACAACAGGAAACCAGAAAAAGGATTGCTTGTAACATGCTTAAATAACTCTCCGAAGTATTGGGCTAAGGTATGACATATTCTTTCTTATGTGACTTTTTTATGCATACTGTTAAGAATTATTCTTATATTTTTTCATATTGAAGACCTTAACAAAAAGCTAAAAGGAAAGGCATAACATGCAAATAATTAAGGAAAAGTGATCAGTGGCAAGGTCAAAGGCTACATATATATAACCTTATGTGCATGGAACCATCACTTAGGTCTCTGTACTATAAACATCATTGGTGGAAAGACTTAATTAAAATTCCAGGCTCCAAAGTGACAGCAATAAAACCTCAAGAATGTTACCAATGATAAGAGGAAAAAATTGTTCTGGCATCCAAAGCAGAGCTGTAATTCCTCACATGGGTCAAATCCCTGTTTTGGGAAATATACTCGCCATTATAACACAAATGTAGCATGCCAGACAAGTAAAAATTTTAGTCACATGCAGATGCAAGTTGATAACTTCTGCCAAATTTATTTAAATTGACTATGGTAACTTTATTGCCACACAGTGGGGCTTTTCAAATGTTCTGTGGTAGAACCAAAATGCAACTAAGCTATATTGAATGTTAGATGGTACATTTAAATATGTTCAATCATTTACTACTACAATTATCAATTCTATTTAAACTATGTTCTGTAATTAACCATTTTAAGCTAACACTGAATTTAACTTACAAGTTAAATTACAACTGAGAAGGAATACATTTCTTATTTGGTTTTCCAGCTTATACGTGCTGTGCTTAATTCTCAGTGACTTGTAAACATGATACACACGCACCGATCTTAGACGATGAGTTTGCTGAAGCTGAGGCAAAGTCAATCTTTGCAAAAGTGAAGTCTACAATGGAAAAAAATTCAAGTTAATCATAACTGCATGCAGTACCATAAAACTGTACACATAGACTAGTCTATTATTAAAAGTCCATCTGAAATATTTAAAGTGCAGAAAAATAATGATCGTTTCTGTCTGTTATTAAAAGATTAAAATACTGCTTTTTTCAACATGTGTGTCTTATTGTAGAAAAGAATTTTATTAAACAGTAGTGAAAAAATTTCTGTCATCAAGGAATATAAAAGATGATATGATCAAATAATAAAACATATAAAATTTCTCACATTACTTAAAATTTTAATGATTTAATGGGGGTTATACATAAATTTTAGCCACAATTCACAAATATGGAAGCTGTGAAAGTGAGGAACAACTGCATATCATTTTCATTTATGATGCAAAGCTATGTTATTAGACATTTTTCATTTATTTATATGTTAGTATGTTTTTCAGTATAAAGGTCACAAATAGGCAATTCTGGGATTTGCCAGATCCCACACAAATCTGGATTATTGCCAGAATTCAAGGAGAAGAAGTACAGTAATCACTTTTCAAATTGCTTTTTAATCATTTCTTAAGAATGCTAATAAAGTTACATTTTAAACCAGAAATACAGGCTAACTTTCAGCAATTTATTTACAGTGATGTTTCCCTAAGTTTACCACTAGATGAATGATAATCAACCAAAATCATGCTCAACATGTTATTAATTTTTAGTTTCAAAATGGTCCACAAGAATTTTTTGATTCCATTATAAAACCACTTATCTTTCAATTCCTCTGGGAAATTGTCAAAATCCTACTTAGTCAAAATGATTCAGCATTTTTCACCCATTTAAAATAAAACACAGCACTTCGAAAACTATTTCATGATGAGAAATGGCTATAGTTTAATGAACTTTTGGACATATTAATGCCGTGATTATGTTTGTCATTCTTTATTAATGCAATTTCTATTTAAATTTCTCAGAAGAATGACTAAACCTAGTCCACTGTAAGGAAAGATACTGAGGTTTTTTTTAAATTACTGCATTTTTACAGCATTGTTTTCCAAGAAGTAATTAAGAACAAACGAGACCACATTAATGACATAAGGAGGCAGGGGCAGGTAAAGCTCTGCCGCTTCTCACTACTCAGCAAACATCCTCTAAACAAGCTCCTATTTCCACAGAAATTGTGAGGTGGAGAGTGTGAAAGGACCACATACTCTGAAGCCATGTTGTAATCACAGGGATCTTACAATCAAAAGCATATTTTTACAAGTTCACCACTCACTGTTGCCTTAACCTTAGATCAAAGCTGACTAAGCATTTCCTGTTGTTTCTTTGTGCTGTTAGATATCCCCTTAATGCTCTTGAATATTTAATTCAATACTTTTAAAGTATACTTTTCCAATTTATAACTTAGGAAAATATTTTAAAGTACATCTGTCTTTATAAAGGGTTTATATTCCTCCCAACTGTCTCATTTGTATTCACAACTACACCCATTTTATTCATCTAACTAGATTAAAATAATCTTCAGCAAAACAAACAAACAAACAAAACCCAAATGTATGTACAACCATTTATATCAGGAGTCTGTGTCAAATACAACCCACATGCCAAATCTGGTCCACTGCTCATTTGTAAATTTAAATTAAGTTTCAGAGAATACAACTTTGCTTTCATTTGTTCATTTGTTTAGCACTGTCTTTGGCTGCTGATGAGCTACAATGGTATCATTCAGTAGTTGCAACAGAAACCAACTGGCCTGCAAAAGCCTAAATATTTATTAACTAGCCCTTTACAGAGTAAGTATATGACCTCTTATGGATCCTGTGGACATACTGGACACAGGCATTTCCTTGAACAATATTGCCACACTGAAGGCATTATAGTAATTAGAAATTCATTCTTTGTAAACATACTTTCAAAAAATAAACAGAATTACAGACCAAGTATCTAAGGAAAAAAGTTCCTTTCCAAACTATTTAACAACTTCCACAATAACTGTAAACTAAATATCTTATAGTGAGATCAAATTCTGTTCAGTAATTTTAAAACCACAATAAATATGACATCCATGAAAATACTGTATTCAGAACCACTACAAAGTTAAGACTAAGGCCAGTCAGTACTTACTAACTGAAGAAATGTTTTTCTTTGCCCTTACTGGCTCCTAAATGAACTGATTAGCAGAAATAGTCTTAAAGTGTTCCTTCTAATTAGAAAATTTGTAAGTTATTGCCAATGACTATCCATTTAGCTAATGGTATTACCATTCTGAGTACTCAGTTCAAATCTCAGTATGTAGAGAGAAAAGAATTGGAACAAAAAACCCAAACAAAAAAAAAATTAAAAGGGGAAACAAAAAGGTCAAAGTGGCATATACACGTTTTGAAAAATAAAAAATCCGATGTGGAGAATAGGGGAATCATCCCCAAGGTGTCACCCATCTGAAATAAAATATTTGTTCAACGCCTGGGATAAAAATTAACATCAACTGGCTAAGAAAATACTACATTAATACTTATCTAATGAAATTCACTGATTCCCAAATGATAAGAACTCAGACAATCAGCAAAGCCTTTTAAGTAGGAACTAAAAAATTAAGACACCATATGCTTTTAATCCCCCCACTGAGTATACTGGCAGTCAGACGACCGAAACTGGTGTTCTCTCCCATCTTCGAGCATCTTTATTGTCTTTGGAACTGACACTTGTAAGGTCAGTTCAGAACCATCTATCTTCCTTCCTGAATTACATTGCCAAAATGTCTTTTAGGAATTCGGAAGTCAAAGCTTTTAAAAAGTTTCTCTCGGGAGTCATACGTGTACAAATACGTTCATGTAAGACCAAATGGATTGAGAACGGAATAAAACTGCCTCTCCTAAAGATAAATTTTCAGACACACACACACGCACAAGCACACACACATACACACACGTGTGAGCAAAAACTAAAGGGCCCATTTAAACGGCTTCCTCTGATTTAGGCTACTTGTTTAAAAAAAAAAAGCCCACACATAGGTGGAGAAAGATCTAACAGGAAGGGCCGGATCAAGAGGGAAACAGGATGGAAAGCAGATGTTAGGGTGCAGAAGCAATGGCAGAAGCCAGGACGCGACAGGTGGATGGCGGGACGTGGGCGCACAGGGAGCTCAGGCCAGCCGAGGCCAGAAGCAGAAGTGAGCTGAGATGACAACAAGGGAACGGAAAGGGGAAGGAACTAGGTGGGTAAGGCATGCGATGGGAACGGACTAACGTCTATAACCTCCCTTTATTTTTCCTCATATAACTCACCAAAAAAAAAAATGACACTGAGAAGACGGGGATAAGTAACGGAAATGGGAGGGAGTACCCAGGAGCTGCCAGTGTCCCCTCGGTAACGAACCCCACACCTACGGCTCTCCCCACGCACGACAGCAGCACAGGCCCAGGTGCTCGCTAGCCTGCTCCAAACCTGCCCCGCCGCCCCTGCGACTGCGCCGGTGCGGACTCGCGCTTCCGCGCGCTACACCCGAGGCCAAAAGTGCTGGGCCTGGCACGTGACTCTCGTCGGGCGCTCCACCCACGGGGCCGCCCAGCTCCCTGGGTCCCTCCCCTTCCTCCTCCAGCTCCAGTTGTGGGCCTGCGTCGGCGTGGCCAGATCCGCTTGCTCCGCCCCTGCCGTTTTTGGGACGTGCAACGAAGAGCGTTGTTGTGACGTTAGGTTCCCGATTCGTTTCTCGTGCGTTTGGGATGGTTTTTCTCTCCAAATATAGAGACAGAAAGAGCAACATTTTTCAGAGGATGCCTTTTTTCACTCCATTACTGCCAGAGGCACATATAAACAGTGGTCTCCATTGAGCTTTCCCGGCAAAAGAATGAGCTGCGGTGACGGAAAAGAGGAAACGTAGCTTGCTGTGCTTCCTCCCCCGCTTTCTCGTTGCCTAGTAACTGTTTCCAAGGCAAGCTCGCGGCTAACAACGCTAAGCAACTCCAAGAGGACTAGGGTATATTCCCAATAGAGGGCCGCTAGTAAGAGGTCAAAAGGGAATTGCGTGAAAAAAATAAATCTTAGTTACTTGAGAAGGCAAGAGAGTAGGAAAGGAAAGGGGAAGCAGTGAAGAACGGGACAGAGATACTGATACTCTGAGAAAAAATTTGAGTAGTTTTGAGGCGTCATTTGGTGGCCATGGATTCAACATGCTCTTCTGAGAGCATTTATAACCTCATACCCAGTGACTGGAAGGAGCCTCCCCAGCCTCCTCGGTATGTAGGTAATATAGGACTATCGCTTGAATGAAGAATGGGGAATGATTGTTCTATTTCAGGATTAACAAAGCATCAGAGGACTTTTAAAAAGAAGTTAAAAATAGATTCAGCCTTGGATAATAACTTCGTAAATAAAAGTCTGCAAAATTAGATATTTAGTTTCTCGGAATTCAGAAAGGGCAATCCAGTGCTGCTAGAGGGCCATTTTGTGTTAGTCTCCTGTAATATGGTATGTAATTGTTTTGTAATTTATTTGATTTGTTCGCACATGATGTGGTATGTAACATTTGAAATTTATGTGGTATATGGGAAATTTCTTGTTGAAAAGAAAAAAATCACAATTTTATCCTGTGTTAGGAGTTTGTTGTTTTAGGAGTTGTTTTATTTCTGACTGCTTTCTTCCTAAAGGGCTAGTACTCATTTCCCCCTATCATTTCCCCCTATCAATTTGTTTCTGATCCTCAATTTTTATTATTTATTACTTAGTAATAGTTTTAGATAGAGAAACATCAGTTTGTTGTTCCACTTACATTCATTGGTTGATTCTTGTGTGTGCCTCCACGGGGAATTGAACCCAAAACCTTGGCATATCTGGACGACACTCTACCAACTGAGCTACCCAGCCTGTGCAGAGCCTCAGTATTTTGCTCAGTGAAACAAACAAAAACAGACAAGATAGTTTCTAAGGTCTCTTATGGGTCTAATAGTGAGATGGAAGGAAGAGTGGATAGAGAACCAAAAATATGTAATTGATTTAAAATGTGTACATAGGTGATAGGGGCTTTTAAGTTCTCCAAATTTCAAAAAGATCATCAAAAATACATTTCATTTACTCTCATGTGTAGGGACTGAGGATTTCTTTAAGTCAGTAAAAAGAAAAGAAGGTAAGTAGTGAAGAAAATCTCATTCCTCCTAGGACTTTGCTGTCATTTACCTTTCGCCTTTTCCTGATTCAAGTCAAAACCACATTAAAAGCATTAGGCTAAGGAAAAATAAAAAGGAGGCTACAACTAATTGGTTTTGGTAATTAATTAATTATGAATTAATTGTTTGTTTTCTGATCTGTAAAACTAAATAATCTTTATGGCTTCTTTCATATCTAATGGTCAGTTGTTTTTGTTGATAATTACCCGGCATGGGTAACATCTTCAATAAGTGAGCACACCCTTCCTTTTAAGCCTGAGTATCTTAGTTTTAATCAGAGCAGTACCTGCATTGTTTTCCATTCACTTCTCAAAATCTAGTAGATATTGGAAAGGGGAATATAAAGAAGATATGCTACAGTTGCAGAGTTTATGAGCAGTGTTCAAACTATTACTGAATGGACTTTTGGTTCAAAATTCCTGTATATTGTACAACATAAAGCTTCTCCTCTCTGTAACCTACTGGTAGATTGTCTTTTCCTTAGAGTACTGAATTTGAATGGTAAAATATTTTGTTAGATAGTTGTTCTGTCAATGGTAAATTAAAAAAGCTTTAGTATGCATCTAGGTGATTTTTTTCAAGAAGTTTTATAGGAACAGTCTTTTTCATTTGACAAACATTAACTGAGCCCCTATGATGTGTATAATATTGTTCTTGGAAAATATAATACTGTTCTTGGGGAATGTTGGAGAGACAACGCAGACTCCTTAGTTTACTCTGAAGGAATATGGTGCTACAGGACTCTCTCTGTTAATGAGTCAGCCCACAACCACTAATTTATAAAAACAGAACATAATTACACATTTAACCAATACTTTCTTACCACACTAACACAAATTTATCCTGACTCAATCCCCTGAATGATAGTAAGAATTAGTCATAAGAAATATATTAAGATACAAGGCTTACTTGTATTTGCAGCTTCAGGAAAGCTCACTATAGGCCCTGGCTGGATAGCTCAGTTAATTAGAACATTGTCCTGACACACACGGTTGCAAGTTCAATCCCTAGTCAAGGCACATATAAGAATCACCCATGAGTGTATAAATAAGTGGAACAGCAAATTGATGTTTCCTTCTCCCCCTTTCCTCTCTCTTTACAAAATCAAATTTTTGAAAAAAGCTCACTGTAAGAACTCAGCTTTTTATAAGACTGGCAAGATGATTGTCCAGCTTTCATAAAGAATGGGATTTTTTTTAAATAAAAAATTGGCTCTACTGTGATATCCCATACCTCAGAGTTTGGTTCCCTTGGAAAACAAAAATAAAAACATTAAAACATTGATTAAAATAAAACCATATATTACTGAAGGCCTTAATGAGAAATGTAGATCCTAAATGAGACAGATGTATGTTACCAAATAGATATTATGTAACCAAAGTAAGGTGAAGGACAACCTTTTCCAGGTGAACCAAAAGTGGGACTTAAGAGATAAAAGTGTTAAAGTCAATGGGAAATGAATCAATTTCAAAATTTCAGTTACTCATGATGTGTGAAGTGGTTTCCAAGATCTTTGCCAAATTTGTGACTCTTCTATTGATAACTCCAGCAACTTGACATCTCTGATCATTCTCTCTTTCCCTGTTGTTTAAGGTAATATTCCACATTTGGTCTGAATAGCCATAGGGTGATGATCTACTTTTCTTGATACACAATACTTATATTGATGCATCCATTAGCATTTTGACAGTCATGTTCTTTCTACCATTGTCTCACATTGAAATTTCCACATGAATTATGATTGATTGGTCCCTCCTATCCTACAGTTGTGTAGCTGATTCTTTTTTATCGAAACTCATCATTAATCTATGGAGAGAGTTTTGAATTTTTAATCTTTCACACACTCTCTTAATCATCACTCCCAGCTTTGTGTCATTTGTAAATCCAATGTCTTTTATATCTCCATCAATCATCAAACAAGGCAAGTACAATACTTTGCACTTTAGTAGGCTACTAGATATTTTTTTCTAGGTAGACAGCAATAATGGACAGCATCCATAAATCAGTTCATACTTCTCTACCTTATCAGTAAGGATTTGATAAGAGGCTGTACTAAAGTCAAGATATATATTATTATGTCTCAGGTATTTTCCTGATTTATGAGTCCAATTATCTTATATTTTTTTTAAAAATGATCTTCATTTCAGTGACCTAAAATTTCAAAAAGCTCATGCAATCATTGCTGCTCCACAAATTTTTAGATGCTCTTTGAAATTGACATCAAGCTCACTTGCATAAAGTTTTTGGATGCATGCTTTTTGAACATGGGAATATTTAACGCCATAAGCAATCAGTAGTCATTTCTATTTTATGCCTTCAGGGTTTTCTTTGGGGTAATGTTGACATGTAGTCAGAATTTCATTTTCAGAACTTCTCATTCATCTTGGACTACCCTTTATTTTGATATATATTTATGTATATATTATATATATATATATATATAATATATACATACCCATACATTTTCCGAATGATTGTAACATCTTCTTGTTTAAAATCTGATTATTTATCTGAGATCTTGATTATTATGAAATCTTATCTGACATAGAAATCTTCTCCTGAGGTTCTTACCTACTTTACTGACTAATTACAGCCGATAATTCAATTGGAAAAAGCAGTAACACTTTTAAATGAACTTATATTCAAAGTCAAGAATATTCCATCTTTGTTTTTAGCATAATGAAATTTTATGCTAAAATTCCCATTGCTGCAATATATGACCTTGGACAGTTTTATGATTAGTGCTAGAAGTCGTTATTCCAATTTTTCATCTGGCTATCCAGTCTCCACAGACCTATATAATAATAACACTTCTCTTCATCTCTTGAGTTATTTTTACCCAAGTTCTCTTCTCACACTTACATGTTTTCATTCCAGACATAAACCTCACAGTTCACATAGATTTTAAAATCACCAGAAAAAGCAAACATACAACTTAAGATGTGCTATAATTAATATATTCACTTAAAAAGTGCAGAAAAATTGAAGGTCTGGGGAACTAGAAATAGAGGGATAATGAGAAAAGGTACTATTTTTTCTTCAGACGTATGAATGAAGGTAAGGGCATTCACAAGCAGGATTTTTGTCAGGAAGGAGAACTGCAGCTTCCATCTGCATTTACTGACTTAATGTTTGTTCATTGTGGGTTATTACTTCTCATTTGGGTTTCTATAGGTTATGTGTAACATGGTATATTAACACATCTCTCTGGCATTTCACATATACTTTTTTTTAATATTAAATTTTATTTAGTTACTTTTCAAGTACATTTTTTTATTTATCTATTTCTCCCATCCCACCCCACCCCCCCGCCCGGTCTCCCCCCTCCCTCCCATTCCCCCCCCCAGTCCTCATCCCTGTGTCTTTCATACTTGTTCCTCAAAATCCCTCCCCCTTTTTCCCCTTAAGTTCCCTTCCCTCTTCCCTCTGGTCGCTGCCCACTTGTTCTCTATTTCAGTGTCTTTGTTTTTATTCTGCTTGCTTGTTTGTTTTATTCTTCAGCTTCCTGTCAAAGGTGAGATCATATGGTATTTGTCCTTCAATGCCTGGCCTATTTCACTCAGCATAATGCTTTCCAGTTCTATGCTTTCCAGTTCTATCCATGTTGTTGCAAAAGGTAGTAGCTCCTTTCTCTCTGCTGCATAGAATTCCATTGTGTATATGTACCACAATTTTTTGATCCATTCGTTTACTGATGGGCACCTAGGTTGCTTCCAACTCTTGGCTATTGTAAATTGTGCTGCTATGAACATTGTGGTGCATAGGTTCTTTGAAATTGATGTTTTAGGATTCTTGGGGTATAATCCTAGCAGTGGAATTGCTGGGTCAAAAGGCAGGTCAATTTTTATTTTTCTGAGAAAATTCCATACTGTTTTCCATAATGGTTGTACCAGTCTGCAATCCCACCAACAGTGAACTAAGGTCCCCTTTTCCCCACACCCTCTCCAACATTTGTTGTTTGTTGCTTTGTCTATTATAGCCATCCTGACTGGTGTAAAGTGGTATCTCATCGTGGTTTTAATTTGCATCTCTCTGATAGCTAACGATATTGAGCATCTCTTCATGTGTCTCTGGATATTCTGTATGTCCTCTTTAGAGAAGTGTCTGTTCAAGTCCTTTTCCCATTTTTTGCATTTCACATATACTTTTAAATGTTGAGGAGAAAATATGCCAAAAATATTTCTTAAAATTAATTTTCAGGGAAATTTATGAATAAGTGAACTTTTATGAGTGCTAGATTTATTTTTTAAAGGTTATTTCATTCCAGAACAAGGTTCAATATCTTAAGCATAGTATGTATACATCGGAGTATAAGAATCTGTTTGTTACAAGTCAGGAAATTATGTCTATCTCTGTCTCTTGTGATAACCATTTATATACCATGACACAGCATTTTTAGAGAATAAGACTTTTCTGCTAGCATATAAGTAAGATGAAGTAAAAGGTCAAACAGTTCTTTTTAATATAAGCAAGAGGAGTATCCAATAATGATAATAACAAGAAGAATACTGATAAAAATTATAATCTGTTCAATGCATTAGTGTTTACAACGTGCCAGGAACACAGTGTGATTGTATTTTACTATTATTCTATTTAATTTTCACACGAACCCTATGAGATTAGTAGTATTAGCTCAGTTTTATGGAAGGGGAACTCAGGTCCAGAACATTGAGGCAGCTAGGATGAGCAAGAGCTCAGACTGAATTATACGCCTGACACTAAAGCACATAACTTTAACCAGTTTGCACACTGCCTTTTAACCTGAGTAACTAATTAAAACCAACCTTAAAAGTACCTGATTTTTTTTTAGCAGTTAACCAGATGCCCATCTAACCCATTAGGGGAAATGATCTCAATCAAGCATTATCAAACTGTTGCAACTTTAGGTCAGTATTTTTCTGTGTGCTCTTTAAAATGTGTATCGAGAGACTTGATATGACTTCCTATATGGTGATTATTGGCAATAAAATATATGCAAGTATGGTGTGTTTATTGAAGATTACCATTTTAGTTTTAAAATCATTAATCTATAGCTAACATCTGATTAAAAGTACACTGTATGGCCAGTTCTCTAATGAGAACTAAAGGTCATTTCCTAGACCTTTATAATAAAGCTATATTATCCAGAAAATGAATAAAATGTAGTTACTGGAAAGAAAATATTAGTATATGGAAAAACAACACATTATATTATGTTTTACAAATTAAGTTATAATTGATACATAAATAGAAATACAGAAAACAAAAAACAAAATTAATCCTGGGAAATGAATTGAGAATACAGAAGGAACCTAGATTTTTATTCATTTTTAAAATTAAGATATCATTAACATTGTATTAGTTTCATTTAAATTTTATTTTTTATAATTAGAAAAATAAATTATCATTCATATAGAATAGAATATCTTGTTTTCTATAACAGATGGGCTAGCTTTGAGCTCACACAAAATAATGTATTGAATTACAAGATTGCAAATTAAAAGGTGGTGAAAGTATACACATTTCTTTTTTATCTGAAAGAAATATTTTATTAATCAAAAGATCATATCTGCCATTTCCAACTTTCAAGGGAGTTTTAAGGCATTGGTTTGGATTGAACGTTATTTCCTGATGGTATCTAATGACTTTTTCGATATGGACCATTATTGATTCCTAGCCATTGAGTTCAAGATTGATGAAAGGCCCTTAAAAGCAAGAAACAATTTTAGTTTCTTTAAACAAACTTATCCACATAAGTATGAAGAAAATACAAGTTGTTTAAAGTGGTTTAGCTGAACTTCTGCTTCCAATCAAGGATGGAATTTAACCTTTAAAAACTTTTATTATATATATATATATATATATATATATATATATATATATATATATATATATATATATATAAACAATGGTTTTCAGACACTGGGCAATAGGCAGCATAGAGAAGTCATCCCTAAGATAAGGAAAACAAGCCCTACAATTGCCTCAGCATGCTCTCTGGAGGTAATTTATAGGCCAAAGCCCAAAGAAGAGGAATTTAAACAAAACCTAGCAGTTTTCTTGCATTAAAGAGACAGAGTTTAGAGTTCAGGAAGGTCAAGACAGGCATGTAGAGTTCACAGCACACATCACAGGGAGAGGTGAGAACTGCATAGGTTGGCAGGGTGGAGGGGGGAGATGCAAGAGGATTTCCCCGAAGTCATTGGTTAACAGTACATGTCTGTGATGAAACTACTGAAGCCAGAGAATTAAGCAACGGAAGGCAGCAGAGCCAAATAAAGTTCATATCCCCACCAGTGAGGGTGGGAACACCTAAGACACAGGGCACTGAGTAGTACACTGAGAAGTATATTGCCTGAGTAGTGGAGCCAAATTAGAATTAGACTAAAGCTCTTCTGGACCCAGAAATACAATACGTAACAGAGAAAAATCAGTCAATACAGACAAAGAATTGACATCAATGAGAGCACTAATAAACAAGGATATGAAAACCACCACTTTAAATATTCATGTATTCAAAAAAAGTTGAGGAGGAAAACAAGCAAAATACAGAGAGAAGTAGAAAAAATTTTAAAGACCCAAATTTAATTTTTTACTTTTTAATCCTCACTCAAGGATATATATGAGGTCTGAAAGTGTCAAGAAAGTGTCCAGCCATGTAATATGAAAAATAGAGACATTCGTTGAAGAATATACAAGAAACATTGTACGCAGGGCCATGATACCTCAGTCCCCTTCAAAGTAGGCACCTTGGAACTTCATACAGTTCTTCCAATCGCCATCAGCTGCTCTGTCATATTTTCCTTAATCTTATTGATGGTCTGAAATCCCTTTCCTTTCAAAGGTGATTTTGGTTTTGGGAAAAGAAAGAAGTCACAGGGCATCAAATCTGAGCTGTAGAGAGGCAGAGTCACCTGGGTGATTTGACACATTGCTAGAAAACTTTGCACCAGGCATGATGCATGAGTGGATGGGTTGTTGTGATGAAGCTCCCAATCACCAGTTGCCCGTAGCTGTGGCCTTCTGAATTATCTGAATAATTTCTGTGGGGGAATGTTCAAGCTTAATGCAAAATTGGATGCAGTTTCATTGCTCCACTCACTCAGTCATTTTGAATGGAATGGCTACACAGTACACGTGCTCACTCAGTGGTGTCTATAGGCCCCACTGACTAGTAGAGTGAAGTCATCATTGTTTACACATGTGTATTCCAGTCCACTCTCCTTGGCTTCCAGGTTATACTGATGTCATGCAAACCATCCTCATTATATTAACAATGCCTAGACTTTTCCCAGACAACTCATATATTATTTATGAGTTTTTAATTTTTAATCCTCACCCTCACCCAAGGACATTTTTCATTGCTTTTAGAGTGAGAGGAAGGGGGAAAGGGAGAGAGAGAAAAAACATCAGTGTGAGAGATACTCCAGTTGGTGGCTTTCTCACATGCATCACAACACGGGATAGAACCCACAACCTGGGTACGTTCTCTCACCAAGAATCAAACCCATGACCTCCACCAGCCGGGGCAGGATATTTTTAAAAGAATTTCTTTTTTATTGTGTTTTTCCATTACCTTTATTCCCCTCATACCTTCTATCACTGCCAACCACCCACCCTTCTACCCCCCCAATAACCACACTGTTGTTGCGTCCATGAATTCTTTTTATTTTTTGCCCAGTCTCTCCACCCCCCCCAAACTCCTCCCCTCCCATAGAGCTGTCAGCCTGATCTCTACCTATGAGTCTGTTTGTATTTTGCTTGTTAGTTCAGTTTCTTCCTTAGATTCCACATATGAGTATAATCATATGGCATTTGTCTTTCTCTGATTGGCTTATTTCACTTAACATAATGTTCTCCAGGTCCATCCATGCTGTTGCAAAGGGTAAAATTTCTTTTTTTTTTTTATAGCTGAACGGTATTCCGTTGTGTGAATGTACAATACCTGTTTTATCCATTCATCTACTGATGGACCACTTTGGCTGCTTCCAAATCTTGGTGATTATAAATAATGCCCCAATGACTATAGGGGTACATATATTCTTTCAAATTAGTGTTTTGAGTTTGTTTCTTCAGATAAATTCCCAGAAGTGGGATCATTGGGTCATAAGGCAGTTCCATTTTTAATTTTTAAATTATATTTTATTGATCATGCTATTACAGTTATCTTGATTTTTCCCCATTTGCCACCCTCCACCCAGCACCCCCTCGGGTGATCTCTCCACCATTGTTCCTGCCCGTGGGTCATTTGTATAAGTTCTTTAGCTATGCTATTTCTTTGACTGCACTTTAATCCCCATGGCTATTCTGTAACTACCTATTTGTACTTCTTAATCCCCTCACCTCATCACCTATTCCCCTATAACCACCTCCCATCTGGCAACCATCAAAACTCTCTGTATTCATGATTCTGTCTCTGTTCTTGTTTGCTTAGTTTGTTTTTTAAATTCAATTGTTGATCAATACGTGTTTTATTGTTCATAGTTTTGATTTTTTTCTTAAATCCCTTTAACATTTATAAAATAATGGTTTGGTGATGATGAACTCCTTTAGTTTTTTTCTTGTCTTGGAAGCTCTCTATCTGGCCTTGGATTCTAAATGATAGCTTTGCTGGGCAGAGCAATTTTGACTGTAGATCCCTGCTTTTCATGGCTTTGTGTTTGTTTCTATGTATTAGGTAGAGTTGCTTTGATTCCATGTCTTGGTAGTGTAGGCTAATGTAGTAGGTGTCCTGTAGGGTCCAGTGGCACAACCTCCCATATCACCCTAACTGGGTACATGAGGTGCACACTTCATATGGGCCATGATTATTGGCAGATTAATGGGAGGGATTTACCCAGGCTAGTCAGCTGCAAGGATTGGCTGTGACTACTTACCACCAACCTGTACCCTCCATGGAGGATCAGCTGTGCAGAGGCAGGGTGGTGGTGCTCTGATGTGGTCTGTAGCTGTCAGCTCAGTGCACTGGCCCTGGGGTTTCCCAGGTGGTGGAGGCCAAGGTCATCCCCCACCCGTGTTTTGCCTGGAACCACCCTGCCTGAGCTATAAAGCAATCTGAGATGGCTGCTACTTGTGCTGGAGTTGGAGATTCCCAGGTGAAGCCTAGCTATGAATCTAGCTTGGCTGCTGCTAGTGCCAGACCTGAGGGTCACTGAGGCCAGCTGTTGCTTGTTTGATAGGATTTAGGAAGTTGTGAAGAATAAGCCAAGACTCGCCATTCATATGAAAAAGCAGCTTAGGTGGGCCAATAAATTGTGTGGGGCAGAGTCTCTGGGGATTTTGAAGAAGGGTCAAACAGTGTTAGCCAGGTTGATGGAGTCACAAATATGGTATCAACTTCTCGGTTCTGTGGGGGTTGGGAACCCAGAAAAGGGACAATGACCTCTGCTCACCTAGATACCAGACACTTCAGTTCCACCTTTATGCCACTGGTGCCTTTCAAACTGCTACTCTACTGCTGGAGCTCAGAGGAAATGAGTCTGAGTAGGTGAGTCCATGGGCAGGTTCTTTAAGGGGAACTGCTTGGGGCTCCAGAAGTTTCTTCCACAAAATCAATCCCTGCTGGTATTGAAGCCAGAAATTGTGGGGACTTATCTTTCTGGCACTGGAACTCTGGGCTGTGGGGCCTGGTGTGGGGTTGGGACTCCTCGGTCCCAAGATAACTCTCCCAAATTTTTATCCACTGAAAGTGGGTGAGCCCATACTGTGTCTGCACCCCTCCTACCAGTCTGGATGGATATGGTTTCTTTAACTCCATAGTTGTCAGACTTCCATACAACTCTATTTTTGATGGCTCTGAGTGATGGTTGTTCTATATTTTACTTGTAATTTTGATGTGGTTGTGTGAAGAGGTGAGCCATATCTGCCTACATCGTCATCTTGACCAGAAGTGCCATTTTTAGTTTTTTGAGGAAACTCTATACAGTTTTCCACAGTGGCTGCATGAATCTGCATTCCCACCAACAGTGCAGAAGGGTTCCTCTTTCTCCACACCCTCACCAGCACTTGTTGTTTGTTGATCTATTGATGTAGACATTCAGAAAGGTATGAATTGATATCCTACTGTGGTTTTAATTTGCAATTCTCTGTTAATTAGTGACATTGAACATCTTATCATATTTCCATTGGCCATTTGTATGTCCTCTTTAGAGAAGTGTCTCTTCAAGTCTTTTGCCCATTTTTTAATTCAGTTGTTTGCTTTTATGGTATTGAGTTGTACAAGATGGTTGAAATTTTGGATATTAACCTCTTATCAGATGTATTAGTGAATATGTTCTCCTATTCTGTGGGTTGTCTTTTCATTTTATTGATGGCTTCCTTTGACATGCAAAATATTTTAGTTTGACGCAGTCCCATTTGTTTTTTTTTTTCTTTTGTTTCCATTGCCTAAGGAGGTATATCAGAAAAATATAGCTATGAGCAATGTCGAAGATTTTACTGCCTATGCTTTATTTTGTGATTTTTATGGTTTTGGGCCTAACATTGAAGTGTTTGATCCATTTTGAATTTATTCTTGAGTGTGGTGTAAGAAGATGGTCTAGTTTCATTTTTCTGCACATATCTGTCCAATTTTCCCAACACCATTTATTGAATAAACTATCTTTAGCCAATTGTATGTTTTTGCCTCCTCTTATTGACTGTAGAGGCATGTGCTTGATTCTGGGCTCTCTATTCTGTTCCATTGATCTATGTGTCTGTTTTTATGCCAGTACCCCAAGCTGTTTTGATTTCTATGGCTTTGTAGTATAGTTTGATAGTAGGTAGCATGATTTCTCCAACTTTGTTCTCTCTCAAGATCACTGTTGCTATTCAGGGTTGTTTGTGGTTCCATATAAACTTTTGGAATATTTTTTTAGCTCTATGAAATATGTCATTCCTTGAATGCAAGGAATATGCATTCCTTGCAGGAATTGCATTGAATCCATAATGGTTTGGGTAGTATGGACATTTTAATGATGTTAGTTCTTCCTGTCCATGAGTACAGTATGTGCTTCCACTTATTTGTATCTTCTTTAATTTCTTCAATATCTTATACTTGTCCAAGTACAGGTCTTTTACATCCCTGGTTAAATTAATTCCTAGATATTTTATTGTTTTTGAAGCAATTGTGAATAGGATTGTATTCTTAATTTCCTTATCATATAAAAATGCCTCTGATTTCTGTATATTAATTTTGTATCCTGCTAGTTTGCTGAATTCACTTATCAGTTCTGGCAGTTTAATGTAATCTTTGGGGTTCTCTCTGTATAGTATCATATCATCTGCAAATAAAGACAGTTTTACATCTTCTTTTCCAATTTGGATGCCTTTTATTCTTGTTTGATTGCTGTGGCTAGGCCTTCCAGGACTATGTTGAATAAGAGAGGTGGAAGTGGACATCCTTATCTGGTTTCTGATCTTAAGGGGAATGCTTGTAGTTTTTGCCTATTGACTATAATGCTGGCAGTGGGTTTGTCATATATGGCCTTTATTATGTCGAGTTATGTTTCCTCTAGTCTTTTTTTAAGATTTAATTTATTTATTTTAGGCAGAGGGGAAGAGAGGGAGAAAGGAAGAGAAACATCAATGTGTGGTTGCCTGTCATGCAGCCCCCACAGGGGACCTGACCTGTCCTGCAACCCAGGCATGTGCACTGACTGGGAATCAAACTGGCAACCTTTGGGCTCACAGGCCCATGCTCAATCTACTGAGCCACATCAGCCAGGACTGTTCCCTCTATTCTCAATTTGCTGAGAGTTTTTATCATAGATGGGTGCTAGATTTTATCACGTTTTCTCTGCATCTGTAGATATGATCATGTGGTTTTCAGCCTTCATTTTATTTATGTAGTATATCATATTTATTGATTTCCAAATATTATACCAACCTTGCATTCCCAAAATAAATCCCACTTGATCGTGGTGTATGATATTTTTGATGTTTTGCTGTATTCAGTTTACTAATACTTTGTTGAGGATTTTAGCATTAATGTTCATCAGAAATTTGGCCTATAATTTTCTCTCTTTATAGAATCTTCATCTGGTTTTGGAATTAGGATAATGCCTGCTTCATGAAATAGATCTGCCATCATTCTACTTCTTGACTTTTTTGGAATAGTTTGAGAAGGAGAGGTATTCTTGGAATTTTTGGTAAAATTAATCTGTGTAGCTTTCCTGTGCAGGACCTTTATTTTGTTAGGAGTTTTTTGATTACTGCTTCAATTTCACTAGTTGTAATTCTTCCCTATTAAGAATCTCTTATTCTTTCTGATTTAGTTTTGGAATATTTTATGTTTCCAGGAATTTACCCATTTTTGTCCAGGTTGTCCCATTTGTTGGCATATAATTGTTCATAATACTTTCTTACAATCTTTTGTATTTCTTTGGTGTTGGTTATTACTTCTCTTTCATTTCTTTATTTATTTGTGTCCTCACTTTTATTTTCTTGATGAGTCTGGTTAAAGATTTGTCCATCTTGTTTATCTTTCCAAATAATCATCTTTGGGGCTCATTGATCTTTTGTACTGTTTTTTACACTTTATTTTATTTTTTTCTACTCTGATCTATATTATTTCCTCTCTTCTGCTTACTTTGGGCTTTGTTTGTTATTGTTCTTCTAGTTCTTTTAAGCATAAATTTAGATTGTTTATTTGAGCTTTTTCTTAAGATAGGCTTATAATGCTATGCATTTCCCTCTTAAGACTACTTTCCCTGTGTTCTACAGATTTTGTGTTGTTATGTGTCATTTTCATTTATTTAAAGCTATCTTATGATTTCTTGATCCCATTGTTCATCCATTAGTTGTTTATTAGCATGTTATTTAGTAATGTCTACATCTTTGTGTATTTTTCATTTTTCTTCTTGTGTTTCTAGTTTCATAGCATTATGGTCAGAAATGATGCTTGATATGATTTCAATCTTCTTAAATTTCTTGAGACTTCTTTTATATCCTAACATGTGGTTCATCCTAGAAAACACCCCATGTGTGCTTGAAAGGTATGTATATTCTGCTGCTTTGGGGATAGATACTCTAAAGATATTAATTAAATCCATGTGATCTAGTGAGTCATTAAGGCTGCTGTTCTTTGTTGATTTTTTTGTTTGGAAAATCAGTCCATTGATGTGAATGGTGTGTTAATATACCCTACTACTATGACTCCATTACTATGACCTCTCCCTTTATGTCTATCAAGATTTGCTTTAAATATGCAGGTGCTTCTATGTTGGTTTTATTCATGTTTACAAGGTTTATACCCTCTTGTTGGATTCTTCCCTTTATCATTATGTAGTGTCCTTCTTTGTCTTTTAGTGTAGCATTGATTTTAAAGTTTATTTTGTTTGATACAAGTACTGCTACCCCAACTTTATTTTTCTTTCCATTTGCATGAAATGTCTTTTCTCATCTTTTTACACTTGTTAATCTGTATTTATCATTCATTCCGGGGTGGGTCTGTTGAAGACAGCACCTTGTTTTCTTATCTATTCTGTTGCCCTGTATCTTTTGATTGGCACATTTAAGATGTTTACATTTAAAGTGATTATTGATAGGTACATATTTATTGCCATTTTATTTTTAAACTATTTTTCCTTTGTTGTTGTTCCCCTCCTCCTCCTCCTTCTCCTTCTTCTCTTTCTTCAACCAAGCCCTTTAATACTTGTTGCAATACTCATTTGGTGGTAACAAGCTCCTTTAGCTTTTTCATATCTGGGTAGCTCTTTAATTTTCCTTCAATTTTAAATGATAATCTTGCAGGGTTAAAATAGCCTTGGTTGTAGGTCCTTGCTTTTCATCACTTTGAATATTTCATGATATACCCTTCTGTCCTGAAATGTTTCTGTTGAGAAATCAGATGACATTCTTATGGGAGTTTCCTTATAGCTAACTACCTGCTTTTCCCTTCCAGCTTTTAATTCTGTCCTTGTCTTTAAGCTTTGCCATTTTAATGATATCTTGGTGTGAGCCTTTTCAGGTCCTTCTTGTTTGGAACTCTATGTGCTTCCTGAACTTGTGTGTCTTTTTCTTTTACTTTGTTATGAAACTTTTCAGTCATTGTTTCTTCAAACAGATTCTCGATCCCTCGTTCTCTCCCTTCTTCTGGCAGCCATATGATGTGGATGTTATTATACTCCATGTTGTCCCAAAGGTTCCTTAAACTATCCTCATTTTAAAAAGTTTTTTTGTTTTCTTCTCTGACTGGGTGTTTTTTTTTCTACCTTGTCTTCCAAATCACTGATTCATTCCTCTGCTTTATCCAACCTATTCTTTACTCCTTCCAGTGTATTATTTATTTCACATATTGCACTCTATTTCTGACTGGTACTTTTTCGTGGATTCTATGTGTTTTTTCATGCTGTTGAGCATCCTTATAATCATTACTTTGAACTCTATATCTGATGAATCACTTGTAGTACTTTCATTTAGCTTTTCTGAAGAATTCTCTTGTTCTTTCATTTGGTACCTGTTTCTTTGTCTTCCCATCTGGCTATCTCTTCTTGTTTGTTTCTATGTATTAAGTAAACGTGCAAAGACAGTGGTTCACACCTATGTCCAGCACTGCCTGTGACTGACCCTAGGCAACCTATTTGGATCTGTCAGTGATTCGTAGCCTGTGGCTACCTCTGCTAGGCCTGGGCACATGCTAAAAGGACCAAGCTGCACACCCAGGCTGGCCTTTACCAGCACTGGACCTGGGAGTGTCAGCTAAAGTCTCAAAGCACCCACATGTCCACCTTTGCCTATAGCATGTCTGTTAGGCTTAGTCATTCAAAGAGGCTTTAGCTATGCTATGTCATAGGGTTTTATCACCACAGGATGAGGTGAGAGGCATTCCTGGGGACGGGACTATTGCTTTTCTAGGCTGTTGTCACATGGAGGGGAGTGGTCTGCCTGAGAAAGATGGCATCTGCAGTACATGGGAAATGACTGAGGACAGGGATCCTGGTGGCTGTCCCTTCAGCTCTCTCCCCGGAGTCACCAACCCCAGATTCTCCTCACATGGTTCTAGTCTACTCAGCCCTCACTTTTTTGGAGCCCTGGGTAAGTGCCTGCCAGCAAAATTTTATGCATTAGTCTTTTAAGAAGGTGGCTGCATCTCTAGCAAATGCTTCCTGGAGTAGAAAAACACACTTCTGCTTTTCACAACCAGATGTTATGTGGATACCTTTCCCGGCCCTGGTCCTCCAGGCTGGGAAGCCTGGCTTGGTGTCTGGAACCCCATCCTTCTCAGAGGAACCCTCTTCCTTGATTGCTGAAATATCCCTCTGAAAATTCAGCTTCCACCCACGGAAACCCAGCCAGCTCTCTGGCACCTCTGTACTTCCTGCCAGTCTTGAGGTGGTGGTGTAGTTTCCTCTGTAAGTCCTCAGTTATAAGGCTTCTCTACAGGTAGTCTTAAGTTGGTTACTCAGGATGATGTTTTTATAATTTAGTTGTAATTCCAGTTTTATCCTGGTAAATTGTTAGTGTAGCTTCCATCTACTCCAGCACCATCTGGATCCCCTAGGATTTTTTAATTATTGATTTTAGAGAGAGTGGAAGGGGGTGGGGAGAGAGAGATAAACATCAAAGTAAAAGAGAAACATTGATTGGTTGCCTTCCCTAGGCACCCTGACCAGGGATTGAACCTACACCCTAGCTGTGTGCCCTGGCTGGGAATTGAACCTGCAGGCTTTCCACACACAGCACGATGCTCTAACCACCTGAGCCACCTGACCAGGGAGACATAAATCTAATTGACAGAGATAGAGAATATCATGTCTAAAATGAAAATAGACTAGGGATATGATTCAGAGTGTCCAAGACACTACAGAAGAAAATATTGTTGAATTTGAAAACATGTAATAGAACAATACAAAATAAAACAGAAAAAACAGAATCAGTGAGCAGTAAAGAGTGTAAGGCAGCCTAACATAAGGGTAATTGGAATCCAAGGAGAGGAGAGAGATGGGTAAGCAGAAGAAATATTTGAATAATGGCCAAAACTTTGACAAATTTAATGAAACCCTTAAATTCATAAATCCAAGAATCACAGTGAAGAAGGAGGAAGGAAAAGAAGACATACACCACCACACCAAGGGACATTACAATCAAATTTCTTAAAACAAACAAACAAAAAAGCTTCAATGTAGCCAAGGGGAGGAAAACCCACTGCATACAGAGGAAGAAAGAAGAATAGTAATATTTCATCAGAAACAACAGAAGTTAGAAGTTAAAGTGTTCTTTTGGGGGGAAGTTGGGGGAGTGCTATTTTGTTTTATTTTTATTTTACTTTTAGAAACATATTTGGTCAATTACGCTATTACTGTTGACCCTGGGTATCCCTCCTGACTCTGACCCAGCCTGCTCAGGTGTGGGGCCAGTCCTTCCCAGCCCCGCGCCTCCACACGCCAGTCCGCATCTGCAGCCCTCTCTGTCTCTCTCCCTCTCCATGTCTCCACCCTTCTTACCCGTCTGCATGAATGTGCCTTCTTCAAATCTTTGGGTGCTGGACTTCCACACAGGTTGATTTTCTGACAATTCTAGTGGATATTTGTTTTTTGGTCTAGTTGTCTTTTTTCGTTATATTTGTGCAAGGAAGGAAGGCATACTTATGGACTAAAACGTTCTTACTGCACCAGAAAGGGTAGAGTGTAATTTAGAAATTTGGATTTACACAATGAAATAACAGAATGAAAACAATGAAATAATGAGAATGGGAAATATATGTGCAAATATTATTTTTCTTTTTAAATTTTATTTAAGATATGATTACTCAGCCTTTTAAAGGGAAAATAATCACAATGATTATGAGTTTTATAATACATACGGAAATAAGATACAACTTTAAGACAAAGATTGGGAAAGGAATATATGCAAGTATTCTTTGTAAGGTTCTTATATGTGTAGTGGTATAATATTATTTGAATATAGGCCGATAAGTTAAACATGTAAATCTTAGAAATAACACAAATTTAAATTTAAGAAGTTCAAACAAAACCAAAAATAAGGCAGGATTTTAAAAAAGAAAGAATGAACAATGGGATACATAGAAAATAAAGAGCAAGATGGAAAATTTAAATGTGTACATTTAATAAATCACATTAAATGTTAATGGTCTACACATGCCAAGTAAAAGAGATTGTTAGAAAGGATAAAAATTCTTTGATCTCAAAAAAAAAAACCCTACCTTTTAAAATAGACACAAATAAGTAAAAGGTTAAACAATGAAAAAATAACTATGTTACCAAAAGTCAAAGGAATGCTGGAGGTGTAGTGTTCATATCAGACAGAGAAGATTTTAGAATACAAAATTTTTATAGGTTTAAAAGTCACTATTTTATAATGATGAAGTAGTCAGGATTTTAAAAAGATATGGTAATTCTAAATAGTATGTACTACTAACAATGTCAAATATATATTCAGCAAAAACTGATAAAACTAAAAGAAGAAACAAACAAATCTACAAATGTAACCAGAGATTTAAGTAATCAATAGAGCACATAAAAACACTACTGACAAAAACCCACTACTGACCAGTTTGACCTAATTGTCATTTACAGAACACTCCAGCCAACAACAGCAAAGTATACTTTCTTTTTAAGTGTATGTAGGACATTTACCAAAGCAGACCATACTTTTTGCTGCAAGAAAAGTTTCAAAAAATGTAAAAGAGTTGAAATCATACAAAGAGTATTCTTTAACCACAATAGAAAATAATTAAAAATCAAAAAGACAGCTGAAAAGTCCCAGAATATTTGGGAACCAAACAAAACATCTAAATAAGCTCCTAAATCAAAGAAGATACCAGAAGGAGATTAAAAAGGTATTTTGAATTTAATGAAAATGAAAGCTTTGCATATCAAAATTTGTGGGATGCAGTTATCAATGCATAGAGGAAATTTTATAGCGTTAAATACATCTAATAGGGAAATATAAATATTTATACTAAACTCACACCTTGGAAAGTCATATCTAAACTCACACCTTGGAAACTAAAAGAAGAAAAGCAAACTAAACCCAAAATGAGGAGAAATAGTAAATATGTGTGCAGAAATTGAAATGGAGAATGTATAAACATTAGAGAAAATCAAATGAAAGCTGGTTTCTTGAGGAGAGCCCTATGGCTTAATAAACCCCTAGTCAGACTGATTAGAAAAAAAGGGGGTGGAGGAGGAGAAAGAGAGAGAGGTGAAATCACTATTGATGCTTCAGATATTGAAAGAATAATAAGGAAATACTGTGAACATCTTTACCTGGGCATCTCTTTCTTAGGGAAAAACATCATAAATCATGCCTAAATCTGAGGACAGGGCTCAGATAATTATGCTTTAGGGCTATCTCCAAATGAATTTAGACTTTTACAAATTAGAAATATGTATCTTAATTTAAACTTTAAATAATTTTACTAGAAATATAAATGCTGCAACTTTTTATAATTTTAGGTATATATCAATTTTTAAGACAGCTATAAAGGAGGACATGCAAAAATCTAAAACTGCTATGAAAACTATGGGACCACCAAAAGTTGAAGTACCTTCTCCAAAGGATTTTTTGAAGAAACATTCAAAGGAAAAAACTCTACCACCCAGTAGGTTTTATCACTCTTTTTAATATTAATAATGTTAACAGGTAATTTAACTAAAATTATTTAATTGTCTATAAATATTCAATATTTACAGATAATAGCAATGTTACAACATATAAAACCGAATTTCAGAGGCTAAAATAAAGTAGAAAAAGAGAATGTATAGACATGGGAGAAGAGAATGTTAATTTGCTCCCAAAATAGACTTTCTTTTTGGTAGTCAAGCACCTTGAACTACCTCTTAGGCCATCCATTAAAGCCCCACTTCCAGCACCACATGCCCCTCTGTCCTAGTCACTAGCCATATGATTTCATTGACAATTATAAGAGGAGTTCTAAACCCCAATGGGCAAGAGTCTTTTCTCCAAGAGATGAAAACTATAAGCATTATTATCAATTGTTAAAGCAATGACCGTAGGCTTGAATATGGGTTTAATGGTCTCTAAGACCATTAAAACAATAATTTGGATGCCTTAATGAATGAGTGGTAGACAGAGTCAGTTCTTGGACATGTTACATGTGTAGTCACACGGGACCTTGTGCTTAGGAGGATCCCATGCTTGGTTTAATGTTCTGCTTTTGCCATCTTGAAATTTTTGATACTTTTTAATGAAGGAGCACCACATTTTTATTTTGTACTGGGTCTCACAATTTGCATAATTAATCATGGTCATAGTGTATATAGATATCAGGAAAGAATGTTATCAGAAAATGGAGAGTGAATGAAAAGGGCAGCTGCTTCTTCCTGCCTGTGGTATGTCTTCACTACTGCTTTAGGATGAGAAAGATGAGAGGGAAAGGAGACTTATCTCTTTTCAAAAGTTAACCTTTTTATGTCTTCTGGTATCAAGGAAATAATGCAACATCTCAAGCCCAGTTAGGGTGTACCTTTTGATAAAAGTGAAACTACTTCTCCTTATAGCCATAGTTTATGTCTCACAATCCTTTCTCATAACCCATATGCCATAACAAAAGATAAGAGGGCATTATCAGAAAAGATGGAGAAGCAAGCCTGAAAATACAACATTCATGCTTGAATTCATGTATTCAAAAATTTATTTTGTATGTTCCTCAAGTGGAGTCTTGGTGTTTTGTGACCCACAATCACTTGAGAACACAAGAAAATGTTAAAATGGAACTAGATTTTTTCAATGCCTTAGGGTCAATGATATTACTTGGGCCCTCACATATCCTTCTGTAGGGTCAAGCATATTATATAACACAACTACCAAACTATGCAGATCCTAAGTATAAAATAAAGAAAAAGAGAAGAATCCTATATATCCTTTTGTAAACATTATAAGTAAATAAACATAAAATTTCATGGGCCTTAAGGATAATTAAGAGGTTCAGTTGTTCACGAGACAAACTCTGTGAGACAAAGTTAAAGATACTATATCCCAAGACTGCTGCCAATTTCTTTTTGAATATTCTGCCATTTCTAACATAATTTTGAAGACAGTAATTTGCTAGACACACTGAAAAAAACTTGATAGATACATGAACATTTCTCTAAATTCAGCTGATAGAACATCTGCATGACAACAAGGGTATGTGGGCTTTGCCATTTTCACATAGCCTGATAAAAACAAACCATTTGGCTTACAGATTTATTATTACTATCACCAAATAATTTGTGAAGAAATGTTAGCACCCCCTTTTTCAAGCCTCACCACATAGTCAACTCCTACTCCTGGGTGAGAGACAAAATGATATTTTGATAAGTATAACATAAGGGAAAGGTGGAGATAGGATTAAGACACCATCAGATGGACAACCACAAACAACCATGAGTTATAATTTACTCTACTTACCCAAGAATGAATTAGTTTTCATAAACAGTGTCCTAATTTTCTGAGAATTCAGTTTTACTTCTTACACAATATATTAATAAATATATAGATTCTCTTTTAGGAGTCATTTTCATACTTTCAATTCATAATTAAATTTGGCTTCTGAACAAATTTCAGAATACTTGTTTGGAAGCCAAATTTATCCATGTGATTATCTAAAAAATGGCCCTGGCTGGTGTAGCTCAGTGGATTGAGCGCGGGCCTGTGAACCAGAGTATCACGGTTCGATTCCCAGTCAGGGCACATGCCTAGGTTGCAGGCCAGTTCCCAGCAGGGGACGCATAAGAGGCAACGGGCAACCATACATTGATATTTCTCTTCCACTCTTTCTCCTTCCCTTCCCCTCTCTCGAAAAATAAATAAATAAAATATTTAAATAAATAAGTAAGTAAGTAAGTAAGTAAATAAATAAATAAATAAATAAATAAATAAATAAATGGATACCCCTGATTTTGTAGTCAAACAAATCATACAGAGCTTATTTGGTTAGGTGTATGTAGTAGAAGAAAACTACTTGGGTTCCACAATAATGTCTTATTCTGTGCTCCAACCTTAATCTTCATAATATGAGTCACCTAAAATGAGGAGACAAACAAAGAACCTACAATAAAAAAGAATGGAAGAATCCCCAGTAAAAGAGCTAAATGAAATGGAGGCAAGCAAGCTATCAGACATATAATTCAAAAGAATGGTTATAAGGATGCTCAAGGAACTCAGTGACAGCTATAAGGAACTGAGTGGGAGCTATGACAGCATGAAAAAGGAAATAGAAACTATAAATAATAACCAGCAAGAAATTTAGAATACAATATCTGAAATAAAAAATGCACTAGAAGGAAAACAAGCAGGCTGAATGAATCAGAAGGCCGAATTAGTGAGCTGGAAGACAAGGTAGAAAGAAATACTCAGGTAGAGCAGCAGCATGAAAAAAGACTCAAAAAGTATGAAGATAGCTTAAGGGAACTTCAGGACAACGTGAAATGCAAGAACATTTGAATCATAGGAATACCATAAAGAGAAGAAAAGGAGCAAGGGATAGAAAACCTGTTTGAAAAACTAATGACAGAAAACTTCCCTAATCTGAGGAGAAAATCCATGCAAGTTCAGGAAGAACACAGGATCCCAATCAAGATGAACCCAAAGAGACCTACTTCAAGACACATCATAATTAAAATTTAAAGAGAAAGACAGCATCTTAAAAGCAGCAAGACAGAAACAGATAGTATCCAGAAACAAGGGAGCTCCAACAAGGCTAGTAGCTTACTTCTCAACACAAACACTACAAGCCAGAGGGAATGGTAAGAAATATTCCAAGTAATGAAAAGCAAAGGCCTGTAAACAAGACTACTCTACACAGCAAGGCTCTCAACTAAAGTGGAAGGTGAAATAAGGAGTTTCCCAGATGAAAGAAGACTGAAAGAACACACCTCCTCCAAACCAGCTTTGCAAGATATGCTAAAGGGACTGCTTTAAGAAGATGGAGAAAAAGAGTGAGAGAGAGAGGAACGCAGGTACAAAGGGAAAAAATAACAATGAATAAGTACCTATCAATAATAAACTTAAATATAAATGGATTAAATGCTCCAATCAAAAGATATGGGGTAGAGAAATGGATTAAAAAAAACATGACCCACACATATGCTGCCTACAAGAGACTCACCTCAGAACAAAAGACCTACACAGGCTGAAAGTGAATGGTTGGAAAAAGATATTCCAAGCAAATGGACAGGGAAAAAAATTGAGGTAGCAATACTTATATCAGACAAAATAAACTTCAAAACAAAAGTCATAAAAACACACCCAGAAGAACCCTTCATAATATTCTAGGGAAGAATCCATTAAGAAGACATAAATATTGTAAACATATATGCACCCAACATAGTAGCACCCAAATATATAAAGAAAATTTTGGATGACTTCAAGAAAGATATAGACAGACACACTTATAGTAGGGGATTTTAACACCACACTGTCAACAATGGATTTTTCAAACAAAAGATCAACAAGGATATTGCAGCATTGAACAATGCCCACATCAAATGGACTTAACTGATATATATAGAACCTTTCAACCCAAAGTAGCAAAATACACATTCTTTTCTAATGCAAATGGAGTATTTTCAAAGATAGATAACATGATAGGGCACACAACAAGCCTCAACAAATTCAAGAAAATTGAAATTATATCAACTATTTTCTCAGACCATAAGGGCTTGAAAATAGAAACCAACTTTAAGGAAAAAACTAAAAAACAATCACAATCAATTCATGGAGCTTGAATAGCATGCTGTTAAACAATGGAAGGGTTAATAATGAAATCAAGGAAGATATCCAAAAGTTTCTAGAAACAAATGAAAACAAATATACAACAGTATAAAACTTATGGGACCACAGTGAAGGCAGCCCTAAGATGGAAGTTCATAGTAATACACCCAACTTACAAAAGATGGAAATATTTCAAATAAATAACCTAAACAGGAACTGGAGGTACAAACAATAAATAAAGCCCAGAGTAAATAAGAGGAAGGAAATAACCAAGATCAGAGCAGAAATAATGACATAGAGACTAACAGAACAATCCAAAGGATCAATGAATTTTTGAAAAGATAAATAGGATTGACGAGCCTTTAACCAGACTCATCAAGAAAAAAAGAGAGAGGACCCAAATAAACAAAATCAGAAATGAAAGAGAAGAGATTATAACTGATGGCACAGAAATGCAAAGCATTGTAAGAAATTACTGTGAACAACTACATGCCAAGAAATTTGAAAACCTGGGTGAAACCCAGGTTTTTCTAGAAAATTTTCTAGAAAAAATATAAACTTCCAAAACAGAACCAAGAAGAGGCAGAAAGCTTGAACAGACTGATAACAAATAGTGAAATTTAAGCAGTATTCAATAAATTCCTGGCACACAAAAGCCCTGTACTGGACAGTTTCATAGAAGAATTTTACAAAACACTTATGGAAGAACTAACCCCTATCTTTCTCAAACTATTCTAAAAAATCCAAGAAGAGGGAAGACTCCCAAGCTCTTTTTATGAAGCCAGTGTCATTCTAATCCCAAAACCAGATAAAGACACAACAAAGAAAGAAAACTATAGGACATTATTGCTTATGAACATAGGCACTAAAATACTCAACAAAATATTGGCAAACTGCATCCAGCACTACATTGAAAAGATCATACACCATGATCACCATGATCAAGTGGGATTCTTCCCAGGGTTGCAAGGATGACACGATATTTGCAAATCAATAAAAGTAATAGATAACACAAACAATAGGAAAGACAAACATCATATGATCATATCCATAGATGTGGTAAAAGCATTTGGTAAGGTACAGCACCCATTTATGATAAAAACACTTAGCAAAGTGAGAGTAGAGGAAGCATATATCAACATAATAAAGGCCTACATATACAAGAAACCTACAGCTAACATCATCTTCAATGGACAAAAACTAAAAGCTTTCTCACTAAGATCAGGAACAAGACAAGAGTGTCCACTTTCACCACTCTTATTTGACACAGTCCTGGAATTTCTAGCCACAGTGATCTGACAAGAAAAAGAAATAAAAGGCATCCAAATTGGAAAGGAGGGAGTAAAACTGTCATTGTTTGCAGATGACATGATAGTGTACATAGAAAACCCTATAGACTCCACCAAAAAAACTACTCAACATAATAAGTGAATTTGGCAAAGCAATGGGATACAGAGTCAGTATTTAGAAATTGAAGGCATTTTTATACACCAACAATGAAATATCAGAAACAGAAATTAGGGGGGAAAATCCCATTTCCTATGGGAACTATGTAAAATAAAGTACCTAGGAATAAACCTAACCAAGGAAATAAAAGACCTGTACTCAGAAAACTACACAACACTGAAGAAAGAAATTAAGGAAGATACAAATAAATGGAAGCATATATCATGTCCATGGATTGGAAGAAATAACATCATCAAAGTGTCCATACTACCCAAAGTAATCTGTAGATTTAACGCAGTCCCTATCAAAATACCAATGACATATTTCACAGATATAGAACAAACATTTCAAACTTTATATGGAACGATAAATGACCCAAAATAGCCTCAGCAATTTTTAGAAAGAAGAACAAAGTAGAAGGGATCACAATACCTGTTATAAAACTATATTAGAAAGCCACAGTAATTGAAACAGTTTGGTACTGGCATAAGAACAGACATATAGATCAGTGGAACAGAATAGAGAGCCCAGAAATAAACCCATGTCTCTATGGTCAGTTAATATTCAACAAATGGGCCAGGAGCATAAAATGGAGTAAAAATAGTGTCTTCAGCAAATGGTGTTGGGAGATCTGGACAACTACAGGCAAAAAAATTAAACTCAACCACCAACTTACGCCATACACAAAAATAAACTCAAGATGAATAAAAGACTTAAGTATAAGTCATGACACCATAAAAGTCCTAGAGGAGAATATAGGCAGGAAAATTTCAGCTATTCCATGCAGCAATATTTTCACTAACTTTTTCCCCTAGAGCAAGGAATATAAGGGAAAGAATAAACAAATGGTATTTCATCAAATTAAAAAGCTTCTGCCTGACAAAGGAAACATCAGTGTAATGAAAAGGGAACCAACCATATGGGAATATATATTTGCCAATTTTACCTAAGACAAGGGTTGGATCTCCAAAACATATAAAGAACTCATACAACTCTGTATCAGGAAGACAAACAATCCAATTAAAAAATGGGCAAAAAACCTGAACAGACACTTCTCCAAGGAGGACATTCAGAGGGTCCAGAGACATATGAAAAGATTCTCAGCATCACTATTCACCAGAGAGATACAAATTAAAACCACAATGAGAAACCACTTCATACTGATCAGAATGGCCATCATAAACAAATCAATAAAACAAGTCCTGGTAAGAATGTGGAGAAAAGGGAATCTTAGTACACTGATTGTGGGAATGCAGACTGGTGCAGCCACTGGGGAAAACAGTATGGGATTTCCTCAAAAAACTAAAAATGGAACTGCCTTTTGACCCAGCAATACCACTGCTGGGATTAAACCCTAAGAATCCTGAAACATCAATTCAAAAGAACTTATGCACCCCAATGTTCATAGCAGTGTTATTTACAATAGCCAAATGCTGGAAACAGCTTAAGTACCCATCAGTGTATCAGTGGATCCAAAAACTGTGGTACATTTTCACAATGGAATACTATGCAGCAGAAAGAAAGAAGGACTTCCTGCCCTTTGTGACAGCATGGATGGAACTGGAGAGTATTATACTAAGTGAAATAAAGCAGGCAGTGAAAGACAAATACCATATGATCTCACCTAGAACCTAATGAACAAAACAAACAAATGAGCAAAATAGAATCAGAGACATGGAATAAAGAACAAACTGACTAACCAGAAAGGTGGGGGGAGAAGGGTAAAGGGAAAGATAATGAAGGGTCATCAAGAAACATTTATAAAGGACCCATGGACAAACACGATGGTGGAGGGGAGAGGATTGAATGTGGCAGGTAGCAGTGGATAGGTCAGGAAAGAGTAATGAGGGAAAATAGGGACAACTGTACCTGAACAATAAAAAAAAGAAATTCCATAATTCGGTTTCTAACAGTGCTCATAACACCTCAGTAATACATTACGCAGGAAGAAGATATGATTTTTGTAGGTCAAAAACAGCAAACAATTTCACATATGGTTCAACTAAACATATACATTATAGTCTACATATCAAATTTTATTTTTTCTTCCTCCTACTATAATGTAAACTCCATGAGCACAGACAGGAACTTGGTCTTTTTTCACTGCTGTAAATGCAGTTCTGAGAGCATTATTTGGGACATAGCAATTGCTCAGCAAAAGTATATTGCATAAATTAATGAATAAATGAATATTCGAAACTCTTTTATAATGTTCCTAGGCATATAGATAGAACTAATATCAGAGGTGTATTGGTTTGCTGGGGCTCCTATAACAAAGTATCACAGACAGGGTCCCTTAAACAGAAATTTATTTTGTCACAATTCTGAGGTCTAGATCCAAGATCAAGGTGTTGTCAGGGTTGGTTTGTTCTAAGGCCTCTCTTCCTTTGTAGGTGGCAGTCTTTTTCCTCTCTCTTCACATGGTCTTCCCTCTGTGTTTGTCTTGGATTAGGACCCACCCTAATGACCTCATTTTAATTAAAGTACCTCTTTAAAGATCCTGTGTCCAAATACAGTCACATTCTGAGATAGTAAGGGTTAGATCTTCAACATATGAATATTGGGGGAAGACAATTCAGCCCATAACAAGAGGTTAATCCAGTCCACAGACTTTCAATAATATGTACACAGTGGGGCAAAAGTAGGTTTACAGTTGTGAGTATTCAAAACTATTCTCATATCGTTATTTATTAATTATACTAGTATTTACTAGTATTACAACTGTAAATCTACTTTTACCCCACTCTGTATTTTTTTATACTAAAAGTTATATAAACTCATAAAAATCTCCAGTGATAAAGAAATAAAGTCAAATTTCCTAGTGTGATGGGATTTAAGATTCAAGTAATGTTTTTTCAAGACAATTGTGTCCTTTAGCTCTTGGAAATAAATTGTAATTTTCTTACATTTTAATTTTTTTATAAACCATTTAATTTGGCTCTATCAAAATAGATTAATTGGCATGGTCAAGTTAAACACACTATATGAAAATGACCAGTTTCTTTTGCTGCTAGTGAAAAGAATTTGGCATAGAGAAATAAAATAATTGTGGAGAGCAGTATTTTTAGGAAGTAAGATGCAATGAGTGGAATGATATTGGAAACTTCACTTATATCAGTAATGTTTTGTTTGTTAAGCTGCATGTTTGGTACCTAATTATTACATGATTTTTATGGCTTATAGTAATAGTAGTTCACTTTAAAAACCCATAAACTCTTGGGTTTTCTATACATCAAATTTGTTTTCATTTACATGTGGTTTTACAGTAACTTTCTTCTGAAGAAGCAATTGTTAGTAATATTAACAGTACTCAAAAAAGTTTTACGTGTTTAAAATTTTTTTCAATGGGAAGGTTAAACTTTTATTGTTGAAATCTTTGTAAGAAAATATTTTCACAATAGCTAGTCAAAATGTATCAGTTACCAAGCATATGATTTGGGGTGTTTATCTTCTTCCCTTAGATTTTTATACAGTTCTTCAATTGATTATATTGCACTTGTTTTTTTGCACTTATGATTATTGATTTTTACCTTAAACATTTGACTACATTTTAAATTAAAACTTCAATATTCTAGTGGTAAAATAGTTGGATGTTATAGATAGCAGTGGATAGAAATGTTTATGGTTAATATTAACAAGGAAATGCTGTGCTTAACAGAAAAAAAGTTTGATCGGACTGAGCCCAAAAAGCCTCCTGTGCCACTGAGGACTGATCACCCAGTCATGGGAGTCCAGAGTGAAAAAAATTTTGTCAGTTCAAATGTAGCTGATGTCATTATGGGAGTAGCTAAAAAGCCTAAGCCAATTTATGTTGACAAAAGAACTGGAGACAAGCATGATCTTGAAACTTCTGGACTAGTTCCAAAGTACATCAATAAAAAGGTAATATTGTGATATATTAATTTTGGAACTGAAATTCAAATAATTCAAGTATAGTGTTCATAATGATTGTCTATATTATCATTAATAGGGTTCTCACTGGACAAATTATCTAGATTGCCAGATCTTATTCTGCTGAAATTTGTGTTTGTTGCAAATTGAATGTACTGAAATTTTAAATATATTTAATAATTATAACAAACATTCTCTAAAAGATATTAATTTTAGGAGACGTGGACAAATCATTAAAAGCACAGTGGTTACTATAAATCTAAAAGGAATAACCTTTCAGAAGATCCTAAGATTTAGTCACTAGGTTTCAGTGTCTTGGTAGCAGAATAAGAGGAATAAATTTAGAGCCGTCCATCCTATCAGAGTAGTATAACTAATTCACATTACTAATTCAACTTGAATATATTCAGTTGCTGTTAGTTTGAAGTAAAGCAGGCCTTGAAAGCACTGAACAACAATCTAGTCCCTTTGGGATTTTCATTTCTATTTGAAAAGGCACTAATCAAATAAACATATCATTTCATTGATGAATATGACAGAAACTTGGGTTTAATTGTTTAAATATAGAAGATCTTTAAAATTTTTTTAATTTACCAAAAATACTTTATAAAAAAATTTTACTTTGTATACTTGTAGAGCATAGAAGTACTTGAAACACATATAGTAAAATATGAGTGCAAAACCTTAAAGAATAATAATGCATAATAATAATAAGGTGTGGCAAAATTAGAAAGGAAGAAAAAAAGAAATAAAATTGTATTAATGGTGTAAGAGGGGCTATGGTAGTCCAGTGATCTACAGTAAGAAATCAAAACAGGACCCTTGAGACTGTTGTCAGAGAATGCAGCTTCTCCCTGGGCTGAAACACTTGGGAAGACTTCAGGAGAAGTCTAGGAGTTGGCAGCACATCAAGTTCTTTCAGGCCTCTCTGGATACTTCCTTTTTCTGTAGCCCCTGGAGCTTATAGCCTTTGTCCCATAAGGTATAGAAAAGCAGAAATTTCACTCTCCTGGCTCTTTAAAGCTATTTTCAGTCTATTATTTATCCACCATCATATAAAAACTCTTCTTTGATAGTCATACTACCTACCAATAGCCACACAGTCTGCCCCTCCTTCTGGCTGCCTTCTGCCTAAGCTGTCCACTTCAATGTATGTTCTGCCTTAAACAGAAAATTGAACTAAAAATACATCACAGAGGTAGGAAAATATTAAGTATGTGTACCTGTGCTTCTCTACCAAGTCATGCAAACACTAAGGTATTACTGTTCCCTTGGTGTTGCAGGCTAAGCAATCAGAGCTCATGAAAGACTTTACTCAACTTCCCACTTGTCGGAGTTGGTTTTTTTTTTTTAAATCTACTATTGATGAGTGAGATAGTAAGTTTTTTAAGGGCAATATCATTTTTTAAAAATGAGTAAACCTCATGTTTAGTTCCAAATAAAACATTATATGCCCATTTGTGCCACGAGAAACAATTTGTGAAAACAAACTAAAGCATGGATGATTGCCATATAGCAACAGTAATGACATCATTTCCAATTCTAACTCTGCCATTTACTTAACTCTGTGATCTTTAGTTATTAGATTTATCACAGGGTTGGAGTGAGAATTAAGTGATGTAAAATATATTAATTACTTGACATAATACCTGGCACCTAGTAAAAATTTAATAAAGAGTAGATATATATATGCAATTATTATCATCATAGTATGCATTAGCTTTCAGTGATCCAACACCTGCAAATATTTCAGATCACTGAAGCTTTTACCCATTTGTGAACTTGTTTTTTTTTCCTAAAATGTATCATGTAATTCTTTTTATTAAACAGGGTATACCAAATATAATTTAATCTTTTGTCATGATATTAAATTATTATGATGAACATCAGTAATTGCACTGAGCTTCAATGAGGTGTCGCCCTCAGTGTTTCCTAGGATGGACTGGACTGTTTGCCAGTGCACTGACTAACTGCAGTACTGAGCTCTTAGTGTTTATTTATAGAGTGCTTTGTAGCTTCCCAGGACACACTCACAGCTGGGATTTCTATCCCTTGTTCAGGCAGGATGGGTTATATTATGTTGTGGTAACAAATAACTCTCACATTTCAGTAAGTAAAAGCAACTAAGTGTTATTATTTGCTTGTGCTACATCTCCACTGAGGATTGTTGGAAGCTCTACTTCCTGTCATCATGTTATGACCTAGGCAACCCAAAACACCTCCCATCACTATACCAGATAGAAAAAGAATATGGCAAGTCATCCATTAATTCTTAAGGCTTCTACCCAAAAGGTACAGAGGTCACTTCCACTTACATTGGGCAAGTCAGGTAACATAGCTATCTACATCTTACTGAAAGGGTAAAAGGACCATATTCTGCTACCAAGTGCTCAAGAATCAGAATACTTATGAATATTTTGGATAACCACCACCTCTCTCAACAGCTGCTTTCTGAGAGAGAACTTCCCTGACCTTGTTATTTATCTAAAATAGCTCCTATTACTTTATCTCTCTTCATTGACTTTTATCTTACCTTGAAATAATATATAATATTATATATACATTATTTTATACTTTATTTTGGTTGAGTTTCTCTCACATTCCATAAGGACAGAAACTGTCTTTCTTATTCACTAATATACCTAGCACCAAGTACAAATAACTTTTTGAAAAATAAATAAGGAGTAGTTCTGTGTCTCAACACAGATATCTATTGCACATATTCATTAAACTGAAAGAACCGCAGCTGATCACTTCACCATCAGTCCTTGTAAACAGCATTTTTGCATTTCTCCAAACACTTAGGGCTCCAAGTCAACTTTCTCTTAAAGCAGATGTGCTTTCTATCTTTTGAGAGTTTGTTTTTATAATGCCTTGGAAGTATGTGTCATCTTTTATTTAACAAGACCTTTCAGAAGAGACCCCAAGATATTTAAGATATTTCAAAGTAAAAGCTGAAGCAGAAATAAGGAAAAGTCAGGTCTTAGAGGTAAAGTAAGGACTGAGTCATCAGCCAAGAGCAGGCACTGGAAACATTCAGAACAGAATAAATAACCTGCCGCAAATAACAGCTCAGTTGGTTTTAAAACAGAGTCGACTGGTTCCCAATGGGGAAAAAGTCATTGAATTTTGTCATTTTGAGTGTTTTAAGTAAAAGCTTTATGTCTGTACTATTTCTTTTTCTCCCACTTAATGGTTGGTATATACATGTGTATTAGAGTGCATTCAGGTTATTGATCTTTTTTTCTGAAAAATCCTTGTAAGGATTATGGTGTCACACCTGAATATATATGTAAGCGAAATGAGGAAATAAAAAATGCCCAGGAAGAATATGATAACTACATCCAGGAAAACCTCAGGAAAGCAGCTATGAAAAGGCTCTCTGATGAAGAAAGGGAAGCGGTGCTGGAGGTGAGTGTTCTGTAATTTCTGATCCTAGGACACTCTTTGGAACACCTCTGAAAGAAAGGTCTGCCATCCACAATTAGCAAAGCTAGCACTTTGACTCTGCAACCTGATGACTTTCTTTTGGTTATGGTGACAATTACATGCAGCAAAGAGGACTCTTTGGGGAAAACACACGTTGTAATGTGGGGGTTATTATTTGTTTCCAATTTGGTGAGCTTCTATTTTTTCCTGAAGTAGTGTTGTAAGGAAGCCCACCTTCTCCTTCAACAAACATGCATAAATAAGGGGGAAAACATTTTTATATTCATTTTCATGTCCTTGCATTTAAAAAAATAATACCCATAAAATAGATATTTTTCACTAGATGGAGCTCTAGAATAATTGAAACTGTCCCTAGACCAACGTTGTTTTTTCTTTCCTATAAGCCAATGTTCAAATTTTAAAGTAATCAGGTGTTCGATTTTACATGTGTTTTCTTTATTTTGAATAAAATTAACTTAAAGACAATATTTTCATTGAGTGTTTACTGCAAAATTTTACCTGAAGCATTTAAAATATTGGGGATCTGAGCAGGATTGTATTTATTAAGTACCTACTTTTACTCTGTTACTGTCATATTATCTCTTATAGAAATTAAAGTGGTATTTGCTATTTTTCAAAGCTTTCTACAAAGCCATTTCTAGTGACTTTTTTGAAATAGAAAATCTTGTTTTCTTACTATATTAATTTCTGTTGAAAAATTTATTTATATGTTATAAATTCTTAACATTTATCAGTGCCATAATATTCATCAATAAACATTTGTTAAATACCTGTTTCACATAAAGTATCATGCTAAGTCCCCAGGATATTAAGCCAGGCATAAGAAAATTTCTGCTGTAGGAATGTTGTGATTTAATTGATGATTGAATTAAATTGCATGTCTGTACAGACCCTAAGTTTTATAAGGTTCCAAGGCACAAGTGTCCACTGAAGGATATAGTTAGGTCATTTGCTGGGCCTTAAACTGCAGAGTAAGAGGGATCTAAGGGCAGAGGCTGTACTGTGTCTCTTCGTTGACAGCAGTTTCCCCAGTGCCCAACCCCCTGCCCAGTATAAACACGGTGTTTAATAATGGTATCCTGGAAAGAAGAAAGAATGACATGCTGGCAGGTGACTGGCAGACCCGGACTTGAGACTTGCATGTCATGTTCAGGAAGCACCCTACTCTTTGGCCCATTCTCTCTCTCTCTCTCTCTCTCTCTCTCTCTCTCTCTCTCTCTCCCATTTAGATTCTACCATTTTTAGAAAGTACATGCTTTTGTGAAAGCCAGAATTTTATATCTAAATGATGCCGAGAAATAGGGAAAAAGAGTTTCCCTCAGAATGAAAAGCCTCTTCCCTCTGCACCTTTTTGCTATAATGGATAAACTGCCCTTACTTTCTGATCTACACACTACACAGTTTCTTTGCATGCCTTTTGATGTGACACTAGCAGATCCTTCACTGTTGCCTTATTAGCCAGGTAGTGTAGTAGTGTAGCCGCTGTGCTAACAAGACCCCTAGCTCTGTTCCTGACAAGCCCTGAACCGTGCTTCCCTTCCTGGTTAAGCTTTGCCTATAGTTCTAAAAAATATGGTTGTATATCTCTGAGCAGGCCACGTTCTTCTGCCCATTCTTTACAAAATAACAGTCTTTTATACTTGGAAGGAGTCATCTGATCTAATTATTCCAAACTCATTTTCAGATAAGAATATAAAATGCAAATATGTTAATGGGTCTCATTTGTTCATTCATCCGTGGATTAATTTATTAAACATCTACTATATTCCAGGCACAGTCCTAGCCTGGAGGACACTATAGTGAGCAAAACAAATGCAGTCCCTAGCTGAAGAGAGACTGAAACCCACACCAGCTGATTCCCTGGCCAGTATTTTCTACTGCATTATATACATGTCTGTAGGAAATAACCAAAGGAAGCTCTATCAATCAGGGCTGAAGCAGGAAATAGTAGGCACACCCAGCTGGGACTCTGAAGAGAGTTTTGAAGCAACTATTTGCAGATATGAAGCAGGGCTAAGGGAGCCAACAAGGAACACTGAGGAACCCAGGACTGATGACAGTGGGAAGCTGCAGCTACCTGAGGCTTGAAGAGCAGGGCAAGAAACTGTAGTACCAGAGCCCAGTGAGAACTGGAGCCTAGAAGACCGGCCACCTGACAGATAAGACAGAACTAGGATCAGGTAACTTCGAGAGAGAAGCGAAAGAAAGGCCCCAACCTCTCTATCCCATCAGTGGGGCCTTTGGCTGAACTCAGGCAGAAGCTGGAGGACAAAAGTGCTGGGGGTGGAGTGTAGTCCACAAAAATCAACCCACCCACCTCACTCCTTGTCACAGTGAAGAACAAGAAGGTGAAGAATGGATGGGGTGGGATGGATACAAAAGAATCATGAAGCTGAATGAAGGTACTATTTTATGACTGCTTCTCTTCATTTGAAGTTTTTCCAAAATTAGCAATCTTGTTTCAGCGTAAAAATAGAAGAGAGAAAAATTCAGAAATAAAAATAAGGGAAAATCACTGTTACTGCAACGGATAAGAGATTTTTTTTTTGGTTGAGATAACAAAAGTCTTAAAAAACAACAAAGAGGTCATTTTAATGTAATATGAAACACTACTTACATGTAATTCCCATTTCTGACTATTGACTTTGATCCAAATGTTATTGTACACACTGGAAGATAAAGCAAACTATGTTTTAAAAGGAAATACGGAGAAAAAATGTAGCTGCTGTGACCACAAGTAATATGGAAATATCACCCAACTAAAAAATTAATAAAATTAAAGTATTAATTTAAAAATAATAATTTAAAATTATTAAATTTAAAATTAATAAAATTAAAAAATATATTGCCCAACAAAAAATGAAAAAGCTTTGCTATTTGAAGTGTATACATTTTCTTTTGCAACAGGCACCCCTGTGGAGCACTGTGGAAACGTATTTCTCATTCAACAGTGAAGGATGATGGAATCATAGAATTTCTATGAGAATTTCTTTTTGGAATGTATCTTGTTTACTATTAAGAACTATGTTAAGCCATCCCACTCTTAAAAACTTAACCTGTCTATTTTTCTTTCTGTCATTCTCCTTTCCCCAAACCTCGATATAATCTCACTCAATGGTTCAAAATTTGTTATTCTTTTTTCAACCGACCTATTCTATATAGTATGCCCCATCCTATAATTATTTTTACTTAAGCATAGTATAAGTCACTGAAATTTTGTTGTCCCCAGAAAGTTTCTACAAGATCAAATTTTTACTATAAGGCTTTATTATGAAGGCATTATTACCACATATAAGACACTTTTAAGTTTCTTCTAAACCTAAATGTTTAGCCATGATTTTCAAGGACCATATTGCCATGGCGATATTTTCCTTGTACTTTTAGTTTTACATTTTCTTTGTAAAAAAAAGTGATTTGATCATCCATAGTGAGTAAAAGAAAGTGTTAATTTACAAATTTTCATTGCATGAATTCAATTAGTGGTTTAATACCATTTTGTCAGTGGGGCTTCTAGTGCACTGTGATAAGAAATTGTGACTATGCAGAGATGGAAATAACTTTTATTTCTCCTACGAGATCCCTAATGTTGAATTTGTTGGTTACTGAGAATATAAAAAATTAACTGCATTATTAAATTAGCATGTGTGTTACGTTTAATGACATTTCCATCGTTTCTAGAGTATGATAATGGGAAGTAGAGATCCCTTGACTCTGTGGAGGAAGAATTCCAATATATTGAAAGAGATATAAAAGATAATCTCTTGTGAAACTGAATTTCGGCATTTTGTATAATTCCATTTAGTCAGGTCTAAAAAAAATATGGCCATGCAAGTCAGAATCAAGCCTTTTGATGTGATTTCTCTGTTGAAGAATGGGGATGATGGTTTGAAAAGAAAATCCTAAAAAGTTTTGTTTTAATTTTTATAAGAAATAATTTTCTGGCCATGACTGATGTGGCTCAGTTGGTTGTACATCATCCTGCAAACCAAAATGTTGAGGCATCAGATCCCAGGCAGGGCACATACCTAGGTTAAGGGTTCAGTCCCTGGTTAGAATATGTATGAGTGGCAACCAACTGATGTTTCTCTGTCATATTGATGTTTCTCTCCACCTCTTTCTCCCTCCCTTCCCCTCTCTCTCAAATCAATAAGCATGTCCTCAGGTGAAGATAAAAAATAATAACAAGTTTTTTTAAAGAAATGATTTTCTGTTCAAAACTTTTTTGCCTGACCACCTGAATTCTAAGTTATTGTTTTTACAAAAAAAAATTGTTGTGTGCTTAGTTTCATACTACTCATAACTCAGCACATGAACATTTGCTGGTAAAAGCAAGTACAGTAACATTAAAAACAGAGCAAATAGACACTCCCAGTGGGAACTGAGCACACAGTCAGGACAGGGTTTGGCCTCTGTACAGCATTCGTTGTTACTGTGGCCAAGTACTTGATAAATACATATCATTTTAAAAGTCATCTTTGTCCATTTTTTAACTTGTTTACATGTTTCTTAATAGTACAGTTTTCTTTACTATTTACAATTTACTTTCCTTTTGAAGTTTACTTTAGTATTTAGTTTTCTTTACCATTTGCAGGGGCTGAAAAAGAACTGGGAAGAGGTGCATAAAGAATTCCAGTCCCTCTCGGTCTTTGATTCCATGCCAAAGAAAACCCGCAAGCAGAAGCTGGAAGAAAAAATGAAGCAACTGGAACATGACATTGATGTTATAGCAAAGCACAAAATTATTTATATCGCCAATAAGTAATGATGTAATTTTAATATAGGAAAAAACATGGAAAACCTATAAATGAAACTAAGTCTTTCAAGGAGGAAAATACTATGAAAAGAATAAAAATAGCTTTTACCAGATGCTTAAGCAATGTTTAAAGAATAATTGGATTTTTCCTTACACAAGATAATTTTCTTTTACCAATTTAAAGTTTTACACGTATGTACTAATTAAACACTGATGTTATCTGTTATAGTTCTATAGTCTAAGTACTATTATTAGGTACTTGTTTCACATAAACATTAATTTCTGAGCCCTGAAAAATAAAGTCAGTACACAGTATTCACATTTTTCTATACTGCATGATTCACGGAACACATTAGAACTGTTGGGTATTTTGAATAGAAATAATGACATATACTTTCTTTACTACACCAAAGTATTTTCAGAGCACCACAAACTTAGCAACATATATTCTCTGGTAGCTCTCTCACTTTCAGCTATTCCCCACTGTACATATTTTCAGTATCCATAATGTTATTTATATTAGAAGGCTTATATTTGGAGGAAGAACTATTAAGAAGGTAACATAAAATCAAGGAAACAACTTATGAAATGTGTCATTAAAGAGAATAGCCTCCTTCCTGACGTCAAACTTTAAAAAACTTTGCTACTATATGTATTTCACTAAAATAGGATGTTACCTTTTTTTTTGGTTCTTCCAGTCTATGAACATGGGATATATTTTTGTCATATTTAATTTTTTCATCAGTGTTTTGCAATTATCAGTGTACAAATCTTTCACCTCCTTAGTCAAGTTAATTTCTAAGTATATTTGATGCTATTCTAAGTAGAATTGTTTTGTGATTTTTCTTTTCAGATTCTTTATTGTTAGTGTACAAGAATTGCAACTGATTTTTGTATGTTGACTTTGTATCCTGCTACTTTGCTGAATTCATGTATTAGTTCTAACATATTTGTGTGTGTGTGTGTGTGTGTGTGCAATCTTTAAGGGTTTTCTACATATAAGGTTATACAATCTGTAGCCAGCTAATTTTACACCTTCCTTTCTCATTTCGATGCATTTTCTTTTTCTTGACTAATTAATCTGGCTAGGATTTCCAGTATTATGTTGAATAGAAGTGGTAAAAGCAGGTATTCTTGTCTTGTTCCTGAAAGAGCTGTCAGTCTTTGGCTATTTAGTCCAATGTTTGCTGTGGGTTTTTAATATATGGATTTTGTGATGTTGATATAATTTCTTTCTATACGTAGTTTTGTGTGTGTGTGTTTTAATCATGAAAGGTGCTGTAAACATTAGTTTTTAATCTAAGAAATATCTTTCACCTGAACAATCAATGCATTCTTTCCTAGTTATCAAGCAGATTATGTGGGAAAACAAATAATGACCATAAGGGTACCTTAGCTAGAACAAAGTAAAAAAAGAAAAAGAAAATTAGTTTGTAAAAATTTGTCCAGCTAACAGACCTAATTCATTGTCATTCAACAAATACTGTCTCTTACTTGCTAGGAACTGTTGTGATTGCTGTACAGAAAAGTGAAATGGCTATGTTGGAAAACAAAAAAAATTACACAAACTCATTTATAATTATAAGTTGAAATTAGTGATTTGAGAGAAAAATAGAAAATTATCTAAGAGAAGATCAAGGAATTATTTAGTTAGATTTTACAGTTAAGGAGATGCTATTCTGAGGATGCCTTTCTAAGATCTGACATTTAAAAACAGACTAAAGAGTTAGCAGAAGTTAGGAGAGATGAGGAAATAGGGTTGTGGAAGGAAAAGAATTCTAAGTAAAAAGAATAAAATATCTGAAGAATCTCAGGCTGGGAACCCTCAATCTCTAGGGTAAAGGCAGGCATTGGGGCTGGCTTGGGCTTAGAGAAGAGATAAAGCTACAAGCTGAAGCTGAAGAGGGAAGCAGGGGGTTATTGATGTGTTTTAAGCAGGGTGCAATTGATATTTTTAAATGCTCACTTACTACATAGATTGTAGTGAAAGAATGAATGCATAGGGGAGACTATCATAATCTTCCAGGTAAAAAAAAAAGCTATTGATATAGACCAAACCTGTGGTAGTTAAGACAAAGAGTAGCTGTTGGCTTCATGAAATAGTTAAGAAGTAAAAATGTAATTTGGCGATAGATTGAAAGGAAAAGAAGAGAGAGGTTTCAAGGATGACAACCAAATTTCTGATTTGAGCAACTCAGCAGTGGAGGTGCCATTTTCTGAGTTGGAGAAACTTAAAGGAGGAGCAAATTGGAAAAGGTTACCGTGAAGAGCAAGAACACAATTTTGGACATGTTTCTATGTTAATCTTGTGGCAGCTAATTGGAAATTTAGATCAGATAGATACATGATAGATGATAGATAGATAGATAGATAGATAGATAGATAGATAGATAATAAATATTTCAGTCGGAAAAGAGATCTGGGGTAGGCCAATGAACCTGGGATATCAACAGCATGAATGAGATCACCTTGGGACATGTATTGAGTGAGAAGACAATAAGGTCTCAGCAAATCTTTCATTTAGAAGTCAGATGGGAGAGCAGGAAGGAGCAAGTAGATGAAAGAGTGTCCTGAGAGGTCAGAAGAAAACCAGGAAGCCAAGAAAATTCAGGAAAGGAGCACCTTTTCCCTAAGGTAGAACCTTGACAATTGGAATGAACTTCTGGACACTTTGGCTAAGCCTTCTCCTCCCCTGCTCTGAGCTGGCTACAGATCAACTTCTACATTGACTCCTCTGCTCCTAGTTTTATTTGCAATCCAAACTCTTATGTTGAAATTCTTTTTATCTTTCTCAATACATTGATGTCACTGGCCAATGTCACAACATTAGCATGTGATTTAATGTGCCTATTAATACAACCCACATGAACACAATTTGACCACCAAAGTGAAAAAAGCTTTTCAACAGCTCAAGAAAAAATTTCAGCAGTTAAGGAGGCCAATGCTGATTAACATCATAATTAACTCTTAAGCAGGCAATTTAATTTCAAGTTCTTAGTAACCTGTAGAAGGTGATTTATTCATAAACACTGGTTATTACAAATAGTCATAAATAAGGGATGAAAGAATAAAACCACTTTCCTGGAGGGTTCATTTCTTTCTGCTGAAAGGTGCTATAGTGAAAAAAATCAGCAGATTTGACTCTGACAGTAAGTTATGTAACCTTTGGGAAATCACTTCGTGTCCTTCAACCCTGGTTTCATCTGTTTAAAAAAACTGACCTAGATTTTGTTCAACCCTACTTGCAGTTCTAATGATCTAGCACTATAAAACTATATGACTATTTTCAACTTAGATCAAGCAAAAGTTTGGTTTCCCAGCTGATCAGAATGCAGATAAACACTAGACTTGAACATCCAGAGCCAAAGAGTTGTACCAACCCTCATCGACCCAACCCACCATTTGACATACTGAAAAGAATGTTAAGTAGAGCAAAAACCATCACAAGTGTTCATATCTTTTTAGATGAAAAATTTCTTAATTATAGTCATTTGAGGTTTGTGACCACAGAGTGTTCTTCACTGTAAGGATTTTAAATAGATGGTCTTTTTAGGAAACCAGTGCTGGAAGGAAAAAGGAAGGGAGAGCAGGAGAGAAGAAAGATGGGGAGAGGGACAGGAGGAGAAAATTTGTAAAAGAAATGGGATGTCTTTTAGCTGGAAAGAGTGACTCTAGTCATAGAACAGTCTCTCTGGTCTTGCCCCAGCCTCTATGCTCTTTGAAAATATCTCTGATTAAAAAATAAATCTTACCTTCATAATAAAAAAATCGTTCCATTGCTGAATGAGGACTGGAGTGGCAGTGGGTTTTTTTTTCACACATAATGTGCTTGATGAGAAAGAACTGAAATTAACAACAGACTAAATTAATGCAAATTATCCCTGAAAACTGAAGATAATGTTTCACAGGATTGGTGGAAAAAGGCACACATACATATAAATCTTAAACTGCACGTGCAGATATGACTTTTAGATGCAGGCTTTTTAGTGTAAAGGATGCTACTATAGGAAACAAGATCAGATGGTGATATATATGTTTGACTGCCTTAATTTAGGCACAAATGGGTGTTGTCTATGGAACAGGATACACACTTATCTAAATGATGTTGCTGGTGTGGAAAACATCTGTGGAATTTTTTTGGAATACAAGTATCCACCCCACCCCTGAACTTCTGCCACCAAGTTCTCCTTTCTTGAGACTGCCAAGGTTATCAATCTTTATGTAGCTTTCAGAAATGTTTTCTAAAAGCAATGAATATATATGTTCTCACAAAAATATACATGATCATATATACATATATTTCACTTTTTTTCAACTAAATGACAGCATGCAGTAACACTGGCCTATTTAAGTTAATAATCTTGTGGAGCTCATTTTTTATCAAAACATAATGTTCATTCTTTTTTTGTGGATGCACAGTATTAAATTCTTCATATATTTCACCAGTGCCCTATTGATGCACATTTAAGTCGTTTTCAATATTTGCTATTCAAAGCAATGCCACAGTGACTCTGAACATTCATCACATCACTATATTTGGTTATATCTGTAGGAAATCATTCCCAGGAGAAAAATAACTATGTCAAAAAATATACATGGAAAAAAAGCTCCAGAAAAGGACTTCCAGCCAAGATGGAGGTGTAGGTAGACACACTGTTCCTCACTGCACAACCAAAATAAGGACAACAGCAATTTAGAAACAAAAAACAACCAGTACTGACGGAAAGCTGAACTGTACAGAAGTCCGACAACCAAGGAGTTAAAGTAGACACATTCATCCAGCTGATTTCTCCAAGGAGACCTTACAGGCAAGAAGGGACTGGAAAGAAGTATTTCAAGTCATGAAAGACAAGGACCTACATCTAAGATTACTCTATCCAGAAAAGCTATCATTTAGCATGAACAGGCAGATAAAGTACTTCCCAGATAAGGTCAAGTTAAAGCAGTTCATCATCACCAAGCCCTTATTATATGAAATGTCAAAGGGAATTATCTAAGAAAAAGATCAAAATTATAAACAGTAAAATGACAACAAACTCACAATTATCAATGGCTGAACCTAAAACAAAAATGAAAACCAAAAAGACTAAGCAAACAACTAGAACCAGAACAAAACCACAGAAATGAAGATCACATGGAAGGTTAGCAACAGGGGAGTGGGAGGGGGAGAAAGGGAGAAAAGGTACAGAGAATAAGTAGCATAGATGGTAGGTAGAAAATAGAGGGAGGGTAGGAATAGTATGGGAAATGTAGAAGCTAAAGAACATAAATATAACACATGGACATGAACTAAAGGGGGGGAATGTGGGTGGGAGGGGGTCTGCAGGGTGGAGGGGAGTAAAGGGGGGGAATGGGACAACTGTAGTAACAATAAAATATATTAATAAAAAAGATATACATGCCTATAGTTTTATTTGAAACTGTTTTATTTTACTCTCTGTGTATGTGTGTAGGTGATGTATAAACATGGTTCAAATTCATATGTCCAAAAGTGAGTAGGGGTCAGTAAGTCTCTCTCACACCTTCTTCTTCCAGCCACTGAACCCCCCTTATCAGAACTAAGCATTTTGACTAGCTTCTTGTGTATCTTTTCAAATAATATAACATGTATATGTGCCTATATAATAAAAAAATAATGACAGATACATGGTTTTCTTCTGTCACAGTCTATGAGAATCAGAAGACTCTTGCCAAGAGAGGAATCACAGATCAGTATAAGCTGTTATGTAAGGAATGACTTTTTTACTTTCTCACCATCATCCACATGCCATCAATATTGTGGATTCCGTCAAGAAAGCAAGAGTTTTGTTGACTTTCACTGTGCCTATGTGTTCATTCTGGATGAGAGAAAGGCCATGGATACAGGACCTTGCCCTGTCCTTGGCCACACTATGTTGACTTTTCCAGACTGGGTTCATTGCAACCATCTGAGATCTGTTTCCACCTTCCTGGTGGTGCTGTCTGCACTGGGTCTACTGTTTCTTGTGTTTACGTTTTTCTTGGTAACCTTTTCCAACACAGGAAGGATACACATTTATTAACTTTAGAGCACAGACCACATTCAGAAAAGCTCCCTTGAGTGTTTTGTGCCATCAACGCAGCTCTGAATAGGCAATGTTCCTATGGATGAGTGATAGCCACAGTGTCCTGTCCTCAACAGCCTGCTCAGCTCCCGTGGACACATGCCTGAGGCATTTTTGTGGAGTCAGTCTTTCTTTCTACCTGTGGTCTTCTGTTTTTCCCAGCATTATTATCTTTTCCAAAGAATTCTGCCTTCTTATGATGTGTCTGAAGTAGGACAGTTTCAGTTTTGTCATTTTTGCCTCCAGCAATATTGCAAACTTAATTTGTCCTAGAACCCACTTTTCTTTCTGGCAGTTCAGGATATCTGTGAAGCTCCCCTCCACCACCATATTTCAAATGAATCGATATTTTTCTATAAGTCTTCTTCACTGTCCAATTTTTGCATCCATACAAAGTAACTACTACTAAGAGGGTGTGGATGATCTTAGCCTTAGTCTCTAATATCTTTGCTTCTGGTGATCTTTTCTTATTATTGCACTGTTGCCCTTGCCTTAATCTCATTGACACAACTCCATCTCTCTGTGGAAACTGTACACCCCTTGCCTGAGTGCTTCTCTGTCATAGCATCTTGCTAAAAGCAAGAAAGAGAAGCCAACCCTTTTTCCAAGAAGTTCCTTCCAAGGGTGTCAACAGGTATGTGATTTCTTTTTTGTGACAGTACAGGTGACAATTTTATCAACTATTTTGCCATGGAATAACAAAGGTCCGCAGCTCTCCAGGCTGCCCAAAGACCTTTTCTTTCAAATACATGCCACCCTATTCAATGATTAAGAGGAACCGATCTTTCCAAGGCCCAGAAAAGAATAACCTTTCTTGTAGGTCTCACCTTTCATAGGATTCTGCCCCAGCAGTGTGCCTAATGTATCACCTAGGTACACATAAGAACCAGAGTTTGCTGTGACGTGCTCAAGGCCCCCATCACAAAAATGTGACGAGCTCATTTTTGTTTTTGTGGGTTTTTTAGGTTTGGTTGTTGATGGTTGTGAGTTTGTTGTTATTTTACTCTTTTATAGTTTTGATCTTCTTTTACTTAGATAAGTCCCTGTATCTAAGAAAATAAGTCCCTTTATTTGTATTTTTGCAAATGAATATGTTGAAGTCCCTTCAAACCCCTAACTTGGTTTTGGTTCACCAATGGGGTAAACTAAAACCAAGTTAACTATCCAATCCAAAGTTTTTCCTAAGCAAGCAACACAACAAAACTGAGAGACTCAGTAGCTATGTACTTTTCTTCCTCTTCCCCGGCCTTTTTAAGGCCAGTGCAGAGGACAAACTTAATCTTGTGCAATTCCCACACATGAGCTGTGCTGTTTTGGACCAGTGCAGGTTTCTTTTATCTTTATTGGCTTTTAGGAGACAGTTGAATTTTCTTCTGGATAAGCTCTATCGTACTACACAGCCAGCAGGCTTAGGCTTCAGGCCCAGAGCACCCTGGAGGCCATATGTGATTTCATCTGGACAAACATTTTAAAATAAATTCCCTGGCTTTTCTTTAGAATTATTGAGATGACAGGCAGCTGCCACCCACGTAGTAACATGATGACTAGTGCTAACATAAGGGCTATATAGGGTATAGGTGATAAACACAGTGAGATTGGTGAGTTAGACCTCAAATTGTAACCTTATCTTAGAATTTATATCACCGTCTTACCATAGCATTAAGCTGCTATCAGTTCTTTTGTAACGCACCCAAAGGTTTTTTCTAATATATTTTATTGATTATACTATTACATTTGTCCCATTTTTTTCTCCCCTTTATCCCCCTCTGCCCTGCACCATCCCTTCCTCCAGCATCCCTCCCCCTTAGTTCATGTCCATGGGTTGCACATATAAGTTCTTTGGCTTCTCCATTTCCCATACTATTCTTAACCTTCCCCTGTCCATTTTGTACCAACCAATTATGCTTCTTATTCCCTATACCTTTTCCCCTATTCTCCCTTGGCCCCCTCCCCACTAATAACCCTCCATGGGATCTCCATTTCTGTGATTCTGTTACTGTTCTAGTTGTTTGCTTAGCTCATTTCGTTTTGTTTTGTTTTGTTTTTAGGTTTGGTTGTTGATAGTTGTGAGTTTGTTTTTATTTTACTCTTCATAGTTTTGATCTTCTTCTTTTTCTTAGATAAGTCCCTGTATCTAAGAAAATAAGTCCCTTTATTTGTATTTTTGCAAATGAAAATGTTGAAGTCCCTTTAACATTTCATATAAGGGCTTGGTGATGATGAACTTTTTTCAATTTACCTTATCTTGGAAGCACTTTATCTGCCCTTCTATTCTAAATGATAGCTTTGCTGGATAGAGTAATCTTGGATATGGGTCCTTGCCTTTCATGACTTTGAATATTTCTTTCCAACCTGTAGAGGACCGGTTTGTCTTGGCCTGGCAAATGTGACTCAGCTCTGTATAGAAAACCTACAGAAACTAAGTGGTGGGCAAGAGCCAGACCTTGGGCAGGAGTCAAGTTTTCCCGTGGGAATCAGGCCTAGAAAATGCATACAGATTGTTATGGCTTGCTCTTCCTAAAACTCTATCACTCTGGTCTAAAACAACAAATGTGTATTGTCTATCTTCAAGGTAATTTCCAAAGCCTGTATGAGTTCTCCCAAGGACAGAGCTAATGAGCTCATTGTCATTCCCCTTTGCATGTTATTTTTATTTCCTTGATTGTACCTAGAATGTAGACAATAATACTCTATGTGATAGATGATAAATCTTTCTATGATGTAAGACCCCAGGAAAACAATAAAACCCTGTGTAGGCAAGGGTCGGGGTGCTACCCTCTTGAGGGAGTGGCTGAGGCACCATAGGCACTCTCCCCTTGAGAGAGTAGTCGTGCCTGTTCCCTTTTTCCACGCAGGATTGTTGTCCCCTGTGCATTGATTCTCGTTGTCAACCACAACAGGCGGACTCTGCTGGACAGAGTCTGCAACACCAGCCCCTTCTTGCCTGCAAGGCTTCTTTTGAGAAATCAGCTGATAGTCTTATGGGAACTCCTTTGTATGCAATTGTCTCCTTTTGTCTTGCTGCTTTTAAGATTCTCTCCTTATCTCTAATCTTGGATAATGGAATAATGATGTGCCTTGGTGAGTATTTCCTTGGGTCCAAATTCTTTGGGACTCTCTGTGCTTCCTGGTCTTCCTGGAAGATTGGGGGAGTTTTCCTTCATTATTTCCACTTGTTGATCTTCCTCTTCTCCTTCTGGCACCTTTATGATTCGGATATTGGAATGTTTAAAGATGTCCTGGAGGTTCCTAAGCCTCTCCTCATGTTTTTTTGAATTCTTGTTTCTTCATTCTGTTCTGATTGGTAGTTTCTTTCTTCCTTCTGATCCAATCCATTGATTTGAGTCCCAGTTTTCTTTCCATCACTATTGGTTCTCTCTACATATTCCTTTATCTCACTTAGTATAGCCTTCATTTGTTCATCTACTTTGTGACCAGATTCAACCAATTCTGTGAGCATCCTGATCACCAGTGTTTTGAACTGTGCATCTAATAGGTTGGCTATCTCTTTGTTGTTTAGTTGTATTTGTTCTGGAGCTTTGATCTGTTCTTTCATTTGAGCCTTTTTTTTTTTTTTTGTCTTGACAGGCTTGTTACATAGTGAGGGGTGGAGCCTTAGATGTTCACCAGGGCAGGACAACCAAGTTGCTGGGTTGTGACACTGTATGTGGGGGAGGGGTCCCAGATGGAACAATGCCACTTGCTCAGCTCTGGTCTGGCTTTCACCCACTTTCCTTGCTACCTACAAGCCAGTTGGGCTCTTCTGATGCTGATTCCAGAGGTGGGTGGGTTTCTGTACATTTTAGGACCCTGTGGGTCTCTCCAACAAACTCTCCTGTGAGGCTGGGGCTTTCTCCTGCTGTCCCAGTCCCCACAGGTTTTACAGTCAGAGGTTCTGAGACTTTATTTCCCCACACTGGATCTCTGGGTTGAAAAGTCTGTCTCACCGCAGTTGCTCCTGGTTTATCAGCCCACAAATATGGGAGGACCCAGTCCACCAGCCAGCACTTCACCTGGTCTACCAGCTGCTGCTTTGCCATGCATCCTCTCCACCCAGCTGCCTCTCTCTGCCTCTGTGACTATTCTAGATGAATGTTTCTTCTTTAACTCCTTGGTTGTTGGACAGTTCAATTTTTCTGGCATTTCTGGTCATTTTTGTTTTTAAATTTGTTGTTGTCCTTCTTTTGGTTGTGTGAGGAGCCAAAGTGTATCTACCTATGCCTCCATCTTGGCCAGAAGTTCCAAAGTTTTTTTGAAAAATTTCTTTGCATACCATTTGGGGAATTAAAATACAGTGATAAAGCCTAAAAGACTCTGATTTCTTGTAAGTATATTTTATAACATAAAAGTAAAATAAAGAATGTACCAACATTCTGTTTTCAAATTTTCTAATTATTTCAGCATGAACCAAACAAGTTGATTACTATTGACCCTTATGCTTTTAAAAATGAAATAAAATGGCAAATTCTCAAAAAGGAAAAATAGAAATCAAGAGCCTTAACAGAATAATCCTACTTATAAAAGATACATTGTTCTATCATTTATTAATCTTATGGTTCTAGTGTTGTAAGTTTAAGTATATTTTATGTAATTATCTGGTATTAACCCATCATAAGTATATGGGTTTTTTAAGAATTCTGGTACTTTTCATGAAAATGGAATGGATTTATAGTAAGTGTTCAGATTGATATTATAATTCTGTTAATAAACACATTGAGGCTAATTTCTTAAAATAGATTTTTAAAGGATTCAAAATTTTTAGATCCCTTTTTGAGATTCTTTTTAATAGTTGCATCAGAATTCATATGTTCTAGATTATTTTTCCAATGCTAAAGAGAAATTTATTCTAAAATTATTATATTTGCTAACCAATATTTTTTAGGGTATTATGTAGTGTGATTTTTGCCTCATATTGAACTTCTGCTTTATATTTTATACTCTTAAGATTATATTTACCTTATCTTTTTTTCACATGCCCATATCTCATTAAATCCAAGATCCCATCATAATAGGACATCTCATTATCTTATGTACCACTAAGAAAGAAAAACGGTCACAGTGCTTTGTTATCACTAAGAATTTTTATTTCAGACTTCCTAAAAGAGCTTTTTTTGACTTAGATGTACTTTCTTTTATGTATTCCTATGTCACATAAAGAGATAAAGGTTAAGATAATCTTAAAATATCTTTATATTCAGAGCTGGACATATTTCTATCACATTTCAATGTTCCCATCTTACCATTTTTTGTGCCGTCAGCAGTGTGGGTGATACATTAGACTCAAGAGGTCTGAGATTTTATTCCCAGTCACTGACTCCTCTTCTGCAAGTTTTGATGATATTGGTCTTTCATCCAATGACAACCACTTACTTCAACTAATATAATATCAAACTGGCCATTCTGCTCTGTTTCTATACCTTTCTGTATACATAAAATTTTTATTTTAGGGATTAGTGGTAGTCAAATTTTTGTAAGACATTTTAAATGTCTATCAAACTCAACATATGTAGATCCAACAATGTACAGAACTCAGCTGAAGTGACCATGAGCAAGTTTACACACATGTATGTGACCTTACATCACAATTGCTACCTCATTTATAGTGACCATGAGACACCATCAAATCTAAGTCAGCCTCATTTCAGAGCTGTTCAAATGTGAAAAATGTACATCTTAAGACAGATGAAATATGGTAGTAGGCCTTCTACCAAAACATCCCTCTGCTTCCTTTATGTTACTGGTCTTTTAAAATCTGGCTCAACTCCAGCTTATTCTGGAAGCCTCCATGATTATTGACCCACTCAACGCATGGCATTGCTCACAGAACCCTACTGTGCACCTATGCAGTGGTATGACACTTTTGCTCTTTTTTTCAGAATAAGTTCTTATGAACCAGGCTGGAAGAATCCTGTTTAATATTCTTAGCTGAGAGCTGGGGCAACACTCTCCTGGGAAATTAGAGAAGAATAAAAAGCAGTGGGCATCAAAGTGCCCATTTTGAAAGATTATTTAAAGCAAATTTATAGTTTGATTGTTGGGTGTGGAAATATTTTATATTACAGCTGTTATTCTCCCCCTCTACTACCTGCCTATTAAACTCACAGTCTGTTGGATTTGCCTCCCAAACTGATGTTTAATTTATGTAGCTTAGATATTTGTGTGGAAATTTACTACCATGATTACCCTTTCATCTAATGGGGGAAAGTTTTGTTTCTATGGTAACCGTTTTAAGAGAGTATATACTTACTATACTTCTAAAATATGCAGCCCATCCTTATGGGAGTACACATCATCTCGAAAGGATTTTCCCCTTTCGGTAAACATCATTTTTTTTCTGTTCACCTGATTTCAGAATAAAATAAACTTTGTTTGTGAGAATTGCTAAGGAAGACCTTCAGGAAATGAGACCCACGGGTGAGCCTGGCCCTTTGCAGTCGTCATGGGAGAGCAGCAACACGGTCCTCAAGTGGCTTCTGGGAACACACGGCCTGTCTCTCTGTGGCTGTTTCTCCCAGACTCTCTATTTTCCAGCATCGTCATCATGTTTTCTGTGTTTGGGATGTTGCTATGCAAAATGATAATAAAAGGATGGGATTTTTTTCCCTAAGACAATCAAGCTTAACAAATGCTACTTTAGAATGATGTAAAATTTGCTTAGAAAAATGTTTAGAATTCCTTGGGGAATGATCTAAGAATGTTAATGATAAGAAATGATAAATGTCAATGGTGGCCTAAGATGTTATCCCACATGATAAAATTCACCCATTCCAGGGGTTTTGTAACTACTGATATTACACAAACTGCAATTTTAAAAAGTACTCTTATTTGTATTTTTGCAAGCAAAAAGCTTTGTCCATCTTTTTCTTCAAATTCATTGGCTTCTATGCATGTTTCCCTTTAAAAATTATATGACACAATTTTATTGAAGCTCAAACACACCTAACTACAACCTTTAGTGTTTGTTAGAAAAAGATCTATGGATTCTGTTGTTCTGTGCTAGAAGTGCAAAAGCTATAAAACATGTTCATATCTTAAGCACATAAAGCCCATCCTCAGCAAACATGACTTGTAGATGCTAAAATGATGAGTCTTCATATCTAAAGGGGCAGCATAGGCTTACTTAAGAATTGGAAACATCTTGCTATTTAAAAAGAAGTTGAAATTCAAGGGTCAAGAGAGAAGAGTGAGTGATCAGACCTGATTCAACCTTTGTGCCCCCCAAAGCAGCAGCCCCTCTGTAAGGGAACCCCGAGCAGGATGCAGGCTTCCTAGGTGATGTTATGGGTCCCCAAGCAACCTGCCTGCCACCATGGACATGGTATCATATCTGAAATTCCACCGTCAAGTCTATCTGGTACTACTGAATTAGATTTCCCAAATGGATCGCAGGGCCCTGCTGAAGGAGTCCGAGGAACGTAAAGGAGGAGTGGAAGCACAGGAGACTTAAAAGAGTGTTGGGTGTGCAGACTTTTCTGACATCCATTCAGTAGATCTGGGTTTAGCACCACTAAGGGAGATTGAATAAAAGATATTATAAATGATGTTAGAGGATATTGGTAGAGGACATGGAAACTTTTCCTATTTTTTTAAATTAAATCTTTTATTTACTTTTAGAGAGAGGGGAAGGGAGGGAGAGAGGGAGAGAAATATTAATGTGTGGTTGCCTTTCACACACCCCTTACTGGGGACCTGGCCTGAAACCCGGGCATATGTCCTGACTGGGAATCAAACCAGGGACCCTTTGCTTCACAGCCCTGTGCTCAATCCACTGAGCCACTACCATCCAGGGCAACTTTTTCTATTTTCTTAGTTTGCCTTGTTGGCTCGGCAGGACAACTAGTGCCATCTCAGACCTCATGGGCAGAAGCACCTCAGAATGACTGGGCTTATGCCTCATTTTCTTTGCTCGTCAGTTCTGGGAAAGGATTTTTGTCAGAGGAAAAGAAAACAGTTCTTTTTCCTCTTGGGCCTGAGAAACCCCACTCCCGATACCAGCATGAGAAGGAAGAAGAAACAGTAGCCCAACATCTTATTTCCTCGTCTTAGTGATGATATAGTTGATGGCCAGCAACACTGGAAGGCTGGCCTATGGGCTATTGAAATCATTTTTCTGCCCTGACTAGTGTGCCTCATTTGATTGGGAGTCGTCCTACAAGGTGAAGGTTACTGGTTCAGTTCCCATTCAGGGCAAATGCCTAGAATGCGGGTTTAGTCCCCAGTCAGGCAAGTACAAGAGGCAACCCATTGATGTTTCTGTCTCATATCAATGTTTCTCTCCCTCTCTTTCTCCCTCCCTTCCCTTCTCTCTAAAAATAAATAAAAATTAAAAAATTATTTTTCTATAAGTTATGAATTGCTTTACTACATTTCCTTGTATCGGCTAAAACATATATTTGTACATACACACATATATTTACATATATAGGTAAATATAGGTGTCACTACTATTTAAGGGGATAAGGCAGGGCTAGGACCAGGGTGAGACTGTTAAAAAGTCTCTTGTAAAAATTTTTTTTCAGGGGCCTAAATACAGAATTAAGCAAATAGTAATTTAATAAGAAATACTGGGTCTTAACCGAAAGGAAAAAGTAGAATTCGTGATCTTTCATATCCTACCTCCACCATGAGTATTCAGTTCATTGGGAGGGATATTCTCATTTATAAGTGCCAGAGGCTCTCATCGCTTCTGGGCCTGGCATCCATTATGGCAGACCAGGTGGTAGCAGCTGCACATAATGAAAGAAATCACACGGTTTCATTATGTAGAATAGTGACAGAAGAATGGACACTCTAAGCCAGCTGGTCCCATCTCTGCCACTGTTTCAGCATGTGTGAGCCCTCCCGCCCCATACACACACACTCCAGGAAAAGGACTCAGAAGCTCTCAATTTGTAGAGGCAGAAATTGAACCTGGTACCCATAGAATCTTAAATCTTCTTGGTCTGTTATGATGAGCAGACCAAGAGCAGTGGGTCTTCCTCATAGTGAAGAGTAAATCTGCTTATTAAATTAGGTAAAATAAAAACTTGCTTAAATTATTATATGACTTTTCAAAGCCACGAATAGCCAATAAAATAAGAAACATAGATATTACCGCATTTTCTTCTCTATAATACTAATAATAGCAAACATATATAGCAGTCCTGGGGTCTATATTGTTCTTCATGCTTAACTTAAATAAATTCAATCTTATAACTTTAAGATGTAAGTATGATTATCATCCCTTTTTAGCAATAGGGAAACTGAGGCACAGAGAGGTTAGGTAATTGTCCAAGATCGCACCATTTATGACTGGCACTGAAGTGTTGGGAGCTGGGAGTGTTTTTCATTTTTGCTAAAAAATAATGGCATACACTGAAGAGTAAATGACATACCCCATACAAAGATTTCACTTAATCTCGAATATCTTTCTTGTACCATATGTCACCCACTTTAATTCCTGTATGTGTGGGGCAGCCCGTGCTAACAGAGCACGACTGCATGATAGCAAAGGTACCCAGGGAACGGGGCTGGAAGCACAGGATGCTCAGTTAATGTCTGGAGTGTCTCAGAAAAGGTCCATGACACTGGGAGAAAGGATGGAAGCTGTAGGTACCAGAGGGTGTTATCACCTAAGGAAGAGTTCACACTGCTTTTTAAAGTTAATGACAACATTGCACATACCACATATAATGGGCTTTCTCCTTTATTAGCCATTTTAGTAATAAGGCCTTTGCACATAGTTCATTTTTCTTCTCTAATGACAAGGGTGACATAGATGCCTATAAGCAAATTACATGAGTCATGTTCAAGTTTCTTTTGCTATTTTCTGGGCATATCATGGAGTTTCCAATTCATACTCACCTTGAGAGTGTTTGACACTCTTCTGGAGAATACATTCAGACTGTGAATCTGAATTTGTTCTGGGAGAAGAATTCTTATGGGCATCCTCGATGAAGTCAATGCTACAGACAAAAACAAATATATCTCATTTTCTCTTCTAGTTAGGGCTCTTATTCTGAAGTCTTGATGGCCATAGTCATCGTAAACTTTTTATCTGAAGGTTCTATAGTCTTCCCAGTTATACAACCCCAATTCAATGGAAGAAAGAAGACAAGGTTAAGGTGGTTGTGTGGCTATAAAATGCAGTAAATGTATAGCCCAAGACATGTGGATAGCTGGGTAGCTCATTAGTGAACAAGAAAGGCAACACAACCACTACTGTTCCAGAAGAAAATCCAAAGGTACAGGTAGGACAATATCAGAACTTTCCAACAATTAGAACTTCTTAAAATTGAAATGGGGTCCCTACAAAGGTCAAGTAGCTATAAATGAAAGATTCTTGGCCACATGTCAAGAGGGCTATCTTAGGACTCCTTGCTGGACTAGAGGACCTCTAGGGTTCCTCCTACCCCAGCTCTCAGGCTTTGATAATTATTTTCCCAGAGAATCTAATTTTTTATATTCATAGACACCTAAGTACTTGGATATTTAATGAAAGAATTTTAAGTAGTAAGAAACTGAAAGAGAGACAGAGCTCTCGGTTAATTTTAGGAAGCCTGTGGACTTAGTTTTCCAAAACCCCAGTAGGTGTTGGCCAGCTCTGCCCTGCTGGGCCTCAGAATTGGGCTGAGCAAGTACACTGAACTGTGACCCCTGAGGGCCCGGGCATGCGCAAGGACAGACACAAGTGAAGGGGATTGAAGGGAAAGGAGGAAAAGTGCATGAATTTGCATGACAGGGATTGTGATAGTAATGTAACCATCACAATCATCACATCAATTAATCCTGGTTGTTCCCATTTCACATGGATCAACTGATTGGCAGGGACATGAGTCCCAAGATCAAGTGGCAGAGGCAGGGCACAGTTGTCAGTGCTGTGACTCCTGCTTCCAGGTTTGCCCATGTTATCAGGCAGTTCATCTGCCCAGTGGCTCCCTGAGCCTCGCAGCAGCAGCTCTATATAAAAGGCCTAAGAAGGGACACTCACTTCCGAATCCTCCCCTAAGCCTGATGGATTTGAAATAGCCCTACTCTGAGCAGGCTTAGTGCCCTTGCTCAGCCTCCCCTGAGACTCACAGTTCTTTATATGAAATGGAAATAATAAATCTTAGAGGATTTATCTTATATTATTATATAATATTATTATTCTTATATTATTATCCTTAGAGGATAATATTATAAACTCAAATTCTTAATTTGAAGGACTAGGTGAAAATGGAAAACAATCCATTGAGTCTATATTGAAAAGAAAATGCAGCCCTAGCTGGTGTGGCTCAATGGATTGAGTGCAGACCTGCAAACCAAAGAGTTGCTGGTTCGATTCCTAGTCAAGGCACATGCCTGGGTTGAGGGCCAGGTCCCCAGTAGGGACACCAAGAGGCAACCACACATTGATGTTTCTCTCCCACCCTTTCCCCCTCTCTTCCCTTCTCTAAAAGTGAAAAAATAAAATCTTAATAAATTAAAAAAAAAAAAAGAAAGAAAGTACAGAAGCCAAGTTTTGTTTTGGGTTTTGACCTGAACTTTGATTTATGTTTCTCTATGTTTGAAACATAATCAATATTTTCATATGTTTGGTCATGTTTTACTATTACAGGAAGTAGAAAAGAAAGAAAACCCTTCCACAAACTTTTCTCACATCAGTCTACAGCCAAGGAAGCTATAGACTTACTCTCTTTTGGCCGTTGGACAAATGGTTTCCATTACTTCTTCAAAAAAGAGTTGGGAATGATTGAGGTCAGAATAAGAGCTGTTACTCTCAGAAGGCAATTCTTATCTGAAAGTGCTTTTGCACCCCCTCCCCTATGGGGACATTCAGCACTTCCTGTAGATGTTTATGATGACCAAACCTGGGAGTGCTACTGGCTTCTGAACGGTAAACGTGAGGGATGCTGATAAACATCCTTCATGCACACACAGCCCTGGCAACACGTATTCAGCTCCAAATGTTGATACAGCTAAGGTTGAGAAATTCTGATCTAAGGCCACAAAAAAGCATGAGAGCTTGCATGCTTGGGCAACCCTGTTGGCAAAATCTAGGCCCCTGAACATAGGCAATCTCAGGAAGGTGGTGTTGCCTAGAGTTTTTCACAGATGGAGAGGGAACATCTTCCCTGCATTATCTATTAATTTTCACAAGTTCATAGAATGGGCTGTGTGAAATGGGGGTAGGGAGTGTTTGTTAGGTTATTATATCCACCATCTTCCTCTATTTTTCTCATTACTCAAAGCAAACTGACTTTGGAGAATTTTTGCTTGACTGTCATTTTATATCATTTCCATGGTTTTCTTTAAGAGCAGAATTTTCCTTTTTATTATGCTTTTATAAGAAGAAAAAAATGTGAAAAATTTAGAAAATATTTTTTAAATGTCTAATCTCTCTAAAAAATAAAAAAGCATTGGAAACCTATGTTTCAGTTTTTCCTAATTACAAAGAACAAGTTTCTAAATAACTACCAAATGATGACTTTTGTAACCAATCTCAATATTTATTGCTTTTAAAGATTTTATTTATTTAAAAACTATTTTTAAAAAATTTAATCCAGTTGATTAGACAACTGCACTGAACCCAGAAAGTATGCCTAAAACAAGAACTTAGAAATACAAACAAGTTTTAAGGCCTAGAAAAAAATGTTGAAAAAGAATGCAGAAAGGTCACAGGTAACTAAAAAAGCCATCATGTGAAAGGTAACATAACTTAACTGTCAAGGTAAAAAGGTAACGAGTACAAAGTCCAGGTTTGATGTTTATAATTTCAAAGACAGTCTGTCTATATCACTGAAGCTTTGGCAAAATCCCCAGACCCATGGAGAAGACTGAGTCACTCAACTTTCATCCCCTTATGTTCCGTAAAAGGTGACCTGGGTATATTTTCTACAAATGACTCTGCTGAATATGCTGAGAAATTTGAGAATAAAAAGGCAATGAGACCAATCCTAAAGTCAGAGGGAAATTATTTCTTGGTTAGCATTTGGCCTTACCATACAAATTAGGTTTCTCTGGTCTCTTATTCCTTTGAATGGCCTTACTTTAAAGATGTGTTGAAAATTTCTCACTTTTGTGACTTTTAGGGTTGTTTGCTGTTTCTGTGTTTGGTAAGAACCTGAAGGTTATTTCTCGAGCTAAGGGACAAAGTTACATAATGACAACATTGGCTTGAGCATCAAGTTCAAACGGATCATAATAGTTTTGCTGAGCTAAGAAATAGTGGAGAATTTGAGGTAGAGTGAGTGCTAAAGCAAAAAAATAAATAAAATAAAATCCACTAACCACAGTAACCAAATAGCATCCTAAAAGGCCCATGGAAACAGAACACTGCTTCACCCAAATACCCAATACAATGCCCATTTCTGCATAGCAGGACAACTTTTCAGCATAAGGCTTTTCCCGATTGCTGCTTAGGGAAATACTTAGAAAAAATGTTGTGTTTTCTAAAAAAAATTTGATCCATTTATACTTGTTCCTTATAAATATTGATATTTTTGATGTACTTATGTTTGAGGCAAGCTTATCTATTCATTAACTTTGAAGTAAACTTTTATTGTTGTCCTTCCTTTTCCAAACATTACAATCATTAATTCAAGCTAATTTTTTCTTTCTAGTGTAAAATTTTTTAATAAATCAATAAATTAAAAAGTTGACTAATTCAGAATCCATCACTATTTATACTAACAGGGTTTGCTCTTGTAACTTTAGCTTAACACATACACAAACACACAATATAGAGAACAGGTTTATAACACCACAAATATAATTTCATGGAAAGTATTAGCTCATTTACATGAAGAAACTTGTATAGATTTTAAGTTTATTTATTTAAAACTATTCAACGGATCTATCTATTACTTCAGAAATTCTAATGAATTCTGAATTATAAATTCAGAAATTCTAAATTCCATTTAAATTATTCTATTTTAATAACAGATAAAATGAACTGGCACTCCTTAGGTACTCAGTACTCTGAGCTCATTATTTAAGTCTCAGGTTAACCCTAAGAAATAGGAACTAACATTATCTTCACTAAACAGATGCATAAAATAAAGCAAAGAAGGTAAGACAGTTGCCCAAAGTCACAGTAGGTGGTGAAGTCTCAATTTAAAGCTGAGTTTGCCTGACTTGGAACCAAAAACCTGAAACAGAGCACCATAAACTTTTCATTAGTCTGGGGATTACTTTATGGACTGCAATAATAAAAGCGCATTGTTTAAAGTAGTCTGTAGTTAAGAATTAATCACAAATTCAAACTGACTTTCCTTATTAGTTCTAATTACTCAGCTTTTAAAATGTTAACTAATACTCTTCTCCCCCAAACCTCAAGGTGTTTTACAATAAAATTTATTCATGATCAGTTAAAAATTTTGTAAGGTTTACTATAATTTTTCACTGAGCACAGAAATTTTACTGTAAGCTAAATTTAGCTATATATATCAAGAGCATTAAAATATTTATACCCTCTTAGAAATTTCACTTCTGGAGAATTTATCCTCCAGAAATTGTTAAAATGCATATAAGTGTTTTATTACAAACATTTATTTATACATATTTATAAAATTAAAACTTGGAAGTAATAAAATACATTGGGGAGTAATTAAATAAATAATGGCATTACATTTCAGATGATGTTTATTTAGAGTTTATTATACATTAGAAAAGCACCTGTGGTATAAGCTTATTGTATTTAAGAGTATGAAGCAGAGAAGCAGGGTATAGAAATATAGAACGAGCATTTAGTCATATCTATGTAAGATAAACTTTTTGGAAGCACAAAATTGGAAAAGACCAAAACATGTTTAAGATGCTTTTATATTTTACTTCTCTTTTTCTGTATTTCCCAATGTAAAAAAACATACCCAAGTGGGACTACATCAAATTAAAAAGCTCTGCACAGCAAAAGAAACAAACAATCAATAAAATGAAAAAGTGACCTATAGAGTAACTGAAAATATTTGCAGACCATTTATTGGGTAAGGGTCTAATATCCAAAATATATAAGGAACTCATACAACTCAATAGCAAAACACAAATAACTTGATTTAAAAAATGGGCAAAAGACCTGAATAGATGTTTGTCCAAGAAAAGGCATATAAATGGCCGATAGGTATATGAAAAGATGCTCAACATTACTAATCATCAGGGAAATGCAAATTGAAACCACAGTGAGATACCACCTCATACATGTTAGAAGGAGTGATATAAAAAAAAAGAGAGAGAAAGAGATAAATGCCAAGGATGTGAAAAAATCAAATTCTTGTATACTGTTGGTGGGAATGTAAATTGATACAGACATTACAGAAGGTTTTGAGGAGGTTCCTCAAAATATTAAAAATAGAAGTATCACATTATCTAGCCATCCTATTTCTTTATATATATAAAAAATAAACAAAATCAGTATCTTAAAAGATATCTACAGTCCTGTGTTCATACCAGCATCATTCAAAGAAAGCTGAGATATGGAAACAACCTGTGTTTATTGAAAGATAAATAGATAAAAAATGTGATATGTACATATGTGTATATATGTGTGCATGTGTGTGTATTTCAGCCATAAAAAGGAAATCCTGCTATTTAATACAGCATGGATGAACCTGGAGTATAGTATGCTAAGTGAAATTAGACAGACACAGAAAGACAAATACTGTATGTTCTCACTTACCTGTAGAATCTAAAAAAGTCAAACTCAAAAGCAGAAAATAGACAATGATATCCAAGGGCTTGGGGCTGAGCAATGGAAATGTAGATATGTTGGTCAAAAGATACAAACTTTCAATTATAAAATAAATACCTTCTGGGATCTTATGTACGCCATGTAACTGTAGTTAGTAAGATTGTGGAAACAAGGATCTACAACCAACACTACTTTACCCAGCAAGGCTATTATTTAAATTTGAGGGAGAAATAAAGAGCTTCCCAGAAAAGAAAAAGCTAAAGGAATTCATTACCAACAAATGAGTGTTATGAGAAATGTTAAAAGGGTCTTCTTTAAGAAGAAGAAGAAATAAAAACAGGGAACATAAAGAACAAAATGACATTAAATGCGTACCTATCAATAATCACTTTAAATACAAATGACTTAAACGCTCCAGTCAAAACACATAGGATAGCTGAATGGATAACAAAGTAAGACACCCGTAAATATGCTATCTACAAGAGGCTCACCTCAGGATGAAAGATATACATAGATTAAAAGTAAAGGGACAGAAAAAGATATTTTATACAAATGAAAATACCGAAAATCTGTGGTAGTAATATTTATACCATACAAATTAGACTTTAAAATGAAAGCCATAATAAGAGACAAAGAAGGACACTGTATAATGATAGAGATCAATCCAACAAGGGGATAGAACCTTTGTAAGCATTTATGCACCCAACATGGGAGCACCTAAATATATAAAGTAAATACAGTCAAGGGAACTTTACTACCATTTTGACATTAATGGATTGATATTCCTGACAGAAAATCAACAAGGAAATATTGGGCTTAAATGACACACTGGATCAGGTATCATTGATATCTTTCGAGCATTTCAACCCAAAGAAACAGAATATACATCCTTTTCAAGAGCTGCTGGTGGAAATGCAGTTTGGTGTACCTGCTGTAGAATCCTCAAAAAATTACAAATGGAATTGCCATATGACTCTGTGATTCCACTTGGGAGAATATATCCAAAGAAACTTGAAACACTAATTTGAAAGAATATATGCACCCCTATGTTTATCCAGCATTACTTACAATAGCCAAGATTTGGAAGCAGCCCAAGTGACCATCAGTAGATGAGCAGATAAAAATCTGTGGTACATGTACACAGTGGAATACTACTCCACTGTAAAAAAGAAGGAAGCCTTACCCTTCATGACAGCATGGATTAACCTGGACAGTATTATGCTCAACAAAATGAGTCAGTTAAACAAAAGGACAAAAACCATATGATTTCAATTATTTGTGGAATCTAATGAACAAAATAAGCAAACAAACCAAACAGAAATAGACTCATAGATACAGAGAACAGACTGACAGCTGTCAGAGGGAAGTGGGGCTGGGCAGTTGGGTATAAAAGGTGAAGGGATTAAGCAAAAAAAAACCCTCATAGACACAGACAACACCATGGTGAGTATCAGAGATAAGTGGGGTGGGGAGAAGTAGAATAGGGCAAAGGGGGCATAAGTGGTGACAGAAGGAGACTTCACTTTGGGTGGTGAACACACAGACCACCTGAAATTGTACATCTGAAATCTCTATAATTTTATTAGACAATGTGACCCCAATAAACTCAATAAAAAATTTCAAAAAATTGCTAAGAGTAGATATCAAATGTTCTCTCAGACACAGAGATAACTGTATGATACTTATGTGGATATGGTAATTATTTCCCAATGTATAGATATATTATCATTTTATACACTTTAAATATATACAACTTTATGTCAATTATACCTCAATAAAACTGGAACAAAACCAAAATTAGAAGGCATAAACAGAATTGCTAAAACTTACAAAATTTGCTCCTCTATAAATTGGGCTTGGCTTGCCATGAATCCTATAGGTACAGCTGAGGTAGCATAGTTGAGAGATCCCTGGTTGGAAAACGCAAAGAACATAGTTCCTTCAAGAACAAATCACAGGATTATTAATGTGGTGCTGCCATAGATTACCACTGACCTCGACATGACAGAGAGCTCCTTAAAAACAACCAGGAGCCCAGTGTGCCCATGTCCTTGCATGGCTTGCCATATCACATCCCAGCTTTGCTTCCTGGTTCATGGGGATATTCTATTTCAATATATGCTGGCAATGTCTAAAAACAATTACCTTTGGAAGCCACTACACTATCATTGCTAGAGACAAAATGGAATAGACACAGTGAGATGACTTTCATCTTTTTTGCTACCCAGAAGGCTGATCTTGTTCACACCTGGAGGAAAAGGAGAAAGTACAAATGGAGGTGGGTGAGAGTAAGTTCCTTGTCTTCTAAATTTCCTGTCAACTTGAAGAAAGGCCCAAATTGCAAAGCCAGGGCCTTTCAGAGGTAGAAAAAGACCTTAGGCATGTCTATTAAATTCTTACAGCATATTTTTGAGAAGAAAAAAATAGTAATGCATACTTTGAAAATAATGTTGTATTTAAAATATTTAGTCCTTTCAAGTATATATTTAAGATCATTAAAATCTCCTACATCAATATAACACTAAAGGCATAAATTTAAATATTTCATAACAATGTAATTTTTTTAAATCTTTATAAACACCTCCTAAAATGGTTTCTATGATCGAAAAAGTTTGGGAAACACTGGACTCTGCCATAGTCTCCTTGAATACCGGCAGTATACATGGTGTTGGCTTCCAGAAGTCCTACAAGCACAGATGTGTGTTTAACTTCATTTCTCTCATTGTTTCTCAAACTTAATGAATCACAGCATCATCTTTTTCAAATACAAAGTAAATCAAAACACACTTTAGGAAGTGTTGCTCCAGGCAGATTAGTATCCAGTCTCTTTTTCCTTCTCAGTTTCTTTCCCCATGTGAGAAAGCTCGAGACTTCAAGCCACATTTCCCCAACCTCTTTCCCAACTCCCCCAACCTCAACCCTAAAATACAACTGAGGGCCTGGCAATAACTCAGTCAGTTCCTGGGATATTGCCAGTGGATGTTGTATATCACCTTTGATCTGAAGAGAATATAGCTAGGTACAGTTATGAGAACAAACAGCTCAGTTCCCATTCCAGTTGGTCCTTATTCCCCCCACAACCCAGGCAAAGTCTTTGTTGACTAAGGAGGACCCTTGGGTTTTGTTTCTTGTGGTTTTTTTTAAATGGACATCTTTCCATTAGAAACTCAGCACTGGATGAAGCACCAATTAATTTTGCATAAGCTGCCACAGCACCATCAGATGCTAATCCGTTCATTCATAACCGCAAGGTATTGTGTAAGGGTCATGTACATGACTTGTGCCTCCAGCCCTGTGGATTTATTTAGCGCTTAGTGGCTAGTTCCTGCAGCTGTGTCCTTTCAATGACTGCTTTATGGTGGCCAAGAGAGTTGAGGTTGGCTGCCAGGACTCTGAGATCTGGAGGAACACATGGACACATTATTCTTTTGCTCTGAAGCTACCCAATTCCTGTTCCGGTCAGATGGGGGGAGATTGTGGGAGAATATTTCTGAAGCAGCACAGTACTTAACTGTGGATGGTATTACTCATGCCTGACATTATTGCAATCTTTTGGATTAAATCTACTCTGCAGTGGAAGGTTAATTACTAATGAAAGTGTAATACTACAAAATTTAATTCTGAATGTAGCTCTTGGCTTTATGTGTAAGAACTACGATGGAGCCATTACTTTCTTAACTCTAAAACTACATATTGGATTCAATCTGTTTCACACAAGAGGCCTTGAAAGAGAGCTTACTATGCTAATTGAATACTAATGAGGCTTTTGCTTAAGTTGCTTTGTGTTACAGTTATTTGCAACTAGATTTCTTCTGTATCCATGCAGAGGGGAAAAAATTACCTCAAAGGTAGCAAGATTCTTACTTATCCTGAACATTTGGAAGAAAGTACCTCACAACTTTTTCTTTTGTATTTGTAACATTTGTAAAGGGTTTTGTTCAGTACCAAGGAAAAGCAAAATATCATCATCATTACAGCTGGCCTTTGTCCACAGTGGATTTCATCCAGCCCAACCAGTGACTCTGTGACTAACCATCTGAGTCACTAAGTTTCATATGTTTATGTATTTCAACACAGTTTTCAGGCTGAGGACTTTTTTAAAATTTATTTTCATGTTTCAGGACTCAAAGAATGAAATGCCCTTTTGTTATTTGAGTCTAGTGTCACTGGGCAACTGGCTCTGAGCAACTCAGTGCATAAATTGAGTTGTGCCTTCAATATTGGCTGAAGCCAAAGAATGATCAGACTGTCCAAAGATTAGTGTATACTTCCAGGACAAAAGTCTTCAGCTTAGTGGATAATTCGTGTAAATATAAATATTTGTGTTTTCACCATGGTAGTGGCACAAGATAATTTCAGAATTTAAAATGCTGGGAATGAACAGCTAAAAGGGGATAAAGAGAATGAGAGAAAAAATGTGAGTATATTTACTGGTTATTAACTTTGTAAAAATGTATGACTTTATTCTTACAGCTCCTTCAATGGAATATAAGAACATTGCTGAGCTAAAATACCTATCTTTGTGGAAAAATCCCATTATTTCAGTATTTTTTTCATTTTACTGTATTCATTCTCATACTAGCCAGATTATAACTGACCCTGATTGGTCACCATACACCCATCTTTAAAAGGCAATTACCCTGTCATTTTCATGCCAAATGACTTTACAAACATTTGGTCATACATTTTCACAGCATCTCAAATTAATAACAGCTTATACCTTTATAGCATTTTGAAAGGATTCTCTTGCATGTTATCTCAACACCACATGCAGTAGAACAGAAATGTACTGCCCCCTCTTACAGATGAGAAAATTGAGTTATATTATTTGATGCAATTGGCTTAGCATCATTGGCTAAGGTCATATGGATTGTTACCAGAAAAAAATTGGAATCCTAGTCCAAAGCTATTTCACTAGATACGTAACAGAAATTTGAGATGTAAAAAGAATTTTGCCTCTAAAGACCTCATAATGCAAAATTAAGAATAAAGCTTAAACAGATGAGTTGTTATTCTTGGATATTGGCCGTTGCAAATATTATTTGTGACATTATTATATTTTATTACATTAATGCTGTCCAAAGTATAGAAATGTAATTAAATCTCAAATGTTGTCAAAATATAAAAAGATAGTAATAAAATGAATTCAATTTTAAAAGACTATTTGCTCATCATAAGATTCCTGTTGCCATCCAAACAGTTATGTATTTTTCCTTGTGAACCTATGGGGTTTCATATTTAAATTAATGGTCTTTCTAAGGACTGAAGATTTATTTACCATTTCCCTTATATCTTCCTCAGTGCCTGGGCAGGACGCACAGTTGTTGCTGTTTGACCTGAAATAGCAGCTACATCTGTAAGTCATTTTGAAGTCCCATGCCAGTAATCTGGCCCAATCACCCACAGCAGCCTCTTAGGGGTGAGTCTGATTTTCTGGGAATAAGACGGTAAAGTGTGATACCTGAGTCACACTCATCCGAGTGTCTTAGTGGTGCAGATTCCTCAACCCCACTAGCAGCTTCTCCACTAAAGCCTGCAGGTGCCTGGTAAGGTGATGACTGGCTCCCTGAGAGAGTCTAATGAACCCTAAAATTTGATCATCAGCACAGTGACAGCACTTCTCACTCCTGAAGGTTTCAGTGACATGGGTTGTAAGCATGGATCCTGGGCTTGGTCTTTGGCAATGAAAACAGAAGATGGTCCTTGGCGTTTGGGAAGCGAAGCGGAACTAAGACTACATAAATGACCCCAAACAAGAATTTCTGACAATTCTTAGAGAAAATGTTTACTAGTGAGCTAGGAAGCACTATCACCCAGTTTAATGGGATCCGGTGGGCCCGCCTGGTGCCAAATCTGAGCGATCCACCGAGCAGCCTCCTTCGAATGCCTGACGTTTAGGAGGGACTAAGTCCAAACGGTGCTGAGCACCGCCAGGGACCAAGTCCGAAGGGCAGAGTATTTTCCAACCTAGAGCGACATTAACTGATTGCTAACAATTTGCGCTAAAAACAGGCAAAATCAGCATTCCTTTCTCTGCTCTGTGCCAGAACCCAAACATGAACAAAATCGCCTTTTAGAGACGCTTGAGTATGAGGCCTTACTCGGCTCAGGGCTTTAGTTAGACCCGTAGCGGGGCAGTCAAGGATGCGACAGGATAACAGAGACCAGAGAATGAATACATATATAATGCAGGAAAGCAAGGCCCTTGAGGACAAAGACCTGGGACATTCGGTTCGGGGAAAGCTGGGATTAGGGTTGAACTAACAAGATTCATAAAAGGATTTCTAATCTGAGGAGAGTGGTTGGTAAAACTGCAACCTGAAACAATCAAAATCTAACCATATATTCTTACAAAAAGTGGTAAAACAGATACTTTGTAGAAATCTGTCCCTTTCCGCCCCTCCCCCCTCCCCCCTGCTGAGTGTTGCTAGGGAAAGGCGCTGTTTCAAAGTCCGAATTCTTAACAGTCTGAGGGTAAAGCCTTCTCCTGGCTCTTGCAAACCCGGGCTTGGCGGTTCGAGGAGGTGAAAACTGGTCGTGCGCAGCCCTACTTTCTAGACCGCAGGCTAGAAAAGTAGGAAGTAAATCCTTCCTGGATTTACTGGAGATAAAGAGCCCATAAAAATTAGCAAGGACCTTGTTAGCCTGAAGCTGGGACAACAGTTCAGGGAGGCAAGGACACGAGAACACTTTCTCTTCCTGTCGAAATCGAGCCCTGGGCAGCCTAGTTTTCCCGGCGAGGAACGCGCCCCGGGCCTGCGATCAGGTGGAGCGGGCGCTGCTCTGCGGCTGCTCGGCGGCCGCTCCCCGAGCTCCCACCAAGCGTTCGGAACCCAGCGGCCCAGTCCGGAGGACCCACCGGGGAAGGAGATCCTGGAGGGGGCGCTGTGGCGGAGACACTGGAGCCCGGCCAGGCAGCGGGTCCGCGGCGCGCGCCCCTTTCAGCCTGTGGCCAGTGGCGGGGCGGGGCGGGGCGGCCTCGGCCCGAGCCCCAGCCTCAGCCCCCACCCCACCCCACCCCGCTTCGGGATCCTTCCCACTCCTGCCTTTCCTTCCCGCTTTCCCTGGGAGAAACATGGCCGGGAGCAGTGAGGAGGCGCCAGACCACGGGCGAGGCGTAGTGGTAAATGCAAACTCCCCACTGATTTCGGGGCTGAGTTGTGCGCTGTCCGCGCCCTCCCCTCCCCTCCCCTCTTGGCACCTTCCTCTTAGATTCAGGGCTTGAAGTGCATTCGGGTGAGGGCGGCCACTGCTTTGTCTTCCCTGAAGGCGGGGATCCCTTCCATCCTCAAACCCCGACTCCGTCTCCCCGCTTCCCACTCCCCGCTCTCAGTTTGACCAAATACTTAATATCCCTTCACCCGGTGTTCTCAGTGTCCTCCCTCTGTCGCCCCATCCCTGCCCCGAAATCCACTCCTCCAGCGTTAATCCTGTGTCATGCTGGTCCCCATTTTTGCCAGCCTCCAAGAGTCACCCGTAGGAATGGGTTGGGTCTGTGAAGACCTCAACTGGCGACCTTTGGGCGCCTTTCCTTCCCTTCGTGCTTCCTACCAAGCTCTCCAGTACGGGCCTCTCGTTTTGTTTTCCAAAAATTACCGAGGATTCTCGAGGACAGTTAGGAAGTAAAGTAGCTCAAGCAAATGGTGTTTGAGCTTTGAAACCTGCGATGGAACCCTGTCTTTGGGGCCTCCGCCCAAGCTCCAGACAAGCTAGTGCCTCTGGAGTGTCAGTTTCCTCTTCTGCAAAAGGGACACAGCACCAGATGTCCGTCGAGTGATACGGAGAGGATATATGTAAACTATTTAGTAGTGTGACCCGAGGGGAAGGTGTGGGAAGATGGGTTCTCATACCAGAGCCTCAGTATCTCTGATAATCTTTCCAGGAGTGGACCAGAGGGTACCCCTCTTTCAACGTCCTGGAATCAAATCAGGTCTTGTTCTGTGGCCACAGGCGTCCACTGGTGGTGCCCATGGAGAATGATTTCTGTAGAAGGTGGTGGTTGTTACTGTGTCGGGTTTAATGTAAAAACGGTTGGGAGGGTGGAGGGGCAATTTTCTACATTAATACTCTTTTTTCAGAGATCGCCCAGATACTCTGTGATTATGAGTATACTGCATGAGTAAGTGGGTTGGGGAAGGAAACACCTCGTGCTAAAACAGGTTGAAATGTCTTTGCTCAGTTTTTAATTTAACAGCAGGGACTTTGTTCTTAAAGGAGTTGAAGTTCATTTATTTATTCATTCCACAACACTGACTGTTCTGCAGGGTCCCAGGCAGTATTCTAGGCTCTAGGGATGCAGCAGGGAGCAAGACAAAGCCCAAAGGACATAGGCAAGCAGCATGAAAGCAAATTAATAAAGAGGATAATTTTGGATAGTGATATGTGCAATAAGAAGGGAAGAGGAGTCCAAAGAGATAGTGATGGACGGAGGCTGGGGAGCACCGCTTTGGTTCAGGCGGCCAGGACCATCTCTTTTCCGTGACATTTGAGCCACCTTCTGAGGAGTATACAGGATGTAGCCATGGGAAGACTGAAGCAGAGTACTCAAGACAGTAGATACCAAGTGCTAAGAAATCATTACATCCTGAGGAGAAATTATTATACCCAATTTATGCTTTTAAAATGTCATTCCATGGAAACAGGCTTGACTTGAGGTGATGAGCACACTATACAATATACAGATGATGTATTATAAAAAAGGTACACCTGAAACCTATATAATTTCATTAACCAATATCACCCTAATAAATTCAATTAAACAATAAATAATTTTTTTAAAAAGTCACTCCAGTTGCCATGGAGAGAATGGTCAGGCCTGGAGTTGGGGTTGGAGTGAGGGGGATGAAAATGTAAAAGGAAAAATAAGTTCAGTTCTGGACAGATGAAGTCTGTAGTGACCATAGGGCCTGTAGGACAGGATGCATTGTAGGCAATTCGAAGTTCATATCGGAATTTAAGAGAGTGAGTGAGTATATTTGGAAATCATCCGCAAGTAGAAAAATATCTGATGCTTGGGAGTGGGTAGGGATGCCCAGTGAAAATGGAAAAAATTAAAAACTGCCATTATGGGAAGAAACCTGGAAAGTCCTAAATGTAAGAGGCAGAATGTCCAGGAGGAGACAGATTAAGAGACCAAGGATGGTGAGCAAAGTAGGAAAAAGCAGGAAGGCTGGTAGGTGCCCTGAGGGTGAGAGGCAAAGAGGTCCTTGAGAGCGTCAGATACTATGAAAGGCTAGTAGGAACAAGATAGCAAGTGGCCATTGCATTTAACATTTACTAAGCGATTAGTTTAAAAAAAGCCATCCATCCCATCAGTAGAATGGTGAAAATAATAGCACTACTATTTAATAATAGATACTCTTGAAAAGGAATGAGGTAGATTGTTAAAATCTAGAAAGCAAATGATGGAACTGTGTAAATAACCCAATCTATTTGTGTCGAAAGAAGAGCTCTCGAAAGCAAGGTACTTTTGTGAAGATGAAGGGGGGCAGTGAGAGGGCCCACCTTGGTTGGAAATAATCAACGTATACTAGAAATATTTCCTGCATTTATGTCATTTTCTCCCATAGATTTCAGGATAATTAGATTAACCTCAAGTTGGATGTAGTCAGACAAGGCAAACTCAGAGTTCAGTGTGCTGGTGTTCAGGTGTGGGATTCTTGGAAACAGAAATGAGGCCTAGACTCCCTCTGTGATGGTGGAGAGGTAGCCTTGAGCCTGAAATCGGCAGCAGCCATGGTCACTGCCTGAAGGACAGAGTGGGATCCAAAGTGAGGGTCAGAGCAGCAGAGAAGAGCAGAAATTCACATTTTATATGTTTCCAAACTATTTTCCTCCTGGTGGAAACCACTTGAAAAAATAATGCAAGAAATACTCTAATAAAAAATTACATATATATGTATGTGTGTGTGTGTGTGTGTGTGTGTGTGTGTGTATGGCATATATATATATACTTCTTAATGACTTAGAAAGAAGGTATTCAATATATCTTCAAATGAGAAAAAGAGAACTGGAATGAGTTCTGCAATTTGATGCTGTATAAAATGGCTCAGTTAATGTGTTTGTCACTTCTCCAGCTTGGCCGTGTTTCTCATTTTTGAACAGAGAAAACATTGTCCTGAATAAAATTAGAGCATGTTATCTGTGATACTAAAACTATTTCAAGACTTCTTGTTTTGATTTTTTTAAAAAGCATATTAATAACATAATTATCTACAGTTCACAGTGGTTTCCATTCCCTCAGGTTCAGGACTAATTTACAATGCAATTTGCATGCAACATTAAGGATAACAAAGGGTAAACCAGTAGTTCCTTTGTCTCTAGTTGTCTCATCTCAATGAGGAAAACTCACTATTCTAGACTCATTGGAAAGTAGGCCAGTTTTGATTGTAGAATAGCTTTAAAGAAATACATTTCTTCTGCTTTTACATTTACAGCTTTAACCAGACTAATGAGACTTCAGCAAGTAGATTTGAGGTACTTCTTTGAATTTGTTAAAACATATCATTTGTAAATAAATGATTGATGTTACAGTATGCCTAAATGGTTAATATTTATTGCATAAGTACTATACACTATATATGGATATAAGAGCTCTATACCATTATCGATCTCATTTACTCTTCACAGTAACATATGAGGCAGGCATTGATGCCATTTCATAGATGAGTACTTTGGGATTCAGAGAAGTTAAAGTGCCCAAGGTCTCATAATTAGTAAACTCACCTCCAGATGTGTTGGACCTGTAAGTCTATGCTCTTGACCATTATTCCATCTGCCTCTGAGCTATGGATTACCATTACAGTTTTTATTTATAGGTTGGTTTAATTTGTAATTTTCTTATCATTGTTTTTGGGGGCATCATTTATTAAGCACATACATCAGGAAGTACTAAGAATTCTATGTACATTATCTGTTCTAAGCTTTAATCCTCACAACTACCCTGTCCATAGGCTTTATATGAGAGTATGCCTTATTTAAAGAGAGGGAAACTGAATCTCAGAGAGGGTGAGCAATTTCCCTACCATGACAGCTTACGAGTGTCAGAGGTGAGCTCTAGAACATGGACTGGTATCTCATCGCTGAGATTTAGCCAGAACATAGGGCACTACAAGATTTGCTGGGTGGGATAAATGGGTTCAGGCGACCATTAGTTAATGATGGTGCTACATGGGAGGGCTCCCAGAAGTAGAGTGGTTAGTGTGTGGTCTGGAAGAAGAACCAGAAGGTGCTGTGCACTTGGATGATCTCCCTGGTGCTGGTCACAATCCCTGTCTGGTCTTTACCTTGGCCTGCCAGTGGATCTTCTGGAAGCTGTTCATGAACAGCTGGTGGTTCCAGCTCTGAACAGCACTGTGCTATTGATGGTTATAGCAGGCCAGGGGATTCTCAGGGGTGGAAGCCAGAGCGGCTCTATGCAAAGTCAACAGTTACACCCAGCCAGTTTGCTGGTGGAGGCACAGTGAATGTGATACTCTTCAAATATGTGGATGACATGTACCTTTTGGTATTAGTCTGCCCCTCGTAGGTATGAATTTTCAGGTCCTTGAACAGTGGTGTTCTTTATCACAAGCAAACCAGCAAGCATTGCAGTTGGAGGTCAGATAGTATTGGGTAATATGCATGGTGGAGACTGTGTCATTCATACACTCATTTGACATTTTTGAATACCTATTATATTCCAGGTCAGTGTTCTGGGCACTGGAGATTCAACCATGAATAAGACAAAGTCTTTGCCAGAAGGAGCTAATATTCCAGTGGGAGGAAATAAGACACCACATGTACACACACACACGTCACATCCAGTGGGAATACATGCTATGAAGGAAAGGAAGGCTGGACAAGAGACAGATAAGGATGAGTGGGGAGGAGGTGGGTGCTATTTTATATAAGTGGTCAGGACAGACCTCTCTGTGTAGGGGACATCTGCATGGAGACTTGATGGAAGCAAAAGTTAAACCATATGGATATCTGGGGGAAGTGTATAGTAGGGGAAAAAAGGCAAGTACAACACTTGAAGCAGAAGCATGTTCAGCACATTCAAGGATCAGCAAGGAGGACAGTGGCTGAAGCAGAGTGGGGGATGAAGAATGAGCTTGGGGATGAGTCAGAGGGAAGCACGGTGAGAACTCTGGATCGTACTCAGTGAAATGCAAGGCCCTTGAAAAGATCTGAGCAGAAGACTGCTACAATACAAAGTACATTTTTGTTTGTTTTAATCCTCATTGCTACTAGGGAGAGAGTAAGAGAAGGAGGGAGGATGGGAGAGAAAGAAAAAGACATTGATGTGAGAGGGAAACATCAATGGGTTGCTTGCCATATACACCATGACTGGGGATTGAACCCACAACTTTTTGGTGTATGGAATGACGTTCCAACCAATGGAGCCAGCCAGCCAGGGTTTGATGTGCATTTTGAAGGAGCTTTCCAGATGCCATGTGGGCAGGGATATGCATATGAAAGTGGAGGCAGGGAGGTGAGTTTGAAGCTCTGGCAATAGTTCCAGGAGACATCATTAGGTTGGCACAGACAGAGGGGAAGCAATGGCGATGCTGAGGGGTGGTTGTGATTACATTTTAAAGGATTTGCTGATGGTTTGCATGAAGGGGATGAAAGAATGGAGTCGACAGCAACTCGGGATTTGATCTGAACAACTGGAAAAATGAGTTGTCCTTTCCCTAGAGAGAAAAGGATAAATTTGGGGGGATTCATTACAAGTTTGGTTTGACTGGCATTTCAGAGCCCAGCACTGGGATGGGAGCAGGTGGGGATTGGACTATAAGTTGCCTTTCCAAAACTTGAGCAAAAGAGAACTGGTTTCAAGTCTGAGTGAGGAGGAAAATGGAAAGCAGGAGAATGTCTCAGCATTAAATGAAGTTCTAGTGGGTTCTAAAACAACAAAAACCAAACAAGACTGGGTGAGCCAGAGACTGGAAGGCACAGGCATCTTCCCAAGGAGGCTGAATGGGAGCCTCTAGGAAAACAGATAGCTTTGAGGGGCACCAGGAGTCCAAGAAAGAAGATCAGAGGACAGAGCCTCCAGAAAGAAGTGGGGCCTGACCTGAGCTTCCCCAGAGGGAGCCGAGCTTGGGATACAAAGACAGAGGAGGAAGAGAGGGAGAGGATGTAGATGCAAGACAAACAGATGAACAGGACTCAGAGCTGGGAAGGAAAATGACTAAAGAGTAATCTGAGGACAGGAAGGAGGTAGTTTAGGGAATTGGGCTGGAAAATTAGGGTAGGTGTACATTGTGAAAGTGCTGGAAATCCGAAAGGGGACAGAGACAGAGGAGTCTGGTGGAGGTGCAGGAGTCAGTAAAGAGCTGGAATCGGCAGGGCAGTCATGGTGTGGTTTAAATGCATTAAAACTTCCACGTTGCATCCTTTCCTGAAGATCCAAAAGTAAGAACGACAACTTCACCTACATTTTCTCTCTCACCTCTTTACCATTTTAACCATAAAACTTGTACATCCCATCCTAAACAAGAGGAAGACTTGCTAGCAGTCTTCCCAGTGCCTGAATAGGCCAGTGTTTTTGAGCAACAGTTTCCCAATAAGACTGACTTCAGTTTCCACCCTAGTACCTCCTACAGAAGTCTTTAGTAGAAGGACTGGATGACACAGAAGTGTGGGTCCACACTAATCCCAGGAAACATGGGATTTTGATAGGTAATCTTTCCCAGGCACATGAGGCATATACAATGCTTAGAAATGTAATAGTATAAATAATAATATAGTAATATATGATATAGTATAGATAGTAACAAAATTACAAATATAATGTGAGATAAACTCATAGTCATGGTAACATTTATAATTTAGGTATAGATTATACATATGTGTATGTGTATATATATGCATATATTTATAGTTTTTCAAACAATACTATCAGGTTAGTTATAAGACATTGAGTATATATTTTTACTGTCTGATACCAAGATTTCAGAATGGATTATGTATTCTGTTCACCTCCAGTACTAGGTCCTTTATCAGGCTGAATGAAACAGCCTGATACCTTTATCCCACTGAGCTATTCATAGGTTGTCCTACTGAGCTTTCCATATAGGTTGACAGAATATAATTTAGTGCCATATTGATCATAGACTCCACTCTCTTTTCAGTGTTATTGTTCTTGAAGTGACACTTTTTAAAAATTTATGTTTAAAAAATAAATTGCCAATGAAAAATATCATAACCAAAATAATTTTATTTACAGATAATGGATGATTGGCCAGGGTACGACTTGAATTTATTCACATACCCACAGCACTACTATGGAGATTTGGAATATGTCCTCATACCTCATGGCATCATTGTGGACAGGTGAGTGTTGCTTCCTGTGTCCGGCTTTGTCCTGCCTTGGGCCAGCTGTGTCTTGCATGAGTCATGCGATATACCTTAGGGCCCTATTCCTGAATCTCTTTTATGCAGTGGTGGACAGCACTTGTTAGGACAGATAATTTGAAAGAAAAAGAATCTGTGCTCTAACCAAACTGTTTACCTGGACATTGGTTCGGGGTAGACAATAAAAAGGATATATATACACATAAAGTATTAACACTATAAAAGCCTCAAGACAACAATGTGCTGGACAAACTGATAAAAATGCTTCTCACACGAGGACCTTTGTCTCACATTTTTTAAACTCTTGAGTTAACCAGGGAGAGTTAAGAGATGACCTTTGCCTTCACAGGACACGCCCCTAAAGTAATGGCTTTTTCTGCAACTTGCACTTATTTTTGAGTAAGTAAGGTATCATAGGTCGACCAGTCTGTGCTCAATTTTATTTTCTAGCCAGGGGTAAAGTTTCAGGAACAGATACATTTGCAGCTTAAAAAGATCTGCATAGAACTCTTTCTGGAATACTATTTCTAGTTCTATCTGATCTGTCTACATAGATATCCTCTGGCTCCTTCCTAACTGATTGGTTTTCCTAAAGGCAACGTTTTCCCTCCCTAAGGGAAATGTTGTAAGCCCCTAGGTCACCTTTGCTCGGCCACTGGTTTTCAGAGAGCCCCCTACAGTTCAGCCAACACAAGTGCCAGGATTTATAGGCCATGTCCCTTTCAGAAAATAGTCTTAATGGCCAGACAATTACATTTCCATGTACCTCTAATTTCTGTATGAAGGTCAAATACTTAAGCCTTCACATTTATATGGAAAGCAAGCTTCATGAATTTCACAGTGCATTCCTCGGAATCATAGAGATTCTTCGGAGACCCTAAAATTGGGGTGAGGGAGTCCTGAGGGAGTAGGAGCAAATAAAGGCTTTGGGTTCCTGCCCTACCTTTTCCTTAAACTTAAATGTCTGCTCCTACTTTTTAAAATCTGGTATGTTCTTCTGAGTTAAAATTTAACTTTATGAAATAGGTCCTCAGCCAGAAGAAAGGTTGAAATAGACTAGGTGATTACCATTCCCAAGATAGTACCTTTCTATCAATTTCTATCTGTAAGCAAAAGGAAATGGCATTCTTCCACTCAAATTCTAAAGTTTTGCACTGGATAAGACTTGAATATTGTGTGTTTTTTCTCAAGCTATAGTGTATTATTAAAATAAGGTCTGGTTGGCATCTCTCATGGCCTAAGATGGCTTTCTGTGGAATAAAAGTTCTGATCATCAAAGGACAAAAAATGGTTTCTGATCAAATAAACTTGAAAACTTTGCATCTCCCAAATTGCTAAATCTTTCTATTGACAATTCATATTTAAATGCATGGAAATTAGGGGAAAAAAGGAAAGAAACCTGAATGACTTTAACAATTAAACCAATTTTTGATGTGCTCTGTGTGTCTTTATACTTACTTACTTCACCACTTAATGCCTCTCAGAAGAGTTTTCCCTCATCATCAGTTTTGAAACCCCTTGGTTTAAACAAATTCCTACTTTTCTCACCTGAATTTTATGATTTAAATCCATTTCATCCTGATCTAGTACATGATTATGCTTGGTAAGGTTATCTGGAGCCAGATTCCTGGACAGGAGAATCACTCAGTGAACTTGTTCAAGTGAATATTCTTAAGCTTTACGTCCAGCAACTCTGATTCAGAGGTCTGGGGTGGGGCCCAGGCTTGTCCATCCCACCTTGAAAATGAATTAATTATGATACAATTTACATACAACAGAATTTACCCACTGTAGGCAAAAGATGTAATGATTTCTTTTTAGTAAAATTTTATGGTTGGGCAGGCATTACTACCATCATTTTACAATATTTCTACCATTTCAAATAATTTGTTTGCTCTTTGCTCCTACCCTCACATTAGACAATCACTACTCCGATTTATTTTTCTATAAACTTATCTTTTCTGGGACATTTCTTATAAATTAAGTTATAGAATATTTGATTATTGATGTTCCAGTTGATAGACATTTGGATTTTTAGTTTTTGGCTATTATGAATAATGCTTCTGTGAACACTATTTGTGTGGATATGTCTTTTCATTTCTCTTGGATGTATTCCTTGGAGTAAAATTTTGAGTTTTATGGGAGGTGTGAGAAACTGCTAATTATTTCCTAGAGTGGCTCTACCATTTTACATTGTACCAGCAATGTAAGAGGTTGCCGGTTTCTCCACACAGTTGCCAACATTTAGCATTGTCAGTCCTTCTGATTATAGCCAATCAAGTGGATATACAAGAGCATCTCACGGTTTTAATTTGCATGTTCCTAATGATTAGTGTGCATGTTACTTATTATATGTCTTCTTTGTAGAGATGTTTATTTAAGTCTTTTGCCCATTTTGCCCATTTTTAAGTTGGGTGGTTTGTCATCTTATTGAGTTAGTTGTAGGAGTTCTTTATGTTTTCTGGATGCAAATCCTTTATCTCCTTCTGTGGCCTGTCTTTATTTCCTTATTGACATCTTTTAAGAAGAACATTAGATAGAGTGTTCTATAAATGTCAGTTAGATCCAGTTGGTATGGTATTTTTCAGTTAGTTACTGAGAGTGGGGTTTTAAAGTCTCCAAATGCAACAGTAGATTCATCTACTTCTTGAAATTCTGTGAGTGTTTTGACACTCTGTTATTAGGATTGTTATGTCTTCTTGGAAAACTGACCTCATTGTTATGTAATGTTTCTCTTTATTCCTATTAATTTCCTTGCTCTGAAGATTTCTTTGTCTGAAATTAATATAGCAACTCTAGCTTCCTTTTAATTAATGTTAGTGTGGTATATCTTTCTCTATCTTTTTACATTAAGTCTATCTTATCTGTGTCTTTATATTTAAAGTGTGTTTCTTGTAGATGACATATATTAGTATTTGTTTTATTATCTACTCTGACATCTGTTGCCTTTTAATTGCTGTATTTTGACCATTCACATTTAAAATGATTATTGTGATATTTGGTTTAATATCTACATGTATGCAACTATTTCCTATTTATTGCCCTTGTAGTTTGCTTTTTTTCTTTTGTCTTCTACTCTGTGAAATATATCTCCCCCATAATGTGTGGCCTTTGATGATGTACAGTTTCTCATTTTCTTTTTCTTTTCTTTTTTTTTTTTTTTGCTTTCTGTCCTGATCTGAGGATGTGCTTATTGATTTTACAGAGAGGAGAAGGGAGGTAAAGAAAGCAGGAGAGACACATTGGTGTGAGACGGAAACACTGATTACCTGTCTCTTGCACACACCCTAAAGAGGGACTGAACCCACACCCTAGGCATGTGCCCTGACTGGGAATCAAGCCTGTAACACTTCGGTTTACGGACAACACTCCAACCAAGTGAGCCACACCAGCCAGAGTGTGGCTCACTTATTTTTATTTTTAAGACTCACTTACGTGGGTTCACCCCTGTGACTGAATAGCTTAGTCTTCAGCCTTAGATTGCTTAGATATTGTATTTAAAACACCTTGAGCCAGTAAGGCTCTCTGCTGATGAATGTGTGTGAGGGTTGGCAAACATTCAAATTTCTGATCTTCTTCAAGTCTTCCGTGGCTTTTGCATTCCACTGGGCTTTCTGTGTCTCCTCTGCACATGCTTACAGGCTCCATCACTGAGAGATGTGTGGGTAGCTTAGGCCCATCTAGACTCTGCTAGATGTGTACAGAGTCCTGGTCAGTCTGGAATATGGAGAGTTTATTGTGTAGCCCTGTCCTATGACTCTAACCTCCTGGAATTACCTATCAAATCCCAGACTGGTCTAACCAGTTAGTTGCTCAAACAGGACTGCAAATACTGGAAAATGGAGCTACTGGCCCTCCCTGTTCACATGCTGCCAAGATGGCCATTTTAGTTGACAATGCTCCCAGTCAGGTGAACTCTCTCTGGCAGTGCCCCACCCTGGCTGGACTACCTGGTTGAACAACAGAGTTGGCGGGGAGGCTAAGGGGCACAATGGGGCTTTCTTGGGCAAGAATCCATAGATTTGCTCTGTTTCTACCCAGTATGCAGTGTTTTACAAATAAATGGTTCTCATGTTGTTGTATGCCTTTGGTTGATTTCCAGAGTCCTGGAATGTTTGTTGGGGTTTTTTTTCGACAATTTTGTCCAGCTTTATAGTTGTGGTTTGTGGAGAAGATATGTTGACCTTCTCACTCCATCATGCCAGAACCTGTCTCTTTCTATAGAATATCTGACATGCTGATGTACATTTTTTGATGATCATATTATGAGCCTGAAACTGTGTGCATACACACACTTATGTGAAACATCTATAATAGGGTTAAAATGGTTAAGGGATTAAGAAGTACAAATTGCCACTTATTAAAATAGTCATAGTAATGTAAAGTACAGCATTGAGAGTGTAGTCAATAATATTGACATAATTATGTATTACAATACATAGTGTCAGATGGGTACTAGACTAGTGGGGGTGGTCACCTTGTAAATTACCATGTTGTATACCTGAAACTGATGTAATATTGCGTGTCAGCTGTAACTGAAAAACATTTTAATTAACTTAATTTTTTTTCAAAAATAAAACAAGAGAGGGATCTAATATATAATATAAAAATGTATTATGTAATTATATATGGAAAGCATATATAATATAAAGTTTCATATATATATATATATATATATATATATATATATATATATACGTTTAGATCATTCACTTCATTTACTTTAAATCTATTTCTATTTGGGGTGCCAGTGGGATATTTTTTAAAAATATGTACCTTAGATTTTGCCCCTGTTCAAGGTTTTACTATTGAACAGGTACACAGGCAATGGATTTTTAGACATGAAACAATTACACAAAACACAATGGCAGTTCCAGATTGGGTACTGGGTGCCAACCCAAGGTTTCATTATTGCGTATCTCCAGGAGGCATCATTTACTTTGCATCCCATGGAAACAGTGCCTGATGGGATCATATTCTGGGGCACCTTTCACATACATAAGGTGCTATCTTTGTGAAATATAAGGCAAATGTTATTCTCTTGATAGTTACTGAGGGCTGGACTTTTCCTCTGGTCTCCTCTAATGTTGTAAGGTGGGTGAGTCACCCTCCATTTCCTCTTCCTCTGCTGTAAAACAAGCATACTATCAGCATATACCCTCACAGCATTAAGATGAACAAGCAGACTTGGTGGTAGTGATAAAATAACAGCACCATGATCTTCGACTTTATATATTACACCTTAATCGTTTTTGCGACACACAGGAACAATGCTGTGCTATTAATGATGTGACTATCAAAAATATGTTTTGAACACTCTTTCTTTGTCCAACATTAACAAAGCTTCTTTATCTGCAGGCTTCTGTCTCCCAAGCTCTTCTCCACATTCTCCTGTGTAATCTAATACGCATGGTACATCATGTGTTTTGCTAAAAGGAACAAAAATACTTAGCAGTAGTTATGCTTTAATACCTCTTTCAGAACTGAACGCCTGGCTAAGGATATTGTAAAAGACATTGGCTACTGTGACATCATGGTCCTGTGTGTGCTTAAAGGAGGTTACAAGTTCTGTGCTGATCTCGTAGAACACCTGAAGAACATCAGTCGAAATTCAGATAGATTCATCTCTATGAAGGTTGATTTCATCAGACTAAAAAGTTACAAGGTAAGTTATTTGTTCTGTTTTCATGATAAGACCTTGAGAATGATCAACTTTATGGAATAAAGGAATTAATACAATGAAAGTGACAACTGTAGTTTTTTTTAATTTGCAAGATATTGCAACCTGTTATTCAAGTAGTATTCTGTGAGGTGGGGGGTGGGGCTTCTGCTATCTATTTTCACCTATATGGAAAGATGCTTCAGGAATGATTTGTGGGTTTTTTTGTTGTTGTAAAGTGGAGTGGTTATTTCCTGGTGCCCAGCTTCACAAGTGAGTGTGTTAAGAAAGCCTGGTGAACACCAGGGTGTCTCTGCCCTGGTTGTTACTGTTGACCCTGGGGACTTGTGCGAGGATGTCCAGCTGGGAGAGGAGAGTCCTGCAGTCATGGCCATGAGGTAGAGAAGGGAAGGAAGCCCATAGGGACAATGAGTCGGCAAGTGGGATAGACAAGCCCAGGGAACTTGCAGTGGAAGGCCCTTCCATCAGTCTGTGCCCAGCTCTCTTGGCCACCACTGAACTGAATTGAAGGAGATTATTCTCCAAAGACATCATCCCCTTAGCCTTTCCCTCTTCTCTCTATGATGTTACCTTTTGTGATGCTTTTTGATTCAATGTATGTAAATTACTAACACTGGCTTCACAATCAGGTGAGGAGCTGTTGGAGTCGAAACAATGAAAGTATTCACATTGATTAAACTGCCTTGCGCATTTAATTCCCTGTTTGAATTGGCTTTCTACCGCTCCATGACAAAATCACCATGAACCTAGAGGCTTAAACCAGCACTCACTGATCTTATAGTTCCTCTAGTTCAGAACCCCGGGCATGGGTTCTCTGCTCAAAGTCTTCCCAGGCTGAAATCAAGGTGTCAGCCGGGACTTTGGTCTCATCTGAGGTTTGGAGTCCTTTTCCAAGATAACTGGCTTTTGGCAGAATTCAGGTTCTGTTTCCCTGCTGCCTCTAGGCTGGAGACCTCTCAGCTCCCAGAGGCTGCCCTGGGCCTTTACCTGGAGACTCCCCCTGGCAGTCCACAGCATGGAGGGAGACCCTCTTTCAAAGGCCAACCTGGTTAGGGCAGGCCTAGCCAGGATAAGCTCCCTTCTGATGAACTCAGAGTCAGTTCAGCAGTGTCCTGATCATGGTAGTGGATTCTCTTGGTATTTACAAGTCTCATCCACACTCAAGTGGAGGAGAATATAAAGGATGTGTATACCAGGGGAGAGGAATGGGGTGGGGACATCTTAGAATTTTGCCCACCCCTCTCTGTGACTCAGTTTTCTCAGCTATAGAACAGCTGGCAAATGATTTCTAATTTCTCAGGCCAGGATAAAGCTGTCTTTTGCAGACACCTTAACCATAATTTACTGTTGCCATTGTCTCTTTGAAAACCTTTTCTCTCTTTAGGTTCCTTTCATCCTGGATTAAGTAGCTGTGCTTCCTTCTTATAAGCTTTTTTTTTTTTTAAAGCTCATTTACTTGGCTCTGATCCTCAATATATTTTTCCAAGCAAACAGGTTACTAAAATTTTTTTTAAATCTTTTTAAAATTAAAGTCAGCTTTATTGAGGTATAATTTACATGCAAGGGAATTCATCTCTTTTAGTTTATAGTTCTGAGGTTTGACAATAGCATGTGGTCATGTAAATCACCACAGTCAAGATATAGAACAGTTTCTTACCCCAAGAAAAATAACCTTGTGTTCTTTGAAGTCAACCGCTTCCCTAACTCCCAGGCCCTGGCAACCACTGATATATTTTCTGTACTTAGAGTTTTGCTCTTTCCAGAATACCATATAATGTAATCATATGCCATGTAGTCTTAGTAAATCTAAATCTTAGCATAATTCATTTGAGATTCATTCATGTCATTACATGTACCAGCAGTTCATTTCTTCTTTTGTCAAGTAGGATTTCACTATGTGCATATACCACAGTATCAGCTAAAAGATATTTAGTTTATTTCCTTGTCAAGGTCAGTACGAACAAAGCTGCTACAAATATTCACACACAGGTTTTTGTGTGTACTTATGTCTTAGATTCTCTTGAGATTGCTGGTCATATGATGAGTGTATAAAAAAAATTGCCAAACTCTTTTCCTAAGGTTGAATAATTTTCCATTCCCACCTGCAGTAGATAAGATTGGCAACTCTTTCACATTTTCAGCAGCACTTAGTATTGCCAATTTTTTCTTTATTTTTTGTTTATTTTTTTATCTTACTCATTCCAATAGGTAATGGTATCTCATTTTGGTTTTAATTTGCTTTTCCCCATTGAATGATAATATTGACGATAATTTTATTTGCCTATTTGCTATTCATCATGCCCCTTTGATGAAGTGTTTATTCAAATACCTTCCTCCTTGTTAAAACTGGGTGGCTTATTTTCTTATCGTTGAATTTTGAAAGTCCTTTATATATTTTTGGCCACAAATACTTATTAGATAAAGGAATATATATATTTGAGTGTATTTTGAATACATTTTCCAGCTGGCGGGTTGCTTTTTCATTTTTATAACTGCTTTTTATTCAAAGAGCATGCTTTAAAAATTTTTATAAACTCCAGTTATCAATTTTTTCTTTTGTAAATTATGTTTTTTTTTAATGTATCTATGTAACCTGTGCCTAATTCAAGGCCACAAAGATGTTCTCTGTTTTCTTTGAGAAGTTTCATGATTTTAGATTTAAAACTAGGTCTGTGGTTCATATTGTGTTAGTTCATATGGCAGAGGTCAAGGTTCTCTCTTTTTTTTCAAGTGAATGTCCAGTTATCCCAGGATCATTTGACTATCAACTGACTGTGTGTGAGTCTATTTTGGAACATTCTCTCCAGTTCTGTGCAGGTCTGTGCTTGTGCTTTGGTCAGTGTCCTGCTGTGTAGATCATTGTAGCTGTACAATGAGTCTGAGAACCAGGTAGCATGTGTTCTCCCAACTTTGTTCTTTTTTTTATAACTGTTTTAGTTATCCTACTTTATTGCCTTTCCATATACATTTTAAATGTTGATTTCTGCAAAATAACCTGTTAGAATTTTTGTTGTTTTGACTCTGCAGATCAATTTAGGGAGAATTAAAATCTTAACATTATTTAGTCTTCAATCCATGGACAAGGTATACTTTCCAACTTATGTAGGTCTTATTTAATATCAGTTGTTTTCTAGTTTTCAAGAGTCAGATCTTAGACGTACCTCTTAGGCTTATACCTAAATGTTTAATTTTTGGTCCTATTATAATTGATAAGTTTTTCTTTGAATTTTAATTTCCAATTGTTTATTGCTTGTATATATTGTAGAAATACTGTTGATTTTATATATTGAAAACTGACTTTTCAAAATTCTTATTAATGCCAACAGTGTTTTTGTAGATTCCTTTGGATTTTTTATAAAGAAAATAATTTCTTCTGTGAATAGAGATGGTTTTACTTCTTCCTTTCTAATTTATATAGTTTTAATTTCTCTTTATTGCCTTATTGTACTGGCTAGTAGTTTCTACACAATATGACCAGTGTTGCTGAAACTAACAATGTTACAGCATTGTAATCCATGTCAGATGAAATAAAATTGCTATAATCTCTCACTGTCCATTTCTTTAAAAATCCTATCTATTTTGTCAATGTGTTAACCTAGAGGCACACATTCTAACATTTATTAGTAGTCATTAACACTTACTAACACTTAATACTGCTGTTCACTCATGTTTATGTTATACTAGTTCAGAACAGACATTTGTAATTCTAAAACTCCAATAATATTGTGATCATTATTGCTGCATCTAGACTGATATTTTCAAATCAACATATTTTTCCTGGGAATATGGATGTGGGGACCCTCACCCAGGGTTCTGATGGAGGAAGACAATGCTAGACTTAAAATCTTCTCCAGCCTCATCCTTTCTACACACTGTGTATTTTAGCTTTCATCCCCACACTTGCATCTTGTAGGACGCAGGAATGATGTGGTGTCTTTCTCTTCCCTTCTAACCAAATGTCTATCACCAGAGTGACAGACCATCTCCTAAGAGATTACCTGACACAAATATCCATAGAAATGGTGGAAAAATCATAAGCATAGTCTAGGGTACAAAGGGAACAGTTTTTTTTTCTCATAGCACATAAACTGTCCTCATCCAGAGATGAATTAATTGCTGTGTCTGGTTAGGCTTGAGAGGACCTTCTTTAACATACTTGAGCAATTTCAACATTCCTGAGGGCAGAGACCTATTATAAAAACCAGACTAATAAACATCACCAAATAAGGGGAGCAGGACTAGGTCATTTTCCTCTGAGGCTGCTTGGTGCTCCTGCATACCTTCAAACCTATTCACAGGGAGCAGACATCTCCAAAACATCTCATCAGGAACAATGGCCACTGAAGTTTTCTTTTTCCTCCTTTAGAAATTTCTGGAGGGAGATCAGGAGTCTGTGTACTGTTATGGATTCTGGTAAAAAGCAATGGGTAGTTTTACCCTCTCCTACCTTTCTGCTCTGTGGTTCTTTTTAAATTTCTTTTTTGATGGGGGAAAAAGATAAAGTTCAGTTAACTTGGAGGCACAATTTCTCTCCTGGCAGCCATCACAGTAGGAGCTCTTTCCCCAGGAGGGTCTCATTGTTCGATGCCCTTCCCTGTTTACTAAGGGACCTTCCTGGGGCATCGATGGCTCCAAACATCTCAGGGCCTCAGGCAATGTGACTTTTCCTTTTGTTAAATTCCCATAAGACAGGAAACAAATTTACATGAATGATAGCAATCTAGACAAAGATATTTAGAAATTAGCATTGGGCTAATTCATTGCAGGGGGGCAACTTTTTCCTATTCTTTAATGAAAATGAGGGCATTGGCAACCTGAATTCCTTAATATTCAAGTTTTTCTTACCCCCTTTCTCTTTTTCTGCTTCCTTCTGTCTTTCCACTAACGTTTATTCAGCACTTGCAATATGAATATATTGTCTCATTTAGTCTTAACTACAAATCCTGCCAACATATCTCTCATCTCTTCTTTTATTGATGAAGAAAAGGAGGCTCAGATAAGATAACTGGCTTGCCTAGTGCGACGCAGCAATAACCAGGAGAAATGGCCTCAGAGCCCAGACTCACCAGCCTTTCAAGCCTGTGCCCTTTGCAGCACATCGACATTTCCGGCAGAATTTTCATGTCAATATGTTTGTTAACACTGATAAAGGAGTTAGTTATATTTTCTCCTAAAATACATGTCAGAGAAACATTAAGTACCCGCATACAATTATTTTGCTCATTAGGTAATAATTTGTCTTTATAAAATGATGACCTTAATTGAGAAAGTCTACAAGTTGTATGTGAGAGAGAACGAATTACATGTATGACATCTCATAGGCACATAAGTGGCTACAGTTTGTAACTTATAAGATCAACAAATTTGTGCAAGTATTCAGTATTTATTTAAAAAAATGATCAAATGCCATTTTTTTCTCATCAGGGTGTATTTAGCTATGAGGCCTAGTTTTTCAGCTGCTCTAATCCAAGGATGCATTACATCTCATGAATGCCTTTTTGTGTTAGCACTACATTACACATTTGAAAATTTTTTTCCTACACTAATACATTCATGTGGATTAACAGATCAAAAAGAGAGAATTTGATCGTGGCAATTTTATGGAATAGACAACTTGAAAACCCCTTGCTACAAAAATGCTATGTGAAATATAATTTAAAGGCCTTTTCAATGCTTGCTGGAGTTCACAACAAGGGAAAGGGTACCTTAGCGGCAGAAATGAAGTATCTGAGAATCAAAGTGTAAGTGTGCACTGTGGCCTCCCAGGAGTAGGGTTGCGGAGGAGTGTTGGCCTCAGTAATCAGGTTCCCACATCCATGCAGAGGAGACAGATGATAGAGCTTTGGCCCCACATGAAATGGGCAGTTCAGTGAGACCCTCATGTAAAGCCCGTGCCTTCAAAGATGTTTTCGCCCTTGGTGAAAAAAGCCACCCATTAGTAATGAGAGATGCAAAGAAACCGGCTTGTCCTTCTTCACCTGGGCTGTAGTGGAAAAGTAAACTATACCCCTTGGGAATTTTTAAACATGAATATGTACCACATGCGAATTTGAGATTTTTAATTTACTTTACCTGCACAGCTTGGGAAACCCCCACCAGAGTATTTACTATTAAAATTGATTGCAGGCTGAAATAACCCCCACCCGGGCGCCTGGTAGAAGCAAGTTGCGAACCAGTCTAGAGGGAGCACCACGACCTAGGCAGGGCTCTTACAGATAAGCTTCACTTAACTTGCACTCACAAACCCAAAGCAAAAAGCATGAAAGCAATCCACATGGGCAAGATCGGCTACCTAAAATAAATAGCAGAAATAGATAAGCAAACTGTCTTAAAAAGAATATAAAATGATTCTATTTAATATGGCTAAAGACATAAATGTCAGTATTTAAAGAAAAAGTAAGATAACATGAGAAGAAAAGATAAAAGGACTTTTAGAGCCCTGACCAGTATGGCTCAGTGGGTTGGGTGGTTCCCCGCAAGGCAAAAGTTTGCTGATTTGACTCCTGGTCAGGGCACACACCTACCTGGGTTGAGGGTTTGGCCCCTGGTAAGGGCATGAATGATAGGCAACCAATCTATGTTTCTCTCTGACATCAATGTTTCTCTCTCTGTCCCTTCCCCTCACTCTAAAATAAATACCATATTTTGCTGTGTATAATGCACACTTTTTTGCCCAAATTTTTGAGGGAAAAATAAGGACATATATTATATATGGAAATTAGTACTAAAACACTGGTGTGCATTATACACAGCAAAATATGGTAAATAAAATCTTTTAAAAAAGAATTTTTAAAAGTAATGAATGTCTAGCAATGAAAAAGGTAATAACTGAATGGATAAGATATGCAACAACAAATCAAGCAACAGGATATGCAGAAGATTGAATATTATTATGGATGTGAATTTTGAACTAGAAGATAAAGCAGAGAAAAATTATTCAGAAAGCAGCATGGATATAAGAGAAGGAAAATAGGAGATATGAAAGACTGAATAAAAAGACCCAAAATATGTCAATGGGAATTCTAATAAGGAAAGACTATAGAGAATTGAGTAATTTTTTATAAGTTAAGGCCTAATCATATTCTAGAGTTGATAAATATTCAGATTCAGGAAGTATAGTGAGACTAGACACGACAGTCGAACTAAGAAAAAAAGTCAAATAATAGATTGTAAAGGCAAACAAGGACGAAAGAAAAATTGCCTCTGTAGGTGTTACCACTATGCAATCAGCAGTCTTATCAAAGGCAATCATGGAAATCAGAAGGCAGGGTGTAGTATTGTCAACATACTGAGAGAAAGTAACTGTTAACTCAAGTGTGAGTGCCAGTGAACGACATCAGTAGTCTCATTCTGAAAGTTTCCTGGGAGCAGATGCTGGCTAAAAGCACCTTCTGAGGGGTATATTTTAGTAAGAATAAAATTGAACCCAAAAGAATGAATGTGATACAAAGAAGTTAACAAGCATGTAGGTAAATCAGAAAAGTTTTGATTATTTAAAATAATAGTTGATGAAACAATAATAGTGATTATGATGCATTTTGGTGGTAAAACAAAGAAGAATTAAAATACCAGTTCTACTCAGTTGTAAATGATCACAGTAAAACATTCTACTGTCCTTTTACTCTTTAGGAGAAGCATAGAGATGTTCATGACTTGGGAACTTTAACTTAGGCATACCTTTAAAAGGTTAAGGGTATCCAACGAAAGAATAGAAATATTGTGTATGTTATGTTTAACCTCCAAGTAGGTAGAGGATGAAAAGTAATAAGGAAAACTTAAAACTTGATTGATTTTTTAATAGTAGACAGAAAATGAGAAACAATTAAGTAGCCTCATTATACCCATTCTACAGAGAAGGAACTGAAACCTGAAATGTTAAGTAACATGTGCAAAGTCAAAGGGCTTGTAAATGGAGGATCTAATATTCAAATCCAAGTTCAACTCCAGAGCCCACGACTGAGAGCATTAAAACATGCTGTCTCTGTAGAGATGTGTTGATGTGTTGGGATGTATTAGGCTGAAGGAGGAAATTTTCACCAGATGAATCAGGATTATTTTTCTGTGAACTTAATTTTGATCCTTACTGAACCTGGTTAAGCCAGCTCCCATAATTCCTCGAAGAATGGCAATATCTCTAAATAAACAACTGCTCGTTTTTCTGAGATATTTTGTTACATTAGTAAACTATGGAGAATTACCTTCCAAGAAAATAAATAATATTGACACTTGGTTTTCCTGTAAGTTACGGGAGACTAGAAATTTCTTTTCCTCTTTCCCCCTACACCATGGAGGTTTCCCACAGATATGAACCTTGGTGACACTTGCTGCCTCTCTGGGTTCACTTCAAACTGCCACTCTTGGGAAACCAAACCCAGCAGAAGTGCACAGAAACCCCTGAGAGACAAGCTCCCTACCAACTCCCAAGGGTCTAGGAACCTGAATCAAAGAGAAACAGAGGTAATTCAGCTGCCCCTTGGCTACCCAGTTTAGTGTGTTTTGACAAAGCTGTTTTGGGGAAGGGATGGGAGGCCTTTTGGAATATCTATGCTAAGGGGCTTGGGAACAGAGAACTACAAGGATTTCAGAAGTTGGCAGGGAGTGGATGTCAGCCCATGACTTCTCAGCCATCCTGGTGACAAATTTTTGTATGGGGATGCCAACTTTTCCCCCCTTTATTCCCTCTTAAACGTCACCCTCAATTAAAGGTTTATTATATACAATCCAGTGTGAGGATAAATTACAAGTCAGGATGCAGTACTTAACATTTCTTTGCTTTCCACCAATTTTGCTCTGAGCAAAATAAAATCTTCATTGAACTTTGAGGCTTTAAAAACTAAAGAGAAGTTTTATTTTAAGCAGCTGCAGTTGCCCGAGATCCCTCCCCTATGCTGTTGGAACATGCACTGCTTTGTATTAATTGATACTTCCTGTCTGTTGGCAGCACCAAGAAAACGCTTTCTGGAGATAAAATACAATCCAAAATGTGGCTGCAGTAAGACTGAGATTTGCCATGCCAGGGATGTGAGCCCCTGGGGAAGCTGGCATCTCCATTAAAGAGGCTCATGAGAGCTAAGGGTTGGCCACAAACCTAATCCCTTGAGAGAAAAGCTAAAATATATGCTTTTTCTCTCTCATTCCCATAGTTCAGAACTAAGGGTCTACAGCAATGATTGATGATCTATGCTAATGAGGACAGATAAGCTAGACTGAGCATCCTTCGTTTTAGTGAGTAGTTTTTACTTTGCTCTACTAGAGGACTCTCACTGAACTTCTTTCATGTGATAGGGGACCTTGAGATGAATGACCCCTTTTCTTTTAGAGACAGAAAGCCCACCTTTTTCAGAGTCCCATCTTGTACATAGATGAGGAGAAGGACTCCTCATCTTTGGAGACAGACAGGTGGAAATGAGAGGTCCCCTGTTCTTTGGGGTTGCTGAATGGGTCCAAGACAGGTATATGTCTGTGCATGTTTATTTATAATTTATATATGTCTCTCTCTATATATAATTTGTGTGTATGTGTATATATATTGTCTTTATAATAACTAATAATGTTTCTTTCTTTATTTATTTTTGTTTTTTAATTGTTGTTCAATTACAGTTGTCCCCATTACTCTCTCCTGCCCTACCCACTGCCACTTCCCACCTTCAATTCTCCCCTCCATTGCGCCATTGCCTTTGTCCATGGGTCCTTTATACATGTTCCTTGATGACCCTTTCCATTCTTTGTCCTGTTATCCTCCTTCCCCCTCTCCTCTGGTCACTGTCTGTTTGTTCTTTATTTCCATGTCTCTGGTTATATTTTGCTCGATTGTTTGTTTTGTTGACTAAGTTCCACTTATAGGTGAGATCATATGGTATTTGTCCTTCACTGCCTGGCTTATTTTACTTAGCATAATGCTCTTCAGTTCCATCCATGCTGTCATGAAGGGTAGGAGTTCATTCTTTCTTTCTGCTGAGTAGTATTCCATTGTGTTCAGTGTACCACAGTTTTTTGATCCACTGATTTACTGATGGGAACTTAGGCTGTTTCCAGCACTTGGCTATTGTAAATTGTGCTGCAATGAATACTGGGGTACACAGGTTCTTTTGAATTGGGTTTTTAGGATTCTTAGGGTGTAATCCCAGCTGTTTGTGTGTATATATATATATTTTTTTTAAGTAGAAAGGGAGGAAAACTAAAGGAATAGGAAAGAGAAGATAAGAGACCAAAGAAATTATAAAACTTTCCACATTTCATTAAATTTAAGACATAATAGATTTTAAAGTACGCCATTATTTACATACCACTAAAAAAAGAAAAACTGCTATAAATTAAACCATGACCTGACATGGATTATAAGATGCATCCTGCTTTGGGGTACGTTAAAATGGGAAAAAATATACCACTTGAAACTGATGAACTGGTAGTTCCCCCCTTTTTTTGCAACATCATTTGCAGGTGTTCAAATAGCTGAAATGTGACAGCAAAGATTGTCTTTGAACTTTGGTTATTCTTTAATCTTGGGTCCTGTAATATTATCCCAGTGCTCTTTTGCAAATGGTGGGGTATTCCTTTGAGGCTGCAGATTTTTTCCACTTAGTATCTAAAAAATTTTTAACTTCCTCATACTACTTTTTCAAACTTCAAAGGGAAAGATAGATACTAAAGAATAAATCAGAGAGAGGCCTGGGTGGTTTGAATCAATCCACATAAATTCTTAAAATTAATCAACAGCATTTATGAAAACCAGAACATAATTTCTTTGCAACCTCTGGAAATAGATGCTGAACCATCTGTCATGGTCATACGTGTCCTGAAGCAAAGAGTGTTGACATGACCTGTTTTGTCTTTGACCTTTAGTCCTTAAGATATATTTACTACTAGCTTTCAGCATGAATGGGTGAAAAAAATTGGCATGAGGCAAATCTCTATTTCAGCTTAGAAGAAATCATTTAGCTTTTCCTAGATAGTTCTAGGAAAGTTATTTTACTTTGAGATTTTTGATTCAATTGAATAAAAGATTTTTTAAAAAGTCAAACCATAGCCTATTTTTATTTATTTTTCAATTTTATTTTTCAATTGCAGTTTACATTTACTATGATTTTGTATTAGTTTCAGGTGTAGAGCATTGCAGTTAGACAATCATGTACAAAGCCTGTTTTTATAATGAGGTGAATGGTGGGGCTTATAGCAACATTTTTAGTTATCATTCTTTACTATTTTTATTTTGTAAATATCTATACATTTTATTATTACACATTCTTCATTTTAATCCTCACCCAAGAACATTTTTTATTACTTTCAAGGGAGAGAGGAAAGAGGAGAGAACGTGAGAAAGAAATGTTTACGTGACAGACAAATATCAATTGGTTGCCTACCATAGGTGCCTGGACCGGAGACCAGAACTCACACCTAGGTACATGACTAGGTCGAACCCGTAATATTTCAATTACCGCAGAATAACCTAACCAACTGAGCCATACTGGCTAGGGCTTAATATACATTCTTTGTACTCAGATGCAGTTGTCTATAAAGATACTTATTAAAGAATTTATCTTTTCTTATGAAAAGCAAACACTGAGAGGGCAAGTAAGAGAATAATGCAGAAGTAATTATTAAATTACTGAGGCAGACAAATTTTCAGAGACCACTCTGGAGATAAAGCTGTGCTTAAATCAGTGACTGCCACAGGCTGGGGTTGAATCTGGGCTAAGGAACATGACCCAGCCTGGAGTGGGGTGTGTTGGGAGCACACTCTGCTACCAGTGCAAGTTGAAGTCCAGTGCAGCACACAGTTAAGAGATGGGATGAAAGATGACACCTTTAAGAGCTACAAAAACTAGGCTGGTTGTATCAGCAAGCTTGTGTTTTACTATTGGTTTGACTATTAGTAAAATCTAATATTCACTGAGTACTTTTATATTATGGCCTACTATTGTTCTAAATGCATTATAAGTATTAACTCATTATACCCCCCACAAGACCCCTATGAAGTTGGTGCTACTAGTACCCCTTTTTATAGGTGAGGACATAGAAGCCAGAGAGGTTAGTTGGAGCCCCTAGAACACATGACTAGAAAGTGGAAGTTGATCAGACTCCCAAACTAGGGCCTTTAACTTCAACACTGTTGCTGCCTGTTGAAGCTATGGGTGAGAAAAAGGGTCTCAATGCCTAGGAGGTGGACAAGCAGGAGAAGGGAGCTTCCCAATTTTCTAGGAGTGCTGGGTGAATTTCCGGGAAGGGGCTTGGACCTTAAAGACAGGACAAGGCAAATACCCAGCACACATGAAGGCCTCTGGATCTTGAGAACAAGGCAGAGCGCCAAAGCCAACAGGAGAGGCAAATACTGAGTCATGGGGCATTAGGCTCTGTTGCCTGCCAACTGTTCCAGAGTTCCAATCCCATCTAACTTTGGGTTTGTTTCTAGAGATTTGCTGAGGCTGAGCTAGTAGATGAGGTGGGGGCTAGGGTGAAGTGACTTTCCTATTAGGAGAGAAGATTGCTGAACCTGGGAACTAGGCAGGACCTACCTGGCCCACCAGACAGTGTGCGCAGAGCAGTACTGATCCCATCAAATGCATCATGGTTCCAATTATAGCTCATGTCCCTGTATTGCCCCATTTAGCTTTCTCATGCATGCTCTGGTCCCTGGAACTTAGCATGCTGCATCTATATAATAAGAATGCTGTTAATCATTTTCATTTATTTGTACCAGTCCTTTCCCAAGAAGGACACAATGTGGTATTTTAAAATTATGTTCATATATTAATTATATATTACTATATTATAATACATTGATTATATAGTAGTTATATATTAATATATTATTATGTTATAATATATAATTAATATAGTAATGTATTAATTATATAATTTATTTTTTTTGGCATAAAACTAATTGCAAGCAGCAAAAATCCTTGCCCTTACTTTATGTTAGGGCTATTTTTAACCAACATTTTGTAACCAACATAAAATATAAAACCTAGCATCAAGGCCATAAAAGTCTATAAAATTACAAATTCCATATGTATTTTATGAAACACATGGGCTTTTTATGCTAAGAGAGTTACCAGGAAATCATTTGGATTTAGAGGGGAAAAAATAGTTGGATATAGTAAAATCACTCAGGCAAAGTATTTATGGGAAATTAATCACTTTAAAAATCTTTCATGATGGTCATTGTGCTATAATATGGTTTGAAGTTAATGTTTTTTTTCTCATTTTAGATTATGTAATGAGTTATTTTATGGCATGCATTTTCATTATTAAATATAATATTATTGTTAGCAATTTAGGTAATGTCAATTTATATTAAAATGTTTGAGACTCATAGCTTTCAAGGACAAGAATTATTTAATTTTATTTTTTATGAATTTGGCATTCAGTTAGAAGAAGTTTTGAAAATCTTTCTTTTTTTTAATTTATCTAGCATTATTTTCTTCTCAGCAACAGAAATGGAATCCAAACAGACATTGAAAAATTAGAGAATAATACCATGAAAACAGTATGACTCTTGGTGAGAAAAAGGGCACAATAATACATGAAGGGCCCTGTAGCTCATGCCACCAGAGAAATGACTGGGAAGAAATGCCTCAGGGAAAGGCTGGCCAGTCACAGTAGACCTGGAGTCTGATGAATCAGCAATGCCTTTGCTTAAAATGTCAGTCTAATACAGTAGCGGGAAGTGCTGGTAGGGATGTGTTATGCAGAAGCCCCAAATTACTTTCTGCTCTCTCCTAAGCTTCTGCTGAAAGTACTGAAATGGACTTCAGTGTCCTACTGACTTCTGCATGTTGTTTTTGTTGAAGACTTTCTTCAAATTAGGAAAGGTACTAACTGGAAGGGACAGTCAAAGCTGCTCCAACTAGAATTCTGGTACGGGAGCACTTCTGAAGTTCACCATGGCCCGTGTTTAAGAGATCTAAGAAGTGCAAATGTATTCTGTTACCTCTCCTCCTCCTATTAAGATAATTTCTTAACATGTAACTAGGTTTTTTCCCTTATTCCACTGCTTTCTGAGCCCAAGTCACCCAGAAGGATACTAGTTATGCCTGTTGCTTAATTCCTTAAATTACTTTTAACTGTTGTTGAATTACAGAAAGAAAAATACTGGATTATGAAGGAAACACATCCTAGCTTTCTATCTTTATGTAAAGCAAAATCCACTCACTTTTAATGCAGATCAATTTGGACCAGCAAACAGGAATAAAGCCTTAGATGTTTTTAGATAGTGTTGCTGTAAGGATTAGAATTGTTAGTAATTTTAGAAGATGAATGAGTATATTTTCATTGGAAAACCATTATGTAAATTCAGTTTGTTTCTTTTATTGGATAAATTTAAACACATTTTAAATGGATTAATGTAGGCTTTTCCCAAAGATAATGATTTTTCTGTAAGCATCATTAAGCTATTACCTACATACAAAATACATATAGAATAGAATAAATAGAATAGAATAAATATCTCTAAATTACTTATACAAATTCTTAAATTCAGATCTCTTCATACAGGGTAGTTTCCTCCTGCTGAGTGAAGCCCTCTGTGTAGAGCTCAGTTCCAGGCTTTTTTCTCTAGAGCTATAAAGTTCAGAAAACACATCTCAGAGATATGACTCCAGGACCATTATATTTTCTCCAGGAGTTTGCTTGTATCAGACTGAATATGCCATGGAGGCAATTGGGCATGCAGGCACCTGTTTAGAAATTTAGCAAATGATAGTGTTTTGCTTGCAGCAGAATGACACAATATCCACAAGCTTCTTGATGAAGTCTTTTTTTCCAAAAAAATTTATGAGCTCACTGAGGACATGGCTTGCAGTGTGGCCAGCATAACTTCTGATGCTAATGTTCTGACTGATGAACTGAGAGGCTTGTTGCTCAAAGGTATTTATTACAGTATCAGGAGCCAATTCCTTGTGACTGGTTGGTTATAGCACTGTGTGATATCAAATGAAGTTATACACAGTTTGAAGGAAAACGTCCCTTTGGTGTCTCACTGCTCTCCACTGGCTGAGATAAGCATTATGGCTTTCAGCAATATCAAAGTGACCCTAGCCGAAGTCATGGGGGATGGAAAGCCACATGCATTGGAAATAATGATGCAACAGCCATGTCAACGTTCAAACAAAACTATAAAGGAGAAGTGACTCTGAAGTCAGCACTTGCTTAGCTATCGGAGTCCTCAGTAAGACCATGGATATGAGCAAACTTTCTGCTGAAAAAGTGAAAATTGCCACACTAATGAAAAAGAATGGAAAGATGGTCATTAGTCATCAGAGGGCTCAAACAGAAGGAAGAGGAACAGTTGATCAAAAAACATGAAGAAGAAGAAGCTAAGGGTGAGCATGAGAAGAAAGAAAGAGAACCAAAAGAAAACAATAAATAGAAGATGAAATTGAGGGCTTTATAACTTGTTTGGGCATCATGTCAATGGGAAAGCTGTCCTCTTCCACACTGAGAAAGCATTAGTTTTCTTAACCTGCACGGTGGAAAAGTAAGATGTTATCATCTGATTGAGCCCTTGATCTTTCTGTCAAGTTGAATGATGATTGCTCTTCATGGACCTTTTAATTCCCCTCTCTCTTCTTTGGGAATAAAACTTGGAAAGAATGGAAATGGTGAAGGAAAAACAAGGATCTTTCTACTATAATAGAACCATGCATGGGATTTTTAAAAGCTAAGTTATATCTATTCATATAATATATGATTGATTGATTCATATAATAATATCCATTCATCGACTACTGTGTAAAGTGCTTTATTAAGTGCTTTGCAAATATTAATACCAACCACAACCTGATGAGTTAGGTAACTATTATTATCCCCATTTTACCTATGAGAAAAGTGAGCCACAGAGAGCTTTAAAAGCTATTCCAAGATCACAGAACAGGTTGAGACTAAAACTGAGATGCAAAACTAGGCAGCCTGACTCAACAGCATGAAGGCCTGGCAAGGTCTCCACAATGCCTCCCAGAAGAAGGACCCCATGACTACAGTTCACTTGGACAGGCACTCAGTGTTCTGTCCTTTTCTTTCTTCTTTTATAAAATGATGAAGATCAGTAGGATCCCTGACAGTTTTGAATTTATATAACCTTTAAAATTATGGAATATCTGTAAAAATGGCAGATTGATGACACACATTTGATTTGCATTTCTCCACTAAAATGACATTTAAATTACATACACACACACACACACATATATATATATAGATAGATAGATAGAGAGAGAGAGAGAGAGAGAGAGAGAGAGAAAGATATAACAGTTTCCAAGATAATAGACCTAATGGCATGGAGGTGAACAGGATCCAAGTGCCTGCAGCACAGGGACAGCAAATAGCAAGTTAAGCAGGTTCTTGAGAGATTCGTTGCTCTGGAAAGTCAGGTGTAGCAGATAGTGGGCTGATGCCTATACAGACCATTTAGACTTCTGGTCACCCTACCTCACCTTGTCCGAAGTTAGGTAACTGCTTTCCTCCCCTCTCAACTAGCCCTCACCATCCCCCCATCTACTGTTGCAGGAAATTGAAGATTTATTTTTCAAAAAAAAATTAAGCAAAGAGGTACAAAAATGTGGACACCAAGTAAAGCAGAGGCCTGGGAGAATTGAGCTCAACTTTCTATATAAGATTTGGGAATATCATCCCCTACCTTAACAGCCCAGGACTATGACCACTGCCACTCCTACCTATGAGGTTTGAGAGTGAATATTCTTCTTTGAAGAAACTGGATGGTCCTGAAGTAAAGACCTCCACATGTTATTTATTGCCTTTGGGAGTTCTCCACTGAAAAAGACATGACCCCTCAGGGAACCCTGTAGAAAATACATCTGTTATTCTCTGACCTTAATGGATACATAACTCTTTCCAATCAGCTTTTCTGGTATCTTTTAAATAGGAAAAAAAAAAACCAAGAAAAACAGTCTCTAACATGGATGAGAAAGACCACACAAAACAGAACAAAAAACACATAAAGGGAACTCTAAGAAAAAAGAGATAAAGGAGGGAGAAGAAAACTTCAAAATATTTTATTTAACAATATTAAACATAAGAGACAAAATAAGATATTATATCTCTAAAGCCACAGCAAGACTCTGTAACAGAAACAGATGAGTAAGAGGAGAATAACATTTCTTGGAAGTCAAAAATATGTGCACTGCATCAGATACTCTTGCTTGCCCCTTTAACGGTCATCTCTGCGCCTGACCACAATTTCTGTCTCCCAGTACTGAGATTACTGATGCCAACGACTTGCTTTTCCAGCCTCCTTTGCACGTAAGAACTGGGCATTCAACACAGTAAAGGGAAGCCCACTGCATTGTATTCCCATAGGGAATGGTTTGTTTCCCTAATGAAAAACAAACAAACCCTGTGAGGAAATCTCTCTTGTTGTATCAAGATGTTTTGTCATAAAGTGACCCCTGGAACTGTGGCAATTGTGGGACCTCACTAAAACAAGTAAATGGCTTAGCTAATTACTGAGGATGGCGGAGAGGTAGGGGATACAGCCTGGTCCTCCAGGGCACCACTGAGCTCAGGAACTTACTTTGACCCTGATAGGACAGGGTAATGGGAAGAGGAACATATAGCAGTTAGACCATAAGGAAAGGTCCAAAGTTTAGGTTAAGGAGACATGAAGCCTTGTCAGAAAATAGGAGATGATGATACTGGAGGCTCTATGAGCACAAAATAGCCATACTTCAATCATTGAACAAAGAATATTGATCAAGTCCTGATGTAGGTGCTAGTGAGACAGGAGTAAACAAAATAAATTTCTTCCCATTCTGGAGTTCACATTCTAGGTAAAACAGACAGGAAATTAAAAATAAAACAAAAACAGGAACTATGAAATGTATCAAATAGTGAAAAATATTGTAGGGAATAATAAAGTTGGGTCAGAGAGATAAGATGGGTTAAAGTGTGTTGTGGGTGCAGTGGTCAGGGAACATAGTCTCTAACTGGGAGTCATTATAGTCTCTAACTGGGAGTCATTTAAAGCAGAGACTTGAAATTAACAGGAGAGCAAACCGTGTAGACAAGGAAAGCAAGTTCTGGGCAGAAGAAATAGCAACTGCAGTGGTCATTAGGTGAAAAAGTGCTTGGTATATCTGAAGAAAATCCAGAAAAGAGTAGCAAGGGAAGAATAACAGCAGATGATGTCAAAGAAGTAATGAAGGATAGAACCATGTTAAATCTGGCAGGCAAAATGTGGACTTTGCTTTTTGCTCTGAAGAGGTGGTATAGTCTTATGAGTGTTTTAGAAAACAAGTCTGTCTGTTGTGTTGAGAATGGAATGAATGGGGTAAAGGTTTAAGGAGGGACATTTGGAGGGTCTTTGCCATAATCATGGTATAATAGCTTGAACCAGGGTGGTTACTGAACAGGTGAGGAGAAGTATTTGTATTCTGTATGTATCTTACAGCAAAACCAGAACCATTAGCCAGATTGGCTGGTGGATTTACTGTTGCTTGTCAAGAATGACTCCAAAGCTTTGGGCCTGAGAAAAAGTAAGAACTGAGGTGCCATTTACTAAAATACAAGAGAGTGTAAAAAAGAGGTTTAGAAAGGAAAACAAATGTGGATATTTAACTTTATAAAAAACTTTGGACTTCTGGTCAAGATGAAGGTGTAGGTAAACATGCTCTGCCTCCTTGTGCAACCACAAAAAGGAATTACAACTAAATCTCAAAACAACCCAGAAGTATCAGAAAATTGAACTGTATGGAAATCTGACAACCAAGGATTTAAAGAAGCCACATTCATCCAGATGAAGAGGGGCAACGGAGATGCAGGTAAAGGGTGGAGAGGAGAGGAGAAGCTGTGTGGTGAGGAGAGGCAGCAGCAGCAGTGGTGGCAGTGGCAGAACAGGCATGGGTAGTCCCACAATGATGTGTGATGGGTAAAAATCAGGAGGGATACCTTGGGATCAAGCGATTCCAACCCCAGGCCAGACCTCACAGCCCATGGTTTCAGTTCTGGGAAGCTAAATCCCCATAACTTCTGGCTATAAAAACCAGTGGGTGTTGGGGCAGCAGAAGAAACCTCTGGATTTTTCAGAAAACTTCACTTAAAGGGCTGACACAGTCTTAAAACATAGGTAAACCCACCCACTCTGGGACTCAACACCAGGGAAACAGCTGGAAGGACACCAGTTGCATATGGGAAGTGGGTAAAGTGCCTGCAAATGGGGTGAGTGCAGGGTGAACTTCCAGATGCCAGGCAGTGACACAGTCCCCTCTCCAAGCCCTCCCCTGACACAGATCCACAAATTGGTGATGCTGGTTGCCCCAACCCTGGTGATTACCTAAGGCTCCACCCCACATAATTAACAGGTGCCTTTTACAGGGAGTCAAAGCAGCTCTATCTAATACAAAGAAACAAACACAGCGAGGCTGCCAAATTGAGAAGACAAATGAAACAACAGAATGAAATGCAAAAAAAAGAACTAAATGAAATGGAGATAGCCACCCTATCAGATACAGAGTTCAAAACATTGGTGATTAGAATGCTCAGAGAACTCAGTGAGTATGGCAACAACATAAAGGAAGAAATGAAGGTTACACTAAGTGAAATAAAGAAAAATCTACAGGGAACCAATTATAAGGGAAAGGAAGCTGGGATTCAAATCAATGATTTGGAACATTAGGAAGAAAGAAATATTTCAACCAGAACAGAAAGCAGAAACAAAAATTTAAAAAAAAACAAGAATGGTATAAAAAGACTCTCAGACATCTCCAAGCATGCCAACATCTGAATCATAGGGATGCCAGAAGGATAAGAGGAAGAGCAAGTAATTGAAAACTTACTTGGAAAAATAATGAGAGAAAACTTCCCTAATTTGGCAAAGGACATAGGCACAGAAATCCAGGAAGTACAGAGAGTCCCAAACAAGTTGGATCCAAAGAACACCACATCAACATACATCATAATTAAAATGCCAAAGGTTAAAGATAAAGAGAAAACCTAAAAGGACCAAGAGAAAAGCAAATAGTTACCTACAAAGGAGTTCCCATAAGACTGGCAGTCAATTTCTCAAAAGAAACTTTGCAGACAAGAAAGGACTGGCAGGAAATATTCAAAGTGATGAAAAGCATGGACCTACATACAACCTAGATTACTCTATCTAGCAAAACTATGATTTAGAATGGAATGGCAGATAAAGGGCTTCCCAGACAAGGTAAAGCTAAAGAAGTTCATCATCATCAAGCTATCAGTACATGAATTGTTAGCAGGGGTTTCCAACCTGTGGCCCATAGGCTACATGCAGCCCAGGATGGCTATGAATGTGGCCCAACACAAAATCATAAATTTACTTAAAATACTGAGATTTTTGTGTGTGTGATTATGTGTCATAATGTATTTAATGTGTGCTCCAAGACAATTCTTCTTCTTCCAATGGTACAGAGATGCCAAAAGGTTGGACACCCCTGTAAGGGATTTATTTAAGAAAAAGAAGATCAAAGCTATGAACATTAAAAAGGCAACAAATTCACAGCTATCAACAACTGAATCTAAAACAAAACAAAACAAAACAAAACAAAAACAAACTAAGCGAACAACCAGAACAAGAACAGGATCATGGGCATGGAGATCATTTGGAGGGTTATCAGCTGGGAAGGGGAAGGGGAAGAATGAGGGGAAAAGTGCAGGGAATAAGAAGTATAAATGGTAGGTAAAAAATAGGCAGGAGGAGGTTAAAAAAAGTACAGGGAATGGAGAAGCCAAAAAACTTATGTGCATGACCCATGGACGTGAACAAAGTGAGGGTTTTGCTGGAGGGAAGGATGGTACCTGGTGGAGGGAGGCAAAAGAGGAAAAAGTGGGACAAATGTAGTAATCAATAATACATACTAAAAAAAACCCTTTATGTTTGTTTTTGCACTGTTTCCTCTTGAACATCCAAGATAAGCAGTCAGTTGCATATAGCAACCTGGAGTTCAAGGAATGTGTTGCAGATGAAGGTAGTGCAGCAGGTCCTCGAAAGATGTCGTTTTATTATGATGTGAATAAGAGATAAAGAATCTGTTTCTCAGGCCACTGTGTGGAGTTTCCAGGTTCTCCCCATGTCTGCATAAGTTTTCTGTGGGTTCTTGGTTTCCTCCTACATTCCAAAGATGTGCAGTTAGGTGAACCATCGTGTCTAAATTTTCCTAGGTTAAGTGAGCATGGGTATACATGTTTAGCCCTGTGATGAAAGGGTGACCAGTCCAGGGTTGAGGGCCGCACCCTGAGCCCTTAGCTGCTGGAATAGACTCAGGCCACCCATGACTTGAACTGGAATAACAGGATGGGAAAATTAGCTTACTTGTTTTTATTAATTGTTCTTAAATGTATGCAGTGCTCACATTGATTTCAGTGTTTAATATTGGAAGTACTTGGGGTCTTTATTTAGAAATTTGGTAATATTTTTGTGACCAAAAATATGCCATCGGTTAAGTAACTCTTGTTTATATCAATTAGCTTGTGGTAAAATTGGCATACATAGTTCTGCTTAAAATTGCAGTTTCCAAGAACCTATAAAGATTGTTAAGTGAGGACTTATTGTTATGTGAAAGTGGTCAATATATAGTAGGGACTTAAAGCCATGATACAGGATCTGGTTACGTGGGGAGCGAGAATAAAAGGAGAAGTTATCTAAGGACTGAGCCCTGGGGCATCCCAATAATTAAAAAGTAGGAGGACAAGAAAAAACTAGCAAAGGATCCTCAAAAGGAGCAGCTTAGGGAAGCAGCTGATAGATCAAACAGGAATACTGAAAAATTGACCACCAGATTGAGCAAGGTCCAATTTGGTAGTAACCTTGACAAGGGCCCAGGTGTCTTTAGGATCAAAGAGGGAAGGACAGTGTCAGCAAATGATGATCTGTCAGCAAAAGCAGCTAATCTAGATAACCAGTCACAGGAAGTAGAGTGCAACCTTGAAAATGACTCCTTGCCCGGGAGGTGTGAGCAATTCTAACATTGCCTATGGATATATGGAAGCCAAAGGTGGGAAAGTATCATTCAAAGGAAAATGAGAAGCTCTGGTTTTACCATTTAAGTTGAATAGGTATGCTCTTTGCAGCTCATATTTATTCGGAAGCATGGTAAAGGAAGCTCTATGACCCATTTTTTCTGTCCAATTCTCAGAAGTCTTTGAAAAGGCAAGCATAAGAAAGAAAAAGAAAAGAATATGAAACCATAAGCACAAACTTTCAAATTCAAATGCATCATATACAAATTCCAATATTATATTCTAATTTTGATACCAAGTTAATGAATCATTTAGATCTTAATATTCTTCCTCTGTAAGATAAGGCCAATTAATCATGCTTATCTCATGAGATTTGATGAGCAATAAATTGGCATATGGAAGGCCAGTAGTACAGAATCATGCAAACAGATGGTCAATAAATTCAACTATTGCTATTATCAATATTATTAGATCCATATTAGGCCTGAGGTAAAGGCCACTCACTGTGGTGTGGAAAAAGATGAAGTATTTGTTGACATGAACCTTGTTGGAGAAGGGGCTGGCTGTGCTTGCAGTTTTAACAAAATTCTTTGAAAGGCATTTATTATGACCTAGACCTTGTAAGAAGCAGAGCAGGGCTCAAAGCCATATTTTTTTGATATATTCCAAAACAAATTTCACTGACTTCTCTTAAACTCTGCTGTTTAAACCAGATCCTAGCATGTGTAAGGTTAAGATAATACCACACCCCTGGGATACTGAGGGCAGAGAAGAGAACACCTTGCTGCCTAAGAATGCAGCCTGCCAAGAAATACATCTGTGTGAGGCACTAATGGCCCTGTAAGCTCACCTTCATTCTATGTGTTCAATCTAAACCTATGTATTCTTACTTTCGAACATGATTGCACAGGATTTTGGTTTTGTTCTCACTAGTTCACCAACTAGAAAGCAGATAGCAAATGCATAAGACATCATTTTGTGAAAGCACATCATGACTTTCTTTTTGTTTTCACAGTAACTCAGACCAAATTGAAATATTTCTAGTAGAAATAATCACATTCTTCACACTTGAATAGAATATTTGAAAATTGAGCAAATGGGTTCTTTGTCCTAAAACAATGTTTACTTGTAGCTATTATTAACTTCATTTTCTTAAATGTATGAATTTGAGTCCTGGGTCTGTGATTCATTTTTTCTAGCAGACCTGATTATGAAACTTTAAGGCATGAAGAACTTCAGCCAAGAGATTCACAGGGCAGTGTTAGTTTTGTATTACAGTCCATGGTCATTTGATTTATCAACATAAAAGAATAATTCAACCAAATGGGTATTCCCAGAAGTCAAGTAGTTTCCCCAGAGGAAAAAGAAATTTTTTTTCAGTTCCCAAATTTTTAAATCTCCTAATTCTATTTAAAAATAACCATGGAAATACTTTTCCTTCACATTTGACTCAAGGAAAGATTGTTTTGTACATCTTGAATGTCCAGTGGATATGTTTCCTGACCTTCACTTACATGCATTCTAGTTCTTATGTTGGAGGTAAATAGATTGTAAATTTGCTTTAAAATCATTGCCCTAGTAGTCTTCCTTTTATTAGCATCTAACTATAATCTGAGTGAAAATACATCCTAATAGGGGCATTGAAAATCACTTAAAGTCATTTCAGCCAGAAATGACAGAGCCTAAACACTTAGATTAGATGCATTAGCCTGTCTTAATTATAACCTCTCTTTATTGTGAAGATTGCACCAGAATTTTACTTAACAAATTCTCTGAGCATGAAGAATTGTCAGTTTGGGGCTGAAATATATTTAAGTATTTGGAGACACAGGAAGAAGCATGTCAGTGATACCACCCAACAGAAAACTTTATTACAACTAAAACTGTGTAATGGATGAATCATCTCATAAACCTAAATGAATACACATGAAGTTACTTAAAGAGTCAAGCTAAAAGGAGCAATAAGTTTGCTTGACATTATTTCCTGACAGCATTATACTCCCATCTCTTTGCTAACCTAACTTTGAATGCAATGAAGTGATGCCAGTTACAGTGTTAACCTTCTTCAGCTCAGAGTTTACTAGGTGACTGCCTTGGAAGCTGTGCGGCCCTAGAAAAGTTAGCGTTTTCTCCATAAAGTGTCTGAAATCTCAATAGCAAATGGTATTAGAACTTCTAGATGCCATATTGAAATGCTTTACATTTGATTTAGTGGAAATATTTCACTATACTGAATATTTTTAACTCATATTTGGGTTCAAAAAATATGAATGGCATTTTCTCTTTTTATTATAACTCTACAGTTTTTGCTTTAGTAAAAGCCTTTCAAGAATTCCATGTAGCGAAGTGACATATCTTATTTATCATTTAAGAGGATCACTCAGGAATCTATGTTCAGAACAGAATGAAGGGGATAGGCAGAATCAAGGAGACTAGTTTAGAGGTTTCTGAGTAATCCAGGTGAGATACAGCACAGCTGTATAGCAGCTGTGTAGGTGGTGAGAAGTGACAGGTTCTGGGTACATTTTGAGGTAGAATCATGGATAGTGAATGTAAATGGAAACTGAATAAGAGTTTTCAAGGAGGACTCTTAAGATTTGGGACTCAGGCACCAATTAAAAGAAAATCTTTGTAAAATGTATCTGCTAAAGATCTTATATTCACACATAAAGAATTCTTACAACTCATTAATAAGAGGATAAACCATTTTTTAAGGCAAAAGATTTGACTAGGCATTCCAACATAGGAAGACTCCCAGAATCATTAGCCAGCAGGAAAATGCAAATCAAAGCCACAGTGAGATGCCTTTTTTACACCATTAGAATGCCTATAAACAAAAAGTCAGAGAGTGACAAGTGTTGGAGAGAATGTTGAGCAATTGGAACCCTTATACACTGCTGGTGGGAATGTAAAATATGTAGCCACTTCAAAAAACTTTTTGACAGTTTCTTATAAAGTTAAACACGTACTAGATGATCCAACAGTCCTATTCCCAGGTATTTATACAAGTGAAATGAAACCATTTTTTACACAAAGACTTGTATACAAATGTTCATAAAACTTTATTCTTAATAACTCAAACTAGAAACAATCCAAATGTCTATGATAAGATAACAAAACTGGGGCCCTGGCCAGTGTAGCTCAGTGGATTGAGTGCAGGCCTGTGAACCAAAGCATCGCTGGTTCAGTCCCCAGTCAGGGCACATGCCTGCAACCCCCAGTATGGGTTGTGCTAGAAGCAACTGCACATTGATGTTTCACTCTCTCTCTTTCTCCCTCCCTTCCCCATCTCTCTAAAATGAATAAATAAAGTCTTAAAAAAAGATAACGAAACTGGGACCCATTCATGGGTAGACTATTACACAGCAATAAAAAGGAATGAGTTACATGCAAGGAATAATACAACAGCATGGACAAATTCAAATGCATTATGCTAAGTAAGAGCCAGACTTGGAAAATCTACATACTATGTAATTTCATGTAAATGAAATTAAAGAAAAAACAAAACTATCATAACAAAAGAGATTAGTGTTTGCTAGAAGCTGCCGTTGGAAGGGAGGGGAGGGTAATGGGCGTATTCTGTATCATGATTGTAGAGATGGAGACATGACTGTGTATGTTTGTCAAAACTGACTGAATTGTCTGCTCAAAAAAATATATATATATATAAATTAAACCTCAAAGGAGCTGTTTTTTGAAAAGCAGTGCTAAATATTACTGTCTTTTTTTTTTTTTTTGCCTTTCCTGGTGTGGCTCATTTGGTTGGGCATTCTACCACAAAACAAAGTGTCACTGATTTGATTCCCAGTCAAGCCACATGCCTGGGCCGCACATCTCGTCCCTGGTCAGGGCATGTACTGACTGATGTTTCTCTCACACATTGATGTTCCTCTCCCTGTCTTTCTCCCTCCCTTCCCCTCTCTCTAAAAATAAATAAATAGAATCTGAAATAAGTAAATAAACAAACAAACATGATTGCCTTTTTTGAGGTTAGCACATTTTAATTGGTTGGGATTTGATAAATAAATGCACAGCTGTACTGCGCATAAGAAGTCTTGGGGGAAAACAAAACAAACCCAGCCCTCCGGGCGTGTCTTTTCAGCTGTACATTAGAGACCATAGTTCTGTAGTTAGTGATTTTTTACATCTGAAAAGGCAGGTCTAATAGGTATTTTTGTAAATCATATTGAATTTTAATTGCTTCAAGTTCAGTTTTTATTTAATGGAATCCGATGGTGATTCATTTTGTAAAGTAATTCAATCCCACTTATTTGATTTATTTCTATTTTATAGACTTGTATCATTGAATACCAATTTTTATTAAAGCTGGATGTATTTAAAATTATATATTCTTGAGGGGAGAAAAATGCTTGCTCTCATACTGACAACCAGAAATTCTAGTTTCTTATTTATTTCATACTCAACAGACATTGATTGTGGTATTTACTGTGATCATACATTGTTTTTTTACATTAATTTTTAATCTCCCACAGCCTGTTAAAATAGGTATCATTATGCCCATTATACATAGAATGAGATAAAAATTTTGAGTTGTCAATGACTTGCTCATGGTCACCTTGCTTGTAACTGGAAAAATCAGAATTAAATCTTAGATATTCTGGCTTTATGTTCTTTCCTCAGCCAAAGCTGACTTATTCCCCTGGTCCTTAAAATATATGTAAGTTGTGCTGAATGTTCAACCTCTACCATTGTTCAGCACACAGGGCAAATTTATGCATTTTATTGGAATATATTTGCATGGAAACCCAACAATATTAATAAAGTCTGGCCTTGGGTATTGGGAAAGATACAACTGCTGAGCTAGCCCCCAACCTAATTTCACTGAAGTGTTAAGGGCGTCATGGGCTTCCAGGAGGAGGCAAGGTAAAAACAGATGGCATTTTCCATGTAGAAGGTAAAATACAGCATGAGAACATTTGAAATTTATATTTAGTGTTAGGTATACCCTATTAGTCTTTCACTACTAGAAAAAAGTGATTTTGTTCTAGAAGATATAAATATTAAGAAGAAATACATGTAATATTTTTAAATCCATCCATTCAATCTATACTTGCAGACAGTGGGTATATCAATGATTCTGCTAGATCCCGTGAATTCAGGAAAACATAAGCCATACACAATCCTCTTCCTTAAGGGGCCTTTAGCTAAATAAAGAAACAGATGTGCAAACAAATGAATGCTGAACAGTGAGAGTGTAGGTAATGGGTATTTTTATAATAAAAAGACAGCTTGCATCCTACCTACTTATTAAAGGCCCCACAATATTGCATTCTAATCTCTGAGGTATATAGTCTTATCTCCATTTAAAATATGAGATGACTGAGGTTCAGGAAGATTAGAGGCCCCATGTAGGGTTGATCACCCCAAGAAGGGAGTTTATGTTTAAAGCAGGGGTCCTCTGTCCTACAAACTCACCCCACCCAGAGATCTTCTATTTTTCTCAAAGTAGCTGGAATAGAAGGGGCTATTAGCAAGAGAGATTCTCTGCGAGCGCTCACCCCACATCCACACTCCACATTGGTTACCAGGGCCAGAGTGGGAACAGACCCAGTGAGGTGCACGGCAGCCCAGGGCGTGTTCCAGCACTCAGCCCCTTCCCCACCACTTCAAGCCCTGGCTCCACCAGCAGTCCGGAGGGGAAAAACCAGACACTTTTCACTTGATAGCATATTTCTTCCTGCCTGAGATTATGGAAAATATCAAAATATGTAAAGAAACATTTTTAAACATTAAATAGATTGCCTTGAAACACACTGTGGTGGTCTTCCAACTCTTTATTCAATACATAGCAGAAGGCACGTTCAATTAAATGCAATTGGATAAAAATGTACTGAAGATGTTCTGCACCACAGTGGAGGGGACACAGCCCTCCATGAAGCCCTGGGCCTCAGAAGATCTTACTGCAAGTCAATGAGACTTCATTCTAAAAGGCCCTATTCATCATTCACTTTCAATGTCCTGGAACAAATCCTAGAAAGCAGTGTTGCCCTCAAGTAAAATTTTCCCACATTTAGCGTTCGAAACACTTGGTTGCTAGAAAACTCTCTAAAGAAATTTTACTGAAAATCAAACTCTTAGGGCAAAGGTTATGACATTTTATTGCCTGGTTCCAAAATGAAATAACCTTTTGTTCTGTGTCCTTTATTTATTCTGGGTTAGAATACTTTACTTTGAAATACATTTGGTTGTAGTTTTAAAATGAAAGATGACAAAAAGAAGACAATCACTGCAAAGATTTTTTTTAAATTGTTAGATATTATATTTGAAAGAATTTAACTTCTGCAGTGGTGTTGGAAGCTGCCCAGGATTTTCAGAACTCAAATGAAATGATGTCATGACTCCAAAAATGACCATGTTACTGTATTCAAAGAAATAATTCTTTGAAGAATTTGCCCTGAAATGATTCAAGTCAAATGCTTTTATCCTGCGGAAATTCTAACGCATACAACTTTCTCTCCCTCGGTCTCCATTTCCTGGGTAACTTTCCATTTTTACACTTATTTACACTACCCTATTTTCTGCAAAGTGTTCATGCAACATTTCTGTTCAGGAAAGTAAGACATAAGCTGCTTTATATTCTAAATGGATATAACTATAACATAACTATATGCTTAAATTCCAAAGAAATTCATTTAAGGAAAGATAAATGAGCAATTAAGCCAGGGAGAGAGCCAACATCTCCTGACATCTTGTCCTTTTCTCCTCTCCTTTGACCCCATGCCTTTCAGAACTAGAGCCTGCGATGCTCAAGTGGAAGCAAGCAGCTGGTATCTCTCAGGATTGCTAAGGAAAATTTCTTACCTGTGAACTTTGTAGCCACTCTTGCTCCCATGAAATGAGATCTTGTAGGAATTTCACTTTTATTTCCTTGACAAATAAAATTGTTCCAATTCATTGGTTTATTAGTAGAAATACCGAGGATATCAAACAAGAAAAGACAACTTTTAGTGTTCCCTCTGTGTGGTCTATATTCTGTCCACTTACCAAGGGAGATATGATTTTCTTTGTTTTACGTGGCAAGACATGTTCATTTATACAAGTGGTTTTTGTCTAGGAGTGTGTGTGTGTGTGTGTTAGGTAAGCATTTAAATTATAACACATTTCAAGATTCTTATATTTCTTCATATTTATCAGGATCCTTATAAATGGGTGACCCAGGCCTCTCTTGATGTCGAAGAGGACCTGTCAGTCAAAATGCAATCAGCACTGTAATGAGGCATATATACAAAGTGCGGGAGCAGAAAGGGGTTTGGGGAGACTTCCTGAGCTGAGGAATGAACAAGGAGTAAGGCTCTCCATGGATACAAGAGACGATGGAGAGCTTGGGGCTGAGAAAGCAGCATTTACAACTGTAAGGAACAGGAGGAAACTTGATTTGGGATGGATGGATGACCACGTACATGGATATGGTAGGAAGCAGATCTGCAGAGATGAGCCCGGTCTGCTTGTGAGGAATTTGCCCTGACACTCTGGGTCTGGAGGATGAGAAACCATGGAAGGATTTTAAGCAGGGAATTGATATAATCAGCTGTGGCATAGAAAGTCATACTGAGGGTGGTGGACCATTACAGGCAAAAGAGACTAGGGATGGGGAGGCTTCATCCCTAGGATAGACTCCAGTTAGGAGTCTATTGTAATAATCCAGGCAAGACATGATGAGGGCCTTGAACTAAGGTGAAGTTGGAGGGGAAATCTCAGATACAACAGGCTTAGCTTGAGTTTTTGTGGAAATATCTTATAAAGTAGATATAATAACTCTTACTTTGGAGAATTATCATCAGAATCACATGAGATAATGATCACCACTGGTGAGCTTTCCATAAAAACCCAAAGAACAGGTTTTCAGAGCTTCCAGGTCAGTGAACCTGAGTGCATCCATGTGCCATCCCACTTGGCCCAAAATTCCATGTCCTGTGTTCAGAACCTTGCACTGCGTAACACTTTGTCTGGCCATTGATTCATATCCTTCAATATCCTTTGTGATAAACCAGTAATCTAGTGAGGAAGCTGGCTTCCTGAGTTCTGTGCACTGCTCTGGCAAATTGAGCAAATCCATAGGGAGGGTAGCAGGAACCTCTGATTTTTAGCAGAAGCAAAACCTAAATTTCCCATTGGCATCTGATGTAAAAACAACCTTGTGAAACTGAACCCTTAACCTGTGGAATCTGATGGTATCTCCAGAAAGCTAGTGTCAGTTGAGTTTAATTGTAGGATAACCTGCTGGTGTCACTGTGGTGACAGGAGAAAGCTGTCTAAGTTCCAGTGTCACTCTCTTTGGTCCAAAGCGTGAAGAAAAATGTGAAAGTCAAGTTCCCCTGAGACTTCTAGGACCAGTCTCCTTTCCTAAGAGAGGCAGTTTGTACAGGATTAGATTTATGAGTTCTAGATTCTAGCCCTGGTTCTGATGTGACTGAGCTTAAATTACAAGGTCTTGGACACAAGTTGACTAGATCTGTCATCTGTGAAAGGACAGAACTGGACAATTGCTAGAATTCACTCCAGCTCCAAGATTCCAGCAACAAACACTTTTCGCAGTGACTGGCTGTAGCTAAAGTGCAGTCTGTGGCCACAGAGCAGATAAAAATAAACTGGGGCCTTGCAAAGGTGAGCCCTTTGGCCTTGGTCCACAGCTTTATCACCTGGCTGATCAAACAAACCAAGCAGAGATTATTGCCTAAGTAAAAATGTGAACTGTTGCTTTGTAAAACAGCAATTTAAACCTTAAGAAAAACAGTTCTGGGGCAATCGTATTGCTCTACCATCCAGCAAAATGGGCAGCTTCCTTGAGTAATCCCTCTATTACTCTAAGCCATCACTTTTCTTTTTTCACCATCTTTTGCTGCAGCAATTTTTCACTGCCAAAAGCAGCTCCAACTCAGGTGACCACCAGCCTACCAAACACCACCCACTCCATGTATAAAGGATACTGAAAGTGCATTGATATTCCCAGGAGGAAGCCCAGGATTTGGCCCTTGTGAACAGACACCACACCTCTAGACCATCTCCACTGGGGGAGTGGGAGGTTTATAGATGTTCAGGAAGAGAAATTCGCTACAAATGCAAAGTGTTTCAACACAGCCATAAGACATTATAGGTGTGACTAGAGCAACAATATGGGAAAGATTAGAAATGCTCTGTTTTAGCTTTTAAACAACATATTTTAGTGTGTATTAGTAAGGCTAGGCATGACACCCATTTCTCTTAAAAAGCAACTTTCCATCTATAACTTCTGTTTTTATCTTACAGTTACAACATGGACATGGTCTTACCCGGCTTCCCTTACTCTTCTAATCACTGACATTATGCTAAAAAAAAAGAAATACCCACTTAGTTTTTTCCCTACACAATTGCAGTTTCCTTTTTTCTAACAGTCTTTATGTTACCCTGCTTGGCCATTCAAGAAACATGAGCCTGACAAATGAGAGATTTTATTTTATTTTTTATTAAATTAAACTTATTGGGGTGACAAATGGGGGTATTTTAACTGTGACATTATGATCAATTACACATCCATAAAGGAACCAATATAGACTTTTCTGTTAAATTCTGTGATGATGTCTGAGGCATCGGATTCTGAAGCATTTTAGAAGACTAGACACCTTTCCAATGCCAAAATGTGATTTCCAGGTTATAACTTCTTTGTGCTTTGATAATTTGAGGTTTGACCTTGAGACTAGAAATATCCAATACCTATTAGTGACAGGTGGCCATGAAATAATTCCTTTTTTAGGGAGGTTCTTCCTTTTTAAAAATGGTCTTTATGTATAAGTTTTATTTACATAAAATGTTTATCCCAAGTCATTATAAAAATGCTCATGCTAGTTATTGGTTCTTTAATGCTAAAGATAAACATGTACAAAATTTAGCAACTAAAATCCATACTCACTGGGCTTGCAAACAATGTTACATAGATTTGCTGATTTGATTTGTAGGAGAAACAATTAATTTTTTTTAGTCCAATGAATGGATTTGATGACAATATTTAAAAAGAATAAAGAGATGTATATCCTAAGAGCATATTTTTCTTCACCAGGTTACTCTATTATCATTGGTTAGCACATTCTTCACTCTCTGTCTCCTCTCAGGATTCTAGAAGGGTCTGAAGTGTTGACTCTCTGTTAATTGACCAGAGTAAGAGAGAACTTCTCTGGAGCTGCAGAAGATTATGGGGAAAATTCACTTGCAAAGATACCAAGTTATCAAGGTGATGTAAAAAGTCCGTCACAAAGCCATGATTCAGAGTTGCTGGTTTTGGGGTTTCCACCCCTTTCTGAACCCAGGCATGAAATGGCATGTGAACCACACCCCCAAATCTCGAGGGGGATCTGGGTCCCCACCACCACTATGTTCCATTTCTTACATCTCCTCAGTACTGGTTTAGGCTGTCACAAGAATTTATATTGGAACAAGACTCTGAAGAGGCAAATATTTAAATTCTCTCTCAACTTAGTAATGCGAAAAATGATGTAAAATAAATGCTGTGGTTTTCAGAGGGGCGGTTAGGTGGCATCAGGTAAACTGTGGCATTTTGCCTGTCAGTGGGCAGTAAGAATCTCTAGTAGATAGGAATCCACACTCTCCATGTCTATGTAATAAAGAGAATCTATGAAGGCAACATTATTGTTTAATTCAGAATGTTTCCTGCAACATAGCTGGCTATTATCTGATGAAATTACAGCATCTCATTGTTGTGGTAACATATTTTAAATGACTATCATTTGCCATAGTCATCCGTCTCTATCATCTTGAAGTCTGGGGTTTTTTAAGACTCATGTTGTAGTTTTCTCTCTTTCTCTCTATGTAAAATATATGGTTCAAATATGGCATCTCTAACGATAGCATCATAGAGTTCACTTTTTGGTTAGCTAGAAACCGGTATGTTTTAGGAGTGCTCTGCTGGATTTCTACACAGTGGATAAATGATTGTTTCGTATAACCAGTTTTTACCCGCTAAGTTTCATGGAGACTATGAAGGCTTTTGCTAGTGGTGGCAGCTCACCTGCCTGGTCCCACTCACACAGTGTGGCTGGGACAGTCATGCGCAGTTCCAACAGTATGACCCCTGCCCAGTGCCCTTTTTTAATCCAGAGGACTTCTCAACTGCAGAGTCACAAAGGAGTCCCTTTTCTTGAAATAAAGTAAGACAAAACTACTTTTTAACCTCACAAGAAGACTACTAAGCCCAACTTTTGTGGAAAGAAAGCACTGATAAATAACATTATAAACTGAAACTGTGGGAGACAAACTGAAGTGGCTCCCAGCCCCAGAAGCCCTGACTGTGCTAGTCTGTCCCCTCCATCCACTCCACTCCTCTCACAGGGGGTCCACATTGTCCCTCAGTCACAGTAGTTGATCTCAGGGTAGGTACAAGGCAAAATTGAGACTTCAAGTACACCTGGCTGCAGTCGTTGGTCCAAGAAGTACACGTGTGATCCAAACCAGACCAAGCAAGTCTTCCTTGCAGGTTTTCACACTGGAGTTTCCAGGGAAGATTCCTTTCCTCTTGGGTGATGAGATCATTAGGATGTGAGCCTGCAGCTGAAGTGGAAGCAGAGACAGAAGATAGAGAGTCTTGAGGCCATCTGGGTCCCTCTACCTCACTGGCCCTCAGACCGCCCTGTGTCCTCTCTGCCTAAGTGTGGTTGTTCCACTCTTCCTTTACCTCAATCACCTTCTGTTTAAATTCACTCAAATGAGATTCCTATCACTTGCCCTTGAGAAAGTCCTGAGTTGAACACATCGAAAGGATGACAGTGTAGTGATTGCAGGAGGAAGGAAGGTCTAAGGGGACTAAATGGTAATGGGAAAAAATATAAAAACAATCCAGAAAAGTACAGTTAAAAACGAAAAAAAGAGTATAATGTCACTTTAAGTGGTTGGTAAGCATCTGTTATGTGCATATATTTACAGGTTTGTTAAATAATCCTCTATTATTGAACAGTTAAATTGCTTAGTCTTCTTGCATCATAAGCAATGTCATGATAAACATCCTTATTCATAAAATGATGTTCATGTCTCTGATCATTTCATTATACTTGCTCCTAAAACTGCAGGTACTTTAATAGCTTTCAATGTGTTATCACCAGATTTCCAGGTTACAGTTGTATTTAATGTGTATGCCCCACTGCACCTCACAAAAGGTCTGTTTTTTTTCCTCATTGTCACCACCTCAGGATATGATCATTCAGTTTCTTTCACATGTTTCTCAATTTTACAGGCAAAAAGTGCTACCTCATTGGGTTTTTTTTTTTGGTTTGACATCTTGGAAAAAATAGGTCATTGTTATGAAGAAGGCTGGACAGCCATCACGATTTACAGTGTCATGCTCACGGTTCTCTTCATTACCGCACTGTCCTCCATGGCTGACTCACTCACTCTATCAAAGAGCTCACAGTTTCCTGCCTTCAGAGGGTTTTGTCAAAACATCATGTTGCCTCATTTTAATCCCAAATACCAACAACCTTCTTCATTCTGGGAGGAGGGGATGATAAATCACCAAGTAAATATCCTAAGAGATGATACAAGGCAGAAGGAGTATTTTCACTTTATTTTGTTTGGTTTTGTTAAGTTTAGACTTGGTGACCGAGGGGATGGGAAAAAGCCTTTAACTGGCCTGGAAACCAACTCAAGGGAGACTTTCTTTTGACTGAGATTGCTGTTGATTTTTTTTAATGCACTCAGAGTTGTTTGTCTTTTGGTATGGAGTTGGAATGACCTTGAACTTCACAGAGGCACTTTTCAGGACTCTTCCACGTCATCTTTTTGCAAAGCATTTGCAATGCTTGACCGCCCAGTGCTCCTCACAACAGACTGAATGACACACTTTCTGTCTTTCCTCTGTAGTGGTTCCAAATAGGGTGCATTTGTTCTCATCTTTTTCTCCCCTTCCATTAGCACAGACTAAAACTAGCATTACATTGTCAGATTTTGAATTTAGTGAACTCTGGGGTTCTCTTCAAGAGGTTCCAAGTGAAAACAGGCCACATCCCATAATTAAAGGCTTGAAGAAGCAACCTTTAGAGCACATACTACTGACTTCTGTCATCCAGGACCAAAGCCCTCTGTGCACATGTGGTGTGAGTGTGATGTGCCCAGAGTTCGCTGATGCTTCAGATTTTTCACTGGGTCAGTGCAGTAAAAGAAAGAAGAAGGAGGTGCTATTTTCCTCTTACTTTTAGATTAAGTATGCATTGACCTAGTTTTCAGTGGTCTGAAAATTACGATGTGTAAATTTTTAATACAGTAATATTAATACATCATTATTGTTGATATAATAAGTTTAAAAGGTTGTATTAAGGCATATTGATTTTCATTTTTAATCATATATATATTTTTTGCCAGCCTCAACTCCAACTCTCTTAGAGGTTTTCTTTCACTTGTATTCCATTACTATATCTTTTCCCTAAGCTTACATCAACCTCATTCCCACCCTCCTCCCCCCATATACCATGTATATAGAAAATGACTATTTATTTTAATAAGAAAGCTTAGAAATTTCTAAAAGGAAGCAAAAACTTATATGAATATAGAAATAAAGTGGTTTTATTTAACCTTGGTATAAGTCACAACTTCCCTAGACCTCAGTTTTCACATTTATACCAGGAGAGGGATTGAATTTTTTTATGGTGGCATCCAGTTTTATAATCAGAAGACAACGTACAGGTAAACCCTTCTCTTTACTTCAGATCTGTCTGTGGAGCCAGGCTCCCAGCTCTTTCTTTCATAAACTAGTAGGTATTTCCCTTCTCTTTCTGGATTTTAACCTGATTCCCCTCTAGTTAACCTGATTCACCCACTAATAGGAACAGGCAGCAGTGTTAATTACTGACTTCTCCTGGTGCCAATTCTGAGCCAGAAAATACATGTGAGGTTCAAAAAGATGGATTAATTTGCTGTGAAGCACATAGTTCAGGGATGGTTGAGCCTAGACTTGAACCCATTTTATCAAGCTCCAAAGCTATGATCTTAACCACTGTGTTATGCTATCTTCCAGTAGGCTTGTGGTTATCAAATATGTTAAGTGGTAACTTCCATAAAACCTCAAAAGCAGAGCTCCTCTGGGTACAGCAGAGTGGGAACCTGGCTGTCCACCACTTTGCCTTATCTACAAGGCTAGGTTGGATCACAGCGCTTTCACAGAACCCCAAGCTACGTGAAGTTGAAAAGAAACCACTACACTCCCACGATTAGACATGACCATGACAAAGCAAAGCCCACTTTGCCTTCTCTCCAGAGTCTCTGGGTGAAGATCAGCTGATCACTGTCCACAGAGCCAGAGGCCCAAGAGCATGACTCGCAGCTTAAGCAGCAGCTCCACCAACCAGCAGAGCCGCCTTATTTTAATGCTTCCTTTCAGGGCCACAGTAACATTATCAGGAGACAGGCAGTTTCAGCACTTCCTCTGTCTTGACCCCATCATGTTTCCAATAGACACGATAATGCAGGAGCGTACAGGCTTTCATTTTTAAGCACCACTTCCATTACCATTGCAAAATTGATTATTATTAATTTATATCATTTTCGTGAAGTTCAACATAATGGTTGAGAGAGAAGTTTGCTGTGAGCAAGCCTGGCTTCCCATTCTGGCCCTGCCAATTTCTGAGTGAGCTTGGGCCACCTATTTAATTGATTCCATTTTTCTCATCTAGAAAATAAGTATGTAAAACCCAACACAATATCTATCAAAACAAAGATTGGCTATTACTACTGTTACTTTAAGTTAACAAAACATATTCTTTTAGTTATAAAAAAATGAGAAGAACCAGTGTTTTTAAAAAATTTCCTTAGCATGTATGGTTACCTAATTATTAATAGATGAACCCATGAAACTATTTCTCCTTAGTTTCTTTCTAAATGTCATTTGAATTTTTTTTATTATCACCACAGTACGTCTAGTTAACATCTATCACCTCACATAGTTACAATTGTTTTTCTTCTTATTATGAGAACTTTTAGGATCTACTCTCTTAGCATGATGTAATGTATAGCATGGTGACTATAGTTAATAACAATGCTGTATCACATATTTGAAAGTTGCATTTGAATTTTAAGTGAGTTACTTTCTCAAATATCACCATCATATGGTATAGAAAGTGCTTCTTTTTCCTGTTCATCAGATGTGCATGACAAAGACAAACGGTAGATGATCAGGGTTTGGGTGGGTTTTATTATCTGTTAATCCAGGGGTTTTAAGAGAATTTGGAAACTCCTTCTCAACCCTCTCAGCCAAATAAAACGCAGAGTTATAAAAGTCAAATATTCTGTTTGGCAGGTTTGAGAATCTTTACTGTATCCTGAATATGTAGGCATGTCTGCCAGTGGTCACAAAATGTGCTTTTAGGTTTTAAATGCTCCAGCGATAACTAATGCTTTAACAGAATCTGAAATGTCAGTTTTGTAACTGACATTTTGTAACTGACAAAATGAAGGATATTGCCTTCATTGCCTCTTGCCTCCTGAGATACCTCTGTCTCTTCACACTTGTGAACCAGTGTGTTTATAGTACCTGAGATGTGTTGCTGAATTTCAGTTGTGGAGTTAGTTGTGCTGGAAAGGCAGGCAGGCACAGAATCATGGCTGCATCACCTAGTTGGTCCCAGTGGCATTTATCATAAGTTAAATGGGAGAAGTAAGTTTATATTGATGGTGGGAGGAAAAATAATAGTGCATAGCCAATCTGAGCAGATGAGAATCAGGGATGACTGTGCAGAAGAAACAGATGGTGATGAGTAAAGAGAAGCAGGGTAGAAGGTTTACATAAAAAGTGACAATTACAACTTGGGTGACTTTAATGAATTTAAAAGGCCCACCTGAAAGAGGTTTGACTTGTTGGTCTCTATGGTGGAAATGGACTTGAGGATTTGGAGCAAGTTCTGAGAACTTTTGGCTACAGTAAAATGTAAATTATTGAACATAATCAAATATGTTTATTAATTTTTTTAAAACTGAGCTTTTTGAAAAAAACTTACAAATACTGAAATCTGGTGTGAAATACTCTTTGAACATGGCCAATCAGCAGGAGAGTGAGGTTTTTTTCATTTTCCATTGTCAGCACCTTGCTCTGAGCCCACCTGCTTGGCACCTATAATGGATCTGTGGGTAGTTTACAGTTCAGGGGCTATTATAAATAAAGCTTCTATGAATAACCATAACAGGTCTCTATAAGGGCATATGCTTTCTTTTATCTTAGTTAAAAGCTAAGCGTGAATAGCTAGACTTTACAGTAGATGCATATTTAATTTTCTAGGAAACTAACTGTTCCCTAAAGTGACTGTTTTTTTATATCCCACCAGCCTTGTGTGAGTTCCATGTTCTCTACATCCTCGCCGACACTCAGTGTGGTTATTAAGTTTAGCCATTCAAAGAAATAGAGGTGTCTTGTTGTGGTGTTAATTAATATTTCCCTAATGATTGCTCACTATTCATATGTCTTTTTTAGAGAGATGTCTATTTAAGTCTTTGGCCAATTTTTGCTTTAAACATTTCACCCCACCCAGAATCTTCCAGGCTCTAATGAAAAAGCAGTTCAATCTTCTAATATTAGGGCTCAATGTAGTCAAATGAATCAGATAAGGAACAGTGTTCATATGACCCTCCATCTTCTCTCTTTCCTGCCACCTCTGGCTCAAACTTATTCTCCTGGCCATCCCAGTCCCCTTACAAATCAAAGGTCCTTATGCTCATCAGTCAATGACAACAAATATTTGACAGAGGCGACGAGAAGGAAGATTAGGTATTTTGTGTATTAGCAGTATCTATATGCAAGAAACAGACAGCCCACATGCCATGTTCCATAGCTGCTGGCCCCTTTAGGCCACATTTTGGGGACATTCTGACATTCTCAGCACAGAGATCATCAGATCTGGAGCCTCAGTTGAATGTCTGATTGAGGAGTTTTCCTTCAATCATTCAGCAAGAACGGAAAGTGAAAGCCACCCTCCATGGTGGGTTTTCATTCCTCGTTGGCGATCTAGAATAAGGTACACTACAGTAGCCTTTTGCATAGAACCCTACATCTCCTGTATTTAAGAAGGTACAACCACTCTAAGTCAGACACAGCTGTGGACAACTTCCATCTCCCACTGCACCTCCAGGCTTCCACTAACACATTGGTACAGCAGAGCCTCATTTCCTTCGGTGTCCTGGAACTTCCTTTCACTGTGATTATAAAAACACTTCCTGGGGAATAATTTATTTCTCAGGAGCATTAATGGAGTCCAGATTCTGTTTGTATAATACGAACAGACAGATGTGCAGTATTTTGTGTTACTTTTAGATGAGCAATGCTGTTTACACAGAATTTTTCCAAGACCACCCAACTCCATTCACATGTAGCCTTCAGCTACTTCCAAGCCCTGGCCTCCAGAGGAAAAGGGAAAATTTAATAACTCAGAGCCCCGCCCAGTTTTGAAGACATGACTTAATACTGAAGGAATCTGCAAGCCTACACTGCCAATCAACATGCCTACATCAAATAAACCATCTTTTCTTATTCTAAAATATATAAGGTGGCTCTAGAAGCATTCTACTCTGTGACCTCCTTACATATTACCCGTGTTAAATTAGATATCTGGAGAGGGTTGAGCAAGGACTAAATCTAAAAAATAATAATAGTAAGTGAAACATTTGACTTTTGACTCTCCTCAAGCCTTCTACTTTTGGTTTTATTTCGCATAAATCGCCTTTGCTCATAGCTCTCTATTATGCCTAAAGATATTGCTAATAATTTTTTTTACATAAAAAGTTTGCTTTATTTTTCATAGTATTTGCCAACTTTGGCAATATGTTTGCTCTTCACATGAACTCCGAAAAGCAAGTAAGGCAGGCAGTCCTAGCTCCATTTTCCAGAGGAAGTCAATGACAAATCAGGCCAGTCTGCCAAGGTCTCTCAGTGAGTAAATGGTTAAGGCAATTATAATGGCTGATCATAATCATTTCTTCTTTTCTTGTATGATCATGTTTAATCTGAAAACTATTGCCTAGTTTCAAATTTGATTGTTTTGAGTTGCACAGACATGCCATTATAGATGTATAATAAATATATTATGTTGTAACTTTGGTTTGCCAAGATGTAAAGCTACATCAATGCCTATTATTTCTAAGCCTTATTTGAATTTTAGTCAGTGATTTGCATAGAAACTGTGAACCAGGAAATAGTATTCTAGGTTTCTTCTGTAAATACTGATCCATTTTAGTTACATCAATAACTAGGAGTTACATAACCAAGTGTGGAAAGAGTGGAAAAGTCATTTGCATAAAAGTTAAGACACCTGGTGCTATGCCCGGCTCTGTCATTAATTTTCTGGCACACCCTCCCCTTTCTCTAATATGAATAATAAAAGAGGAAAATTGGATTCAGCAAATATTTATCAGGGGTCTACTGTGGGGGAAACATTTTATAAATGACATTTAATTTAAACCTCACAACAATTCTAACAGGTTGTTATTGTCCCTATTTTACAGAAATAGGACAATTATCAGGGAGCTTAAAGAAGGGGCAAGGCAGCCCCTTTCCTTAATACGCCATGTTCCTTTCTGCATGAAAGGCCCAGCTCAGTGATGGGGGTCCTATAAAATGCATGACAAAGTCCCTATCCACAAGTGAATTTCAAAATTGCAGAAGATTCAGAGGGAATGAGTGAGGGATAGCTAATATAACAAGGAGGAAACAGGAGCTGCATGAGCTGGTGCTAAATGCAAAGGAAGGACACTGGCAGAAGAAATCAGTTCCAGCTAACAGTGGTGGGGGGGTGGTGAGCATCAGATGACAATTTATCATGAAAGTTGACCTTTATTTGTATATGTCAAGAAGATTATGATTCTGAGAGGCAGAGATATAGCAGAAAAACATTCTGGGTGGAAGAAGCATTGTAAGACACAAAGATGATAAAAAGCATGGTGTGCCCTGGATGCAGCCAGCTTGTTGGCTTGGGTGGAACTTAGACCCTGGTGACTCTGAGTGTGGTTTATGGGACCTGCTCTATCGCCATCACCTGGGAGCTTGTTAGAAATGCAGGTTCTCAGGCTGCTCCCCACACAGGACCACAGTCTGCAGAGGTGACTCAAGTGCACATTATGAAGCACTAGGGAAGATAAAATATAGTAGCAAGTCACACAGAAAGCTAGATTCTGATCAGACTCAAGAGAGAAGCTCTGGAATGTATGGGTAGGTGGAGGCTTGGGAGCAAGACAGAGGATTAATCTCTACTGAACCTTCAGCTCCATCACTTTCCAATTGTGGGGCCTTGAGCAAAGTTACTTAAGAAAGGCACTTAAATTAAAGTGGTAACAGTACCTGTTACCTCATAGGATTTTTTAATGGGTTTTATTTTTTAGAGAAGTGTCAGGTTCACAGCAAAATTGTCCCCACACACCCACCGCCTCCCCCACTATCAAATCCTGCCCCAGAGTGGTATGTGTTACAACTGATGAACTTGACATCTCATGACCACCCAAAGTCCAAAATTTATATTAGGGTTCCCTCTTGGTGTACATTCCATGAGTTTGGACAAATGTATAATGACATGTATCCATCACTGTGGCCTCATGGAGTACTTTCACTACCCTAAAAGTCATCTGTGCCCCACTTATTCATCCTTTCCTCCCCCAACCCTGGGCAACCACTGATCTTTTTATTGTCTCCATAGTTTTGCCTTTTCCAGAATGTTATATGCTTGGGCTCATATAGTATGTAGCCTTTTCAACTTGACTTCTTTTACTTAGTAGTATGCATTTAAGGTTCCCCCAAGTCCTGTCATGGCCTGATAGCTCATTTCTTTTTAACAGAGTAATATTCCATTGTTTGTATGTATCACAGTTTATTTATCCATTCACCTACTAAAGGCCATCTTAATTTCTTCCAAGTTTTGGCAATTATGAATGAAACTGCTATAAATAGCCATGGGTAGGTTTTTTTATGGAGATAAGGTTTCAGTTCCTTGGGGAAATGTGAAAGAGCATGATTGCTTGATCATACCTCACAGAATTTTGTTAGGATTCCTGTAAGTTATATGCCTATTTAGCATCATACCTGGCACTTAGTAAGTTCTCAATAAATGGTTCTCAGAGTGAGGCTTGCCCCTGATATTTAAGGGGCTCAGAGCAAGAGTAAAAATGCAGATCTACAACCATATGACTAAATAGTTAACTTTATACTTTAAGTATTTAACTTGAAAACTTTATAGCTTTGTCCATGGCCAGCTCATGTTTCTGTCCAGATCACCTGAGCAGAGCCACCTGTCTGCTGGGCAGGGCAGGGCCTATGTTGGGCCTAGAACCAGCTCCTGGGGGTGACTGAGCCTGCCTGAACCATGCACAAGACTGACCTGGTTAAGCTCTTCAGAGGTCTGGGGCAGCTAAGATCTTCTCTGGGCATAGCTTTCCAAGTCAGATGCCTCCTTCCAACTCAAACTCTACCTTCTGAATTGAGAGACAGGAGGGAACATAGGAGTTATCTGGGGAGTCTGGTCTCTTATTCACCTGCTTGGCCAATTTAGGGTGGCCAACTTGAAAAATATCAGCTGCTCTTTGGTATCCCAAGATAACTCTGTACTTTTCTCCACCACCTCCTCCCCACCAAAAACTTAGCCATGAAAGAGGGGTGGGGCAGGAAACAAGGCCCAGTTCATCATATATGTGCTTATTGTAGAATTCCCATGAAATCAAACTCTTATAGAAGCTTCCAGAAAACCTCCTTATAAGACCAAAAAGAAAATAGCAAATGTCTTTGTGTTTCAGTATCTGTGATGTTCGGGGCCATCACAGGGTGGTCCTGCCCACTGTGATAACTTTATTTTGAGAGCATGGCCATGGGCCAAAAATGTTTTGAGCTGAGAAGTGACACAAGATAACAGAACTTTTTAGACCCAGAGTGCCATTGGTTGGGAATGAAGACAGATGCAGTCTAGTGCCAAAAAGCAGTGTGTGAGGTTTCCCCAGTGTGGGCCCGTCCAGTGGCCCATCCTGTTCACCATCCCATCCCCTGACAACCTTTAAAAAGATTCAGTAGAACTGGTTTAAGATATCATTACTGTTGAACAACACTTTTTCTTTGATTACTTTTTTGAGAGTTATAAATCCGTCCCAGGTTTTTTAGGGGGAAAATGTGTGGAAAAAATGGTCTAAGAAAAAGTCACCCCTGATTTATGGTGGTGTTGGTACACATTTTAAAACAAAAATTGTACTGAAGTCTTGTGGGGCCATTCAGATGTGTTCAGAGGCTCAACTTGTTTACCCTTCTCATCCATAATTTTAAAATATAATTTAAACTGAAACAAGTCCATACCAAAGGACTTGTCCGTTCAAAACAGAAGGATATCCTGCTTTGAGACTGCAAACAGAGTTCATATAAAGCAAAGTCACTGAATCTGTTTTTAAACTGAGTTTCCTCTTTACTGGGGTCTAAGTTGAAGTAAAGAACTATTTTATTCTCCCTCCTCCACACCCCCCCTTTTTAATGATCCTGCATTATTCCTACTAGCCTTTAGCTTCTTCATGTGATTGCAGTCCCTTATTCTGACCCACATCACTTTATTTTTCATAAGAAAAGTGCCTTTCTCTGTTGGGTGGGGATTACTCTTAGCTAACTAGTACTGCTTTCAGAGACTGGGTGGAGCAGAATACCAATCAGAACAGAATAATAAATTGCTGTCAATAAACAGAAAACCATGTTGTCTTTGAATAAAGTCATATCAAGTTTGCAAAATTAGACAGAGCACATTGGGGAAATGCAAAATGTATGTGTACTTTCAAATGGGCTAAACTGTATATGCTAAGATATTTTTTTCTGGTTAAAATGCTAGTTTGAATTTAAAATGTATCCTTTACTAATCATGAAATGAATTCTTGGTATTGAAATATCTTAATGCAAAATTTTATATTTTTAGTGTTCAGAATTCTTGTGTATTCTTGTATCCAAGTGTTTTAAAATGTAGAGGAGGTTGTTTAGGAACTGAGATAATAAAATAAAAATCATGAGGAAAAAAAGTGTAGTTTGGGTGGGAATCCCTCAGACATAACAAAGGAAGGTCAGTTTTGTTTTTTTTAAGTCTTCCCATCTGCTGAGTTACTCAAGTCAGCTTCATTTATGTCCCTCTTACTTGAGTTTCATAGATATTTGTCATGTATATTTATAATTTTTGTTTGTTCTTTGTCTACCACTGGGCATGAAGCTCCTTCAGGCTTTAGGACAGCTGGAGAAAGAACTTAAAGCAAAGAAAACTAAGTTCTGAGTATTAGAAATATAGTTAACACATATACTAAGATGCTTAAAATCTAACATCTCAGCAAACACTGGATACCACAATGTGCCAGCCCCTGGGTCTACAGTTAGGATCAAAACAAGGCTGCTATGCTGAAGGGCTTCTTATTCCATTGGCAACTGCTGCATACACAGAACATTCCATTTGGACATTGTCTATTAACATGCAGATATGCATAGAGTGTTTACTGATATGCAGATGAAGTCCTGGGGACTCCAGAAAAGCTTGATGATGCCTGAACTGAGTCTTGAAGAAAGAGTAAGAATTACCCTTGTGAAGAAAGATGGAGAGGTGTGGCAGGAACTACCGTGAGCTAAGACATAGAGGATACAGCAGTGTGTTGTGTGCCAGAACAGGCACTGGTGTGATGTGACATGATGAATTTTTCATTAATAATATTTTCTAAAATTCTCAAATATTGACTTTTCCTGAAAATTAGCATGATATTGCAGTCAAGGTTATTTTGTTTACAGGTAGTATAAACCTATTTTAAATGAGCATAAGCTAAAATGGTGGATTTATAGAAAGGAATTGGGGTATCTCATGATCCGCAAAGTAAATATGCAGCCAGTCTTGGAAGAATACCAGCATTCCAGCCATTAATTCTCATGTTCTACCACGGGTCGCATGCTGCCATCTTGTAGAGCAGTTTCAAGGTTAACTCCTTGCTTAACTGACTATAATAAATGGCTCCATGGAATAACAAACATGATCTGATAAGAGATTCTAGGTTCAAAAGTAGATCAGAGCATGATCTTCAGGTGGCTTCTGTCTATTGAGGAAAAGGATAGAAACAGCAAAGTGGAATGGTACAAAGTATACCCACCAAGTGGTCCACATTAAAGCTTTAGATACCACAGCATCCCCCCAAAACACACAGACAGGGTTGTTTTTAACCAAGCCTCTCACCAGAATACAGAGTGGCGAAGACATTACACATGTCCTTCTTACACGTGACCACATGCTTCCTGTGATGTGGTCAGCCTCAGTAAGCCCACCCACAGAGTACATGGCATGCACATATTAGTAATGTACTGAGTGAGCTGAGCTAAGGGTATATCACAAGCTGATGTTAGAAAACTGAGGTACATGTGCAAGCTTTTCAAGACTAGAGGTAGATGGTAAGACACAGGGCCTACTTTATGTTCTGTTTATTATTATGTGTCAGGCACTTTTCTAAGTGCATAGTGCATATTCTTTTAGTTCTTCCAATAATCCCATAAATTAGAACTATTAATATACTCTTTTTATAGATAAGGAAACCCAAGCACTGATCAGTACTGAAAAGTGACTTCCTCAGTGTCCTACAACTATTAGAAGGTGGGGCTGTGACTGGAAACCAAGTCCCAGAGTACAGGGGACACCAGCCGCCTCTGTACTTCATATAAATAGTATTCTTTCTCATAACTCACCCCATACAGGGTGTCAGAATGAGTCTGTAAACATAAATAACCTCAGAAGCAAATGGATAATTAAATGAATAAGAAACCCAAAAGAAAGTGAGTCCATTTCAAAGGAAGAAAACATGGTAGTTTTCAAGCTTGTTTTGCCCATACCATCTTCCTTTCAATTCAATCAATATAAACAGAAATAGTAGAGCTGGTCTGGTTGAAGCACTGATGCACTGTGCACTGATGCACTGTGCTCTCCACTCTGGACTCAGCAGCTTAAAGGACTAAGGGGCTCAGTTAACAGTCATATCCTACATCAACCACTGGTTGAAAACCTGGGATACTAGAATTAATTCACCTGTCCTTTTTGACTTGGTATCAAGTATTAGAGTAAAAGAATTTTTTTAGCAGTTTGCAACATTTTAATTAGTTTGATCATTAAAATTTCTAATAATGAACTGGTTTGGTATTGTTTTGCATTCCTATCCATTTTATATAATCTACATGACCTCATTAGGCACAGGAGAATAGCTGAGAGGAAGGATTAGGCTGAAAAGCTGGGAGCAGGAAACAAAATTAAGGCATCTGTGGACTATGAGAATATTGAGAAAGCTTTGGTATGTATAGATCTTAAAGCAAGTAAGTTCTGACTCTGGAAATGAATAGCTGAGAGAGCGGTTCTTTTGTTTGTTTTCTTGACTTTTCCCCTTCAAGTTCCTCAAAAGGACAGGAATCCAGGATATTTATTCTTCCTCTGTTATATTCTCCCTAAACGTTGTCTACGCAGTCCAAATTCTCTGCATGAGGCATCACCACATCTGCTGGGCTATTTGATGTGCTTCTTCTTTTTTCTTTTTGTACCTGGAAATCAGGTCACCTAAGCTCATATAGTTTCAAAATATTTTTTGCAAGGATGCCTAGACTCAATGACAGAGGTTTCCTTTACTACTTAAATAAATCCACACCACTTTTATCAATACTTCTACCAAAATGTTGGTTTCTCCTAGTCATTTCAACTCATGTATTTACTTCATTAATACAACCAGGACCCACTTTTTCTCTGTGTTACTCTCAAAGATGTATAATGTGCTTCTTTCTTCTAGGAATATTGGGGGTGCAGGGTTTCACCAGAATAACGTGGAGGCAGACAATTCTAGGATTGAACTGGATTTCTTCACTTACTAGCTACATCTCTTTGGGCAAATAACTTAAACTCTCATTGCCTCAAATTTCTCATCTGTTAATTGGAGATTAAATAATATTTATTCTGAACTCTACTGAACCTTACTTAGCACAACAGATAAATCCAGTCATACGCAAACTGTTTAGACCATAGGAGAAAAAATAAAGAGGGAAATCCAAGGTGGTGGAGTAGGTAGAAGCTGCACTCACCTTCTCCCATGACCACATCAAAATTACATCTAAATTACAGAAAAATCAACCTAAAGAACCAGCTGAACACTAGCTGAACAGAAATCCTTTAACTAAGGTTATAAAGAAGTCACACTGAGATTTGTAAGAGGGGTGGAGATGAGAATGGACAGACCACGCACACACATGCAGTGGTTGAGAATCTGAAGGGATATCTCAGCTGCAAAGTTTCACCTGGAGGAATGAGGGCTCTCAGCCCCACACTGGCTTCCCAGCCCAGAGCACCAGCCCAGCCCAGTGACAAAAGGAACCCACATAACATCACACTGTGGAAATCAGTAGGGATTTTGCTTGCCTCAGAAGATAGAAGGCTGCTAGAAACCCAGGTGTCCTCTTCAATGGCCAACACATAATTCACTCACAGACACTCACCCTGGGCTCCATCAGAGGAACAGCAAGCTCAGGGGGATGCCAGAGTCATACAAAGAGAGACTAAGTTGTGTAGCTTCAGGGCAAGGGCTAAAAGGACAGCCTTCCAATGTCCTTGTATGGGGTTCTCCTACTACATGGTATATGGGCACCATCTTTCCTGGGATAAGCACTCTCCCAGCAGGCAGTGGTCTGACACTGGCTCCACCCTAAGGCCCCACGCTAACCAGCTTGAACATGGCTGAATATGGGGGCCATCTTCTCGTACTGCCTCCAGGCATCACCCATTTTTGTGTGGAGTCCTTCCCACACATGACGTTAGCCTGGTGAACTACACTAGCTCCTTCCTGATGACTCCCTGAGGTTCTGCCCTAAGCTGCTCACACACTGCCAGAGGCTCTGTCAGTGGTGGCTACTGCCCATGTTGCATTCCTTCTTTAAAAGTTTCCAGGAATTCTGATCAAGCTCTGGAGTGCCAGAGCTACAGGTAGAAACTGAGTTGTCTAGCTTCCCACAGGGCAAGGGCCATCTTCCCACAGGTTACCTGTCTTGTGTTAAGCCTTCAGTCCATACAGCCAAATCTTATCTGCTTTAGCCTGGTGAACTCTACCAGCTCTACCCTGATGACTCCCTGGCACTGCCTGTACCACAGTCATCCAGGTGGGTGGTGGCTGGCCTTAGTATACCTGAGACTTTTGCTGAGTGATCTCAAACCCAGCTCAGGTGCTGAGCCTGAAACAGTATTAAACTGGTAAACACCACTTGCCCCTACCTGGTGACTCTTTGAGAAGTAGCCACTTGCAGCTCATATATAGCCCAAGGCTCCTACAGTGGTTGAGCCTAACCAGTAGGCAGCATCAAGTATTGGGTGCCTTGAGCCTTTTGCTCACCTGCCCTAGGATCAGTAGGGGTGGCCAATGTCCTCAATTCACAGCTTGACCCCTCCCACATGCAGCCAGGTCCAGCAGAGGCAACTATAAATCATGGATCACTTTGTAGTCCATAACAGGTAGCCTAGAACTGATAACTGGCAGGGTCTGACATTTACCTGCATGAGACTCCCAGGAGATCCCAGAACAAACACAACCAGAGGATTGTTTGAGACTACAACAGAGTACCACGCAATTAGCTCCACAAGCAGTACACTAAAAGAGAGGTCTCAGTAGGCACTGAATCCTGCTGGGGAAAATTCCATTTCATGGGGTCAGCTCCTGCACAGTAGGTCAGATACTATTGTGGCCAATCCTCACAACCAGCCATCCTGAGGATCAACCCCACTCAAAGATGTGCCAACAGCAGTCAACTACAATGGGAGGGATCACATAAACCCACAAGGGACACTTCTGAAGCACTCAACCAACATGATCAGGGAGACTGCAAGACTGTCTCACAGGACACGTACTACATAAGGCCACCCTACCCAGACTGGGAGACATAACAGATCTACTTAATACACAGAAACAAACACAGACAGGCAGCCGAAATTGAGACAAAGAAACGCCTCCAATGAAAGCACAGGAGAAATCTCCAGAAAAAGAACTAAATAAAATGGAGGCACATGATCTACCTAATACAGAGTTCAAAACAATGATTATAAGGATGCTCAAGAAACTTAATGAGAATGTCAAAATCAGAACAAAAGACATAGAAACCATAAAAAAGAACTAGTCAGAAATGAAGAATACAATAACTGCAGTGAGGAATACACTAGAAGAAATGAACAGCAGATCAATAAAATAGAGGCTCAAATCAACAATTTGTGAGCAGAAAACACCCAATTGGAAGAGCAAAAAGAAAGAAGAATTTTGAAAAATGAGATGAGGATAGTTTAAGGAAACTCTAGGACAACATCAAATATAACAACATTCATAAGAGTACCAGAAGGAAAAGAAAGAGACCAAGGGATTCAAAACCTATTTGAAGACATAATGACAGAAAACTTTTCTAACTTAGTGAAGAAAATGACACACAAGTCCAAGAAGCACAGAGAATCTCAAACAAGATGAACCTAAAGAGTCCTCCACCCAGACACATCATAATTAAAATGGTAAAGGTTTAAAAAAAGAATTCTAAAAGACACAAGAGAAAGGCAGTTGGTTTCCTACAAGGGAGCTCTCATAAGACTATCAGCTGTTTTCTCAACACATCTCTTCAGGCCAGAAGGGAGTGGCATGAAATATTCAAAGTGATGAAAAGCAAGGGCCTACCACCAAAGCTGTTCTACTCAGTAAATCTATCATTTAAAATGGAAGGAGACATACAGGGCTTCCCAGACAAGAAAAAGCTAAAGGAGTTCATAATCACTAAAGCAGTATTGTAAGAAATGATAAAGGGACATTTTTAAAAAGAAGAAATGGAATATATGAGATGAATAATAACATGGCAATAAAGACATACCTATCAATTATCACTTTAAATGTAAATGCTGTAATCCAAAGACATAGGATAGCTGAATGGATAAGAAAACGAAACCCATATATATGCTGTCTACAAGAGACCCACCTCAGATCGAAAGACACACATGGACCTAAAGGGATAGAAAATGATATTTTGTGCAAATTGAAACAAAAAAAAAAAGAGAGAAAGCTGGGATAGCAATGCTTATATCAGGCAAAATAGACTAAAACAAGGTTGTAAAAAGAGACAAGGAAGGACATTACATAATGATAAAGGGATTAATCCAAGAAGAGAATATAACCTTTGTAAACGTTTATGTATTTAATATAGGTGAACCTAAATATAGAAAGGAAATATTGATGGACATAAAGACAGAGGTTAACAATAATATAGCCATAGTAGGAAATTTAACACTCACATTGATGTCACTATATAGATTTTCCAGATGGAAAATCAACAAAGAAGTAGCAGCCTTAAATGACACATTACACCAGATGGATTTAATTAATTTATTTAGCATTTCACCCCAAAGTAGCAGAATATGCATTCTTTTCTAGTGCACATGGAACATTTTCCATGATAGATCACATGTTAAGCTACAAAATAAGTCTCAACAAATTTAAGGAGATTGAAATCATATCAAGCACCTTCTCTGACCACAATGGTATGAAACTAGAAATCAGTTATAAGAAAAAAAAGAAAACACAGAAACATATGGAAGCTAAATAACATAAACAGAACAACCAAAAATGTACGAGACGCAACAAAAGCAGTCCTAAGAGGGAAATTTATAGAAATACAGGCCTGCCTCAAGAAGAGGAAAAATCTCAAATAAACAATCTAACCTTACATGTAAAGGAACTAGAAAAAGAACAGCAAATAAAGCCCAAAATGAGTAGAAGAAAGAAAATAATAATGAAACCAGACAAGAAATAAATGAAGAGTCTAAACAATACAAGAGATCAATGAAACGAAGAGCTAGTACTTTAAAAAGATACATAAGACAGACAAACCTTTAATCAGACTCATCTAGAAAAAAAGAGAGAGGACCCAAATAAATATAATCAGAAATAAAAGAGAAGTGATGACTGACACCAAAGAAATACAAAGGATTATAAGAAAATACTATGAACAATTATATGCCAACCAGATAAATTCCTAGAAACATACAACTTTCCCAGATCAAATCAAGAAGAAAGAGAAAATGTGAACAGACCAGTTACAACCATCAACATTAATACGGTAATCAAAAAACTCCCAACAAAAAAAGTTCTGGAATGGATTGCTTCACAGGTGAATTTTCCCAAACATTCAAAGAAGAATTAACACCTATTCTCAAACTATTCCAAGAAAATTCAAAAGGAAGCAAGTCTCCAAAATTCATTTACAAGGCCAACATTATCATGATTCCAAAATCTGACAAAGACATTATACAAAAAGAAAATTATAGGCCAATATTCCTTATGAATATAGATGCAAAAATCCTCAACAAAATATTAGCAAGCTGAATACAGCAATACATCAATAAGATCATACACCATGATCAACTGGGATTTATTCCTGGGATGCAAGTTTGATTCAATATCTGCATTCAATTAACATGGTATATCACATAAACAAAATGAAGAATAAAAATCATATGATCATTTCTATAGATGCAGAAAAAGCATTTGACAAAATCCAGCCCTCATTTATGATTTTTTTTAAAAACCCTCAGCAATATGGGAATAGAGAGAACATACCTGAACATATTAAAAGCCATATATAGCAAACCTGCAGCTAACATCATATTCAATAGAAAAAAGTTTTAAGTGGTTCCTTAAGATCAGAAACAAGACTTCCAGCCAAGATGGAGTCATAGGTAGACATACTGTGCTTCCTCTCAAAACCAAAAGAAGGACAACAACAATTTAGAAACAAAAAATCAACCAGTACTAACAGAAAATTGAACTATATGGAAGTCCAACAATCAAGGAGTTAAAGAAGAAACATTCATCCAGACCAGTGGAAGGGGTAGAGTCCGGCAGCCAGGTGGAGAGGACTTGTGGCAAAGTGGTGGCTAGCGGACCCCAGGTGCACAGGCAGCAAGGGGCAGACCCAGTGAGGTGGTGGATTGTGGACAGGCATGGAGTACAAGGCAGCTGGTGGAACAAAAGGTCCCACATTCATGGGCAGATAAACCAGGTGAAACTGGGAAGCGAGACAGACCACTCAACCCAGGGTCCCAGCACCAGGAAATAAAGCCTCAAAACACCAATTAAAAACACCTGTGGGGGGTTGAGGTGCCAGGAGAAACTTCCAGCCTCACAGGAGAATTTGTTGGAGACACCCACAGGGTCCTAGAATGTATACAAGCCCACCCACACAGGAATCAGTGCCAGAAGGGCCCAATTTGCTTGGTGGAAGTGGCGGAAGAGACTGAAATCCAGCAGAGAGTGAAGAAAGCACCATTGTTCCCTCTCAGACCCCTCCCCCACATACTATGTTTCAACCCAGAGACTGGATTGCCCCACCCAGGTAAACACCTAAGGCTCCTCCCCTCACTACATAGCAGGTGCATCAAGACAAAAAAAAAAAAATGGCTCAAATGGAAGAACAAATCAAAGCTCCAGAACAAAAAACAACTAAGCCATGAAGAGATAGCCAAGCTATCAGATGCACAGTTCAAAGTATTGGTGATCAGGATGCTCACAGAATTGGTCGAATTTGGTCGCAAATTGGATGAACAAATGAAGGCTACGCTAAGTGAAATAAAGAAAAATGTACAGAGAACCAATAGTGATAGGTAGGAAACTGGGACTCAAATCAATGGAGTGGACCAGAAGGAAGAAAGAAACAATCAAACAGAAAAGAATGAAGAAACAAGAATACAAAAAATGAGGAGAGGCTTAGGAACCTCCAGGACATCTTTAAATGTTCCAACATCCAAATTATTGAGGTACCAGAAGGAGAAGAGGAAGAGCAACAAGTGGAAAACTCATTTGAACAAATAATAAAGGAGAACTTTCACAATCTGGCAAAAAATAGACTTCCAGGAAGTCCAGGAAGCTCAGAGAGTCCCAAAGAAGTTGGGCCCAAGGAGGAACACACCAAGGCACATCATCATTACATTAGCCAAGATTCAAATGAAGGAGAGAATCTTAGAAGCAACAAGGGATAAGGAGACAGTCACCTACAAATGAGTGCCCATCAAACTCAGCTGATTTCTCAAAAGAAGCCTTACAGGCAAGAAGGGGCTGGAAAGAAGTATTCCAAGTCATGAAAGGCAGGGACCTACATCCAAGATTACTCTATCCAGCAAAGCTTTCATTTAGAATGGAAGGGCAGACAAAGTGCTTCTCAGATAAGGTCAAGTTGAAGGAGTTCATCATCACCAAGTCCTTATTATATGAAATGTAAAGGGACTTATCTAAGAAAAAGAAGATAAAAAACATGTACAGTAAAATGACAGCAAACTCACAACTATTAACAACCACTCGTGAAACAAAAACAAAAAGAAACTGGGCAAACAGAACAGGAACAGAACCACAGAAATGGAGATAACATGGAGGGTTATCAACAGGGGAGTGGGAATGGGGAGAGAGGGGGAAAAGATACAGAGAATAAGTAGCAAAGATGGTAGGTAGAAAATACATAGGGGGAGGGTGAGAATAGTATGGGAAATGTAGAAGCTAAAGAACTTGTAAGTGTGATACATGGACATGAACTAAAAAGGGGAAATGCGGGTGGGAGAGAGTGTTCAGGGTGGAGGGGAGTGAAGGGAGCAAATAGGACAACCGTAATAGCATAATCAATAAACTATATTAAAAAAGATCAGAAACAAGACAAGGACATCCACTTGCACAACTCTTATTCAACATAGTACTGGAAGTTCTAGCCACAGTATTCATATCTATTCAGAAGATGTCTATTCAGGTAAGAATAGAGAGCCCAGAAATAAACCCATGTCTATATGGTCAACTGACATATGACAAAGGATGCAAGAACATACAATGGGGTAAAGAAAGTTTATTCAATAAATGGTGTTGGCAAAATTAGATATATATAAAATTGAAACTACTTTCTTATACTGTGTACAAGAATAAACTCAAAGTGAATTAAAGACTTAAATATAAGACTTGAAATCATAAAAGTTTTAGAAGAAAACATAGGCCGCAAACTCTCTTACATTTCTCTCAGCAATATTTTTCTGATATATCTCAGGCAAGGAAAACAAAAGAAAAATTTAAAAATTTGACTACATCAAACTAAAAAGTCTTTGTACAGCAAAGAAAATCATCAACAAAATGAAAAGACAACCTACTGAATGGAAGAAAATATATGCCAATGATACATCTGATAAGGGGTTAATGTCCAAAATTTATAAAAGACTCATACAACTCAACACCAAAATAAAATCCCCAAACAATCCAAATAAAATCAGACAGAAGACCTAAATACTCACCTCCAAAGAGGACATAAAGATGGCCAGTAGACATATGAAAAGATGTTCAGTATCACTAATCATCAGAGAAATGCAAATTAAGACCACAATGAAATATCACCTCACACCTGTCAGAATGGCCATCATCAATAAATCAATAAACAGCAAGTGCCGTCAAGGATGTGGAGAAAGGGGAACACTCGTGTACTGTTGGGGTGAATGCAGATTGGTGCAGCCAGTGTGGAAAACAGTATGGAGAGTCCTCAAAAAATTAAAAATGGAACTGCCTTATGACCCATCAGTTCCACTTCTGGGTATATATCCAAAAAACCAAAAACACTAATTCAAAAGGAAATACGCACTCCTATATTTATTGCAACATTATTTGCAACAGCTGTGATATGGAAGCAACCCAAGGCCCATCAGACACATGGGTAAAAAAGTAGTGGTACACATATACCATGAAATATTACTTAGCCATAAAAATAATGAAATCTTACCATTTGTGACACAGTGGATGGACCCAGAGAGTATTATGCTAAGAGAAATAAGTCAGACAGAGAAAGACAAATACCATATGATTTCACTTATATGTGAAACCTAAAGAGCAAAACAAACAAGCAAAATAGGAACATACTCATAGATTCAGAGGACAGGCTGATAGTTACCAGAGTGGAAGGGAGTTTGCGCATGGGATGAAAAAATAGAAGGGATGAAGAAGTACAGATTGGCAGTTACAAAATATTCATGGGGATGTAAAACTCAACATAGAGAATGTAGTCGATAATATTGTAATAACTATGTGTGGTGCCAGGTGGGTACCTGAATCAGGGGGATCTCTTTGTAAGTTAACGCAGAATAATATTGAATGCTGACTATAATTTTAAAATAAAATTAAAAAAACAGAAAAGTATATAAAGAACCACTCTACTCATTATATGAGGCCAATACTACTTTGCTTTAAAACTATAGGCCAATCTTATGAAAATAAGATGAACAGTCCCAAATAAAATATTATCAAGTCAAAACTAATGACATTACAAACCAGTAGGGAAAAAGTAAATGATTCAATAAATGTTATGACGACAATTGACTGTATACATACTTGGAAAATATAAGGTCCAGAAGAATTAAGGACAAATCTAATATTAAGAACATGTTATATATAAACTTGGACTAAGTAAAACCTTCTGAAATAGGACTTGCTTGGCAATACTGTGTGACTTAGAGCACGTTATTTAGCTTTCCGATGTAGTGGGTGTTTTTAGTTTTCAATCAATAGAATGGAGATGATAATGGAAGTATTGTGAAATATACTATGATCTGGCAAAGTATAAACCTAATTTATTACATTAAACTTTCTGGTTTAATAGTTGTATACAGTTCTGCATAACTCATTCCTCTGGGGGGTACTGAAATCCTATTTTTTCCTCTTGCTATTAAGAACATATTTGAACCTAATATGCAAAAATTCTCCTTATGTTTACTACCATGATAACTCCTATATCAACTCCTATATTTCGGCACACCTCTAAAAAATTTTCTCCTTTGACATTTTTGACAAGTTCTTGACCTATTGACATGATTGTTTGTAGATATATGCTTATATATGCCTGTACAAAAACAGAAAAGGTCTGGGAATTCCAGGTATTCTTTGATTTTCTCCTTTTTTGATCTCTTCTCATAACATGAAAATTATTGGTTTTTTCCAACTTAGTGGGCCACTTTCGAGCACTCTCTCCACTTCTCTGCAGTAAGGAGTGAATGCTTTACCAAGCAGAAATGAAAACATTTTAAGGTCATTTATTTTTTCTCTTGAGCAAAGAGGTAAAAGACAAAAATCTGTTTCATTGGTAACACTGTTATATTGGTTGTTTGGCTGTTTTTTCCCTTCCCAGATGACCAGTTCTATGACAAAGTGAGTCTGTATCTACATCGGCACTCACTTTCAAGAGAGGAAATCCAATTCAAACCAACCCAAAACACATTCCTAAGGAAGTAAATTGGCTTTTGTAGGTGGAAAGTTCAGGGTTGGATATATCTTCAGGCATACTGGTTTGCATGGTTAAGGCCTAGCCTCACCTGATCCATATGGAATGAACTCCTCCCAGAAAAAGGTGGGGCCTTCATTCCACACTTTGTACACTTGGTGCCTACGTCATCATCTGCTCCCTTAGGCTATCGTATACATCAAGAGGTTGCAACATTCCAGCAATCTTTCTTGGTCATAGAGCCAATTGTCTGTAGGATATCTGCTACAGTTCTTTGAATGTGTCTCCATAATGAGGCTAGAAAACAACTTGTTTTCTGTTTCCTGTTTAGCCCCCATGTTATTCTATTGTGATATTCATTAAGTAACAATCCATATTTGGTTATTGTGCACGCATGAGTTTGATGAGAACAGGATGACATACCACACATAAACATTGTGAAAGCAAATGCTCATAATCTCTTGTGGGATTTGAGTGAAAAGTCATCTACAGACGGCTCTGGGTCTCATTTTCCTGGGACTGCAGTAGGTTCCTGAGGCTTTGCCATCCATGTCTGAAAGTCTCAGTGTGGGAGTTCTTGATCCGTGGCCTGTTAGAATTGCCCTGGACATCAGCTGAGGGAAAGGACTCGTGCTAGTATGGAGTAGAGGAGGCCTCTAATTGCTTTGGAAACCACAGTCTACTTGTTATCCACTGCAGAGCTATGATCGTGACATATTGGCACGGTTGGCAAATGCTTGGCCCACTCCTGGGGCTCCCGTGGCCCCACCCACCCCAGGAAATTCTGGGATTATGACTGTCATCTCCAATTCCATCAGCCTCAGGAGAGTTTGTGGTACTTTCCAGATTTGTGTTCCAAAATTAGGTTGGTTTGTTCTCTCTCCACTCCTTGCATCCCCTCTCTCCATGGTCTCTCCTTCAGCCATTAGAATGATTTGTCTAACGCACAGGAGCAGCAAGTGGCTGTTGGTAACCATAGGCAACCACGAACCTGCACTAGCTATTTGTGCTGTACCACTGTTTGTAAGGCACAATCTAGCCACTAGTTGGGAAGATGGGAAAATGTGCTCTGTGGGTTATCTTGTACAGTAAAACATCGGCTTCTCTTTTTTTAGAATGACCAGTCCATGGGTGAGATGCAGATCATTGGAGGCTATGACCTTTCAACGCTGGCTGGGAAGGTTTGTAAATGTAACTGTTCAGTTCACATTGATGTCTGATGTTGTGGGGAGATCAGTGACCTTCATGTCAAGTCAGCACTTGCAATACATTTCAGACACTCTCCAGGGTTTGCTAATTCATGCAAATGGGTGTGTGAACTCTTTTAATGATTTCTCCTTTATAAAACTCTCCTTTTATAATGCTTCCAGAACGTGATGCAGACTGTATCTTTCATCTGCGAGCTTCTTTCCAATCTCATTTCAGACAGCCTCATATTACATACCCCCTTGAGTCTCCTTGCTCTTTGTTTTCTACTCACCATTTCAGGTACCTCCTGAAAAGGAAGCTTTTCTTTTCTTTGTCTGCTTTATGCCTCTCATCCATGCCTAAGAACCCAGGCACTTCAGCAAGACATTTAATAAACAGGTTTGTTGAAATGTATAAAGTTTGGGCAGAGAATAAAAAAGATTTTTGTGACAACCCATTTTTCAGCCATTGGCCTTTTTCCCCTATTAAAATGATCTAACCCATTAGATTATAGGGGAAAAACCTTCAGTTTTAATATGGAATTCCAAAACTCACCAATGCCTAGTAATCAAGTGAAAAAAGTGTTTGAATTCCGACATAAGTGCATGCATCAGAAGGAGGAGTTGTGTCATAAAGCAGACACTCTTTGTGGCAATGTGACCTGAAACTAAATTTTTGCTGTAAATGAAAGCAATGCAGAATTTGTTTTTGTTCAGCTCTACTGACATATCTTGTATTCATTGTCTCTGAACAGCTTCAGCTTTCTAAATAAAATGGCTCCGTCTGTTACACAAGTTTAATCTCTCATATTTGTGGTTGTTATTGTTGTGCAACACCTGGATGGTGAACAGGAGCACCAGTCACATTTAATGAAAAAATGAATAATAACACAAGAGACACTCCAATGCTAAAAGGACTCTCTCTACAAAACAGCTTACTTCCACCAACTCTGAAGGCCACATAGTGGCATCCAAGTGTTAAATTATTATCTAGTAGTAAATTACATTCCATAGAAATTGAAATTACCTTGTTAATGTATTACTAGGCTACCATTTGGTGTTACTCCTTCAGTGCATAAAATAACATCCTAGAAAGCTAAAATGCTCCAAACAATTTCCATAAAGTCATAATTTTTAACGCCCTTGAAGTGGTCTTTAAATGATGTCATTTTATTTTTTTATCTTTTAACTTACCTTTATCTTTATGAAATGTATCATTTTATCAATATTCAAAAATCTGCACATAGTTCAGAATCTCTATAATGTATCAGTGCATATGTTTAATTGACATGTGTGATATTAGATCACCCAACTTCAACATTATGTTTTTTTAATATATTTTATTGATTGTGCCATTAAAGTTGTTCTATTCCCCTCTTCATTCCCCTCTACCCTGCACACCCCTCCCCCACCATTACCCCCTTTAGTTTATGACCACGTGTCTCAAGTTCTTTAGATTCTATTTTTCCCATACTATTCTTGCCCTCCCCCCTATCTATTTTCTACCTACCATCTATGCTACTTATTTTCTGTACCTTCTCCCTCCTTCACCTCCTCCCACTCCCCTGTTGCTAACCCTCCTTGAGATCTTCATTTCTATGGTTCTGCTCCTGATCTAGCTGTCCTCTTAGTTTGCTTTTGTTTTAGGTATGGTTCTTAATAACTGTGAGTTTGCTGTCCTGTCACTGTTCATCTTTTTATCTTCTTTTTCTTAGGTAAGTCCCTTTAACATTTCATATAATAAAGGTGATGACGAACTCCTTGAATTTGACCTTATCTGAGAAGCACTTTATCTTCCCTTCCATTCTAAATGAAAGCTTTGCTGGATAGATCAATCTTGGATATAGGTCTTTGGATTCCATGACTTGGAATACCTCTTTCCAGCCCCTTCTTGCCTGTAAGGTGTCTTTTGAGAAATCAGCTGGCAGTCTGATGGGAACTCCTTTGTAGGTGACTGTCCCCTTGTGTCTTGCTGCTTCTAGGATTCTCTCCTTCATTTTTATCTTGGCTAATGTAATGATGATGTGCCTTGGTGTGTTTCTCCTTGGGTCCAACTGCTTTCGAACTCTCTGAGCTTCCTGGATTTCCTGGAAGTCTATTTCCTTTGCCAGATTGGGGAAGTTCTCCTTTATTATTTGTTCAAATGAGTTTTCCACTCATGGCTGTTCCTCTTCCCCTTCTGGTACCCCTATAATTCAGATGCTGGAACGTTTAAAGATGTCCTGAAGGTTCCTAAACCTTTCCTCATTTTTTTGAATTCTTGTTTCTTCATCCTTTTCTGTTTGGTCATTTTTTTCCTCCTTCTTATCTACTCCTTTGATTTGAGTCCCAGTTACCTTTCCATTATTATTGGTTTCCTGTGTATTTCCATTCATTTCAATTAGTTTAGCCTTCATATGTTCCTCTAATTTGTGTCTAAAATCAGCCAGTTCTGTGAGCATCCTGATCCCCAGTGTTTTGAACTGTGCATCTGAAAGTTTGGCTATTTCTTCATCGCTTAGATTTATCGGCTCTGAGTTGTTCTTGAGCCATAATGTTTTGATATGTTCATGCCTGTTACATATGAGGAGCTGAGCCTTAGGTGTTCACCAGGGCAGGGCCACCCAGGTCACTGGTTTGTGATGCTGTATGTGGGGGCAGGGTCAGAGAGGGACAATAGCAGTCCCCTCTGCTGCTTCCCATTGCTGGGGCCTACGTGGCCCATCTCACTGCTCGCTCCTTCACCAGTTTATCTGCACGCGAATGTGTGACCATGGTTAGCCCTCAGTGGGTCCACCAGCTGCTACTCCACACCTGGGATCCGCCCACAGCTGCCAGTGTGCCTGGGTCGCGTGCCCGTGTAGGTCCGGTGGATCTTTCCTGCCCAACCCTGCTCTGCTGCTGGCTCTGCCCCTCTTACTGGTTTGGCTGAAGGGTTCGTTGTTGTCAGACTTTCATATAGTTCAATTTTCTGTGATTTGGCTTCATTTTTGTTGCTAAAACTTTGTTGTTTTTAAACTTGGTTGTTCGAGAAGTCACAGTGTGTCCACCTACGCCTCCATCTTGGCGGAAGTATCAACATTATGTTTTTGTCAAATGCAGAACTAAAAATCAAAAATAAAGTTAGATTGCAGCCTGTAACACTGTGGAAATATATCATCAGTATTCCTGAAGGTCAAAAATTGGCAAGTGATACTGAACACAGCTCAATATTAAACTACATTCGTTTTATGTTTTTGTATGCAAATGTTAGTTGAATAAAAAGTACTGCCTTTATTTAGGAAAAGATGAGGCAAACATAACTTAAGTCATTACACCAAGCTATATTATGACTGTACTTTTTTCTCCTAAGATCTGAAGTCAAAGCTCAGGTTATTAGGTTTATGAATAGCAACTGTATTCTAAGTTAATGCACATTTTTTTAATTGAGATACAATTGACGTATACCATTATATTAGTTGCAGATGTACAACATAATGATTCAATATTTGTATATAGTATGATCACCACAATAAGTCTATTTAACAACTAGTTAACATGGTAAGACATTTTAGTACTTTGTTGTGAGATGTTGCCTCTTACAGGTTTATTACACAAGAGAAATATACCTTGTGCTTTTACCATGGGGTCTGTCAGAACAGCAACTCTAAGAATCTCAAATGAATGCCTCCATGAAAAAAATTGCACATAAAATGGTCATCCTTCTGTCCTTCCTTCTAAAATCCTCTTCGGTTTCCTTTCAGAGTGACTTCCCTCTTGTGTGAGCAGTGGAGTCCCTTCCTCTAAGACATAGAAAAGAGGTCAAGGAAAGGGTACTTTCTTACTGGGAGTAGAATGAGCACAAGGGCTGACAGCGCTGTGCCTCAGTATCCCCTTCTATAACTACTACAAAGACCTTCAACCACCACCATAAGAAAATAGAGATCATGGAATTTCACATAGGAGAGATGGAAAACCAGCCAGCAGTGAGAATGACAGGAGTCAGCTTTAACCTTTGTTAGCATGACAGATGTTTCTTTCAGGTTACCAGGTACTATTCCATGATATCTTTACACTCTCCATGAGTACAGAGAGGCCTTTCTATATATGTTTCAACATATGCCAAGTAAGACCCCTTCAGCTTAGAACACACTGGGTTGATATTTCCAAGATGAATCAACTGTCACAACAGCTTAAGGTTAAAGATCCTGCAGCTCATAGTGCCTAGGCTCACATCAGATGGAATGCTGAGTATGCAAGTGTAGACCACACTCTGTGCCTTCAGCTATATCTTGAATCTGCCTAGTTCTCTTTATCTCCTTGGTAATCTCCCAAGTCTAGACCTTTGGTACTCAAAGGAGTCAGCAAACTTTTCAGGTAAGGACCAGATAATGAGTCTTTTAGGTTTTGTGGGGCATATAGTGTCTGTTACAACTGCTTAACTCTGCCCTCATAGCATGAAAGCAGCCATAGATAACATGGAAACAAGTGACCATTTTTCAATAAAATTTTATTTACAGCAGGCCAGATTTGGGCAGTGGGCCACAGTTTGCCAACCTTTGATCTAGGAACGAGCAAGGTCAATACCATCTACAAGCTTAGTAGAAATGTAGTGTCTCAGATCCCTCCCAAGATCTTCTGAATTAAAGTCATTTTAGCAATATCCTTAGAGGATTCTTATGGAATTGAGGGTTTTAGAAGCACTGGTCTTCTAGGGCAAGGCCACCACCATCCCTCCTCTGGGTTGCTATGACAGACTGACTTGTCTCCTTGAACTCCAGCCTTTATTTAACTTGTACCACCCTTCAAACCATTTTCTACAAAGCAGTCAGGGGGATCTTCTTAAAATACATATTGGATCACATCACTTGGCTACCAAAAACCTTTCAGCAGCCTCTCAGTTAGGGTTATCAGACCTGGCAAAAACAATGAAAAAACAGAATACAAAGTTAAATTTGATTTTCAAATAAACTGTGAAAACATTTTTAGTATAAGTATGTCCCACACAATATTTGGAACATACTTAAAATAAAAGGTTAGTTGTAATTTATTTGAAATTCAAATGTAACTGGCTGTTCTGTATTTTACCTGTCAGCCCCACACCCAGTGCTCCACATTATAATCCAAATTCCTTACGGCAGCTTGCAAGACCTGTGTGATCTGGCCTCATCTCCTTCCCAACATCATCAAATGCCCCCAAATGCCATCCTAACCTCCTCACAGTGCTATAACCACACTGGCTAAGCACCTTTTTGCCAAGACCTTGGAATAGGCTCCACCTGGAACCTATTCTCCTCCTAGCCTTCAGGTCTCAGCCTAAAGGAACACCTTCTCTAACTGTCTAAAATGAGCACACGCTCTTTACACAATACTCTCTTCTTGACCTTCAAGAAATCCAAAGATGGAATGATTCCTTGGGGCTGTCATTGCCTTAGTGAGAAAAGGAAGAGGTTTCCCTTGGGGCCAGAAGTTCTGGGAATAACGCAGAAGGGGGAGGAAGAACAGCATGGACTGAAGGGAGAGATAGCAGAGCCAGAGGACGAGTGTGGACCATGTGACTAAAGGACATTAGTCAGAAACAGAGAAATAAAAATTTCAAATGCTGAATGTGTGAATTGCATTTGGTCTGTAAAATATATTGAATTTCTCAACAAAGAGAAATTCATTTGACTTGCTCAGAAAAGCAAAGAGGAGCCACAAAAGTTGTTGAGCAGAGGTGATATCAGGAAGCTGCGTTTGGGGGAAATGAACCTGGCAGGAGGGTAGAACTGACAGAAGGAAGGGAGGGAAACTACAAGTAGAGAGGCCAGCCAGGAGGTAGTGTGTGTGGAGCAAACCCTAGTGTATAATTGACCTACATGCGCAAAGGAGTAGTGTCCTCCAGGAAGCAGAGACAGAGTTGAATGATTAAATGAAGGCAGGAGGTTTTCAAATTTGTTTATGAAAGAACTTTTAGAAACATGGGAAAATCGCTTACCTGTGTAATTTTCCATGCTATGAGTTAGAGGTAGTACAAGCCCCCAACTTTCCTGTGTAACTCTTAAACCCTCTAAAGACATGTCAGTTAAAAGATTTAGAAGAGGGACACCCTAGACAGCCCCCACGCATGCACCTTTCTTTCTTCTATCTTTTCTTTCTTTCCTTTTTTCTCTTTCTTTCTTTCTTTCTTTCTTTCTTTCTTTCTTTCTTGCTTGCTTGCTTGCTTGCTTGCTCCTTTTTTTTGTTTTTTTGGAAGCAAAGAGAGAGAAGCTCACAAGGGAGGCTGGCTGAGTCATGGTTCTAAATAGGTCATGGCTGTTGAATAAAGGGAGCCCTCAATGATGAAGTTAAATGGCCTCTTTGCTCACAATGTTAAAAGCATTTTGCTCAGTGAGTTTAAACTGTCCCTGCACCATACTCTCTGGCTGATTTTTTTCAAAGTAGATTTAATCCTGGCACTTCATAAAATTTGTGTAAAGCAAGATTTTATTCATGTTCAAGGGAAATCTCAGAAAGGATGGAATAAAACCAAATGCATAGAAACAAGCTCAGACCTGGCAACAAGAGAACACAGATGTGCAGGTTAAGTGCAAGATTCAGGAGACATGTCCCCCTGCCCCCAAATAAGTTTCTAATCAAATGCCAGAATGAAACATTGGAACTTGCCAAAATTTCCTACTTGGCTGCCTTTACTCTTGAAACCATTCCTTTTTATTGCATCTGACTAGGCTGAGAAAAATAATGGAAATGCCCACCGAGTGATGATTCTGGCAATTTTGTGAATTATTGCATAAAATGAAATACTAAACTACATTCCTTTCTCCATGGGGTTTATACTCGCACTCCTACTCATGCTACACATCCTACTCTTCACCCTACTGCCATCCCTCTGCTTGGTTTGACCACAGCCAAAAAACTGCACTGCTGAGGATTAGACCGTGATACACTAGTCATTTTGCAGTCTGAAAGAGTAAAAGTAGGAATAACCTACTTAAGAAAACCATTTAGATTTGTATAGTTCTTTCCTTCTCTTTTTGTTCCTTTAGTAAGCTCGATGTGATAAGATTCAATTAGGATGTGCAGTAGCACAGAAAGAACACACTTCAGAGATTCCCCATAGAATCTTGCCAGTGGCCCCCAGGCTGCAGATTTTACCGGCTTTCTGGGAGGAAATGAGCTAGATATAGTGAGATGACTAAGACAGAAGCTGGTGAACATCTCAGATTCAGTGATCAGAGTTATCAAATTGCAAGTGTTCAAGAGACACTGTGTTCTGAAGAAATTTCCAAGGCTGCCCACTCAAAAAAAAAAAAAGAGAGAGAGAGAGACAGAATTTTAGGAGATTTCTGAGAACAAAATTAAAAACAGTAGACATTAAGTATAGCTCAATTAAGGAGGAGTTGTACATCATTAAGGAAAAATGTATCAAAAGTATAATGAACTAGAGAAAGTAAAAAAATTGGCTCAAAATTGTTGATTTGTTCCACAGGCATTTCTTGAGCAACTACTGTATACCTGTCCCCATATTATATATCTGTCGTTTAAAGATGAGTTGGTTAGTCTTTGTTCCTTGTCTCATGGTGTTAATCTTGGTGCATGAGAATATAAAAAGATTAGTTCTTTTTGGACACTTGTGAAAATGCTTCCAATTTGGAATAGCTGCTTTCCCTTTCCTCTGTGGCTACTTCTTGTTTCAAATGACAGAGTCAAGCTTCCAAAGGGGCGAAAGGCATTGCTTTGGTTAGAGGTGAGCTTTCACATAACATTTGGGCCACTGAAAAATCCAGGTAGTGGCATATATTGCTAATGAAAGAATTTGAAAACATAGTGTAATGATCTATAAAGGAAAATAAATATATATGTAATGACTGCTCTATATCTCACTAAATAACTCTAGATATTTCCATAGTTCCTTTTCAAAAGCAGTCAGTTTGTCTAAATCAGCATTGCCTGCCCTTCATGTATGAACCCACCAAATAATTTTACTTTTTAATACTGTTCAATATGGTACATAACAGAGAGGGCTTTGTATTGTTACAGATATCATCAACCCATTCCTTAATCCTCCAAAATCCTCCGAGAAATATAGTTAAACCATAACTAACTAATGTTTCCTCATAATAATCCTTCCAAGAAAGAAAAGCTTACTTAAAAAAATAATAGAGGATTGTTTCAGCATAAAACACTGCAAAATGATAGAAAAACCAATTAAGAATTCCAAGAAAAGTATAAACAAGATCTAAAAGGAGATATAATTATAGTACACTGCTTGACTCTTTATTGGGAAAAAATGTTAGCAGCATAAAAACAGTCACACCCTGGCTGTTGTGGCTCAGTTAGTTGGCTGGAGTATCATCCCATAACCGAAAGGTTGAGGGTTTGATTCCCAGTCAGGGCACATACCTAAGTTGCAGGTCCCCGGTATAGATGCATATGATCCCCAGCCCAGCTTCTCTCTCTTCCTTCCTCTCTCTCTAAAAAGCAATGAAAGCCCTGACTGGTGTGGCTCAGTGGGTTGAGTGCCAGCCTGCAAACGCAAAGGTTGTCAGTTTGATTCTGTCCGGGCACAGGCCTTGGTTGCAGGTCGGGTCCCTAGTTGGGAGCATGTGAAAGGCAACTACTCACACATCAATGTTTCTGTCCCTCTCTTTCTCCCTCCCTGTCCCTCTCCCTGAAGGTAAATAAATAAAATTCTTTAAAAAATTAAAAAATAAAAAGCAATGAAAATATGTCTTCCAGTAGGTATTTAAAAAAAATTTTTTTAAAGATAGTCATAACAAGGTAACTGCATTGGGGGTTTGGGGGAAGGAAGTGAGTTAGTGTGAAAGAACTAAACTCCCATCTATTATATAACATAGTAAATAGGTAATGTCTAAAATTATTAAAGTGAAAAATAGAAGTACAGAAAAATAGAGTATTCTAAATTAAAAGAGAATTAAAAATCCAGTGCATGGTCTTAGATTGACAAACAAGCAACAAAATCCATTTTAGTGACAACTGGGAAATTTAAATATGTACTAAGGTTTACATGATATTAAGAAATTGCCATTTTTGTAAAGTATGATAATATTTAGCTATGCATAATAAAGGCTATCATAACTTTCATGCATTTTAAAGTACATAAGCAATGTATTCTAAGTACATAAGCATTTTTAAATATTTTAAACAGGGACCCATCAGCAGTTAGAAAAAAACTTTCCTATTTGGTTTTGAGCATGCATATATATTACCTGGATTTTAAAATGTGTTGAAGTTATTTTGACAATATATCTCTGGACTAGGACACTTCCAAGCTCCCTCTCCAGCCACCACTGTATCTTACAGTTGAAGCTAATCCTTTCAAAGATGACTTTTGTTTTGCAATGGTTCTGAACTTCCAAAAAACAGATTTAATCACATTCAGTCCATTTTACTTAATTAGTCAAGAATGCAGAGTAACAGAGTTTAGAAAGGTTATTCGTTATCAAATTAAAACAAAAAGAGACTGTGGTCTAGGAAATTAAATTAACCAAGTCTTCTTCAAGTATTCTGGTTGGTTAATAGACACAGTTGGTAAGTCTAGATTAAACTAAAACTGTGCATCTTAACTAACTGTTATGGGTTGGTGGTTAAGACAGAGACAATGTGCTTAGAATGCCAAGGGGACTCCTATGTCAGTGTGATTTTCAGGGCAGAGAGCATACTCAGAACATGTCCTACTTTAAACATTGACAAAATTATCTTACATTTTAATGATAAAATTAAGAGTTTTAAAAACAGATTGAATGAATACAATACCAAATACCTCAGAGAAAAACATTTCCAGAAAGAATTTCACCTCAAAATGCTTTTGACACATAAAGTAATATGGTGCAAATTTAACAGTTTTTATTGGTTGGTTAACATTTTACTCACTTAAATCTCTTTTGCATTAGCTATATGTAAGATACGTAAAGTGTAAGGCTTGATCCAATTTTTTAAACTATTATATGAATCATTGGGGTAAATGAAAACTCATCTAGAGGAAGAAACCATTACATTGAGGGAGTATCCACACCATTAAGTTAATTGGAATGGCATATTAACACAGTCGTATTTTAATTTGGTGAGACAGTATTGACACGTAACTACTAATCCATTTAATTGGTTGATTTTAACTCATTAATAAGTGTAATTAGTTATTATTCCTTAATTCAACACATAATTACTTAGTACCTATATACAGGTATTTATGCCCAAGACTGAGAATAGAGTAATAAGCAAGACAAACATGACTCCCACCCTCATGGACTTTATACTCTAGTGAGTAAGACAGGTATCAAATAAAAATTTTAAATGAAGCATAATCAGTGTCCTTGGGAGAGAAGGCAATGAATATCTTAAGAGCACTGAGTAAGGAATCTAACCATGTCTCTGAAAATATAAACTAGACACCTATCTATCCCGACCCCCTTCTTCAGGGTTGAGAATTTGAAAGTACGGAATCCTCACTGATGTTGGTGGCTCTGCAGGAATAGGGCTGTCCCATCTGAATGCATAACACCTCTACAGAACACTCTCTCCATTAGCAATGCAGTTCATGTTGGCTTTGTTCTCCTGGAAAATGCAAAGTAAGCTTTGTACCCCAGAGAATGCTGGGTGGAGCACTTGCCAGAATTACGAAGGTGGAATGAGTATGGATAGCTCTTCAGACAGGCAACCGGGTCAAAGATAAGCCTGCTTTTAACCTAAATATAGATATTAATAAATATTGAAGCACTAAGTAATTCCAGAGTCTGTTAAAAAGGATCTGGAACACATAGATTACCGCTAAGCATTTACTTGTGTTAGATGGATGGCGGGGGGACCAAATAAGCAAATCGCAAAGTTCCAATTGTAAGCAAAATGTATGTTTAACTTGTGAGCCAGATTTGCCTTTGATTCTAAATAACTGGTGTTTTTTGTTTTGTTTTGTTTTTCAGAATGTCCTCATTGTTGAGGTAAGCCATTATTGAGGTAAACTTTTAAAATCCATATTTGGAAGTCAAAAGGACCAACAGTGAGTTTAAAATAAAGAACTTTTTATCTAATAGGCCAAGGATTTACTGAATTTTCTCTGTGCACATGGCTCCTCAAATTAATTGATCAGGAGCCAGCTAGAATCACTGACTTGAAATAACTTAATGAGAAAGCTTTTTAATATTTAATTTCACACATGTCCAAATGGGTTATTATTGGTTATTTGTGAATCAGACATTTTTACAGAAGAGAAAACTAACCCACAAAACCAGATTTATTTAATAGTTAAGCCAAGGTTAGAACTCACTGCACCCTCAAGTCAATGTTCTTTCTAAGGAACTCTAATGACTTTAAGCAATTCTGCCTTCAGCATCCAAATCATAATCAATTAAAAAATAGCAGTCCAAAGGAAAGCTATGAATTGACTTAATTGGTTCTGTTTAAAAAAAAGAAGAGAGGGAGAAGGGAAGGAAGAGGAGAGAAAGAGAGAAAAAAGGAAGGGATGGAGGGAGGGAGAGAGAAAGAGAAAAAAAACAGGCCCTGTGGCAGCAGTGGACTCACACGCAAATGTCCATGTTTCTTTCCTTCAAGAGCACACCTGCCTTATCAGCTGGCACGAATCTAGGGGAGCTGTTTTCACGCCTTTGTTACACAATTGCCTGTGTGCCATATGTATCTGCAGTTCTGGCTCGGACATAATCATGAAGTAGACCCTCTAACCAAATGAATTGCCCAACTCTGGCTAAATCCAGACCTCTTGTTTTGATAATCAACTCCTGACAGCTGATTTCTGTCCTGAGGACAATAAATTTCTGCTGCCCATTCTACTCTAATTGCGCAGCAGCTCATCAGCAGAGATGAGCCTCAGCTCACTGCAGGCTCGCACCCTCAGAATTCAAGGGCTGTCACCAGCTGCTGTCCAGACACATCTCACTTCCCAGCCATAGAATTCCCAATTGAGTGGGGAGGGCAAGGGGGAGGTGTTTATCCATTCAGTGTATTCAGATGTACATCCCATGTCCATGAAAATTTATGCATCCTGTATTGTTATATAACCTCAGGGCCAAATGTAGTCCTTGAAGGCGTGTGAGCGAGTCCGAATGTACTCAATAAGGAGCCCCACATGCTCTCCAAAGGCTGAATTTAGCCCTTCAACCCAGCCCAAGGACTCGAGGAAATACTCACCAATGTATTTTCCCAAACCCAGCTTCCAAAAGGAAGCACCTGTCTAAAAAATAGAACTAATTCTGCCTCCTACTTTGAGTCCAAGTTGATTGCAATTCTAATCACGATGCATTATTAATAAGGAATATAATTATCTGTCTGAATGAAAAATCTATTATGCTGCCCAAATGTATTTGGTTGAATTTGTCTGTTCTCTTTGCAAAGGATGTCGTGGGAACGGGGAGGACCATGAAAGCGCTACTCAGCAGCATAGAGAAATACAAACCTAACATGGTTAAGGTGGCCAGGTAAGTAAAATACACATCATCATTGTTTCTGTCTTTCCAAACCAGCCCAAGAGGGATGCTAACACAGGATGCTCTTTTCAGAGAGTGCAGTGTGTTCCACCAGTGACCTTTTGCTCTGGGGTGTTACGGTTTGACCATACTATACACACAGCCCATTTGACTGCTGGCCCGAAAGAGGAAAGAGAAGTGGATGTGCTTTGCTATGGCTGAGCTCCTCTATATGTGCTTCTAGCTGTTTCCAGGAGCAGCTGGCTGGGACTTGGTACCAGTGCCCCCTTCCTTGCTAGAATCACTGAGGTGGTATGCAGTAGCAGAAGCATGAGGTAGGGGGCCTATGACGATACCCCATACGCGCAAGGAGGAAAATACATATTTTAAATACATATTTTAATGATGTTTAATTCAATTTGCAATTCACAGAGATTTTGTTTGGATCACTAAAACTCTTTTTTTAATGGTAGTTTGCTGGTGAAGAGAACACCTAGAAGTGGTGGCTTTAGACCTGACTGTAAGTGTTTTTGGTTTTTGTTTGTTAAGGGGTTGATTGGTGGTGGTGGTTTGTATTTAAGAAATTCCTATTTGATGACATTCTGTGTGAAGTGGAAGCTGAATAGGCTTGATAGACCCATGGATTTCCCCCTGGTCTCCTCAGCTTTGCTAGTGAAGCTAGAACTCTACAAGAGGGGCTTAAATTTTCTAATTGGCTTCTTTCACAGGCACTCAGTCGTGTGCATGAATATTTCGATTTGTAGGTTTTCCATAGCACCTTAACTCCAAAAAGCTCAAATAATAGGTTTCAGGTGGTGGAGGGAGACTTGACCTCTCTAGACTGACTCCGATGTAGGGGATCCCTGCCTTCACCACTGTCCCCAGCAATCACACATGGACAGGTAGTTGTAAAGGTTTAGAGGTATTTTCATACCATATCCAGGAACTATCACCAAACAATGCACAATGCTGACCTTCAGGGAGCCTGAGTTTTAGCACACAGAAGGGGAAATCCCCCCACCACCTCTAAACAAAAGTTCACTAACACAAAGAATGAAATGCATAGCATAGCAAAGATAGTCAATGTTGTAGTAACTTTGTATCATGACAGATAGTAACTAGACTTATTTTATTCATTTTGTAATGTATGAAAACATCAAACCACTATATTGTATGCCTGAAACTAATATAATATTGTATGTCAACTATAATTCAATTAAACATGTAAAAATAAAATATAACTTCACAGAAACAAAACAATAACAGGGGATTAGCAGAGTAAATATCTATAGATACTATCTTTACACTTGTCTTCAGGCATGTGTTCTGGAAGACTTCTTATCTAGGGCAGAAGGATAAACTAGCAGCTTGATTATTTATTATTCTAACACTGGAGGTGATTTTTTTTCACTTACATAGACAGAGTTCAACTTGAATTTTATAACTTACATTTGCTCTAAAGCTTCTCTGATAATTTGGCCACAGTTCTGATTAGCAAGCTGAACAAACATTACAGCAAGAAAAACATGCTCTATGGATGGGTAATGTGCCAGTGATGTTTAGCCAGTGACTCGCTTTTACAAAACAAGTTTCATTCCTATGCAGGATGTATTAAATCTAGACAATGTCAGTTTGGGGCAGAGAGACACAATAGTGTGTTTCTATCCAGTTACTGGCTCAGAAAATATAATCTGGATGTAGTTAAAGTTGGACAAGATTAGTAAACAGAAATCTAAGGAAATAATGTAAGACACTGTATAGAAAAGGTTTCAACTGAAACTGAAAGACATTCACTTCAGACATCCAGTTAATTACAAATTTCTTGTGTCACTTATACTAACAACATTAATAACAAAGTAATGACAGCAAATAACAATAAATAATAGTAAGAGGTTATGATGTGCCCCAACACTGTTCTAAGAGCTACACAGAGATGTAGCTCTTATTTAAAATAGGTGCTACACCTATTTAAAATAGGTGCTACACCTATTTAAAATAGGTGCTATTGTCATGCCCACTTTGCAGACAAGGAACTTGAACATAACCAAGTTAAATAGCTTGCCAAGGTCATATAGCTTTAGGTTTCGAGTCAGTATTGAACCAGGCAGTCCGGTTCCAATCACTGCTCTTGTGCTTGCACATCTGCAATTGCAAACAGAAGAGTGGGAATTGCACCCATTTCTCAGCTGGAGATAGGTCACTCTGGTTCCCATCCTTCCCCTCCAAGTCCTCCTGTAATTCTGAGACAGCTCTTCAGGTTTGGCTTTCCCAACCTTCTCCTCCAGGCCTGAGTTGCCACACCTATTCTGGGGTTTGCATTGCTCACTCTGAAGTCATTCTTATTGTTATATCCAGGGTTTCTTGGGGTTGGCTAATATTCTTTTACCTAGCTCAGAATCTCTGTTTCTTCTTTTTCACAGATTTCTTAGGCTTTGTACTTTTTGTTCCTTTCTCCTAATTGACTCTTTCCTCTATGCTCAATGACATCTTTTCTTCTCCTCTGATTATTTTTTTCAAGAACCTACAGTTTGGAGAATCAAGTGGGCTTCCTAACACTGACACATGATGTCATCCCCCAGAAAATAAGTTTCTCCCTGCTAGCATGTCCAGTGAGCATGAACAAGTTGGTTTCTGCCTGTGAAAGCATCTTTGGTCACAGGGATCACAATGGTGGTGGGCAGTACTGTGGAGGTCACTTTCTCTGCACTGTGCCACTGTAACTCCCCACAGCTGCACTGAAGTACAATTTCATAAGAGTAAGCAAGTACATCTTCATCTGCAGCACTGTGATAAACAAACATAGATTCCAAATAACTAGAAGGAGTTTGAAAAATTACTGTACCAAAAATACATTTATTCTGTTTCAAGACCTTCAAAAAGGACAGCTCTGGTCTGCGTCTTAAGGATCGTTTTCAATAAAAATCATCTTCCTGTCCATAAATTTCTCTTTTGATTAACCAAAGTACCTTCTACTGCATTTAAATCCATTTCCTCTCCTTCCGTTCTTCATAGAGGTAAATAGCTAATTACTGTCACCTGCATTCTGTACACACATTCTCTTCCTCGAGCTCAACCATCCCATTTCCTTTCACATTGCCTTCCCAGTTTTACTTCCAAGCCCTTTATCCCGTCAAGGACACTGAATACAGTGCTAAGATAGCCTCTCAGTTGCAACTGCCTGCACACCTATGCATGTAGTGCGGTATCGTCATACCTTCTGTGTGAACTGCACTTTGTGCTGTCAGAAGGAAGGCAGCATTTTGTGTATCCTTTGTCATTCCACCTTTGGAACAACAAGGGTACATGACTAACGCAGGCATATTTCTAACTCTCCACTGGGCTGCCTGTGCCCTTTCTCAGCTCTGGATACCAGGAGTACAGTCCTTCTTCATTATATGCTGTTTGCCTTGTCTCCCTGAGTACTCACTCCGGTCCAGGTTCCCGCTAGGTTCATCCTATGCATTGCTTATCACTTTCCTCATTGCTTCTGCCTAAATGAAAAGTCCTTAATGTTGAAGTGTCACCAAGAACATATGGTGGCTTTATACTTATGTTATCTAAATTTTATTTCTTTGTTTTCTCATTCTCTTTGCTCAGATGCTGGATTTGAGATTCCAAACTTATTTGTGGTGGGTTATGCCTTAGATTACAATGAATACTTCAGAGATCTCAATGTAAGTCTTGCATGTAAGTCCCTACCTCCTTCCCATTCACAAGAACTTGACAGACCCATCATTTAACAAATTATTGAAATAGGAGTAATGATGGCTACCATTTATTGAGCAGCTTCTGTGTCAGGAATGTTAAACTCAATTCACCCCCCACTACCCTGCAAGTTAAGAATTAGGGTGATAGAAGCAATTATTATTATCTCTAATTTATTTATTTTTTGGTACTTTTTTGTTTTTTCTTTTCGGTTATCCCTGTTTATACTAAAGAAATAAGGAAGATAAAAACAGAACTACTGATATTGATTTTATTCAAGCCATTGACTATCTCCACCCGCCCACAGTAATAGTCAATATTCTACAAACAGTTTTGTATCAATGCTTGAAATCTAGCAGGTCCAATTAGAGTGCCATGCAGCTAGCTCATAACCCTTCCCAATTCGGGGTCGGGAGGAAAGAGAGAGAGAGACATTGATTTGTTGTTCCACTTATTTATGCATTCATTGCTTGCTTCTTGCATGTGCCCAGACCAGAGATCAAACCCACGACCCTGGTATATCAGGATGATGTGCTAACCAACATATATAGATGTGGACCCCCCAGCTGTGGGACCCTGTCCATTACTGAACGATGTAGAAGTAGACATCTTGTCTAAAATGGACCAATTTGTCTCTCTCTCCTAAAAATTAGAAATTTAAACCAAAATTACAGGGACCAAAGGGGTAAGCAATGGGCTAAGGTCTGGGGCCACCCCTGTTTCTGCCTTCCAGCTCCTTCATTGCTCAGCCCTTTCTTCGCTTCTATGAGCTCAGTATCTCACCAACAAATCCCCTATTTTGCTTAGGCTAGCCTGACTTCGTTTCTGTTGCTTACAATCAAAATATTCATGACACATTTTTGATACCCAAAAAGGGTCAAATAAGAGTCAATATTATTTGTATTATGGCTATTTCTCCATTCATCCTAGTGATTGTAATTTTACTGGTAGACTTCTATCTCTGTCACAGCTAAGCATACTGTTCCCTCAGAATTTCTGGTTGTTATCCTAGGGAGCCAAATTCAGCAAAAGGCTCAAAACTGAAACAATGAAGAAATTTTTATCAAGAATTTGAGTGGGTCTCTTTAGATTTCCCACACATACACATATACACACGTAAATACACACATATATTTAAAATAACAGTAATGAATTACAAGGTGATAGTCTGTTATTATTGTATATTATTTTCTGCACCTCATATTTTGTTAAGAAATGGATGCATTATTAAATGCTTTATTGTTTCAGCATATATGCGTGATCAATGAGAAAGGCAAAGAAAAATATCGAGTGTAAAGAAGTCAATTCTCACCCTTGAATCTTCAGATAACATCAGACTTAGAACTACATTCAGAAAGCCACCGCATACAGTCTGTCTCCCCAGGCGTTTTCACTCAGCAGAAAAGAAAAAATGTTTTAGTGAGAGAGTTTTCTTTTCTGGGATTATAACAAAAAATATCAAAAGTGCTTAAGAAAAGGAAAACAACGTTTTTATCTGACTGGTTCCAAATTAAACACCCTTTGTACTCCTGCAACACCTTTTGTTTTGACACAGTCATTGTGCTCGAACACTTTACCCCCACCTGGTTACTCAAATACTTCTCACTGAACTGTTTGTTTTTTTTAATATACTCAAGTACTATTTTGCAGTCTTAAGAAACTGGAAACTTTTAAGTTAAGCTCTGATCCCACACACTGGAAATTCAGCTGAATTCCCATACTGAAAAAGGAGAGAAAGGACAATTTAATATAAATTTTTGTTTGCGCTTTTCTGACAGGCCATTATTATCTGCTTTGACAAAGCCTTTCTGAACCACAGCATACAATGAATGTTAATGATGTTATGAAATAGGCCTTGCTTAGTGCTCTTGATTGGAGCTTCCGGTATGTGATAACAGTATGTCATGGATGCATGGATGTACTCAACTGTGCTTAATACTCTGAATTTTAATTAAGAAAAATACAATGGCAGCAAAGCCCTCATTTCTAAGTGGCATCCTTTTATTCATGTGGGACATGAGCAAATGGCAGGATTTGGGGGAGGGGCAAGTGTTTTTAATGCTGAAAACTAAGTACAAATAAATTTTTCCTCTTATTTGCACCGAAGGAAAACCATTATTATGTGTTATCCTAAACAGGAACACAAAGGTTGAATTATTATTTTGAGTGGCCTTATAAGACTGATCATACAGTCCAAGGCACTATAGAAAAAAAAAGCATACTCAAGAAAGTTTTTTCTGATTAATATTCTTTCCTTTCCCCCTGTGTTATGAGATGTTTTTTAATTTATGGGAATTTTAATTGAAAATAAACCTGAGTGCCAATAGAGCTGTTTTTTTCTCACTTCCTAAAAGGAGCAAATGGAAAATAAATAACTCAGCAGCCTTTGTTTTGTTCTGAACTGTATGTGGCATATTATTATCAGGTTCTAGCTTCCTTTAAACTAATAAAGACTAAGAAACCATGTTATGTTTCATAACTGCTTACTGTTTTTCTTCCGCCTTCATATTTTTATATACTTTCAGCCATTAAAATGTGTGTGAGCTGGTAGCTTAAATATACTACTGCATATATTTTCCCCATGGCTTTATTTTTGTTAACCTGGAAAAAATCCAATATATGCACCAGTATAAGCAAACGATTAAGCTAGTCTTAATCTGCTGCTTTTTTTTCTCCTTAAGTTTGTTTGTAAGAACAAGGAATTTTAGTCCTGGAAGAAGATTTTCCTGCATATTTTTGTTCCAGCCAGAGAAGAAAATAAACCACGCCCAGATATCCTCAGGGGGAAACCAGCAGCAGGAATTCCTTCTAGCTTTGCTGCATAGAACAACCAGAATCAAAATTATGAACTGATAATTCTAACTGACCTATTTCTTGATCTATAAAAAGTAATGCTCTAAACATAATAATAATTTTATTATGCCACATTTATATCCTAAAATAATCCAGACATGTTTAATTTTAAATTTAAAATTACCCATAAAGTATGATTTATTAAAATATTTTCTTTAAATTTTTGGATTTTAGTAACCATCTATCATTTTTGAGGGCTTTATATTTATTTGATTAAAAAGGAAACTATACAAGATTTTGAGGACTTGCACTAGTTGATGCTGAAAAAGAAAAAATTATTAAATAAACAAGAAATTTAGATTCTTGCAATACTTTTCTATCAGATAATATTTTGAAAGTGATATCCAAGAATGTCATCTTGGGAAAAAGAGCATTTCCTTTTCTCTTGCAAAATCTAATCTATTTAATACCACTGAGTTTATTCAACCTACACCAAAAATGTAAAAGCTTATTACCTAATTAATAACTGCTAAATTCATTAAGTTTGTGTTCCAAAACTGATAAGTAGGTGGAAAAAGATTGTGTGGTATGTTTTACTGGAAAAATTTGGATTTAGTTATGAGAATTCATAATACTTTTTCTATAGTCATACCATAACAACATTAGTACTACTTTGGAATCTTCCAAATACATCAAAGCCCCTCATTGTAAATTGGACCTTTCTTTCTGGACAGTACTGTATCACATGTTGAACTATGTAGCAACCCCCAATGTGAACTGCAAATACAGTTGACTCTTGAACAATAAGGTTAGAACTGCTCGGGTCCACTCACCTAAAGATTTTTTTTAATATGTATATTGTAAAACATTTTTGGAGATTTGTGACAATTTGAAAAAATTCTCAGATGGACCTGATGCTTTTCTTAATAATGTTTTCTCTAGCTTACTTTATTGTAAGAATATGGTAAATAATGTAAGAGGTCTGTCCAGAAAAACTCCAACCATTGTTAATAGAACCAGAATGGTTTGCATGACATCACTGTAACCTGACAGCCAAGAAGAGTGGAATGCGCATGCGTGAACAATGATGACTTCACTATACTAGTTAGTAGGGGCAGTAGATGCCCTTGAGTAAGCATGTGTACTATGTGTCTATTGTACTCAAAATGACTGAGTGAGTAGAGCAACAAATCTGCAACCAATTTTGCATTAAGCTTGAACAATCTTCCATGGAAACTATTCAGATGATTCAAAAGGACACAACTATAGGCAACTGGTGATTGGCAGCTTCATCACAACAACGTACCCACTCATGCATCACGTCCTGTGCAGAGTTCTTTGGTGAAACATCAAATCACTCAGGTGATTCAGCCCCACTACAGCCCAGATTTGGCACCCTGCAACTTCTGGCTTTTACCAAAACTAAAATCATCTTTGAAAGGGAAGAGATTTCAGACTGTCTGATAAGATTCAGGATAATACAATGGGCCTGCCGATGGCAATTGAGAGAACTGCGTGAGGTCCCGAGGTGCCTACTTTGAATGGGACTGAGTCATCATTGTCCTGTGTACAGTATTCCTTGTATATTGTATTTCTTCAATAATTGTCTTTTTTTCATAATACATGGCTGGATACCTTTTGGTCAGACCCCACTGTATAACACACAAAATATGTGTTCATCAGCCGTTTATGTTATCAGTAAAGCTTTTGGTCAACAGTAAGCTATTAATAGTTAAGTTTTAGGGGAGTCAAAAGTTATACATGGATTTTCAACTGTAAGGGGGTTGCTGCTCCTATCCCCAGCAATATTCAAGGGTCTACTGTAGTCAGATCCTGATGTAACCTGTTTAACTTTTGGATGTCTTCAGGTATAGCATGTTTGCCATGTTTCAGGCCTTCTGGGACTGAAAACAGCCCTCCAGAGCACAAGGGAGAGAGAAGGTAACCTATCCCACCTCCGGAGACCTGGTGTCATGCAAATATTTCCTCACTTAGGAGATAGAGGCAGTATGTTCTGGCATATTGAAGCCCTAAAGCACATTCTCCACCCAGATGTCTGGTAAATTTGAACAAAAATAGCACTGGGGGGGTTTACTTATTTTGCTAAAGTTACTTCGGGATTCCCCAGATGCTGTTTGAAGGCTGGAGGCAGGCTACTTTTACGAAGGGAAAAGGGATGATAGTGAAAAGGAAGTTGTTTGCACATTTATGCTAGGAGTTGTGCAGAGAGGAAAGAGGGTGTACATGGAGAGGGATGCACTGTTTCCCGGCCCAGATCCTCTTATTGATGCTGAATCCTATGAAAAGAAGTAGACCAGGATGCCAGCTGAATGAGCTGTTTTCATGGTAGCCTCTGTGCCACACGGTGGGGCAGACAGGTCATTCTCCATGTTTCATTGAGGATCATGGCACAGCTCTGGTGCAGGAAGCAGTGAGAAAACAGCTCCATTCCGGGATCCCAAGGATTTTGCAGTTTGGAGGGCACTCTGGGCTGGAAAGTGTATCAACATCCAAGATACTTAACAAGATACCACCCTCCAAAGGTTTCATGGGCCAGAGGCATCCACAAGGAGACTAGAACTGCCCGTGAGAGGAAAGTTAATGGATTTAAGTGAGAAGTCTCTGAGCATCCCAGAAGCACAGCTACTGCATATGGTTGTACTGCCTGTGCTGTTGGCGCTCTGCACAAGGACACCTGGCTGAGGGAAGCACCAAGGTGCTGACACCCTGCCCACGCTCTACTTGTGAAGCCATGAACCCTGGCTGAGGACTGTATCAGCCCTCTAGAAGAAGTGGCTTTTTCTAAAAGGGGTATCTTTGTCTAATCCACTAAAAAATTGTTTTGTTTTGTCTGGTTGGTTGGTTTTTGTTTTTTGTAATTTGTCGGCCAGAACGAGGTTGATTTTTTGTGCCAAAGTGGGGTTCTCTCAGAAGTAAGTAGGGAAGAGCATAAATGCAGGGTGGGGTACTGAAGTCCTGCATTTTCCAAGAGGGAGAAACAAGCTTGAACTAATGTCACCGTGACCTCATTTGTTTCCAGAGCCTAGTGGGTGTTGACTAATGAAGAAGCTGTGAGTAAAGATGGTAAGTGTAGACAACTCATTCGAAAGCTGGCTGTAAAAAGAAGAGGCATGTAACCATTGCCAGAGGGCTTCTAAAAGATGGAAGAGATCTGTGCATTTTTATTTGCTGTAGAGAACATAAAAACAAACGTGGGGGAAAAAACTATACAAAGTGTGTATTTGTTATGGATTGCTGTGTCACACTAACCCTAAAACTGAGTGACTTCAACCAACCGTATTATTTATTATCTTTCCTGGTTTACAAGAGCTGGGAATACAGGGAGGGCACGGTGGGAATGGTCTGTTTCTGCTCCGTGGTGTTGCTTCAGCTGGAAGACTCGAAGGCTGGGAGGCTAAACTATCCAATGTGACAGCCATTAGCCAGATGTAGTTCTTAAATTTAAATTATCTAAAGTTCAATAAAACTTGAAATTTAGTCCCTCAGACTCATGTGTGGTAAGTTATCACATTAGACAGCACAAACAGGAAATTTCTATGATCACAGAAAGTCCTACAAGGATCTGCTCTGGAGGCTTGTCCAGTGGTTGATACGAGCTGTTAGCTGGAATCTTAGATGAGGCTGTCAGTTGGGATTTTTATGTGTGTTCTCTCCTTGTTTGGGCTTCCTCACAACATGGTGGCTGGGTTCCAAAAGCAAGTGCAGAGAGAGACAGAGACAGAGAAGCAGGTCGACACATTGCCTTTTATATGCCAGGCTCACTCCCACCGCTTTGTTAGTCAAGGCAGTTACAAAGGTTTGTCTGCGTTCAAGGGGAGGGATCACCGCTCAGCAGGAGAATAGCAGCATCACACCATGAGGAGATCAGGTGGAACGAGATACACACTGCTGTGGCCATATTCAGAAAACTGAAGATGAAATCTGCCTCAGAAAGGTTATGTTCCCTGCATATTTTTCTACTAATCAGATTAGTGAAGGAGTTGATTATTCAGTGGTCACAATGCATCATTGAAAACATGCCTGCTGACACAGCTTCTTAAAAACTACAAATACTACCTGGCCACAAGGAAAAATGTGAGACAACATACAGAAGAACACCAGATAATAGCACACCTTGATTATAAAGATAGAAATACCTGTTTGCACACTTTACTTTTATTAAGATGGTTAGGTGTGAAACATAAAAAATATAGTTAGTTTTTGCTTGCCAAGTGTTCCATAAATGTAACTTCATAAGGAAATTTTTAAAGTACTTCTACTTTTATTAGAATAAATTGCATAATAATTTTGTCAAGAAACTCAACCAGGATGAAAGCACCTTAAAACATAATAAATACAACTAGGTGAACTGAACCTAGTTCAGATATATATATACACACAATCTGGATTTATTGTGTTATATATATATATAATCTTATACTTAAAAGCAGTAATCAAACCAATTAATAAACATTTTTAAAACAAGAGATTACTGAATACCAACCAATAGGGCTTTACAATGAGAACTGCTCATTCCGATTTATCTAATCTAATGTTGAGTGACAGAGTTGGTTGACCAGAAAAAAACATTGATGTAATATTGTCTTACCTTTATTTTACCAAGGCTTTTCATTTCTGCCAGGTGAAGAATATTCATCAACAGCCTGAGAAAATGACTTACACTACATAGCTAAAAAACTATAAAAAGATTTCTCAAAAATGTGCTTTTGGGGTGTAGAAGGAAGTGGATGGAGGGTCATAGAAGTGATGGTGCAAACCTCTCAAAGTCCTTTCAACCATATCAACCTATTAAGATTTTCTAAATGAGCCAGTAAAAGACATTTCTCTCTCATGTTTAAAATATACATGCTGATGAATTTGTCTATGTCACAACACACTTGATAAACAATCTTGAGGATTATCAAAAGCCAAACGTCTCCCAAGACGTGTTTAAATTGATTGGCCCCAATGCAGGGTGTTTTGGGGTTTTTTTAGGTATTGTTGACATATAGCATTTACTAGTTACAGGTGAACAATATAATAATTAAACATTTGTATAGATCTCAATAGGTATAGTTACCATCTATCACCATACAAAGTTACAAATTTACTTTTTCTTACAATGAGAACTTGCAAGATTTACTCTCTCTAGCAGCTTTCAAATATGCAATGCAGTGATGTTATCTATAGTCACCATGCTGCACATCACATCCCCAGGACATGTCCATTTTATGACTGGCAGTTTGTACCTCTGGACCCCCTTTACCCATTTCACCCCTCCAAACCTCGCTGACCTCAGGCAACAACAAATATGTTCTCTGAATCAGTTTTATATTGTTTTGATTGTTCACTTGTTCTGTTTTTTAGATTCTACATGTAAATGAAATCATACAGTATTCACCTTTCTCTGTCTGACTTATTTCACTTAGCATAATACTCTCTTGTCACAAATGGTAAGATTTTACTCTGTTTATGGCTGAGTAATATTCCATTGTATATATTTACCACATCATTTTGTTATCCATTCATCCATCAATGGCCACTTAGGTTGTTTTCATCTCTTGGCTTTTGTAAATAATGTGGCAATGAACATGGGGGGGTGCAGATACCTTTTTGAATTAGTGTCTTCATTTTCTTTAAATACCCAGAAGTGAAATTGCTGGGTCATATGGCAATCCTGTTTTCATTTTATTTTAGGAACCTCCATACCGTATTCTCCAATGCAGTTTTATACTCACACACTGTGTATTTAATCACTGTTCACTTCAATGGCATCTGTCTTCAGTACCGTTCAAATGGCATCATTTTCAACATCATGACTTAAATCATATTTTAAATACATATATTTAAGTTTCCATTCAGTAAGGAATCCACATTTTCTCATTTTTAACACTGTTTATTACACATACCACAACGTTGTTTAATTAAGAGAGCTGCTAAACTTTGCTTAATTGTGGTTGCACCCTATGACTCATCAGCTTTTTTTTCCCTATTTTAAATTCAGTTCAACAACATCTGGTAGCTTATACAAGGAGAGAGGATGTTCTTTACAATCCATGATTTTTCTGGACAACATGTTTCTGCAGTTGGCAGACTTCCATTTTTCTCTTAGTTGCTTTCTTCATGTAGTCCAATTTAGGCATCTTATTTTTTTTCCTAAATATGTGTAATTACCATCAGTCATGTGCTGGAATTTGGTCTAATCTCGCATAATAAACTTCATAATAATTGGTTCCTAAATCTCTTTTATTAATATCTTCTGAGTTGGTCCAACCTTGAAAAGGGAAAATGAGGAATAATTGTGAATTAATTAGAAGACAGCAAAAATATCAGCCATGTACAATTTACATGCAGAGTAGCATTTCTTTTAGGGAATTTTTATTATGAAATCTTTTTAGTCTCTTTGATAAGCATTAACAAGAAGATAAGGATCAGATGTTGCAAAATGTATCTCTAGATACTATTTTTCCCTACCCAGATGTTTTTCACATCCTTTCTGACTCACAGTCCTTCAGACAAAGATAAACTATGCCTGATAGTCACACTACTGAAGGTTCTTGAAATATGTCCCTGGGTTTTTAAATATTTCTGCTTTAGTCTGGTCTTCTTTTATCTTGGAAATGAGAATGGGGGAAATAGTCTTGTTCTCTCCAACAGGAATTACATTCACTTAAATAAGATTCTTTGAAATTTTTCTACTACTGTTTCCTCAAGCAGAAAAAAACACAACATTAGCTCCAGCTATTTACCCTCCATCTGTTTGCATTTGCATTTTGCTGAGGAAAAAGAAGGACTTCGGGAGTTTAAAAACGCACTGTGATCAAACTGGGCAGACAACAAGATAATAATTGACTCCAGATACTTAAGAGTATCAAATGACTTTTAGAAAAAAAGATGTTGACATCCAATATAGATTAATATTGATTATCGAAAAGATGCTGTTCAAAAAACGCTATTTAATACTTTTCTTTGCATGAAACTATTCTAACTTTCAAATAAATGGATGGTTCATTTGAATATTTGGTGGTGTGCAGAGTTTTAATAAATATAATATTTCTACTTTGTCTTTCAATTTTTATTTCTGAATATTTCACTAAAGAATAAGTATGTTCCTTGAGCCCAAGAACAAAAAGTTGGTTTAAAATTTTTGTTTTGAAGAGAAACTTTGAGATACAGCAAAATAGTTTTAGGTCTTGACATAGTTTCAAATGTTGGTGATGTTTCCAAAAGTCACCAGTAGTTCCACTCCCCCATTTCCACCCTCACCGAGTCCTGAAATCCACTCATTCTTCTCTGGGCAACACAGTACCTACCTGAGGTTGAGAAATTGCTGTTTCCTTCAGCACTATCCACAATAGCGGTGGGAGAGGTGGAAGCAACCAAATTGCCCACGGATGAATGATAGATAAGCAAAACATGTTATTACATACAATGAGGTAATATTAGTCATCCTAAAAAAGAAGGAAAATCCGTCACATGCTACAACACAGATCAGTCTTGAGAACATTGCGCTCAGGGAAACAGACCAGTCACGAAAAGGCAAATGTTGTGTGATTCCATTTATATCAGGTACCTAGAGTAGCAAAGTCATAGAAACACAAAGTAGAATGGCGGTTGCCTGTAGCTAGAAGAGCAGTGAAGGGGGATTATTTAATGGGCACAGAGTTTCTGTTTTGCGACATGAAATGAGTTCTGCGGATGGATGTTGTGCTTGATGTACTTAAAAATGCCACTGAAATGTACACTTAAAAATTGTTAAGATGGAAATTGTATGTCATGGGTTTTATCACAATTATTAATAAATTAAAAATGTGTTATTATTTCCTCAGAAAGATTTTTAATTAGAAAAGTTGATTTTACTTTAAAATTTCCCATCGTGGGGAGATAGGAACAAAAATCTTCCTCTGTCTCCAAGTGCCTTAAAAATAACAGATGTCTCTATTTCTTCTTTACTGGCTTCAAAGTTGTTACCTAATTTTTCCTGTCAAAACCCGACTGGGTTTTAGAAGTACTCAGATTTCAGGCAGAAGGATTTTTAGAATTGAAATTTAGAAAGAATTCTGCTCTGTATTTCTTTAAAAGGTTTGGAGACTTGCCATTAGCCCCCACCCTCACTCACCTAGAGAAATGTAAATTCTCGTGAAATGTGACGCGTGATTAGTTTTTAGATAAAGAGAAAGGGACTTGGAAAGAAGGGAATAATGGTACGCGGTACAGACAGACACCAGAGCATCTTCCAGGATTCTCCCAGTTGCTCTGCATGTCTCTCGTGCCCAGCCAGTGCACTGTGAGCCGTTTGTGTTGTGTGGGTGTTTAAGGGAGAGTCAAAAATGAGTGAAATCTCAATTTTGAATACTCCCACGTGCAACATGTAATAATCTGACATTTAGTCCACTTCCTAACCTACTGCTGGTACAAACAGACGTTAGGCAGCTGAGTATATTTGTTCTGCACTGCAGTCTGTAGGCAGGAAGGCTGAAAGTGACCTTCATCAAAGTGTTTCTATGCTCCCTCCACTTGCTGCCCTCAGCCAGGGTCTTTCATAAGTCTAAATTTTATTTATGCAGGAAGGGCAATGGTTTCTCCACCTTCCAAATATACTGAGTATTTTACCTATGGATTAGTTCCTAGTTTGGGGGGATTTGAGTAGCCCTCCCAGGAAAGTTCCTAATAGTATGCAGTTTCACTCATTCGTGTAACAAATATTTATTATTTAATATAAACTAGGCATTGTCCCTTAACAATACTTGTCTATTTAATATAAGCCTTTAATATCTGAGATATTGGCCCTTTATTAATTAAGAGACTATCTTGAGAATGACTTTCTATACTTAAACCAAACAATGATCTTGACCACCAACTCAATGCTAGATATATAATGAGACATGTTTTTAAAAATTACACAGACTCGCCCTGACTAGTGTGGCTCAGTTGTTTGGGTGTTGTTCTGCAAAGCAAAAGGTTGCTGGTTCGATTCCCAGTCAGGGTGTATGTCTGGTTGCGGGTTGGGTCTTTGGTTGGGGCATATATGAGAAGCAACCGATCAATATTTCTATTTTAAATCAATGTTTCTCTCCCTTTTGTTCTCTCTGTCTTCCCTTTACTTTATAAATAGATAAATAATTTTTTTAATTGCATAGATTTTTGAGTCACTGGGAATAAAGAAACCAGCTATCTTCCAAGTGTGATACTTCCTAAAGTACATTTGGAAGGGCTGGTCCAAGCTTGCTCGCAGAAGTCTAACCTGGCCTTGAGCACTGACACCTATGACCCAGCTCTACCCCCAGGCAGGCACGTACAGGCCCCCAGACAGGAGCAACATGCAGACAACCTCCAGACTGGTCCTGCTGGGTGCTGGTGCCTCCAGGGCTGAGGTCGGTCCTGACTGATCAGCTGTTTTCTGGCCACCTGGCCTTGGCCTGCAGAGACTCTGTCTGCTCACCTTGCTTCTAGACCTGAGATCACCCCACAGGACAGGCCCCTTGGCTTCTTAGTATCCCCAGCCTGCTCCTGGCTTTGTGCCCTGCCTCCAGAGTCCACTGCTGCTCAATGCTATGCTTGACAGTTGTGACTAATAGGGGGCAGGTCATCCTTTCAGCTCCAGAACAATCTCCCATCTACCTCATTCCAGCCTATCTGACTCAAACCAAGGCATTTTCTTCCCAGCCCCAGCAACCCAGATCTTCCTTACAGTGTGAGTTTGCTTCCTAAAGTCTAAAAGCTAATAGAGAAAGAAGTTTCCTTCATATAATGGTAACAGATTTACTAGAAATTACTCTATAGTTTTAATCACCTTTCACTGTCTATGTTAGTGACACATTATTTAACCTCTCTGGAATTCACACTTAAAATGAGGGAGCTGAACTAACTCTGTACCTCCATCTCTCAGACTAAAACACTAGAATCAGAGTTAAAAGCACAATCTTTGGAGATATGCAGGTTCGTGTATGAGTCCAGATTTCTTACTTACTGACTGTGAATGATGCACAAGCAGCTTAACTTCTCAGTTAAATACAGAAAATATTTACCCCCTAGTATTGTTGTGATAATTAAATGAAATGATATATGTAAAATTCTTAGCACTTAGTATTAATCAATACAGTTATATATAATATACAAATACATGGTTGTATGTAAATACTTAGTGCTGACCTTTTTCTTGTACTTCAATTCGGAACATTCCCTTCAGCTCCATCTCAATCCTTGCATCTACCTCACATTAAAAATAATTAGTGAAAGCCCTGGCTCGTGTAGCTCAGTGGATTGAGCACGGGCCTGCAAACCAAAAGATCAGGGTTTGATTCCCAGTCAGAGCACATGCCTGGGTTGCAGGCCAGTTCCCAGCAGGGGATGCACCAGAATCAACCATACATTGATATTTCTCTCCTTCTCTCCTTCCCTTCCCTTCTAAAGATAAATAAATAAAATTTTTAAAAATTAGTAAATATTTCTATGTCCAAGTAATGTCTGCCTGAACCTTAATTTTGTTACGAGGGTCCAAAAATCTTAGTTGTTGAAATTATACTAGTCAAAATTATGGTTAAAATAATTGTGGTGCTGTTCTAACTTGAACGGATGGCTTGTTTTATTTTAAAGTAAAAGTTATCTTAGCAACTATCTTTAAACTGACTATAGTTAAAATTTTTTTAAAGAACTTTCAGTTTTTAATCAGAAAGCCAAAACAACTTGGAAAATTGTTTTCACACTGGGAAGAAACCACCAGAGGGGCCGGGTCTCCGCTAGTTTAGGGCCATGAGTTTGTGAACATGCTCTTGACAGCAGTCTTCAAGGAAGTGCACCAACAGTGAGGGGAACAAAGAGAATTTTGATCTTAGCATGATTCTAAGCCATAACTTCAACAATTAAGAAGTAACAGGTTCCACTCTTCCAGTCAGAGGCAAAGAAGTAAATACTGAAGCCAAAACTCTGAACGCAAGAAGTTCTGACATATATGACATTGAGCTATAATTCGGGGCCCCAGTGGGTCCTCTCTAGGCCTTCCATTGCTCATACAGAAGGCCAGGACAATCAGTCCTATCATAGAATAGCTATGATTAATATTAGTTAATAAAGGAAAGGTAGATCTATTGACAATAGTAAACATCAAGATGCTATAATCATTTGCGAAAATAAGATGGCTGAGATGCCTACCTCAATCAGGAGCTGCTCTCCTCTCTGAGGCAAGGCCACAGAACTGCTAGCATTTGGAAATAACAAACGTCCTGGAATTCATAGAAGGTCCAGGGCATAATTGCTCAATATGAGACAGATCAGGCAAGGTCACACTGTGAACAGAGGCTCTAGAAGTAAATGCTGACGTGCAGACAACAGGCTGTTCATGCATTCCTACTGTGGTCAACAGATCAATGGTCTCCCAGGGATATCCGTGCTTTACGAGGTAAAAGGGACATCACAGCTGTGATTACATTAAGGCTTTGAGGTGGGGAGATTCTCTTGGATTGTCCAGGTAAACTCAATGTAATGATGAAGGTCCTTATTTGGGAAAAGCAGGGAGTCAGGATGAGAGAAGGAGATACAAAGGCAGAAGGAGGGGATCAGAGGGTGAGAAACTTGAAGCTGCTCCACTGCTTGCTCTGAAGACAGAAAAGAGGGAACCACCTGGGAAATGCAGGAGGCCTCGGAACTGGGAAGGGCAAGGAGGTGGACTCTCCACTAGACTAGAAGGAATTCTCCACTAAAAAAAATGCAGCTTGATTTTAGCCTAGCAAAAGCTGTTTTGGACTTCTGGTTCCAGAACTGCAATATAATAAATTTGTGTTGTTGTAAGTCACTAAATCCGTGGTGATTTGTTGTAGCAACCTATGAAACTAATACACTTACTATATAAGGTCCGGCAAGAGTAAGGCCTGCTTGAGTGTGGTTGGCAGGATAATAATATGGGTATAATAATTTATAGTTTTAAACTGAACATTTCACCTAAAATATCATATGGTGTGCTTGAGTGTGATATTGTTATGTTACAGAATTACATGCCTATGATTTTGTAATAAGAGTTTATAATAAAAAAGGGGTGTTATTTGTGCCAGACCCATATACCAGTACTAAGTGCCAGAGAGTCAAAGATGAGAAGACACATTTTTCCTCTGGGTATTTGTTCAACAAATATTTATATATTGGTTGCTCAAAATTGCATGGTATCTAATATTTATTTATTAAGGGCCCATTATGTGTCAGAAAGGATGTTAGGTGCTTTGAGTGCATTTCTCTGACCCTCCTGCCCATACTATTATATACATTGCTAATATTTATTGAGCACCATGTGCTAGACACTGTCTCAAACACTTAACTTATATTATCATATTTAATACTTAAATTCTTTGATATAGATCACAATTATTCTTCCCCATTTTACATAAGAAGAAACAGCCTTAGGAAGGTTGAAAGTAGTTTCTCAGGGTCAAACTGCTAGAAAGTGATAAAAATTTAAATTGATCTACCTCCAGAGCCTGCTTTGCATTTTCCCCATTATGTAGATGAGTAAACTGAGGCTCAGAAAAGTTGAATTATTTACCAAAGCCAGACAGCAGATAAACGGTAGGGCCAAAACTGCTTCATCATCCACTGACTAGCTCTGACTTCCACTGCACACCTCTCCCACCTTTCCTGAGCCTTCCGACTCTAGTCCAGAACTTTTCAGGAAACAACGTGCCATGTAGTAACCAGATCCCTCCTAGCCTGATACTCAGTTGACCAGTTCTGATACAGAGATTTGGGGGCAGGGTATCCCAGGGTGGATGGCCCAAGTCCTCCTTGTTGTCTTCATCTCCTTTTAAACTGGGACTAGTTGAACTGCCCTGATAACGCTTTCCTCCTTTGGAGGAGAAGCCATTATTCTGATAAAGTCCCTTTTCCCCTTCTCCCTCCACTCTTGCCATAATCCCTTTAGGACCAAGAGTTCTCCATACAAAATTCTCCATGCAGGTCCTAGAAAGCTTTGGTTTTCAGAACTGGGAATATCCAGATTAACATAACCTCCAAACTGTGAATCTGCAAACACTCGTGGGGATTGAGGAGGAAGGAGGAAGGAGGAAGGAGGCTCAGCTGCTCCACTGCCTTCAACACCTTCACTCTCACCGTATCCTCACCTCTCCCTCCATGTGTCCTTGCTGGTGGACACGCAGCAGACCACAGAGCCAGCGCTTTGACCTAAGCTTCTTGGCTTTCCATGGGAAAAAACATGGGTTAAAGGAAAAGTAAAGAAAGACAATAAGGGATAAAAGGACTAAATAAATGCACATACCAATTTCTAAACATATCCGTTTCTACACTTCAAGTATCTGATTCTGGTAAGAAATGCAGTTTTGGAGAAGAAAAACAATAAGGTGCTCCAGACTAATTGGTTCAAACACATGCTAAGTACCTAAGAAATATTTTTTAATTGAACTGGTTTATTCAAAATAAAATGATGTGCTAGTCTGGCCTATTGTAATCTAGACACACCCCCTTTCCCCACCACCAGCCCCCTCTCAACAGGAGGGAGTCTGTCTAGTCCTTCAGTAGAGACATTTTCCTTATTGAAACCCAAACTCTGTTCTTGTCCAACCTCTCTCCCCCACACACACACCGCCCCTACCCGCCAGCTACCTTACTCCTTCCCCTTAGTTCTGGTTTACAGCTCGAGGGAAATGCCTGGTCCCTGACTGATCAAAGGAGAAAGCGGATGAGGACGATTACCCAAGGCTGTCCTCTCAGGGGTTCCTCCCTTGGCTCGGGAGCCCTTGGCCTGACTGCTCCAGGTGAGGCCCAGCTGAAGTCTGTGCCTTACAAAGTGGTAGCCAGGAATGTCCACAATAAAAACAGTCCCATAACCACAGAATGGCCTTGGGTCTTTGCAGGGTGAGCCCGCCCAGAAGTGGCGTCAGGCATAGGAAGGCTGCCTGAGTCTCAGCAGAGCACAAGGAGTAACACATGGAGGCCTGTTTCTCTCTCGAGTCGGTGACAGGGCAGCAGGTCCCCAGTGGCTTCCTTCACTGGTTGAAACATCTATAAAACTTTGATTATTTACTGCTTCTGAGAATTTCTAGGCCTCCTTATGTTTGAATGGCATGCGGAGTGCTGATTTTTCTCCTGGAACTGTCAAGACAGAACACCACTCTAAAATACACACTCTGAGTATGTCTTGCTCATGGTACCTGTGGAGCCCAGCAGGAACATGGTAAGAAGCCCATCACCAACCTTGACTGGTTTTTATGTAGCCTGGTAACAGCATTATGGTCACTGAATTGTTGTTAGTGTGTGCTGGGAAACAAGGCCAGTAATCTCATTGTTCTGCCTGTAACTGGTTTTGTTCCTTAGCTATCAAATCAGGGCAGATTCTTCAGATTCTCAAATGTCAGACAGCCAGCTGCCTCAAGATATGACAGGAATGTTTTTAAGGTTGGTTTCTCTCCATGACATCATTTCTCATTACTCGTTGATACATACCGTCCTGACCAGTCAGACTCGCCAGTTTTCTGCCCATGTTCATGACTCTCACTCATTGCCCCTTTGTCCTTTAGCACAAGTGGTATGTATTTCCACAGAATGCATTTTACTTTCTCTCTACCCATGCACATCCCTCTCATCTACGTCAATGTAGAACAGGGCACACTTTCAGAAACCCTGTTGGATTACTCCCACCCTACCCTGATTAGCCCTTGGTCATGTCTCTCTGTTCTTCTGTGTGCTGGATCCATTAGGTAAGTGGCCATGTTAGTCCATTGGAGCTTGAATTTATGTAATCCTGTGTATCCCCAGGGAAACTTGAAAAAGGGAGGAATCATCTCTTCTATTTCTTTCCTGTCACATCCCTGCCAAGACATTCATTAGTACTGCTTTCAGTTTTCAGTTAAGTTCTTAACAAATCATTTTTACTGGGTGTGCTCTTTTATACAGGCAGAGAGATGAGACCTCAGTTTTCCTCTTGACTCTGTCTCAAGCCACCTGAGTGGTATTAGCCAAGGCACTACACCTCCCTGACACTCGGCCTCTCAACAATAAAATAAAGAGGTGGCTGAATGATCTCTAAAGTCTCTTTCAACTGTGACAGGTGTGGCTCAGTTGGTTGGAGCATCGTCCCATAAACCTAAAGGTCACAGGTTTGATTCTTGGTCAGGGCACATGCCTGGGTTGCAGGTTCAGACTGCAGTCAGGTCATATGCAAGAAGCAACCAATTGATGTTTCTCACATCAATGTTTCTCTTTCCCTTGTTCCTGCCCTTCCCCTCTATCATAAATCATTAACCGTGTCTTCAGGTAAGGATCTAAATAAATAAATAAATAAAGTTCTCTTTTAGTTCTAAAGTTCTCTTTCTCTATGTCTATATATTTCTGTCTTGATGATGTTCCCTGCAACCTGAACAATCAGAAACACTCTGTGGGCAGTGCCTGGCTTTCTGAGAAGATTCACAGAGAATTTCTTGGTGTCCAGTTAACTGTCAACCATGGAAGTAAGCTGTCTTGTTGGGGCTGCAGCTCCAAATACTTTCTCCTCTCAGACTCACACAGAAGAATGCTGGATCCCCTACAGAAACCAACATGAGCTTTTTTCCTGTTTCTCTTTTGTGTCTCCTCAAATCACTCACCATCTTGGGAGCCCTCTCCATGTTTACTCAAAATATGCTTCTCTCATGTAAGATCCTAGTGATGCTGTTTCATCACTGATATTGGGTGAGGCAGTTACCTGCACAGGTAGAATGCTGCCCAGCAAAGTGGGTTCATGGGAAGCCCTGAGCATTTCATGAGCTTGGGTAAGTTGCTTAAACTCTGCCTCAGTCTCCTCATCTATAAAATGAGACTAATAATGGTACCCACTTTACAACATTCTCATGAGGGTTCAAGCAATTAGAACTGGGCCTGTTGCATAGTAAGTGGTCAGTAGGGGTTAGCTCTCATCATTATCATTATGACTATCATTATCATTATCATCATGGCGCTATATTAAACCAACTCCCAGAAGGGCTTTCCCTACATGAGGATGGAAGCTCAGACAGGGTGGAGAGGTGAGGTCACATTAGAGCCAGCTGTCTTGCCAGGAAGCAGAGAAGCCCAGGTGCCACATTGTAGTATTTTTAGCAGTGATAGTGAATCATGAGCATTTAATGTCAGAAAGACTTAAAATTGAAATAGCTTCTAACACCTCTCTAGTATTTTTAACACACTATTTTATCCAGGCATAACAAAAGAATAGTTTTAATTATATCTTGCTCTGTAAGGGAAGGAAAAAAACCAAACACTTGCCATCTCTCTTCTTTTTATGTGTGTCTTTCATTCTAAACAAAAAGCAGGCCTCTAAAATGACGGCATGACTGGAGTGTCTCTTGGTCAGGTGGAATCTGCCTCCTGGGCCTTGTTTAGCCCAGTGTTATTACAGGAAATGAATGCATTGTACTGAAGCTGTTTGTCACCCCATTGTTTCTCAGGCCCAAGCCAGTGTGGGACTGTTTGTACTCCAGCAGACACAGCAGCCATTATGTCCCTGCAACATCCTTCATGCAGCTGTGAACACCGGTGCCCAAGCCAGTTTATCTGCAGCGGCATCCCTCAGAAAGGGATCGTGAGCAACATCCTAAGTCAGGGCCCTACTTTGCTGTGGAAATATCCTGACCTCTCCAACATTCCTCCTCCCACTTGGCCAAGAAAAACAAGCAAATAGAGACCCACTTTGCTGTGTGTACCTCTGGGGCATGTGGGGTAGTGATTTCCAATCTCTACATGGAATCTCCATTCACAACTCCCTCACCCAGAGTAGGAAACAGTAAAGCCCCTTGCAGGAGATGGCTTTTCCCTAAGGCAACGGAGTCTAACGACTGCAACGCTCTGTGTCCCCACTGCCGATAAAGTTCAGGGGTGCCCACCCTGGCCATTTAACTCTCTGATAGACCAACCTGTGATGTGACTCCATGAGACCATGTGATTCTCTTAGGTTTCCTTTAGCCCACCTACCACAGGACACATATTTAAATAATCAGGATGAGAAATACTGGCTTCCAGGCTAGAAATGAGTATCAGGGAAGACCAAGGGAGTGGATTCAGAGGTGGGCATTTATTTCAGGTCTCAGAAATTTCACCAACTACCTCTGAGTGTTTAGAAGTGACAGCCTTTGGTCCTCACCTTGAGGCTTGGGTTGGCAAGGGCAGCCCATTCTTAGGCACGGTGCCTACAATTTTGGTTGATAAACGATGGTGTTTGAAGGCTTGGTTGTATAAAGTGAACCAGCCATCTGGGGTTTTCCTAGAACTACTGGACAGAACATTTATCACAAGGAACTGCCATAAGTTAAATATTTCCCATAAAGTGTATGTGTGTATGGATATGTATTTACATAGAAATATAAAACTGTATGAAGTTACCAGGATAAATATCTAACAAACACAATTTATCAACCTTGGTCAATAAATTTTGAAGTAGAAGTCGTTTAGAACATGACATATAAATACAAATACCTGGATGTAAGTTAAATTTTTTTGCTGGCTAAACCCCATTTTCACTGTTAAATATGACTGGTGTTTATTACCAGGATAAGAGGAAACAAATTTAACTTGCTCCTGACTTTTTAAAAAGAGTCTGGAGCCTTCTGGGCTTATGCTTAGCTTCTGTACAGCAGTTTTGGTGTGAAAGGCTTGAAGGGAACCAAAGTTTTGCCACCTGAAGCTTCCTGGGGGGATATTGATTTAAAGCTGTTTATTAAGAAACAAGACTCAGAAAGAAATTTTGACCCTCCCCTCTTGCCTGCCTAGGAGATTCAGGCAGAGAGCAACCTGCTTCAGGGTCTGGTAAATAAGAGGGCTTCAGGCAGAACTGTTACCTAGATGCCTCCTGTGTTGCACCATGCCTGAGTCACCAAGCATGGATTTGCCTAGCATGGACGTTCTTCTCTTCCTCAACTGGCTGTAAATCGCCTTGTCTCACTTCTGAAATCGAACATACCATCCCCGTTTCTTTCTCCTTTGCCCAAAATGTCTTTTTTTTGTCCAGTTTTCTTTCAGAAGACAACCACTGTCCAGTTTCTTTTGAATTTTTTTAAATGTGTTATATATAACATAAATAAAAACGTACTGTTCTGCACCTTTCTTCTTTTGTAGTTTTACTTAATTTTTTATTTTTTAATTTTTATAGAATTTGTTTGGATGACATTGGTTAATGAAGTTATATTGGTTTCAAGTATATGATTCCATAATACATCATCTGTATGCTGTTTTGTGTGTTCACCACCCAAAGTCTCCTTCCATCACCATTTATCCCTCCTTTATCCTCTTCTACTTTCTCAATCCCTCTTCCCCTCTGCTAATCACCACACCGTGGTCTGTGTCTATAAGGTTTTTTTTCCTTTGCCTCATCCCTCCGCCTTTTTCTCCCAACCCCCAAATCCCCTCCACTCTAACAGGTGTCAGTCTGTTCTCTGTGTCTATGAATCTGTTTCTGTTTTGTCTGTCAATTTATTTGTTCATTAAATTATACATATAAGTGAAATCATATGGTATTTTTTTTTGTCTGACTGGCTTATTTCACTTAGCACAATACTCTCCAGGTCTACCCATGCTGTTATAAGAGGTAAAAATTTCTCTTTTTTTTAAATATATGTAACAACTAAATAGTATCCCATCATGTAAGTGTACCACAGCTTTTTTATCCATTCATCTACTGATGGACACTGGTACTACTTTTAAACCTTGGCTATTGTAAATAACACTACAATGAACATGTAGGTGTATGTATTCTTTCAAATTAGTGTTTCATGTTTCTTCAGATATATTCCCAGAAGTGGACTTGTTACAGTAGGTAGTTAGTTATTACAAAGAAAGAGAGCAAATGATGTCAGACATTAAGCCTGATTAACTAGGAAATAACAGCCTCCCAGATACTCCAGGGAATAGCCACATTGCCTCACCAAAGGGATTAATGTCTCACCATCCCTTCAAGTAAGGAGAAAGGACTGGCTTTCCAATCACCTTAGGGAACAACCAGTCCTTTCACCCAGGTTACTAAGAAGATGGATAAACAACAAGGGGGAAATTCCTCTGCTGAGGCATGCATAATAGAAGCCAGATGACAAACTATGAGAATGTACAGTAGGAGCCAAAATGGTGACCATAAAGGGGAGGAGTCTAGCCTGGGAAAAGCTCAGATAGGATAAAGGCATGAAACCCCAGAAGATCCAGGAAAAGGATTGGTTAAGGGAAGGCCCCAGGAAGATCCGGAAAGAAATTGGATAGCTTGAAAGAAAGCCTGCTCTCTTCCTAGCCCATGGAAATATAATCAAAGCTTAACAAAGGCCTGTCCTGACAGTACCCATGCATGCTTCCTCTCTCTATAGCAGCCAAGCCGACCAAGGCATATTGCTGGCCATGGGCTGGACAAGAACAGAGACTAACCTAGACTACTGAAGCCTCAGATGCAGCAAGTATGGGTCCTGGCTTGGTGGGGACAAGTGTGGGCCTGCAGCCCCAGAGGCAGTACTTCTTCCACAGCAATACAGAGCTGAGCCACCTGGCAATGGGTGAGACATCGGGCATGGTGCACTGAAGGCAGTCCTTTGTTTTTGCACAATAAATCTTACTGCAACACCTCAAATCTTTCTATCTGTGTGTCCTTGAAATGCATTTACTGCAATAATGTGGAAGAATGCTATTTCCTCCAGCAACAGAATCACTGAGTCATAAGACAGTTGCATTTTTAATGTGCTGAGGAAATACCATACTGCTTTCCACAGTGGCTGTACCAGTCTGCATTCCCACCAACAGTGCACAAGGGTTCCCTTTTCTCCACATCCTCACCAGCACTTGTTTGTTGATTTATTGATGATAGCCCAAAATGTCTTATACCTCACTGTCTTTGGAATGTTCATGCTTATGTGAATTCCCAATATGCATATATTAAAACTTCTGTTAATCTGTTTTGGTTAATTTGATGAGTAGCCCAGCCAAAAGAACTTAGAACTAGGGGAAAATGTATTAATATGTTTTTACCCCCAACAGTGTAATGAGCCTTGACAGAAGTCACTGGCTGAAACATGGCTAACTTCTTGGACTGCTGCAGTTGAGAGATCATGGACATCTACCCACATCTGGTAGAGGTGGTAAGCATTTCACCCTGTCAGCATATCTAATCATTTGTCTGCAGGGTTTGGTGGAATTTGGAAATGGTAAGTTCTTTTCTCTCTTCTAAATTTAAGTTGGCAAGAGAAAATATTTATGAATGTTGTTCTTGGGCAAATGCACTTCTGGTAAAAACTTAGTTTGAGTACCCTTATATTGATCCCATTCCTTCCAGAGCTGCTCTCTCTGCCTCCTGGATGATGTATATGCATCTGGTGGGCAGCCTGGTAGTCTGTGGATCCAAGTTTAGGGGATCTTAAACTCTATTATGTTCAAAGAGGGGAAAATACATGATTCCCTGTGTTTAGGACAGCTGTTGAGACACAGGGCTTCCCATCTTTCTTAGACTGTCTCTGGGAATAGACTGTGAGGGATATCTTTTGCTTTATGCTCTTTATGAAAGCATTTTGCTTGCCTAGTTAGTACATAAAATACTTATTGATTTGGATTGCTGTTAAAATTCTACTGTCTCTGAGTGGATGATAGATGTTTTCAATTGAAAAAATTTTTAAATTAAAAAATTTCAGAGAGCTCTCACATTGATATAATAACTAGCCATTAAGACACACTTAATGGCTGGTTAATGGCTAGTTAAGGGTGGAATTTCTGTCTTTCCATTAAGATGGAAGGACAGAAATTAGAACAAAAATCAAAGTCTACTCAAACCCTTTCCTAATACCTTCAGATATTTGCAGATATTGTAACAAATTAGGACATTGAAAACACAATTGCCCAGCACTTCAGAAGAAAAAGAAAATAACAAATACAACAAAATATAACATGGCTTAAAACTTTTAAATTTGCTATTTAGTTTTCTGGGTTTTACAGATGCTAGTTGAGTTAATTAACAAGAAATTTAATGGGAAAAAAGGCCGAGGGGAAAGTTAGAGATTTCCCAAAAAAGTGAAAAAAAATTATGTTTATAGAGATACAAGTTTCTAAGAATTGGTATATCTGAACAAGTTTTAAAGGATTTAATGACTGATAAGAAATTTGACAAAATTGGAAGTTTATTTTTTAAAGTCCAATAGTAATTTTGAAAAAGTTGTCAAGGAGAAATAAAAAATTTTGAAACTACTCTATAATTACTCGTAATTCTGTTTATTTTTATCTGTTTACAATATGTTTGCCTATGTTTATATATGCATAGTATGATGTTTTCTGTCCTGATGATATTACTAGTTTATACTATTTAATTGGCTCAAAAATTAAGTATTTATATAAATTAGGAAATAGAAACTAACACAAGTGCTTTTTAAGATTGTATGATCTGGGAAAATATTTGGTATTAAAGCTAGTTTAAGTTTTATTTCATTAAATAGACATGTTTTTTTAAGATTTACTAATATCAACTATGCTATGTTTTGTTTTACCTGTATTTACAAAAATAAGTTTATGTTATCTCTGTTACAAAATTTGTGAAGAAAATAGAGTGACTGGGTAATAATCTGAAATTGCATAGAATTGTTAAGAATTAATGAGTAAACATAAATAAAATAAAAGGTTTTCGATAAAACTTTTCAGTAATAATTATGTTATATGATATATGTGCTTAAATGTAATTTACCAAATTCTTTTGGTAACTTGAAATTTTACAGCTTTACTAAGTTAAATGATAAAAATTATTGAATATCTAGATATTTCAAAATAACATTCTATACTGAAACATTAACTGTTGGGTTATTCTAAGTTTACTTATTTTTGGCTTGTTATTACAGAGAAACTAAAAGATAAATTTGAATCTCATAATGAAGATGGGTTGCACTTTCTTAAAAATATATATGTCTTAAGAAGTCATGAATATATTTGCCCATGAAAGAGCTAATGATTCTAAAGATTATAGCATGTATTTATAAATTTGCAAATTTGAAGAATGCTGATTGTTTACATTTTAGTTGTTACCAGAAATTAAAATTTCTGAGTTTAGAATTCTTATTAAAATGGACAAAAAGTATGTTTTGGTATTAGAGGATATAAGGTACACTTTTAAAGAGTTAAAAGAATATTTTTATTAACATTGGTTATTCCTGAATAAGTTTGGAAGAGGCAAAGTAAAAGGACAGTGGAAAGTTGTGAAAGGGTTTTGAAAGAAATATTGAGAGAAAATTTTATATATGAATAAGATTGGAATAAATATAATTGAGTAAATAAATATAAATATCAAAAGTAAGCTAATATAGAATCAGAATTTGGTTCTTTTTCAGTCAAGGGGCCAAAGTGTCTTTTTTGTATTATTATTCTGCTCCAGGTATTATAAAAAAATGTTTTACATAGAAAACTAAGTTTTTATGTTCTATTAAGTTTTTTTGTGTTGTCTCAATCAGTTGGTTCATTACTTAAGAAAACAATTTTCTCAATCCTAAGAATTAAAGTTTTGCTAACCTGTATTTATGTTCGATACCTTTTATTGTCACTTTGGGTGAATAGATAATTTAATATTGTTTCATAATGATACATGATCTTTTTGGTAAAGTATGTTTGGCAAACTTCCCAGGATTCAAATTGTAGGAGATGTTTTCTTAACCTGAAAATGGCTTTGGGTTATTCCAGTGGGCCCCTGGAATACATCAAAGATTTGTTCTCTCTTTATTAAAAAAAATTTTTTAAATAAATTAAGCCAATTCGATATGCTAAAATTATATGGGAAGATTTGTCAAGTAAATAATAATGTTATTAATAAAATGAATGTTCTAGAGATTACATAAAAATCTTTAAATCACCCTGGCTGGTGTAGCTCAGTGGATTGAGCACGGGCCTTCAAACCAAAGAATCGAGGTTTGATACCCAGTCAGGGCACATGCCTGTGTTGCGGGCCAGTTCCCAGCAGGAGACACCTGAGAGGCAACCATACATTGATATTTCTCTCCCTCTCTCCTTCCCTTACCCTCTAATGATAAATAAATAAAATCTTTTAAAAAACTCCAAATCTACAAAGTTTTGATATATTTTCATTTGTAGTTCTAATTGTTATCTTAATATACTGTTACAGAAAAGCAAATTTATTTGTTAATTGAATTATAATCAGATGTATAACCATGTGTCATGTTAAATTTTGCCATTGACAGTCACCGTTTTACTCCAATGCTTTTGTAAGTATTTATCTTTATAAAGAAACATGGAGAGGACTAACTTACTCTAAAACACAGGTTTCTGAAAATAAATTTTAAGATTACATCTTTAAACTGGATGAAGATTTATAGAACTGTAAGGAATAACTGGATTCATAAAATGCTGACAAATGATCAGGATAAACAAGAATTGATTATATGGGACTGAGTGAACTGAGGATGATTATAATTTTATGACTTATTTGAAATATTGCTGGTCTTTTCAATTGTGCTTTTTCTCCCCAAATATAAGAAAACATGTTGTTCTTAGAGCAATTTGGTAAATGATAGCTTTGTAAGCAGTGATGATACATATTTTTCTTTTTACTTGATCTCTTCACACTTTGAAAACTCTTAATGAGTATTCTTTTTAAAGAAATATGTTTGTTTGCATAAATTCAATAACAACCTGTTCTTTTTTTTTTATATATTTTTTTTTTTTTTTTTTTTTTTTTTTTTCGCTGGTTTTTTTTTTTTTTTTTTAATTTTTATTTTTTTTTTTTCTTTTTTTCCTTCTCCTCCCCCCCCCCCCCCCCCCCCCCCCACCACTACCCCTTCTGTTTTTTTTGCTCTCTGGCTTTTTCTTCCCCTCTCTTCCTCCCCCATATCTTCTCCTCTCTCTGTTTTTACGTTTTTTTTTACCTCCCCCCCCCATCCCCCCCCCCCCCTCCCCTGTTGCTAACCCTCCTTGAGATCTTCATTTCTATGTTTCCACTCCTGAATCTAGCTGTCCTTTTAGTTTGCTTTTGTTTTAGGTGTGGTTGTTAATAACTGTGAGTTTGTTGTCCTTTCACTGTTCATGTTTCTTTAACTTCTTATTCTTCGATAAGTCCCTTTAACATTTCATATAATAAGGGCTTGGTGATGATGAACTCCTTGAATTTGGTCTTATCTGAGAAGCACCTTATCTGTCCTTCCGTTCTAAATGAAAGTTTTGCTGGGTAGAGCAATCTTGGTTGTAGGTCTTTAGATTTCATGACTTGGAATATTTCTTTCCAGCCCCTTCTTGCCTGTAAGGTCTCTTTTGAGAAATCTGCTGACAGCCTGATGGGGACTCCTTTGTAGGTGATTGTCCCCTTAGCTCTTGCTGCTTCCAGGATTCTCTCCTTCATTTTAATTTTGGCTAATGTAATTATGATATGCCTTGGTGTGTTTCTTCTTGAGTCCAACTTTTTTGGTACTCTCTGGGCTTCTTGGATTTCTTGGAAGTCTATTTCCTTTGCCAGATTGGGGAAATTTTCTTTTATTATTTGTTCAAATAGTTTTTCCACTGGTGGTTGTGTCTTTCCCCCTTCTGGTACCCCCTATAATTCGGATATTGGAGCGTTTAAAGATGTCCTGGAGGTTCCTAAGACTCTCCTCATTTCTTTGAATTCTTGCTCCTTGACTCTTTTCTGTTTGGCCCTTATTTGGTTTCTTCTGGTCCACTCCATTGATTTGAGTCCCAGTTTCCTTTTCATCTCTATGGGTTTCCTGTGGAATTCCATTCATTTCCCTTAATTTAGCCTTCATATGTTTCTCTAATTTGTGGCTATAATCCACCAGATCTATGAGGAAGCTGATGACCAGTGTTTTAAACTGTGCATCTGAGAGTTTTGCTATTTCTTCGTCACTTAGATTTATGTCTGGGGCTTTGAGTTCTCCCTGCGACATTTTTGGTCTGTTCTGGCCCTTTAAGTGGGAGAAGCGGCACCTTGGAGTCCCAGGTCGCTGGGGCCGGGGTTCCTTTGTTTAATAACAGGACACAATTGGTAATTGGCTTTATTTACAAGACTTTGACTGGAATGCCATGTTTGAAAGACATGCACAAACTCTGGGTGTCACCAGAAAGCTTTAAAGAATTAAGACTGACTTTGGAGGCTGATCAAGTCCCTTTGTAAAAACAGCCTGGTACCTGGATTACATGTTAAGCAACAGTATTTCCAGGTAAGAAATGGAGGTTTCTTCTTTGGGAGCTGGCAAAAGAAGAACCTCAACACATTCAGAGACGCTTCAAGAACCTGAGGAAGCCACCACAATCTATAGGTATTGCAAAGTCTTGTGGCAATTATGTGGTTTGACTTCTTAGCCTTAGAGGCTAATTAAAGTTAAATCTGGAGATTTCCTATGAAATTTCAGCAAAATGAGTTTAAAAGAGCCTGCATAATCAATTAGTATTCTTGTTGTGTTTATGAAAATAATCAGGCCAAATTTATTGAAACTAGACTTATGCAGTAAAATAGTCTCAATTTGACTTTCTTTTTTTTTAAAAAGACTTTTTTGACTTCATTTTTTAAAAAAAGAGGGTGATTTTAGAGAGAAATTACTGAACTATAGTTATTTTTTTAATTTTTAGAAAGAAAGGGAGGGAAGGAGAAAGAGAGTGAATCAAATGTGTGGTTGCCTCTTGTGCCCCACTAATGGGGACCTGGCCCACAACCCAGGCATGTGCCCTGACTGGAAATTGAACCAGTGACCCTTTGGTTTGCAGGCCTACATTCAACCCCTGAGCTATACTAGCCAGGAAGTGAATTATAGTTTTTAGTGAAATCACATTTCAGTAAATTTGTGGATATTGGATTCTAATGAAGTTGTCTTAAGTTTTTATTTTTCACCTATAAATTGAACTAGATCCTGAATATTTCAAGTTTTAAAAAAATATTTGACTATTACTCTCTGAACTGTTTCATTTTTCTCCCACCATGTGACTTGGAACTACTGAGAAGTAAAACTATTTTTGCTGAAATTACATGACCTAAACTTCAGAAAAATTGCCACAGCAGCTTATGCTTAAACAATCTCAGTGACTAACGCTGTGTAAACCATGCAGAATTTACCTGAGAATGTGATGACATCACCAGAGACATTCAAACTTCAGACCAGGAGAAACTATCTGAATGTCACTGCCTGTCTTCATCCCAGCACAAAAAGCTGAGCCTTTTAAAAATCTTCTTGACCGACATCCTTAGAGACTCAGAAACTGGTTTACAATTTGCTCTGATCATTAACCTTTGTTTTTATTTTTGTGTTCATAGACATACCCCTTATTAAATACCTGGTTGCTTTAATTGACCACTGATCCCAGGGACCACGATACTCTGCAATTCCTCTGCTAAAAGAAATCCTTTTCCTTCTGCCCACAACAAATGCAGCTGGCAGAAGTTGCTCTTCATTTCCAGCCCCTGAATGCTGTCTCTCTTGTAGCCAACAGAAAAGTGTGTAAAGATGTTCATGGAAAACTCATTCCCATAAAAGTTTTTCCTGAGACAACTATTTTTTTTCTGATCAGGAAAGGATTCTCTTAATAATGAAGATACTGATTTATTATCAACTCTTCCCTCCCCACTGATATTTGAGGCTTGGAATGGCCATAAAAATAAATTCACAAAGAAAACTAAGGATTACTCACTAATTATATTCCTTTCCCACTCATCCTCATTGCCAAGTAATCTCCAGTTTTGCCTCCTTCCTTCCTACCTACCTTCTTTCCTTCCTTTCTTCCTTCCCCTCTTCTTCCTTCTTTTCTTTGTTTCATAGTTTATTAAAAAGTTGAAGGGGGCAGCAAAGAACAAGAACATATTAGACTTTAAAATAAACATGTTAATGTGGTTCCCTACAGGGAGTGTTCCTTCATCTAGTGATCATGGTAATATGAGGTACGCTTGCTTTGAGCAAGTGTCTAGATAGCAGTAAGTTGAGCAAGGCTGGAGGTTGAGCCAAATCAATGTACCTATCTAATGTAATTATTGTTCTTAAGGGTTTACAATGAAAAAGTAAATTTAAACAAACATAAAACATTTCAATGAAAAAAATCTATGAAATAAAATTAATAGAAATCCATTGTTCAGAATATATTTTCAAAACACTCTAAATTAAAATTCCTCAAATATTTTTTCTCACAGCCTCTCAGCCCCCAAATAAGAACTTTGAAAAGCTATGCACTTTCTCTTCTGTTTTAAAGACATCAAAAACTTTGTGACACTTTGCCTCCTCACACAACCAAAAGAAGAACAACAAAGATAGTAAAAAAAAAAAAAAAACCAGAACTGCTAGAAAATCACACTATATGGAAGTCCAACAACCAAGGAGTTAAAGAAAAAACATTCATTCAGACTGGTAAGAGGGGAAGAGATGGCATCGCCATAAGTGAGGTAAAGAGGATGTGCAACAAGGCAGCACCTAGAGAACTCGGTGGGTGAGACTGAAGCTGGTAGACCAGGTGGACTAACATTTGCATGTGGATAAACAAGGAGGGACAACTGGAGAGAGAGACAGACTGCACAACCCAGGATTTTAGTGCAGGAAACTAAAGCCTCAAAACTTCAGACTGAAAAAACCTATGGGGGTTGAGGTGGTGGAAGAAACTTCCAGCCTCACAAGAGAGTTTGTTGGAGAGACTCACAGGGTCCTAGAATGTACACAAGACTACTCACCCAGAAATAAGCACAAGAAGGGCCAAATTTGCTAGTGGTTCACAGGAAAAGTGACTGAAAGCCAACTGAGAGCCAAGCAAGCAGCATTGTTCCCTCTCTGACCCTCCCCCCACATACAGTAACACAATGCAGTGATGTGGGTTGCCCAGCCCTAGCGAATACCTAAGGCCCTGCCCCATACAGTGTAACGTGTGTGCCAAGATGAAGATATATGGCCAAATAAAGCAATAGATCAAAGCTCCAAAAAAAGAACTAAGCAATGAAGAGATAGCCAACTTATCAGATGCAGAGTTTGAAACACTGGTATTCAGGATGCTCACAGAAATGGTTGAGTATGATTGCAAAATAGAAGAAAAAGTGAAGGCTATGCAAAGTGAAATAAAAATATATACAGGGAACCAACAGTAATGGAAAGGAAATCAGGAATCATCAAATCAATGGTTTGGAGCAGAAGGAAGAAATAAACATTCAACCAGAACAGAATGAAGAAGCAAAAATTCCAAAAAATGAGGAGAGGCTTACGAACCTCCAGGACAACCTAAACATTCCAACATCTGAATCACAAGTGTGCCAGAAGGAGAAGAGGAAGAGCAAGTAACTAGAAACTTATTTGAAAAAATAATAGCCCTAGCTGGTGTGGCTCAGTGGATTGAGCACTGGCCTATGAACTGAAGGGTCACTGGTTCAATTCCCAGTCAGGGCACATGCCTGGGTTGCTGGCCAGGTCTCTGGTTGGGGGTGTGCAACAGGAAACCAGTTGATGTTTCTTTTCCTCTCTTCCCTTCCCCCTTCCTCTTAAAAATAAGTAAATAAAATCTTTTTAAAAAAATAATAATAAAGAAGGACTTCCCCAATCTGGCAAAGCAAATAGACTTTCAGGAAGTCCAGGAAGTTCAGAGAGTTCCAAAGAAGTTGAACCCAAAGAAGCACACACCAAGGCACATCATAATGACATTACCCAAGATGAAAGATAAGGAGAGAATCTTGAAAGCAGCAAGAGAAAAGGAGACAGTTACTTACAAAGGAGTTCCCATAAGAGTAGCAGCTGATTTCTCAAAAGAAAACTCGCAGGCAAGAAGGGGCTGGAAAGAAGTACTCAAAGTCATGAAAGGCAAGGACCTACATCCAAGATTACTTTAACCAGCAAAGCTATCATTTAGAATGGAAGAGCAGATAAAGTGCTTCCCAGAGAAGATCAAGTTAATGGAGGGCATCACCACCAAGCTCTTTATTATAATTTCATATAATAAAAGTTCCTTTATTATAGGAAATGTTAAAGGGACTTATCTAAGGAAAAGAAGATGATCAAAAATGTGAACAGTAAAGTAGCAGCAAACTCACAGCTATCAACAACTGAACCTAAAAAAATAAAATAAAAACAATCTAAGCAAACAACAAGAACAGGAACAGAATCACAGAAATGGAGATCACACAGAGGGTTATCAGTGGGGAGATAGAGGGAGGTGAATAGGTGAAAGGTACAGGGAATAAGAAGCATAAATGGTAGATAGAAAATAGACAGGGGGAGGTTAAGAATAGTATAGGAAATGGAGAATCAAAAGAACTTATATGTATGACTCATGGACATGAACTAAGGAAGGGGGATGCTAATGGGAGGGTGGGTGCAAGGCAGAGGGGAATAAAGGGGAGAAAAGGGGACAACTGTAATAGCATAATCAATAAAATATACTTAAAATTTTTTTCAATATATGTTTAAATAGTTGTCAAAGATGTAATTTTTAGCAGATTGTAAATGTTAATATATTAAACCAAAAGTACATAGTACTTTAAAATATAGCTGATGGAACCTAAGAATTTGGACAGTTTGACACTCATTTTCATCTACTTAAAAAATATATGAGCCCTGGCTGGGTAGTTTAGTTAGTTAGAGCATTGTTCTAACATGCCGTGTGGGTTCAATCTCCAGTCAGGGCACATACAAGAAGAAACCAATGAATGCATAAATAAGTGAAACAACAAATCAATGTTTCTCTCTCTCCCCTTTAATATATATAAATAGAAATATACACGAAAAATGTATTTAATATTTAGAAATGATATCTTTTATTTTTCTTCTTGAACTAAACCCATTCCACTTCTCCACACAATTCTATGCTAATGCTACTTATTTTTATTCTTAAAAGTCTTTTATTAATCATACTATCATGCTTCTCCGTGACAAAATAGGTTTACAAATGGCTTCTGGCTAGAATATGGAAGGAGGCTGAGACATATATGTATGGTATAAGGAACTGAAATATCCCCAGGAAGCAGTCTCCAACTTGGTTCACCTTGTTCATTGTGGGAGGAGCACACAGCTTGGTGTCTGGGACATATATGATTCATTCCCAGTATCAGCACTGAGAAATATTCATTTTACCAATGAGGAAAGCAAAGGTTGCAAAGCTTTGAGAAATTGAATTGAGGGTTAGGAATAGAGTTTGGATCTGGCAGACTCTGGATCCTGGGCTCTTTTCAGCACAACACAATTCTCCTTAGGAAGCAAATTCAAGGTTAGGGCATCTTTAGGTCTTTTCACATGTGCTGACCTTTGGCTCCTATGTGCAGCACCCTCTCCCTGCCAGCCTTTCACCTTGCCTCAACATCAGGCAAGGGCTCAAGGCTACAGATAAGCCAGAACAAAGTATCTCACCTTTCACAAAGGCTTCACACCCGAATCCATAGTTAGTCATGGTCTTCCAAGCATACTGTGTCCATTTATAGAAAAAGAATCAGATAAGAAAGGGAATTTCCTGAAGAGAAGGGAAAAGGAAATCTAGGGATATCACGTGGGCACGTAAGGAGTTCCTTTGACCCATTCCATTCACATGTGGAATACTTGCTTTATTAAGCAAACTTGAACTTTTGCCTTGGAAACATTGACAACCAGTAGTATAAAAAAGGAGCATGGCGGGCCTTCAGAAAGGGGTCTCCTGTACATCATTTGAAGCTTGGTTGCTAAGGAATTAGCTGTACATCTTGTATTTGATCAATAGCTATGACTCCAGATCATTGGGTTTTGTGTTTCTCTTAATGCTTAATGAGATTTTCTTTTTTAAAAATTTAAATCCGCACTTGAGGATATGCTAATTGATTTTAAAGAGAGAGAAAGGGTAGGTGGAGAGAGAGAGAAACATTGATGTGAGAGAGAAATATCCATTGGTTGCCTCCCATACTTGCTCTGACTGGGGATCGAAGCCACAGCCTAGGTGACTGGGAGAGATTGAACCTGCAACCTTTTGGTGTACAGGAAGATGCTCCAACCAACGGAGCCACCTGGCCAGGGCTCTAATGATTTTCTTTAAAACCACATTAGCAATCCCAGCATACTGTCATTTGAAATAACAACAATAACCATAGCAAACCCTTATATTTAAAATGTATGAGATATTAAGTTAATTTTAGCCTCACAATTACCCTATGAACTGGTTACTATTGTATGCCCAATTCGCAGATGAGGAAACTGTAGTATGAGAGATTAAGTGTTTTCCCCAAAGTCACAAGGTTAGTAAGTGATTGATCCAGTATTCAAACCTAGGCAATTGGGCTATAGCCTGTATTCTTAGAAACTCTAGGAAAGATATAGTACTCTGAATTAGAAAGACATCCAATATAGAAAAAATATCAAATGCATCATCAGAAATATAACAGCTATGGTGGTATCACAGTGTCAGCATGTTAATTTTCTTCTTGCCTTTGCTGAAGTTGTTGTTTTAAAAATCAAATTCAGAGTCAGGTATCCTTAAGATGAAGTAAGTAACAGCTGGTCCCTAGGATTAACTACTTTTCACAATCTCTGTATTTAGGTCTGATTTGCAAATTAGCACTCACAGTGACTCCTAGCCTATATTGGCCAGCCCAGTGATGTAAAATACTAGATCCTTCTTGCTGTTAGCAACCAAAGAAGGGTTGGTAAAGTCAGCAACAGATAAGACTTGAGGCAAGAGGGAAAAGCTAGAGTTCATTGGTATCACTTACATCATTTGCTTGCAGGAGACAAGGAGTTAAGTTTACTCAAGAAAAGAGAAACATTATTATTCCTATTATTCCTATTCTCTGTCCTGTCCTGAAATATTTCCCCAGTAACTCATTTGAAACCAAACTACAGCATTTCTGGCTTCAAAGGCTCACTCTAAAAGCTCTTTAGACTTCTGATTAAATATTATGGGTTTAACACAAGCTTAATAAATGTGATAAAATGTCGGGAATTTTAAAAAAATTAAAAGTCCAAAAGACAGAATGAGTGATATGTTAACATCTCTTTGGATTTAAAAGGAAATGAATAGACGAGACAATATGCAGAATGGAGAACCCAGCCATTCAAATGCCTCCAAGGGAGACAACAAAGAGAGGCGGGTGAGTTTTGAACCAGCAAGAAATATGGAAGGTTGTGTGAGGTATGAAACTAAAACTGTGGATGAAGGACTGCATGCACAGTGCAATTTCTCTCATTTTCCTTGTACAGCCAAGCAAACTGGCTTCCTCCCTACAAACACAAACAGAGGAAACAAATTATTTTCAATCTGAGTCTCCAGAATAAAAAGTACATGTTAGTCACCTACCACAAAGTTCCCAAACCATAAATATCATGGGGACATCAAAAATATAGAGGAGATCCTAAAAATTTTTCAGAGGAAAAATATATAAAATAATTCACTTAAGAAGTATCGGGATCCAAAACAGCATTGAACTTCTTATAATAATAGAAGTTAGAAGTCAATGGATCACTGCCTTCAAAAATCTGAGGAATTATTTTCTGACGTAGAGTTTTCTATCCAGCCAAAATATTAACCAAGTATAAATACAAAAGGAGACTCAAAAAACAAAATTTATTTATAAAAAATTGTGCATTTATTTTTACAGGTTTGAACTTTGGTTACCTTCAAAGTACTCTCCATTTGATGCAGTACAACTATCAAGACGTTTTTTCCACTGCTCAAAACAGTTTTTGAACTCGTCAACTTTGATGCTGTTTAGTGCTTCTGCCATTTTTGTTTGTTTCAAATCTTTTACATCAGCTAAATTGTTCCCTTTGAGGACTATTTTCACTGGGGAAACAAAAAAGTCATTCTGGTGAGATGGGGTGAATAGGGAGGATGGGGCACAGAGGTCATGCTGTTTTTAGTCAAAATTGCTGAACACTCAGCGTGGTGTGCATAGGTGCACTTGTGAATCACCCACCATTAAAAAAATTTCACCGGAGCCAAATGCAGCCTCTCACAACAATTCCAGATGGTACACTGATACAGATGAGTTCCTAGAACACTGACCTAGCAGGGGGAAGCCTATACTACAAGAGGCCCATGCTCCAGAAGATAATTTGGTTTTTTGGGGAGTCCCCCAATAAAAAAATTTCTTGTTAGATATATGAGCATATAAATCCTAAAATGTTTTATCTTTTGTGCACTCTTTTTTCCTTTTATAAAATTAACTTTATTGTATTATTTTCATTACCATTTAGTCCTCTTATACCTCCTCCCTCTACCCATAATCATCACACTGTTGTCCATGTCCATGAGTTCGTTTTCCTTTTTTGCTTGATTCTTCTACCCCCTAACCTCCCTTCCCAATTGCTGTCATCCTGCTATGAATCTCTCTATTTTGCTTATTAGTTCAGTTTTTTCATTAGATTCCACATATGGATGAAATAATATGGTATTTGCCTTTCTCTGATTGGCTTACTTCACTTAGCACAATGTTCTTCAGGTCTATCCATACTGTTGCTGAGTAGTACTCCATTGTATAGATGACCCATAGTTGTTTTGTTCATTCATCTACTGATGGACACGGACTGCTTCCATATCTTGATGAGTATAAACAATGCTGCAGTGAACATAGGGGTGTTTGTGTTCTTTTGAATTAGTGTTTGGATTTCCTTTGAATATATTCCCAGGAGTGGGATTGCTAGGGCAAAAGGTATATCCTTTTTTAATTTTTTGAGGTATCTTCATACTGCTTTTCATAGTGGCTGCACCAATCTGCATTCCCACCAACAGGGCAAAAATGTTCCCCTTTCTCCATATCCTCATGAGCACTCGTCTATTGATTTGTTTATGATGGCCATTCTGACAGGTGTGAGGTGATTTCTCATTGTGGTTTTAATTTGCATTTCTCTGATGACTAGTGACATTGAGCATCTTTTCATGACTATTGGTCATCTGCATATCCTCTTTGGAGAAGTGTCTATTCAGGTTCTTTGCCCATTTTTTAATTGTTTTTGTGTGTGTGGGGGGGTTGTGTATTGAGTTTTGTAAGTTCTTTATAAATTTTGGATATTAACCCCTTATCACATGTATTGGCGAGTATGTTCTCCCATTCTGTGGGTTGCTTTTGTTTTATTCTTTTTGATGTTGTCCTTTGCTGTGTAAAAACTTTTTAGCTTGCTGTCGTCATATTTGTTTATTTTTGTTTTGTTTCCCTTGCCTGGGGAGATACATCCAATAAAATATTGCTGAGTTATGTCCAAGATTTTGCTGCCTATGTTTTCTTCTACAGTGTTTATGGTTTGATGTCTAACATTTAACTCTTTAATCTGTGGTGAATTTCTTTTTGTGTGTGGTGTAAGAAGGTTGTCTAGTTTCATTTTTATGCATGTATCTGCCCAGTTTTCCTAATGCCATTTATTGAATAAACTATCTAGCCTGTTCATTGTGTGTGCTTGCTTCCTCTGTCAAATATTAATGTGGGGTTATTTCTGGGGTCTCTATTCTGTTCCATTGTCATATGTGTCTGTTTTTATACCAGTACCATGCTGTTTTAATTACTATGGCCTTATTGTATAGTTTGATATCAGATAGCGTGATTTCTCCAACTTTGTTCTTCTTTCTCAGGATTTCTATTGCTATGTGGGGCCTTCTGTGGTTCCCTAGAAAATTTTGTAATGTTTGTTCTACTTCTGTGAAATACATCATTGGAATCTTGATACGAGTTGTGTTGAATCTATTCCCAATTGATCATGCGTATGATCTTTTTGACTCATTGCTGTTCATGTGTTTTTTATCAAAAAACGCTGGTGTTTTTTAGAAAAATAAGAAAGAAACCCAAGCAACAGAAATTATAAGGACCAGAAGATTCAACACAGAATGACATCTGTACAGGAGGCCTTGGTTGGAACATGAGGAGAGAAGGCCTTAGGCAACAGGTTTCTTGGGGAAAAAAACAAAACTAATCTACCTGCTTGGATGGAAAATAGAATTGTGAGGCATATTACAGAGCTATTGGAATATTCAGAATTAATGATTGTATAAGTTAAGAGAAAAATTTAAAGTCAATAAGTCTAGAAATATTTTTAAAAACTGAATAGGAGAGAGAATATAATCATGCTATTTTACTTAGCCCAAAAAATTACATAATCATAATAATGTAAGCTCTAAATGTTGTTTTACTAAAAAGTTATGATATAAATAAAGAAGAATGTGAATTACTATTAGATTTCTAAAACTATGCTCATGAATTACTTTAATAAAAACAAAGATTAACTGACCTTAAAAGGCAGAGCACACATGCCATTCCCAGCATGTCAGATGGCAGAGGCCATGTTCATGTTCGCTAAGCCTGCAGGGACTGCTGTACATGGGGAAGAAAACAATACTGGAGAAACAAGTCTCTTGGGGTGAGCCAGTAAAGTGTAACATTCATAAGACAAAATGCATAAAAATGAGAAAAACCAAAGTGCTCAAAGAAAAGGTAACCAGCAGTTTGTACTTAGCTTAATTACTGAAATAATCACAGAGCACTTTACAAGGTAATTCAAGAAATAGTTAAGGTAATTTGAAGAGTTTACTTTCATTCTATATACTAATATATGTATATAAAAGTAGCATATTTTATATATGAATATATGCATATTTATTTGTAGTCAGTTATATATGTATATGCACATATATTTCGCATAAATTTCATGTATTTCCAAAATGTTTGCAGTGTTTGGTATTATTGTGATTGATGTTATTTTGAATGATCTTAGATTTCCCCTATGTTCTAGTACTATAATAATTTAAAAAACACAACTTTTTTCTTGTTTTATAGATTTTTTAAAATTACAATTTACTTTCAGTATTATTTTGTATAGGTGTAGCATGGTAGTTAAACAATTATATACTTTACAAAGTGTTCCCCACATTATTCCCAGTACCCATCTGGCACCATACGCAGCTACTACAATATTATCGACCACATTCCCTATGCTGTCCTTTCCATCCCCATTACCATTCTGTAACAACCACTTTGTACTTCTTAATCCCTTTGCCTCTTTCACCCAGTCCCCTGACCTCACTGTCCTAGCAACCACCAGTTCACTCTCTGCATCTATAAGTCTGTTTCCATTTTTCAATTTTGTTTATTCATTTATTGTGAGGAAAAACACAATTTTTGGCAGTTTTATAACTTTATTCAACAATCAGCAGTTAGGTCTCACTGACATTAATTGCTTGTAGATTTTTTAAAGTGGACACAGGTACATAGGTGACACATGTATAGAGCTTGTTTGTTGAATTGTCATCCTCTTTATGGTTTCTGGACAACCACACCTGATAGCAATATGGGACATTCCTGTTCCTTTGGCTCTGATGAGCCTGGTGTCAGAATGTAAATCTGGACCTCCCATCTCTTCATGGAAAATTTCTGGACCTCTTCGAGTGGCCAAGGGGCACACTTGTTGAAAGTCCCTCCAGGGCCATTGATGGTCAGATGACCCTTCTTCTTGCCATCTTACTTGTGGGAGCCATTAAGCCAGGCCCAAGTTTGAAAGAGAGCCAGGCAGAAAACAATCTTAAGTGAGTTCTTTTTGTATGCCTGTGTGTTTTCTGTTTACTTTTCCTCTTGTATTTCTCAAATTAAAACATTAAAAATTGGAAGAGACAGGAGATTGAATTAAGATGGTTAGCTGAGCACAGATGCCTAAAAATGACAGAAAAAGATCACATGTTTAACATCATAAAACCACAATATGACTGGAAGCCAAAATGAGATATTCTTGCTGGATCAAAAATAAGAAAAAATTCCTAAATAAGAGAAGGCAGGCAGGATTGGGAGAGTAGAGGAAGACGTTTTTCAAAAATTAAAAGGCTGTTGTAGAAAGAAGAAATCATTCTGGAATGTTCCAAGCCTTCAATCCCAAACTTGGAGGTGGCAGTTACAAGGAACAAGAGTGGAGCCTGGAGGCAAACCTATGGGTGACTGGTTATGGATGTCAGGTCGAACAAGCTCTTACCCCTCCGTGTCAAGTAGAGATGTCTGCCTACAGGCCAGAGCAATGAATGTGAGTTTTGGACGTATCCAGAACTAATGGGAAATCCCTTTTCCCAGATGACTAACTACTGACACACCCAACCTGACAGTAGGTAGGTCCACCACTCCCATCTGAGAATGCCAGGAAGCAGAGAAAGCATTCCCAGAAAAGCTACCAGGAGATTCCAGCTGCGGCAATGAGCTCACAGTTAAGAATGGTCAATCACCTGAGAAAAACTAATATTCTGCAGGGTCGATGTTCCCTCCCCACCCCAAGGACACAAGGGTAGTGTTCTCAGAAAAATAAGAGAAGATATTGTATGCCTGAAACTGAACGGAACCTTTTTTTTAAAAAAATAGTTATTTTATTGACAGTTGTCCCAATTTTCCCCATTTGTCCCCCCCCACCCAGAACCCCTCACTTCCTCTAGAAATCTCCCCTCCTTTGTTCATGAGTATAAGTTCTTTTTCCCAGAAAGTATGGGCAACTCTATTTCCCATACTTGTTCTTAACATTCCCCTGCCTATTCTTTAACTACCAATTTGTACTTCTTAAACTTACCATTTTTTTTACCTATACACCATGCCCTCCCCACTGGCTACCATTCCAATGATCCCCATATCTATGATTCTGTTTCTGTTATGGTTATTTGCTTAGTTTCTTTTTTAGATTCGATTGTTGATTTCTTTATCTTTAGCCTTTGTCATTTTAATTACAATGTGTCCTGGTCCTCTTTTACATCCTCTGTGGTCCTCTTTACATCTCTTGTTTAGGACTCTCTGTGCTTCCAGGACATGTCTGTCTATTTCCTTCACCAAATTAGTGAAGTTTTCTTTTATTATTTTTAAAATAAGTTTCCATTTCTTGCTCTTTTTCTTCTCCTTCTGGCACCCCTATGATGCAAATGTTGGAAAGTTTGAAGTTGCCCTAGGGGCTCCTTACACTATCCTTGATTTTTTTGGATTCTTTTTTCTTCTTTCTATACTTATTGGCTGTCTTTTTTTTTTTCTTATGTTCCAAATCTTTGATTTGATTCTTGGCCTCTTATGCTCTTCTGTTGATTCCCTGTTAATTGTTCTTTATTTCAGTTTCTGCCTGAATCTGTTTTATGCTGTTGAAGTACCCACTGATTTCCTTGAGCATCCTTATAACCAGTGTTTTGAACCCTGCATCTGACAGATTGTTTATCTCCATTTTGTTTAGTTCTTTTTTTGAACTTGTGTTCTGTTCTTTCATTTGGGCCATATTTCTTTGTCTGCTCATTTTGTCAGCCTCCCTGTGTTTGTTTCTATGTATTAGGTAGAGCTGCTTTAACTCTGTGTCTTGGTGGCCTGGCCTAATATAGTAAGTGTCCTGTATGGTCCTGTGGCACAGTCTCCCCTATCTCTCAAACTGTGTCTCAAGGTGCTCCCTCCAGGTGGGCTAAAGATGAGTCTTCCTCTTGTAGATGAGTCTTGATTGCTCTCAGCAGCTCAATGGGAGAGATTTACCCAGTCTAGGTAGGACTGGCTGTGACCCTTGGCCAGCAATCTCCTCCCTCTGTAGAGTGTTGGAGGTATTGGGTGGTGCTCTAACTTCGTCTGTAACTATCCAATGGGTTTGCAGGCTCTGGGATTTCCTGGGTGGTGCAGGCCAAGGTCAGCCTCCACCTGTGTTCTGTCTAGGGACCCTTGGCATAATCTATAAATTGATCTGCAGATGGCTGCTGCTAGTGTCAGGCCTGGGGCCACTCAGTGAGAGGTACAGGGAGCTGGGCTCAGCTGTTGCTTGTTTGAGCAGATTTAGGAAGGGCTGAAGCCTGCACGTAGCCCAGCCCTTCATGTGGAAAAGTCACTGTTACCAGGGCGGGAGAGTTGTTTGTGAGGGTCGCTTGGGTAGGCCTGTAAGTTGTATGGGGTAGACCCTTAGGCAATCATCAGGGCAGGGCTTACCAAGTGAGCCAGGTTGATGGAGATTTGGATATGGTACCACCACTCTGTGGTTCTGTGTGGGGGAGTTCTTAGCAAAGGTACAAGGACCACTGTCTAAAGTTCTGCCTGGGGAGAAGCTGGCCCCCAGCTTATGCCCTGATGCCAGACACTTCAGTCCCCCCCCCCCCCATATGCCACTGGTGTCCTTCAAGCAGCTGTCTCAGGTGCCGGAGCACAGAGATAGTGAGTCTCAGTAAGTCCATGTGTGGTGCGAGGCCCTTTAAGAGAAGGGGCAGAGAATCTCTCACTTTCTTCTGCTGACCCAAACCCCACTAGTTTCTACAGCCAGGAGTTATGGGAACTCATCTTCCTGGCACTGTAATCCTGGGCTGGGTGGTCTGGTGTGGAGCTGGGTTCCCTCGCTCCCGAGGTATCCCTCTGTTTTATATCAACCACGTGTGGTTTGGGGACCAGCTGCCTCCGCATCTCCGTATTTCCACCCCTGCCTCCCTTCTACTCATCCCGAAGAATGTGGTTTCTTTAATTCCTTAGTTGTCAAACTTCCATACAGCTCAATTTTCTGATGGTTCTAAGTGATGGTTGTTCCATATTTTAGTTGTAATTTTGCTGTGGTTGTTTGAGGACGTGAGCCACATTTACCTATGCCTTCATCTTGACTGGAAATCCTCCAATCAAAAAATCAGGACCTTTTTTTAAAGGAAACTATCAGAGACTTGGAAATTAAATTGATGATGATCAAAACAAGAATCTACAGGGTCTGGTCTGGATTTCCCTTTCTAAAACATTTCTAACCATTTCTTGTGTTGGAAACTCACTATCTTTTCAAGAAGTCTATCTCGTTGTTTAAGAAGCTCAACTTTAAAAGTTCTCTCATAGAGCAGGCTGACAGCTCTGGGGGTAAGCGGGTAGCGGATGGAATAGAGCAAAAGAAAGAACGTATGACCATGGACAACAGTGTGGTGCTTGTGGGGGGAAGGGGGTTAGGGGAGATAGAAGAGGGTATAGGGTTGTGGGGTCAATACATGGCTCTCCCACCACCCACGCTGAGGGGTTGGCTGGGGATCTCTGGCCAGAAGGAATGTGTATTGTTTGGGAAGTGGATGGTAACTTCTTCCTTATCACCTTTTGGGAGTGGCTTCCTGTCCTGTGACTGCTTCTTGACCTATTCTTTACACTGAGGTAACGTAGTTTCAGTCACGTAGGACACATGCCTCCTCCGTCTAGGACCCTTTAAAACAAGTCTCAGACACATGGGGTTGCAGTCCTGTCATGTGAGTAATAAAGGCAGTGTCTGCTCCATCCATTCCTCCTTGTGGATTTTTCAGCTTATCAGAATGGACGATCGAGATCCCCTGGCTTGACCTCCTGCATTGCAAGATGGGATAAATTGTAATGGAAAAAATACAATAAAAGATGGTGGCCATTAAAATAATAATAATAAATTAAAAGTTCTCTCATATTGATTTTGTCTCCTTGCTCTTAAACCCATGGCCCTGGATCTCCCTGTGGAACTTCCTCCTCTGTAGGAAGCCTTTCAAATATTTACAAACTCTTATTAAATCTCTTTCTTTAGTCTTTTTGTCTTCAAGCTAAATAGTCAACTCATTCCATTGTTTCTCACTTGACAGCTTCCAGAGTCTTTATTTTTCTGCCTGCCTGTCCCCTGAGCCTTTTCTAGATTATTCCCAGCACCTATGATAGAAACTACTTACGACAGGCCTGGAATTGCTCATGATGTTTCAGATGTGGCCTATTTTCCCACAATGGTATTATTACTTCCTCTGGTTACTCAACTACTATTAATAACATCTAAGCTGACACGATTGTGGTGCTTTCCTTAAGGAACTCCAGGAAATGAGTAAGTAGGTGTGTTTCTCTAATTTTTATTATTAGTTTTATTTATCTAGTAAATATTTATTAGCCATAAGCCGTGCTCCAGAGACTGTGCTAGGGGCTGCTCTGCCTTCAAAGATGAATGCGGCATAGTAGCTGCCCTCAGGAAGTTCACAGTTAGTAGGAAACTCGTTATGTATAAGCAACCTCCAGTGTAGAAAATGGTGTGGGTGGTAGAACAGTACAGAGGTAGAGCTATGGAAACCAAAGGAGATACGTAATCTACAATCAGGAATTCTTCCTGATAAACAGTATTTCAGGAATCTGGGGCAGAGTTCCCACTGCTCAAGTGCATTGACTTAAATACTGTTTGCCCAGCCATCTCTCCCTATTCCTCCTCAGTTTCAGTGCTCACTTTTTGTCCCTATTTTTTCTTATCATTCCCTCCTGGGCTTGAAAATGGCATGAGGCCTACCTTTAAAATATTTTTTTCAATTTTATTTGTTTTCTTTTCAATTTTAAAAATAAATTTGAAATGTAACATTGTATTAAAAAGAGAGAGAGAGAGAGAATCAGCCCATCCAGCCCTGACTATTGTGGCTCAGTTTTCTGGGCATCATTCCACAAAGCAAAAGATTGTGGGTTCGATTCCCAGTGAGGGCACATGCCTGGGTCCCCAGTCAGGGTGCTTATTAGAGACAACTGGCCAATGTTTCTCTCTCTCTTTCTCCCTCCCTTCCCCTCTCTCTAAAATTAAATACATAAAATCTTTAAGAAAAAAAAGAACCAGTCCATCCTACTATCCTACTTCTGTGTAATTGACCCAAAATATTGAGAGCAGGAACTGGAATAGATAACTTGTACATCCATGTTCGTTGAAGCATTATGTACAATAGCCAGAAGGTGAAAGCAATCCAACTGCCCATTGATGAATGATTGAATAAACAAAATGTGGTCCATACATACAATGGAATATTTTTCAGCCTTAAAAATGAAGGAAATCTTGACATATGCTACAACATGAGTGAACCTTGAAGACATTGAAGACTTTCCTATATGAAATAAGCAAGTTATGTAAGGACAAATACTGCTTAATTCCACTTATATGAAGTACGTAGACTAGTTTACTCTATTGAACCAGAAAGTAGAATGTGGGTTCCAGGTGATAGAGAAAAGGGAGAATGGGCCTACAGTGTTCTACGGGTGCAGAGTTTCAGAGTTGTAAGATGAAAAGAGTTCTGGGGATGGATGGTGGCGACGGTTGTACAACAATGTGAACATACTTGATGTTACTGAACTATACACTTAAAAATGCTTAAAATGGTAAGTTTTGTGCTGTGTATATTTTACCATAATAATAATAATAATAATAATAATAATAATAAAAGAATCAGTCTGTCCTTAGCCCTTAGATATTGCATAAAAATTATTCACCTCTTTTCCTGGCTCTGATTCACAACCTTGCACTTCCTTCTAAGTATTGTGTTGATGTATAGATACTCCTGACATTGGGCTGTTTCATGGCTGCTGTGGTTATGAGAAAATGTTAGCCAAGGAAAAACTATGTACCCACAGGAGGTACTTGTCTTCAGGGTCAACAGCCAACAAATTTATGCTAGAATCTTCTGGGGAAAGACTCACTGCCACTTAAAGACTCATCTGCCCATAAACCTGAACGAGCAGGTCCATGAATTAACCACAAGCTTGTTTGGCTCTAGTCTAGATTGTGCCTAAAGTGAAGGGTCCCCATTCCCATCCTTGCCAATCTGACATTCTTCAGAAAACTCATTTTGCAGAAGGCTCTCTGCCAGCGTTTCTTGCTCCATTCCCTGAAGAGGATGTCACGGCCAGCAGCCGCAGCATCTGCTGTTGGAGTTTTCAAGTCAGTGAACAAACCAACAGACTTAAAGAAACTGAAGTGACTGTGTCATAAAGATCACTCTATTAATTTATTTTGACAAGGGTTGTTTCATTTCAATTATTTATGATGTTTTATTGTCCACTAGAGACTGCCCACAACTCATTCAATAGGAGGCAATTAGCAGAGTAACCTGAGACCTTGCTTACCTCTAAACTGTCAAATCCTTCTAACAAGAAACAGCCAGTCTTTTTAAGAAAGAAGAGTTATTCATTTATTCAACAAATATTTATCAATATTGATATAGTTATAAGGTATGTGGCAATAATAGGGTTATGATAATAAATGGGTCTGTGATTGGTTTAAATGAAAATTCACTGGTTGTAGGTCATAGATACTGTTTTTACGTGGAGGCTGCTTTACTGCATTCTTACAGACACCAAAGCAATTGTATCTCCTAGGTATACAGGGGGGTCACTGGTGGCCTTTTATGGGTTGAAGTGTGCTCTCCTCCCACTTCATATGTCGAAGTCCTAACCCTCAGTACCTCAGAATATATTTAAAGATAGGGTCTTTAAAGAAACAGTTAAGGTCAAATGAGGTTATTAGTGTGTGTCCTGATCCAATAAGGCTGGTGCTCTTAAAAGTGGACATTAGGACAGAGACACACACAGGGAAAAGACCATATGAAGACACAGAGAGAAAAAAGCCATTTATAAGCCAAAGAGAAAGACCTCAGGAGACACTAACCCTGCTGACACTTTAATCATAGACTTTTAGCCTCCAGAATTTCGAGAAAGTAAATTTCTGCTGTTAAGCCTTCTAATCTGTGGTACGTTGTTATGGCAGCCCCAGAAATAATATACTCCATCAGTGCCCATTCCATTTCACTACTAAATAATCCCATTCTGTTCGGTAATATCATATCCAGGACACTAGAACTAAACTATTTAGAGTCATGAAGGAGCTGAAGAAACACAGAGCTAATAAATCTTCCTAGCAACTCAGTGTGCATAGGAAGAAAATATGGTGGGAGGGGGTGGGGATGTACCATGCCACAGCTCAGCAAGCTGTTGATCTATTAAGAAAGCATATTTGTTATTACTCGCATTTCCTCCCAGAGTAGGACTCCTCCAGTGCAGGAGGGCTTCCAGGAGTTGGCATTGCTGCATTAATAGCTCAACACTCAGGCATCTATTTACCACTGTCACAAGCGGCTCAGTCAAACTGGGCAGTCTCTAAATAAGGACCCTGCTTTGATTATAATTTATATGAACGTGAAAGCCCGCAACTTTTAATCCCCAAGAAGGATGCCATTTCCAGCAGTCAGAGAATGTAGGTGGTTAGCTCCTTTGGTTTGCATTCCTAAATGTCTGCCTGGTGCTTCTCCCTCCACCACCACCTCCAGCACACCCCACTGGAGCCATATGGCCACATGCCTACTCAGCCGTCCATGCCAAGATTCACTTTTGCTTTCTCAGGGAACATTACAGCATCCTGGTTGAGTCAACTCTTTGATTCCAGCTCATTCCTAGTGCTATGGACTCTAAAATTTGTTTCCCAAATTTTCTTGCTGGGATTTTAAACTGTTTTCCCAGCTTTTCCCCTAATTTCCTGAGCTCTGTGCCCAGGATGCTTCTTAATCTGTTACAATCTGTTGCTCTCCATTCCAGCTTTGTCCTTGACTGCTTTCCTGACCCTTGCATAGTCCTATCCAGTTTTTATCTGCTCACCTGGATGGGGCCAATGGATATTCGCAGTTGAGGGTTATGGTCCTGATCTTGATTTTCTGATCTAAAACTGACACTACCTTTCCAGACCTAGGAAGAGCTCCTGGGCCAAACAAATTCTTTGTGCTTGTCACCTTTATAACTGCTCTGTGTCTGGCCAACATCTAAATACTTCCCCCTTCCTCTCATTTTGTAGAAAGAATCTTCGTGCCCAATATAATGGCAAAAATGACTTCAATATTTATTGAAAGTCAGACAAAGTTTCCTCCCTACTGCTCTCTTCCGACAGTGTTAGTGATAGCAAACCTGCCTAGCAAACCTGAGAACCCAGCCTGCTTTCCAGTGGAATATATGTTAGATCATCAGAAAAAAATTATTCACAAGATGTAAGCTAAGAGAATAATGCTGTTCCCAGCTCTTATTAGAATCACCCCTTTCTGTTTTAGGGGGTTGTCTCTACTGGGTGAGCCTAACCACCTTTTGTGAAATCAATGCTCATCTAAACCCTTCACCATTCAGTCTAAGGACTGGATGACAAGTTTGTTTCTCTCATTTTGCTCCCCATTTGCCTCTTCCTTGTCTAGTTAGCAGCATTCATGCTGTCCCCTAGAAATCTGGGTGCCTGCTTTGCTCTTCCATTTCTCCCTACTTTCTTATCACACCCTTTCTCCTTGTTCAAAACAAGAGGATTGTGTATGTGAAGCTGTTTATGCCCAAGGCTGCTCAGGGTCTGTTGGTAATAAGGTGGATTCTTTGCCCTACAGAACATTAATCGCCACTCTGATAAGTGGAGAAAGAAAAAATGCCTCAGGCACAATGCCAGGCACATTTTAAAATAGAATCAATCCTTCAAGCTCATCTCCAGAAGCATCAGATTTGTAAAGAAAGCAACCCTTTTCTCTCCCCCAAATTTTTACTTTGGTTTCATCCTCTTCTCTTAAGCCATTGTAGGATAGTTCCTTACTACTTGAACAAGGCATCTCAAGCTAAAATAAACAAACAAAACAGACCTCAGAATGATGATCTCTGCTATAGTCAAGTTCAGGATTAGCTGGAAAAACACTGCCTTTCTGGTCTCCTCCCCTATCCCGAAACGCCATTTTCCCAAGACATTCTCGTAATCCATTGTCATTCACCAATCAGAGAGCCCAGTGGGGTGATATTTAATTCATGTCTGTCAATCACCACACAAAGAAAAGGCCTTCAGCTGGCCACCGAGAGAATCTTCAGCTCACAGAACAAAGAGTCGGCAGGGATCGGTGGTCCCAGCCGCTCACTGTGCTCAGGGGCGGCGTCCTCACCGCTGCCTCCGGCGGGTGCGTGGTTTCAGAATAATTGAGGTGCTGAGAAAGGCCGGGCAGATTAAAGAGATTAAATCGGCAGTGCATCCCTGTAACACAGTCAAGAGAGCAGAGAATACGATTGGGACTTTCGTGTTTCAGCTCCTCAATCGCAGATCAGCGTGTCCTTGGCCTTAGACCTCTGCATCAAATCCAAAGATTTGAATTTTAGAGTAACTGCTGTGGCCTAACCCTGTCGACTGGGGTTGTATTTGCCTCGTAACTTTTAAACTGACGTATCAGCAAAACAAAGTGGTTGAGATATGAATCTCGTGTGTGAGAATGAAAAAAGCTTCACTTCCATGCCCTGCATTTATCTTTAGAAGTTGGGGGGGATATGAATAATAAATAAATGAAATGAAACACTTCCGTGGCAATTGTCGGTAACACAAACACAGGATTCGAAGGCAGCAGCTGGACAACAAAGGAACAGTGCCTCACGTTCAAGATTAGCTCACCAAGGATTCCCCCCCCCCAAAAAAAAACAGTCACTGGGAAAAGTACAGCGCGTTTTCCCAGTCTCTCCTGTGCTAAGAATGGAATGAAAATGATTTCATATGTTGCACTAAGTGTGGGGACTTAAACAAATGTTAATAGATCATGCAAAACCCAATTTCGAGTTCCTTTTTACTGCAAGAAACTTTTACATATATTTCACACCTTTCTCTTTCAAAATATTTCACATTGGTTCACTCGATTTTCATAAAGGTAGGGAATGCTTTAGGGTCCCTTTCTAGTCCCCTTTTGCAAATGGAAAAACAAGTGGGGGGGTGGTTTAGAAATGAATGAGGGGTGGGGGTGGGGAACAAAAACGAAAGCAAGTGGATTTGCAGATAGGAAGCTCTGGTTTTGAATCTCAGTTCTTTCCATCTCTAGTGCTCTGACTTTGGCAAAATCCCTAACCTCTTTGATCTTCATTTTCATCTCCTGTTAAGTAGAAATACCTTTCTCATAGTATTTCTACAATTAAGCCAGATAACACAAGAGTTTCTGGTACACAGTAGGCTCTTAGAAATTGTAGTTTCTTTCTTAAGCCAAGTACAGTTGACAACAGGGTTGGAACCTCTGCCTGTAAGGGGGGCGCCTTTTTCACTCACTTTACTCGGGCAGCTGATTGGTGCTGCTTGCTGCCTTTGCTCAATAGGCTGGGTGCTGGTCAGTTCCCTCTCTGAACAGCAGCCATCCCTTCCAGAAGTTTCCCTCTCTTCTTCCGTAGTATGTGCTGTCGCTCTCATGGAAACAGGATGGGAGGAAACATTAGTCCTGTGAGAAATTTCAGAAAACATTAGTCTTGTGAGACCCTGGGGCTTCGCGTTCTGCAACATGTTCTTATCATCTTAGGATATAATTACTATTTCAGAAGTAGAAAGTCTTTAGGAACTTTGCTTTTCAAGAGTACCTGCCTTACAAAGGAGGGAGCAAAAACAATAATGTTATTTTTTTTTTCATGTAAATGCTAGTCTGTATAACCAGCCTTTCCTCCCAGCTTGGACTTTGAACCTGAAGACGTATTTAGTTTTTCCAAAATCTCCGTTCTCTGAGAAGTAAAATGAGGTGCTTGAATGAGAATGTTTCCTTGTACATGTTTATTCTTTATGTAGCCTCCATTTTTTTATTTAATTATTTTTCAAGTAGCCTCCATTTTTAATTACTTTAAAATAAGGGCAATAATACCTCATATGTAAGTCAATATGAGATAATAATGTGGGAGGGATGAATCTCAATCCACAAATTCTGATGTAAAAGAAATATCACACATACATATAATTTTTAAAAAATTATATGTTTTCTGAGCCCTGTCGCTCTGGGTTACCAGAAATTTAACTTCAGATCGTCTTAAAGCTTTCTCATCCACATCCCCAGACAGAGTTGCAAGGCCTCATGCAGCACCAGGAAGTGGTTGAGGGTGAGGAAAGGATGCTTGTCTGCATGTCAGATGTCTATTGCCTTGGCCCACATGGGCATTTCACTCATTCTCCTGCCATGCTTGGCATAAGAGAATCTTTAATTAGGCTGAGAAGTCCAGCGCCTTTGGTCTCTTTCCCCCTCTGAAGTCTTGTCCCCTCCACAGGTTCCTGCCAGTAAGCAACACTTAGTCCCTGTGGCTCCGAGACCCTTATCTTCTCATCACTGCCGTACATTTTCTCCTGTTACGCATGGCAGGACGGTCTTCACTGCCTGGCCTCCGCCTGTTTCCCCAACACATCTCCTGTCATCTCTTTACATGTATCCTCTGTGCCAGCCGGGCCAAGGAACTACCTGCATCTCACCAGGGCTGCGTGCTCTCTCATGTTTTATTGCTTTGCCTGAGCTGTCCCTCCTACCTGGAACATCTTCCCATGCACAACTTCTAACCTGATTTAGCTGTTAGTCATTCTCAAGCTTAAGCTCACCTGTCATTTCACTGAAGGAGACTTCTTTTCTGTTGCCTACAGACACCCCTCCCTCTGCTACCTGAGTGGCACTAGGTCCATTTTATTGTACTGCCCTCTACTTACTGAAAGGCAACCTGAGTTTTATCTCTGTATCTCCAGGCCCTGCCAGAAACATAAGGGCCCAGTGTAGATTAGTCAAGTCAATTTTCTTCTTAACACCAGCCCTATCCTTAAGCTTTTCTAGTCCTCTCTCTTCTAAGAACTCGTGCTCTTTACACATGAATCCATGGCAGCACTACCCAGTTTGGGTATTAATATGACCACTAGGCACCCACAGATTTTAATGAATTAGCATGTTCCCTCTCCCAGCCTCCTAATTACAGAGCCAGGAAGGGATCTCAGTGATCAGCAGTCTAACCTCCTTTTTATTGCAGGACCATCCTTAGGGGTGGTCACTCAGTCTGTGCTGAAATAATCCCTAAGGCTTTTCCATTAAGCAGATATAATGGAAGCATCATGCAGATACTAGCATGCCAGGTGAACATTACCAAGACAACATTCTGGCATATAGGAGCTGACTCACTCTGTCCATGAGGATGAGGCAGTCTAGAACAGACAAATGCTGAGAAAAAGGAAGTATTCTGTTTTTGACAGAGTTAATTTTTTTTTCCAAATTACAGTCCAGGTAAAAAAGATGCTTGACTGCCTTAATCTTGTGCGCTGTGTCCTGTGGGCTGGTTTTGGTTTGAATTCTGCAGGTAAAATGATTGCCTTCTGCTCAATCTGCGAGGAGTCTTTGTTATCTCCACAGTGAGTTCTGGACTCTTTAACGGCTTTTGAAGAAGGAAAAAAAGGCAAGGACAGTGGTTCTTTGTGTCTTTCAAAGGCAGCACTGTCTCCTTGGGCTGGCATGGCCCAGGGACAATGCGCTGCTCTTCCCGCGAGATTGTTTTATTGCCCTGACACACGGACTGGCCGGTGCCAGCCTTCGTGTAGCAGAGGAATGCTGGGGGCCTCCAGTGATGTGAGGACAGCTTACAAGGCAGCAAGTGGACTTCTGATGATGACTCTCAGTAATTCATCTTCTCCTCTTATGTCCCAGGCAAGCAAGTTTGGTGGAGCACTTCCTGTTACTCAACTGATTCACCCCACTATTGACTGCTGCCTCAGTTAACAGTGTGGTCTGAAGCTCAGAGGTGGAGTTTCTAAGGACCTCTATCACATTTTATTAATTGAGATTCATTTTTAAGAGTTTAAAGTCCACAGATAGTTAATCCTTATAAGTACTTATCTGTTAATGCAACCTGAACTACTAGAGTGATTCTATACCACTCACGCATGTTTAATAGGCATTTGTTAAGGACCAGCTCTGTGCCACGCACTGCGGCAGTGAGGCAGTGAGAAGGAACAGTTTTCAGGGAGTTCATAGATGAGTGACCGTTCACTGGGATAAGTTACAAAGGGGCACTGGGAGCCATGAGAGCCCAGAAGAAGGCTCATGGAACACAGCCAGTGGGAGTCATGGAGGCTTCTCAGTGAATGTGGAGACTGAGTTGTCATGGTGAACAAACAGAAGACAGCCAGGGTCTGACAGGGAGGAAGGGTACACTGCCTTGTGCAGGTAGTGAGAAAGCAGGGTACATCGGGGGACTGAACTGAGCTCAGAAAGGCTGGAGTGTGAGGTATATATTGGGGGAATGGCAGGAGATATTAATGAAAATATATAGAGATTTTAAAGACAAGACTTGGCCTGGCTGGTGTAGCTCAATGAATTGAGCATGGGCCTGTGAAGCAAAAGGTCACCCATTTGATTCCCTGTCAGGGAACATTCCTGGGTTGCAGGCCAGGTCCCCAGTAGGGGACACATGAGAGGCAACCACACATTGATGTTTCTCTCCCACTCTTTCTCCTTCTCTTCCCCTTTCTCTAAAAATAAATAAATGAAAAAACAATAAAGCTTTAAAAAATAAAGATGAACTATTAGATCTGTCTCTCATGTCAAAAAAAAAAAAGACAAGACTTGGGAGCCTGTTGGATTTTATATTTTATTCTAAAGGTAATTGGGTGCTTTGGGAAGACTTTTGCTGGATGGTGTTATAGTCAGGTACAGTGTGCAAACCATGAGTCTGGCCTGTGAAGCAGTTCCATACGGGAGGCAGCACAACACCAGCCCAAGGAAACAGTGCTGCCACGAGAGACATAAATGCAGGTTTCAGAAAGCTGGGAGTTGACCTATATCTCCCCTAGACTGTATGTTGGGGGCAGACAGAATTGCTTTACCTCTGTAACCTGGCTTATAAACAGTGGTATGTGCTCAACAATTGATTGAAGGAAGGAGCAAATGAATGGGTGTACCTTCTGGGAAAAGAAGAAGCAAGAATAATCTTTCCTTTATGGGATTTCATTTCACTCTCTCATACTCTAAGACCCCCAGTCCTTTAGTCTCATGTTCTCAGGCTCTACATGCTTAGACCTTCAAATGGCCTTCATGTGATGTGATTCTCCCCAACTGTGCTTATTAAATTTATTTCCATTTTTCATTGCCCCTTTGATTAAACTGTGGTCCTGAGAACTAAACACAAAGCTTCAGGTTAACTCTGGTATCAGAGAAGGCTCCCAGGAGTCTTCATCTGATTGTTCTTCAACTCAGGTTCTTCTGGTTATTTCAGCAATCACTTAACACTGATCACTGGAGTTGTAGTTATAGGAATATTTCCTATGTGTTTGGCTTCTAAGCCATATCTCTTTCCAAAAGAATAAAAGAAATTATTAAAATATTTTTCCTACTTGATATATACGGTTTACACATTTCCAAGTCAAGTGTACGGTTATATATTTAGCTCTTTAACACCTTAACTTGCTTTCTTGGGCCCACCGTTGCAGCCTACTGAGGCTGTATTAGCTACATCTTCCAATCTGGTATCATCTGCAAGCATGATCAGTGTTCAATCAATGTCCTAATTCCAATGACCAAAGAAACATGTTCGACAGACTAGATCCTGATGGCATCCCAACTAGAAACTTCCCCCAGGTTAATGTTTTTCAAGCTGTGGTGATAATCCTTAGTGGGTGATGGAAGAACTTAGTGGGTTGAAATCAGTGTTTTTAAAAACTAACATGGACTAGAATAGAATAGAACACATCGGAGTTTATTGCATGCAGGAAAGGCAAATGATATGTTGTGAAACTTTTGTCTCCGTCAGACACACATATTCTATTCTATTAAGATATGTAACACAGTCATGGACAGGTAGAAATAATATTGTCACATGAATCACATAATTAAATTGGAGAATGAATATTGTCTCTTCTTTAAGAACATATTAAATAGATTAACATAGAAATGAACTGAAAACCCCATTATCATCCTTATAATTCTTGACTTTTTAAAATGAAGACTCCCATTGTTTGAAAATTAGACAATTTCCTTTCCCTGAGATGTGTTCTTAAAGCTGCAGCGTAGGGTATTTCAGGCTTTCTGAAGTGATTCAGGACCACTGCGGGGCCTCTGAGCCTCCAAACCCAGGTCAGTAGCTCCCCCCCACTTTTCTGTTTTCCAGTGCCATGTTGTCATAAGATTTTACTTCAGAGGCCCGATGGGGATAGAAGTTTCCTCGGGATTAAAAATTAAAATAAAAGGTTAAAGTCTACTGACAAAGATAATACTTCCTAATAAAACTAATTAGAAAATTTCTTTGACTTACCAAGTAAGCGTACAGAGAATACATTGGTAGACCAGGGAAGTGTTGCCTGATGTTTATGTTTGGACCATTTCTCAGGACTACCTGTAGCCTTCTGTTCAACCTAAATGATACATTTTCTAGATTCTAATGTCAATGTATTGATTAGCTATAAATGTAGAAGTTATTCTTTTAAAGTGAACAAACACATTCCAGTTGTTGGTATTAATAGTTTCCATGGACTCTACATGTAATCGTCCTTGATCTACCACTAATTTTTCTTACATGTCAAATGTGTAAAAAATGATGCTATAGTCACCAAAGTTGTTCACAAATACACATTCTGATTTACCTTTTCCTGGGCAGACATAGAGTAGAATTGCACTTCACACTATTGAACTTAGTTATGGCCATGTGACTTGTTTTGATCAATGAAATGAAACTGAAAGTGCTGCTTGTCATTCTGTGTGGAGGCATTTATCTGACAGGGCCAGGTACTATGGTGCTGCCTCCCCTTCCCACACTGATAGGGAAATACTGGCGACAAGGGTGAGCAAAGCCTTCTTGCAGATACCCATGCCAGGCATATAGCATGTAAAAAATAAGCCTTTATTGTCTTGAATACCTGAGATTTGGGATTTATTTGTAACTGAAACATTAACTAGCCCATCTTAATATGTGGTTTACCACACATGGATTTTCCTGTACTTTAACCCATATTTATTTTTTTGTTTTAATTTGTGTCTTTGCTTCTGTAGTGATAAGTCTTGGTAATTTTTCTTATGTCTCCATACTATTTACTGAGCTGTAATAATCCTCTCTTTTGAATTTTCAGTGTTTTTTTTTCTGTGAAAGAGTCACATTACAAGAATCTTTCTTGAATGAGTATCAATAATGGGGCAGTTGGAAGGCATACTTTTTTCATTATATTTGGCAAGAAAAAATATACTTCTTTTTAGAGTATCTCCACCCTGCAGCTGCAGCTCATTACTGTCTACCTAAATGCACTAACCTAGCCAGCAAGCAAATGTTTCCCATTACAAATGACATTTATCAGCTGGTCTAAGGAATAGGTCTCCTTCAAAATTGATCCAGCTTGGGAGTAACAGTTATGACTCACTACTGGATCTCTCAGTGCTTTCCAAGTGAAAAAATGCAATGGATGATATGATTAACATTGACCTATTGCATCTTTTGTATGTATACATCAACCATAACATTTATTTTTCCAATAAGACACTTTTTTGGCTACCAGTATTAGAATGTCTTCCTGAATATGTCTGGTGGCCTTCCATTTGGATTAGTGCCTTATATTTTGAAGATTTTTTTAAGGTTCAAGTTTTTTTTTATTAATAAAACATTTTATTTATTTATCTTTAGAAGGGAAAGGAAAGGAGAGAAGGAGAGAAATATCAATGTATGGTTGCCTCTCGTGTGTCCCCTGCTGGGAACTGGCCTTCAACCCAGGCATGTGCCCTGACTGGGAATCAAACTGCAATCCTTTAGTTTGCAGGCCCATGCTCAATCCACTGAGCTACACCAGCCAGGGCGGAAGCTTTTGTCATAAAACATTTGTTATTATATTTTATTTTGCATTGTTGCTGAAAACTGAATTATAAAATGTTTGAATTAATATAATTCAGACTTTAAACCTGATTAAAATATAGGAAGACCCCAACTTGCATGTGGATGGTGTTGTTTAGGAGCTGGGTTAACATTTCTCAGAAATAAGTTTGAAATCCATGATTAGGTCCAACCTTAGCCACCCAAAGCCAATTTAACCCAAATGTATGTATGTATACAGTGTGTGTAGATCATCTTAGAAATCTAAGCACCATATAATAATGTTTGTGGTAATCAATTCTTTGGCATCAAAAAGGCACATATTTATACAGAGAAAATGCTTTCATATGAGAAGGGAAGAAATTTTGTTTTTCCTTCTTAAGGTCACAGAAACTATGGTCTGCTGATATGTGTTTTCTTTTAAAAAAAAGTATGGAAGTATAGGAATCTCTTCTCCCTCTTCAGGTAGTTAAGGTGAGCCCCTAGAACTTGAACTTCCAGAGAGGGCTGGTAAGACCAAGAGTTCTTTTTAAATAGATATTTTTTCAAAATACTCACACTTAATATCATACATTAGCATAAAAGGTATAGATTCATGTTGAAGCAACATAATGCAAAATTAATGCAAATGGTGCCTCACCTTCTCATTCTGATTTTCCACCCAGAAAGTATCAACCACGATCTAATATGAGTAGTAATCTAATAATATTTTAAATAAAGTAGTGTGGCTGCAAAATTTATACTTTACCATTCCATCTCTACCATGTCATGGAGACCAGGATTTGAATGATTTTGAAACTCTTACATTTGGAGATGTGGAACAAATAGCATGTGTTTATTTAGTGATAAATGGTAGGTGGACTGTATCCTGCCACCTTGACCTAGAGATGAGCTAACTCAGTGCTGAATCAGCAGGGATTTTGTTTTTAGGGGTTGTTCACTGTGTTTTGAAAGCAGTAAAGTGGCAGTTCATGAAAAAGAGAGCAAAATCTGTGACCCGACAAGGAATTTATATGATTCTGCTTTTAACCATAAAAATACAGTATTATAAGCTCAAGAAAAAGATCGTTCCCCTGCTAAGAAAAAAACAAAAGGAAACAATGTTTGAATTGTTGACATCTCTTAAACAGCTATGCTCCAGACATTTAGTAACAATGAATGCAAATGTTTCCATCACTTCTTGAAGAGTAAAACTAGAGTCAAACCATGAGGTAAAATGGTCTTGAAAAGATTATCCTTTTGTAAAACTGCCTAAACAGCAAGTGGGATTTTCTATATGCTGCCAGTATTTAACTTGTTTGCTAAATTGAATAGAGAATGCCAGGCAGTTTGAAAAATTTAGGAAAAGGTGAAGCAAAATGAAATATAGTACAGGAGATTAAACAGGGCCCTGAATTTTGAGCCAGTTGATGCTGGTTTTAATTTTTCTTCTATACTAAATTTCTGGTCATTTTGATGACCAAGACTTAGTTTAACCCTCTGCAACTGTATCTTATTAAATTACTTGCTCTCTAAGTATCATTCAACTTCAGCATGTCCATATCTCAGTGATTTTTCACTGCTCTACTCAGTCAGATACAAGCATTGCCAGATACTAAGGGGTGGAAACATTTAGTCCTTTGTGTCACTCTTCAACAATGGTAGTAGCAACAGGCATGTCTGCCATTCATTGAAAATTTACTGTAGGCAAGATTCTATGCTGAGTCCTTTACATGCATTATCTCACTTAATCCTCGAAATATCACGGGAGATTCTTATGTAATTTGCCCAAGTCCACCCACTATAAAATGACTAATGTGGAAAGAAGTAGTGAATATTGATCTGTTTATCATCTGCTCATAAACTAACTGCCATAGCAGCTTTACTCAAAACATAAACCTAATATGTCCATTTTTACTGGAAATCACATGTCTTATGTGTATTGGAAACAGACTTTGGTTTAGGTAACATTTGGACCCACTCATGTCTGTTACGTGCACTGAGTACATTCATAAAATTATATAGTATCAGAACTTTTAGGGATCTTAAAGACCATCCAGTGATGTGTTGTCCAATATAGTAGTCATGAGCCATATGTGACTGTTTAAATTTAAATTTAATTAATTAGATTAAAAACTTATTTCCTCAGTCACCAGGCATATCTCAGTGGACGCATGTGGCTACCATATTTGGCAGTGCATTTTTAGAACATGTTCATCATTATAGAAATTTCTATTGGACACTGTGGCTCTAGTGACTATGTTCTTATTCAATCCCTTTGTAGCAATTAGAATGCTTTTGGTTCCAAATAGGGGAAAACCTGGCCAAGACTGACTTAACCAAAAAGTAAAAGAGTGGGACATTTATTGGCTCATATTACTGGATAATCCAGGCCCTGACCAGAAGTTCTTAAGGCCATATGGGCCCCTACTCCGGTTATCTGTTTATCTCTCATGTCTCCCCTCCTCTCACTTCTTTCTCACCACTCAGTGCTTTGTCTTCAGGCCAGCTCTACTCATGGTGATAATGGCTCTACTAGTTCTAGACCTTCTCACCCAATCCAGAGGAAAAATTATCCTTTGAGGTAGTTTAGAAAAGTAAGGCAACTAACTTCTCAGAAACCTCATCATACATCTAGTTATGTCTCACTGACTCAAATCTGATGATGTTTATCTCTGAGGAATCATTATAGACAGAACATAGGATGTCCTGTATGGTTTAAATCATTCAAGCCTATGCCCAGGTCAGTCCCACTGTAATTACTGCAATTTCATGACTAGTATACTATGGATTAACAAAGAGATCCCCTTTCCCCCAAAATACCTCAGAGTACTTTAAGCAAACAACAGAAGATATTTTGGTGGATACCCCCCTAAATTTCCACTACACCCTTCATTTTTACCATTTCTCCAAAATGGTGTATAGGGATGTGTTTAAATGCCATACTGAAGGTCATAGAACTCAGGCATTAGTGTAGCCTGGATTAGGTTTCCCAGGCGGCACACTTTCCACTGTACCTTAATGGCTCCCCATCCTGATATATGTATAGAAGATACACAGCTTTGAGTAAGCATCATAGATGGTATAAAATTATTAGGTGCACCACAGTAAAGGAAATTCAACTTTAAAAGCTTTGTTTAGACCTAAAGGAGGTGGATTCAGTGAACGCATGACCTATGGACTCTATAAACTTGGGTCATTCAATTAACCTCCACTAGTTAAGCTTTTACACCGCACTTCTCATGAATTTTCTGTAAGCAAGCCAGTACTGTAGCCATCACACACTAGAGGTCTCTGAGTCTAAATTAATATTTTCCTAAGGTCTTTGACACTTTAGACCACAGAGTGTTATTTAGGAAAAGAATATTGTTATCCAGTTTCACTAAAAGTGAAAGGAAATAGTGCCAATACTCATCAATTACATTTCTTTCCAATATTTTCTCTCAGTTTTTAATAAATATGAAATCCCAGCCTTGTTATTTTAAATTTCTAAAGGTTATATAAATGTAGAAAAAAAGGAATAACCTTTTTTTCCCACCCTTCTCTTTCCCCAAATATAAATATACAAAAGAAGAATCCACACAAGTCTGTTTACAATTTAGAGCAAAAATAATAAATTGAAAAAGTCATGGTGAGAGTCCAGAATGTCCAAGCCAGTTTTAAGGCAGCTGGCCTTTGAGTTGCTAAGTGTGTTTATTTTTTCCATTCTCTTCTGAAACCATAGTTGCTACAAAATTCCAGAAACAGAACTGCACTGAATCTACAGAACTCCTTTATTCCATCAAACTCCAGTCACCAAACTGTGATTAAATGGGTGTGAAAAGTAGAACAGCCCAAGATTCCTCAAATGTCACATATTTGCAATTTGACCAAAATGGAACCAAGCCCGTAGGCTTGTCTCATTACTTTTTGGCAAGGGAAAAGTGAATATCCATGAGAATGCTCTTAAAATTGTTCTTATTTTCTTATGAAAAATAGTACCAATTTATACAGTAAATTTTAATTCTAGTTAAAGGGGTTGATAAACCCACTGAACAGAGACTCTAAAAGAAGAATCAACCTACCCAAAACTTTGGTGTTAGGATTATGCCCTGAGTCAGTAGTTAGACAACTACACATATATTTCCGAACATGTTCTCAGCCTTTTTAGCTGAATAGAGAGCTTTCTTTCCCTCAAAGTAACTATCCTCTTTTTGTGAGGCCTAGACATCAGCCTTTTAGGACAATAATTGCAACTCTTCTCCAAACTAAATGAACCAACCCCTTTCATGTAATAGAAAGCGATGGGGTCAGTTCCTCCTATGTATAAATGTCCATCATAGAAATCAATGGACTCAATATTCTACTTACCAGATTCCAACACTAGATTCTACAGGTAGAACAGTTATTTTCTTATTCATTTGTCTGTTTATTTGTTTTACAAGTTTTTTGAGATGACAATAACACGTATTATTTTCTAACACATAGAAAAGTTGAATAGCACAAAGACAAGAAAAACCATTAGCTTTAATCACTAGATAACTAACAAACTTCAAGATGACTTAGTCACTTGATTTGATTCTTAGAATAATTCATTAGAGCAAAAGGGTGGCATTATTATTCTCACTTTGTAGGTGATGAAACCAAGTCTCAGAAAGTTCAAGTGGCTTTCTAGAGAAAACTGAGATATGAAACATCAGAACTAGGTCTTTATCCCAATTTAATCCCTAACGTTGTCTCCTAATACCAAGCAGTGTCTTATTCTTTATAACATTCCTCAGAAAAATGTATTCGTTCTTCTATTTTATAAGAACTAAGGTCTATATTTTATTTTTATTCATCTCATTATTTCACTAGGAAACATATAAAAAAACACTTGTCTTGGATCCTGTCAGTACAAAGAGCAATATTTGAAGTTACTGAAATTATTTTAAAGGACTCAAATTAAACTTCTAGAGCTAAAAATACAATATATGAGATGAAACAATTCTCAATAGGGCTAACAGCAGATTAAAAATTGCAGAATAAAAGATTAGGACATTTGAAGGCATAGTAATAGAAACTATACAAAATGAAACACAAAAAGCGAAGAATTTCTTAACATGGAAATATTTACATTTCATAACATAGAAAATATGTACATATGGTGACCCAGTGCAGTAATGCCCAATCTTCTCCCTCTGCCCCCTCCCCTGGCCTCCCCTTCCCGTAGTCAATCCCCACACCATTGTTCATGTCCACAGGTAATGCATACATGCTCTTTGTCTAATCCCTTCATATTTTCTCAACCAGTCCCACCCTACCACTCCCCTTTTACAGCCATTAGTAAGCTCCTTGTTTCTGTGCTTCTGAGTCCATTTTGCTTGTAAGTTTATTTTGTTCCTTAGATTCCAATTATAAGTGAGATAATAAGGTATTTGTCTTTCATTTCCTGGCTTATTTCACTTAGCATAAGTCTCCAGTACCATCCATGCTGTTGCAAAAGCTAAGCATTCCTTGTTTTTTAGTGCTGCATAGTATTCCATTGTACAATTGTATCACACCGTTTTTATCCACTCATCTATTGATGGGTACTTGGGCTGTTTTCAAATTCAGGATATTTTAAAAAGCACTGCTATGAACATAAGGATGCATACAATAAGAACTGCCCTGAAAAAGTCCAGCCATTGTTAATATGACAAGAATAGTTTTCATGACATTAATGTAACCTGGCAGCCAAGGAAAGCGGAGTGGAATGAACATACATGAATAATAACGACTTCACTGTACTAGTTAGTGGGGTCGGTAGACACCATTGAATGAGTATATGTACTGTATGGCTGTCACATTCAGAATGACTGAGCACAGAGCAATGTATCTGCATCAGATTTTTAGTTAACCTTTAATATTCCTCCATGGAAACTATTCAGATGATCCAGAAGGCTGGAGATATGGGTAACTGGTGACAGGCAGTTTCATCTCACCAACATGCCTGCTCATGCATCATATCTCATGTAGAGTTCTTTGGCAAAACATCAAATCACCCAGGTAACTCAGCCCCCTACAGTCCAGATTTGTTGCCCTGCAACTTCTGGCTTTTCTCAAAACTGAAATCACCTTCGAAAGGGAAGAGATTTCAGACTACTGATGAGATTTAGGAAAATGTGATGGGGCAGATGACAGTGATTGGGAGAACTGTATGAGGTCCCAAGATGCCTACTCCGAAGGAGACTAAGAAGTCATTGTTTTGTGTACAATTTTTCTTGCACTTGTATCATCTTCAATGTCTCTATTTTTTGTATTGCGTGGCTGGATATTTTCTGGACAGACCTCATACATTCTTTTGAATTGGTATTTTGGGATTCTTTGAATATATTTCTAGAAGTGGGGTTGCTGGGTCAAAAAGTAGAAGAAAAAGAATATTTTAAAATTAAAAGAGCATCAGTGAACCATGGGACAACTTCAAGTGATCTAATATATGTGCAGTTAAAGTTGCCAAAGGAGATGAGAGAGCAGAAAAAAATTTTGAAGAAATAATGTCCCCAAATTTTCCACATGTTATGAAAATTATAAACCCACAGACCCACCAAAATCAATAAACCCTTAACACAAGAAAAAAGTTTATGGACAAAATACTCAAGTAAAAACAGGCAAAAGTTGATAGATGTACAAGGAGAAATAGACAAATGCAAGAATATATCAGAGAACATTAAGGGAAGTTTTCCTCTTAAATTTAGATGCAAAAGTTCTTAACAAAGTTTTATCAAATTAAATCCAACATAGTAAAAGCATTATGGTCAAGAGAAATTCATTCCAGAAATACAAAATTGGCTTAACATTCAAAAATTAATCAATGTAATTCACTGTATTAACAATCCATAAAAGGAAAACTATGTAATAATTTCAAGAGACACAGAAAAAAATTTTGAAAAAAATCCATTCTCTCTAAAATCAGGAACATGGTAAAAATGTCTGTACTTCCACTCAGCTCTATACTAAAGTTATAACCAGTGCAAGGGGGAAAAAAGGCATCCACATTGGCAAGAAAAAGCCAAAACTATCATTATTCACAGATGACACAACAGTTTATGTAGAAAATCCAATAGAATCTACAAAACAGAATAGAGTCTAGAAAAAGAGCCACACATACACAACAAATGAATTTTCATAAAGCTTTCAATATAATTTAACAAGGAAAAGAAAGTCTTTTTAACAAATGGCCCTGGAATATCTGAGTAAGCAAATAGAAAAAAATAATCCTTGACAGCTACCTCAAGCCACATACAAAAAATTAATTTGAGCTGGATTGTGAAGCTAAACACAAAGCTAGAATTGGAGGTTCCCAGAAAAACACATAGGAAAATAATTGGACTTCATAAAAATTAAAATCTACATTTATCAAAAGACAGAATTCAGATTTTAGAATTTAGAAAATGTAAAGAGAAGTCACAAAGTGGGCGAAATTACATACATGTATTTATATTCTATATATTGGGTTGGCCAAAAAATCTGCTTAGTTATTTCTGTAAAATAAAAGACACATGTTTTATGTTGACCAATAACTTTATTGATTTGGATATTTTGAGTGTCAACTACCTCCCGCTATTGGCTTCTTATAGTTAGAGGCCAGGGGTATTGCTAAACATCTTCCAATGCATAAGACAGCCACACAACAAAGAATTATTTGACCAAAATGTCAATAGTACCCAGAAACTTTGCAAACCACTTTTGACACATTCAACCAGCCACAGAACCCTCTCTATACACTGCACAAATCTTTTTTTTGCATTTCAGTTGCATTTTTACCTTTGTTGAAATAGTAAAAGAATAATACATAGAAAATGTTGAATATTTTCTTCCATCTTCAATATTAAAATGGCTGCAGAAAAATCACCAATTTTGATAACTTTTTTAAGTGCATGCTAATATGACAGCTGTCACAATACAATCTAACTAAATTGTTTTGAATGAAGTTAAAGACAACTAAGCACTACTGGAGTCATTATACAAAAAAAAACCAAAACAAATGAACTTTTTGACCAATCCAATATATTTAACAACTATATATACATGTATATATTATTGTACATATAACAATGTATATGTAAAACAAGTTGCTTGTATCTAGAAAATATATGTAAATGAACTACGAGTCAATATTAAAGATAAACAACCCTCTTTTTTAAATAGCAAAAGTCTTAAGTAGACAATTCACAAAGAATGCCTCTAGCAATGGCAAATAAACACACGCAAAGATGCCCAGCATTATATGTCACCAAGGAAATGCAAATTAAAACCACAATGAGATGCCATTTCACATACATAGAATGATTAAAATTTAAAACTAACAATATCAAATATTGACAAGAGTGTGAAGCTACTGAAACTCTCATAGGACTATAAATAGATACGACCACTTGGAAAAATGTAAGTTTTAAGTAAAGCTAAACATATACTCTGATTTAGCAATTCTTCTAGGGATTTACCCCAAAGAAATCAAACATGGCTACAAAAGACTTGTACAATTATGTCTGGCTTTATTAATAATAGCCAGAATTTTGGTTTCCAGTTCCACATGGAAGGAGCTTTGGTGTCGCTAAATTATCCTAACAAGTAAAAAGTTGAACAGACTGAAAAATCAACAACTCTTCTTAGACACATAAGAGAGCGGGTGTACCCACAAAACAAACCACTGTCCCAAGACTGTAGAGACAGACAGATGAATACAGGGAGTGACAGCTGGTTAGAGCAGGCTCAGGAGTGGAAACTAGTGTGGGAACCAGTGCCATGGTAGAGAACCTGAGCTGTGATTGACAAGTTTGTGGAAGCTCAGTGTGGACTACTCTGAGAGAAAACGTTTCCTGGAGCAGGGCACAATATAGTGAGATTGACTTCTGGGATTCTCACCTGGTTTCCACAGTGAATGCTGAAGAAAAGCCCTTTTGTGCTTCCCACAGGGGAAGGGAAAAGGAACCATTTTGAAATGGTTCTTAGTACTCTGTCCTGGGCAATACTTGCCCTTGGGTAAAACTGTAAATCAGAGTCCAACCTCCTGGGGTATTATCAGAGCCTAAGTGACAAGGGAAACACTAACTCCAACTCTACCCTACTCTAGCCACCCAGTTCCAATTACAGAGGGATTAAAAAAAAAAACTGAGAAATACCATGAAATTCATAGTACAAAGTTCATACACTGACTAAAGACTGAGACCTAATTATAAGTCTATAGAACACCTTACAACCACATTTCTAAAGGCCTCTTTACAGCAGTTTCTTTTACTCAGTACATGTCCAATTACCAAGAAAAAATTACAAAGCATACCAAAAGGCAAAAAAAAAAAAACCCAAAACAATTTAAAGAAACAGAGCAAGTATGAAAACCAGACATGGCAGGAATGTTGGAATTATCAGATCAGGAATATAAAATAATTATGGTGAATATGCTCAGGGCTGTAATGAATAAAAAGGATGACATGCAAGAAGAGATGAGCAGTATAAACAGAGAGATGGAAATCTTAAAGAAGAACAAAAAAGAAACTCTAGAGATCAAAAATACTGTAACAGAAGTGAAGACTGCCTTTGATGGGCTTATTTGTAGACTGGCCGCAGCTGAAGAAAGAATCTCTGTGTATGAGGCTATATCAATAGAAACTACCAAGACTGAGAAGCAAAGAAAACAAAGAGGGAAAAAAAACAGAACAGAGTATCCAAGAACTGTGGGAACTTTAAAAGGTATAATATCTGTAGTGGGAGCACCAGGGCAAGAAAAAGAGAAATGAGCAGAAGAAATATTTGAAACAATGACTAACAATTTCCCCAAATCAATGTCAGATATCAAACTACAGCTGCAGGGACTGAGTGTATGTGAAGGACTATATATGCTAGAAACCTATATCTAGACATATCTTCAAATTACAGACAATCAAAGATAAAGTTAGGAATCCTGAGAGAAGCCAGAAGAAAAAAGCCTTACATATAGAAGAACAAAAACAAGAATTACATTTAACTTCTCAGAAACCATACAAATAAGAAGAGAGTGGAGTAAAATAACTAAAGTGTTAAGAGGGAAAAAAACCACTTATAATTCTGGACCCTGAGAAATTATCCTTCAAAAGTGAAGGAGAGCCCTGGCTGGCGTAGCTCAGTGGATTGAGCACAGGTCTGTGAAGAAAGGGTCACCGGTTAGATTCCCAGTCAGGGCGCATGCCTGGTTTGCAGGCCAGGTCCCCAGTAGGGGACACATGACAGGCAAACACACATTGATGTGTCTCTCCCACTGTTTCTCCTTCCCCTCCCCTCTCTCTAAAAATAAATAAATCAAATATTTTTTTTAAGTGAGGGAGAAATGGAGACTTTCAGACAAAGAAAAATTGAGAGACTTGTTGCCAATAGACCTGCCTTGAAAGAAATGTTAGAAGTTCTTCAGAAAGAAGAAAAATATTATAAGTAAGAAATTCAAGTCTACATAAAGAAAGGAAAAGCATAAAAAAAGAATAAATGAAGGCAAAATAAAAATTTATTTTTCTTAATTCTTAATTAATCTAGCAGATAACAATTTCTTGAAAATAACACTTCAATTATGTATGCTTATGCATATGTATTTTCCATATGTGTCTATATATACATACACATGCTTACAAATAAATGAAATGAATCACAGCAATGATACAAAAGATGGAATGAGAAATTAGGATTATTTTGCTGCTATAAGGTATTCACACTACCTGTGAAGTAAGTAGCACATTGTTGTCTGAAAGTGGACTTGGATTAGTTGTAAATGTATACCTATAATAATCAAAAGCTAGAAACAACCCAAATATCCATCAACAGTTGAAGAGATGATCAAATTGTAGCATATTCCATACAATGTAATACTTACTCAGCAATAAAAAGGAACTACCAAATACACAATATTGATCAATCCCCAAAATGTTATATTGATGGAAAAAGACTCTTTCATACATAAGTTTAACAACAGACATACCTAATCCGTGCAGACAGGAGTAAAGAGAGTGGTTGCCCGTGGATGTTAAAAATTAATTAGAAGGATAAAGCAATCTTGGTTGTAGGTCTTTGGTTTTCATGACTTGGAGTACTTCTTTCCAGCCCCTTCTTGCTTGTAAGGTCTCTTTTGAGAAATCCGCTGACAGTCTGATGGGAACTCCTTTATAGGTGACTATCCCCTTATCTCTTGTTGCTTCTAGGATTCTCTCCTTCATTTTAATCTTGGCTAATATAATGATGATGTGCCTTGGTGTGTTTCTTCTTGGGTCCAACTTCTTTGGGACTCTCTGAGCTTCCTGGATTTCCTGGAAGTCTATTTCTTTTGCCAGAATGGGGAAGTTCTCTTTTATTATTTGTTCAAATAAGGTTTCCACTCGTAACTGTTCCTCTTCCCCTTCTGGTACCCCTATAATTGGGATGTTAGAAGGAGATACAAATTTCTTGTTGTCTTGATTAGGGTAGTGGTTTCATGCGTATACATGTTTATCAAAATTTATCAAAATGTATGCTTCAGATTTCTGCATTGTATTCTATATAAATCTTGCTCTAAAAGTTAGATAGGTATTAACCTTGTTAGGTGATAGGTTATGACTGACAGTTTGTAAGGTTCGTTTGTGTTTCTGTGTAGTTATTTAATTTTTTTAAAGTAGGTTTCAAATTTCTACTCTGCAAAACATTAAAGACACATCATCTTTATACAGACTTAAAATATATGTGTTTTTAAAACACATTTCTGAGCCTTTACTTCATCAAAGAGTTAAAATTTTAAGAAGCCATGTGTAAAAACTGAGAAACTATGCAACAAATGTTACTGCAACATTGGAAATGAAATGGAGTAGACCTCGAGACTGAAATAAAACTCCACAGTAACAAATATAAAGAACACTAAAGAAAGAGAAGAATGATTAAAATTACAAGAATAATTCAACACCCTAGGATTAATCCAATAGAAATCATGGATGTAAATAACCAACCAGCAATGATCCATTTGGAAGAACATAACTCAGGAAATATGCACTACAACTGTGAGCCCTGCAATGACCTTGGGTCCTGTTCTCATACCATGCATACTTCTCATTCCATGGGACATAAATATGCCTTTCATATTAGAAAGAGGACTATTTCCTATATGCTCAGCTTTTCCAGTGGCCATCAACAGGCACAAGGACAGGCATTTGGACAGAAGCTACTTGTATTTTATACAACCTCTATTTCTTCTTGGACAACTACATATTACTCTCTGAAAGTTTCTTCACTGAACTCATTAAGTGCTGTACTTGAGAACAAGATTCTAATAGGAGTTTCTAGGAAAATATAAAATTTGAAGATTAAGACCTGTTAATGCAATGTAACTAGAATGGGGGATGTCATGCTGGCTACAGCCTCTTTATTATGGTTTGCTTTACATTAGGGTTGTTTGTTTGCTCTACTTTCTCTATTCAGCAATAAGCAATGCGAGGGCAAGCACTACGTTTTCCTTATCTAGAGATTAACAGTTATCTACTCTGTTGAAATGAATCGAATTGCCTTTCACTTTTCCCTCCACATTTCCAGAGCTCTAATGTCTCTCTGGCACAAGTCTTCCTAATCTGGTTCCTTCATTACTCTCTCTTAGTGTGTTTTAAAGGTGTTTTTTGTAATTCATTCACACATCTCTTACTGATTTCTTCCTTCTTTACCAAGGAATTCAACAGCTACATAGATAAAGGTTTCTTCTGAGGTCTGAGTCCTGTGTTCTCTGTGATTTCCTCTAAATGAAAGAGCAATAAATAAAACAGGCAAACATGAGCTGTGTCAACACAGCAAAGCACCTGCAGAACAACTCGAAGCTGACAAAGGCTTACGTAACTTTTTAACGGTTTGTCCCAGACCCAAGATTTCCCTGACAGTAACTCCCTCCCTGCCAAGGAGATCGTGTCCCTTCAACCTGGCAGGGAAATTAAGTGTAATAATACTGTAGTGTTGCTTCTGGGAATGAGAGAGTAAAATATGTGGTTGACGCTTTGTCACAAAAAGATGCTGAATATGAACTATCACACAAGGCAGAAAATGATAATGATGATAGCAACCAAGACATCTAAAATATATATAGGATTTAAAGTGCACAAAGTAATTTTACATACATTATAAGCCCTCCCCAAACACACATATTAATACAACAAACTAAAAGGGTGGCTATAATTCCATTCTAACACAGTTGAGGAAATGGACTATGAGGAATGAAGGTATCTACTCAGTCACAAAATCATATTCCTCCTTGATATTTCTGACTCCTATGCATTAAGCATCTAATTCAATTTAGGTGATGGTTACCGATGATGGCTGGGAATTGCAAGGAAAAATAAAAATCTCCCAAGTAGTACAGATACACCCAGGAAAAGTTACTTAAAAAAGGAAAATTAGGTCTGCATCAAAATAGTTTTTCTGTATTATGATGTAACAGAAAAGAGTGATGTCATTATTAAAATTTGGTGAAACCATATAATCAATTTTATAAAATGCATATGAATTCTATATAGTAGCTAAAATAATTGATGCCTCAAAACAAGGTAAGTGTTACCGCATTTTGCAGGTTGGAAAGCTAAGGAAAGAGAGACTGCTCAAGTTTGCAAAGCCAGAATTTGCACTTGGGCCATGTGAGAGCAGAACTTGACATCTTAATTGCTATCTTATTTTGACCTACCATAGGACACATGTGGTACTTTTTTTCCTGCTGCTGCTAGATATAACTAAAACACTAGACATTATATATAAACATAAGAGTATGGGAAAAGATGTTCCATATCAGTGGCATTAGGGAAATGCAAATTTAAACCACAATGAACAATTACTACACACTTGTCACAGTCGCCACGATAAAAAAATAACAATAACACCAAATGCTGGCAAGGATGCCAAGAAACTAGATCACAGTCACTCTGCATTGCTGCAGAGAATGGAAAGTAGTAGTGTCACTCTGGGAAACACTTTGGCAGTTTCTTTACAAAACATGTAATTACCATATAACACAACAATCACACTCCTAGGTATTTATTTCAGAGAAATTAAAATTTATGTTCACACAAAAACTTGTACACAAATGCTTTTATAGCAGCTTTATATGCAAAAGCCCTGAACTGGAAACAACCCAGATATCCTTCACTTAGTGCATAATAAAACAAAATGTGGTCTATTCATAACATGGAATACTACTCAGCAATAGAAAAGAACAAACCAATGATACACACAACATCTCCAGACAATTAGGCCAAGCAGAAGAGGTGTTCCCAGAAGGTTACAGGCTGCACATTTCCATTTATATAACATTCTTGAAGAGACAAAAATATATAAATTATAGCCATGAATTAAGAAGGGGTTGGGAGTGGGAGAAAAGCAGGGGTCACTAAACGGAGGACTCCTGGCGTGATGGAAGTGCTCCCGACGTGTCTGTACCAAAGTTAATGTCCCGGTTGCACACGATGTTACCGTTGGGAGAAACTGGGAGAGGTAACAGCATCTCTCTGCATGATTTCTTAAAAGTGCATGTGAATCTACGGTTTTTCCAAAATAGAAAGTTTAGTTAAGAAACAGATAATGTTCCTAACTCTAGAAAACCATATTTGGGCTCAAGGACAACGAAAAGACGTGTTCAGATTTACCACTCCAGCACCCTTTATGGCTGAGGCGGTAGCGTGGGCGGGGTGAAGTGCGCTGGTGCCAGAGCTTAAAGACGTTCTTCCAATGAAGAGGTTAAGAAAATAGAACTCACAAAAGCAAATGAAAAGCCAATGAAAAGAAACAACATAATTAATCAAGTAAATAAAATAGTGTTAGGACTAAAGAGTTGATACTATGATGATTACCTTAAAACACATGACCCACCAAGTGATACTTGACCTGCTAAGGAGCATATTATGGAGACCATTTTCCTCCTCACCTTACCTACCTGGATAATGATTACTGCTTCCAACTTGGTGATGTACCAGTCAAGTCCTTCACACATTTTTAAGTTGTTTCAAAACAGTTTTAATAGTGTTTCAATATTTATTTCAAATGTCCATTAATTAGATTTATACATTTCTGTCCATGAGAATAAAAATGGAACTTTATGTTTTTATAAAAGCCTTTGAAATAATAGCTTATTTTATTTTTAATATAATAGACACAATTAAATTAAATCTTAGATTTAGAAATATTTTCTATAAAACTAAGGGAGAAGGAAAAAGACCTCTTTGGAAAGGATGGATATCCTTCTGTACCACTCAGAAAATCAAAGCCATTTTGATAAGTTTTAAATGCTGCCTCACCTCATTTTCTACTTTATTCAAAACTAGAATAACTCCCTGTTGCATTGCCAGATCGTTGAGGTGACTTCATGGCATCATCAACCATACGTGCTTTAATGAAGTCTAAACAGAACAGCTCACATTTCTGGACTAAATCGGTACTCCTAAAATGCCTTCTGCTCTAAAACACCAGAAAGCAGAGAGATAAGGACCTCTGCACGTTTTATTTTTTAAAAATCTTTACCTGAGTTTATGTTCACAAATTTTTTAGAGAGACAGCCAGAGAGAGAGAAACATCAATATAAGAAACATCATTCGTTTGCCTCCCCTATGCGCCCTGATCGGGGATGGAACTCACAACCTAGATGTGTGCCTTGACCAGGGATCAAACCTGCAACCTTTGGGAACGTGGGACAACACTCCAACCAGCTGAGGAAGGAACCTGACCAGGGCTTGCCTTCCACACTTTTTGAAGTGTCACATTTCTGAAGCCTTCTGTGTTGTAACTGTCCCTTTTTCCTCTCGTTGCTTCTTGGAGCAGCGATTGGGTCTCAGTCTTCACTGCAGGAGAGGATCACCTGAGAAGCTTTCAAAAATACTCATGCCTGGGCCCCAACCCCAAACTGAATTGATCAGTTTACAGTGTGGCCTAAGCCTCAGGAGTTTTTAAATCCCATAAAAGTTTCAAATGTGCAGTCCCTGTTGAGAAGCACCAAGCATTATACATTCAATCATATCCAGGTGCTATTTAATTTGCACTTCTAAATCAACTCAACTCCTGCCCTGGCCAGGTAGCTCAGTTGGTCAGAACATCCTCTTGACACACCAAGGTTGCGGGTTCCATCCCCAGCCAGGGCACATGTAAGAATCAACTAATGGATGCTTAAGTAAGTGGGACAACAAGTTGATGTTTCTCTTTCTCTTTTCCTTCCTTTCTCTTAAAAAAAAAATCAACTGAACTCTTAGTCTGATGAACCTGCATTTTGCAAAACTGTAATTGGAATTCCAAATCAAACTTTGCATCAAGGTTCTAGGTTCCCTCTTCAGTAATTAGGCAGCTCGATTTTAAATCAGTGACTTAGTTTTCCTGATGTCGGTAATCATTCCATGATGTACATCAAGTCATTGCATTCTGCATTTTTAATATGAACAACTTTATGTATTTGTCAATTATTCCTCAATAAATTAAAAAATAAACTAAATGTTCCTAGTTTTACAAGTAAAAATATTAGTTAATTAGCTTTTGCAGCTTGGGCACTCATGAGCAAACACGTAGGATGTTGTAATTCAGCTGAAGCACAAATTGAAATAAGGTGTGCTTCAAGGCTAGAAAACCAAGCATCTACATCTCAGCTCACTTTTTTGCACTATTCTACTTGGCATGGATCAGTTTGTTGCGTAACACCTTTGTCTTCTGGTTAAAAGTAGCCTCCAAGTGGGAAAGCACATGTTGGTGAGTGTGAAAAGAGCAGTTAACTTTTGCCAGGTATAACTTTAAATAGATATATAAAAACCTTTAAATTGTAGCCCTGCCTTGTATAGCTCAGTGGATTGAGCGCTGGCCTGGCATTGAGCTCTGGCCTACAAACCAAAGGGTCTTTGGCTCAATTCCCAGTCAGTGCACGTTGCAGACCAGGTCCCCAGTAGGGGTCTTGTGTGAGGCAACCACACATTGCTGTTTCCCTCTCTTTCTCCCACCCTTGCCCTCTGTCTAAAAATAAATAAGCAAAATAACTCTTTAAAAACCCCTTTAAATTGTAAAACATTTCCATAACTATAGAACTCATGGACTTACTTCCCCCTCCCCCCACAACACACACACACACCCACCCACATGCACACACTCATTCTCTATCGTCTTCAAGAGTCAGTCACATTTCTATAGTCTGCTTGGGGAAAAAGACAAGCAAGTTTATCTAGTGTTTGTCCCCAAGTCATGAAACCATGTAGCTGTGTTTGCACTGCCCTCTGTCCCCTTTCAAGTCTTTCAGCTTTTGTGTTAAACTTCTGTTCAAATTACAGCTGTTTGCTGCTGAAAACCTTGGTGCCACCAGCCTTCCTTAATAAAACTTGCTACAGTCATGCTGGGCAGAGGGGATTAGGGGAGGCCCAAAAGTCATTTAATGCCCCACCCTTTGGTTCTTTATTCTGCCCCAACCTGAGTACATGAGATTTACTGAAGGTTTGCAACTAAGGGGAAAGAAAGACAATGTAGGCAAAGGAACTTTAAACAAGAGGTGAAATGTGGCTGTTTTAAATCCAAGGCAAAAGGAAAGGATATTAAATGCTTCTCACAGTGCCTTTCTCCTGGCACATTCAGACAGACCACTGGCCTATCTTCCCTGTTTCAACCTCTACCTTCCTGTCTCTCTCTCTCTCTGCAGAAAGGCCTTCCTCTAATTCTTTAGAGTGCTGGAATGTCTTCCCCTCCCTTTGAAATCATGCCCCCCCAACCAGGGCAACCTATAGCACCCAAATTCGCCCAGTACATTTCCCAAAATGAAGTGGCAGCATGCTTTCACTTAACTTACTCAAATTCAACTGTGTACTACGCCTCCTTAAAAAATAGGAAGCAACGACTCTTTGATACTGCACATGATGCTTCCTACTTTCTTTATAAAGAGCTTTGGACCAAAAGTAAAGATGAGATGGGGTACATGGGTCTTCATTTCCCTCAGCTTCTAACTGCCCTGTGCTAAGGATAATTCTGCTGTTAGATATATGCATTTTTCACACAATATGGTCCCTAAACATATGCCAACCATTTCATCAGGCATTCAGTTTAAGAAGCAATGCCGTCCTCTATCACTGGAGGAAACACTGGAAAGGGCTTATTAGATGATAACATATCATCTTTATTTCCTAAAGGATTTTCAAGGGTAATGTTGTTTATATGCAATTTTTCTTTGGAAATGCTGACTTTAGACCAGGGGTCAACAAAATTTTTAGGAAAAAGGCCAGATAGTAAATACATTAGGCTTTATGGGCTATGTGGTTTCTGTCACAACTATTCAAGTTTACAGCTATGAAAGCAGCCATAGACAAGATGTCGATAAATGGTCATGGCTGTGTTTGTTCCAATAAAACTTTATTTACAAAAGCAGTCAGTGGACCAGATTTAACCCAATAGCCCTAGTTTGCCAGCTCTCACTTTAGATAATACCTCACAGTAAGAGGCCAGTTAGTGGCCTCCACAAACTAATTCAGGTGAGCTCCAACAGGCAGAACTGTCCAGAGTTGGTCTGGCACTTCAGGGTGCCTAGCCTTTGAGATGTTTGTATCGAAGTGAGGTGAAAGTCCTCACCACTAGCCCTCGTTGAGAGTAACTGTGGAAACATGCTCAAATACACTCCTACAGAAATAAAACCACTTATGTCCCCACACACATTCACATATTCTCCTCCCAAGGACAAACAATCCTCAGAGACAGACAACAGTCTGCATCCACATTGGGGGAAAGAAATGGTTTCCTAGAAGCAAGGAAATCTGCACCACCGCTCCACTCACAGTAGAGAGCACATTCTGCATTACAACGGAGATGTTTTACTGCTTTTCTTCTCATTTTTTTCCTCTGGGCCACACCAAGGGGCCTACCTGTGGAGGGGAAATGAGGCCCCTCAACCCCTTGGCTAAAAGAGCAACTGCCTAGGTTGTGAAATGATGTTCTCCTTTACTGTATACAAGCCTTTGGTCCATTCTAATTGTCTCTGGAGGAGAACTGTAGAAAATGTGTTATCTTACCCTCATTTCCACCCATGGTGAGCCCTTAGAAGTTATCCCTGCATGTTCCTCCAGCAATACCTGTGAATTTGGGTATTGGTTAACTTATTAATAGCTATCTCTTGGGAATACCAAGGGCTTGCCATACGGACATTACGTGGAAATAAGGACCTGTATCTCTGTGAAGAGTGCGTGAACTCTTCAAAGTAGGCTTTCTTCATGGGGCAGTATGGGGTCTTGCACAACCCATCACACAGAAGAACACACTCATCCTGTTTAGACAATCCTCCTTCACCCCCAATATTTCACTTGGATGGAAATATGCTAAAAAATATCTCTTCTCTCGCAGCATGTCCGACCTCATCACCATTCTGTCCTTCAAGAGGGACTGGCCCTCTTGCCTGATGGCAGAACCAAGTACTGTATAATGGCCAGAAGATCTGGCAGCTCTGTGCCCACTACCACCCCTATATTCCCTTTCTCCGCACAAAGCAAAACCAAAAAAACCTCTTAGGAAATACCGTTGTTCTTTTTCTGCTTTCGGTTCTGGTGAATTAAATTCTGCAATGTAGTGCATATATATATACAGTGTATGGGTATTTTCTTTAATGACTAGATTTGAATTTCCTTAGAACTTGGTGCAGTATATAGAACCTCCCACTTAACCAATTGCATGTTTGATTTTGACAAGATTAGTTTTTAAAAACTACAAATTTGTTTAGCAAATGCTTTCAAACATTTTTCTGTGAAGATCACACATATTTTCTTTGTTTATTCATGACAAAGGAAAAATGCATGTATTTCAATTAAAGCAGAAGAGATTAAGATCAGATTTCCTCCTTTTTCAGTTTTTAAATCAAATATTATTTTAATCTAAAATTAATACATATTCTTTGCAAAACCCTGTAACATTACAAAAACATAAAAAGCACAACATAGCATCCATGCTGTCTTTTAATCCTCCTCCCCTTATTTTAAAAATCAATATTCATAGTGAATAGTCTTCCCAACACTGTGATGTCTTTTGTTTGTTTTTACTTGATTACAGTATATTATGAACATTAGGATAGATGATATTGGGTTCATCTATATTTGGTGCTCCCTCCTAAGGTGTGAGCAGAAATACGTATCATTTCCAAGCAAAAGCTTTGAAAGCCAGCTTAAACTTTTGTTATGTCTCTCTTTTTCTTCTTCCATGAGGTCAAAAAATTTAGATAGAAGATGTTTCATCAGACTGAATTCTAGAGTTAAGATGATGTAGAGAAAATGATGTAGAACTGATTAATGATGGATATGTCAAATGAACAAGAAAGAAGCCTTTGAGATTTAGGAATCATTTGCTACCATAGCATAAATCTTGCCTATCTTGACTGATATAAATACATTTATGTGTAAGTGCATATAACTATACATTTTTAAAGCAGCTGCCTGGTATTATTTCATCGTAGGAAACAACAATACTTTATTTTACTTAAAAATTTTTATTGTTCTTCAATTATAGTTGTCCCCATTTCCCCCATTGCTTTCCCCTGCCCTGCCCACCCCTCTCTCCCACATTCAAACCTCCCCCACCAGCAACATTTTATTTAATATTCTGTATAGTTGTTCTAGCAGTTGTTGAGAGAGGGTATATCGATGTCTCCAACAAAAATCATAAATTTATGTTTCTCCCTTAATTTCTATCCGTTTTTTGCTTCACACATTTTGCAGCACTGTTGTTTGGTGCATATGTATTTAGGATTGCTATGTCTTCTTTGATGGACTGCCCTTTTTGTCATTGTTTAATGTCTTTTTCTGTCTCTGGTAATTTTTTTTTGCTCTGAAGACTACTTTAGCTGATATTAATATAGAAACTCTTACTTTCTTTTTTATTAATGTTTGCATAATATATATTTTCTGTGGTATTTTACTGGGGCATTTATTGTTTCAAAGCTCTATTTTTTACTAGGCTGCCCCTTTTCTGGTTCTTTGGTGAGAGAGAGCAGGCTTGAAATGGAATGGGACCTCTTTTATCGGTATCTGGGAAGCCATGCAGTGACATGACCTGACTTAGGTCTCAAAAGGGTGACCTTGGGTCTGGTGTTGAGAGTGGACACTAAGTCAAGACAAGGGCAGAAGATAAAGGAGAAATTAGACTGTTGTCATAATCCAGGTGACAGATGACTTCGCCTAGCTTTGAGTGGTAGCTGTGGAGGTGAACAGATTCTGGATATAATTTTTCCCCCAGTTTTCTTGAGGCTACAATTTGATGTTAGAGCTGACAGGGTTTACTGTTGAGTTGCGTGTGCGGTGTGAAAGAGTAGTCAAGTCTCCCTTGCAGATTTTGGTGTCAAGCTGCAGGATGAACAGATTTAACTGCTCAATGTGGGAAACATAGATGAGGGCATCTTAAATGTGAGAACTTTATTGAATATCAAGGTGAAGATAATAGTCATTGCAGATTTTGAAGACAACCCATGGTTTGGAGCCTGAGCAACTAGAGTTGCCACTTACTGGTTTTATGAATTTATTTTCCACCTGCAGTGTGTAAGAGCTGCTATTTTAATCACTTCAGTATTTCAACACTTCAGCACTTGATGGTATCAGACTCGTTTTGAACTCAGTTTGATGGGTTTGAAGTCGTCTCATTATCATATTAATTTGCATTATCCTGATTTCCAGTGATATTAAACATTTTTTGTTACAGATTGTGGCCACATGTGTTTCCTTTTTTTGTAGAATGCCTATTTATGTTTTCTATTTTATTTATTCATTTATGGGGACTCTTTATATACTCTCAGTGTAACTCTTTGGTGGACTATATCAGTTGCCTATACCTTCTGCTAGTCTGTGGCTTTTCTTTTCACTTTATTACTAATTATTTACTCAACTATTCTGCCTTAAATAATAACAGTGTTATTTCCAGAACTCTCTATAGCTACTTTTTCCATCTGTCTTTCCCCTTCCACCTCTTAATTTTTTTTTGTATCCTTATTTTTGTTCTGGTATATTATAGCATTATTATGTTTTATAGTAGTACTTTTCTTTCAAAATTTATAACACATACATTTTATATTATCATAATAATAATTGTTGTTTTGGTTTCACTTGCAGTCTTTTTATATTTACCTTGATTCATCATTTAGTCAATTACATCATTATATATAATTATTTTGGTGAAAGGTGATATATTTCCCAAACCTTTACATAGTTGAGTGTCTTTCCACTGCTTTTAAATGTAGATCAGTACATGATTGCATGTGATCTTTAAGTCACTTTCTTTTTTCCTTCAAGTTTCTTTTCACATCAATTAATGCTGACTAGAGTTCTGAGGCCAGTAACATTTTTCCTTTGGGTCAGAAGCCAGCAACCTTTTTCTGCAAAGGTCCAGATAGAAAATATTTTGGGCTTTATAGGCCACATGGTCTCTGTTTCAATCACTTATCTATGCTATGACAGTGCTAAAGCAGCCATAGACACGTAAACAAATGAGGGTGACTACATTCCCATAAAACTTTGTTTACAAAAATAGGCAGCAGACTGGATTCGGTCTGTGTGCCACAGTTTGCCAAACCCTGCTTTAGGTGATTCACTCTGATTTGTTTGTAGAATTCCATTCTTTATACCCAAAGTTTAATAACTTCCCCTAAGTAATTATGCTCTTTTAATGACTTCCTGAAACATGGTAAGTCCTTTTAATCTTTGGAATTGTAAAAAGTTTACACATGTCTGTTAAGACAAAGGCTGAGCTCCTGTACAAAATGATCTTGAAAATACCACAATCCTGATACAAGGTGGGGCAAAAGTAGGTTTACATTTGTGATTACACAAAACTCAGGGTTAATAAAACTATTGTAATAATCATAAACTGCATGTCTTTTTTCATATGAGTAACTGTAAGCCTACTTTGTCCCACCCTGTATGTAGAAATCGCAATATAGAAAGTTACGTGTTTTTTTTTTTCAGGAAACAAGCCAGAAGTAGGCAATTCAGGCCTGCTCTAGTGTGTTTGACATCTTGCACATGCAGCTTCCATCTCTGGGTCGTAGGTGGATGCTCCGCTTCTCACTATTTCCAGAAGAATTCCCAGGCAAAATATAGGACATCCAGTTCAATTGGAATTTCACATAAACAATGCATACCGTTTTAGTATAAATGTGCATCATGCAATAATTGAAATACACTAAAATTTTGTTTATGGGAAATCCAAATTGAACTGGCCGTTCTATATTTTTCTTTGTGAAAATGCAGCAATGCTTATGTCCACCCACTGGGAAGGGGGGAGAGGAAAAGGACTAGGAAAGCACAAGTTTTAATCCTTTTAAAGGTAATTCTCCAGGGGGGCAGATACTCATTTCTGCCCACATTTTATTGCCTAGAATTTAGTCATATGGCCACACCTAGTTAGAAGATAGACTGAAAAATGAAGTCCAACTTGTTAACCACGTTCTGGGTAAAATGCTATCCTTATGGGAGAGGAGAGAATGGATATAGGAGAGACATTTAGTAGTCTGCCACCTTATATCTCTGAATATTTTTTAGTTTCATCAGTTCTAAACTCTTTGTTAGAAACATCAATTTCTCTAAATTTGATTTCTATTTGTCCTCATTTTTCATCTCTTGTCTAATCACTTTGTCATTTTTATTCATATTTGATGGGCTTTTAAAATGCCTGTCATCCATCCTCCTAGATTCTATTTTCTGCCAGTTATTTTTTCTCATTCTTTCTTATTTCTAATCCATTCATTATTTCTGCAATGGTGTGATTTTTTCCCCCTTCTCAATATCTTTTCTTAACTCTTCCAACCACTTTTATGTATTACTCATTCTTTTGTCATTTCACTGTTCTCTCTATTTTTCTGTTTACTGGGGTTAGTTTCTTCTATAATTCTTTCTTTCTCCTTAGAATATGCTCTTATTTCATTTTCCTCTTCCCCCACAATTTAAAATATTAAATTATTTTAAATAATTATTTAAAATATTTTATATTAAAATACTTAAATATTTAAAATATTTAAAGTTCTCTTCCCATTCATTTGTGGTCCTGATTTCCTATTAGTAGGAAAACAGAGTAAATACATTATCTTTGAGTGCCTTGGGCCTCCTGTTGAAGCTAGCCAATGAGGGGAGCCACAACAGGAGGCTGGAAGAGAGCAAGAGAATGGGTTCATAAATTGTAGTATGGAATTGGGCCCTTTCATTGTTGCAATGTCTATTTTTTCTTTTTTATGTTGCAATTTTTAAAAATTAAACTATAACTGAAAAGGTATTTGAGGAATATGTTACGCAGGTCTACAACTATCCTACTTAAACCCAGATGTGAATTGCCACATACTTTTCTGCAGTCCTTTCCTATCTGCAGAAAGAACCCTCGGTGAGTTGACTTTGGATTAGTAGAGAATGCAAGCAATTATAGGAAGCGAGAAATGGAATCTACAATGCTAGAGAGTATTAAAGCGTACCCAGAGCTTCCATAACTCAGAGAACTGAGAGGTCGTTACATGTCTCTTCTACTTCTGTACTATAAAGATAAAAGGGAAAGCTAGTATATTTTCTTCATTATGATTAAAAACATTGGGTCATTCTGATTAGGCCTATAATATCAAAAATCAATTGTGAGCACTGTTCCTAGTTAGAATGATAGGAATTTAGCATTCTATTCCAAGATGATAAAAACGCATTTCAGTTCTCCAGTTGTAATATGGGTTTCTATCCAGATTACACAGTGTTTTCACAGGATGTTCCAACTTATATGTAATGGGGCGGGTAGAAACATTTTATATTTTTAAGGAAAATTGGCATGCTTATAAATAAAAGTTATGATTCTTAGGATAAAAAAATTTTTAACATTTTTATTTATATTTTTTCTTAAATTGTGGAAATGAACTCTTAATGATGCAGATGAAAGTGACTGCCATACCATTTGATTTTAATTATGGAGGTGTTGGTGCTAAAAAAATAATTTTATTTCTGAAGAAAATGTTTAATACATAATTATGGATAAACCATGGGCTGAACTTCTGTAATTACTTTCCAAATGCAAGTAATATTAATTTTTGGCATGGTACTATTGCCACAAAATATCTCAGCCACTGGAGGTGAAGTTAGGTAAAGAGATAAAAGGTGGCATTTCTGGAAGTTGACACCCATACCACATGTTCTCTTTGTGGACACCTCTTAAAATTGATACTGTCCATTTTGGGCATGTGCACACAGACATGCAATGACTATCTCCCTGCAACCTGGAGAGTTGTTGGTCAGCCAGGAATTTCTTGAGTATAAATATTTACCAATCATAGTGACACATCATTAATTTCTTGCATAATTTTATAGTTATTTTTACATGGAAAAGCTGTGATGGTTATTATGGGGGCTTGAAAAGAAGTAAAAGCCTTAGGAATCTGTCCTAGAGACGTTTATATTCTAGATAGGGAAGGACATAATATTCCATTAAAAATAAAATGATTCTTTATGATCATGTAACTAATTAATACCAAAAAAAACCCAAAAACAAACAACCCCCAAAAGAAGCACCAAAGCAGAGTGCTAGTCCAGGGAAGGAAAATACCACAATGAGCTTAGGACAGAGAAACTAGTTAAGGGTATCTGTTATGTGTGGCACTTTGCTGGGGACTGTGTACGGTGAATTAAGTAGTGCCACTAGAACTAGATTAGAAATTAATAATTGAAGATATATAGTAATTATATGGACAGAAATAATAAGTTGTAAATCTAGCAAATGCAGAGCATTAAATTAGTAAATTATTTACATAATTAATTAAAAAGATGATGAAGGAAGAAAAATTTTAGAAATTTTCTATTTTGGAAAATCAATCCCTTCTTTTGATTACAGTAGTTAAATGCTCTACTAAAGAGGTGAGTTTTCTGTAGTTATTCAATTAAACAAGAAAGCCTTTTTTTCCAAAGAAGTATTAGTAGATTATGTTTTGTGGTATTGTATAAATAAGAAATAAAGTTTACACTATTTTAGTAAAACGAAAAACGTTCACTCCTCTGAAGGTCATTGGTCTAACTGCCTCAGACACATAGTTTTGCAAATGCTTCAGCCCATGTTACACATTTCATTTGTAGAATTCTCTGGCAAACACTTATACTGCTTAGAATTGCCAACTTCTATATTCAGAGTAGAAATCATCCATAGATTATCGCAGAATGACATTAGACCAGGGCCTAGGACATTTTGGTTCTATTTCTGGCGTTGACATTTTTCCTTGATAAGGATGCACCAAAACAATATTATCGAGTCACAACAAAGTCAAAACTTACATTTTGAGGGTATAGTTCCCAACTTTAAAAATGTCTTGCCTACATTGCAAGAAGTATGGTGTATAAGGTTTTCTTGCAGTTGTTATTAATATAGCTGCAGTAACTTTTGAGGCTCTTTCAAGGGGAACTCTAAGTTGTTATTTGATAGGAAAGCCACATATATATTAACTATGCTTAAAAGAGAAAAATTAGTAGAATTTCAAAGTAAACAAAGCAAGAATCACTGTTAGCTCTTGCTTGTCCATGATATTTGGGATAAAGAAAACTATCAAGGTATTAATTGTGAAACCCACAGTTAATTTCAAATCTCTCTTCATTTGTAATGATCTCTAAACCTGTTGTTTCACAAATTTTTTCGCTGGAGTGCTTATCCAGTAGCCACATGATGTGTACGTTTGACTCTTTTTCCTTTCTCTTGTCCTCCCTCTGGTGGAGGTGTTAATGAGTGAAATGCCCAAGATGGGCAGCTCAAGACAACTCTAAGGATTTGTACCCTGAACTAGTACACCATTAGCCTTGGGACTGGAGAGTGACTGTCTGATGGCTGCCACTTCCCAGAAGCCTAGAGGGCGTCCACTTTAGTCAATTCAGAATTCATCTAAATGAGAACTCACACAGTTCTCAAAACATTATTATTATTACTCATGCCTTCAAAAAGGAATAGACCTAATTTTTAACTGGGTTTATATGTTCCTAATAAATATCAATAAGACGTTATAAAGAGTAGCATTCTTGTTGGGGAACAAGAAAAATTCCTGCTTCAAAATAATATTTTCATCAAAGTAATGTTTTTACCTTTCTAAAGCTCCTTTACCTGTATGATCTTGTTTGATGCTCTCAGGAGGCCAGCAAAGTAGACATACTCTGAGGTCCTAGTAGAGAGCTAGGACCCAGGTTTCTGAAATCTTAATACTGTGCTTTTGTCTTTCTCTATTCAGATCCCTTAATATACATAAGATTCATAGGATACCAAATTATTGTAAAGGTTTTGAAAAACACTCCCAAATTTTAGAACATTGTAACCATACCATTACTGAACTCAAAGGGTTCCTAGCTTGGGTGTTCTATTCGAGAACAAGAGGTGGCTGTGGTTAGATATTAGATAGTTTTATTTACTTGCAGCAAGTAAAGGAGGCTGGGGATTCATATCCAAAGCTCTGTCTCCCCAAAGGGAGGCTTAGTCATGGTCTATATACACTATTTGGTTAATTACATGTTGATTTCTTCTTTGCAGCTGGCTAAATTTATCTTGTTGGGTTGGGTCAAGTTCATCTGGTTTCAGCTGCCTCTGCAAAATATTGTGCTATACATTTTAACCTTTAGCATGAAGGACCAATCTTGAGACCCTGCGTCTTAACAATACCTATCCTAACTCAGGTAAGTTACACATGGTAGTAACTTATAATAATGGTTCTTAAAAACATTCCCAAATACTACGACATCACACTCACACTGATCCCAGGAGTAGGATTAAATTAGTATTCACAAAGCACAATAATTAGCATATATTAAACTAAGTATTGGCTGTTGTTATTAAAAACCATGTTAGAGGTAGTATAGCTGTGAAGAAACTGTGAACTCTGAAACTGACTCCCTGAGCTTGAATCTTGGCTCTGCACATCTATCTCACTGAGTTGTGTGTAAGCTTTTCAAGGAATACTGAGCACAAAGGCAGTGCTATATGGGCGGTTGTTACTATTATTATTTGGTAGCTCTAGTACATATACATATAAGTACTAACTTGCCCTACGTCATATGGAAAATAATGGAGCTGGACTGAAATCTAGATTACCTACCTTTTGTAGAAATGTCTTTCTATGTTATGCTAATTTTTCACTATTCCTAAAATGTGTTTTACCTCCTTTTCATGTCATGAAATTTATATTTACTCTCCTTTACCAACCTGAAAACCCTTTTTAAAATCAACCCTTACAAAAACCTTAACCCTAAATGTCAACTGTTAGGTTAGTTTATGCCACGCATGCCCACTGGCATTTGTAAGGAGCTGTTTTGTGCTTTAAATTGTTTTTCCTTTCTAGACATATTCTGTAAGTCCCGGCATATTCTGTAAGTCCACTAGAGGTCTGCTACTTGAAACCTTCATTCCTATTCATTTCTTGTTGATTTACTCAACAGTACCTAGAACTGGATACTGCTATAGCCCAGTGGGCTGCTCAGTAAATTACCAACTGACTGGCAGTCATTCCCTCTAGTTTACTTTTTTTTGTCTTTGTTATTGGCTTAGTTTTGTCAGGGGCTGTCAAGAACATGCACGTTTTATCATATAAAAATGATCTAGTCAAAGAGTTTCCTCTAGTTGAGGCTGAGGATTTAGTCGTACATTCTAAATATTTGGCACATTCCACTCTCAGGAAGGACTAAAAACCAAGGAACAGGTAGGTATTCAGGCTCCAGGGAGTGTTTTTAGTGTTTTGTTTTGTTTTTTACATCATCAAGAAACAGGACTTGAGGCAGCGGGCAGGGGGAGGGGTGGGAAAGATAGGAGTGGGGTGGGAAGGTGTCTCTAAATCCTCTCGGGATAGTGTCGTAAGAAGGTAAACAGACTCCGTAGCTTTTTGGTTTTGTTCCTCTTTTCTACCTCAGGATGGTAGTGGTGGCAGCGGATCAGACACAATAGCTGGCAGTACCCCGGCCTGAGCGCGGATTAAAATGACCCTCAACAGCACCCGCAGGAGGAAGGGGAAAGGGAGGAGGGGTGCGGGTGGGAAGGGGCGAAGATGAAAGCAACAAGGTGACAAACGCTGCCTCTTCCTCAGGCTACTCTACTTCCACCCCTAGATGATGAGAGCTGCGAAGATACCTCCCTAGAGCCAGGGTGGGGTGGGAAGGGGAGACAAAGGGGAGGTGGCTTTTCCTTTTGGGGGGCGGGACAAGGGTGGAGGGAAGCTTGAGTCAGCAGCTCCTGACTGGCTCCTGCTGTCCCGACGCGTCTCCGGATTGGACGGTTTGCAGCGGGAGATGTCCCGAGGCCGGCGGGGCGGGGCAAGCCGCCAGCGGTCTGTGGCCAGGCCCGGGAATTGAGTGCGGACTGGCTGCGGTGGTCCTCTAAGCCCGGAGGCGCTGTGATCGGTAGTGTGGAGCACGCAGCCACCTCTCCTCCGTTTCGCCTACACCGCCGAATTTTTTCAGCTGCTCTGGAGATTTGAAAAGGGGAAAAAAACTGAATGAATAACGCTTCGCTGCTACCCTTTCCCTGTTACCAGAAGCTGGTTTGCCTTGGGACTTGAAAAGACACTCCCTTATCTTAGTCCCTCAGCGCCTGGCAGCCTCTTTCCCCTCCCGCTGCGAAAAAGGGACAAAAATTCATCAAGGCTTGTCCCCTTCGGTCTGGGACCTGTGATCCCTCACTTCTGCACATTTAGCCATATAGTTCCTCCCCCCCCCTCCGGCTCTGACGCCGAGCACCGAGTCTTCCCAGTAGAAAGCTCTGTTCCTGGCCGCTCCCGCTCAGTGTTCGGGAGATAGGAGAAGGCGGGGAAGGTTTTATTTGTGTTCGGACTTAGGGTGGTACCGGGGGTTGGGCAGCGTGGGCTTGTAGGTCCCGACATACACTGGGAAGCTGGTGGCGAGCAACTCCCTCCCGCCCCCCAGGCTAATCCCCCTTCTCTAGGGTCGGTTCCCGGGACCCTATTATTCAAGACAGAAAATATTCAGCCCCCGAGCCTCCCCTGGGGAGGGGAGGGGAAGGAGGTGGAGTAGGAGGAGGTGGATCTAGGGAGGAAGAAGCGAGAAATCCGCCCCCGGGAAGCAGCTCGGCTTCGCAGCGGAGCAAAGCACTTCTGTCACTTGGCGATCGCGGGCGCTCGAGCGCGGCCCCGGCCCGGCCCCGCGAGGCGAGGGGAGAGTCCGGCGGCCGCCGCCCCGCCCCACGCCCTCCCGCGGCGGCCGAGAGCCCGGGGCCGGCCGGGACAGGTCGCGGCGGTGTCTGGGAGCGGCCGGCCGGGGGCGGCGGCCTGGGAGCGCAGCGGCGGGCAGCGCCTGGTCGTCGGCCGGCTGGGACCAGCTAGCGCTGGGCTTGCTGGGCGCGCTGTCCCGGAGCCTGGTAGTCCCCTGAGGATCCAGTAGTCCGCTTCCTCCGGTGCGTTTCTCTTGATTTTCCGCTTTAACCGAGAGGGTGCAGAGCCCGCGGGCGGGGAGTCCTGTTCGCCGCGGGTTCCTTCCCTTCGCGCCACCTCGGACCACCCCGTCTGGTCGGTCCAGGCGCGTGGCCGAGGAAAGCCCACGGCAGGCGCCCGGTGGGGGCGGAGGGGCCGCACCCGCGTGTGCGGAGCGAGAGAGAGCCGGAGGGAGGAGGGAAGGGCACAAAGGCCGGCGGCGGGCGTAGGGGTCCGGCCGACCGCCGTGGAGGAGGGGCGCCTCCCGGTTGCTCATGAATATTAACCGAGCCTGCGGCCTAGCGCGTCCTGGCGGGGCCCGGCGCCCGGCTCGCTTCCCCGCTCCTGTTGGCCGCGGAGCCCAGCGGGCGCGAAGGCTGAGCCCCTAGCTTTTTGTCTTTTCCCCACTGGGTTCCCAACACCTTTTTAAAGTACATATTTGGGCCGCCCTTCGCCTGAGATCCAGATCACCGACCCGCCTCTGGAAGGGGCGGAGGGAATCGTGGTAGGTGGGTGGTGGTTTTCTTTTTCCAATTTTTTCCCCCTAGGTGGCCACAGGGAAAGGGAAAGATAATGTCGAGTGGTAGTTTGGGGAGCAGCAACTACATAAAAGTTGCTTGAGTTGTAGCTTCATTTAGGTAGCTCCGGAATCATGCCCGGGAGAGGGAGTTGCGCCGGAGTCCCGCCCGGCCCGGCGTCGTCCCCACCCAGCCTTGCCGCGGGCCAAGGAAAACAGCCGCCTCCTCCGGGACTCGGGCCGGGGCACTGGAGCTCGCTGCGGGCGCCTGGAGGCACCCAGAGGGCGCTGGCTGAGTCCGAGGCTGGCTTTTTGTTTTTATTTTGGAGTGGGTGGGAGGGAAGCGAGGAGGGTTTTTGTAAAGTATTATCCCATTTTAGTCTCGTGGAAAGAAAACTTCCTTTAAGCGTACTATCTGGGTGATGCGGAAGAACGTCCATACTCCTTCACTTCTGCATAGCAAATACATTAATTAAATGCACTTGAAAAGGGAATGGTTTTTGTTGAAGGCTGCACAACAGCCAGGCGTCTTTTTCGCAACCACCATGCAGTTATGATATTTCTTCTTTCTCCCGATTTATACATTTTTCTCTTTTTAATTTTATTTTTAATACGGGAAGCTTATTTCAGCTTTAATTTGTGAGGTTCATCAGCATGGATCGAATTATCTTTCCAGGTGTTGGAAATGGGCACTTGGGGTAGACCTGTGGGCAAGGCTAAGGTCAGCGTCTGGAGAAAGTTCACGCCCTTTAATTTTTTCCCGTTCCAGGAGCGATCTTGTTGGGAGCTGACGCTCAAGCCTTCACGACCTACTCAGATTCCAGTTGGATTCGGGAGGAAGGGGACCGCTTTCTGCCTTTGGCTTCACTAGCTGCCAAGAAGCCTGTCTTTGTTTTTGAAGTCTCTAGAAATGGACGGAGACGGTGCAGTCAGTTGAAGTCCGAAGAAATCATCAGGACATCCTTCAGGGGCTTCATAAAAACATTCCTTCCCTGGCACGTTGTTGCACCAACCCTGCCCCTCCTCAGAGCCTAGTGTGGAATTATTCCCCCCCCCCCTTTTTTTTTTTTTTTTGCTGTGTGGTGGCATTCCTACCCCAATGTGGGCTCCAAAGGGTTGGTCCCTTCTTTGTGATTTGAAATGAAATGATGGCCACACGTCGGACTGGTCTGCCTGAGGGAGATGGTGACACACTCAAGGCCCACGGGCCCCTCGCCTGTGAGGTAAGTGCAGAGGCAGCATTCCAGGTCCCCTGTGGCCTGTTTGCATGAGGGTGCCCTCTCTGGGAGCAGGGTACTTGTCACTGGACCTAAGAAAAGGTTTTTGGGGGCTTTGAGCTGGTCGGTGGGAGCACCCCTGCCTGACCACTAGCGAGGCGAAGCCTCATTCATTTTTATTTCCAAGAACTGCCCATGATTTCTTTGCAGGAATGTGTTCCTCACTTTGAAATGTCACCATCTTAGTCACCTCTGAGTGGGGAATTCTCCCATTTCAGTTGTTTGGGGATGCCAAAAGTCTGTTTTCCGTTGATTCCCATCCTCCAGTATTTTTGGAGTTGAGCTGGTTAGGGGGTGGCTTTGTGAATTTTGTATGTGTGTATCCAAGGTTTATTCTCTGAGGTGGTGCCAGTTGGTGTTTTTTTTTTTTTTGCACCTGAACCTTCATCTCTCTTTTATACCATTGGGTATCCTGGCTGCTGTTGGTGTGGATCTCTGTTTTGGGTAGAAAAATAAGTGTTTCCTCTTTGCCAGTTTAGGGACAGCCTTGGAAAACTTTAGAGCGTTGTAATTCCACCTGTCTGAAAAATCTCCTCCCTCTGCTGTTCTTTATTTTGCTCTTCACTGATCAGAAAACCTGTGAGCTGCTCTGGGGTGTCAGGTGGCTTGCATTGCCTTCAGGCCAGCATCTTTGGAAGGGCCCAGAAGATTTTATGCCAGGCTTCCTGAAATTGTTTGAGCAGACAGGACAGAAATCGTAGAAGATCCCATTGATTTATGACACCCATATGCCCTATTGCCTCTCATTATCTTTTTCCCTTGTATTTGGATTTTTTCCTCTGTAATGACTATGTTGTGTTTAATTTGTTATCAATAGTTTCAGTAATCTATTTTCTAACTATATTGAGTATTGTTATTCTTATAAACTTTATTTTTGAGATGCTTGTATTTTTGTTGAAAGGTTGAAGGTTACTTTAGATAGCAGCGGCAGCATTCCCAAATGAGCTTTCACTCACATTCATTTTGTGCCTTGTAAGTGTTAAATTTTAACTTTGTGGTTGTTGAAATAAGGTCTGATTCTAAGTGTGCGGGTTTTGGCATTTTAATAAAAATGAATCAAGTTAAATTTTTGTTTGTAAAGCATGCAAACAAAAATTACATCATACTGTCAGCTATTATATCAGCTTACTTCATATTGGATTAGAAAGTTTAAGCAGAAAAAATAGGTAGGTAGAATTTATTAGAACTATAGGTTTACAAGTAGAATCCGTGTTTTACTCCTTGACACCTGTAAACACCTGCTTGCAGGTAAAAAACATGATTAAGTATAACACCACAACCTCTGATCATGGTAAACCATAATCACTCCTTTTGGAAGGCCTACCTACAACTTGGTGATTGCTTAATGTGTATTGTAGTTACATAATAATATGTACCGAGGTCCTAAAGCCTTATTTGTCATTGTCTTCTGAATACTTAAATTAGCATTCATTTGCATTATATTTGCAAGAACAACGTTATTTGATTTTTTTTTTTTTTTGTCACGTAAAGGGTGTCCTGAAACTGAGAATTTATAATAGACACATCTTGTTCTTGGCTTACAAGGCAGTGTTTCCAGTTGCAAACTTGGCTTTTATTAACAATGACAGTTATGTATTTTTCAAGGGCTGTGAAATTTGTTTTCACTTGGCTCTTGCTGCTGGCATGGCCATATTGTTTTTAATCTGGGAACCAAGGAAACACTGGATTGTCTGTATTTTGCTCATTTAAAGACTATATACATACCTGAGTTTATATTAAACTAAGGTATTGTTGGTCTTGTAGTGAATAGGTAGATGAGTTGCCTCTGGAATACTTTGAGGATCAACTCTGGGTTGATAAATACTAAAGTCTTTGAACACCATGTTTAATTTTGGTGCTTAATTTTATCAGAAGTATTATATTTTACAGTAGTACTCTCATTATTTAAAAACTTTAAAAAATAGCTAGGTTCTAAATGTGCATTTGAATAATAAATTTGTGTTTTTGCCTAACCAAGAGGTGAGCATATGTCTTAATATTAATCAGCCAAAAAACTTAACTTTGTAGAACAGAAGAAATCTACATAGTGAGTTAATAGGATTCACTGTTTGGTGGCTTACCTAATTAGCTAACGCCACCTTTAATGGATAAGATTTGTTGCTTTGTTGAAAAATGATCAGAAGTTTCTTGTTCATTTTAAGAATCAGAATCTAGTTCTGTTGGCATATGAATAAATGTAGACACCCTTCCCCAAGAATATACTGGAAAGTTAAAAAACAAATAGCAATCTTGTTATGTAATGAAGAACTGTGACAGCCCGGTAGAATATATCTACATTGGCATTATACAGTGAGATGACACAGTGTGTACACACAAAATTATATACTTTGCACAGCGAAAGATATATTTTTCAAAATTGGTTTCACTTAATATGAGCCACATAATAGTTTTTTAGGGTGTGTCTATGTGTTTGTAGTTTGATCTATAAAGTATTCTGACACCTAGCCTTGAGTAACTTGGCTCACAAAGTGCCTTTTGTAGACTGAGTTCTCTGATATTCTCTCGCCCTTCCATATCATATAGTATTGGTCCTTTGAGGTCCAGCTTGCTTTTTCTTATTTATTTTTTATTTTAGCCAAAGGTGAAAAGTTTGGCTTTCAGTTTTTTAGACCACATCATTTTTCCCATTTAGAACATTCATTTTGCTTTTTATCTGTAGTTCATAGTGTTGTCAAGTGTTTAGTACTTCTACAGTCCATTATTAAAATAAACTTACTTACTAATGCTTATTAATTTATGTTTTGCTTCTTCACCTGGGCTAAGATTATCCTGTGACTAGAATGTATTATAGCTGGCGAAATACATTTGTTGGTTGATTTTGGAATAGTGTAAATAATAAGGGGCTTTCCATGTATGAATTCATACGAAAATTCATACTTTTGTTCTTCTTTCTGGAATACAGACTATACACTTTGCTCTTACCCCAGATTCCCTTGTTTCCTGCCTCCCCCCTGAATACCTCACCCCCTTACTCTTTTTTTCTTTTTTGTAGGGTCCTTCCTCTGCTTCCCTCTTCGCCTTGGTTTTAAGCAGAGCCAGGCCCCCCCAGTTAATCTGTTCTCTTTTCTCATTTCCTGCGTTTCATTTTACACTCTCCCATGGCTTTAATTTATATGCCAGTGATTCCAAATTTACAACTCTATTTCAGATTTTATGGTTTGTTTCTAGACCTATATAGCCAGTTGTCTACCAGTTTTGTTTTGTTTCAAATAGCCCACAGGCATTTCAAACTCGTGGAATTGTTCCCCTACTATCAACCTGTGTTTCTTCTATTTAGTGAGTAGCGCCACTATCTCCTTCTTTGTCCAGGACAAAAACTAGGTTATCATCCTGGCTCATCTCATTCCTTCCTCCTATCCAAAGTCCTCTCGAGGGCACATTCCTGATCCCACTGTCACTACCCTTTGTTCAGATCAACTGTATCTCCGAGATAGACCCCGGCCACGCCTGTCTTCTTCCATTGCTCTATCCCTGCCTCCTCCTGCAACAGAAAGCTAATTATTGCATTGCCCTGTGTAAAACCATTTTTGGGTTCCCTATTGCCTTGGGAATAAAGTTCAAACTCCTGAGAAGTCTTACAGGACCGTGACTGTCCGGCCTGCCCCTCTCCTGTCTCATTTGTTTCCTCTTTCTGAGTGTCCTACACAAAGCTGCTTTCAGTTTCCCTGGGGGCATCAGTGTCTGTTCACTTCAGGTCCTTGTAAGTGGTCCTTATAAATGCTGCTTTCCTTCACCCTCCCTTTAGCCTCCCCTCCTCTGCCTCCACTCCTCCTGGGCTGATTTTTACTCATCATTTTTGTCTTTTCTTCAACATTACTTCCCCAGGAAAAGCCTTCCCTGACCTTCCGAGGTTGGATTAGTAGCATCCTGTACCTTGTTAGGAATAGGACTTTAAAAAAGTTTATTATCCGTATTCTCCTGGATTGCAGGCTCCATAAGACTAGGGACCATTTGTGTTTCTACAGCAGTTGGTACATAGTAGATGTTCAATAAATATTTGTTGAACGACTGAGTGGATATGTAGGAAAGGCCTTAATTTCTATTAAATGTTCACCTAGGTTTCAGTAAACTGTAGTGTCTTGTTTACCCTCTCGCCTCATTGTTTCCTCCTTCTTAGTCTCATTGAAGTTTGTTCAGCTTCCTGACCTATTAAATCTTCATATACCTCTGGGCTGTTGGACACTCTTTTCCTTTTGCTATAGCTAGTTTCACGATTTTAAATATCAAGTATAAACTGCTAATTCATATATGTACATAAATACACATATACTTGCATGTATGAGTATGTATGTGTATGTCTACCCTGACCTATCCCTTGAATTTAGGTTTCAATAACCAACTATGTGATTTGACTGATCAGTCCTTTTGGATATTAAGGAGGCATATCTAAAACCAAGTTTCTGCTTCTCTACATCCATTCCCCCAGGTCACCTTCCCAATTTGCTCATTCTGCAGTCTTCATCTTAAATATTAGTAATCTCACCCTTTCAGGCCAGGCATCTGGGAGTGATCTTTGATCTCTTATTTTTCTCAGGCATAGCATTGCAAATCTGGTTGACTGGTCTCTCAGCCTCAGTGCCTGCCAGCCTAGAGTCTGTTCTTCACACAGTAATCAGAGTGGCCCTTTTATAAAACAGATCATGTCACTTCTTTGCCCAAATTCCTTTAATGGCTTCTCATTTGCCCCAGGATAAAAGCCAAAGTTCTGACTGCCCAGCAAATCCCTATATGGTCCCCCCTGCCCCCTCCCTGACCTTACTTTCACCTTCTGTTACCCTCACCCTCCTCACTCTGTACTGGCCTGTCTGGACTCCGGCTCTTGGGCGCACCCAGGGCACATGCCATTCCCCAGAGCCTTCCCACTTGCTGTACCCTCTCCTTTCAACATCCCCCACCCTAAGGTGTCCTCACAGCTGGCTGCCTTGTCTGCTTCTGATTTTGCATAGAGATTACCTCCTGAGTGAAGCCTTGACTGGCCCTTCTGTTTATTGAATACCTCTCCCCTGCTCCTGTGACAAGATCTGCCCTCCTTCCTTGCTTTATTTTTGTCAGTGTCACATAATCTCCATCTGATGTGCTTATCCTCATTTTGCTTATTTATTTGGACAGATAATGTATCTAGAACATAAGTGTGAAATGCAGTTTGTGTCCATAACATATTAACATTTCTTGTGCCTAGAAGAGTACTAAGTACATTGTAGGTCCTCAGATATTTTTTTTCTGGTGAATGAATGAAATGAGGACTAAGAAACACTCCAAAATGTTACTGAGTTTCTATCTAGGTATGTAATATGTGAGTACTTAATTTAGATTATACAAAAATATGTAGAGTGTGAAGAATATGTTCTTTCTGAGACCCATATTTCTAGTAGCACTGCTGTTAACAGTTTTGCTGCCTTTTTTCTTTGCATCTTACCTTTGGGGAGCTAGTAACCAAGGTAGCGTGGAGTACAAATGTATGAAATAATTTGTATCAAGAAATGAGATAATAGTAATTAACAGAATAGTGGATAGGGAATTAGACTAGTAGAGAAACTATAGAAAGAAACTGTGTCTGTATTGACATAATTTTTTTTCTTAACATGAATGAATGGCTAGTAAAGGAATGCTCCTTATTATATTTTTGATTTTTAACGTCAAATATTTTATTATGAGCTAAAAATAATCACAACATTGACAAAATGTTGACAGTTGTTAATTTTGAATGATGAGAATTTGGGGATTATATTATTTCTGTATTTTCTCTTTTTTTGTTTAATTCCAAAACTATAGTAAAAAGACACCATTTACAGATTTTAAAAATAGGTAGTTTTTTTTCAGTCTGGTGAAAATCTGGTTTCTAGAAAATCTACCTTGCTTAAAAAATGGATAAATACTTTCTGAAAAAGATACGCCACTACTAAAAGCAACATTTAGAAATTATTTTAGAAGCTTATGTTTTCCTAATTGGAGGCCTAGGACTTTTCTGGCCTGGTTATAGTACAATATAATATAACACTATCATTTAATTTTAAACGTGTGTTCATCCATGCTTCTGAATCTGTCAGAATCCCATAGCATGTCAGAAGCTTTATGCTGCAACTAGGATTAAAGATAAAGCCTGCTGGAGTTAAGAGTAATGGCAATGCCAGCCCTGACCAGCATGGCTCTGTGACTTGGGCATTTTTCTGCCAAATGAAAGGTCATGGGTTAGATTCCTGATCGGGGCGCATGCCTGGGTTTTGGGCCAGGTCACCAGTTGGGGGCAAGCAAGAGGCAACTGACTGATGTTTCTCCCCCTCTTTTCCTTGCTTCCCCTATCTTTAAGAATAAATAAATCTTAAACATAAAAAAAGAATAGCGGCAGTGCCAGCTGCAAGTATCTTTAAGTGGCATTTCAGCAGAAGTCTGGATTTGAAAATGTGGAGTGGGACCTATCACTAGATGAGGTCCATCAAGAAAATGAGTGCCCAGGTCTAAGGAAAATATCTCCATACATTGTTTATGATCCATAGCATTCATTTCTTTTAAGGTAAACGTGTTATGAAGTCCTCGTTCCTTGATTACATAATCTCTGACCCTTCACTGCTTTAGCTGTGACCAGATCAAATAATCTAGTACACAAGTGATGTTCGATTTCTTTTGTTCTTTGCTCTGTGAAGAAATTTGTCATCTTACTATGACAATGATATGTTGATTTAAGTATGGGTACTGCTAGTGTTGATAGATATGCGCAGATGCTGTTATTGAAAGCAGCTATTTTCTGTTACAGAAAGACCATATGGTAGGCACTTATTTTTCTTTCTGGTTGATGTGATTAGATTAGTAGAACAAAAGGTTATCGGACTTAAAGATTGTTCAAGTATTTAATTTTAATTGACCATAAGGAATTAAATATGTTTAGTAATCATGAGCCTTCTATATATATATGTATTCTGTTGGTTGAAGTAGGAAGATGTCTTCAGGGACAGTCTCAATTTTGGATTGCTGCCACCAAAATAGTTTTTTTTTTAGTTGTCATATTCTCTAAAAAAAGTGAGTATTGTGCAACTAGTGTATTTCACAATAAAATCTGGAAGATGGCCTTTGTGCCTGTAAGATAATCTGAAAGACGAATGGACATGTTATACTACAGGATGGAGAAACTTAATGTGATAGAAATTATTTTTTATACGGCTGCTTTTTTTCCTAATTGTCTATTAATATGTGAGTTATTCCACTGTGTAGATTGTGCATAAAAGAATAGACTTAGGACCCAAATTTGATATTTCTGAATATTCGTCTATTGGGAATGTTTTTAGACAGACCAGAACAAACAGTTATATAAAAATGGCAAGTTGAGTTTACTTTTCCATAGTCAGGCTAGCTGCTGTCGAGTTTTCAGTATGATATTGGGCATGTTTTTGATTCGGAATTGATTACTTGCTGCCTTTTCCCCTATTGCCTGTCTCTGTTCTGAAGAGACATCTGGCGTGGTTATGAGTGATGAGATGCACTGTGTTGCTCATAACCCCACACCTTATTTTTCCTTTTAAGCTAATGAAGACATAGCTTCTTAATTTCTCTTTTGTTTACTGCCTTAATCTTTAAGATATCTTGACAGGACTTAATATTGTTAAGAACATTTTGATTTTCTCCTTATTTAAAATGTGGTGACTATCTTTAAATATTGGTACATTAGAATGATTACATTTCTTTTGGATATGTCTCAGCTACCTTGATTTGGGGGATTAATTGACATCATTTTTTAAAACCTTGAGATATCTAGACATCGTAACCCCTAATATTTTGTAGTAAATAAAGATTCTGTATGTAAAAGAACTTGTATTAACATGATCAAGACTTTGCTTTTTCTTCTGGTTTCTCCATATTGGCTTCTGGAAATATATTTTATATACAAGAGGAGGGAATTGTTCTGGGCACCCAGTTTAAATCAGATTTTAATTGTAATGCTTTTAGGAAACTTTTTGATGTATTTTCTTTTCATTTAATAATGTATGTTAGATACTTTTCCTGTAAGGGGATGGAGATTGATCGATTGCCATTTATAAAATTGATTTTATATATAGAGAATAATTTTTTTGGTAAATCTTGTATTTATTCATTCATATTAACTATCAAGAATAAGAAAACTTACAATGGAAAGAAAAAAATACAGTGTTCTTTACCTAGGTATACATTGTGAATGGTTTCAGAAGTCAATATAACATTAATAATAAACAAATCATTAACAAAATAATTCGCTCTGCACACCCTTTCTTTTTTAACACCAGCAGTTATTCTGTCTGTCCATTGGATCAGTCTTGTCTTTCAGTCTCACTGATTGTACGATGCATTGGCTAATACAGTGCACATACGATGTAAACTAATTACAGAGTCCAACTGCCAGTTCTGCAGTAGAAGCAGGATTTCTTGACGTCAGTGAGAGTGATGTTGGAGAAGGAGTGAAGCTACTAACAAAGAGAATCTGGCAGAGTGAGACCAGTGGACAAATGAAGAAAGCATAGGCGAGGTTGATAGGCATCTTAAAAGAGAGTGATTTGAATGTGAAGGATTAAGAGAAGACTTTGAGAAAACTGATGTTCTTGAATGTGATTGCATATAAGGGGATGTATTGCTTTTCTTTTAGGAAGTGATCTTCAGTTTGGACCCCAGTAATTATGCCACTGAAAGTATTAATAGGAAGTCCTAGCTTCTCTAGTTGACTTTGAAAGGAAGCTGTTTAAACAGAGGTCCAGGGGTAGCTTCTTGAAAGGTCCTACATTTATAATAGTTCTTAGATGGCCAAATATTTCAGAGTTCTGAATATTTTAGATAACTTCATTTCTTATTAAAATCCCTTTATTGGGGTATGATTTAAATGTGAACAGCTGAACATATTTAACTGTGAGATTGTGCATAACACCCGTGAAACCACCCCACCATCAGGGCCTCCCAAAGTTGCCTCCCGCCCGCCTTTATTATTGCTGTTGTTACTATTATTATTTTGTGGTAAGAACACAATATAAAATCTGCCACCTGGGCAAATTTTAAGTATAAAATATGGTATTGTTAGTTATAAGCCCTGTGCTGTATAGATCTCCAGAACTACCTAAAACTTTGTGCCCTTTGACCACCATCTCTCCAATTCCTGCAGTATGCTCTGTGTTTCTATGAGTTTCACTGTTAGAGACTACACCTACAAGTGAGGTCATACAGTATTTTGCCTTTCTGTGTCTGCCTTATTTAACTTAGCACATTGCCCCCAAGTCCATCAGTGTAGTTGTAAATGGCAGGATTTCCTTTTTTAAGACTGAATGATACTCTCTTTAAGGTTCTGATTTCAATCCCTTTGTATAAATATGCAGAAGTGGGATTGCTGATTCATATGATAGTTCTATTTTTTTATTTTGCGGCAGCATTCATAAACTGCTGGCTGTAGGAATTTATATTCCCACCAACAGTGTGCCTAAGGTTCCCCTTTCTCCACATCTTCACTAGCACTTGCTATCTTTTGGTTTTTATCAACAGCCATTCTAAGAGTGTGAGATCATATCTCATTATGGCTTTGGTTTGCAATTTCATTCGTGATTGGTGAAGGTTAAGCACTTCTCATAGAAATATCTGTTCAGGTCCTTTGCCCATTTTTAAATTAGATTTTTTTTAGCTACTTTTATTTTTTATTAAAAATCAAACTAGTGGAAACAGTTACTATTAATACTGTAGACTCAGTGGGAGAGACTAGGTACCGCTGGAGTCTTCCTTGGGGTGGTATGAGCCACGCAAGAACTCTTAGCTGAAGATATTAATAGGTCATGTTAGTTTATGGCTGCTAGAAATACATCTGTTCTAGACAAGGGGTAATGCAAATTCTCTTGAGTTGAGAAGAACTTGGAAAAGAATAATTTTTCCCTGTTTAATGCTTGGCTACTGTTGCCACTCTTGGCCGTCTTTTTATTTGACCACCATGATCTATTATCTAGCTTTTACTTTCAAACAAGTTACTGAAGCATGGTGTTTGGATCAAGTGGGATTGCTAGAAAAAGGGAGGCAGATATTTAAAACCCTAAACTACACATATATTTGGGAAGCATAAGGATACCCAAAATCACATGGCATAGCAAGTGAATACTGCTGGATATCTCTCAACTGTGGTGAAAGTTCGGCATCTTTTTGAATGGAAAAAATATCTTTTCTTTTATCTTTTTTATTTTTTAATTAGTTTTATTGAAATAAAATTTTTATACAATTAAAGATTGACATTACCTTTAATTACTCTTTTAAAAAACATTTTGTGGACTTCCAGCCAAGATGGAAGCATCAGTAGATACACTTTGCATCCCTGCACAACCAGAAGGACAACAAATTTAAAATAAAAATAACTGGAACTGCCAGAAAATCAAACTGTATGGGAGTCCAACAACCAATGAGTTAAAGAAGAAACATTCATTCAGATTGGTAGGAGGTACAGAGATGGGCGGCCCAGGTGGAGAGGACTTGGCATCATGGTGGTGGCTGGGAGGATAGTGTGGTCCCACATTTGCGTGCTGATAAGCTGGGAGAAACAAATGGGCAACAAGATAGACTGTGCAACCCAGGGTTTCAGCGCAGGGAAATAGAGCCTCAAAACCTCTGGATGTAAAAATCTGTGGGAGTGTGGCAGGCAACTGGAGAAACTCCCAGCCTCACAGGAGAGTTTGTTGGAGAAACCCACAGGGTCCTAGAATGTACACAAACGCATCCAGGGGGAAATCGGCACCAGAAGAGCCCAATTTACTTGTGGCTAGTGGGGGAAGTGACTGAAAGCCACTGAGAGCCCAGCAAGGGGTATGTTTCCTCTTAGACCCCTCCCTCACAAACAGCGCCACAATGCAGTGATGTGCGTTGCCCTGCCCTGGCAAACACCTAAGGTTCTGCCCCTTACTACATAACAGGAGGCTGAGACAAAGAAATATGGCCCAAATGAAAGAATAGATCAGATCTCTAAAAATAGAACTAAGCGATGAAGAGATAGCCAACTTAATCAGATACAGAATTCAAAACACTGGTAATCACAGTGCTCACAGAGCTGGTCAAGTATGGTTGCAAAATAAAGGAAAAAGTAAAGGCTATACAAAGTGAAATAAAGGAAAATATACAGAGAATCAACAGTGAAGGAAAGGAAACCAGGACTCAAGTCAACAATTTGGACCATAAAAAGAAAGAAACATTCAACAGAGCAGAATGAAGAACCAAGAATTCAAAAATATGAGGAGAAGCTTAGGAATCTCAGGGGGAACTTTAAACAGGGGTGCCAGAAGAAGAGGCAGAGCAAGAAGTTGAAAACTTATTTGAAAATGAAATGAAGGAGAACTTCCCTAACTGGAAAAGCAAACAGACTTCCAGGAAGTCGAGGAAGCTCAGAGAGTCCCAAAGAAGTTGGACCAAGGCACATTGTAATTACATTACCCAAGATTAAAGATAAGGAGGGAATCTTAAAAGCTTCAAGAGAAAAGCAGACAGGTACCTGCAAAAGAGTTCCCCTAAGACTATCAGCAGATTTCTCAAAATAAACCTTACAGGCGTCAGGGGCTGGTAAGAAGTATTCAAAGTCAGGAAAGGCAAGGACCTATATCCAAGATTACTCTATCCAACAAAATTACCATTTAGAATGGAGGGGCAGGTAAAGCACTTTCCAGATAAGGTCAAGTGAAAGGAGTTCATCATCACCAAGACCTTATTATATGAAATGTTAAGGAGACTTATCTAAGAAAAAGAAGATGATCAAAACAATGAACTATCAACAACCCAACCTAAGAAAAAAGAAAAACAAAAATAAACTAAGCAAACAACTAGAACAGAAACAGAATCACAGAAATGGAGATCACATGGAGGGTTATCAGCAGGGGAAGGGGCGCATAATGAGGGAAAAGTTAGAAAAAGAAGCATAAATGGTAAGTAAAAAATAGAGAGGTTAAAAATAGTATAAGAAATGGAGACACCAAAGAATTTATATGTATGACCCATGGACATAAAATAGGTGGGGAATTTTGGTCGGGGGGGTGGGTACAGAGTGGAGGGGAATACAGGGGAGAAAAAATGGGACAACTGTAATAGCATAATCAATAAATATTTTATTTATGCTATTACAATTGTCCCATTTCCTGCTTTGCCTCCTACTACCCACAGTCTCCCCCACACTCTCTCATTCAGTCCCCATATCATTGTCCATGTCCATGGGTCATGCTTATATGTTCTTTCTTGGCCTACTGTATTCCCTGTGGTGTGCTTTACATCCCCATGACTATTCTGTAACAGCCAGTTTGCCTTTAATCCCTTCACTTTTTTCTCCCACCCCATCAGATACCCCACCTATCTGGCAACCATCAAAATGTTCTGTCTGTAATTCTTTTTTGCTTATTTATTTTGTTTTTTAGAATCAGTTGTTGATAGGTATGTATTTATTGTCATTTTACTGTCCATATTTTTTATCTTTGTTTTTAAAAAGACTCTAACATTTCCTATAGCACTGGTTTAGAGGGGGTGATGAACTCTAGCTTTTTCTTATCTGGGAAGCTCTTTGTTGGTCCTTCAATTATAAATGGTAGCTTTGCTAGGTAGAGTAATCTTGGTTGTAGGTCCTTGCTTTTCATCACTTGAAATGTTTCTTGCCAATCCCTTTTGGCCTGCAGAGTTTCTTTTGAGAGCTGACAGTCTTATGGGAGCTCCTGTGTAGGTAACTGATTTTCTGTTGCTGTTTTTAAGATTCTAACTTTGTCTTTAATCTTTGGAATTTTAATTATGTTTCTTGGTGTGGGCCACTTTGGATTAACCTTGTTTGGGACACTCTGTGCTTCCTGGACTTTTACGTCTATTTCCTTCACTACGTTAGAAAAGTTTTGTTGTCATTTTTTCATGTAGGTTTTCAATTTCTTTCTGTCTCTCTTCTCCTTCCAGCATTCCCATGATGCAAATGTTGTTGTGCTTGAAGTTGTCCCAGCAACTCTTTACACTGTCCTCAATTTTTGGATTCTTTTTTCTTCTTGCTTTTCTGATTGGGTGGGGTTTTTTTCCTTATATTTCAAATGGCTGATTTGATTCATCCACTCTACTGTTGATTCCCTGTAAATTACTTTTTCAGTTAGTGTATCCTTCATTTCTCACCGGATCTTTTTTTTTGTTGTTAGGGTCCTCACTAAGTTCATTGAGCATCCTTACAACCAGTGTTTTGAACTCTGCATCTAGTAGATTGCTTGTCTCCATTTTGTTTAGCTCTTTTTCTGGAGTTTTGTTTTATTCTTTCATTTGGGGCATGCTTCTTTGTCTTCTCATTTTGGTTAGTCTCCTTATGTTTGTTTCTATGTATTAGATCGAGCTGCTACATCTCCCAGCCTGATAGAGCAGCCTAATGTACTGGGTGTCTTGTAGGATTCCGTGGCACAGCCTCCAATGTCACCCGAGCTGAGTATGCCAGGTGCATCACCGTGTGGGCTGTATATACCTTCCTGTTGTAGTTGAGCCTTTATTGCTTTTGGCATTGCCAAGGTCAGCTACCACCTATGTTCTGTCCAGGGTCACCCAGCATAAGCTACAAAGTGATGTGCATATTGCTGCTGCTTGTGTTGGGCTTGAACGTGTCCTGGTGAGGCCCAGCTGCGAACTAAGACTTAGGGCCACTTACGGAGAGTTATGGAGCTCACTGTGGACAGGTGCTTGTTATTTGAGAGAATTTAGGAAAATCTGAAGCATGAGCCAAAGCAAGCCATTCTTATGGAAAAGCCACTGGAAACAGCTTGAGTAGGCCCTAAAGTTGGTTAGGGCAGAGTCTCGGGGAATCACCAAGGTGGGACAAACTGTGAACCAGGTTGATGGAACCTCAGATATGGTGCCCACATGCTGGCTCTTTGGTTCTGTTGGCTGAAGGCTTAGAAAAGGAACAGTGGGCTCTGTCAGCACTTTTGTTTGTGAGAGCGCTGCCCCCAGCTCTTGCCCTGATGCTGGGCAGTTCAGTTCCTCCCCATAAGTCCCTGATGCCTTCTAATCTACTGCCCCTGTGGTGAAGCTCAGAGGGGTTGAGTCCGCGTCAAAGTCCGGGTGCAGGCCCTTTAAGAGGAACTGGCTGGGACTACAGCATTTTCTGTCTTCCACAGCTTAAAACCCTGCTGGTTTTTACAGCCAGAGGTTATGGGCACTTATCTTTCCTGGCATTGGTACTCTGGGCAGGGGGTCCTGGTGTAGGCCTGGGACCCATTAATATCCACCACCTGTGGATATGGGCCCAGCACCTTCTGTAGTCTACACCCCTCCTATCTTTCTGCGTGGTTTTGAATTCGGAAAAGTCAGCATTTGAGCTGCCTGTCACCACCAGAAGCAGTAAATAGAGACAAGGATTTAATCTGTATGGGCACTTTATTTAGATGCTGGTGATCTGAGAATATGGTGGGTTATATATCCTCAACAACCATCTTAACAGCATGTCAAGCCAACCTTTTTATAAGGAGAAGAAAAGGGTGGGGAGGGGGTTTGGAAAAAAAGTTAATCAGAAAGGAGTTGTAGTACAGCTTGGAGATTTTCCTTGTATTTCTTTATCTGCTGATAAATAGTGCTTTATCTGAATCTTCATCTGTTTACCCTTCCTGGAAAACGGCTGCTTAGATACTATCTGATAGAAGGCTTGCACACTGTCTGGGTCACAAAAGTTGAAATCTTGTCAACCTCTAGAAGTCACGTAGGTCATGCATTCCATTTCTTGGAATAACAGCTTTCCACGTGCATTAATCACTTAAGCCTATCAACTATAACTACAGCCCAAATCTTTAATTCTTGAGTTCCCCTATCAGTTTCTTCTTTAATTCTGTAGTTGTGGGACTTATATTCAGCTTGATTTCTAGCAGTTCTGAATGATGGCTGTTTTGTAGTTTGGTAGTGATTTTGATGTGGTTGCACAAGGAGGCGAGCTGTGATTTCCTACTCTGCCATCTTAAATTGACCTCTTTTTTTCTTTTTTAAAATTATTTTTAATTTTTAAATTACAGTTGACATTCAATACTATGTTAGTTTTATGTATGCAGTATAGTGTCTTTTCTAGTTGGCTTTGAATTGACAGAATACTAGATAAGGATCTCCTGTTAGTTTCTGAAAAGGGTTTTGAACGTAAGAGAGCAGATTGTGTGATTAAGACGACAATACAGTACCAGTATCAGGAATAAAACAGGGGGCATCATTCAGAACCTACAGACATTTAAAAAGATAAAAAAGAAATATTATGAACAACTTTATGCCAGTGAATATGACAACTTAGGTGAAATGGGCAAATTCTGTGTAAGGATTCTGATACCAATTAGATTTGAGTGTGTGGGGGTCCCACACCAAACAGCTCTCCACCAGTTGAGTGCCCTTCAATTCAACTTTCTGACACTCTCTCCCCAAGGCATCACGGCATCAGATTCCACAGGTAAAGGCTTAGTCTCCACCTCCATTTCAGCTGCCAGTGGCAAGTCTAGATAGCCAGTCACCTGTGCTTCTGACTTAACAGGTTACAGGTGGGAGTTTCCAACAACCCCCTTCTTGTATTCAGTTAAGTTGCTAGGATGGCTCTCAGAAGTCAAGAGGAACATTTTACTTACTAGGTCACTGATTTGTTATAAAAGGATATAACTCGGGAACAGCCAGATGGGAGAGGTACATAGGGCAAACTATGCACGAAAGGACTGGAGCTGCCACGCCCTCTCCAGGAGCACTGCTCTTACTGCATCCCTGCGTGTTCACCAGCCCAGAAACTCTGTGAACCTCATCCTTTTGGGTTCTTAGGGGGGCTTCGTTACATAGGCATGATGGGTGAAATTTGATTCAACCTCCAGTCTCTCTCCTCTCCCAGGAGGTCAGGGGCTTGGGACTAAAAGTTCCAACTGTCTAATTATCTGGTGGCAACCATCCTTTGGTGTAGCCCCAAAATATACCTTATTAACATAACAAAAGACACCTTTGATGCTCTCATCACTTAGGAAATTGCAAGGGTTTTAGGAGCTCTGTGTCAGAAATGGGGGTGGGACCAAATATATATATTTATTATGAATCATAGTACCATGCCATAAGAGATACAAATGACAAAAACTGCCACAAGAAGAGATTAAAAAAAATTCTCACTAGTGCCATAAATGTAAAAGCAATTGAGTTTGGAATTAAAAACCTTCTGACAAAGAAAACTCTAGATCCGGATGGATATATTCTGTCACACATTTATGGAAGAAATCCTACCAATTCTATGCAAACTCAAAAAACAGGGAGGGAGGGAACACTGCCCTTCTCCTTTTATGAGCCTGGCATAAACCTGGCAACAGCAGGCTGAGAACATTGTAAAAAAAGGAATTCAGACCAATAACTCTCATGGTTGTAGATATAAAAAAATCCTTAACAAATTGTTAGCAAATAAAATCTAACAATATATGCAAAGGACAATATATCATGATTAAGTAGGAGTTATCCCAGGAATGAGAGGTTTATCATTTTAGCATATTAACAGTCCTAACATATTAACAAAATTCATACAATTATCTTAGTAGATACACAAAAAGCACTTGACAAATTTTAACACTCATGCATCATAAAAACTCTTAGAAAACTGGGAAGATAAGGAAACTTATGCACTTGATAAAGGGGCTCCTTTTGGCTATCAATATCAAAATATTGAATGTTTTTTTACTGCTGAGACCAGGACCAGGACAAGGATATCTGCTGTCCACACTTCTGTTGAACTTCAAAGTGGAGACCCTCTTTAGTGCAATGAGTCAAGAAAAAGAAATAAAAGGAAGGAAGGGAAAGGGGACAGAAGACAAAACTCGTCTCTTGTAGACATGACTGTGCACATAGAAAGTGGTAAGGAATCGCCCTGGCCAGGGTGGCCCAGTCGGTTGGAGCGTCATCCCATTGCCCAAAGGTTGCAGGTTGAATTCCTGGTCAGGGCACATACCTAGGCTGCAGGTTTGATCTCTGGTCCAGGTCCATGAATGATTTCCCTGGTCTGGGTGAATACGGGAGGCAGCCGATTGAGGCTTCTCTCTCATGTCGATGTCTCTTTCTGTCTCCCCTCTCTCTCTAAGAGCAGTGAAAAATGTCCTCTTGGTGAGGATTTAAAACAAAACAAAACAAAACCCTGCTTGGTATTGCTCAGTGGATTGAGTGCCGGCCTGTACACCAAAGGGTCACAGGTTCAATTCCCAGTCTAGGGTTGTGGACCAGGTCCCCAGTAGGGGTGTGTGAGAGGCAACAGCACATTAATGTTTCTCTCCCTCTCTTTTTGCCCTCCCTTCCCCTTTCTACAAATAAATTAATAAAATCTTTAAGAAGAAAGGAAGGAAAGTAAGTAAGTTAAGAAGTTGTAAGGAAGCTATCAATAAAATTTGCCAGAACTAATAAGGTCGCAGGATACAAGGATACAAAGATATAAAATTACTACAAAGAAATTAATATTTTCTATATACTATGAACAAACAAAGAGAAAATGGAATAAAAATAATAGTATTATTGTTTTAATATTTTAAAGATGACCTGAATAGAGATACTATGTTTATGGATTGGAAAACTCACTGTTATTTAAGATAATGACTTAGCCACAAATTGCTATGTAAATCCAATTCAATCCCAATTAAAATTCCAGCGAGGCTTAAAAATTTTTTTGTTTGAAATAGACCAGTTGACTATAAAATTTATATGGAAAGGCAAAAGGACATAGAGTGGTCAAAATAATTTTGAAAAAGAACAAAATTTGGAGGACTCACACTGCTATTTTGTAATTGTTAGTCAAAATGCCACAAAATCAAGAAGGTATAGAATAGGTGTAGTGATAGATATGCAGAACTATGGAAGAGAATGGAGAGTATGGACATTTGAATTCAGGGGCTGAATTCAAGTGCTGCTGGAAGAAGTAAATATGTCTATGGCCGAAGGGGAACCTCCCTCTTTACAGGTTAGCCCCAGATAGAACACGGAAGTAAATGTAAAAAAAGCTAAGACAATAAAACTTGTAGTCAAAGGCAAAATACGCGTGGCTCTGGGGCACACCAACATTTCTGAGACAGGACACACAAAAAAGCTAACTGGAAAAAGAAAAACCCATGATAAATTAGGCTTAACAAAATCAGGAACTTTTGCTCTTTGTAAAACGCCAGTAAGAAAACAAAAAGTCAAGCCACAGATGGGGAAAAAATATTTGCAAAACATGTATCTGATCAGGGACTTGCTTCCAGAATATGTAAAGAACTGTTACAACTCAATAGTAAGTAGACAGACTATCTCTGAGGGGAATCTTAAAGTCTGAGTTTCAGGCAGGAGAGCAGTACAGCCAGGCAGAGAGTGAGCATGATTAAGAAGAAAGCCACCAAATTAAGGGAGAAAAGCCATATTCCAATAAATACTTGTTATTCTGTGAATCAGTTTCCATATAAGATTTTCTTTGCCTTTCCAAAGGTGATATGGTTGTTAACATATAGTTTGTACCTTTTTTTTTGGTTTGGAAATGGTCTTTCGATTTCTGGCATGCAGTATATGCCCAGTTGTGAGGGTCACGGCCTTTCAATAGTCTTCATTCTGGCTGCACTTCAGGTATTAGTGCTACTGACACCTACCAGCCTTAATATGTATTTACTTGTAATATACTATTTGTAAGTGCTAGGCTGTAATGTGTTTTCTGGAAATAGACAGTGATGTAAAGTGGATTTTAGATCATTATTTAGGGCTTTCAGGGAGAACATTAAACTCTTATTACGTACTGTACCTCATATTATTCTCACAACAGCCCCATGAGGTATGTATTTTTATTTTACCCATTTTAACGGTGTGGAAACTTGGGTACGGAGAACTTAGTTAAGGCTATGCAACCAGAAGAGGAATACAGTGATTTAATGGATTGAGTGTTAACTTACTATCCTAATAGCTTTACTAGAAAGAAGAAAAACACTTCAGGGTGAAAAATCCTTACTTTGTTCTAGATTTACCAGTTCCACATAGATTGAAATTGTTTGTGTTCTGTTACCTAAGTGGTAAACAGTTCAATGGCAAATTAATTGACAGCTGGAAAATTTTATCAACCCTGCATTGTCTTTTGGCAAACTAGGAAACTTCATTTCTTGACGTCTTCGAAGTGTCAGCTTGTGGTACACAAATGAATGAAATCTTCTGTTACTTCAAAGTGTTACATTAGTGAGCAAAAGCCATTTGCTATGTGTATTGTCTCAGAGTTGGTTTTTAAGATTAACTTTTATCTTTTGGAAGATAATCTTCTATAGGTGTCTTAAGGTCCGAATATTATTTCTCTAGAATAATAGGTCGATAATATTTTATAGGATTTTCTGGAGAAAGCCTGTGGTTCATTTAAAGCTGAGCAACTGTAAAAAGTTTTAAAGTGCATATACTTCTTGCGTGTAATGTCTTACTGTCCAACATAAAAACATTCACTCGTAGCAAATGGCAGATCCTTTGTCCCCTGAATGAATATACACGAAGTCTAAAGTGTTTTCATGTTTGCTCACGTCCATTTTTGTTTGAAATGCCTTTCCCGAGGCTTCTTATTTATGGAAATCCTGCACTTTCTTCAAAGTCTGATTCAGATTTTACCTGCTTGTAAAGCTTGCTCTGACCTTAGTGACCCGAGGGAGAAAAGATGTTCCCATTCCCATGGGCGATGGGCAATGGCCCCCCTCCATTCTTTCTTTTCTTCCCAACTCCTGCTGTCTAGGTACTCTTATCTCTAATGTTTGCGCAGATCTGTAATTCAGTATCCAAAATGCTTGGGTTTTTCAGAGTTCAAAAGTTTTTAAATTTAGACGTGTAAGATGATGTAGGTTCTGAGATAACACCCAGCTTTTAGAGGAATTTCTGCTATAAGTGCATGAATATTTGTACTGTGGGGAATAAATAGACTTGGAAAGAGCTTCATGTTAGCTCAGGGCAGGGCAGGTTTTGCCATCAATGAGTTACAAAACATACTGATGTTCAGACCTATTTGAATTTCAGAAGTGTCCTTATAGGATTATAGATATGTATTATTCAGTAGTTTTTGAGTATAAATTGTGTATAATGAAGGGAAATCTAGTAATCTTACGACTTTATGATTTTTTTTGCCCTACATTTACCTTTTTTTATAGTACTGAATCAGTTCAAAAAGTGACTTACGTGTATGGTATGTGTGTCTGCCTATCTGTCTCTGTCTGTTATCTATCTATCAGTATTATCTGGTAGGAACAAATGTAAGTCACATGGTTCAGTTCTTATTGTAGCTCCAGTTGTCCCGTTTTTGACAAGCGGTTGCCTCTTCAAGTTTTCTCAGAAGTCTTTTAGACATAAGCCCAATTGTTTTTGGCAGCTTCCTGTCCAGTATGATTTCCTAATTTGTCTTTTGTGTGTATTTCCTGCCCAAGACCTGGAATCAGCCATTTTTTCGATCCCTATATTCTTTTAGTGGGGAGTGATATTTCAGGATCATGTCTGGGTGTTAGTGGTGTCATCACTACTAAGTTGTAATTGTTCATGGTCTTTTTCATACTAACTTTTAATTTTGAAATAACTTTAGACTCAGAAGAGTTGCAAAATAGTACAAAGATATTATTATACTATAGAGGTACCTTGTATCCTTCATCCATATTTCCCTAATGTAAACATCTGTTAAATAACCAAAGTACAATAATCTAAACCAGGATATAAGTATTGTAACAATATTAATATTAAATTACACAGTGTGTGTAGGATTGATTTATAAAAGCTTGATTGTTGTTGTGCCTTTAGTCTCCAAGTCCTTTATTTCTCCTTTGGTATGAACTTTTGTTTAGTGGTTCTGAACTACAAAGAAAGGTCTATCAGATCAGATCACTGAGAACTTTTGAATATAAGATGCCTGAAACCCTTCCCTCCTCTCTTTCAGGGTTGTTTAGAATCTCAGGCTGGAATAGAATAGATAGTATCAGTGTAGGTATGCAGGGATTTTGCTAGAATTCCATCTGACCTAACCGCTTAGTGAGATCATTTTGGTAAGGAAGTAATTTGTGTTTGCTCACAACTGGTAATAATGACCCCTGGGCCCCCCAAGTAAGTTTTGTTATCTTAAATGATTCAAGTTTGATTCTTCTAGTGCCAAAGATTCCTATCATACTTAGACTTGCTCTTCCACATTTATTAACTCATTTACCAAATATTTATTGAGCATCTTCTTAGTACCTGACACTGGGGATACAGCAGTGAAAAGATCCAGGCATGCCTGGTCTCTGCCTCCATGGATGTACACGGGTAATGAATGGGGAGTGCAAACAAGTGAGCAGGTGGATTATAATAGAGTGCAGTGAGTATTATTTTGGGAGAAGAGCAGTGAGCTCTGAGAAGCAGGCAGAGCTCACCTAATGTTGGCATCAGGGAAACACAAACTTCTGGGAGATTGTATTTAGCTTAGTCAGGTAGGAGTTAGTTAGATTAAAAGAAGGGAAGAATGTTCTGGAGGAGGGAACAACCTGAGTTTCTGAATATGTCTAATGGCTGCAGCTAGAGAGCATTTTTAGTATCTTGTGGTAGAAAAAAGTGTAAGACCACAAGACGGAGGATGGGGAGAATATGGAAGTGAGCTGCTTTTCATAAAGTGAGTCTTTTCAGAGCATTCAAATTTTTGTAGAAATAATTCATTTTATGCACATTTTATCAGTTGCCACATCATCTCAGTTACATAATAACAATAACACAAATCAAACTGACATAGAGAGGTTTGTGGAAAAATAAACAGACTGCCATATTTTTTCATGCCATATTTTTTCATGTATAATGCACCCCCATGTATAATGTGCACCCATGTTTTTGGCCCAAACTTTCAGGAAAACAATTTTTGTTTTAATTTCTTAATTCAGTTTTTTTATTTGTTTATATTTAGAAACAAAACTGATTATCATATTCCAGGGTATTATTTTGCATATGGATATCGTTATTGTTTTCTAGAGTTATACTTTTAATGCATAAGCATAAATAAAAGAATTAAAAACATTTACATATCTACCGAATTAGTACTACTTATGTATAATGCCCATCCTTATTATTTGAAGAAAAAGTGAGCATTGTATACGGCAAAATACTGTATTGTCAAGTGTCTCATTTGGTGGCAGCAGATGTAAGTGGCTGGGGAGTATCTTCCCACGCATAGAGTTAGCCTGCCAGTGCTCACACTCTGGGAACTGAGCACTTTTGTTTGTCTGGTGAGTCAGTTAGGCAGCAGTCAGATAAGCCTCCATCTACAATTACAGTTTTGGGAATGGATGAGCTCCTTGAAGGAGAAGACGAGAAGAGGGCCACAGGTGGAACCTCAGGGGACAGCACCAATTAAGGACAGATAGTGGAAGACAAACCAGCTGAAGATTTGAAGGACTAGTTAGAAACAAGCTCTTAGGAGCTTCACTTTTCAGATTTTGAGGCATTTGAATCTGACCTTGCAACTTTGTTTTTTTTTCCATTTAACCTGGCTTTTGCGAATTTATTTTGCCATTGGAGATTTTTCTCATTTAACCAATTCCTATTCTGTGTTCTGTTGAACAAGAAGGAACATACTTTGGGAATCTCTGCTGGAGGCAAAAAGGGGCAAGGAAGGGGTTTAGGCAGGGTAATCAAAATTAGCTTGTGGCCTCCGAGATTCTTTTGGTAGTTCTGTGGAGGCAAGATTCCAGAAAGGAGTGGGGCAGGACGTTTGGGAGATCAGCGGGAGGCCCTGGTGGTGGTCCAGGAGAAGGTTGATCGGGAGACCCCCATCACTTCAGGCAGAGACGAGAGGGATAGAAAAGATTGGTTCAATGTGCATTTTAATTGAAGTGACAGGGCCTGGTAATTAGATGTGATGTAAGGAAGAGGATGTGTAGGATCTCTGGTGTCTTCTGTTTGAGTGACCCAGGGGATGATTGTGCTGACCTTATGCAGCTGAGGGTTTGCAGAGCTGGTACAGGTTGTGAGAGGGATGATAAAGAGTTCTGTTTGGACATGTAGTATGTATAAGGTATCTAGGTTTACATGTTTAGCAAGAGTCTAGACATGTGAATTTGGAACTTGGGAGAAAGGGTGGGGTAGAACAGAGGTTTGGAAGTAATTGCTAATTAAAACCGTGGGTCTGGAGGATATTATCTAAGAATGGAATAAGAAATGAGAGGTAGAAAAATTCTAATTTAGTAGAGAGGGAAGCCCATCTTAAGAATATTAATAACCTTGATTTATTAGGTGTCTGTTAGGCACTGCTTTAAGCATGTTATAGATGTTATTTTATACAAAACAAAAGCAAACCATGAGAGCAGGTGTTTCTTTACAAATGAATGAGTAGCTAAGCCCTTGGCTCCCTGTCAGACATCTGGAAGACAGTAGGTGAGGAAGTGGGTGGAGTCTATCTTGCTAAGTAGGGTCTGGGATTTCTTACTTTGCTGCACTGCCTCTTTCAAAAAAGGGGTGGTTTGAGAAGTGGGAAGAGAACTAGGAGAATGGTGATATGGTGCTCAGGGTAAGAGACGTTTAAGGAGCTGATGGCAGTGTGAGATGTACTGAAAAACTGAGAGGAGGTAACCCTTTGGACTGAGTACAGTGTATGGGTCAGGGATGCTGCCATGGCCTTGTGTTCAAAGCTGGTTTGTTGTGGGAACAGTCGTCACAATGTATTTATTGATTTATTTTAAATACATAATCTTTATTATGTTTTCCCATTACCGTTTAGTCCTCTTATTACCCCCCTCCCCAGCCATGACTGATTATTATACCACCTTCCCAAGTTGTATTTTCATTGAATGAATAAATGCTAACCTGTGATATCCAGGACGGTAATAGCCATCATCGTTTAAAAAATTACAATAATAATTAATATGGAATAAGACTTTTATGCATAGTATTTCCTTTGTGATCTAGTAATTTGAATGTACCAGTGTTAGAAAGATGCTGTCCTGCCAGTCAGTGTTTGCTGCTGAGAAGGAAAGGGAGGGGGAAGATCCTATTTGTGGATAACATCACTGCGGAGCTCTCGTAACAGCGCCCCGGTGCTGACAAAAGCTGAGTCACAGAGGACACGCAGACTGCGCCGTGGCAGGCATGGCCCAGTTCAGGATTTTAGACTGCATGATCAACCACAACTGGAGTGTACTGTGCAATCTGTATTGTGCATGGAGCGGGCAGGTTTGTTGGATAAATATGTATACATACTTTGCTTTTTTATTCAAAACTGCTATATAATATACAGAGCAAAAAAAAAATCAGTGAAAATGGTGGATATGAAATCACTGTCTTCCTGTAACAATAAAAAAAGTAATCTTTTAGACTATTTAATTAAAATACTTGTGTACCATTACATAGCTCAACCCTGATGATCTGAATTTCTCTAAAAGAATTAACTCTTGAACTGCACTGATGAGACTTTGTAAGCTTTACGCGGTGGGGGAGGGAAAATAAAACTAGCAAAAATGAAAGCAATAAAATTGTAAGATGAGTTAAATGTTACATGTTTTTGGAGACATTTGCTGTGTTTATAAGAAGGTAGGCAAAATTTTGCAATGAGTTACTTTTCAGCTAGTTTTTCACTTTTAATAAAATTTGGTTCATGATTTCTTTTATCATAGTATTAAATGGAAGTTCTTTTTGTGGGTTTATTCTGTTACTAGGCACTCTTTTGAGAAAGTAGTTATTTTGCAATAGAGAAAATTTGCTGAGTCTATTTTTCATGATAGTTACTATTTGTTTTTGAGTGTTCTTCCCTAGGGAGCAAAAACTCTTTATTTTTTCCTTTAACCAACAGTCAACATGGTTATTTCAGGTATAGACTGCTTTTGTAAGTCTTAAGTAATACTGTACATATTTAGCATAATGGCTTCTCTTCAGAACAGAAAGAAACCTGCACGGTAGCTTTTTGTTTCAGTTATCAGTGAATCTTTATGAATTATGAATTATTTACTTGTAGGGTTATTCATCATTGTGAGTATTCATCTTCCTTATTTAAAAAAGTTCTTTAGTATTGTTTGAAATTTAGGAAAAAAACTCAATTTAAAATATTGAAAGCAGTGAATGATAAATGTACCAATCCCCCACCACACATATACTGCCATTTATTCTCCAGTTCTCCCATAGCCAATGAATGGACAGATGTTTACGAAACATAAACTTAGTTACATAGGGGACTTTGGGGTCTCCGTTACATTCCTTTATGCCCTATTCTGTCTCCTAGAACGGTGTAAAGATATTTTCATAGTTTAGGTAGGGCACAATAGACTAATGTATCAGAGAAATCAGAGATGGAGGCCATTTAGTCATATTTCTTCTAGCGTAAGATTGATCTCTCAATGCACTTTCTAGTTCTCTCCCTAATGGATTTACATTACCGTAAAAATATGGATTTCAAATGGCTGCTTAGAGAATAACAGATATGGCAGTTATCTTAGCATGTAAAATTCATAGTATTGGGAGCCTATTAAAGGTGAAACAGAAAAAATAGTGGTTAGTAACTAGTTTGCAGCTATTACTAAACTCATTTAGTCTCATCATCAGAAAATGTTCCGATTTGAGGCCTTGGACCTTATGAAGACTTCTTCATTCTGGCTAACCCCAAAGGAAGAATTGGGTTGCAACAGCATTTAGGGATGCGTTGATCCATTCGGCCAGCTGTAGAAAGTCTTTGTGGGCATGCTGTGGCCTGGGGTTTTGCAGGACTGCTATTACTACTTTACCTGTGGTTTAGACCCCACAATTGGTCATTTTGTTGCTGGCATCTGTCAGAAGATTGTACAGAATTTAGATTAAGTAAAAATGGCCTGTGGCTTTTATGCCATCATTAAAGCTATTTGATGGAAGTCACAAACTTGGTGCTTTGGGGGCTGGACAGTTTCTGTAGAACAGTGAAGAGAGGTGAGGACTCAGGTATAAAATTGCAGGGGCTGGTGGCGATTGTAGCTCACTGGGATCGGCCGCAGAATATTTATGCTGTCTTGTACCTACTGTTGTCATATCATTTAGTTTTCTGGGGAAACTAAACTTCTACATTTTTTATATAAATTCATCCTAACATTTAAATGTTGACCACTAATTCAAGTTTTTAAAAGACTGTGCAGATGTGGCTCAAGGTTCCCAGTGTGTAACTTCTGATTTATGGAAAGACTTAGGGTCGGAGTTGGTTTTCTTTGAGTTTTCCTGTTGAAGCTAGGCAGTGCCCAAGGATGCTGATGGATATCTTTGGAAAGTTTGTGGTATATATAGGTAGGTGAGAAGTATGAGGGAAAATAGAGGAGTGAATGAAAAGGCTGGGTGAGGAGCGAGGAAGGCCAACTGAAGACAGAGTGGTGCTATGATGGGAAATAGGAGAGGGCCACAGCTGGCGAAGTCCTCAGTAGGCACTGTTTCGGCATACCACTGGAGAATTCTGACCTGGGTTTGTTTCTTAAATATTTCCACACTGCTGTAGGGAGGGAGTACAGGGTTGTAGCTAAGAGTGAAGATTTCAGTGCCCAGGAGCTGGCTTCAAGCCCAGTGCTATCCCCGCCTCGGTGATGAGTCTGGCAGCACTCACTCACCTCTGCTTCTTTATCCCCAGTAGTAACTACGTCATGGGTTTTGGTGAAGATCAAATGAGATAACTTGGATACAGAATTTAACATAGTGCCTGGCATAATAAGTTCTTACTGCGTGCTCACTATTATGATTAACATATTCTAGGTTGCTAATTAGATACATACTGCTACATGAGATTTTTCTTCTCCACATGATCGTTTTTAGTACTAATTTAAGCTGTCTTTCAAGCCAGCCCTGTTTTTTAATTAAAATTTTCTCAACTACAGTTTATATTCAGTATTATTTTATATTAGTTTCGGGTGTACAACATAATAGTTAGACAATCATATACTTTATAAAGTGTTCCCCCTGATATTTCCAGTACCCAGCCGGCACCATACATGATTACTACACTATTATTGACTATATTGTTAAATGAGATTTATCTTAGAAATAAAAAGATGAATAAAGACATTCCTTTATTAATTTTTTATTGCAAATAAAATGCATGGTCATTTGTAAAAATTAGAAAATGTAATTTAAAATTGATTTACCCATTTCAATCATTCAAATACAAATCCTGTTACTATTTTGATATGTGTATTGCCAGTTTTTCCCCTGTGCACAGTGTTTTTTCCTGTGTGGATATGTATGTATTTTACAAATTATATTGTGTACATTTTGCCATGTTGTGACATCATTTTTAATGGCTGCTTAATATTCTAACTATAAAGGAGATATAATGTTATTATATTTCCTATTTATATTAATGTTTAATCATCTGTTGAACATTTAAATCGCTTCTAGTTCTTTTTGTTATTATAAATAAAATATGGCGAAGATCTCTGTGATTGAAACTTTTTCTTTTTAGGATTATTTTCATAGGATACAATCTCGAATGAAATTACTGAGTCAGAGTGGTAATATTTCTAAAGCATGACTTGTGTAAAATATACTTCTATAGTAGTTAAAAGATTCTTTGAAAAGAGAACATTTTTAGGTTTTGTGAAAGATGAGTGGAATTTTAAATTTTATAGATTGTAATAATGTATATACAGTGCCTGGCAGAAGTAACGCCAGCTTGAATGTGGTTGGTAGGGTAATAATATGAATGTAATCATTTATAGTTTTAATTTGAACATTTCACCTCAAAAGTCATTGTGTGCATGATCGTGATCATTGTTAAGTTACAGAATTACATGCTTATGGTTTTGTAATAAAAAGGGGGCATTGTTTGCGCCAGACCCTGTACACTGTAACATCACAGAACCATCAGGAAGAGAGAACCCTTTGTAGCTCTCTCTTTTTTCCACCGTGGGGTATGACAAATTTCAAATTCTAATCATCATTTAGAACTGAAATGGTGATAGTGGAGTCAGATATAAGAAGATGGACATAAAGTTTTCATCCATGGGATATGTCCTGTAATCTAGTGCTGGGGTTTTCCCTCAAATCCAGGTGACAGTTGATATTGCGCAGCTACATATATAGAGAATTCAGAGGGAATTCTGGGAGGACCGGTCATGGGAGATCCTGGGGTGTCATCATTCGTTGTGTGTGTCTGTGTGCAGCCTACAGTCTGTTTTTAGCCTGGAAGCCAGCCTGGTCCTGTTAAACATTGGAGCATGCTGCTCCACGGGAGCCCCTCACAGGTCACCTGTGTCACTGAGCATAAACGCCAAGAAGCCCTATGTGAGTTACTTCTCTTCCTCCATCATCTCCATGGCCTTGCCCTTGTTTCCACAAACTCTTATGTTTGCTCTGCTCATTCTTCTCAAATGACACTGGGCTCCTTGCCATTTCCATTCCAAGGCCTTTGCACTTATCGTTTCCTCTTTTTCTGAAATGCTTCACATGGCCCTTCTCAATGGAGTGTTGTGTTCAAATTTGTTGTAAAATGTTGTGAAAGGAAAATAATTGTACCATTAAAGAAGATACATTTTTTTCCTTTGAAAGAATATGTAAAAATGACAGGAAACATTATTCATTAACAGAAATAGTTATTCTGTATCAGTCCATTTTAGGGAAGAAGAGCCAGAAGAATCTTAGATTGCATTCGCCGAATTGTAAATTAGGAGATAGCCATACTGAGGACCAGGCAGCAGTTTGTCCTCTCTTCACTGGGGAAACCAAATGAAAGCTAGAAAGAGACTGTAGAGAACTTTTTTTTAATTGCTTCCCCCTTGAAGCTCCCCTGCTCCTTCCTTTATTGGTAAGAAGCACTTGTAGCCTAGGGCTCACTTTGTTCCTTAGAGCTGTTAGAACAGGTCCTGCTTCTAACACCTTAAAAGGAGGCTTAAAATTGATAAGCTAGGAAACTGGGAATAGGCCTTTTGACACTTAAAATATCTCACACTCTTGCCATTCTAAGTGTGGTCCTCAGACCAGTGGAATCTGCATGACTCGGAAGCCTATAAGAAATGCAGACTTTCAGGTGCCACTTCAGACTTGTAAAATCAGAATTTTCATTTTAACAAGCTCCTTAGGTGATTCTCCTGCCCATTAAAGCTCTGCCTTAAATGATGAAAAGATAACGTTTTTTTTAATAGATGCTTTATTTATTTTTCCTTAAATATTTACATTGTTCTTCTTTTAAAAATTAGGGCGCCCTGGCCAGCATAGCTCAGCTGGTTGGAGCGTTGTCCCATACACTGAAAAGGTGGGAACTTGGTTCCTGGTCAGCACGTACCTAGGTCGTGGATTCAATTCCTGGTCAGCACGCATGTGGGAGGCAACCAGTCAATGTTTCTCTCTCACATCAGTGTTTCTTTCTCTCTCTCCCTCTTCCTTTTTCTCTAGTATCAATACACATATTTAATTTTTTTTAATTAAGGCAAATGCACGGTACCAGTGTTACCACTTATTAAGTTCTTTAAATATGTTTATAAAATATTATAAAGAGTTATATACTTCTTTCTTTCTTAGACCAGTTAAGCCAGAATACCTGAGTATTAAAAGGTTAAAGACGCTGAGGGTTTGCCTTGCTAGACACAATAGTGTAACAACTTACACTATTTTGGGGGGGGGAGGGCTTGACCCCCGGGACGACTGTATGTGTAGCTCTCGAAATGCTGGAAGTGGCACAGGAGAAACTTGGTGGAAGGCTGGGTGCACCTGGGATTAGCAGAAACACTTACGTGTGCAGGGATACAGCTAACGTTGCCAAAAGGCACAGATGGCTCATTTTCCACAGGTAGAGCTAGCAGGTGAAATGGGGGTGCTGCAGGGAGGCTGAGAATGAAAGGACAGAGGCCTTTTAATCATTGTTAGAAATCCAAATAGCCACATCTGTATTCTACCAGTAGTATTTGAGAACTGTTGAGTTACAGCTTCAGAAATGTAGCTGTCAGAATTGGTGGCTTTAGGTAGAAGAAGAAAAATCCTGTGCCTTGTGACTAGCCCCATAACACCAAGCTGCTGAAATGCTGAAAAATATCACAGGACCCTTAGTTCAGCATTTTGTGAGAGGAAAAAAATAGGTAACATTAGCCCTGGCTGGTATGGCTCAGTGGTTTGAGTGCTGGCCTGCAAACCAATGGGGCGCCAGTTGGATTCCCAGTCAGGGCACCTGCCTGGATTGTGGGCCAGGTCCTCAGTGGGGGTGTGTGAGACAGGCAACCACGCGTTCATGTTTCTTGCCCTCTCTTTCTCCCTCCCTTCCCCTCTCTAAAAATAAAGTAAGAAAGACATTTTTTTTTAACAAAAATAGGTAGGTAACATTAAGTGAATACTTACTGTATGCCACTTTACACATGGAACCTTCTTTAATTCTTTTAACAACCCTATGGAAATGATATTTTTCTATTTTCACTTATTGCCAGGAAGACAGATTAAAATCTGTCACTTGGCCAGAGCTAGATAGTTGAGAAGCTGCAGAGTAGCTTTCTAACCCAGGTAGTCCAGCCCTAGAGTTCTTGCCCTAATGCCCACAGTATATTGAAGGATGTAATACAGTATTCAATTTATCGGCTTTCAAAACTAGTACTTCTACAGCTGTATTAAGAATGTAAAGCAAATGATAAAACTTCTATGTATGTATTTCCAATTAATGGCAACTTGAGGGAGTAGTAGAGAAAATGGACTGAAAAAAGGAGTTAGGGGGAGGAGGGAAAAGATAGAAATGTCTGCCATGGTAGATACATAATATTGAAGGAGAGAGAGAAGGTTGAAGAGCAGGCTAAGAACACAGAAGGAGGGAGAATTAGGTTTTGCAATAACTTGGTGAGTTGTAGGTACCTTTTGTAATGTAAGTTAGTTGATGAGTCACTTTCTTAGCTCTTTTTTTTTCTTAGCTCTCCCTTTGTTGATATTGAAACCTTTACATTGCTGATTATGTAGGACTGTATTGTGAGTTGGTGACCAAGTTATATAAGCAATGTAATTTTAAACATTACATCTATGTGATTAGAGTTTAATGTTGAAGTTGTTTTTTTAATTGATGTATAATTGACATACAAAGTTATATTAATTTCAGGGGTACAACATAATGATTTGATATTTGCATATATTGTGTTAAGTGTGGTTAGTATTTGTCAGCATATATAGTTACAGATTTTTTTCTTTTGGGGAGAACTTTCAAAGATTTACTCTTAGCAACTTTTAAATATGCAATGCAGTATTATTAACTATAGTCATCATGACTTACTTATTTTCCAGCTGGAAGTTTGTACTTTTTAACCACCTTGCCCACCCCACCCCATCTCTGGCAACTACCAATCTGTTCTTTGTATCTGTGAGATTGGGTTTTTTTGTTTGTTTGCTTGCTTTTAGATTCTACATATAAGCGAGACCATACAACATTTGTCTTTCCCTGTCTGGCTTTTCATTTTGCATAATGCCCTCTAAGTCCATCCATGATGTTGCAGATGGCAAGTTTCCATTCTTTTTTTTTAAGGATATTTTACTGATTATGCTATTACAGTTGTCCCATTGTTTTCTTCCTCTTTATCACCCTCCACCATGGATGCCCCCTCTATCCAGCATTCCCCCACCTTAGTCCATGTCCATGGGTTGTACATATAAATGCTGTGGCTTCTCTATTCCCTATACAGTTCTTAACCTCTCCCTGTCTATTTTATAACTATCATTTATGCTTCTTATTTCTATACCTTTTCCCCCACTCTACCCCTACTGGTAACCCTCCATGTGATCTCCATTTCTGTGATTCTGTTCCTGTTCTAGCTGTTTGCTTGGTTTTCTTGGTTCAGTTTTTGATAGTTGTGAGTTTGTTGTCATTTTACTGTTCATAATTTTGATTTTTTTTCTTAGGTAAGTCCCTTTAACATTTCACACAATAAGGGCTTAGTGATGATGAATTCCTTTAACTTGACCTTATCTGGGAAGCATTTTATCTGCTCTTCCATTCTAAATGATAGCTTTGCTGAATAGAGTCATCTTGGATGTAGGTCCTTGCCTTTCATGACTTTGAATACTTCTTTCCAGTTCCTTCTTGCCTGTAAGGTTTCTTTTGAAAAATCAGCTGTTAGTCTTATGGGAACTCCTTTGTAGGGAACTGTCTCCTTTTCTATTGCTGCTTTTAGGATTCTTTCCTTATCTTTCATCTTGGGTAATGTAATTATGATGTGCCTTCGTGTGTGCCTCCTTGGGTCCAACTTATTTGGGACTCTCTGAGATTCCTGGACTTGCATGCCAATTTCCTTCTTAGATTGGGGAAGTTTTTCTTCATTATTTTTTCAAGTAAGTTTTCAGTTTCTTGCTCTTCCTCTTTTCCTTCTGGTACCTTTATGATTCAGATGTTGGACTGTTTAAAGTTGTCCCAGAGGTTCCTATGCCTCTCTCATTTTTCTTGAAATCTTGTTTCTTCATTCTGTTCTGGTTGAATGTTTATTTCCTCCTTCTGCTCCAAACCATTGATTTGATTCTTGGTTTCTTTCCCTTCACTGTTGGCTCCCTGTATATTTCGCTTTATTTCACTTTGTATAACCTTCACCTCTTCCTTTATTTTGCACTGTACTCAATCATTTCTGTGAGCATCCTGATTACCAGTGTTTTGAACTCTGCATCTCATAGGTCGTCTGTCCTTGTCCCTTAGTTCTTTTTCTGGAGTTTTGATCTGTTATTTCATTTGGGCCATTTTTGTTTGTCTTGGTGCACCTGTACATTGTCAGGGTGGAGCCTTAGGTATTCGGTTGGGCAGGGCAACCTACTTCTCTGCATTGTAGTGCAGTCTGATTGAATGTTTCTTTAACTTCTTGTTTGTTGGACTTCCATACAATTGGATTTTCTGACAGTTCTGGTTATTTTTTGTTATTAAATTGGTTGTTGTCCTTCTTTTGGTTTTGAGAGGAAGTAAACCATATCTACCTATCCCTCCATCTAGGCTGGGAATACTCCGTTCTTTTTTATGGTTGAATAATATTCTATTGTGTATATGTACTGCTTCTTTATTCATCTATTGATGGACACTTAGGTTGTTTCCACATCTAGGCTATTGTAAATAATGCTGCAATGAACATAGTGGTGCATATATCTTTTCCAGTTAGTTTTTTGTTTTCTTTGGATAAATACCCAGAAGTGGGATTCCTGGATCATATGGTAGTTCTATTTTTATTTTTTTGAGGAACATTCTAATTGCTGCCAGTGGCTGCAGCAATTTATATTGCCACCAACCGTGCACAAAGGTTCTTTTTCCTCTACGTCCTCACCGATGTTTGTCTCTCATCTTTTTGAAAATAGCCATTTTAACAGGTGTGAGGTGACTGCTCATGGTGGTTTTGATTTGCATTTCCCTGATAATTAGCAATGTGGAACATCTTTTCATGTGCCTCTTCACCACCTGTATGTCTTCTTCAGAAAAATGTCTGTTCAGATCCTCTGTTCATTTTCACTTGGGTGGTTATTTTTTTGCTGTTACTTTGTATAAGTTCTTTATATATTTTGGATTTTTAACTCTTTATCTGATACATGATTTGCAAATATTTTCTTCTCATTCAGTAGGTTGCTCTTTCATTTTATTAATGGTTTCCTTTGCTGCGTAGATGCTTTTTAGTTTGATGTAGTCCCATTTGTTTATTTTTTATTTTGTTGCCTTTGTTTTTGTTGTTAAATCCAAAAATTTATCAGCAAGACTGATGTCAAGGAGCTGATAGCCTATGTTTTCTTCTAGGAGATTTGTGATTTTAGGTCTTACATTCAAGTCTTTAATCTATTTAATTTTGAGTGTGGTATGAGATAGTGGTCCAGTTTCATTCTTTTACATGTGGCTGTCCAGTTTTTCCACCACCATTTATTGAATAGATGGTTCTTTCCCCATTGTATACTCTTGGCTCCTTTGTTGCAAATCAATTGGCCGTATATTGTTGGGTTTATTTCTGGGCTTTCTGTTCTGTTCCATTGGGTCTTTTTATGCCAGTACCATACTGTTTTGATGACTACATAGCTTTGTAATACAACTTCAAGTCAGGTCCTGATGCCTCCAGCTTTGTTGTTTCTCAAGATTGCGTTGGCTAATAGGGGGTCTTTTGTGGTTTATACATATTTTAGAATTGTTGTTCTATTTCTGTGAAAAATGCCATTGGAATTTTGATAAGCATTGCATTGAATTTGCAGATTGCTTTGAGTGGTATGGACATTTTAATAATACTAAGTTTTCTCATCCATGAGCATGGAATGTCTCTATTTATTTGTGTCTTTTTCAGTTTCTTTCATCAGTGCCCTATAGTTTTCAGTGTATTAGTCTTTCACCTTTTTGGTTAAATTTATTCCTAAATATTTTACTTTTTTGATACAGTTGTAATTGGGATTATTTTCTTAACTCTTTATGAGAGTTTGTTATTAGTGTATAGAAACACAACAGACTTCTGTATATTTTGTATTCTGTAACTTGACTAAATTAATTTATTCTAACATTGAAATAGTTTTAAAAAGTAACATCATTAATGTCTTTTAACAACGTGTAATTGCTTTTGTTTCGAAAAGTGGTTAATTCGAATGGTTAGTACTTAGTTCACTATCTAGTTCTTATTGATGGTTAACATCCAGTTGCTCTGGATCTGTAATTTAGGGCTCGGTGACTAACCTTCTTTGTCATACCCATGTTTGAGTTGCTGGTCTACCTCGGGGCTCTGGTTGATGGGTGAAGTCAGGCTTAAATGAGTAAGAAAGACAAAATGGAAATATCTGAAGAGGCAGATCACAAAAGGGCAGACTAAATGATATGCGGAGGAATGGAACAGCAAACCCAATCTGTTTTGACTTCTTGATGATTCTTGGACTTATTGCCAGGAGAAGAGAACTTAAAATAGTAGCTTTTGAATGTTACCTCCTCCCCAGCTTTGGGGAAGACAGTTTACTTGAGAAGTTGGATGGTCTGGTGGAAAGAGTCTTGACTGAGTATGGAGGCCCTTGTGTACACACCTGTTCTGGCACTACGAGGTGGTGTGATTCTGAACAATTCTGTGCATTCTCTGGGTTTAAGTGTTCTTACCTATTAACTGGCTCGGTTATTTCCAGTGCATCTTTTCTGCAGTTCTAATAAAAAGTATTTCTCAGGAAAGCAGGCTTTGTCTTATATACTACATATACTACAATGTACTTGAGGAATGACAGTTTAACTCCTGTATTATACCATGTTTATTTGACTGATGAGGACAGTTGCTTATGTAGGATATGACTTATACTGACTTTTGTCTAGAGAATGAGTGTGAAAATCTGTTATCTAATACAATCGTTATAGTAAGTGCATTGAAGTTTGCGGTACCTAATTTTCCCGTGAATGTTCATACATAAACAAATATAAGAGCAACAGACTTTACTAGCTTTATCAACAGAATGTTTTGAATTTCCCCCCAAAATGTATAAATTTTACTTTCAAATGATACTGCTTCTTAGTTGAAGGATTTAGCATTTAACTCATCGACTTCAAAAATTAGAATTATAAAGCTGCATTCAAAATATGAAAAAAGCATATTTCTAATTGGTGGCCATTTTAGGGAGTTCTGGAGAAAATGTGGAATGAGAGGGGATAAAAGGATAGGGAGAGAAGAAAGGGTGGGATAGGAAAGTGGGCAGAAAGCGCCAGCTAGGCAAAAGGGTAAGGAAACAGAAAGCCAAAGTACGGTCTTTTTTTTTCTTTTCCTCTTGCGGGAAGGCATCCCTTTATTTGCCCCTGATGTCCCCATCGCTTCTCACCTTGCCCCTTTGCCCAAATCCACTTTGCAAGGCCATTTCACCCCTCTCCCAGTAGCTAGCAGCTCCAGCTGCCCCCTCCTCTAGACAGTTTCCCTTGGCTTAATGAGACGTCTGTTCTGGGACATTATACCTGCCTTCCCCAGGGACAGGTGAGCACTGGTAAGGAGGAACAACGTGTTTTAGTACCCATATCTGTAGATTCTGGGCCAGGCATCCTAGAAGCCACTCTGATTTTGACACTCATACTTAAATTTCTCTACCTTGACTCTGAATGTTAAATGCTGCCGCCTGGCCTCTGCTAACATCCTCATTGCTTCTCAAAAAGCCTGAGTCTGTAGCAGTATTCCTTGTCAGTGTTGGCTTGCAGGGGACAGACTGCACCAGGTTTCTCTGAGGAGCTGATCAGCCTACATCAGGACTCTCTGTATTGCATCTGTAAATGGAGTGTCCTTGGCCCCCCTGAGGAACAGAGCAGGTTGGGTTTTTTGGACTGTTATATTAGACCCATTTTAACATGCTAAGTTCTCTTAGTCTTTATTATTCTTTTATTTCTTTTTTAAAATATATTTTATTGACTATGCTATTACAGTTGTCCTATTTCCCCCACTTCATTCCCCTCCACCTTGCACACCCCCTTCTACCCACATTTTCTCCCTTTAGCTCATGTCCATGGGTCATAAGTTCTTTAGCTTCTACACTTCCCATACTATTCTTGCCCTCCCCTGTCTATTTTCAGATCTGCTGCAAGGCTTGGATGTGACCACTGAGCACTCACCTCCGAACACCATGGAGGATCAGCTATGCAGTGGTCCACTCCACAGAGTAGGACTTACTTCAGCCGGACTCTGGTGCCTGCTTAGTCCACCCCTTGAGTGTGTCACTTACGGTAGTGATTGGTCTGACATGGTCTGTAACTGTCCACCTGGTGCAGGACATACAAGCCAAGGATAGCCACTGCCTCTGTTCTGTTTGGGGCCACCTGACATAAGCTACAAAGCAATCTGCAGTTGGCTGCTATTGTGCTGGCCTTGGAGGTGCATAAGCAAGTCCCAGCTGTGAACCGGGGCCACCTGCTGCTGGGACGAGCCCTGGGGCCGCTTAGCAATAGGCATGGGGCACACTGAGGCCAGATGCTGCTTATTTGAGAGAATTCAGGAAAATCTGAAGCATCAGCCAATTCAAGCATTTCTTACAGAAAGCCACTGAAAATAGTTTGGGTGGGGCAGAGCTTCAGGTAATCACCAGGGTGAACAAACAGTGTGAACCAGATTGACAGAGACCCGGATATGGCACCCGCCAGCCCACTCTGTTGGGGGAGGGCTCAGAAAAGGAACGGTGGCCTCTGCCTGCACTTTTATTGGGGTAAAAGCTGCCCCCCCAGGTCTTGCCCTGATTTTGGATCCTTCAGTTTTCCTCATATGTCTCCATTGCCTTTCAGTCTGCTGCCCCCGTGTTGGAGCTCAGAGGGAATGAGTCTGAGCAAATCTGTGTGCAGGCCCTTTAAGAGGAACTTCCTGGGACTCTATCAGTTTGTCTTTTACAGCCTCAGTCCCCACTGGTATTACAGTCAGAAGTTATGGAGACTTACTTCCTGGCACTGGAACCCTGGGCTCAGGGGGCGGATGCTGGTGTGGCATTGAGACCCCTTGCTCCCAAAATACTTCTTCCAATTTTTATTGCCACACATGGGTTCGAGACCAGCCTATTCCACATTTTGGATCCTCTTACCAGTCTGTGTGGTTTCTTCTTTAAATTCGTAGTTGTAGGACTCCTATTCGGCTCTGTTTCGGGTAGTTCTGAATAATGGTTGTTGTGTAGTTTAGTTGTAATTTTGGGTTTGATGTTGTTGAGTAAGGAGGTGAACTACGCTTACCAATGCTACCATCTTGAATGAAAGTCCAGTTCTCTTAGCTTTTAGATATGTCTCTTCCAGCAGAGTCTGGCATCTTTACTTCATTTAATATGGATCTCACTTTCTCTAAGCCTCCTAGAGCCTGATAGTGTGTTTGAGCCTTTCTTGTCTTAGCTTCAGCCTCAGTGCTAAACCCTGTGTGAAGTGAGTACCCCATCTCAACCTTCCCTCCACTCTGTTCTCTACCTGACTAACACCCACAGATCCACTCCCAGATGCACTCTCCATTTACTGGTATGTACATTGCCCTGAGTTTCCTTCGGATATAATTTCTTTCTTCCTCCTCCTCTTCTTTTTTTTCTTTTTTTGAGTCATGTATTTAGGCTTTATTGGCTGAGACCAGAGCAGCTTATAGTCGAACGCTAATTTTGCCCCACTAGTGAGGCAGTAGACTTCAGAATGTTTTGCCTGGTCCTCCACTGATTAGGTTTTCCCGACTCTGACTGGTAGGAAAGAGAAAACAGGCACTGTTCCTGTGCGAGTTTCTGGGATTGGTCCCATGATTCTTTTGGAGGTTCTTTCCCCTCAGGCTTATGGCTGAGTGGGGAGGCCCCTTGGCACATGTCCAGATCTCCTTCTCTGAGCTGCTTTCCTCTCTCTAGTTCTCTTACCTACTCTTTCCTGTGAACTCCAGCCACCTTGGCCTCACTGAACTTTAGGGAGACCACAGGGCCCTGCCCGAGTGCCCCTCCCTGCACCAAGGCCTTGAAACTGTCTAGTAAGCTAAGGGCAGTATGACCTGCTTGGTTTTTGTTTTTTACTTGTGTGATGTCCAGTGTCTGGAAACCATTGTTGCGTATGTTGTCTGGCCTTGTTAGTTGGTTTAGGTGATAGAATGTGTTAGTAATGTTTTGCAGAATAATAGTGACATAAAACAATAACATTTATTATCTCACAGTTTCTGCAGGTCAGAAATCCAGGTGTGGCCTCACTGGGTCCTCTGGTTCAGAAAGTTGCACAATGCTGCACTCTGGGGACACCCATAGCTTCAGTCATCTCAGGACTTGCCTGGGAAGGATCTGCTTCCAGGATCACTGATGTGGTTGCTGGTGGGATTTGTTCCTCACAGGTGGCTGGGCCAAGGGCCTCAGTGATTTGCTGCTGTTGGCTGCCCTCACCTCTTGTCCCAGGGGCCTCTCCAGAAGGCAGATTACTACATGGCAGCTTATTTCGTAAGCAGGAGCCAGGGTAAAAGGGCCAGGGTGTGGACAAGACAGACATCACAGTCTTTTGTTATCTAATCTTAGAAGTGACAACCCATCGCATTTGCCGAATTCCATTCATTAGAAAGAAATCTCCAGGTCCAGTCCACACTCGGTGGAGATGATTGTACATAGGCACGAATATCAGAAGGCAGGGATCATTGTTCTCTTTCTCCTGTTTTTCTACAGTCGTGATTGACTGTAATCCATTTCAGAATTGGGAGTTGTGTTGGAGAGCCCCCAAACGACCCCCTGGTTCAATAATTTGCTGACCGGACTTACAGGACTCAGCATGTAGTGATATTCACAGCTATGCTTCATTACAACAAAGGGTACACAGCAGAGTCGGTAAAGGGCAGAGGAGTATGCGACAAAACTCAGAACAAAACAAAACAAAAGCCACGCCCAAGCTTTCAGGACGCATTTAATTCCTCCAGCAACAAATTGTGATAGCACGTGTAATGTTGTCCACCACCGAAGCTCATTCAAGACGTTTTTATTGGGGGCTGGTCACATAAGCACCTTCTGATTAGCATGGACCCATATTCCAGACTCCCACAAGGAAGGCGGTGCTCAGCGTAAACCACATTAACAGCTTATACACACTGAGCCACTTCGAGGAACGAGTGAGAACCATCCAGAAATCCAAATTCCCAGATGCCAGCCGAAGACCAACCTTGTAAGCAGACCTTTCTAAAGATAGCAGTCTTAGGCCTTCTTTGTTAACTATTTATGCACAGGAGGGAATGGGAGTTTATGTTAAGCTTACCCTAAGTAATCGTGGTCAGTCAAAATATTTATTAATTTGGTGATTATGGCCTATGCGTGGGGATGCAGGGAAATGGTGCTTTTTAGGGCCTTGAGATTAAAGGAGCTTCATTCAGGCTATAATACTAATGTTTAGATCCTGACTAGGGTATTACCATGCCTATTGGTAGACAGCTTAGAAAAAATGAAGTTTTAGTGGTACATTGCTATATATCATTTGCTTCTGTACATATTTATTCAGCAGCTGATTTTCACCCCGCTACTATGCTAGGTATTGCCTGTGACATGGTGAACATGTGTGTCTGTATTCCCAGAGATTATAATTAGTAGGGGAGACAGATATTAAGCAAATAAACACAGAAATAAGTATATAACTACCAATATAAAAATCTCCTTTTCAGGAAAAGGAAATACTCATTTACTATTTATTCATTGCAATTTTTTATGTACCTACATTGTGCTAGTGTTTTTGTGTGAACAAAACAAACTCCTCCTATTGACCATACATTTTAATTAGAGGGTGGAAACAGACAACAAATGAATAAACAAATTAGAGGGTGGAAACAGACAGCAAATGAATAAACAAATATATGTATAATATTCTTTCGATTGTGACGAGTGCTTTGAGGGGGGTAAAACCGGGTAGAGTGATGGGGGGGCTACTTTAGATGTAGCAGTCAGGAAAAGCTCCTCCAAAGTCACTTCTCCGGATAGGTGATGGTTACACAAAATCCAAATGAATTAAGGAAGCAAGTCATACGAATATCAGTGCTTCAGTTAGATGGAATTGCAGATGGAAAAGAGATTGGTTGGTTGGAGGCAGCCGGGAGGTTTCTGTGTTGGGGGTCTGTGAACAGTCCTGTCCAGGGCTGGCTCGTAGAGGGTCTGTAGAAGGGCTTTGGAGTTGCTTCCCCAGTGATGGGAGGCCTATTACAGAGGTTTTAGCATGACATTGGGGTAATCAGATTCATGTTTAAACAAACACAAACAAGTTTGATGAACATGTAAACATTTTCAGTGGAAATATAGCGGTATGTTATAGATCATAAATATATAGCTGGGTGAATTTTACAAAGTGAACAGGCGGACCATTGTTTCTGATTGAGATATAATGGTAATAGAACTTGTCAGTAGCCTCTGTTACGCCCCTTGAAGTCATTAAGCCATGCTCCTATAAAGATAATCACCATGGCTGGGTTTGCTTGTTCTGAATTGTAGTGTAAATATTATTATATTCTGTATTCCCTTTTGTATTTGACTTTTTCACTGTTATCTTTGAAATTCATGCGTGTTGTTGCATTAGCTTTAAAAATTTATTTATGGTAGTTCATTGTATGAGTTTACTACAATTTATTAATTGTACTCTTCATGGACATTTGACTTGTTTCCAACTTTTGGCCATTATAATAACACTGCTATCAATATTTTGCATGTGGCTTTTTATTTATGGATTTCTGTTGAGTATATACCTAATTGTGAAGTTACTGGGACACCAGGTACTCATATTTTATGGCCAGATTTTAACAGATACTACCAAGCAGTTTTTCAAAGTGGTTGCACCAGTTTACTCTCCCATCAGCAGAATTAGAGAATTCTTATCACTCCAATTCCTTGTCATAATGGATTGCCAGTTAAAAGCATTTTTTTTGGCCACTTTGGTATGTGTAGCTTATGCTTTTAATTTGCAGTTGCCTGATGACTAATGAGGTTGAGCATCTTTTCTTATTGTTCCTGGCCATTTCCATTTTCTCTTTCTCGAAGTATCTGTTCACATCTTTTGCCCATCATTCACTAGCTGTAAGAGCTTGGATAAGTTATCTAAGTTCTAAGAGTTTAGTGTTAAAAGAATAGGAATACTGTCATGTAATTGTTTCCTTGAGTATCCTCTATTTGAGTTGCCAAAGCACTCAGAAGTCCTTAAGGACTACTTAGTATTTTCTGTAATGATGACATCTACTTGAATATAAAGATTTTTAAATATAGAAGATCCAGAAAATGAATAGAATAGCTGTGCTAAAATGGATAGAGAAATCAAATAAAAAAGATAAGATTATAAGAAAATGAACTCTTGTTTCTTCCTATGGAAATTATTTAATGAAAATTTTACTTACTCCTACAACAATATCATTAACAAAAATCTGGAAATTTATTTGGGAGTTGATCCAGCCAGCTAGTGTTTAAAGAAACGCCCTGTGGCATGCCATGTAACCATGAACATTTTCACTAAAACCAAAGCAAAAGAGTAAAGGAATGTAAAAAGCCCTTTTTAAAAATACACAGTTCCCTTTGGCTGTTCAGTCTGATCTGAACGATTAATGTTTCTTACTTGTAACTTATAAATTTTTAGTGAAATTTATGGTATGTTGGATTTGTATTTTTATGAGTATTGTATGTACTTTATAATACTTTAAGAACCTCCTTGTATAATATACAGCTGGTGTATTTGTGCTTACTTTAAAATCGTAACAGTTTGCACTCATAAATGACTTTAGAGGGTTCTAATTGTTACAGCTTTGCTTTTCTGATATATTTTTGAATCATTTCTGTTTTGATCAATTAAAGCGTTTTCTCTAAGTAAAAATATTATTTATTTTAAAAATCCAGTTTATAATGTAGTTAGCAGAAATACACTATATGGAAAGGCCATGTATTCTTTCATGGGGCATAAATTATGACATAATTAAAATAATTTATTCTTTTCCAAATGGCTTTATCCCAGGGTTACTTTAAATAGGAAGTATCACAATGCCTTTAAAATGTGTATAAAATACCTTTTGATATTTAATCATAACTTTTCTTGAACACGTTATAATGTAAGGACCCCCTGCATTGGGAATTTCTTATTTAGCTGGGATTTGGGAACAAATAAGACAGAGTTCAGCCTAGAGACGGTGTGCATTCGAAAGGGCGTCAGTGGGCAGTGCGTTGCCACATCAGCAATCGGATTGCAGCCGAGTTGCTCCATCACCGAGCCCTGTCTTCCCCCAGGGACCGTGGACGTTATAAGCCCGCTTTATGTCATTTGTTTTTGCTCGACATGGACCTGCTCTGATGTCGCCACCTGAACTTAGGGTACATCCTGGGGCTCAGACTAATCTGAATTTGAGACGATTGGACCTTTCTTCTTTGTGGGGGGAGGGGGCTTGTTGTCTGTTCTCTCATATTGAGGGTGGCTCCCCCAGGTGGTCACCTCTGAGTTCCTCATTATTTTCCATTTTCTTTACAGTTCCCAGGGATTTTCCTTTGGTTTCTGTTACTGATTTAAGATATTACGGTGAATCCTTATTTATAATTTTGTATGAGGACTATTTTCTGAATTCCAGTGACAACATGCTCTTTCGTAATGCAATCTTAAGCCTAGAGAGCTCTGACCAGCGTGGCTGGCTCAGTTGGTTGGGCATCATCCTGCAGAGCAAAAGGTTATTGGTTCAATTCCTGATTGGGGCACTGGACAGGGTTGCGGGTTTAGTCCCTCATTGGGGCACTTGTGAGAGGTGACCAGTCGATGTTTCCCTCTCATGTTGATATTTCTTTTCTTTGCTTTCTCTCTTCTTCCTCCCCACCCTGTCTGTAAAAATAAATAAATAAATCTTTAAGAAAACAAGCTAGAGACAATCTGTATGTTCTTTTCTATATAATTTATATTATAGGTCTTTAAGAATTGGATGTTCCGTGCAAAGACATTTAGCCTCAGTAATGAAACACAAGTTAAAATAATAAGAACAATTTTTCATCCTAGTATAATTGTAAACATTTAAAAATAACTCCTCATGCTCTGGTCGGTGTGGCTTACTTGATTGGACCGTTGTCCCATACACCAGAAGGTCACTGGTGTCATTCCCAGCCAGGGCACATGCCTAGGTTGTGGACTCGCTCCGCAGTTGGGATGCATGTGGGAGGCAGCAACCTAAGAATATTTCTCTCTCTCTCCCTCCCCCTCTCTTCCCCTTTCTTTACCCCTCTCTAAAAATCAGTGAACATGTCCTGGAGTGAGCATAAAAAAAACAAAACAAAACTACCTAATGTTAGCTAGTATATGGCTATAGCAGTCTCATATGCTGTCAGTGGATTTATGACTTTGTTACCAATTTTATAGGCGAAACTCTGAAATTTTGTGTATAAAACTAAAACAAGCGAAAAATAACTATTTGATCAACAACTCCATTCTTGGGAATTTATGCTAATGAACTAGTTATGATTTTTCAGAGATTGACCTATAATGTGGTTGTAATAATAATAGTGGCGGTATAAAAAAGTTTAATGAACAGTATACATCCCTAAATGACATAGGAGTGAACAAATAAAAATATGACTTATTCATATGATAGTATGCCATGCAGTCTTTAAAGTGTAGCTATATATTAACATGCAAAGATACTCAACATATTAAATAAAAATAAGGATTAGAAAAGCATTTTTTTAAACTGTATATGTATATAAGGTCAGTCTGGAAAAAATCCAGTTTTGTTAATATAATGGGAATGGTTTGCACAACATCAGTGTAACCTGGCAGCCAAGGAGAGTGGACTGGAATGTGCATGTGTGAACAATGAGAACTTCACTGTACTAGTTAGTGGAGGCGGTAGACGCCATTGAGTGAGCATGTGCACTGTGTGGCTGTCACATTCAAAATGACTGAGTGAGTAGAGCAACGAATCTGCATCTAATTTTGCATTACACGTGGACATTCCTTCAAGGAAACCATTTGAATTATTCAGAAGGCCATAGCTATGGGCAAGTGGTGATTGTTGGCAGCTTCCTCAAGCCATGTATCACGTCTCATGCAGAGATTTTTTGGTGAAACATCAAATCACTCAGATGACTCAGCCCCCTACAGCCCAGATTTGGCGCCTTGTGACTTCTGGCTTTTCCCAAACTGAGATCACCTTTGAAAGGGCAGACCTGTCAGACCCTCAGTTGATTCAGGAAAATATGACAGGGCAGCTAATGGTGACTGAGAGAACTTTGTGAGGTCCCAAGGTGCCTACTTTGAAGGGGACTGAGACATCATTGTCCTGTGTATAGTATTTCTTGTATCTTGTACCTTCTTCATTTAATGTCCCTATTTTTCATATTATGTGCTGGATACTTTCTGGACAGGCCTCTTATGTTTGCATATGAAAAAGTCTAGGTGGATATATATACACCAAAGTAATGATACCAATTTTCTCTAGAGGGAGGATAGTAGAGAGTTAAATTATTTTCTTTTTACTTAGCTTTGTTTTCTGATTTGTCTTTAATGAACATATATATATCATTCATATATATTCATATATATATCATTATATATATAAATATAAATAAAAGGGAAAGGAATGGTTCATTACCCGTTAGCTGTTATGCCCAAATTGCAAAGCCAACCTGTTAGTGGTGTTGTGTAGTGGAAAAGTTCCAGGATCAGGAGCCTGAAAACATAGGTTCTAGTCTAAGCCAGGCCATTAACGAGCTATGAGACAGACCATCAGCAAGTCTCTCTGGGCTTTAGCTTCTGTGTTTGTAAAATAAATTGGTTGAACTAGATCTCTGATTTTTAAGCTCTTTAACAGACTGTTTGAGTTGCTGAGAAATGGGCAGAATGGAGCAGGTTTCTGTGCATACTCCCCTGCCTTTCTCCCCAAACAGCAGTCTGTATTTTTGATATTTTATACATTGAATATCTGGTTTAAGCTATTGTTCAATGACAGGTAAGGGAAAGAAAAAGAATCTTCTACGATTCAATAATTCTAAGTGCCTTTCATGCTTTATCTAAGTTCCCTATCTTTTTCCTGTTCACTTTTTCCTTTTTCCTTTAGATTCTCGTAGGACAGAACTTAGCTAGTATCAGGACACTTTTGCTCTCCTGGAAATACCATACTATGATGGCCTACATCCATTGAGTACTAGTGAGTAAGCGAATAACTCATGTCTGACATGGGGTGCCTTCTTAGTTGGCCGGCATATAGAGACCTATATAGTTTTGCACATACAAGAAAGCATTTCAGCATCTTTTATGAATCGGTTTTCCATTTGCCCCAACCTCTTTCTGGTCATCAGTTTGAACCCTAATGAATATTTTTGGTCACCAATAGTTGTATAACTTTTGGCAAGTTACTTAACCTCTCAGAGACTCAGTATTTTATTCTATAAAATGATGAATAATCAGGTTGCTTTATATGAGCTCCAACGTCTAGCTATAAAGATCCATGAAATAATTTAGTCTCTATAGTTTAGGTTAATGAAACTGAGTCAACTATTTACAGTTTCTAATATAGTATCATTGATAATCTAAAATTTACTTAGACTTGGGAAAGTTATTTGTTGCACATATATTTAATGAGATGAGTCTCTGTTTTTCTAAATTACTACAATGCTTTAGAAAAAAGGTACAACCTTATGACATGGGTCTGACCTCCTGTGCTCATCTATCCCTCCTGTAGCCTGTACACATACATGCTCAGTATAGCTCATGTCTGCTCACAGGGCACTGCATAATTTCATTGGTAGCTATAGAAAAACCTGAAATGCATGCTTGACTCTTAATTTGGAGACTCTTGTGTGCCCAAAGGATAGGGAGATCATTGTTTTTAAAGATACAATCTGTTCTCTGATTCATAGTAAGCAGATTTTATTTGTATGAAAAACCAAGGAGCTTCTGAAAATAACTATTATATTACCCGGTAATAGAGCTTCTTTACAAGAAAATATGTAAAAAGTAGACACTAGCAGCAGAAGGACCCATATCAATAGTCAACTTAGATAAATGAATATCCAAGTAAATAATGTACTTAAGCCATGGCTGGTATGGCTCAGTGGATTAAGTGCTGGCCTGCAAACCAAAGGGTTGCCAATTTGATTCCCAGTCAGGGCACATGCCTGGGTTGTGGGCCAGGTCTCCAGTAGGGGGTGCTTGAGAGGTGATCACTCATTGGTATTTCTCTCCCTCTTTCTCCTTCCCTTCTCCTTTCTAAAAATTAATAAATAAAATATTTTTTAAAAATATATGGAAATTTTAAGGGTTATATGAATATTTTTATTATTTTATTTTATTTGTTAAACCCTCACCCAAGAACTTTTTTTTTACTGCTTTTTGAGAGAGAAGGGGGAGAGAGAGAAAGCATTGATGTGAGAGAGAAACATTCTTTGGCTGCCTTTTTTAGGCGCCCTGATCAGGAAGCTAACCCACAACCTGGGTATGTGCCCTGACCTGGGAATTGAACCTGTAACCTTTTTTGTCTATGGGAGGATGCTCCAACCAAGTCACACTGGCCAGGGCTTACAGTTATATTTTTAAAAATTAAGTTTGTGTTTAATTTAAGATGTTTTGGAGTTAAATCTTCTAGATTTTCAACTTGAAGTCATCAGAGTGTTAAAATTTCTTTGGTCATGCTTTAAATATTGAAATATCCACTAAAATCAGAACTAGTTCTTAGAAAAAAATATATTTATATATTCAACATCAAGGTAGTTCCAATTGTTACCAACTTGGAATAGCCAAAAAGAAACAAACAACAACAAAAAAGACACCCAGATCTTGGCAGACTCCATAAACAGGAGCTGAAAAAGTCAGGAGATGCCAGGTACATAAGAACTTAGTCAAGAGCCTTTTATTTCAAACAAACAAACCTTTTTATTAAAAATTTCACATTTCTGCTTGTGCTAAAATATTTTGCAGAGAAATGCCACATTAAAGAAATTCCCTATGTGAGGAATAATTTGCTATAAGAGTAATTCTCTGTGGCATTAGGACTGTGGAGAAAGTAGTTTAAAGATAAATAATATATAAATGTTTAAAAATCATATTATTTCCTTTCCAAGTGTGGCATAGAGCAGGCAGATAAGGTTAGCTGTATCATGTATAAATTGTGGGTTTTTTTGTTTTGTTTTGTTTTAGAAATTGCCCAGCCATCGTGAACTTATTTCTCATTTAGAATTAATGATATACCTAAAAATCTAATAAAAAATTTTATGGATGTGCAAGATTTTGTCTTTCCTCAGATAAAAAATTGCATTTTATACATTGTTCTCCTGAGGTATGAAAAGTGTTATTGTAATCTATTTTTAAAACAAGCCCTTATGTATTGGTAACCTGTGGGTTGTTGGTTTTTTTTTCATTTAATTTTTATGTAGTGCTTACTGTGTGCAATGTACTATTTTAAACATTTTACACACTTTAACTTATTTAATCTTTACAGGAAACATAAGTATGTACTGTAATATCATCCTCATAGTAAAGTTGAGGGACCGAGGCACAGATGTGTTAGGGGACGTGCCCAAGACCCACAGCTGGTAAATGCAAGATCAGGGCCCAGGTAGTGTGGCTCCAGGGTCCGTGCTCTGATCCCACCTGCCCGGTGCATGCCATTACCCCAGGTAATAGAAGAAAAAACATCAAGCCAGTTAACTATCATAACTGTAATAGTTCAACAGTTCAACTATATAAAAGAAAAAATTTCAAGGGCCCACACATTCAAAGCCTGTCATTTCTTAGGAAATGACATCTTAAAAGGTATTGCGTCAGCATGAAAAATCTGGCCCTGAAATAAGGAAAAAAACCTTACTTTAAGGAGCTGGTACTACTATGATTATATAAAAAATATTATATAACAAAATGCTTTCAAAGAATCCATAGAAGTAGGCCTCATAATCTTAGGGATAGGATGGAATCAATATTAGAACCTTTCCGTTTGAATACAGGATACTTTCTGATCCTCCTTCATGAAAGATTCCTGGGAGGAAGCTCTCTATGCCCATTCTACTTAAAGTACAAATCATTACAAAAGGTAGGTTAGAGGCTATATATGTATTATGCATACAGGTATTTTTTCCTAAATCCTGCTTACTTTCATGGCAGCCTGTGTCTTTCACCTCTGGCTAACATTTAGACTTTGTACTTTTTACCTGTGAGAAGTTTTTTTTTTTTTTTTTAATGTCTTTTCTGAAGTATAATTTCCATACCATAAAATTCACCCATTATAAGTATGTGTTTGACTGGTTTATAGTAAATTTACACAGTTGTGGACTTTCATTGCAATCTACTTTTAGAACATTCCTGGAAAGGCCCTCGTGCTAGTTTGCATTTCCTTCTATGAGGTTTTTATTACTTTTATTGTTGTATGATTAGTGTTTCCCCCGTATATGTTGTCTCATTCCTCTTTCTGGTTGCTTTGTCTGGTTGTTTTATCTAGGTATTATGGAGTCAGTTTTTATGCTTTATTTTGGTTTCTCTTAACCTTGAGTTATTACTCAACCAAGTGACTTTTTTGTGAAGATTTTTAAGGGAATCAAATGACAGTTCTTAGTCCACAGGAATTTTTAACTGCTCTTACTCCAGTCACTTCATGGCTTCTTGCACCCCGATGCTGTCGGTACATGCTTGGGTGCTCCTGGTGGGAAGGTGAGACACGTATAGAGAGTTATGTGTTAAGGGAATCTTCTCAAGTAGAGAACTCTGTGACAACAGCGTCCCTCCCTGTGTGCCTGCATTTGTCCTTGTTAGAAATCCAGTAGGTCAAAAGCCTCTGTGGATAAGTAGAAGGAGTGAAAAAGGCACATATGCATATTTCTTTTCAGCTTTTTTATCTATGTAGAAAGAAGTATTGCCTCCCTTTTTTCCTGTAGGGAACAGTGAGGAGACTGGAGAGGATTCAGTGTGATGCTTTGGGGAGGATGGAATAATTGAGACACCTAAGCCATGTTGCATTCAAAAATCTTAATCTTAGTTTGCAGGGGGCAGAAAAAGAACTTGCTTTAATTTCAGCCTATCTTCTCCATTTTTGTGAAAAACTTAGTAGAGCAAGACACAGTCGGCTCATTTGAGAACGATGTGTGAAACCATGATCCAAGAGAGTTATCCATCTGATTCAAAGGAAGAAGAAAGAAAACTTGAATGTGTTTGGGAGCTGGGAGGCCAAGGCATAGTAATGTACCAGAAATAAACTTAATAATGTGAAATTTTTTGTAGTGCTAAAATTAAAGTCCTGCAGAAAAATAAAAATGAAAAATATAATAAAGTAGATCAAAGAGCAATGGGTTCAGAGGAGGGAAATCTATGCAGACTATAGAATAGATGATGAAACAGGAGAAATATTCTAGTTTCAGATTCATAAAACCATAATTTTACTTCTTGCCCTGATACTAGTCAATCTTGAATAAATCACTTTAACTAATCTGGGCCTCAGTTTCCTCAGGTGTAACATGAAAGGTTCATGTATCTTGACCAAATCCTAAATATTCTTTGTGATTTAAAAGTATATAATGAGGTGCCAACTAAGCACATGAAAAGATGTTTATCCTTAGCCATTAGGGAAATGCAAAATCTTAGCATCGATGCAGACATGTTAAGTTTGGCACACCTATTAGACTGGGGAGATGTCTGGACCAGAGGTAACAACTGAGGAGTTGTCTGTTCATAGATGGTTTGTAGTGCATGAGACTCTATGAAATCTTCAAAACCTAGGCCAGACACCTGAGTCCTAGGTACTTCCAAGGTCAGAAATTTAGCAGATGAAGATATAGTGAAGGAGACTGAGAAGAAGGAGCCATGAATCAGGAGGAAAACCCGTGCGGGAGGTCAAGTAGATTGAAAATCTTTCAAGGAACAAGTTATTCTTATGCCAACTTAAAAATCAAAGATGAAAACTGAGACTCACTATTCATTTTAGCTAGTGGGAGGTGACCTCCACAAAGCAGTTTTGGAGAGTGTGGAGGCAACAGCTTCATCTGAGGTGATTCAAGAGAAGATGGGAGGAAAGGAATTAGAGATAGTAACTGTTTTTCTAAAGAAAGGCAGACACACATAACTGGGAGGGGACTGTATGGTCAAGAGGATTTTTTTTAAGACTAAAGAACTTACAGAATGTTTATATGCTGGTGGGAATGATACAGTAAAGAAGAAATGACACAAAAGAGAGAGTGGAGATGTGAGATTGTATCTTTGACTAGTGAGAGGGAGTGGCATCTAGTACACAAGTGGTGGGCCTTCGAAGGCTGGCAAGTTCAGCCATTGTAATGGGAGGGAAGACAGGAGAACAAGGGCACCGTTGCAGGCAGGTGGGTCAGTGCACAGGCTATTAAGTTGTCATCTTACTGCTTGGGTTGTTCAGTGTGGTAGAGAGCAGGGTCATCAACTGCAAGTGAGAGTGGGGGAGAAGGGATGAATTAGTCATTGAGTTTGAGTAGGCTGGAAAGATTTATCATTGACAGTTAACACTAATGACTCTAGAGGTTAGTAGTCTTGAACTTAGAGTGAAAACAGCTTAGTTTTTTTCTCCACTCCTATTCAGCTCCATAGGTGCAGGCTCAGAGTAGGCATTGATTTATCTAGGGTTAGGTGACTTTGAGGAAGTTAGAGGAAGGCAGACGAATGAATTAAAGCTGGCTTAAGAGGGAAATGAGGATATGGGGTGGTAGGGTCAGCTCAGAATGAATCACAGGGGTTGGGGTATGAGAAGGAATGAAGACTAGAACCCTGGATTTGAGGTTATGAATGGTTTTCAGTCATGACCAGAGAAAAAGCCTAGACTGGAGGAGAGGAGATCAAATAATGGTAAGGCCAAGGCAGTAGAAGGATGTCTGTGCGGATACTAAATTTACGCTCCGAACCTGAAGACTGTATCTTATTTGCTAATATCCCTTGTTGCTGTTGGACTGTCTGGTAACAATAGCTCTAGTACTTGTGCTTGGTAAGAGTTTCACGTCTCTTTGTTCGTAGCTTCATAGTCCTTAGTGCTCTACATGGTTTTCTTGGTGTTATCTTTCATTTCTCCCACAGAATTTAAATTTTAGCTGTTAAATTTCTAGTTTCCAAGCATTCTTTCTTCTGATTATCTTTTCATAGCACCCCTTTCTAGAAAACAAATTGGTTTTTGGTGCTCTGCATGATTTGTGCTAATGTGTATAGTTCCTGTACCAGAATATTTTTTTTTCTCTATTAAGATTATATCTGCCTTCAGGTATTATATTTTTTATATTTAACTTTTTCTAAGTGAGGAAGTACATTGTGTTAGTAGTTAACATGTCAGTATCTTTTCATTTTAGGTATCAAAAAGGAAAGATGGAAAAGAACAAAGTGAAACTGTATCACCATCTGAAGATGAAACATTCTCCTGGCCAGGTCCCAAAACAGTTATGTTGAAAAGAACATCTCAAGGTTTTGGTTTTACATTAAGGCATTTTATTGTTTATCCCCCGGAGTCTGCAATTCAGTTTTCATGTAAGGTAAGGGAAATAATTAAAGTAACTTGAAACAAAAACAAAGCTATTCCTCTTTCTTGTCTTCCTCTCATTGTCCCCTTATTCTTTCTGTCTTAGAAGTGTTATATTTTCATTTTTATTATATTTCTTTAAGTATTTTTCTACCTTCTAGAGCAGAAATTTTAATTTTCTCTGAAAAGTTATTAACTCCAAATCTTTTTTTTTCCTTAGTATTTCTAATTCTGAATCATTCTACTTTTTCTATCTTGTAGCTATTTTTCCACTGTCTAGAAGGGTGGTGAGTTTTCTGGGCAGAGAATAGAGAGGAAATAGTTTATTAAAATATTCTGGCAGTTATAAAAAGTTATTAGGATTAGAATAATACCTGACTTGAAGATATGTAATATAATGGCAAATCAGAATATGTAAACATAGCTTCTTACCAGGCTGAATTACATTTATATGATTCAGTGTATAGTAGTAACATGTGCTGATGAGGGGCAGCATGGGATAATTACAGTGGCGGCTGACACACTGAGTCTGTGCTCTGTGTTCTTTACCATTCTTTATGAGCGTTACTTCTCTTGTTATTAGCCCTGTAGAATGTAACTGAAAACTGGTCTGAGTCATGTAATGAGTAATTTGTGGACCCAGGATTTTAACTTGCCAAGATGAATGCCTAATGCTTAGCTATTGTACAACAGTATAAGAAAGAGTGATATTTGTAAGAGTTGTGAGACTTTGGCCAAGCCCCTTAAACTTCTTTTGTCTTCTAGATATCCATTTTAATTTGAAGGAATTAAATTAGAAGATTAGAAAACCCTTTCTAACTCAAAATTTCTTGACTCTAAGGCTATCTTTTAAAACCTAGTGTCAAATAGCTTCTGGAGACCACACCCTTTATTATATCTTTCCAGTAAAAAAGTCTTAAAGGGTAAGCTTCTTAAAGTGCTGAATAGTTTTTAAGTTACCAACAATGACTACTTTTGGAATTAAAATTTGCCATTTTGGGGTTCCTGAAATGTCTATAAAACTACTGAACTAGACTTTCCGAGAATCTATTTACCCCAAGATGTCTAACATAGTATTCCTTATGTGTTAGGGCGCCTGCGAGGGTGTGTGCCAGTTTAGGAGCCCTCTCCTTTAAGTCCCTATTAACACTGAATCTGTTTTTGTCTTTTTATTTTGTTTTGAAGAAGAGCTTTTGGTCATGATGAACATAGAGTTAGTATAATTTTATAACAGTTTCACCAAACAGAGGTTAACGTAATGATGCATTATTATTATTACTTCTGTTATTGGAAAACACTTCCAGAAGCTTAAGTAACACAGTATAATTGTTAACAGCAGAAGAGTCGAAAGAGCCTGGGCTGCATCCTGTGTCTGCCCCTCGGTAGCTCCGTGACCTTGGGTCAGTCACCTACAGACAGTCACAGCATCTTCCTCACAGATTGTTTTGTTGTTTAAATGATATGATATGTGTAAAACACTTAGTACAGGAGTTGTATAGAGTAATCACTTAGTAAACCTTAGGAGTTAATGCTAAGATTATATAACAGGTATATTTGCCAATAGGTCTGTCTTGTACATTTTACGTGGAAAATACATATATTGAAATTGTTTCCTTTTTAATTATGAAATTTTGTTCATTCATTTTAAAGATTTAAAAAATTTCTTATTGTATAGCTTTTAGTAAATGTGCAATTTATATAATAATGTCTTAATTATGTCACTTGGCCAGCAACCTTACCAGTCTCAGAACAAAGTTTATAACCAGGAAAAAATATATGCAGCTGGGACAAAAGCAGGTTTAATTCATATGGAAAATAGTACAATAATTAATTACTAATAACACAATAATAAACTGTGTTTTGCCTATTCACAAATGTAAACCTATTTTTGTCCCACCCTGTGTATTTGGGCAGCCAAAATAAAGGTCAAAGTTGTATAATAAATTATCAGCCCTTTACTAAATGTCTTTTTTTTCTACAGTAGATTGTAGCTTTCATGTAAGAGGCTCAACAAATGTTTGAATAAATGTATTTGTATACTAGTTTTTCAAAGTTGCCTTTCTGATTTCCCAGCTAGAAGTGGGTAAATAGTAGCAGGACAGCCTGGTAACAAATAGATAAACCTCAAAATGGAATACAAGAAACTAAACAAATAGCATTTTAGAGCCACTCAATTTATATAAAGACACTTCTGGGTCCTGTAATAGACCCTAAAGGCACATTTTTTAAAAGGGTAGTCTAGCGAGTGATGACTAGCCTAGCCCTTTCTCCCAAGCTGTTGATCGATCTCTCCAGCTGCCTGCTTTTGACACCTTCACCGTGGGTGTCTCCACACTCAGTGTCAGAAACTGAACTCTTGATGTCTTCCTTCTAAGTTGGCTTCAGCCATACTCTTCCTATTTCTCTTTTATGAAGACCCCATCATTCTGGCAAAAGGCACTGTTAATGAGATTGTAATTGGCAAATTTGGGGGAGGGCAGTTTGAATTGGACTGAGCCTTGCTACAATTTATAGCAAGGGTTTATAAATATGTATTTATATATGGATATGTTTTTTATTTTGTAGGATGAAGAAAATGGCAACAAAGGAGGTATGCTATAAAAGTTTTAAGTTTTCTCTGAATGTTTTTCTATTCATTTGTTTCTGTCCTTTAAGTAACACTAAATAAGGTTATACAGTTTTTGGAGTTAAAATATATAACAATTCTTAGAAGTGATGGTCATAGAAATTAAGCATTTTTACTGTAGATTTCAAAGTTTTATGAATTCATTGTCTCATCATAATTTGAACAAGTGATGATTTTATTGTTAATTATATATTAGTGTTTATGAGGGGATATGCCATGATTTTGAGGAAAGTAATTCTGAGATTATTATTCAATTAAGTAGTCTAACTTACATTTACTTTTGTTTTGTTTTAATTTTATATGAACTTTTTTGAGTTAAAATTTAGATGCAATAAAAAAAACATTTTAAAAAACTTTTAATTTTAGACTTAAAAACGTCGCCACAGTATATATAAAGGAATTTTCATATATACTTCCCCTAATGTTAAACACTTATATAACCATGGTACAATTAACAAAGCTAAGAAATTAGCATTGGTCTGATACTATTACCTAAATTACAGACTTTATTTGGATTTTTACCAGTGTTTCTACCAGTGTCCTCTTTCTGTCCCAGGATTCTCTATCACATGCCCTTGTCATGGCCTCTTAGTCTCTCCAGTGCCTCATCCTCCCCATAGTTCGTGTCTTTGATACTTTTAAAGAGTACAGGTCAAGTATTTTGTAGAGTGCCCTTCAGTTGGTGTTTGCCTGATGTTTTCTCATCATTAGTTTGAATTTATGCATTTTGAGCAAGAATATACGAGTATAGTCATCTGTGGAAAGTTTTATAACTACGTCCTTCTACATATACTAGAAAGCATATTTCTCCCACTGAAGATGAGCACATGACAGGTGTGAGGCTGTAGAGGCTGTGCGTCCAGGGGGTTGTCTGGGCATCGGCACACTGTATTCTGTAGGGTGATGGGGAGATCGAGAACCCATGGCCTCTTTTCTCTTGCTGATCCTGGTTTTATAAACTTTCCTTTCCTCACTAATGCATATTTCTCACCCATGTCAAGTAACATTTGGACTTCTTCCTGAACCCTGGTGCCTGACAGATGGTGACACAGAAGTGGCCCATCTTGCACAACAGCAACAACTATAAAGGGTCCTGCCTGGCCCTACACTTTCAGATTACTTTTGATAGTGCTGAAAGAAACTATTTTCTCTCATTTTAACCCTTAAAATAACCATTTCTAGATTTTAAATCTGAAATCAGTATTACAAAGGTTTATCAGCAGGTGAGTGGATGAACAATTTGTAGTATATCCATAAAAGGGAAAACTACTCAGCAAAAAAGAAGGTAGTAGTATTAGTACCTATACATACAATGTAATGACTCTTAAAAATATTGTGCCTAGTGAAAGACACAAAAAAGTAAATGTTGTATTATTCCATTCAGAAGAAATTCTAGAAGAGACAGAACTAATCTACAGTGACAGAAAGCAGATTAGTGATTGCCTAGGACCAGCAGAGTACTGAGAGCAAAGGGGCGCCGGGAACTCGATGGAATGACAGAAAGGTTCTTGAAAGCATCATCTTCACTGAAATGGAAGTTTCACAATTTACGCATTATGGAAACACTATACACTTAAAATAGGTGAAAATACACAATACCCGTAAATGCACGCCCTGCTTTGCTCTGGCTTGTGCCCAGAGGCCTACTGGGCTAAAGGATAGTACTTGTAATATACCGTGCTAATCAAACTGGCCAACTGCCGGATCATACTCGGTGTGAGGAAAACTTCTCACGTGTGCACAATTCTTAATAGATCTGCTTTTAGAATAACCTGTTTAGAGACAGGCTACATATAATTTATTATTTTAATTGAGCCACATATGATTTTTAAATATCTCACTTCTTTTAAAATTTATTTTCAGACATACTGAGATTACGAAATCCTTTTATGTGACTCTTGTTTTAATTAAATAGAATCCCAGCCTCTAGTGTGATGATCTGAGTCAAAGCCGAGAACCACTGGAGAGACAGTAATTGCCAGAATTGCATTCAGACTTTTAAGAGATCCTCTTGAAGGATCTTTGGTTGGTCCTGAAATGCCAGTATTCAGTGAAACAATGGAAAGATTTTGTTTTGGTATTCTTTTTTTTTTTTTTTTTTGTCAGTAGAGGGGAATCTCTTTGCCACGTAATTTTCTGATTCTTCTTCTTACCCAATTTTCCATTCTGTTTCTTATATCCTATATAACTTTCTTGGTTTTTTAAAAATTTATGTTTTATTTCTGTTGGTTAGTTTTTTACACAGTAATGCAAATAAATTTACAACGGAAAAAAAGCTGTTAGGGTAGAAAAATATTTTTTTGGTGATAATAGTTGCTTCTGGATAATTGCTATTTGTTGATATCCTGTTGTCCTTAGATGTCTGGAGCAAATACTCATAATCAAAATAGAAATAATTGAAAGTTTGTAATTACTGTTATTTTTTATTTTATGGATAAAATTTTCTGTTTATTCATAGGAATATATTAGTGTTCTAAAACAGTGATTTTCAATCTTTTTCATTTCATGGCACACATAAATTAATCACGAAAATTCTATAGCACACCAAAAATAATATTTTTTGCTGACCTGAACCCCCCCCCCAAAAAAAAGTGTTATTTTGATTCATTCACACTGGCTGGCTGTTGTTGTATTGGCTTTTGTCATTTGTTTCTTTGACAGTCTAAGGGAAAAGAGGTCAATGCCCTTGACTAAATATCCAAGTCTTGCATGTTTTAAAAATTCTTGCAGCACACAAGTTGAAAATTGCTATGCTAAAATGTTATGTCATTTGTTAGCTGCTTAAGTAACTATTGGATATTTACTATGGCTTTAAAATTTGTATTCAAGCATTTTAATAGTAGAAATGAAAAGTAACTGGGGATTCTATGAATTTTCTCAATAGTAAAAATTTATATTTTGTTTATTGCCTTTTTTTCTGAATAAACAATTCCATAGCCTATTAGAGTTTTTTAATAACCAAATCTCTTTTAGTGGCAGGAATTAAAAACTCCCTCAGACCACCTCAGGAAAGATGTGTTTATTCTAAAAACCAACAGGGCATTTCCAAAATCAAAGTCAAGTCAAGGAAACCCAGGGAGCCACAGACACTAGAATTAGGACCTGAAAAACTAGTAAATACAGAGTAACAACACAAAATCTTGGCTTTTGATCTTCTAAAAACACAAACTCGGTTATTTGTAAGATGATTTGAATGACTTTCACAGTTTATTTTTATTATGCATGATTTTTTCCTGAGCTGACTTTGTATAAAGTACAATCCTTAGTGTATCCTTTTTTCTTCCTCTCTAATTATCATGCATACAAATTCCTGAGAGAAAAATCTGATTGGCCTGCTTCATCATTTTGTACCAGATGTACAGTACCCACTGTGTTTAGATATCAAATGTTCTTCATTTTCATGAAGAGGCAAATTCTGTTAAGCTGAGAAAACTGGGTATATTTTAAGCCATTAGTTTTCATTAACAGGTTGAAAATCTATTCTCTTAAATTAATATTACACTAAAATATGGACATAAAAAGTTGTGAGAAGATATTTTTGTTATGGGCAGGTTTAAGTCTACGGTATAGTGGTATAGTATCAGAATCATCCTTCATTACTTGTAAATACAGCAATACTAACTGAGCTCATGATCTCTTCTGATGTCTTTGGAAAGGAGTATTAACTGAACCATTTAGGATCCATTTTTAACTGTATCGATAGTTTAAACTATTTGTGTTTCTCAGGTAGGTAAATATTCTCGTTATTTACATATTTTTATAAATTTTTAGTATGTTTTAGTAGAATAACCACAGGTGTCTGAAGTTTTGTTAAACCTATTTTAGGAAGTAGGGGTGGTGATGATGATGATGGTGTAGGGATGGTGATGCTGATGGAGGTGGTGGTGGTGATTGGTGGTGATGATGGTGATAGCCTGGTGGCGGTAGCAGCTACTAACACTGTGTCAGGCAGTGTACTAAGACTTTCCATGGATCAACTTATTTAATCCTCTCAACAACTTTTTGGGTTGGGAGGCAGATATTATTACTTCTACTTTTAGGGGAGGAACCTGAAGCACGAAGTTTTCGTACAACCAGCAAATGGCAGGGAGGGGCTATGCACTCAGGCAGTCTGGTTCTAGAGTTTTCTCTCGATTTCTGCCGTGGCTTGTCAGAAAGTTCTTTACTCTCACATGATTCACTCTTGAAAACCTGTAAGAAAGATGATTGTTCCTTGAAGGGGAAGGAGTGTTAAAAAATCCTTATTTTAATTTCCATATACAATTTGGCTGATATAGTAATTAGCATTTAATACTTGTTCTTAAAGTTTCTTCTTTATCCTTGTAACATGTCCTGTCGGTGTAAGTCTGTTGAGCTGAAGGATAAAACATTGCTTTAATATCTATAATTGATTTATATTTTTGGTTCAGCTATATTTTTGATATGTAATGTTTTGGTATTGTTTTTCACTTAGTTTTATGAAATGATAAGGGCACTCCTAGGAATTTACTAAAGATAAATGAAACATTTGTCTGGAAAAATATTTATACAGACATGTCCGTAGCTGTTTTATTCATATAAATAAACATGGAATTCCACCTAAATATTCATCAATGTAATGAATAGATAACCAAATTGGGGTGCATCCATACATTCTAATACACTCAGCATTATGCATCAGCCCCGTTAACATTTCATTGGTGGAATCCATGTAACATCAAATTTGTTGTTTTAAAGTGAACAATTCAGTGGCAGTTAGTTCAGAATTAAAAGACACATGTGCAGTGCTGTGCATCTGTCACCTCCGTGGCTCCCAAACACTGCATCTCCCTGAAAGGAAACCCGTGCCCGTTCAGTAGTCGTTCAGTATTCTCTCCTAAGTCCTTGGCAAAACCACCAGTCTGCTTTCTATCCATAGGGACTGGCTTATTATGGATATTTCATATAAATGGAATCATTCATTACTATCCTTTTTTTTTTCCTCAATTAAAAATAGATTTTAGAAAGAGGGAGAGAGAGAGAGAAACATTGATTTTTTTGTTGTTGTTCCATTTATTTTTTGGTTGGTCCTTGTAAGTACCCTGACCAGGGATCAAACCTGTAACCTTTGTGTATCGGTACAATGCTCTAACCAACTGAGCTACCTGCCCACAGCCATAACCTTCCTTTGTATGTCTTCTTCCACTTTTATAATGTTTTTGAGATTTCTCTGTATGTGCCGTGCATCAGTACTTTGTTTCTTTTAATGGCTGAGTAATAATTCTGTTGCATGTATATACCACATTTGCTTATTCATTCATCTACTGATGGACATTTGGGCTTTTCCCACCTTTCTATTGTGATTAGTGTTGCTGTGAATATGTACAAACATGCATCAGTTAAAGAGTCTGTTTTCAGATCTTTGGGGTGCGTGTCCAGGAGTGGAATTGCTGCACTGTACAGTAGTGCTGTGTTTAACATTTTGAGGAACTGCCAAATTGTTTTCCACAGCAACTGCATCGTTTTACATTCCTAGCAGCAAATGTCTGAGAGTCCCGATTTCCCTACATCCTCATCAATGACTGTTATTGTTTGTTTTTGTATTATCGTGGACCTAGTCAATGTAGAGTGGTATCTCATTGTAGTTTTGCTCTCCATTTCCTTACAAATTAATGGGGTTGACCATCTTTTCCTGTGTTTGTTGGCCATTTGTATATTTTCTTTGCAGATGTGTTTATTCAAGTTCATTGCCCATTTTAAAAACTAGATTTTTTGTCTTTTTGTTTTTGAATTGTAAGTGTTCTTGATACTAAACCATTATCAGATCTATGACTTGTATATATTTTCTTTTATTTCAAAGTTAGATTTGGAAATTTTTGTATATTTACATTTAATATAATTATTTATTTTTTAAGCTCCTAATTTATTTTGAAATTTCTACTTCTATTTTATTTTGGATTTTTTATATTTCTATTCTCTTTTCTCTTTTTGAGATTAAATATAACCATTCATTTAGTGGTTTCCCTAGAAATTATAATATGCAAACTTATTAAAGTCTAATACTAACTAATATTTTATTCTCCTGAAACAATATAAGGATCTTAGAACATGTTATTAACTCTTCTTGCCTCCCTCCTACCTACATGTTACCTTAATGTTGTGTTGCAAAGCTTTTGGCTTTTGTTTTTTTCTGAAAGGTTTGTCTTTTACCCTCATTTTTTAAAGATATTATTGCTGCTACAGAATTCTACATTGATATTTTCTTTGAGCACATTGAAGAAGATAATATTCCACTCTCTTGACTTCTATTCTTGTTAGTAAGAAGTCGTATTTTGATTTATTGGTTCTTTGAAGGCAAACTTGTAAAACGTCTGCTGGTAAGATTTTCTTTATGTCTATGGTTTTCGGCTATTTAGTAGTGATGAGTGTATGTGAGAACTTATTTTTATTTGTCTTATTTGGGATTCATTTGAGTTTCTTGTGTCTGTGGATGGATTGTCTATCACCGGTTCTAGAAAGTTTTCATCTAGCATCTCTGCCCCTCTGTACCCCGGTGCTCTCTTTAACTCTTCCAGGGTCACAAACTTACTTTACTTTTTTCCCCTCCATCCCCCATGGCTCCTAAATTCTCTGTTTTGGAGGCTACATTTTAGATAACTTTGTGCAGTATATTTTGATAATTTAATTTTCTTCTTAGCTATTTGAGTTTTACATTTTTGTTTTTGTAAGTTCTCTAGAGTACTACACCAGATGAGCTCAGTCACTTCTTATAGTTTTTACTGTTCTTAGGATTACTTTTCAAATTTCTTCAAAGATAGTAAACAGTTGTTTTATAACCTGTCTGGTAATTCCCTTATCTGGAGAATTTGTGAATTTCTTTATTTTTTGATGTTTTTCTTGCCTGTTCTAGCTTGGAGTGGTTTTTTTTTTCTTCTTCTTCTTTTTTTTTTTTTGAGTATATGTGGTGCCGACGCGAGCACTAGAGTGGGTTTTTATTTGCTGTGTATATTTGACTATTTTATGTTTGTTGACCTTCAAAAATTACTACTGGAGATACTTTGAGGTTGATTGATACTTGCTTTCATCCAGAGCCAGGCTGTTACTTGATTTGGCTTACATATCCACGTAAAGTTTGGCCTACAGTCATGTCTTAGAGATTGGTCTTTCCTTCCTCCCTTCCTCCTTTTCCTATTTTACATGGTGCCAAGGTAGCCGCTGAGGGTGGGAGCATTACTTCTAGTTTCCTTACTCATAGTGTGGGGAGAATCTCCTAATAGAGTCCTAACTGGGCAGGTTTTGGGCTTTTTTTCTGTCTGCTGGTTGAAGAAGCCCTTAAAATGGAAGCTCATATTCACTAGCCTGGACATATATTATTGATATTAGTAGTATTTTGGGTATAATTTTCTGGTAGCTAGGCATACATGTGTATATTTGTACTGTGGTTCTAATATAAATTAAGCATTTCTTTATTCTAGCCCAGTTCTCCAGTACATTGATATTTTATTGGATAATTGGCTGCTTATGAATTTGCCTTATTAAAATATTTTAAATAATCTTATGAATGTAATTCTAATAAATCACCAAGTTATTTGCAGTTTGCTATTGTGGGCAATGTTTCCTAATGTAAAAATGCATAAGGTTGTATACATATACACATATATACACATACACACACACAGATAATAAGTGATTCTGTATGTTGCTCGTGACAAGTTAACTTCAGTACACTTACTTTGTTCCTCCCCATTTTATAGGTGGGCAGTAGGGTCTTCTGATTAAGGTTGAAACACTGGGGAGCCTCATATATGAAGGACAGTGATGACAAGGTTATATGTAAATTTTGAAACTATGATATGTATTTTTTAAGATTTTATTTACTTTTGGGGAGGAGAGGAAGAGAAGCATCAGTGTGTGGTGGCCTCTCTAATGCTCCCCATTGAAGATCGGGCCCTGCAACCCAAGCATGTGTCCCAACTGGGAATTGAACCAGCAGCCTTTTGGTTTCACAACCCATGCTCAATCCAGTGAGGCACACCAGCCAGGGCTGATATGTGTTTTTTTTAAAACACACTGAAAAAACTTGAAACTTTCTTTTGAAAAAGTGTTGCGGGGCGGGGGGGTGGTGGAGTGGTAGCTGTTTTCACATGTTTGAAAAGATCCTTTATACAAGACAGAGTAGATTGTTTGATGTTTTTCAATTAGTGAAAGATGCAGATAAACTCTTTTCTTAATTCTCTGCGGGAAAATCCCTTCTCCTATTTTGGAGACAGTTCATCTGAGTAATTGCTCACGCCATGCAATAAACAAGTAGAGACTTTCTGCCTCCTGAAATACCCATCCCTGGGAGGTGGCGAGGGCAACACCAACCTGATACGGGAAAAGCAGAAGCATAAGGGAGTGATTATATCTCTTGTCTAAAATTGGTTGTTAGAGTATGCAAGGTACAACTTTCCTACATACCCAGACTATTTATTATGTTTATGAAAAGGAGAAATATTTTTGTATAGTACTTCAAGAACAAAGATCATTTAGGATGGAAGCTGTCTTTTACCGTTGAATTTTCAGTGCCCCGTATGTTCCTGGTACGCAGCCACAGCTCACATAGTTGTGGAGCGAGTGGATAAAGGGAGGTGCCACCTTGACTTGGCAGCGCTCCAGAATGGCGGCTCCCACAGCTGCGGGAGTGAGCGTGTTCGCATCTGCACCTCTGCTGTCGAGGAAAAGCCTCCACCTCTGCCGCCGTTCTCTGTCCCTTTCAGTTTTCTCCCACCAGCCAGCCACCTTCTAACACAAAGTGTCAGTGACGGTTTTTAAATGTAGAAATCCTATTTCACATAGCTGCTAAATTGGCAAACTAGGACAACATGTTACTTCTGGACTTGAGTAGGAATTTGAGCATTGTTTTTTATAAAATACAGTGGTAAGGTAGTCAAGTTAAATGGGAAACAAAAAATAATTTTTTAACTTTGAAAGTTCAGGAACCAGTGGGGTTCCATGGTGTAATGGTCAGCACTCTGGACTCTGAAAGTTCAGGAACCATATTCACAGTAATTTGAAATGAAGGCCGTTTGGATTAACGTAGGCATTGTCAGAAAGCCAATTATTTGTAGTAGATTTAAGACTTTGAAAGCTACACTAAGTAAAGTTACTTTGTCAGAGTAAGAAGATAATACGATTTTAACAAATCTCTTCAAGGGTTCTAAACGTTTAAGAAATATGCAATCTAGGATTTCAGAAAACCAGGTGGAGGTACTGAACAGATAGGGCTAGAAAGATGAAACATCAAGGAAAGTACTTTGTTCTGTTCTAGACTCTCTTCTGGAAATAACTTCTCTGTAGGAGATGTTGTTCCATGGTGACTCTGTGATTAGGTGATTGTGAGTTGTCTTTTTCTGGCTGCTCCGTAACTTAAGACCTTGAACACACACCCCTAGCTGCGTAGTCTCATTTTTTTTTCCTCATTGTTCTCCGACTGGTCTACATCCAAAGTATGTGATTCATATTTCCAGGTAATAAAAAGTTAACTTTTATATAATATAATAAATAGTTTATGGTCCCTGCTTCCGAAGTTTAGCTGATAACTGTTTGCTTCTGGTGTAAAGCTAGAATAGAAATATTTTAGTATGAATGTGAAATACATTGTCTTGAAATATACTTCTGGTTGTTTGTTCATTCACTCAGCAAACATTTGTTGAGTCACTGCCATGAGCAATTGACTAAACTGACTGTTGGAAAGGGAGCCCTGTGGCTTCTCACTTCATCCTGCGGAGAGTTGTTCAAATGTCTCATGTTAGAGAGGACTTCCCTGATCATTTCATAAAAATAGTATTTCAGCTCTGCCTTTCACTTTCCCTTGCTTCTCACTCTGCTTATTATTCTCTGTAACACTTATCACTGTCTCTTACACTACTTGTTTTTTGTTGAACATTTGCCTGTCTCAGTCGGAATGTAGAGCAGAAAGTTTATTTGATTCATTCCTTTTCCCTTAAAACCCAGAACAGTTCCTGGCATGTATACTTTATGAATAAATATGATGCAGGCTCTGGCTCTAAGAAGCTCCTATTCTGGTGAAGGATGAAAGTATAAAATAATTACATAAGTGGAAAAATAGAGGTATGTACTGTACAGTCGTTGCAGTATCATAGCACAGGGAGTAATCTAACCACCAGGGAAGGGTTTTCAGGTGAGGTGTCTTTCGTGCCTTTGACAGATGAATAGGACTTTATTCCTAAGAAGGAAAAGCAGTATTCCGGAACAGACCTTGGAGATGTGTGTTACCAGCTAAGGATGCCTTGTGAAGGGTTACTCTGAGCTTTTCTGGCATGAACGAGTGGGTGGATAGAGGTGCCATTAACTGAGCGATACCGGGGGGATACGTCACCTGAGATAGAACAAGAGGAAGTAAGGATGAGCAAAAATTAAAACAAAAAAATGAGGATATAGCATTTGTGATACAGTTAAGAAAGAGACAAGGTTATCCAAACAGTGGCAGGAAATCTGAATGGAATAGCAAGTTTCAGGAGGCAGCCTTGAAGGAATGGAAATTAAAATGTGAGTCAAAGGCCTGGTCAGTGTGGCTCTGTTGGTTGGATCATTGTTTTGTAGCCAAATGGTTGCAGGTTCGATTCCTGGTCAAGGTGCATACCAGGTTGCAAGTTCAGTGCCAGATCCAGGTGCTTGTGATGCTTCTCTCTTGCTTTGATATTTCTCTCTTTTCCTCTTTCCCTTTCCCTCTTTCTAAAAGCAGTTTAAAATGACCCTGGGGGAGGATAATAAAAAAAAAAATACAAGCAAGAGACTTCAATGAGCAGTGTCAAGAACTTTGCTGAATTGGGAAACTGTAAGCCAGTGGGTTATACAGTTTTGTTCAGCTTCAGTAGAACAAGGACAGAGCAGGCAGCATGTGGTTAGTCTCCTCCACGGTTGGAGATTGGCATGTTGAATGGTTTTTAAGGTCAAGAGGGAGAGGAAGTTGAGGTTGCTGTTGAATTCTGTTGAAATATTGGTGCCTGGGTAAACTTTGTAAGAAAGAAAGTGATTTCTGGAGGGAAACTGATAGTGCTGGAGAATAGAGGGCCAAAGGGAATGGAAGTCTTGAAGAGTCGAGGAGCAAGTTCAACAGGGGAAGTGGTGGGGCCATGGTCAGAGTGGTCAGAGATGGAAAGATAGTTGCTGGTGGTTAGAGCACTGTAAAAGATTTTTGGGGGTAGAGTAATTAAAATTTAGCGCAACAGAAATAACAGGGCTGCAAATCTAGGCATGATACAGTTTGTGAAATTTCCTAAAACTTTAGAGAGCAAAACTTCAAATACTCCAGAAGGCAGATCACAGGACTCTTTTGTTCATTGTAGGACAGTTGGCACCTGGCGGCATGGTCAGAGCTCAATAAATATTTGTTGAATGAATAACACCCTTCCAGAGTCTTTGTTGCCTGGTAGTTTATACTGCCAGAAAATTTTGATTCATGTCTGACACCTAGTGGTATTATATTCAAATTACTATTAAGTGGCAGCATTTTCCTTTTACCATTTGAAGGAAATTGTACAGATCACTTGTAAAACAGTGGCTTTGTTCCTGAAACAAGTCTCTGAGTTGGTTTGGGGCAGTTTTACTGCTAGCGTTTATTTTCTAGGGCTGTAATTTGAACCAGCCAGCAGTAGATTCTTTATTGAGTATCTACTATATGCCAGGCATTATTCTATGTGTTGGAGATGGAGGGTATGCTCTTCTGCTTATGCGAACTCACTGAATTTGAACACATAGCCTGAGCATTCCATTGGGAACTTAATTTAGGGTACTATTGTGACAACATGTGAAACTTCTAAATTTGTTTCATAGCTGTTGGTGCTCTCATCTCTGTCACGAGTTACTACTTTTCCTTAATGTTAAGTGAGCATTTAGGAAGCCGAAAGTAGGATTAAGTTTGTTGTCAAACTTATATTATCCACCCTGAACTGAAGACTACGTACTCTACAGAACCATCTGAGGATTTTTTTGTCTTTCCTTTCAAAAAATAAAATAATAAAATAAAATAAATAAAATCCAACAGTAAAATTCTTATTTGTTAGTGATGTATGCTCAATATTTAAAGTATTTATGAATGAATATACATGATATCTGGGATTTGCTTTGACATTTTTTAGGAAAATAAAAAAGCAGCGCAAATGAAACAAATTGACAGATCCTTCATAAGTACTTAAGTTGTATTCTTGAGGGTTTATTCTGCTGTTTACTTTTGTGTATTGGGCATTTTCCACAAAAAAATTAGATGTGTGTGGGTCAAAACAAAATTTATCTTGATCAAGTTAGAACATGTTCTGCTTTTAAACAGATTTTCTTGGTTCATTTTGTCCTATTTATTGTTACTTGAAAGTCAGATCGAGTAGAGAGATGGTATGTGATTGCCTATAATAGACAACGCGGCTGAGACCTGACAGGTGACTTGGTACTGCAAGTGTCCAAAGATTATTGGAATTTTGGTTCTGAAGCTCATGGTAATTGTTAGAGCTACAGATTGGAGACTTGGGAGATTTAAAGTTCTAGCCATCACCCTGAAAGTGAGAGCCTCTTAGGTGGAATTTTGGGGAGTGCCTAGATTAAATAAGCTGGCATATATGAGGTCTCTCGGAGAAAAAAGTCCAGCCATTGTTCATAAAACAAGAAAGGTTTGGGTGATATTGTTGTAATCGGGCACCCAAGGAGAGTGGACCAGAATGCGCATGCATGAGCAGTGACGACTTCACTGTACTAGTCAGTGGGGGCGGTAGATGCTACTGAGTGAGTATGTGTACTGTGTGGCCTTTGCATTCAAAATGACTGAGCGAGTACAGCAACAAATCTGCATCCAGGTTTGTGTTCAGCTTGAACATTACTTTGTGGAAACTGTTGGGATGACTCAGAAAGCTGCAGCTATGGGCAGCTTCATCAAGACAACATGTCTGCTCACACATCATGTCTTATGAGGAGTTTTTTGGTGAAACAACAAATCACCCAGGTGATTCAGCCCTGCAACAGCCCAGATTTGGCACCCTGGGACTTCTGGCTTTGCCTGAAACTAAAACCATCTTTGAAAAGGAAGAAATTTCAGACCATCGGAGTGTCAGTGAGATTCAGGATAAGATAGCAGGGCAGGTGATTATAATTGGAAAAACTGTGTGAGGTCCCAAAGTGCCTACTTTGAAGGGACCTGAGACATCATTATCCTGTGTACAATGTATCTTGTATCTTCAATAAATGTCTATTTTCACATTGCATGGCTGGATACTTTCTGGACAGACTGTGTGTGTGTGTGTGTGTGTGTGTGTGTGTGTGTATTTCCCCCCGCCCTTTACTGCATCTGCCTTCACCAAAGGAAAAAAATACCTGATATTAAATTGGATTCCACTTAATTATTTATCATATCTGGATATATTTGTCATTTGATACATAGATAGTTTTAGGTTAGGCAATATGTCTCTCTTAAGACTCTTAAGATAATTTTGTGTGCCGTCAACAAACCCAACTCCTAGAATAAAAATCAGAAGCCTGTTTTCAACAATAAAAAAATAATAGTATGAAATATTTCAGGCAAACAGAAAATATAGGGGGAAATGTAAGTTCTAAATGCTTGCTGTCTATCTTTGTTATCTCAACATTTCAGCATTTCTCCCCTAAGCCTCTTACACACATCTTCCCCACCCGCCCTTAGACATAAATGACTGTAAAAATGTATTTTCTACTACCTTCCCCAGTTTCCCCCCCAGAGGTAATCACAAGCCTGAATTTGGTGTTTATTACTCCTTCTGTTAGTTTTTTGCCTTAGTGGTTCCTTAATTCCTAACTTTTCTCGATAATTTTTTTTATATGCCCCCATTTCCCTGTGGCAATCTGTTATCCATCATAGAGAAGTCAGGATCATTTGTCATCGATCAGACTCAACTTTGATATTATTTTAATCACCATTATAGTTTCAATTATTTTTGGTCTGAAAAATATTAATTTCAATAAGCTATTTAATTGATTTTCTTTAAATAATTAATGCCTGAAGCTCTAATATTCTGTTATGTGATGTGCCTCTTAAGCATCCCACCTCTTTGGAGGGTATACCTTTTCAAAAGCTAATTTATAACTTAGATTGAAGCATAGTTTAATTTCAACTGCCTTATCTTATATATAGACAGAGTTGTTTTTCTACAGCAAAGAAATTAGTAATTGGAACACTTGAAAAAAATAAAACAGAAAATTTGGTTCCATTAAAAACATTAAATAGCAAATTTGAGAATTATAAGAGAGAAGGGAGAAAAGCTTAATTTTAGTGATAGTCATTATTTTCTGTTGCTTTACTTTTGGCTAAAATACAAGTATTTTTTTGTGTAAAGGATATATTTTTTTCAATGTGTTAAGAAATGTATTTCTCTTGTCACCAAAGCTGTAGGATTCTTGACCAAGGCTGATCTATTTTTCTGTGCATCCTCATTAAGGGCCCTTTTTCTCATTGGCATATCTTAAATTTTGTGATTTCTTACAATAATCTATTCACTTTTCATCTCTTTGCTTTGTATGCTTAGTATGTTAATTTGAAATAATTTAAATGTTTCAAGTGATTTTGACTTTAGCACTCTTCAAGAGGAGGGCCATTAGTGATTTAAGTCATCTTTCTAACGAAGAAGCCCTCTGGTTTTAGTCCCTTTGGAGATAGATGTGTAGTTCCTGTCAGCTACTGGAAATCTTTTAGTACAGTCTTTCTTACTTCTCCACCTTCTTTTCTTTAGTGTTCCTTTTCTTTGGTCTGTATTCCTAGACTTGCCCATAATATGACAGTTAAGGTTGTATACTCCTTGAGCCAGTCAGTATTTATCAAGCACTTGCAGTGCGATGAGCACTCTGACCTCGACCATCCTGATTTGTATACAATCCTTTTTGTATAAAAGCATCCTGATGAAGGTTTGTCATCAGCTAGCGCAGTAGTAAGTGTATGAGGCATTATGTAAGCATTTTAAAGGATTACCTGTTTTAATATAGCAACCTTACTGGGTCGGAATAAATAAGTCATTTGTCTAAAATCACTTGGTGATAAGGTCGCCAGATAAAATACAAGAGGCCCAATTAGAGTTGAGTTTCTGATAGACTAATTTTTAATACAAGCATGTACCAAATACTGAAGAATCTGGAAATCTTACTTGGAAAATAAGTGGTAGAGCTGAGATTTTATTTTTTTGTTTTGATTGTTGTTCATAGAGCTGAGATTTTAAACTATGTAACCTAGTCATAGGGCCCACTGTCTGTGGGCCCTATTCCACTATACTCCATATGGAGAATCAAAATCAGGTCCACCTAGGTCTTCATCCAGTGTTTGGATGGCAGTTACCTAAGTTATTTTTTCTCCAACTGACTATACTTATAATAATGTAAAAGTGTGTGCATGCTTTCTTATTTCAAAGTCTAATATTCAGCTTCAGGTAAATTCATGTATACTTTTTGTCTTCTTGTTTAAGTCTTTACTAATTTTACATTAAGTCGCATAAAATGAGACTTTTTTGTACTTGATAATCAAATTTTAGCCATTTTAGTGCATATAAGATTTTTACTTCCTTTATCATATATAGAAAGATTTAGTTACATGTGGGTGCTAAAAGGAAGCGTTTTTCTTTCTTTTGATAAGGTCAAGGAAATGACACATGAATAAGGTATTTAACATGTCCTATGTGTTTTCAAAAAATGGGGAGATTATAAAATGCAGATGTAGAATTGAAAGAGGCTTATGCTAAGAATTGCCAGGAAAGCCATCAGACTCTGCCAAACGATTGTCCAGGGAAGTGAAGAATCATTTTTCCTGGGGAATAGTCAGGATTCAGGACTGGGCTTTTAGTTTTGCATGTCTAGAGGTTGACTTGCAAAAAATAGAGACATAAGAGATTGAATAATACATATGATAAATTTGATACCATTGATTTCCAGTTCTAGCAGAATTGCAGGCAGCAAATATTAGACACTGTTCAAATTAAGGAACTAAGTGTTTAACTCAAGACTTGGAGTCAAAGAATATGGAAATTGAAGAGAAGTATATTTCTTAGTGAACCTACCTGTAGCTAAGGGATATCTGTGGGAGATGGTTCTATTGTCCAGAGGAATTGGATAATACCTAGGTAGTAATAGCAAGTCGGAATTTTTGGAAAAAGTCCAGAAAGGGAAGCCCAGAAACAAAAATCAGAAGTGTAACTTTCAGAAGGTATGATAAGACTTGCTATAGGATTGGCCTGTTGTTTTAGTGTAGTCTGTATGTTTTTTAAGTTTATTCCTGTGTTTTTAGGCATGGGATATTGAGAGATTTGTTGATGGCAAAGTGTCATTTTTTACACAAGCAGTCATTGCAAAATCAGTATTTCCTTTATGGAAATTAGAACTGAATTATTTTGGACTACATACAAATTGTTCTGTGTACATGAAATTTTCTATCAAAGATTTTCAAAAGTCATTACATTGCTACTCAGCTAGTTTTTTATTACTTGTAGAATTCATTAATGGTCACTGACATTTTATATTTTTAAATCTAAGTCTGGTATTACCACCTTTGGGACACAGTAGACTAGAACACATTAATAAGAAAAGTGTTTCTTCTCTTTTATTACATAAATCTTTTCTTGAAAGCAATGACTTGATACAAACAAGACTTACTAAACCCTCATATCTCTAGCCAAGAAAAACTAGATGGCTTTCCTTATGCCAGCTGTTCTGAATGGCAAGTGGGCCACAGAGGGACCTAGCCTGACTACCAATTGGAGTTAAGTGTTTGCATCCTTTCAAATTAATTGCAAAGTGTACTGTCTACTTGTATTTGGTAAAGCTTGACAAATGAGTAAGTAGTTCAATTCCTTCTGAAGCTGCAGGGAACACCATGTTTGGAGTCCAGCCTGTGTTCAAATCCCTTCTCCATCTCTTTGCAAGTGCAAGGACTTAGTCTCTTGTTTTCCTCAGTGCAATGGTGATGTTAGGATCCTAAGCCCATCTTGAAGTCTTGTGAGACTTAAACCAGATCATACATTTTTTTTCATTAATTGAATAATTACTTATTGAATGCCTGCTGTGTGTCAGGTATTGTTGTAGGTGTCATGGATATCAGGTAACATGACAAAATCCGTGCTCTTCGTTTTAGTGGGAGAGATATACAGCCAACATGTAAGCAAAATAAGACTGTAATATTAGGTAGCGAGTGATAACTTAGGCAGGAAAGTAAAGCCTGGCACATAAAGGAAAATTCCCCCAGCTTTTAACAAAAAATGACTTTCAAAGTACAGCAAACAAATGCTGTCCATCGTGACTCAACAATTTACATGTGGCCATGTTTGCTTTAACCATGTGGGTGTGTGGGTGTCTTGGTTTATTTCACCCCCAAACCATTTGAAACTGAAGTTGCTGATATAATTAGCCCCTAAGTACTTTAAGAATTAGGACATTCTTCTTTGTAGTAGGGATTTAACTAATATCTGTTGTCTTTACTCCTAAATCTCATGGAGAGAGCAATCATGGCTGTCTGTCATATCTGTCATCGCTCATCAGAAGGGACAGAAGGATTCATAATATTTTCATGTTACCTGGACGTAGAGAGAAGGCTGTTTGAAGTTTTTTGGGGAAGATTATATGGTGTATAATTAGTGTAGATTTATAGTATTTAAAATTGGATAGAGATATTTTGAAAGGATGTTTTTATAACTATTCAAAATTTTAATTCTTGAGAACATAAAAATAGGATAATAGTCCTCATTTAAGCACTATGTAAGGAAGAGTGGGAATATACACCTACTGAGAAATTACTACAGTTATTTGCTATACTGAGTGCTTTTACCTGTTTTCTCATTTAGTCTTTGTAGAAATCCTTGAGGAGTATAAAAACATAGAATAAGTATTTATATTATAGAGGAAAAAGTAATGATTTCTTTAAGTACAAAAATTTACTTAATTGCATCTGGACTATCAAGTGACAAGGCAAGGGTTTGAATCTATGTCTGCTGGTTTTTAAAATAAGCAATTTTCACTAAACCTGTTGCTTTTTTAGTAGTTGAGTTAGCTGTTCACAAGTTAGGAGGACTTCTTTCAGTATAAGTAGGTAAATATGTAAGAGTAGCCATGGATCAGTATTCCTTTACTGGGAAACTTCTTTTGAGCGACCTGTGCAATACAGCATTATAAAAATTCAGTTTTACGTGGCAGTCATTAGAAAGCCTTTGTATTTGACATGCAGTCATTTTATGCTCAGCACTGCTGTTTAACAAGTAATGTATTACTTTGGGCATGTTACCTGTTATATTCTTTAAGGTCAGGGCTGGGATTCTCAAACTGGAGTGAGCATCAGGCACCTCAGAGGTTTTTTGTTTTGTTTTGTTTCCCTAGTAGATCTGGGGTGGGGTCCACAGATTTGCATTTCTACCTCATTTCTCGGTGATACCCATGCTGCTGGTCTGGGGACCACTCTGAGAACCGCTGCCTACCTTTTTGTTCTCCCACAGTACTTGTCATGATGCTTGACATTTGGCTTAAATGTCCTCTTATCTATGAATCTTTCCCTGGCTTCTATTTTACTGAAACTGTTGGTCATCTTCAAGTGTTAGCGGGTGTATGGTTCACCTGGAAAACTTGTCGATGCAGCAGATTTCTGACTGGACCCCACTGATTTTTAGCTGCAGGTGTTACTGCAGGTGGTTCATGGACAGCAATTTGTGAAGTACTTGACTTGCAGGGTGGTCATGTGCTCCTCACTGTCAGGGCTGTATGCTTTTTGTACTATAGTGCCCTTCTTTGTTTTTCTCTTTCCTCCCAGAATCCTTAAAGGGGAAGTACTACGTCTTGTTCATCATTATAGCTTAAACCTTAGCACAGTGCAGTATTAAAAGTGGTAGAATACTGCCTGTGTAATCTAAGGATGTGACCTTGGAGGATTTATTTAATCTCTCCGAGCCTCAGTTTTCTTTTCTTATGCATTGGTTATAGTAATACATACTTGCTATAGGAATCAGCCCTGAGCTATGCACAGTACTTAGTGTAGTACTTACATTTACTGGGTACATACAGAATGTGGGTACATAGAGAACATGCCCAGTAAATGGAAACTGTTACTACTGTTGTCTTATGGAAGAAACAAAATAAATTTTTGAATTAATTAAAACCCCTAAATTATTATTTTAGCACCCAGATTTAGGGTATGTATTTACTACTTCATTAAGAATCTTTGCTTAATTGTTTCAATTAAATACCATTTTACATTTTGGTATTTAATAAAGGATTGTCAAGTACAACCATGCCTTGGGCTTTTTTGTCTCCCACAGGAAAACAGAGAAACCGCCTGGAGCCCATGGATACCATATTTGTTAAACAGGTTAGAGAAGGAGGACCTGCTTCTGAAGCTGGACTATGCACAGGTGCTGATACTCTTCTTTAAACAACACCTTTTGACTTCTCTTTTGCTTTTTAAAATTTTTCCTTAGCTATCTTTTTGTATGTTTCTTTTTCTTCACATATGTTATTACTATTTTTGAGACCTCGGTTATGTTTCTTGGTACCCAAATGGAGGTGTTTGTACAGAAGTAATATGAATTATAAATTGTGGGCCATTTTAGTTACCACTACCACACTGCTGGAGTCTTGGAGGCCCTTTAAAGAACCTCTTTTGCACACATTTCATTTTGACAAAGGTTTACAGCATAGGAAAAGGAGAATGAAGATATTTACTGACATAATTGAAAATACTCTTCTTGGATCTCCAAGTTCTGAAAAGTACATGGACTGAATTAATTAGTTTGCTCCACACAAAGTGCCTACATTTGTACTGCAGTGCAGGCCTAACCGCATGTGGTGTCAGTGGATGTGGTCTGATAGTGGTTCGTTCTGAAAATATTTTCTGATTGGTGATTTTTAATAAAAACTAAGTGGAGATTTCATTTAGATTAATGCACACTCTAAAATAGTTGCTCTTCTCTCATGTTTTTAAACATGGAATAATTTTAAATGGGTATTAGTGAAAAACTATCTTTTGTTGCCTTTTGAATTAAATGTTATCTTTTTAGCTATAAATATGTTGTCTTTCTAGCTACAGGTATTACCAAATATCAGTAATGAGTGTCATTGTTAAGATTTATGAGAAGGCACTGTTACCTACCTTTATTACCTACCTTAATTATCTTTTTTATCATAAAGTAAGCCTAATTGCAATATCATTAATATATAAAATGTGCCTGTCAGTGTACGTATGAGATCCCATTTCCTAGAATGTATCACCTGTCACATTCTAAGCATCACAAGATTGAGAAGATTAAATAGAGATACTGTGATCAGCACAAAGGACGTTTTTTCCTTTATTCCTCTTTCACCTGTCCTTTCTCTCCCAGGCTTTTCCTTTCTACTCCCCCAAGTTTTTCTGAATAATCCAAATGTCCATCCATTTCTCCATTAAAATGAAGAACGAGTTAACCTGTGTAAACATCAAAACTTTATGCAGACCCATTAAGTCTAGAATAGAGCACCAATCAATAAACTAAATAGATTCAGAGAATACTACAAGGAACTCAGCTGGGCTGGATTTGGAGGACACTGAGGTACTAAAACAATCAGTTGTGTAATCTGTGAAATAATGTTTCTCTCTCACAGATGACAAAGTAAACAGGAAAACTGCAACTCAGAAAATAGCTGTCAGGGGCATAAATAGTACAGTAGTGCTGTGGTCACTTAGTAATTATACCTTTTGAGGTGTCCAAATTCATAAATGACTGGAACTCTTATTTAAAACTTGGCTATATTTCATAAGAAGCTGGTTATATTAAAATTTAGATTCATTTTTAATAGATACTGTAAAAATACCTTATAAAAAGATGTTTTAAAAAACAATGAGCTAGGATTCAGTAAAAGATGTTTCTTAAGATATATTTCATGAAAAACAATTTTTAAAAATTATTTCAAATTAATAAATTAAATAATTAAAAGATATATTTCAGAAGTATTCAGAAGTGACTTTCTGTAGGAATTCCTCATTTGATATATATATATGTTTTGTTTTGTTTTGTTTTGTTTTTTTACTTCTTCTTTGAAGGTGACCGAATTATAAAAGTCAATGGAGAAAGTGTTATTGGAAAGACGTATTCCCAAGTAATTGCTTTAATTCAGAACAGGTAAGATTCTTGAAATATGATTAATTTTGGCTACAGATGGGTCTAAACCAGCGGAGTGTTGCACTCCTGTGGGGAACCGGTGTGGTGCTGAGATGTGGGACCTGAAATGCGTGGCGCAGGTGGGCGTGGCCGGGAAGAAACTCCAAGGACAGCTTAGCTGGTAGCTTTGCTTCGGAACCAGGACTTGTCAAACTTGTGATTAAAACTCCAGAGTTTAAGAGGCACACATTTTAGATTTTTTGTAAATGTCCCACTTCTATTTGAAGTGGTAAGTGTTAATATGTGTATAACATATAACTAAATGTATTTATAAATAATCATAAAACCTCTTACTAAGATAAGTTATCTTTATATAACTTACTGAATAATAGTCTTGGCTCAGATTTATTCATTTGTTTTGACCAAGACAGCAGGATATTCTTACAGTTTGTTAGTTTACTTACATTGTACAGAATGATAGAATTATGAGTTTTAAAGGTAAATAAATATTTGTAGAGTGACTATCTATAGGACCTCAAAGATAATTTAGTCCTACTCTCTTCCTCTTTACCACACACCTAGAAAGGTTTTTTTTTTTTTAATTACAAATAAAGAAATCGAAAGCCAAAGAGGTTACCATACAGAATTTCTGTCAAGAGTAGGCGTAAATCTGGGGTCCAGTTTCTAGATCATCACTATTGTGGGAGGATCTTCTCAGATTCACATATAGTAATTTCTAGATTATATATTGCCTTATGTTAGCCATACTCACTTGTCTGTCATTAAAATGAATTTTTTATTTTATGAAGATATTTATCAAGTGCCCCTACCCATGACTATGTTATTTACACAGATGCCCTAATACAGTATCATTTTTGCAATTAGATAATGTGACCATGATTTATTCATCTCAGAATATTCTTACTGTTTTAATATATAATGGCATCCTTAGAGAAAGTGGATCTTAAATCTGTCCTATAATGTTGAATTATAGGTGTTACTTACAGTGATACTAATTGATTTTAAGGTATGGAGGAGACTTGGGGATTGGTAAAGCCTTTAAAGTCTCTGCAGAGGCACTGGGGAGATCCACCCCAAATTTCTCTTCTTTAAAATAATGTAGATCATCGTAAATATACCAGTATATTTTGTCAGCCTAAAGTTTGAGGACTTTTACTATATTTGTTAACATCTCTTTTTTTTAAATATTTTCCTAGTGACCATAACTTGTTCTTTGTTTTCCTGAAAACCTACATTAATTTTTTTGTTACTGGTACATTTCATCTTTCAGAGTAATAACACTTTGAAATGATATTCTTAATTTTTCAGCCAATAAAGCTATTTGAAAAATAGAGAAATACTGTTTTTTTTGTGATCTTATTTCTTTAAAAACAAAAACAAAACTGTGTTCCTTTTGTCTGCAGTTGGTAGCAAATGGATAATGCAGCAGAAAGCCATTGAGATTCTGCAGTGTATTAATATAAAAATGTATCCTTGTAGAAGAATTTATCGAAACATCAGTATGTATTTTCTACCAACTCTAAATATTGACATACATGTGCCTACATATTTTAGTAGTTACATTCATTTGAACCTGTGGTTCTTACTGGTTTTCTATCCTCTTAGCATTTATGAACCTTCCTATAAGGGGTTCAGATTTATTGAAAAGAAACACCAGTAAATTAGTAGATTTTGCTTTCTTTTTTTTGTTGTTGTTCATTTGATTGTTTTTTTAATCTCTTGATTGTACTGGGGGAAATTCTATCTAGTATTGTTAGGTTAGATACTGAAGCATCAGTGGGGATAGCACCACTTCCCTTGCCTTATCTCAATGCAATTCCAGGTCACAGGACTCAGCGTGATTTACCCCTTTGAACTTTTTCAAATGTAGAGAAACTCTATTATTTTAAAGAGGAAATTTGCAGTACCAAAATGAAATGAGACTTCTAGTGTTCTTGTAAAGGCTCTAAAATTAAATCACAGAGAAGAAAGCAAATATGGTAGTTGAAATGCTATATAGATTTTAAAAACAAGTTGTAATGGTCAACTCTGATTTCCTTCACCTCTGAGGCCAAAAGGGATATTTCAAAATGAGAATGCTTGATTAATATTGCTTGAAATATTAAATTTGCAGGATCTTTGGTTATTTTTATGTTAATATACTTTTAAATTGATAAATAATGGGAATATGTGCTAAAAAGGTGTGATTTGTTTTGTTACTTGACATAAAATAATAACAAATTATGAAACCATGAATACAGGGCCATTTAATACAAGTAATATACTTTGTTTCTAAATTAAATTATTTCTAAATAATAAAGCAGTCATAACTGATTGTGATAGCTCAAACATATGGTAGGCTGCTTTTTCATACATAATTAGCATATGTGTAAAAGTTATTTCACTTCATTTTAATGGTTTGCTTTTGAAAAGTAAAGATTTAGAAAAACCAAAACTCTTAAGCAATTTAAGAAATATTTCTGAGTTAACTACTTTTCCTTTTATGACTTCTTTACACATTGCACTTCCCCTAAAATGGTGTTTTGTATATTTAATTTCAGTGATACAACATTGGAACTTAGTGTTATGCCAAAAGATGAAGACATTCTCCAAGTGGTAAGTTTTATTTATTCAAATATGAGTTGTTTTTTAGTCATGAATATTAATTTAAGAAATTTAGAGATTTTAAAGAGGAGGTAGATTGAATTTTTTTTAATTCTAGGGAAAGAAAACCCAAACTCTCTGGTTCAAATAGCAGAGTTTGGAATTCTCCACATTTTACCAAAAATGGGGGGGGAAAGACCATTGTCAATATTTCACAATTAAGTGACACGAAAATGTGTTACTGATTCCCTAGTGAACTCTCCCGACTGCTGGCGTTTGGGGTGAGATCCCTAGAGTTTAGCCCAGTGTTACTTTCTAGGTGGTCATTTGATGGGAAGTCAAACCTCAGGGTGCAAATGCACATCCCCAGGAATTAGAATCTTTTTATTTTCCTAACGGGAGGAGTTTTGGGAAGGCCATCTTAATTTTCCAGTAAGTATTACTGTTCATAAATTAACTTGGCAAGCAGTTTTGTTTAACAGTATCAATTTATTCCATTAGTAATATTCACAATTAATGGAATCTACAACTTAAGGGAAAGATATATTAAGGTCTTAGAGAGGAAATGAAACTGTTATTGAGAACTTGAGCATTTAGTTTAAAATATTGTTCTTATTTAAAAAAATATTTTACCTATCTATATATTTATTTTAGAGGGAGGGGAAGGAGGGAAAAAGAGAGGGAGAGAAACTTAGATATAAGAGAGGAACATCCATCCCTGACCAGGTACTGAACCCGTAACCCAGGCATATGCCCTGATCAGGAATCAGACCACTGGCCTTTCTTTCGCTTTGCTGAATGACACCCAACCAACGACGCCACAGCAGTCAAGGCTAAAACATTTTTCTCATTTTTATAAAGAAAATAAATGGAATGGAATATTTACCTCCTTTATTAAGCTTAAATATTGCTGGAAGTAAAAAGATGATAAAATATATAAATTTCATTTGAAAAATTAGTACTTTTCCTCAATTAACTTTGCAGTTCTGTAGAATAAAGTAGCTTGAGCAAAACTGTTTAACTAAAAGCTAACAGTTAGATCTAGGAAATGGCAGTGACCACTACAGTTTTTTGGGGTTTGTTTTTTTTTACTGAATGGTTTTTTTCTTATTCATGAAAAATAGGGAACTTATGCAATCTCTGTGTTGGAAATGGAAATGGTTCAGCAATGTTTTTCATTTGTAAGGCATTAGTTTGAACTTAGCTCAACAAAAGTGCTAAATAATCTTCTTGTAAACACTTATTTTTACAAAAAAAAAATGTCACTAATGGTTCAACTTATTCACTGACATTTAAATGTAATTCACTGAAGCCCATGGAGCTCAACCTTGTGTTTTCAAGGTGTGTTGATTTTATTCAAAAATGGCTTTTTACTGATAGCAGATTACCCTCCTTAAGCACACAGTTCTGTGGGGTCGGGACCCTCAGTAAGGAAGGTGCACCTGTCCGAGGTGGTCTTCCTCGAGCTCTAGTGGTAGAGTGCCTACCCTGGTAATTCAGCAGAATGAGAGAGTAGCAGACATAACCGTCTCAGTCAGTGGGAGTTACAAGATTAGAAATAGAGAACCTCCTCTAATGTTCTCCTAGCACAGAGGACTAAGATGATAGATGGCAGGGGAAGCTTTACCTTGAAGCCTCCTTCAATCTGATGACTCAAAAACAGAATGCACTTCCAAAAGAGAACTTATTTCTCATCTTCAGTAGACAACGTTCCTCGCCAAAGTAAAGGCACTGGTTGGACGTGCTTTCTCCAACAGTGCACGTTTCACAGAATGGCTGGCATTGTGCTGAGGGCCCAAGGAAGGAAGCAGGCGGGAGTCACTGTCGGGGCCTGCTGTGTGGTTGGCAAAGCGCAGCAGCGGTGGGAGGAGTAATTTTCTAACGATGTGATAAGTGGAAAATTAGGTTAATTAATCTGTCTTGTTATGTTCCATTTAAGATAAATACATTTAAAATAAAGGTAAAATACAAAGTATTGCAAACAAAGGGAAAAAATTGGTTCCCTAGAGTGACATGAGCACACAGATCTTCAAGGTTTATCAGTAAAGGGTTCTGGTATATTGTAACGGATAATTCATTTTTAAAACATGTTATTTGAATTTTAAGACATAAAAGCTCATACCTGTAATAATAAAAGAAAACTTCACTCTAAAGTCTGGCTTTATTCACATTTGGATGTACTATAAGTCATTAGGGAATTAAAGGAATATATATAATTAATGCACACTATGCATTGTTCCATAGAGGACATTGAGATGTGGCAGCTTCTTTTCTGTATAACTGATAAGTGTTTTTAGCTAGAATAGCTACAAGTGTCATTTTTTAAAGCTATTAATAAAACATAAGTAGAATCTGGGATTTAGAAAACTGAATATGCAAATACTTCTAACAGATTCTAGAGCTAAAAAGTTCTATAAGGGGCCTTCAGAAGCATTTATGTCGGTCTTAAATCTGATACTCAAAATGTAAGCTTTTGAATATGTGAGGTTGAATCTTCATTATAAATAAAAAGTAAACATGAACATTTTACAGCCATGTAAAAATTATTCACCCAGGGGAAGAATGCTTGTCATAATTCATGTATGTTTGCTTGGGCACCGACGTCGGGTGTCCACGCAGTTGTGTTTCTGAAGTGATACTGGGTTGGCCAAAAAGTCTGTGTGTTTTTTTTCCTGTAAAATAAAAGACATTTTTTCATTTTCACCAGTAACTTTGTTGGTTTGGGTATTTTGAGTATATTGGCTATCTCTCAGATAGTATAATGTTAATTGTCTCAATTTGATCTCTATCAACTACAACTGGCCTACCCGGCTGTGGATCATTATTCGGAGAGAAATCTCCAGCACAAAACTCAAGAAACCACTTTTGACACGTTTCATCAGTCACAGCACCTTCTTTATACACTGCACAAATCTTTTTTTGCACTTCAGTTGCGTTTTTACCTTTCTTGAAAAAGTAAAGCATAATGCACTGAAAATGTCGCTTATTTTCTTCTATCTTCAATATTAAAATGGCTAAATGGCTACACAAAAATTCACCAGTTTTGATGTTAATGTACTCTGATGTGACAGCTATCACAATACAATCTTACAAAACTGTTTTGAATGAAGTTAAAGATAACTAAGCGCTCACTTGCTCCTAGAGCCATCCATCTTATGGGAAAAAAACCCAAACTTTTTGCCTAACCCAATGTATGGACCACATTGTTCTAGAGGTGCTCAGCTCACCTCTGAGAGGTGACAGAGAAAATGTAATTTGGTTTAAAACTTACATAAGGAAAAGTATATAATAATAAATTTCTTAATTTACAAGTGACAGTGATAGAATATTCAAACACATGAAGTAAAATTAAGAGTAATTCATTATGTTATTAACTAGTGCTGGTCATAGTACTCATGTACTTGGCAACCTCATTTTTTAAACCAACATATATTTTTTAGATTAACGATGTGACTAGTGTTACTATTACATTCATGTTATTTCCTTTGACAGTATTTTATAGTTTTATGTTAGACTGTGATATCTTAGGTTCATATTTGTAAGGTACTATTACAAAGTAAAAAGCAGTTACTGTTTTATTTTCCAAAAAAACAAAATGGTTTTTTTAACTTCTCAAATGTCTGCAAGGGAAAAAAATAGCCACCACCCATCAAATCACCTGAACAGTGATGCTGGCTGATTAAATACTTTCTTGAATAGACTGATGATAGGAGAACTCAACCTGGGCATTCTTTTCAGTGGTTGCCTCAAGCTATTTTGTGAAGCATTTGGCTCAATAGGTTCAAAATTAAATTTTAAGTTGATCAGTCCTGATAGCTGTGGAGGTGCTTGGGTGTGTCTGATGTTTGGCCAGGGCGTGGGTGCTGGTCCGAGTTAAACACAGCAGGGTGACGCACCTTTTCTAGTGTAACAGGGCAGAAAGCAGTGGCACTTGGATTTGAACCCCAATAGGTCAAAAACTAAAGCCTGACCTCTAAACTTCGGTACCAGTGAGGAGTTAGGGTGGCTTACCCAGTCACACTGCTGGTTAGCTTAGAGCTGTTACTCTGACACACATCTCATCTCTGCTGAGAGTCCAGTGCTGTCTTTGCCACTGCATGAAGGTGTGAAACAAACTCAAAGGTGTGACTTAACCCAAGTTTTTCCTTAGATTCATTAGGACTGTGTGTAGGTGCCTGGCGGGTACTGGAAGTATCAGGGGAACACTTTGTAAAGTATATGATTGTCTAACCACAATGGTGTACACCTGAAATAACAGTGTACAAAATAATAGTGACTATAAACTTTAATTGAAGAAAAAGTTACTTTCAGAATAACCATTTAATATGTTTTATAATCAGTAGAATATTCTATTTGTAATAAGATACCCATTTGTCCAGTGTGGATCAAGATGGCTGTGCCTAGATAAGCGAAGTGGGAGTAGGAAATCTGGAGGGATTTGTTCACATTTGGCAAGTTTGTAGCAGCTACTTTGTTCTTTTTTTGATCTATTTTTTCATAATATAAGACTTGTACTTGCTTGTTAGAAAAGTTTCAAATAATTTGGAAGGGTATAAAATGTCTACACCATCCGCTTCTCTCATGCCCTGCTGTGGCATGGTTGGTGTGTATTTTACTGAACAGACAGACGTGTAGTTATTTTTGCTTTCACTATAGTTAATAGCATTAAATTAATGAGTCAGTTTGTTAAAGTGAAATGGTAGGCAGGAATTTTATTCTTACGAGCTATGTATTCTGCAGGGTTTTTATTTGTTGTTTGTTTTTACCATTTACTAGACAGTGTAAGTATCACTGGTATGATATTAGTGATTTTGATGCAACTCCTAAAACTGAATTGAAAGATTATTTTAGGATTACTTAGTTACTGTTAGGCACTGTACATATAATGAAGTTCCAGGTTGTTAATATTAAATGATACATTTTTATTAAAACATTGATATGTTAGACCATGTGTCTCAGTGAAAGATTTGGTGCTTTTTAACCATACCCTCAAGCAAAAGTGTTCCACAGTCACATCGATGAGCAAGTTAGAGTGTTCAGTTCTGTTCCGAGTATAAAACTTTATTGGTGTGTTCCGTGTTCATCTCAAAGAGTTGCACATTGTAATTCACTCCAGATGGTCCACCCAGTGTTTGCCCAAGCCCTGATGAATACTTTCCTCCTTGAAGGAGTCTAAAGCATGCCATAGTAGGTATTTTCTAGTGGAGCAATTAAAGGCATCCTGGGAGAAGAGGGTTGATTTCTTAAGTCATATTGCCTGTTCTAACTTAGTTCCCTAAATTTATTCAAAGGCAGTTTGTGTCTGTACCATATCTCTCAGAATAGCCGTAGAAGTTCCAGAATTATTCCCAGGTATGTCCATGACTTACTTGGAACACATTCTAAACTGTAGTGGCCTTAGGGCACTGCTAATTTCCTCAGGATGGTAATCCAATGGTATTGGTTCCCAAACTTTATGAGAATGAGGAGCTCTTAGGAAAGATAGATAGATAGATAGATAGATAGATAGATAGATAGATAGATAGATAGATATAAACAAGCTTTTTTAGTGTTTATGAGCTGAAAATGTATGAGGAACTTCAGTGATGCTCTGGAATGAAATAATTTTTATTAATTGCAACTATATCTGCTTATATTAGACAATAATCTGTATGTGTAAGACATTCTATTTACTCAGGCCACTGTTAATTCGTGGTGCATGTGGATGTTTCTAAGGACCCCTGGCCATAATTGTACCTAGAAATGAGAACCCCTGAATATAGAGTATTTCATATTTAGGGTTGCTATATAGGAATCTTAGTGATGTCTGAAGTATGTCAGATAATTTTTCAAATATTTGATAGTTCCAGTCATATATTTTTAATTAAAAGATAATATTCCTCCCCAAATTTAAATGAAGGAAGTATCTTTAAATAATTGTTTCTAGAACAGCATTTTCTAGCAGAAATTGTAATCATGAGAAAACCCCTAGAAAAAGTGGGTTCCACGGCCAAATCGTAATTTTTTCTTTGAGTTTTATAATGTACATTAATGTAGTAGAGGTCTTGAGAAGTCGAGAAACTTACCCACCAGCCTTCCCCTACATCACTGACCACAGAGAATACTCCCCTCCATCGCCTTTCAGGTGATAGCTAATAAAATTGCACAAACAAGTTGTAGGAAATACTATATCAGAGAGTTCACTTATCCAGCCACAGTTTTCCTTTCACAGAAAAATATTGGTGCGAATAAAAACTAGCATTTAAAAGATCGGTTTGTTATGTCAATGCACATATCCAAAATGCATGTTTTGATCGACTGTATTCATGCATTGAAATATTGTGGCATGCACATTTTCTTTTATCTATTTAGCTTTAATTTCTCACTGCAGTCAAAGTTTATGTTTTAGAATATTAATTGTAAAAGGGTTGCTCTGGCAAGAATGTTTTTTGTCTGTTCAGTAGTTATTTTCATAATAAAGCAGGGTGAAAGGTGCAGTGTTGAAAGATCTTAGTTTTTGAGTGAAACCTATTTAATAAAGCAGTCATTCTTTTATTTCCAAATCATAGTAAAGGCAGTTGCAGTCAGCTGACTGCTTGTGGTTATGCTCTGATTTACAGGGGAAGGAGGAGGTTGTACTATTTTAAATGCATAATAGCGCGTTCGTTTCGTCATCTGGAGGCAGAGATGGAAGCAGCTCAGGGGAAATGAGAGACATCAATGTTGCTCCTGTGCGGGGAAGCTTTGTAGCACACTGTCAGACAGCAGTGCGTGTCGAGGAAGAGCGTTGTTCAGCATGCATGTCACCAGATGTATTTTGCTTTCAAGAATGGTAGACAAATCAAATGAGAACCAGAAAAAAGCCTGAGAAAAAGATGCTTAGAAGGATACTGAAGTTATTCTTTATGCTTCACTGCCCTTTACCTCTCTTGGTACCTTCCAGAGAAATCAGTATAGATGTATTTTTAGCTTGCTGTTTCCAACATCAATATGACATGATTCTGTCTTTCTATCAGTAAGCAGCTTCTACTATGTTTTCCTATTTTCTGCTAGCTACAGTTTACAAAGGATGTCACAGCTCTGGTAAGAAATACATAGAAGCCATTTCCTTGTTTTTTAAGTCATGTTTGGTAGAGATTTGTAATAAGCCAACCAATTAAAACTGTTAAGTGTGGTTAGAGAAATCTCTCCATAGTGTTAATCTTACTAACTTGCAGAATGTGTTTGTTTGTAGTACATGGTTTTCTTCATTCTTTTATTGGGTTTTGTGTTTTGGGTTTTTTTTTTTGGTATCCTGTGCATAACTGGTGTTAAGACATGGTATTTATCTGCATCTGTGTTTTTTTAAGTATCTCACCCTTCTTTTTCCTTAGTACTTTGCTGTGATGTTGTGTTTGCGGATGCGTTTGATATTTGTGAGCTAATGCAAAGACAGGACATGATGATAGCCTTGAATTCAGACTGTTTTGATTGGGGGAGGATGTGTAATATGACACCACACCTAACTGTCTCAGATGCTGAACAGTCCTGAGTTGCATTGATTAGCTCTGTTTTGTAGACTCTGTCTAATTTCAGTTTTTTTTAAGTTATAAAAATACTGCTAGATAATTTCACAAATAGTTGATAAAAAAATAATTTGAGCTGCATGCCTGCTTGTTAATAATAGAGAAATGTCTCCTTATAACAAGTAAAAGAGACCAAATAAATTTGTACATTAAAATTTTGCATTAGCTTAAAATAAAATAAGAATCATATAAAGGTGAATTACCTTTTTAAAAATATTTTTATGCCTTTACTATATGTGCTTACTTTCTTAAAAATGCCTATTTCTCTCATTTTAAATATTAAAATATTTAGCATGGCTATTGAAAGACCTGATCTATCAAAATTAATTATTTTCTGGGACTCAGTCATCATTAATTGACAAGATACCTTATTTATGATAGCAGTAGTGCTTAAAATAAAAATGTGTTTGCTTAAGATTTTTAATATTTTCACCTCTGTTTTGGCAAAAGATCAGAATCTTTCGCTGAGATGTATTAGGCAGCCATTTAACCTGTCAGCTGCTGAAAAATGATAAAACTTAAAATTTTGGAAGTAATCTGGCTATATCTAGTTGGTGGGGAAATTTTCGGGTGTGTTTCTGATCCTTTGAGAAAATAGGCAATTGTAATTTTCATTTGTTGCACATCCTACAATTTATTTGATTTCTGAGATACTAGCCCTTTTCTAAATTTGTGGAGCACCCTTCTGTTGCATTTGCACGCATGCTTTAGTGGATGTCATTCAGGAATGAAGTAGGGCACAGTAAAATAAAATAGTGTGTTGCCAGAATGGGAATTACTGTTCTTTTAATGAATTTTTAATGACACTATTCTCTCATTTCCCTGTAGGCATATTCTCAAGATGCCTACCTGAAAGGCAATGAGGCCTACAGTGGCAATGCCCGCAATATCCCTGAACCGCCACCAATTTGCTATCCCCGGCTGCCGTCTGCCCCGTCAGCCATGGCACAGCCAGTTGAAGTGTCTCCTCCAGACTCATCATCCAGCAAACAGCAAACCAGTACTCCAGTACTTACCCAGCCGAGCAGGGCCTATAGAATGGAAATACAAGTGCCTCCATCACCAACAGATGTTGCGAAGTCAAACACAGCAGTGTGTGTTTGCAATGAGAGTGTGAGGACTGTCATTGTACCTTCTGAGAAGGTTGTAGATTTGTTAACTAACAGAAACAACCATACAGTTCCTTCACACAGGACTGAAGAAGTAAGGTATGGCATCAGTGAGCAGCCCTCTTTAAAAACAGTGTCAAGAACCACATCGCCATTGTCGTCCATACCCACTTCCCATCTAATTCATCAGGCTCCAGGATCCAGATCATTGGAACCTTCTGGAATTTTACTGAAATCTAGCAATTACAGTGGACATTCAGAAGGAGTCTCAAGCAATAGATCTCAAGCTGTGGATTCTCCTTCCGTATCTGTTAATCACTATTCTCCAAATTCCCATCAGCACATAGACTGGAAAAACTATAAGACTTACAAGGAGTATATTGATAACAGACGATTGCACATGGGTTGTCGGACAATTCAAGAAAGATTAGATAGTTTAAGGGCAGCATCTCAGAGTACAACAGACTATAACCAGGTGGTACCGAACCGCACGGCTCTGCAGGTACGGCGCCGAAGCACCTCCCACGACCGAGCGCCCCCGTCCACTCAGATCCGACAACGCAGTGTGTCCCAGGAGAGGCTGGAGGACTCCGTGTTAACCAAGTATTGTCCACGCAGTGCCTCACAAGGAGCACTGACAGCCCCGCCCGTTAGTTTTAGCAATCATAGAACTCGTTCATGGGATTATATTGAAGGACAGGGTGAAGCCTTAGAAAATGTCACTTCTGAAAGTCAAATGCCAGATTCAAATGGAGAACGAAAACAGACTTATAAGTGGAGTGGATTTACTGAGCAGGATGATAGACGAGGTATTTATGAAAGATCTAGGCATCAAGAAATCCATAAATCTTTTCGAGGTTCCAATTTTACTGTGGCTCCGAGTGTTGTTAGTTCTGATAATAGGCGAATGAGTGGCAGAGGAGTGGGATCTGTGTCTCAGTTTATAAAAATTCCACCAGATCTGAAAACACCGCAGCCAAACAGGAATTTTCAAACTACTTGTGGAATGTCACTCCCTCAAGGTATTTCACAAGACAAGTCACCTCTTGTGAAAGTCAGAAGTAATTCTCTGAAAGCACCTTCGATGCATGTCACAAAACCATCATTTAGCCAGAACTCATTTGTTTCCATCAAAGACCAAAGACCAGTAAATCACTTGCATCAAAACAGTCTGTTGACTCAGCAGACACGGTTGAAAACTGAGAGTGCCCTGGATCACCAGATGGAGATGGGGAAAAACCCCTGTTTGTCTGCAGCTTCTATTAAGCCTGTTCCTCAGCTGAGTGAGAACTTGGGCACCTCAGAAGTAGAATTATCTGTCACTCAAAGGAATCAAGACTTAAATTTACAAGAGGCTGAAATTCACCAATCAGATACGTTAGATAATAAAGAAACTGTCATCCTAAGAGAAAAGCCTCCATCTGGTCGCCAGACACCGCAGCCTTTAAGGCATCAGTCTTACATCTTGGCAGTGAATGACCAGGAGACGGGGTCGGACACAACCTGTTGGCTGCCCAATGACGCGCGGCGGGAGGTCCACATAAAAAGGATTGAGGAAAGGAAGGCCTCAAGCACCAGCCCACCTGGTGACTCCCTGGCTTCCATCCCCTTCATAGGTGAGCTCATTTAGAGTCATTGGCAGTATGTCCAATATTTAACATGTATTTTTAGCAAAGTATTATTTCTAATTTGACACGCACAGACATTTTGCACTGTGATTTTAAAACATTCATTCTGAATTTCCCAAGTTGTGCTAAAACCAGAGCCATAAGCTTTTACTCTTCCTTTCCTTTTATTTTATTTTATTATTTTTTAGACTTTATATATTCAGTCCCCATTTTTTGTTTTTGTTTCAATGAAACAAATTCCCACTTTCTGGGGCCAAGGTACTCAGCAAAGCAAATTGTACCTAGTTAGTGAATTATCTAAATTGAAAACCAGGCAATAATCAATCTTTCATATAAATAGTACTTTTTACTTTCTAAAGCTTGTTTGTAAATTTAACTTGAGCTGAAAGAAAAAAAAATACCTCTTTGTTATCATATTAACTGCTGGTATAGATTTGCGCCCAAATGGAAAACACCCACCACATGTCTTTAGTTTGCTCTCACCTGTCCCCACCCAGTTATCTTCTCCATAAGGCAGCCAGTGTGATGATTCTAAAATGTAAATCTGATCATGTCACTCCTGGGACCAGAACCCTTTGTTTACTTCCTGGGTTACCCGAAATAGAATCTCATATCCTAGAGGCATCCCATAATCTGCCCCCAACCCCGTGCCCTGTCTTCCATGTATGTGCATTCAGCTGTGTCTGCTGTGCTATCCTGGGACGTGCCAGGCTTGTCCTGCTCTAGGGCCCTGGCTCTGCCAGTCCCGGGTTACTCCCTGACTCGCCCTCACTCACCACATAGGCCTCTGCTCAAGTATTACCTCATAAAAGCACGCTTTCCTGATCAGCCGATCTGAAATAGGTACCCCCCACACAAACACAGAACCTGGGAATTCTCTATCCTCTTAAGCTACTTACCTTCACATCACTTGTTTCCACTTTACATGCTTTGTATTTTTTATTACATGTTTCTTTGCTGTGCTAAAACATAAGCTATGTGAGAGACAGGATTTTAGATTTTTTGTTCAGTTCTCTGCCCTCAAATGTCTGGCATATAGAAGGCACTCTCTAAATATTTGGTGAAATAATAGCTAAATGATAAATTTGAGATATAGTTAAATATGTAGCAACCCCCCAAAAAAGTTCTCACCATAATTACTCTTCAGCTCCATAACATAATCTGCTAACAGGATTATCACAAATGTCCTCAGTATTATCTTCATTTAATAAGTGGGACATTTTACTGATGAAGAGGTCAAGTAACTTCCCAAAAGTCACACAATTAATAAGCAGTAGAAACAGGGCCTAGCGGTTTCCCTGATTCAGCCACATCACAGAGCACCATTTATATAGAATGCGTTGGGAAGAGCGCCCCCTAGAGTTGTGTGTTGTAGGGGCCTCGCTTTGAGGCCAAGACCCATTCTGTTACTATTACCCCATAGGTTCATGAAGAGTTCTCCACAATTTGACAATATAACGTGCTTCTCTTTGAGTAATTTAGTTTTTCTTTTCTAGAGAAACTTTTTAAGCTTCTCGAACTACCGGACTGTCAAGTGCTACTATCAGAATCAGCTTGAAAAAAATTCTACATGATTTATCTGTAATAAATATGATATATTCAAGCTGTACACATTGTGGGGAATCCCAGCCCAATTGTAGTCATATTCATATCTGTACCCTTAAGGTGAAGAAGCTCAGAGAATAATAGAGCTTTACTGTAGGTCAGACCGCACACATCACCTAGATGTTTCGCAGAATTAGTGATTGTTTTATGACTTTTTAAAACATAAAGAGCCCTACAACCTGTGACTATATTTCATAGGCCTGTGAGATCTTATCAGAATACTGGTATCATAATTTCTTTCTACTTAATAAGAATAACAATCAGATTATATTAAAATAATAAAAATGTGCTAGTTTAGCTGTTAATACTTCTTCCTACTTACTACTAAATACAGGAATAAATCAAAAAGTTAATTGTGTTAATAAGAGAAAACTTGTTAAAATATTAAATAAAAATCTATATAATTCTACATACATATAGATTTAGGGGAAAATGACTAAAATAAATAATTTTTTTTATTCATTAAAAACAAAAATAGCCCTGGCCAAGTAGCTCAGTTGGTTAGTGAGTTGTTCTGATATGCCAAGGTTATGGGCTCGGTCCCCAGCCAGGGCACATGTAAGAATCAACCAGTGAATGCATAAGTAAGTGGGACAACAAACTGATGTTTCTCTCTCTCCCCCTTTTCTTTCTCGCCCTCCCTCCCTCCCTCTCTGTCCCTTTCTCGGTCACTCTATCCCTTCCTAATCAATAAATTAAATTATTTTTCAATGCTCACTGATTGGATCTGATCAGATTTTACTTTAGGTACTTATTAGAGTCACCTTTATAGTTACTATTAAATATCTTTCGATTAATGAATCATGACTTTTAAATGTCACCCAGCACAGAAATGTTTATATAGTTCATTTATTTCCTGTGTGCCTCCCAGGACCTTAATGTGCAGCACACGATGACTGTGGTCCATCAGTTTCACAGCGCCAGTGGAAGAGGGTAGAATAAAGGACTGAAATTAAAGGAGGATTCATTTCACTATTTGTACTGTGAATGTTGTCCATGGTTATAAGCATTCTAAAAAATTCCTAGGCCCTGAGGTTGAACACCAGTACCTCATAGGTTTTTATATTATTTTATGGTTTTTATAAAATTGAATACTGTTTGAAATAAAGGTATGGAAAAGAATTTAGTTTTAATACTTCATTTTTGGAGTATAATATCAAAAGTATATTTTCTTTTACATAATATACTTGCCTTTTTACTGTGAAAACCTTTGAACTCTTTGCTTTACTAACATATTATACTGTAAACTTGAAGTCCAAAGAAATACAAGGGTGGGCAAAAGTAGGTTTATGATAACAAATACACAATAATTAATAAATAATAATACAGGAATAAACTGTTTTGTGTACTCATAACTGTAAACCTACTTTTGTCTACCCCTGTATTTATTGGTCTGTTCTAGTGACTATGTTGTTAAATATATGAATAACCAACCAGTAAAAGAACTTTCAGCATTTCATTAAAGTTACAAAATTAAGTACTAAAATCCTTTTATTATTGAGCGTTAAAGTTTTATCTCTCCAATCTAGTAATTTTTTTAAAATGCCTATTTAGCCCTGGCTGGTGTGGACTGAGTGCTAGCCTGCAAACCAAATGGTCACTGGTTTGATTCCCAGTCAGGGCACCTGCCTGGGTTGTGCACCAGACCCCTGGTAGGGGGTGCACGAGAGGCAACCACACGCTGATGTTTCTCTCCCTCTCTTTCTCCTTCCCTCTCTCTAAAAGTAAATAAATATCTTTAAAAAATACATATTTAAGTGGAATAAGTGCCAGCATTGAAATGGAATAAAAGAAACTATTTGCAGTTTCCCAAAATGTTTTCCAGGAACCCTAATTCCATTTAGTTAAAGGGAAAAAAAATTGTCAGTGATCAAATAAATTGAGAAATGCTGGGTTTAAATAAATGAATTTTGTTCATTTTAACAATGACTCTCACAATCATTAATGTGTTATTATATATTGTCAATTTTCTAGGTAGGATGTAATTCTTCTCAGAAGTATTTGACCACGAATCCTTCCGTGTAGAGTATCTCATTGTAGTAATACCATAACACACACTTTGGGTTATGGTGCCCTATATCCAATGCTATTATGTGGAATACTTAAATTAAGAGGAAAAAAGAAATAAATTAAGGTTTGCTTTTGTATTGTCACCCTCCAGAATACCATATTCTATGACTTTAATAATTACTTTGTCATTTGAAAACATCACACACTAATGCAAAACAGTAATAATTGAGTGCCTTGGCTTTATTCCCAAAATATCAGATAATGGAGCCAATTTATTTATTAACTTAATTATAATAAAAATTAACGATATGTCTACAGAAAGAAAACATTTCAGTATTTTTACACCTTTAACATCCAGTTTTTTCTGTGTCATGAAGATTTAGAAAGATGAAGAAAATAGACCCATTTTATTTGTTTTTAAATTAGGAATGCCAGTCACTTATGGTATTTCATTTACCCCCTCTCCACACACACATTTTTAAAGCTTCACAGTAAATTCTTAAAATAAATTTTAATGTTATTTATGAGTAAACACAAACACCAAATGGATGAGTTTGTAGTAATTTGACATTTAGTAGCACATATTAAGATGTGTTCTGTAATCATGACTTTGTACATTGATTTATACTACTTTCAGTTATTAACATGAAGAAACTATAGCTGTATTACTTATATCCAGAATTCATCTCACATGTATTTTCCCCTCTTCCTTTGCTGTATTTCTGATACTCTTTGTTCTTTTCACCCGAAGTGTGTGTGTGTGTGTGTGTGTGTGTGTGTGTTAGCCTAAGTAAAACTGAGTTACGTTGGTGTAGCCTTATTGACACTGCCACTTTAAATCAGTTTAGAAGTTTTAAAGCTGGTAAATGACAGTGTCTGTTCAGGTGAGCTTAGCTATCTGAAATTTATCCAAAAGGAAATGAGTCACCTTATACCCAACATCTTGGTTTGTGAGCTTCTAGTCTTTAATGCCAGCAGTGATACTGTAAGAGGGTACACTGAGCATTCCAGGCCGTCTTTTATACTAAGTACGTACTGAGTCTTCCTGCAAAACAAATCTGTAGCGAGAAAAATTGTATGCTATCATATTAGACTCTTCTTCATATTCAGCTTTTCCAAAAATGTGACTCCATTGGTTCTTTTTTTAATCTTTAATTTTTTTTACTTTAAATAATGTTTTTGTTTTTCAGTTACAGTTGACATACAATATTATATTAGTTTCAGGTTTATGTATAACAAGGTTATAACCCTGATAAATCTAGTACCCAAGTAACACCAGACATAGTTCTTAGAGATTTTTGCTTAGATTATTTGAGTGATGATGTGAGGTAGTTTTTAATATAATAAAAGCAGCCCCAAACTTCTGTAGTACTTTATAACCTATTAAGTATTTCATGTACCAGTCCTAATGATAGTCTGGTAGGAACTTTAGGTCAGGAATTAATAACCACTTTATGGATAAGGAAAGCTCAGTATATTGCCTAAGGTCTCTCAGCGGTAATGGACAGAGCTGATTGCCTGCTACTTCCAGATCACATATTCTTTTGACAGTGCTCTAAAACCATGTTGCACTTAAATCTTACTTTTTACTCTTTTAAATCTTAGCCTAAAAAATAAGTCTGAATTTAATATTCAACATATTTAGCTCAGATTTGGAATCTTTTTGCTAAATATATTTGTTTCAGTTGTTAACTCTGTTGTTCACCACAGAATGATTTTAGATGCTCGTTTATCTTCCTTTTGATAGTAACACTAGCTTTTATCCTAAAATATTTCAAATTTATCTGTAGCACACCTGAGAGATTACTGTGCTTAATTATTTAGGGAAATATTTCTTTAACTTTGCACTTATGAAAACTATGTAATTGTTTCCCTAAAGTGGGTTTTCTAGATTTTCAGCTATTTCTTTAGTGTTGGAAATAGATCTGATAGTAACTACACTGTCAGCTCCATCTGTCAGTGTTTTAAATAGATCTGAACCCTGAAAACCCCATAGCAAATCCTTGTTTGGAAAAACCTAGGATTTTATATTATTACATAAAAATAAACATGATGTTACCCCTTTACTGGATTTATTACTGTCAGCCTCTTGAGCTAGAATGGACCCTTCTGATAATCCTAGTGCCACTTCTTTATCTTACAGGTAATTAACTTAATACCCAGAAAAATTAAGTGGCTTCACAGAGTAAAACAAGATAGAATCTAAGCCTCTTGATTTCCCACTCAGTCTTCCCCATTCCCAGTGGCTTATTTTATGTGTGAGAATTAATAATTTTGCATATTAATGAAATCGGCGCATTAAAATTCTTTTTAAGTAAATGTTGAGTTTCTCGGGATGCTTACTTGCAGCATTTGTCAGCTGGCAAGCGAGGTCATTTTTCATACACACGTGCCCCCTCACTTAGACACAAACCTACTCTGATCTGTGGGGCCTCAGAAATTCAGCAAAGTAATTGTAACCCACCATCTGTGACAGATCTAAAAGTAATACTTCCACTTGACCTTCTAAAATTTAGAGCAATTACTGTGATAATATGGTGCATCCTGCCTTCTGGATGAGCTGCTAGGCCCAGAATTGACCATGGCATTGCACACATTCCTGCTTTTGCTCTTATTTCATCACCTGCCTTTCACATTCCTACTGTTATAGCAGTTCCTCTTACAACTCCGCTCCCTTTACTTCAGTACCAGCTGCCATATGGTCATGGTAAGTATGAATCAAGTATTCCAAATTCTCCTCTCTTTCTAACCTTTTAGAAACTCATCTATCTAGTAGGAAGATACAGCACTGAATTTCTTGGTTAGGATAATCAAATCTATAAATGGATTTCAAAAAGCCAAATATTAATTTAACTGTGTGTTTATTGACCTATTAAAAATGCTTGGTCTTAATTAAAAACCTGAATTCCAGTTAGATGAGTGGAATTATTACTATAAAAAATGGGAATATTTGAATTAGATTGATGGCACCCCCTTACCAGTTTATTTAAAAGTTAACAGGACTTAAAAAGAACTCTGTATTTTGTGTAAAAGTTTCAGTGAGTCTGCAGAGGTCTGTCACTTGATCAAAGATTAGAAGCACATGTTAATATGTTAGCGGTTTCTTTAAGCATTGTTTCTAACCACGCCCTTTTAATTTAATATAAATGGCGTTTCTTGAGCATGCCATTTTTATCAGCCCAAATTACCTGACGTGCACTAATTGGTGTTAATGGGATTGAATAAAATTTGCCTAGGGAGTTCATTTTTTTAGGATAGCTGTATTTCATTGCATTTAAATTTAAATTAGATTGAAATTTAATGGTATTGCCAAAGGTTAATAAATTGTCATTTGTAAAGAAAGAGTTTATGTTTCCCTGTTGAAGAGATAATTCCACCTCAGAATGCAAATAAAAACAAAGGATAGTTGTGCCAGTGCCACTGAATTTCTTTTAAAATAGAAAGTCCATTAGCTGTGTTTATTTTCCTTTTCCATAAGGACAAGGAAAAATCTCAAAAAATTTTAAATGTGTTTTGTTTGAGATACAGATTGACTTTTTAGGTCATTTGCAGTAAATGTCCTCTCCTTGTAGGACTTGGAAAAAAAGTTTTCTCAATCCATATTTTTAGTAAAAAAAATACATATACATGTTCTCTTGCATTTTGGGAACATGAATTTGCTTTCATATTAGTTACCATTTCTTCCAACTTAAACAAATTGATCCCCCTTCATGTGACCTATAGTTTGCTCCGTCTTTGAATGTTACAATGTTCACATTTCTTAAATGCTTATGCTGTGATTTGGGGAGCGGTAGCATCACCTCTTTCTAGCAGAAGTGAAAGGATCTGACTATTCCACAATCTATGCCAGAAATTCTGATAATTTCACTGAGTTGTATAAAATTATCCTCAACTATAATTATAAAGTACAAAGTACATTGATGATGTGTTCTTTTTGAGTAATTAATGCGACCTGTGAGAAAAATTCCACCTAATCCAGCTCATTTTAGAAGGGGCCTTTTTTTGCTCTCTGTTCTAACCTGCAGCAGTGGACATTGGGTGTATGGTGCTTGTTTGTGAAAGGGAGCTAGAAACACATTGCATCCTACTTTCGTTGTTCTGGTCAGAATTCTTTGGTTACAGATAGTAGAAACTTATTTCAAATTAGCTCATGCCAAAAAGGAACATCTCACAATGAGAAAGTTCTGGGGTAGACCTGGATCTGGATGCTCAGTGTCTTGACATCAAGATTGTCATTTTCCCCCCTCAGTTTTGATTTCTTTATTCTCAGGTACTCTTTCGGCACATGGTAAAGAAAGGTGGCACTGGCAACTCACCGTTTATGAATTGTTACAGTTCTTATTTCCTGAGAAAGACCGTAATTTTCTCAGTGTCTGTATATCAAATCTGAGGTGAAGATGCTATAATTAGTCCCAACTAGATCGTGTTCTCACCCCTGGGCCAGTCACTGGGGATAGGATAGGGCCCTGTGGTGGGTCAGGCCTAGATCATATGCCTGTCACAGGAAGGCGGAGTGAATTCCACTGAACCTCAGATGTAGATGGGCAGCTACACAACACATACTCTCTGTGGTCATCTTGCAGAATATGAAGAGGAACTATTAGAGTAAGAACATCATGAAGTGAAAACATTTTGCCAGTTTATTAGATGAAAAATAGGCATGTTATCACTATTTTACTTTATATTTGGTTATTTCATTAGTAGTCAGGTTTTCACAAGTTTTTTTCTCACATTTTTATTAGGTGTTTGTATTTCTTCCATGAATTGTCTTTGCATGTGCTTAATTAATTTAAATAGAATGACATATAGTAGTCTCCATTTGGATAAATCCAGATGGAAGTATGGAGTATATATTATCTGTGAGAATTAGTTATTATTTTATGTTTGGAAAACACTGTTTTCTAAAAATATATAACAGCTTCAAAATCCTCCTTCACCTTTTAAAGTTTTGTTCACTTAAGTGAACAAAGTTAATTAAGGCCTCATGTTTCTTCACTTCATTCTTTGATAATGTAATTTTATCATGAATGATTATGTCACTTGATAATAGGAAGTTCAGCCCTAATAGTTCATGCATGCAATGCCTAATATATGTTTTGCATGCATTATTTGGTATCTTAATGTAGCAAGTGACATCCTAGGATAAAGATAATCAGCTATTCACATCTGACAGAATATTTAAGTTTATTAAAACTTTAGAGATTTCTTGAAAATCTGACAGCACACTGATTTTGAAGTTTTTTGTTTTTCCTTTGGTCAACTTATAAGTTCTATTTTATTACATTGGAAAATGAGATAAACCTGAATTATTCCTGTTTCTATATAGTCCACACATTGGCAATAATTAAAACAACAAAGTTTTTCATATTTTTATAGGAATAAAGATTGGATTTATAGTAGAATCCATAATTATAAGGTAATATAATTTTGTGTATTTAAAAAACAGACTTAGGGTTCCCCCCGTTTAACTAGTAGTAAGTGTATTTATTCTAAAAAATGCAAACAGTATTGAGTGTGTAAGGCAACGTTCCAGTGTTCCTCCTGCATCTCCTCCGTTAACTCTTACTGCCTAGAACAGGTGGGTGTCTACCCTTCCAGTCCTTGTTGTACTCATGTACTTGAAGCAGAGATTGTCATATTTAATATGGCTCAGAAATTTTCTCCAAAGTGTAGTAACTCAAAAGATACTGAATGAATGAACACCTCCAGGAAGTTCAGAGTATAAAACAAGTTGCTTTTGAAATTTTCTTTAAAATTCCTTTCTAAATATTTTTTCTACCTGGATTTATGCAATAGACCTAATATGAACCAGTCTAGGTAATGTTTTTACTACAGAAATATCTTCAAACAATTAATTCTACATAAACCAGATAATTCCTAAAGAAAACAGTATTTTCCCATTCATGTCAGTACTCATGTATACGTATCAGAATTGTGGACCAGCAGGTTCTACAAACCAAACTCACTTTATACATATGTATTAATTGAAAAAAAAAACTTTGTTTATTGCAGTGATTTAAATACTAATGACATTTTTAAAGATGAGTCAACCTTTAGTAAAATTAAACTTTTGTCCTTGATGAATTAAAGGCCTCAGTTATCTCCTCGCTCTTGGAAAAGCATGATTGCACTCCGAGTGAGTGTCAATGGTTTCACAGGGAAATTTTCAAAATAATTTTTTATTGCTCAGTTTTAAAGAGCTGCTTTTAATGGAAATTGTAAAAACAGAAAATAAGCTTAAGATACTCTGAATTTACTAATTTTGGCCATAAAATGGAAGTGTTCAATTTTGTGTCATTATTATCTTGATTATAATGCTGATCATTAAGATGGTAGAGGATTCTTAGGATTGGTCAAAAGTAAAATATTTGACCTTTTAAATCAAGGACTCAAAACCCTGTTTTATCATTATATTCTTTAGAGTCTTTTTAATGATTTTCTAAGGGTTGGGACATTTAATTTTAAGGGTTGTAGTTCTTGCATTCTGTTAAATTACATTCTCTTGGCCTACGGTATAATTTAAACTCCTCAAATATTTACAAAAGTAAGAATTTTGAACAGAACTATTGTTAACCAATTTGGAAAACAAAGCTAATTTATACTTACAGAGCAGGAACCCTGGTATCAGACTGTCTGGGATTACATGTCATCCCTAGGGCTTGGTAACTTCACACAGGTTGACCCTTTATCTTGTTTTTTTAAAAGAGTACTTCTATAGAACAATCTATAAAATAACATTTAATCGAATTTCATAAGAATTAAATGAAGTAGCCCTGGCTGGTATAGCTCAGTGCATTGAGCACAGGCTTGCGAACCAAAGGATCGAGGTTTGATTTCCAGTCAAGGCACATGCCTGGGTTGCAGGCCAGTTCCCGCAGAGGATGCATGAGAGGCAACCATACATTAATATTTCTTTCTCTCTCCTTCCCTTCCCCTCTAAAGATAAATAAATAAAATCTTTTAAAAAAGAATTAAATAAAGTAATATTTGTATTTAGAATGGTGCTGGTACCTAGTAAGCAATATTAATATATTAACTATTATTACACATGTGTGTGCATTCACATATACATTTCTGCCTGTGGCAGGCTTTTGAGGTTAAAATTTATAACACCTAAAATATTTATATTTTTGGAAGTGTTCAAGGGAGCAAATGGTGATTTCTCTGAGTGAGGGCCTACATCTCCCTGGGGAGGAAGGTCCTTTTTCTGATTTGCACAAAATGCCAAATAAACCAGCAGTGGCTTTCTCAGTCCATTCGGGCAGCTGTAACGGAAATACCATAGACTGGGTGGCTTAAGTAACGGAAATTTATTCCTCGCAAATCTGGAGACTAGGAAATCTAAAATCAAGGTGCCAGCAGGTTCAATATCTGTTGAGGACCCACTTCCCGGTTCATAGGCATGTTCTCCCATGGTGGAAGGATCAAGGGAGCTTCCTGGGGTCCCTTTTAAAAAGTCACTGATGTCATCCATGAGGGTGGAGCCTATTCATCTGATCACCTCCTAAAGGCCCACCTCCAAATACCATCACAGTAGGTGTTAGGTTTCAACATAAGTAATTGTGGGGGAGGATACGTAAATATTCCATCCATAGCACTGGCCTTGATAATGTGCAGCTTCTTCTGGCAGCTATAGACTGTTCTTTCTTAATCTTCTACAAAAATTGAAGATACACTTGAGACTGGGGGTGGGGGAAGGTAAGATTTTAAGAATTGGTACTTGGAAAGTTACCATATTTTGCTGTATATAATGTGCTCTCCTGTATATAATGCACACCCATGTTTTTGGCCCCAAACTTTATCAGGGAAAAAAATCTTTCATTATAATTTTTTAATTCAATTATTTATTCATGTTTATATACTTGTGTTTTGTGGGGTTTTTTGTATTATAAAGGAGTTTTAGCATTTATTTTTTGAGCATACAAAGATCCTTATTGCTTTCTAGAGTTACACTTTTAATGCATAAATACAAGTGAACAAATTAAAAACATTTATATAGGTATGGAATTAGTACTACCTATGTATAATATGCATCCTTACTTTTCCCTCACAAATTTGGGCAAAAAAATACACATTATACGCAGCAAAATATGGTATGCCTCAGCCAGTCACCTTGCTTAGCTGCCTGAAATGATGATATGCAATGAATTTAAAATTGGGAAAATAATTATTTTGGGTAGTGTATGATTGCTCTGCTTTTGTTGATTTAGGTTTCGAATACCTAAAAACTTTGGTATCTTCATGATCAGTTAGTGAAGGTCTTGGTTGATGGGTAGAAGAAGCAAAAGAAGCAACTCATTTAATTTCTTATACCATATACTCAGAATTATTTGGAATTACTGGAATAATAATTGTCTAAGTAGATTTTTTAAGAAGCCGAATGTACCATTTATTGGTACTTAGTGGTTAAGTGTTAAGATCTTTATCTGAGCCTTCTAATAATGATAAATGATTACTCTGTTATTGTTAATAACAATTAGATCATTCAACATTTCAATTTTTATTTTATCTAATAGATGAACCAACTAGCCCTAGCATTGATCATGATCTTGCGCATATTCCCGCTTCTGCTGTCATCTCAGCCTCTACCTCTCAAGCACCCTCTCTAGCAACAGTCCCTCCCAGCCTTACAACTTCAGCTCCTTTAATTCGACGTCAGCTCTCCCATGACCAGGGTATGTTTCAATGAGTGCTTATGTAAACCATCTTTCATTTTCCATTTTCTATTTAGAATACTATGACACACTGTGACCTTGTCACCATTAAAAGAATCCGAAAACTATTTGCAGATGTCTAAATGTTGGGTTTTAATTCCAGAATCTGTTGGACCTCCCAGCCTGGATGCCCAGCCCAACTCAAAGACAGAAAGATCAAAATCATATGATGAGGGCCTAGATGATTACAGAGAAGATGCAAAATTGTAAGTCTCAAGCATATTATTTTAAATATTTACTTGTGGGTGTTCAGCATCACTTTGACATACAAATATTGAATTTAATGGTGTTTTTTGTTTTTTAACTTTACGATATTAGAAATGTAAACAGAAGCAAAGTTCCTACTATATTCTCATTGAATTGTCAAATTAATACTTAAAAATCAGCAGTATATAAACAAAAATATGTATATTAATCACTTCCCACTCTAAGTCTCCAGCCACCCAGTTCTACTTTTACATATAACTGTATTTTTGTTTTCTTTTGTATAATTTCCAGAGTTATGCTCTGCATAAAATCCATACACACAATTTACCTATGCTCATGTGTCTATTCCAGTTACTTTTTATAAACAAATCATAGGGACTCTACACACTGTCCTTGGAGATAATTCAGTGCATACATTCCTGACTGATTCTATTTCGTGACTGTTTAATTTTCCATTGAATAGTTGTACTATATATAGTACCTCCAACCAGTGTCTTATAGACATTTAGATTGATCAAATCTTATTCTACCACAAACAGTACTTCAGTTACTATATCTGTATATTATTTAGCATGTGAGAATGATGGTTGGAAAAGGATTGTTACAGGAAGGGGTATGTATATGTTTTATTTTGATAAGGGTACAAGGGAGCAACTGGTAATTTCTTCTCTGAGCGAAGGCCTGTATGTCCCTGGGGAAGAGGGTCCTTTTTTCTGATTTGCACAAAATGCCAAATAAACCAGCAGTGGCTTTCTCAGTCCATTCGGGCTGCTGTAACAAAAGTACCATAGACTGGGTGGCTTAAATAACAGAAATGTGTTCCTGTTATTTATTCCTCAGTTGCTCACTGTAAAGATCATACCAAACCACATTCCCGCCAGCAGTGTACAAAAGCCTCTGCTGCCCCCTCACCAACACAGCGTGGCAGTCGACCTTTGATCGCTTTGTGACTCTAATGGTATCACACTGTGGTTTTAATTTGAAAACTTTCTTATTCTTAGTTGAACACCATTTCATGTATATTTAAGAGGTGTTTTTTTTTTTTCTGTGAACTGCTTTTTAGCGTTTCCTACTGGTTTTTCATACTGACTTCTGGGGGCTCTTTATATAAAAGAAACTAGCTGGGTTTTTTTTTTTTTTAGATAAGTATTGCAAGACTTTTTCCAATTTATTATTTTCCATTTGGTTTTCTTAATTTTTTTAACCATGAAAAAAGATCAAACCTTTTATATATTTTTGCAGTAAATTTAGAAATATTTTTAATGGTGTTTAGATTTTGAGTCATACTGCAAAATCCTTTTTGTCTCCTCTAAAATGATAAAAAAAGTCTTCATTGTTTACTTCTCAAATTTGTATGTTTCTCTTTTTTCTTTTTGTATATTTATAACTTTGATTCACCTGAAATTTATTTTATTCTAATTAATGAAATAAAGAGCCAACTTTATATTTTCCGGTGTCTCTCAGTTGTCCCCAAAGCATCTATTGAGTGTTATACTTTCCAGTGATATTTCATCTTTATTATAAACTAAATTTTATTTATGTTTAGTTTTATTTTTTATTTATTTATTTTTTATAGAGAGAGGGAGGGAAGGAGGGGAGAAGGTGTTCCGCCTAGTTTTATTTTTAGACTATTCCATTCAGTTAGTTCATTTGTTTATTCGTGTGTACCAAATTCTGTTAACTATAGTGGCTTTACAATGTTTTAGTATATGGGGTTATTCACCCTAATTACTTCGTCATTGCCAAATTGTCCTGGCTATTTTTATTATACTATTTGAACTTGAAAGTTAATTTTCTAGTTCTTAAACTCATGAATGTTTTCATTGACATGATATTTAATTTATAGATTAATATAGGGAATATTAACTTTTAATGATGTTGCACTTTCTGCCAAAAAATAGTTTGTCTTTTTTATTATAGTATTTTTGCTTGGATTCTGTGAAGTTTTTATTTGATGATTATTTATAGTCCATTAAAATTACTTCTTCCCATACCACCAATTTTAAAATTTAATTTTTGATTAAGTTTATCAGGGTAGCATTGGTTAAGAAGAATCTACACGTTTTAAGTGTAGATTTGTATAACGCACAATCTGTCTTTTGCACCGTGTGCTTGCTCACCAGCAGTTTGAGGGAAGTTTGTGTGGCCAGTGCAGAGGTCCGGGCCAGCAGGAATTTTCCTAATGATGCAGGATTTCATTCGTGAGCTCTTTTAACATTTATTTCTTCCTCACTGAATGATGTCAGTAGTTGCCACATTTCAGGGTCTACTTTACCCTATGGCACTGCTTCTTGCAAGATGGCAGAACTGTGTGTTTCGTACCCTTAGTTCTCACCTCCCCTGATACTCATGGTAATAAATGAGACTCCTGTCACCAGTAAAAGCACCCTCCTTCTCTTCGTTCCAAACCAGGGAAGGTTGATTGGATCTCCCAGAGAGCAGTGCCCTGAAGTTTTTGTTTGAGGTGTGTAACCAGTGGCATCCTTTCTTCCTGTATTCATTTTTTAGTTCATTGCATTTAACCACTTTTCTTCATTTTTTGTAGTGCATGGCTACAGATATCTCCCGGTAATTGTTGGAGATTGCGTATGTGTATTGTTTCTGGTTACCTTGATGTTCGAGGTGGTTTCTGAGAGGAAGAGGACAGTGTCATCTCCAGTTACATCTTAAAATGCTAAGTTCCTTAAGTGAATTTGGAATTTAAAAATAACGAAAAACTTGCCCTAACTGGTGGCTCAGTCGGTTGGGCATCATTCCACAAAGCAAAGGGTCGCTGGTTCAAATCCAGGTCAAGGCACATGCCTGGGTTGTTCGGTTCCGGAACCCACAGTCCAGGCATGTGTGCACAGGCGGCTCATCGATGTTTCTCTCCCTTCCTCTCCCCCCTACCTTTCCTTCTCTTTAAAGATAAATAAAATCCTCTCTAAAAATAAATAAAATAACAGAGAAACAACTTTTTCCCCTAAAGTTTAATGACTTTAAGTAACTGGTGTGACTTTGTCTTCTGAAGCCCTAAGACTTTGTAGGGGCAACAGTTCTTACTGAAATCATCCATGATGTGCCTGGATGGGCAGAGTAGCCACTGGGACCAGCCCTGGCCGCACTCCTCCTGCCACGTGTAGGGCTCAGAGTGTCCGCAGGCTGGGCGGGTGTAGACCTGCGGCTCCCTCTGTCTGACTATTGATGGCAGCTACTTACCTGTGATTAACACTGTGGAAATCCTTTTGCAACTCTGGTTGACTAATAATAAAAAGCTCAGTGTTTATCCTGAGTAGCTTTTCTTTCATCTAAAAAAAAGGATAAGAAAAATCTCATACTTTATGCAGACATAGGTTTCATGTACCAGATCAACTAAGAAAGCTTCCGTCACTGTATCAAAAGTTTAAGTGATTATAAAATTAGCTGTTTTCCTCACTTGTGTTGAATAGTGGACATTTCATATGGAGATGATGATATGTTGTTAGCACACTGACGACAGGTTGGCTGGATTATAAAACTGTTCTTAACATCTTAAAGTATTTTCTGCACTATTGAAAATACTTACATATTTCTTTTCCAACAGGTCTTTTAAGCCCATTTCAAGTCTAAAGGTAATCAAGGTCAGTATTGGATATTTTAAACATATCAGCAAATGATAAATGTTTCTATTTACCTTAGTTTACTTAGCTCTTCATAGAGAATGATTTCTTTTATTTATTAGATACATTTCATAAATCTCATAATCCTTTATTCTGTTTCAAGTGCATTTGGAAAATATACATATAAAGTATTCTTTTCTAATTTCTAAACATATTTTATAGGGTGGGGCTAAGGTGGGTTTACAATTGTGAGTTTACGTAAAACAGACTTTATTCTTGTATTATTATTTGTTGTTGCTTTTTCCATACAGACAGCTGTAAACCTACTTTTGCCACACCCTGCGTACTACTGTACACAAATTATGCTGGTTTTTCTCACTCTCAGTTTATGGTCCCAAATCGAACTGCCCAGCAGTCCTTCTGTATTTTGTTGTATGTCTGTTTTCCTAGCCTCCAAATTGTTACTTCAGGCCTTCCCTCTGCCCTGCCTCCTACAAGCTACCCTCATCCCCTCGCATTCTCCCTTTTCCCATACTTCACTGGAAAAATAAAAGCTGTTAGACAGGAATTTCCTTATTTTATTTTCCCCCAAATATTAGCTACCTTCATTTATACCTACACTTTCTGCCTTCTCTACTCTTATCTTTCTACTTGGAATATCATACTACTAAAAACCAACATCCACATTTCTTCTTCGGATTCCACCATGTCTCATTTTCTGAAGACCCTTCTCTCTTCTGCAAAACCGCTCTCCAGTGGCTTATTCACCATCATACATAAGTATGTTTTACTCTGTAAGCATGTTCTAAAACCTTTCTCGAATCCACATTTCCCCTATTTTTTCTATTTGTAATTTCCACTATTCACTACAAAACTCTGAGGAAAAAAATTGTCCATTTTCTACTTTGTGTCACACGTGCACCTCAGCAAGGCCTTGCTCAAGCTAACATTGCCTGTGACATTCACGTTCCGAAACAAACAGTTACTTAGATTTTTAACTTTTTTGACCTTCCTGTAACCTTCAGCACAAATTTCCACTCCCTTTCTGAAACACTTTCTTCTGCTGGTTTCTCTGCCTAATATTTAAAATGTTGGGAGCTGGTCCTGACCCCTCTTCCCTCTCTATCTGGCCTGATTTCCCTGATGAGCTTACAGAGGTCTCCCAAAGTTTACATTGCTGGCCTTGGCCTCTTCCTCGAACTGGAGTTCGCACGGACTGTGCCTACGTAACATCTTCATTTGGATGTTTAATAAGCAGTACAGGGTTTACAGGCCCCATAGACCTCGATCACCCCCAGACACATTTATCCCCCAGATTTTTCTGACTAAGTCCACTGTAATTCAGGATTTAGCCTTTTGTCCCCTTTCACCCTCTCCTGTATCAGGTCCAGTCCCCACTATCTCCTGATTCTTTACATTCCTCCCTGTCTTCACTTCTGCTACTTGAGTCCAAGATGTCTTCGCTCCTCACCTGAATTCCTCCAGTAACACCTTTGTCATGGCTGCCCTTTCAGAATCCGTTCTCCATGTAGCAAGTAGTGACTTGTGTTGACTACATAATGCCACTCCCCGGATTCATTTTCTGATGGCTCCCTTCACACTTCCTACCAAGGTCTAAAAGACCCTAAACCATCTAGCATTTTCCATTTCTGTTACTCATATTGAACAGTAAACATTTAAAATGATATTGATAAAGACTGTATGTTGCCGTGTATAATATGCTCACATATATAATGTGCACCCACATTTTTGGCCCAAACTTACAGAGAAAAATGTTTTGTTTTAATTGTCTAATTCAATTATTTATTTATATTTAGAAACAAAACGATTATCATTCCAGGGTATTATTTTGCATACAGATATCATTATTATTTTCTAGAGTTACACTTTTAGCACATAAGCATAAATAAAAGAATTAACATTTATATAGATACAGAATTAGTACTGTATATACTAATGTATACACCATGTATAATATGCATCCTTAATTTTCTTTAAAAAATTTGGGCAAAAAAGTGTTCATTATACTTGGCAAAATATGGTATGTACATTCATTAACTGTACATTTTCCCTGAACTTTTCTTTCCCTAACCTATCATGATTGGCTCTTTTAACAATTTTTCCTCCAGATTTAAACTTAAATGCTCTTTCTTCAGAGAGGCCTTGCCTTAGCACCACTAATTTATAGCTGCTGCTGCCATTCATTACTGCATCTCAGTGTTTTTCATTCTTCAGAGGGCACTGCTCACAACCTGATCATTTTCTTGTTTCTTTTTAAATTCTTCCTTGTCTTTTTGCACTAAAATGCGACCTCTTGAGAGCAGGAAAATTATATTATTTTTATAATTTTTTAATAACTACAAATTTCTTCAGATGACTTAAAAAGGATGGTGGTCAATTTACATTTTTTAACAAGACCAGAAATTTTTCTAATGTAATTGATAAAGTTAGGATTTTTCAAAAGTAGCCCTTCACTTGGAACACTAAATAAAAAGTCTTTCAGCTAAGTAGTTTCATTGTGCAAACATCTATACAGGAGAAAGCTGACATTTTGCTCCCCTGCCCTTTTTGGTCTTTTCTGTAGATCACAGACAGCCAAAAATCATCAGAAGACTCTGGATCCCGGAAAGATTCTTCCTCAGAAGTTTTCAGTGATGCTGCAAAGGAAGGTTGGCTCCATTACCGGCCACTGGTCACCGATAAGGGCAAGGTAGTGCATTTTCTTAGTTCCTGCAAGTGGAAGAGAGACAGACACTGAAAACTAAAGCATGGAGTCTGTATATAAAATGTCAACATAGCCCTGGCTGGTGTGGCTTAGTGGATTGAGCGCGGGCCTGCGAACCAGACAATCGCGGTTCAATTCCCAGTCAGGGCACATGCCTGGGTTGCAGGCTGGTTCCCTGCAGGCCACTTCCCAGCAGGGGGCCCACAAAAGGCAACCATACATTGATGTTTCTCTCCCTCTCTCCTTACCTTCCCCTCTAAAGATAAATAAATTAAAAAATAAATAAATAAATAAAATGTCAACATATCCAAGGCCCTGGCGGGTGTGGCTCAGTGGATTGAGCGTGGGCTTTGAACCAAAGGGTCATTGCTTTTGATTCCCAGTCAGGGCACATGTCTGGGTTGTAGGCCAGATCCCCAGTAGGGGGCGCACAAGAGGCAACCACACATTGATATTTTTCTCCCTTTCTCCTTCCCTTCCCCTGTCTCTAAAAATAAATACATAAAATATTTTTAATAAAATAAAATGTCAACCTATCCAGAATGAAGAATGGAAAATATCTTTTATAAACACCTTTTTCCATATGAAGAAAACATTATTTTTTTAAAAATTCTAATCACATTTAATTTTCTACTTTTTTTTAATTCTGTGTATCATCTATGGAATATATTGTCTTATGTTTTGGTAATGTGCAAGAGAATTCAAACTATTTAAGAAGAAACTTTGCTTTTATCATTAAAATTTATTAGTTATTATCACAGAGTAATCTTTTAAAGCGTGCACTTCTTCATATTAATAATCTTAAATTATTTATTTATTTATTTATTTTTTAGAGGGGGGGGAGGGAGGGAGAAAGAGAGGGAGAGGAACATCAATGTGTGGTTGCCTCTTGAGTGCTCCCCTACTGGAGACCTGGCCTCCAACTCAGGCATGTGCCCTGACTGGGAATCGAACCGGCGAGCCTTTGGTTTGAGGTCGGCACTCAATCCACTGAGCCACACTAGCCAGGGCTCACTTTATTATTTTAAATTTTCTTTATAATTTCCTCTTTTTGTTTAATTTTATAAATATTGAGTTATATAAATGAATATCACAATATCACTATATATTTCATTAAGTAAATTCCAATACAATGAAAATTTTGCCATAAAGTTTCCTACAATATTCAGGCTGCTTATTTGTAACAAAACTTTAATGTTGTCAAAGAGTTTAACAATTTAAGAAAACTCACTTTGGTTGTGACTGTTATAACTTGACCATATGAAGTTGATCAATTTTGTTAAGTCATTACTTAAAGATACTGTTTTGGGATCTCCTTAGCAATGTTTTTCATTTTCATGACCTATGACTTGTGTTAAACCTGACTTTCACTCAACAGAATTTTCTGGCTGATTCTTTTATTTTTTTCTATTCCTTTTGCATTTTAAATATATTTTGCAGTGCCTGTTTTTATCTAAATTACCTTGTTTATTTTCCTAACCAAATTGAAGTTGAGATTTCACTGTCCTTAATTTTGATGTGAATATATTGCCTAACTTGGTTTATGCTCCACAAGTTTTGTCTTTCCTCTCCTAACAAGTATGTTTTGAAATAAATCAGACACCTGCTGCATTTGATATGTATTTCTGCTTAACCGTGTTGCTTAATGTGTTTATCCTGTCACTGCAATTTAGCCAGGGATTAAGTACTTCTGACCTGTTCCATGTTTTCTAGCGAGTTGGTGGAAGCATCCGGCCGTGGAAGCAGGTGTATGTTGTACTTCGGGGCCATTCACTTTACGTGTACAAAGATAAGCGAGAGCAGATGACTACATCTGAAGAAGAACAACCCATCAGTGTTAACGCTTGCTTAATAGACATCTCGTACAGTGAGACCAAGAGGAAAAATGTGTTCCGGCTCACCACACCAGACTGTGAATGCCTCTTTCAGGCTGAAGACAGAGACGATATGTTAGCCTGGATCAAGACCATCCAGGAGAGCAGCAACCTAAATGAAGAGGTGTGGGTTCTAAACGATGTTGATAAAATCAGACAAGTTCGTTCACATTTTTCTTATTTCTTTTTTTAAGAAGACTGAAAGTATCTAATACATTATTTTTACTTATTGGAATATCAGCTGTAGAAATTTGAAAAAATAGCTTATTTATGTACTCTGCATACTGTCTCAGAAGCAGGGAGCCACAGATCAGGAGACTGGTTCCTAGTTCTGGTCATTACCTTTATGGCTAAATAATTCCAGATCTGTCTTCTTATACTTCAAACAGGAATGTTATAGTGATAGTGCTTATGAAAACAAATTCCTATGTAAATCTAAAGAGACAATGACGTGATGGTTTTTGTTAGTGGAATCATGCAGTTAAGAATATCGTATCACCTATTATAATAGATTAATTGGTTTTAGGAAAACTTGAATGATCAGAAATCATGTTATAAGCCATTTTTAAAATAAGAAATCATGTTTAGGGATTTAGAGAGTTTCTAGCTCACAATCATCAAGATATTTTTATAGTGTGAATTTCAGCAGCAAAAGTAGTTTTTAAAGTGTATATAATGAAATTCTAAACCAAAAATTCAGCAATGATCATGTCTAGCTTTTATTTGACCTTTTTTGTGTCATTTTGACAGTTTTGTGTCAAAACTGTCACACAGTTTTTCTAACACATTGTTTTCACTTTTTGTGCCCATTGTTAGCACAAAAAGGGAAGAGCAACTTTCTTCAGTGCTTAGGAACACATATATTAACTATAAGGTTATGCAGTTTATCTTCTTTAATTTTAGTCGTTCTGTTATATCCAGTTCATATTATGAAAACTTACCTATGCCTGTGCTTTTTTTCTCTGATAGTTTACATTCTCCCTTGTTTGTGGTTAAAAGTTGCTACACCAGATTGTATCAGTACAACCTGTGTTCTACAACCACCACTACAAAGAGAGCGTCAGACCTGAATTTTTGCAAAGAAACAGGGAGAATAAGAACTTGGTGTAGATTTCAGCTTTGATAGCCACGTTTAAGAAGCACCTGCTGCGTGCTAAGCATTTGTAGAGTGTCCCTGTTAAACTTCCTTCAGGTGACTTCATCTGTAAAACATAGAGGGCTGTTTTGAGGACTTAATGAGATAGTGCTTCTGAAAAACGCATGCTGCCTGGTAGATAATAAGCATTTACTTAATGTCAGTCATTGTCATCATCATTATCATCCCAAGTTAAGACACAGGTATTTTTTCCTGTTTTATAGATAAAAAAATAATAATTCACTGAGCACATACCATATGGCAGACACTCTTTTAAGCATTTTACATGAATTAATCTCAGCAGCCATATGAATGTGTCCTATTATTATTATCATCATCACACCATTTCACAAACAAGGAAACCATGTAGCAAAGACAGGTTGTGTAATTTCCCCAAGGTGACATAGCTGATAAGGTCTGGGCTAGGATTTAAACCAGGAAATCTTATCCTCTAGATTAACCGTATGGTGTCTTTGCTGGGAAAAGAGTCATTTTGAATTTGAGATTGTTTGACTCCAAAGCCTGTATATTTTGTAAATTATATTGTTGTAATCAAAATGAGACAACTAAAAAAAAATTTTTGAGGACATATGTCGATATATAATTGAAATCAATAGGAAAAAAATCATCACTTTAGGGTCAACTCTCAAGTTTTCCATATAGCATGTTATAAAATTTAACTTGTTGGGGTGTTTTTTTTAAAGAAAACTTTTGAGCTTTCGTCTTCTGATAATCTGTCACTTCTGGCACTTAATTGATCCTCAATCTCATACTCCTATAACCATGAACAATTTTGGCCATATTTTTTCATCTTCAATCCATCTGAGTGTTTTGAAATGCTGGTCATTTCTTTCTGGTATTAGTGAGAGAAAAAACTGACTTTCTGCTTCCCAGTCATTAATTTAAAATGACAGATTAATAAGTTTGAGCACTGGGCTACTCACTGGTACTATTTTTAGTATTACTGTGGTACAGAAAATAAACAGAAAACTTTGTCAGTGAGGGCGGCACTTGGAACATTGGTCACACAGTGCCTGTGGGAGGTGACGTTGAAGAGAGGCGTCATGACACCACCGTGGAGGGTACCTATAGTCTTTACTGAATATGCAAGTAGAGAGGCCTATTGTGGGGCAATGGAGAGCCTCCAAAAATTAGGGATTCCTATTTTTAGAGTTGACTGTCTAATTTTACCTTCTTTTTATTCTGTAGGACACTGGTGTTACTAACAGGGATCTAATTAGTCGAAGAATAAAAGAATATAACAGTCTGATGAGGTGAGAATTCCACTCTGTGCATAAGTTAACTTGGGTATAAAATACGTAATTGTTAAGAAACTTCATTTCTTTCAGCAGCAAAGCAGAACAGTTGCCAAAAACACCTCGCCAGAGCCTCAGCATCAGGCAGACTTTGCTTGGTGCTAAAGCAGAGCCAAAGACGCAAAGTCCACATTCTCCAAAAGAGGAGTCAGAGAGGAGGCTTCTCAGCAAAGGTACTGATGTTGGCATTCTCAGATAAATGTAGCAAATGAAATGGTTTAAAATTGGGGTTTTAAAGGCATTTTTATATTTTTCTGTACCAGTTTTGCTAACCTCAGCCCAGTGTGCACTAGCTCAAAGACCACTGTGAGCCTAGTCTAGGCCAATGGGACCTTTCCCTTTAAGGTGAGATCTAAGGTACCCTGACAAAGGCAAAGTGGAGGGAAGTACAACATATACATCTGCACTGCAAATTTGATTAATGCAGAGGATCAGGCGCTCTCATCTGGAGATTAATTGTGCTTCTTTCTGTAAAACTCTCACTATAAAGTTGTCGCATGGATTCTATTTTCTTGACTATTTTAAATAAAATCATGGTACAGATTGTAAAAAGGTAAAGATACATAATTGATAGCTACAAAATTATATGAAAACTTAAAAGAAGTGCTATATTAGGAAGAGAAGATAATACAATATTTTTGATAAATATAGGATGTATTAGTTATAGTACAAGACGGATTTGCATAAATATTGATAAAGGATTTTTTAAATCATGATTTAAATACTCATGTTTTCATTGTCTTTCTTATGTTGTTTTATTTTGAATAACAATCAAAAGATGATACCAGTCCCCCAAAAGACAAAGGCACATGGAGAAAAGGTATCCCAAGTATTATGAGAAAGACATTTGAAAAAAAGCCTGCTGCTACCGGAACGTTTGGGGTCAGACTGGATGACTGCCCACCAGCTCATACAAATCGGGTAGGAGACACCAGCAAGCAGGGTTTCCTAAAGTCATTCATGTGGTTGTAGTCATAATAGGACCCGTGCACAGAGTCATTCGGATAACAGAGTACCCGTTGATTTATTGAACCTTTTCCTCTTCATAGCTCATCTTAATTTCCCCAAGCTTTTCTGATCTGTGTGTGTTGAGTAATTTTATCTGTATTGCTTTTTTCTAATGTATTGATTCTAAATAGAATAATTTATTCAGCCATTAGGAATGTATCTGAAATGATCAGTAAGAATTTATTTTCAAATCATGTGTGTTTCTGCTTTTAGCATCATAAAAGAAGGATGAGAACGAGGACCTGATTAAGAAAGTATAATAAGTGTAATTGTGTGTGTGTGTATAATACCCACATTAGGATTCATATCATGAATTGATTGATGTTATTTGTCCCTCCCTTTTTTTTTTTTTTGCTTTATTCCTCTTTATTCAGCTGAACTGTTCTCACACTCTCCCTACTTGCTCTTGTTTCCTGTTTAGACTGTTACCTCGATGTGGACCCTTCCTTTCCTGTCTTGACCTATTTTCTTTCCCCATTGTCTCAAGTATCTCTTGCTGGTTTTATCAGTTCCAAATTCTGTAGTATGTATATTTTTTATTTTCTCTATCTAAAAGCAGTAATTTATGCATTTTCTTTTGGGTGAAAATGGCCTTTTAGCTAAGGTATACATCTACTAACTAAACATAAAAATTTGTACTTATTAAATAAAATGCTTATTTCTTGTTTTGCAGTATATTCCATTAATAGTTGACATATGTTGCAAATTAGTTGAAGAAAGAGGTCTTGAGTATACAGGTATTTATAGAGTTCCTGGGAATAATGCAGCCATCTCAAGTATGCAGGAAGAGCTCAACAAGGGAATGGCCGACATCGATACTCAAGATGATGTAAGTTGTGTGCTTCTGTGTGGGTAATGGATCTGTGTTTTTTCCTTTGGTGGTATTGACTGTAAAACCACTGTATTTCTATTTTGCCACCTAGAAATGGAGAGATTTGAATGTGATAAGCAGTTTACTAAAATCCTTCTTCAGAAAACTCCCTGAACCTCTCTTCACAAATGGTGAGTTAGTGCCCACAAAAGAAACCAGACAAAACAGTTAAAAATTACGTTGTTGGAAAGCCATAGAATATGAAATTCAAGGAGGAAAAAATATTTTTGTCAAAGGAAATGGGAGATTTTGTTGAGTTCTTATTTATATATAAAGTATAATTATGTGCTATTTTTGTCGTTTGTATTTTTTCCTCCTGGTATATATTAAAGGAAAACAGATTTTTAAAAAATTATTTAGGCTCAGTAAAATATATAGTATCCTGTCCATTCACATTTGCAGTCAAGCTAAAGAGATATTTGATTGTTTTCAGGCAAAAGTACTCAGACCCTATTAAGATACAATAAGTAGAAAAATGCATTTTTACTCAAGGCAAATATTTGACTTATAAAAGACACTGAACTAGATGTGGCAGCACAGGGCAAAGAGAAAAGATGTACCAGGTGTACAAATACAGGATGGTGCACTCAGGGGACTTACATCATAGACAATCGTATTTGGCAATGAGGGTTAGATGATTGTTAAAAACTATAGCAGTTTTAGAGACTGACATGTCAAAAGTTATTTGGGGTCTTCCCTACAATTGTTAAATTGTGATATGAAGTTGAACCTTAAAGGAAAACTAGATTACAACTCATCTAAGCAATTTAAGATTTGCTTTATTGTTCTTATTGTTGTTGTCAGATAAATATGCCGACTTTATTGAAGCCAATCGTAAAGAAGATCCTCTAGATCGTCTGAAAACGTTAAAAAGACTAGTAGGTATTATTTTATATTTCTAGAGGTATACCTAAAATTCAGCATCTAAATCCATTGTGAAAATAATATGTTTCAGATTCACGATTTGCCTGAACATCATTACGAAACACTTAAGTTTCTTTCGGCTCATCTGAAGACAGTGGCGGAAAATTCAGAAAAAAATAAGGTATGTAAAAAGTGTACACCGAAGCAGTGTACTTCCAGTGGGTTTAGGTAAAAAGATTTGCTTCACTGCTTCATGCTAACTAATCAAATACAGGGTTATAATTAAATAAAAGCTCTAAAATACAGCATACTGGCCCATCAGTACCCCTAAAGATCACTGCTAAAAGCAAAAGATCCCCCAAATCAGTTATTGGCATTTTTAAAAGACACTTCTGTTTACAAATATCTAGCAAGAACAATGAAAAAGCCAGACATTTCATTTCTTATATTTTTCAGTTGTATACCAATGTTTTGAATAGACAGTATTTGCATGATACAATAGTCAAAATGTACCAAATAATACTACAGACGTTTTTATTGTTTTGTTTAGTTTTAAGCACATAAGACCTTTCTGTGTCGTTTTTAACACCATCACATTACCTTCATTAAACACATGCAAATTTTTGAATCCTTAATATCTTCTAATACTCAGTTCATGTTTGGTTTCTTCAGACTGATACATGGACCTTGTTTGGATATTAATTTAAACAAACAACTGTAAAGACTTTTCTTTAAATCGTTATCCAAACAAGGTCCACATGCTGTGGTTGGTGCATTATAGTCTTAACTTCTCACCATTCGCCTCACTCCTTGGCGATTGTTGCCTCAGTCCTTTATGTCACTAGAGGTGGCAAAAGAGGATTCTGACTTTGAGGCATTACTTCTCAAAATACTTAAACATAGGCACTTCGATTTCTGGAAAAGGAAAAAAAACAGAGTACCACAAACTCAGGAATACTGCTATCACTGCTTTTTCTGAGGATGATAGTCTGCTTAAAGTGGACAAAAACGTTTTTGTTCAGGTCAGTTTAGTGGCTCTGCATGTTCTGGAAGATAGTTGCTCCCAGTTGTAGTAAGACTGGATTAGGGGAACAGTGTTAGCCCCTACTACCTAAAAATCAAGAAGATTACATGCAGTCTTATAATTTCCTTTAGACAGTTTCCTCAAGTGATAGGGCTATAAAAGAGGGAGAGAAAAGAAAGCCTATAGTAATTGGTTGTACTGCTTCCAGAAGCTTGTAGAGTAGGAACCAAAAAGTTCTCAATGTAATTATAGTTGAAATATTTTCTAATTGTTTCAGCATTTTCCAAAGTATAGTACATCATTCATCAGTTTTGATGGATGTTAGTAAGAGTTATGGGAAAATAGTGTTTGAGGGTCTAATTAGTTTAGAAAGCACCAGATTAAACAAAATACAGCTGATTTTACTGTAGGTTTTTAAGAATCTTTAATATATTAACACTGAGTCTTCACTAAGGACATAAGATATTTCATTCCCCAGACTTATTTGACTACACAATGTGGAACGTCTTTCAAAAAATATAGAATTAGTTTTAAGTAATTAATGAATTCATAAAATGTGAACTACATTTTACTAGTTTTATACGAAAATCAGCTAAAACTGTATACCCACGTAACACTACTGTATATGTAAAATAAAAAGCCATATTATCATTAATCTAAAGACTTAATGAAATCATAGACAAGAATCTAGTAAAAAATTTATGTAAGACCTTTGAGATGCTGGACTTTTATTTTTTGCAGAAGGCTGAGGTGACTACACCTTTTAGAGGGAAAATGGGAGACATGCCTGGCGTGCCCAGCTTGAGTAAACCCTTAATGCAGCCGTATTTTCTTCCACTCAGTCAACTTTCTATGGAAATACTGACCTCAATTACAAGTTAGACACATGACAATTGCTTCAGAATTGGAAAAGATCTCTGGGTTATCCACTTTCTACCTCGTATCGTATCTGAGAGGTGTGCGTGTGCGTGCCTCTCACGAAGTGGTGTAGTAGTGTGTTTCCCTAAACAGTATTTTTTTTTCCAGTGTGGCTTTTCAGTTCTGTGGTCATTTGTAATCCCTTGGTATGTTTTCAGGGTTGGTGAAAGTTACTTAACATTTGAATCAAATCCTAAGTTCAAAATATTACAGCAGATAGTATAAATATAATAAAGGAAAATGAAAAATCCAAGTGCTTGGTAATTGTATAATTTAACAAGGAATAGAAATATCATGGGGATGGATCTACAAACATGTATCGAGGCATTCAGATTGGTGCAATAATAGGCAAAGAACTTCAGAACATTTGGTTGAAGTAAAAATTGCTTCAGAAGGAATACTTCCAGACGTTTGGTTTTACATATTAGGGGTTTCACTATACTATTGAGGCAGGTTTGGAAAATTTATGTATCTTTAAGCAGTTTTCTACTTTGTAGTTTTTGAGGGCAGAGGATTTCCATGTTCTTTTCTAAGTGTTTTCCCTTTGACATTAATATTTTTGTCAGTTAGCTTCAGTAATACTAGTCTTGAACTGTATCAATTGCTTTCTATCAAAGACCTCTTGGAAGAAAGGAATGCCAGTTAAGCATTGTACATTGTCATTAAAGCAGGGAGAAAGTTGGGTAGAGGTTAACTCAGGGAAATTATAACTAGGAAGCTTTTAAAAAATTTTGCACATGCATCAGTCAACCATTCTTCTTGGAATTCTTTTTCACCAGAAGAAACTGTCAGAAATAAAATGCCAAACATGCAATTGGACTTTAAACTTATTTTCTTAAGGAAAATTGTGATATTTCCCAATATCATCCTTTATTGCAGATGGAACCAAGAAACCTAGCGATAGTTTTTGGCCCAACTCTTGTGAGAACATCTGAGGACAACATGACGCACATGGTCACTCACATGCCAGACCAGTACAAAATCGTGGAGACCCTCATTCAGCACGTAGGTTCATGCTTCACCTCATCCAGAGAGGTCTTTCTCCGGGAGCAGCTGATAGGGTAGAATTTGGCTGTAATATATATTTTTTGAGATAATTACCTATTTCTATATTCTGTGCTCCAAAATATAGATCTATTTAGGGGGTTATTTAATTTCTCCTTTTACCTTTTTTATTTTAAATTTTAGCATGACTGGTTTTTCACAGAAGAAGGTGCAGAAGAGCCTCTTGTAAGTATTGTCAAGCACTTGCGCTCTGTTGTTTTCACTGGGACACCAGATCCTGACGCTCCAACAATGTCAGCCTCCTGCTTTGTATGCTCTTGCCCACTTTGCACCCCGGAATCAGGTCCATAGCTCCTCAGTTTCCAACCTAAAGGAAATAGAAGTGTGATGCTCATTGCATAGTTAATTATATGTAAACAAGGTAAAAAATTATGCCCGTGTGCTTCACTCAGTAATGGGTCTTTTATTAACTGTTGCTTGGTTTTAAAGAAAGTATCTTTGAAGAAATGATGAAGAGATCTTTGTTTATTAACCATAGACAACAGTGCAGGAGGAAAACACAGTGGACTCCCAGCCAGTGCCCAACATAGATCATTTACTCACCAACATTGGAAGGACAGGAGTGTCCCCTGGAGATGTATCAGGTAACTCTTGCCTGGGCAGTATCAAGTTCTAGGTTAAAAGTTAAGTTCTTGTAACATGAAAGCAAATCAATCATAAGTAACAATTCACTGTGATTTTTTTCCTTTTCTTCTTTTCTTTCAAATAAGAAACTTGATCTCCCTTTTCTGATTGGTCTTAATTTTCTTCCAGCGACTATAATGCCATTATATGACTGTAATGCATGGAGTTACAGTGCTTGTCAGAATGGAAACATGAGGGAAATGAGCATGCGAACCACTGTTTTGTTCTTTTTTTTTTTTTTAATTCACAGTTTCCATGTAATAGTCATCACAAGGTAAAACAGATATATGCTACTGAATATGTGGTTGCTGTGATGGCAGAAAGTATGATCTTTCTAGACTGTATATGTAGTTCTCATTCTTGGGCTTGACGTTCTGTTTAAAAGCAGCAAGGAAAATGTTGAACTGCTAATGGGCACCATTTTCAGAAATGCAGTATATTATTTGTCACTATAGATGTCACAATAAAAGTCAACGTATTTGACATTTTCTTCTGTTTTCTCCTGCCACCCTACCGTTTGGTTAAGTATTAGTTCTCATAGGCTCTTTTGATGAAATTTTTCTCCTGCCAAACTGTTGCACTAACCTAGCATGTTGTTTTACACAATTGTTCTCCCTTTGTCTCTAGTTCTTGTTCTAGTCCTAAAGGGGTTTTTCAGCACTTACTGACACAGGCAAATCTATACTGATGTTGAACAGGCGAAGTGGGAGGAGTCTATCACACGGTAATGTCGCTAGTGGATTCTGTGGTGTCCCTGATGGACAGCTGGAACTGTAGGAAGAAGGAGGATTGCTGTCCACACTGTAGCTGCCTTGTCTGCAGAAACCCCCGATTCTTGTAAATGCAAAACATCGTTGATCTGTGGTGTAAATTTTCTCTTAAGATTCTTGTAAACAGATCAATACTACTTTCTTAAAAGTTTTTCTGCTGTTTCTTGTTATTTCTGAAGCAGACCATGAGGAGAAATAGCATGGTATGGTCTACCAGTTCCTAAAGTCATACAGCATTTAGCCATGTGTTAAAAGGGGCGTGGCATGGGGCTCAGCTCATTAATTTTGAAAATCAGTTTCCCTAAAGTCAAAACATAAAATCTCAAAATTGGTGTGATCCGGGATAGTGCTAGCCCCTTCCTACCCTCTTTGTAATTGTATAATCTGAGTTTTTGCCAGACAGTAAAATTATGGTCTCCATTTTTCCATTTCCATAATAGCATTTGTAGTAGATAATTATAAAACTGGTAGCAATTTAAACAAACTAGTCAAAAGGATCCCTGACTGCCAGATATGAAACTGAGGTCTCAAGCACAAAGATCAGCATTATTTAATACAAAAGCAAAGTGACCTGAAACGGGGTTATCCTGATTCCTCTTTTGCATCCAGATGCATATAGTATGTGCTTATAAAATTTGAGTTGGACAGTCTGACAAAAATCAACATAAATACACCCAGTATGATTGTCTCAATTCGTAGCTCAGGGTAGCAAAGAATCTTAAAAGTTCTACATTGTGTATCAGTTTCGGATACAGGATGTGGTACATAGTACAATCCTTAAAAAGGTCTTCAAGCTTTTTTATTACTAGATTTAATACTAGAAAGTTCAATGAGCGCTAGCATTTCTGTTTTTGTTAGTATAGGGCTCCTTTGCCATCCTCTCATTGAGCTGGTTCTGCCTACAATTCACAGCACTCTCTCATGGCGGTGGCTTTCTGTGGTGCAGCTTGCATCTTTGTGAGCTCTGACTATCCACTGTGTTCAATGGTTTTGTTTGAGTTTTGCTTTCCCATTTTGTTCTGTGCCTGTCTTTTCCATAAGTTCTGCATTGTTTGTTGAAAGACATAAAGATGGACTAATACTAACCATGTTTTATTTAACTTCTCACAGATTCAGCTACTAGTGACTCAACAAAATCTAAGGTAAATTGTTTTGTACGATTGTGAAATATTTTAGGGGGGAATTGTTTTTTGGCTAATTGTTATGATTAGTATACAAATGTATCCCTGTCTGTATCTAAAAACACAGACAAACAAGATCTCATGAAGGGAAAAATTCTAGGGATTTTTCCTAGAGGGAATTCTAGGAAAAATTCTAGGAATACTGGATTGCAAATAAAATATTGCAGAATACTGGAGTTGGAATGTTGGGCTTCTCTCAGCATAGCTTACTATAATTCAGAGATGGGCTTTACTTCCTCATTCTTTAATGTGAAAAGTTTCGAAAATATGAAAGTACAATAGTGTAATGAGTCCCTATTCCCTCATTATCCATTCTCCACGATTAACTCATGGCAGAGTTTATTTCATCTGCACTCCACTCAAATCCCAAATATCATTATATCTGTAAATATTTCTGTAGTAATACAGATTTTTGGTTATTATTATAGATTTTATAGAAATTGTAGATTTTATTTTAGCAAAATCACTAATTTTGTTTTTATGATCAATATTTTAAGCATAATTTGTGTTCCACTGACAACACCAACAAATTACACAATTTTTTGAGTAGTTTTGGGGAATATTTTATACTTCATAGAAATAATTTTTTTAAAGATTTTATTTCTTTCCAGAGACAGGGGAAGGGAGGGAGAAAGAGAAGGAGAGAAACATCAGTGTGTGGTTCCCTCTTATGCACTCCAACTGGGGACCTGGCCTGCAACCCAGGAATGTGCCCTGACTGGGAATTGAACCAGCGACCCTTTGATTTGCAGGCTGGCACTCAATCCACTGAGCCACACCATCCAGGGCTAGAAAGTATTTTATTAATTTAATCTATTCAAACTTTGTTTAACTGAGACAGTAGCAACTAGAATTGTCAATAAATTTCTTAAAAGTTTTCTATTCAGAAATGAGATGTGAATTTTACTTATGTTTAAATATCATAATGGGCCATATACAATTAAATTATAATTTTTACAGAAAATATTACAAAATATTATAATCATATTATTCACTTTCACTTATATTGTTATCTTCACCATCTTTTTGCCTTAACCTTTTATTTTGGGTAATTTTAAACCTATAGAAATGGTATTAGAGTAGTAGTTAGCACCCAAACCTTTTACTCTAGACTCATCAGTTGGTAAATGTTGATTGTATTTTATTTCTGAATGGTTTTAGAGTTACTGAATAGACATGATAACACCTTACCCCTAAATATTTTCCCAATTGTCCCAATAATGTTCTCTGTTGACATTTTATTTCCTTATACAGGATGCAGTCAAGGATTATTCCTAACATTTAGTTGTCCTGTCCCTTTAGACTTCTTCAATCTAGAGCAGTTTCCTGTCTTTTTTTTGCCAGAATATAAGATTTGAGATTTCAGACCTCCTAGAAATCCATACCTTCCCTGTTATTAAATACATATTTCTTAACCTGTTGTGAAAGCCATCTATCTCTTTATCTTAATTATGGTGATGTTGATGCCATGCCTGTAAAATAATGGATATCCAAATGGTATAATTCTTTGTAACAGTTTCTCAATTGTAAAATAGTCATTTGCTCAACACATACTTTATGTTCATACAGTCACAGAAGTTTAAAGGGAATCCTAGTAAATCTCAAAGAAAACATAATCTTATTTCTTCTTACCTATATAAACAATCAAATTGAGATGTTTAGAGGTGAATCCCTTGCTCAGTGTTATACACAGCAAGCTGCAGGCAGGAAAGTCTGGTCCCCGAATTCAGAGCTCTGTCCAAACCATTATCCATACCCTACCGTCTAGCAGGAAGTGTTAAATGTCAACGGCCATTAGAAATGTACAGGGTAATGACAAAGTTCTTTATAACTTATCAAAAACACAGTTCTATTAATAATCTTCGACTTCATTTTGGTGAATTCTTTTTTTTTTAAATAATTTTATTTAGTTATTTTTCAAGTACAGTTTTTTGTCTATTTCTCCCATCCCAGCCCCCCCCCCACCCTGTGCTCCCCACCTCCCTCCCATTTCCACCCCCCTTAATTCTTGTCCCTGTGTCCTTCATGTTTGTTCCTCCAAATCCCTCCCCTTTTTACCCCTTAAATTCCCTTCCCTCTCCCCTCTGGTCACTGTCCCCTTGTTCTCTCTTTCAGTGCCTTTGTTTTTATTCAGCTTGCTTGTTTGTTTTGTTGTTTAGCTTCCTGTTAAAGGTGAGATCATATGGTATTTGTCTTTCAACTCCTGGCCTATTTCACTAAGCATAATGCTTTCCAGTTCCATCCATGTTGTTGCAAAGGGTAGTAGCTCCTTCTTTCTCTCAGCTGCATAGAATTCCATTGTGTATATGTACCACAATTTTTTGATCCATGCATTTACTGATGGGCACCTAGATTGCTTCCAGCTCTTGGCTATTTTAAATTGTGCTGCTATGAACATTGTGGTGCATAGGTTCTTTGAAATTGATGTTTTAGGATTCTTAGGATATAATCCTAGCAGTGAAATTGCTGGGTCAAAAGGCAGGTCGATTTTTATTTTTCTGAGAAAATTCCATACTGTTTTCCATAATGGCTCTGTATCATTCCAATTTTAGTATATGTGCTGCCAAAGTGAGCACACATTTTGGTGAATTCTTAATATGATAGCCTAAATTTTTATTTTTCGAAGACTTCAGTACAGTAGTTTTGGCAAGTCTAAGATTTTTATGACAGAAGAAAAATGGACTTTCTGTTCCTCAGCATGCTTCCTGCCTGCCTGCTTGTGTTAAATGGTGTGTGGTAACCCTACAGGGGTGTATTGACGCCTGCCACTACCATTTAATTAGCATATAAGCATTATGAACAAATTAATTGAGTAGTTGTCAACAAGAACCTGTTGTAAGTATCTAACAAAGCCAGTGATCTGCAACACAACTTTACCAATAACAGTGCACTAAAGTGTTTCTTTAGTTAAGACTCAAGGTCTTTCATTGACCTTATGTTATTTGAACTTTCTGATTTTGTTACTACCTTGAGATAAATGAAGACATTACCAACCTGATTTGTCTGAGGCAAGACAAGTTCCTGAAGTCCAGCCTTGCCAAAATAATGGAATCTCTTTATCCCAAAGAATCCCTTATCTTAATGAGCTGATCATATACAGTATCTGTACCATTTGCTGTATATAATTGGAAAATTGATGTCATGAGATTTTAGTAACCAATTTCATAATACCGTATTTAGCTATGTTGAAATATTAACCCTTATATCTGAAAGAACCTGAAGAATGAGCACTGCCAAGCAGGGAAAGTCAGTAGATGCAGAGAAATTAACAAGCACAGGGTCACAGTGGGCACGAAATACTCCTTTCAAAGCTGGATGCCTGTGAGCTGAGACTGGGCAGTTAAACAACATCTGTATGACTTGGCGAGAAACACTACTAGGCAGGAAATGGGACTAGTTAAATCAAAAGGAAAATTTATCTAAAATTATATATAGACGAATAAAAATATATCTTAAAAGGGGAATGAAAAGCTAATTATATTTTGTTAGTGTTGGTAGGGCTTTTGTAACTAATTCAGTAAGAAATATTTTGGGAGAAATCCTTTCAGAAAAGGATCTTGATAATGTTCTCATGCTCATCGTCTCATTTCTGATTGCTTTTTAGGGTTCTTGGGGATCTGGAAAAGATCAGTATAGCAGGGAACTGCTTGTGTCTTCCATCTTCGCAGCCGCTAGTCGCAAGAGGAAAAAGCCAAAAGAAAAAACACAACCTAGTAGCTCAGAAGATGAACTGGACAATGTGTTTTTTAAGAAAGAAAATGCAGAGCTGTGTCACAACAGTACTAAAGAAGAATCTAAAAAAGAGAGTGAGACATCAGGAAGAAAACAGAGGATCGTCATTTCCAAAGAAAATAATACTAAGAAAGACAGCAGTGCAATGAAAGACGAGAAGACATCACTGCAGAAAGAGAGTGTGGCATCCGAAGAACCCTCACCCCCACACAATGCAAAACACAGCAGGTCACCCACTCTCAGCTGCCGCTTCACCGTCCTGAAAGAGAGCCCCAGGTCCCTGGTGACACAGAAGTCCTCCCACTTTGAAGAGACAGGGTCGGACTCTGGCACTTTGCTTAGCACATCTTCTCAGGCTTCTCTGGCAAGGTTTTCTACTAAGAAGTCCACCAGTCCAGAAACTAAACATGCTGAGTTTTTGGCCAATGCCAGCACCATCACCTCAGATTATTCCACCACGTCGTCCACTATGTACTTGACCAGCCTTGACTCCAGCCGACTCAGCCCCGAGGTACAGTCTGTGGCAGAAAGTAAGGGAGACGAGGCTGATGACGAGAGAAGCGAACTGATCAGTGAGGGGCGGCCTGTGGAGACAGACAGCGAGAATGATTTCCCCATTTTCCCCACCGCTTTGACTTCTGAGAGGCTTTTCCGAGGAAAACTGCAAGAAGTGCCTAAGCCGAGCCGGAGAAATTCAGAAGGGAGTGAAGTAAGTTGTACTGAGGGAAGTTTAACACCCAGTCTGGATAGCCGGAGACAGCTCTTCAGTTCCCATAAGCTGATTGAATGTGATACGCTGTCCCGGAAAAAATCCGCCAGGCTCAAGTCAGACAGTGGGAATCTGGCAGATGTCAAGAGTGAGAAAGAAACAACTTCAATAACCAAAGTTTTTGACGTTATGAAGAAAGGGAAGTCAACAGGGAGTTTACTGGCCCCAACCAGGAGTGACTCAGAAAAACAGGAACCCACTTGGAAAACGAAAATAGCAGATCGGTTAAAACTGAGACCCAGAGTCCCAGCAGATGACATGTTTGGAGTAGGAAATCAAAAAACGAATGCTGAGGCTGCTAAAAGGAAAAACATCAGGCGTCGACATACACTCGGTGGGCACAGAGATGCTTCTGAAATCAGTGTTCTGAATTTTTGGAAAGCACAGGAGCAGAGTGGGGAGAGAGAGTCTGAGCTCTCAGCTGTGACTCGGTTAAAGCCTAAGTGCTCAGCCCAGGACTTGTCCATCTCGGACTGGCTTGCAAGGGAGCGCTTACGCACCAGTACATCTGACCTTAGCAGAGGAGAACCGGGGGACTCCCAACAGGAGAGTTCTGGCACATTAGAAATTTCCATGACGGACACACCCATGTCTTTTCAGTCTGATACAGGCGGTTCTTCCAGTACCTTGGCTTCAACTAACAGGCCCCTTCTTTCCATACCACCACAGTCACCTGACCAAATAAATGGAGGAAGCTTCCAGAACATGAGCCAGAATGCTAGTTCTGCAGCTAATGCCCAACCTCATAAACTGTCTGAGTCCCCAGGAGCTAAAGCACAGCTTCATCCCTGTCTTTAAACTGGGGGTATGTCCACTATAGCAAATAAAAGGCTACTGTTACACGTTCCAGTAACTCTGTAAATATTTTCTTGTACCAGAATTGTTATTATGCAGCCCTCATTTGGGCTGGTTTTATCATTTTGCACTGTGAAATAGCTTTACAGTGCATTACTACAGCCAGAAGAACATATATATATATTTAAAATATATTGGATAGTTGTATACAAATGAGTAAGGTATTTGTTGCAACTTACTACATAGTGTATACCCAAGATTACTGAAGAAAATAGCTGGCAATACTGTGCAGCAAATTTGTTCTTTTGGTTCCATCACTAACAGAAGTGCCTCATCATAAAAATCCATTTGGTTTTTAGGGTGCCATATTATAAAATTAGATAACTTACATTGAATAAATGAATGCGTTTTATGGGTAACAAAGTTCATTACATGTACCAGTTTTAACACAGGTGGATACAGAACCTCCATTCTTTAGTCATTCCAGGTGGATCTCTGAGTTTTATATTCAAACTTTTAATACAGTTTTTGAGTTTTGTGTGACTTGAATTTTTAATCTTTCTGTACAATACGTAACTTAAATGAACATATTATATGTGTATCTTTTCTTCAGATACCAGATTTGATATAAATGTTGTAACATAGGTGTGTAGATAGTGACCTGGATAGAACTGGCTTCTGTATTGAGAAGAATATAATTCTGCATGAGGACTTCATGAATCCAAACCCATGTCATGCCTGTGTGCATACCCAATTAAACACTGGAAATAAAAAATTGTTTTGGTGAACTTTGCATGGCTTGGAACTTATTCTCATATATTTTTAAATGTGATCCATTTATAGCTACCTTAATTGGTCCTGACTTTTAAAAATTACCTACTCATTATATTCTCTCTCTCTCCTCTTTTTTGCTGTGGTTGGCAGGAATCTCTCTTAATAAATGTTTACATTGGCCTAACCCCACTTTTGTACACAGATAATTTTCTAGCTAAAGTAATGTAACAGTCTTCACTTAATCTGGAAGATAATGTTCCGAGAACTCCAACAGGTAGTACCAAACTCTAATCAACTTCTCTGCTGGGAATGTGGCAGCAGCTTCTCTCCTGGCAGACAGCCTCTCCAGTAGTCTCTGTATCTGTCAGTTCAAACCTGTTCCTGAATCTCTGGGCCCATCCTTTACTTGCAGTAAATGACTTGCTGTTGTTTGTCTCGGGATCCCTGCAGGCTCACTGCTTTCTGGTGCAACACATTGCCATCAACTGAACACATTCTCAGTTCATGTCTTCCACCCACTCATTTAATGCCTTTTCCATTTTAACTTATTAAGTCACAGTGTGGCAGTAACTTTTGCAGTTTGAGGTGCGACAGCAAAACTAGAATAAATTTCTTTATCTTCACAATTTCATGGATAAAGGATTTGTTCTTACCACAGATCTTAGCAACCCTAGCAGGTGGTTTTTTTTTTCTTTCCTTATTAGGGTGAGAACATTTACCTTTTCACATAAAGGAAACACTTCTCGGCTTCTCTTTGGCATACCTGAACTGACAGCATCATTACTCTAGCACTTCGGGGCCGTCATTAAGTAAAATAGCACTTCGGGCACAAACACTGTGATACCGTGACTGCTGACTGGGCAGTCAGGCATGTGGCTACCAAGTGACCCAGGGGACTGGGAGAATCTATAGGGTGAAACACTGGACCAAGGGATATTCAGGTCTCAGGCCGAATGGAGTGATACAGTGAGAAATCTCATCATACTACTCGAACAGTAAGCAAATTAAAACTAATTATTTCTGGACTTTAATATTTTTGGGTCTCATTTGACTAAGGGTAACTGAAATCACAGGTGATTGGCAGGGGCAGTTACTGCCCCAGTATATTATGTTTACTTTTCTTGGAGATAACTGAGTGAAAACAATATTAATTTGGGAGACAGACCAACTCTGTACTTTGTAGATATTTAAACTCAAATTATTTAACTTCTAGATTTATTCCCTTGTAGAAACAATGACAGAAGTACCTGTTTTTCAGGGTTATTAGACTTCAATGAGATACTGTTCCAGACATAGTGCCTGCTGCACACCATTTGCAAAGTATATCAAAGCTGTTGTTAGAATAATAGGTAGTTAAAAAAATCTTAGAATGTTAAGATTGACAGGGTCTTAAAAATTAAATTTATAGATATTATAACATCTATATGTTATGTATGTAATGATATATTTTCCGTATACAGTATAGAATAAGATTCTCATTAGAAAAGGAAAGTTATAATAAAATAATTATTTCAATATGTGGGGTAGATGTTTGCACCAATATATAGAGTCACTAACAGTGCAATAGCTTCATGTGCCATAAATAGTTTTGCTGGTGGTGATGTGATTTTTCTTAAATGATTGTGGTTTTGGGTATGAAGAAAATAAAGGACACTTTTTTCTTAGTTTACATAGTAGATGTGTTCCTGGAAAAGTCAGTATATTATTAAAACCATGAAAAATGCTTATATATAAAAGTGAAATTAGATTCAAGGCTCAAATATATTTTATTCATTTCTGCTCTTATTTTTATTTTCTGTGATCATTTCTGTTTGCTTAGATCATTGATTTTTTCAGCCTTTTTTGTTTTCTAATTTCCACTGTGATTTTTCCTTTAACCTGTGAGTTATTTAGATGTGTGGTTTAATTTCCAAATATTTGAGGCTTTCTGTTTCTAATTATTTTTTTAAAAAACTGAGTTCTAGCATAATTCCACATGATTATTAAAAATAGTCTTTTCTGTTTGAAATTGAGACAATTATTATAAACTAGCCTGTGGTCAGTCTTGGTAAACATCTCAGGTCCATTTGAAGACAGTATATATTCTGTCATTATTGGTTGCTCTATTATACTGATTAAGTCATCTTTCCTGAGCATGTCCTTCAGATCTGTATCCCTACTGATTTCTTACCTGGCTCTTCTCAGTTCCTGAGTGGTAATGTAGTTTTCTGTTACGGCCGTCAGTTTATACATCCCTTCTGTTAATGTTTTTCATATATATTTTGAAGTTAGTTTCTTAGGTGGACGTACATTTAGAATCATTTTATCTTCATGGTTGATTGGCCCTTTGACCATATGGAATGCTCTTTTTTACTTCTAACAAAGCTGGTTGCCTTAAAGTTTATTTTACATGATATTAATGTAGGTATATCAGTTACTTGAGGTTAATGTTTGCATAATAAATGTTCATTTTTTTACTTGTAACACTTTGCTTATGTTTTTCAGGTTATCTCTTGTAGCAGCCTATAGTTGTTTTTTAAATATCTGGTAATCTTTGTCTTCTAGTTGGAATATGTAATCTAGTTACATTTATTTTAGTCCTTACCCAGTGATATATTTATTGATTATTTTTTAGCGAGAAAGGAAGGAAAGAGAGAGAGAAACATTGGTCAGTCGCCTTTCATACAGGCCCCAACAGGGAATTAGACCCGCAACCTAGGTATGTGCCCTGTACGGGGATCAAACCCACAACCTTTTGGAGCTCGGGACAGCACTCCACCAGCTGAGCCGCCTGGCCAGGGCTGATCCACTTGTGTCTACTGGAATTACTGTTGTATTTGGATTAACATCTGCCATCTTAATATTTGTTTTTTCTACTTGGTCCACAAGTTTTATGGACCTTTTTCTCTTGTTTCTTGCCTCTTGGATTAATCAGATGTTTGTATTATATTGTTTCCCCTTTTCGTAGCAGGTTATTTATTCTTCTGTTGTTTTTTTTCAGTGACATACTTCACTTGATAGAATCTAATTTAAATTGGAACACTTAACTACTTTCCACATGTTGTTTATTGTTGTTGATATGCATATACCTTGTAAGGCATTTTTGTTTTATACAGTTGAATATTCATCTGCACTTACCAAGTTATTTCTCCTGCTTTCATCTTATATCTGGAGTCTTTTTTTCTCCTTCCTAAAGAACACATAATCATTATGTCTTTTAATGCAGTCCTGCTAATGAATTCACTCAGCTTATATTTGTTTGGAAATATCTATATTTTGCTTTTTTTTTTCAAAGGGTATGTTTACTGCCTATATAGAGCATGCTAGGGGTTTCTTTCAGCACTTTAAAGATGTCACTCCATTTCCTTCTGGTTACTATGGAACTGTGGAGAATTAACTGTAAGTCTTAACTGCCACTTTGAAGATGACTATCTGGGAAACTATTTGCAGGCAGGGACAGAGTTGGCAGAGGCGGGACTGTCATCTTCGGAAGGACAGGTCTGTCCTCTCGTTCAAAACCTCTTCTAAAGTGTAACTTTCCAGAGACCTAAACCGACAGTCTGGAGTATTTCTGAAGGCCCCCTTCTCCGCAGCACGTCCTGAACACCCTTGTCAGTCATCTCGGCCCCTTCAGACCAACCTGCTTTCATTCTGTGAGCATCAAAGGGAAAACAAAAACTAGAGTGTCCTCTTACCAGAGTTCTCGGCTGACTTGGCATCCTGCACCCCTGCACTTCTCTTACGTATTTACTCCCCACCCGACCCCAGCCCAGGAAGAACGATGGAAGCCTGATTCTTAGACCTCTCTTTCCCGATGCCTGGCTTTAACTTTAGCCCCTTGTTTTAGCTGCCTTGAGAGTTCTCCACTTTGTATGTTTATTGGTGGATTATATGTATTTTATTCAGTTTTTCTAAGTATTCTCAGTAGGGGTGTTCATCTGCTATGAGCCATTCCATTGTGGTTAGAAATAGTTGTTCCCTAAACTCCGATCATTATAAATAGGCTTTTCACCTACAAGAATGTCAGGACATTTAAAAATGTTCAGGGTATGAGACCATTCTTTACTATTTGCAGATTTTGATACTTGTCATGCTGGAGCTTTTAGGAAAATAATGTTTATTCTAACAAAGGAATATGTACTAATACTTTAAATATTAAAGTATTTTCTAATAAATTCAGAAATAATGGGTTCTCTAAAAGCACCCAGAGAGGCAAGTAGTACCTCTTAAGTAATCTGATATTACATGCAGAATTCAGCAATTTATGATCATTTAAACTGCCCCGTCTCTTTAAGTTATTCTGTTCTCATTTCAGTAAAAATGTAATGGTTAGAATAGCTTATCCCATAGAAACAGTCTCAGTTTTATTTCTCCTTTTTTAAAATCCTTACCTGAGGATATGTTTATTGATTTTAGAGAGAGAAACATTGATTGGTTGCCTTCCGTATGTGCTACTACTGGGGATCAAACCTGTAACCTAGGTGTGTGGCCTGACTGGGGATTGAACCTTCAACCTTTTGGTATATGGGACGACACTCCAACCAACTGAGCCGCCTGGCCAGGGATACTTCTACTTTTTAATCAAAATGTTTTCAGGATTGCTCAGTCTTATTTTAAAAGTAGCTTATACTGCCTCTTTACTCAAAAGAGGCCAGCATTTGCATTGGGTTCCTTAGTTGAAACCTTTATGAAGTAAGTGCCTGCTCAGATGCAGTTTCTGCCAACTGAAGGGGTTTACAGATGACAATATTATATTATCTGAGAGGTTTAAAATCCCTACTTCTTGATTTTTTTATAAGATCATTTTTAAATTTATTTTTTTATTGGTTATGTCATTACAGTTGTTCTATTTCCCCCTTCATTCCCCTCCATCCTGCACACCTCTCCCCCACCATTCCCCCCCTTTAGTTTATGACCATGTGTCTCAAGTTCTTTAGATTCTATATTTCCCATGCTATTCTTGCCCCCCCCATCTATTTTCTATCTACTGTCTATGCTACTTATTTTCTGTACCTTCTCCCCCATTCTCCTCCTCCCACTTCCCTGTTGCTAACCCTCCTTGAGATCTTCATTTCTATGTTTCCACTCCTGATCTAGCTGTCCTCTTAGTTTGCTTTTGTTTTAGGTGTGGTTGTTGATAACTGTAGTTTGCTGTCCTTTCACTGTTCATGTTTTTTTAACTTCTTTTTCTTAGATAAGTCCCTTTAACATTTCATATAATAAGGGCTTGGTGATGATGAACTCCTTGAATTTGATCTTATCTGAGAAGCACCTTATCTGTCCTTCCATTCTAAATGAAAGCTTTGCTGGATAGATCAATCTTGGGTGTAGGTCTTTGGATTTCCTGACTTGGAATATTTCTTTCCAGCCCCTTCTTGCCTGTAAGGTCTCTTTTGAGAAATCCGCTGACAGTCTGATGGGAACTCCTTTGTAGGTGACTGTCCCCTTATCTCTTGCTGCTTCTAGGATTCTCTCCTTCATTTTAATCTTGGCTAATGTAATGATGATGTGCCTTGGTGTGTTCTTTCTTGGGTCCAACTTCTTTGGGACTGTCTGAGCTTCCTGGATTTCCTGGAAGTCTATTTCCTTTGCCAGATTGGGGAAATTCTCCTTTATTATTTGTTCAAATAAGTTTTCCACTTGTGGCTGTTCCTTTCCCCCTTCTGGTACCCCTATAATTTGGATGTTGGAGCGTTTAAAGATGTCCTGGAGGTTCCTAAGCCTCTTCTCATTTTTTTTGAATTCTTGCTTCTTCACTCTTTTCTGTTTGGCCATTATTTGCTTTCTTCTGGTCCACTCCATTGATTTGAGTCCCAGTTTCCTTTCCATCACTGTTGGTTTCCTGTGCAATTCCATTTATTTCAATTAGTTTCGCCTTCATATGTTTCTCTAATTTGTGGCTATAATCAACCAGATCTGTGAGCATCCTGATCACCAGTGTTTTAAACTGTGCGTCTGAGAGGTTTGCTATTTCTTCATCACTTAGATTTATAGGCTCTGGTGCTTTGAGATCTTTTTGAGCCACTTTTGGTCTGTTCGCCCCGGTTAAGTCTGAGGAGCGGAGCCTTGGACTCCCAGGTCGCTGGGTTGTGATGCTGTATGTGGGGGCGTGGTCAGAGCGGGAAATGGCGGCCCCCTCTGCTGTGTGAAGAGCAGAGCCTTAGGTGGTTCACCAGGGCGGAGCCACTCAGGTCGCTGGGTTATGACGCTGCTGTATGTGGGGGCGGGGTCAGAGGGGGGAGATGGCGGCGCCCTCTGCTGCTGCTCGCCGCTGGGGCCTGCTGGGTCCCGTCCAGTCGCCCGGTCCTTCGCTTGTCTATCTGTGCACGAATGTGCGACCACAGTCAGCCTGCAGCCCTGCTCCCTCACTGTTTCCCGGAGGTTGCTTGCTGGGTCGCTCACTAGGTCCAACTCTGCGCTTGGGTTCCGCGCGCCTGAGTCCGTCTGACCGAGTTTTCCTGTGCTACCCCGCTCCTCCAGCTGCTGGTTTCGCCCCTCTTACAGGTCAGGCTGAAGAATTTGTTGTTATCAGACTTCCGAAAAGTTCAATTTTCTGTGTTCTGGCTGTGTTTTCTGTTGCTAGTATTTAGTTGTCTCTAAACTTGCTTGTGTGAGAAAGCATGGCGTATCCACTTACGCCTCCATCTTGGCGGAAGTCTCAAGATCATATTTTTTAAGCCTTACTTTAAATCTACGTGGAATGCTACACAGAATATGCACAAGAACACATTGTAGGCATGACCTGGCCACTGACCAGCTGTGTGACTTTGCATAAGTTACTTTACTTCTCTGAGCCTCAGTTTCCCATCTGTAACAAGTCAGCATAGATGATCCTAAGGTAGTTTCAACTGTATGTACCCTTCTGATTCTCCTGTAGACTCGTACTAGAGCTCTCTAGATGGAAACATATTTTCCTCTTAAAAAAAGTAAAAATTGAGAATAGAAAGATGACGTGGCACTTTACATCACCCAGGATTAATAACCATTAACATTTTATAATATTTATATCAGAGTTATTTTAACAAAATAAATATTTCTGTTTTTACTGTTACCCTTTTCCTCCCATTCCTTCTCTCCCCACATACATCATGAGTATATTCTTCCAGTCCTCATTTTACTTTTATATACATAGCCATAATTAATAGTGTCATATATTTAATTGATCTAAGTCATACCGCAGGGTAGTATCTAACGTGCCTTTTTTTACTTCTTGTGATTTGAGACCTGCGTGGATACATGTGGCTCTGTTTTCCCGTGTTAGGGACGGTCACGGCCAGGGAAGTGTTTCCTTTTACCGCCTCCTCTGCACACAGTGTCTTAAAGCCTCTGGGTTGAAAAATGTACACATTTTCAACTTAACTAGGTTTTGTCAAATTTCTTTCCAAAGTTGTATCAATTTAGACTCCTTTGGAAGTGTGTGAGTGTTCTCATTTTTCCACATCCTCTTAGACACTCAATAGATTAGGGCTCTTAAATTTTGATTTTACAACAAACATGGCTGTAGGATGGTATCTCACTGTTGTACATTTCCTACGTTATTAGTCAAGAATATTGATTTCTGTTTTTTTTTCCAGAGATCTGTGCATAATCTGGATACTTATCTTTTGCCTGTTGTGTAAATTTCATGTACTTTCAGTCTATAGTCTTTAAACTTTGTGCAAGGTATTCAGGTGTATAGGTTTTAAATTTTTAATCAGAGTTACCAGTTTATATATACATTTTCAATCCCACTTAAGAAACACATAGCCACAAATATAGGCATAAGCTATATTTGTTTTCTAATAGATTTAATGTGTGTTTTCACTTCTGGATGTTTATGAATCCGGGATTTATTTTGTGAATGATGTGAGGCAGGATGACAGGATTCCCCATCGCCTGCTCTGGATACTTGTTGCTGAGGTTTGGGCTGTAAAACTTCAGATCCAGGATTTCTTAAGCAAGACAACAAAAATGTCCCTTCTTGCCACTTCACTGCAAGGTGAAGAAATGATCCCCACCCCAGCAGAGATGCATTGGAAACCTGTGCTGTGCAGAAAAAGAACAGGAGGCTGGTTGTCCCCCAGGCACCCAGCTGGATGATCAGGGAGGAAGCTGAGGGCAGAGTTGCACCAGGGGAAAACCAGCTGCTCATGGGCCTCCCAGCAACCCTGCTGTGAAAGCTAGAATGCAGGCTAGAGGGTAACTCAGAAGTGTAAAAAGAAATGCAAAAATATCTTAGTTCTGTCCAGCCAAGGAGAGGATTGAGACTTTTTTAAAGATATGCCTAAACTTTCCGATCATAAATCTGTTTAAAAAAAGGAAAACGTTGGGAAATGGTGATAGAGTTTTATCAATTGTCAAGTTGATTGTGGGTTTCTAAATATGCTTTCTTACAGATAGAGAAAACAAACAAAAGGCCTTGAAACCTTTTTGAGACTAGAGTAAAGATGATGGTTATGAAAGCCTACTAAAAGCAGTAGGGCAAGTACCAGGGTGCTCACATGCTATGTGTTGCATCTCCCATGGATTGGTCAGTGTTAGATTTGAGGGTACAGATGAATTTTCCCACATTACCAAACTACTCTGCTTCAGTTCTTGACTGCACTATATAAATACAGAGATTGGGGTACTCTTATAATGATGTTCCTAGTTTCATGGTGGATTTTTTAAAATTTAATTATTGAAATCAATGGTAGTTGAAGCCAGCTACTTTCCCTACAGAATTACTCAAAAAATAAGATTTGTTTCCCAAATCTTATCTTCTCCACTTTAAGCATTCTAATTGCTTAACATGGAAGAGTGGACAAAAGTTAAAAGGACGCGGATTTTATATCTGTATGAGGAAGAGAATTCTAACCAATTCTAGCTGTTCAAAAATGAGCTGTTTAAATATTCACAGGTTCTAGGGATTAGGAGACTAGGATGAGTATCTTTGGGGGCCTGTGAGCTACCAAAAGTATTTAAATGACTATATTCTAATAAGTTTCTTCTACAATACATTATTAAATGCACCAAACAGACGGGGCCAGGGCCAAGGCCAAGAAGGTGACTAGCTCTTATTTTTCCCTTGATGCTGAAGATTGTTTTCTGGCAGCTGCTACTATGGCAACAAACATATTTATTTATTTATTTATTTATTTATTTATTTATTTATTTATTTGTGTATTTATGTATGTATGTATGTATGTATGTATGTATGTATGTATTTATTTATTTATTTATAGGAAAGAAGTTAATGGGCAACATTGGAATGGTTTTACAACTCTGCTTTTCTTCATCACTCTCTGGCCCCTAGAAGATCATCTTAGCAACATTTCTTAACCAGGATTTCTCACCTGAACTGCACAATGTACCATTTAAGATTTATAGGAAGGAAGTTAGTTTAATACACACAATGGATGTCTTAGGACCATCACACTCGTTTATTTAAGCAAAAAGAGTAAGCCTGGCATACTCTTCACCAAAGAAGGGACAGTATAATATAGTGGTTAGTAGCAGGGATTCTGAGGGCGGACAGAATAATTTCAAATTTGAGTTCTGCCACTTAAAAATAATAACAGCATGTTTTGAGGATTAAATGGGTTAATGTTTAGGCTTAGCAAGTGGTGCCATATATGTTAGTATCTGCATGATTATAGAAATTACATCACCATATAATTTATTGTCCGCAAATGGACACTTTGGAAAGTAAAGGACTTTGGCTCATGTGGATTAATTTTTGTGCATGTCATGAGGTGATGATCCATGTACACATTTTTTACTCTGTGGTCCCGATACCATGTACTGAATAGTGCCCCTTTCCACTGATCTGCAGCACTAGACCTGCCCTGTATCACACTCCCATGTATGCGCAGGACTGTGGAGCTCACTGTTCTGTTCGGTTGGCCTGCTCTAGTCCATTGGCACTGACTGATACATGCTTTGTAAAGCTTGATAGGGAATTTTCACTTCCTAACTCTTATCTACAGTATTCTAGGTCCTAGGACATGCTGTGTGGATTTTATAATTCAATGTGAGGTCTTTAATTTTTTTTCTTTCTATTGGGGGATTATGCTCTTTTTATTTTCTTAAATGGAATGCTTAGGCTAAGGAGATTAACTCATTTTCAGTCCTTCCAATATTGTAATATAATCATTTAAGCTTGTACATTTCCCACTAAATGGTATATTGCTATATCAGACAAGATTTCATACTAAGTATTTTAAATAATTTTTCTAAATTATATTTTATTTATTCAATTGCAGTTGTCCCAATTTTTCCCCTCATTGCCCCCCCCACAGAGCACCACCCCACTCCCTCAGACATTTATTTGGCTACTTGATGCCTGATGCTGTACTTTATATCCCTGTGACCGTTCTATAGCTACCAATTTATACTTCTTTTTTTCAGTATTTTATTTTTTATTTATTTTAATATATATTATTGATTATGCTATTACAGTTGTCCCATTTTTTCTCCCCTTTATTCCTCTCCACCCTGTACCCCCCTTCCACCAGCATTCCCCTCCTTAGTTCATGTCCATGGGTCATACGTATAAGTTCTTTGGCTTCTCCATTTCCCTTACTATTCTTAACCTCCCCCAATGTCTGTTTTGTACCTACCATTTATGCTTCTTATTCCCTGTACTTTTTCCCCCATTGTCCCCCCACTGCCTCCCCACTGATAACCCTCCATGTGATCTCTATTTCTGTGATTCTGTTCCTGTTCTGATTATCTACTTAGTTCATTTTTGGTTTTGGTTTTGTTTTTTTAGGTTCGGTTGTTGATAGTTGTAAGTTTGTTGTTATTTACTATTTATATTTTATCTTTTTCTTAGATAAGTCCCTTTAACATTTCATAAATAAGGGTTTGGTGATGATGAACTCCTTTAACTTCACCTTATCTGGGAAGCACATTATCTGCCCTTCCATTCTAAGTGATAGCTTTGCTGGATTGGATAGAGCAATATTGGATGTAGGTCCCTGCCTTTTATGACTTGGAATACTCCTTTCCAGGTCCTTCTTGCCTGTAAGGTTTCTTTTGAGAAATCAGCTGATAGTCTTACAGGTTTCTGTGTTTTGGGTTTATAACTGTTTACTAGGTTTTTGCCTCTTATTGGATTGTTCTCTCTATAATTATGTAGTATCCTTTGTCTCTTACTATAGCTTTTGTTTTAAAGTCTATTTCTTCAGATATAAGTTTTGCTACTCTTTTTTTTTCATTTCCATTTGCTCGAAATATCTGTTTTCATCCCTTTACTTTCAGTCTGTGTGTATCTTTCTATCTGCAATGGGTCTCTTGTAGACAGCATATATATTGGTTTTGTTTTCTGATCCATTCAGCTACCCTGTATGTTTTGATTAGAGCATTTAAGCCATTTACATTTAAAGGGATTGTTGATAGGTACATTTATATTTTATTTTATTCTTTTTACTACGTTTCTCTATTTTCTCTTCCTTTTTCTTCTTAAAGCCAGCCCTTTAACATTTCTTGTAATAGTGGTTTGGTGGTAATGATCTCCTGAACTTTTCCTTGTCCTGGAAGCTCTTTATTTCTCCTTAGACTTCATTAATTTTATTTTTATTAATCTTCCCCTTGGGATAAGTTCATTGATTTTTAAAGAGAAAGGAAGGGAGAGAGAGATGAGAAACATTGATCAGTTGCTTCCCATATGTGCTCCAACCGGGAATTCAACCCTCATCCTAGGTATGTGCCCCAATCAGACCTGCAGCCATTTGGTGTACGGGGTGATGCTCAGACCAACTAAACCACCCGGCAGGGCGTTTCCCCTTCAATTTTAAATGATAGCCTTGTGGGTAAAATAGTCTTGGTTGTAGGTACTTGCTTTTCATCACTTTGAATATTTCATGGCAATCTCTTCTGGCCTGAAATGTTTCTGTTGAGAAATCAGCAGACAGTCTTATGTGAGCCCCCTTGTAGGTACCTAACTATCTGTCTTATGCTGCTTTTAAGATTTTCACTTTGTCTTTAACCTTTGCCTTTTAAATTATGATGTGTGTTTGGGTTCATCTTGCTTGGGTCTCTGTGTGCTGCCTGGACTCATGTGTCTTTTTTCCTTCGCTAGATTTGGGGAGTTTTCCCTCATTATTGCTTCTGCTAGTTTCTTGATCCCTTGCACTCTCTCTTCCTCCTGGTACACCTATAATGCATATGTTGTCATGCTTCACATTGTCCCCTAAACTGTTCTCATTTTTCAAAAATATGTTTATTTAGAGAGAGAGACTGAGAGGGGGAAGGAGAGACATAAATAATGTGAGAGGGAAACATGGGTTGGTTACCTTCCATTTGTGCTCCACCCTGGAATTAAACCTGCAAGCAGGTATGTGCCCTGCCTGGGAATTGAACTCCTAGCCTTTTGGTGTATGGGACAGCACTTCAAAGGACTGAACCTCACTGGCCAGGGCTAAACTATCTTAATTTTTAATTTATATATTTTTCATCCTGCTGGTCTTACTGGTTTATTTCTGCTACCTTATCTTTCAAATCTCCAATTCGGTCCCCTGCTTCATTTAACCTACAATTTATTCTTTTTAGTATATTTTCTGCCTGGTTCTTTTTATGGTTTCTGTGTTCTTTTTAATGCTGTTGAAGTTGTCACTAATTCCTTGAGCATCCTTATAACCATTGTTTTTTTAACTCTGTATCTGGTAAATTGCTTGCCTCCATTTCATATAGCTTTTTTTTTTTTTTTGAGATTATTTGCTGTTCTTTTATTTGGGGAATGTTTCTTTGTATCCCCATTTTGGTTGCTTCTTTATGTTTATTTCTTTGTATTTAGTAGATCTGCTATGTAATAGCAGACACTATTACACAAGTCTTATGTAATAGGTGTCCTATGGGACCCTGTGGAATGATCTCCTTGATTGCCTGAGTTGGGTGATCCAAGAATGTACCGTGTGTGAGTTATGTGAGCCCTCCTGTTGTAACTGAGTCTTGATTGCTCTTGGCCCATTTGTGTGTGGGGTCAGCCTCAGGCTGGCTGATTTTGTGAAGACTGATCCCAATCACAGTGTACGAGGTTCTGTGCAGGTGCTGACCCCAAGAAGTGGAATTTGCCTCAGCAGGATCAGTTGCCTACTGAGATCTCTCTTTGGGTGTATGGTGCTTCTGAAGTCAATTGGATCCTGCTCCGATGTTATCTGAAGCTAGCAACTGGGCATTTTGGCTCTGGGGCCCCTTGGGAGACTCTGGTACATGTTAATGTTAGATGTTGCCTGTGACTGGTTCTGGGCAACCCGTTTGGAGTTACAAAATGATCCACAGTGGCTGCCTCTGCTAGGCCTGGGTGTGTGTGTGGGAGGGACCAGGCTTCACATCAAGCCCTGCTTCCATCAGAAGTGAGCCTGGGTGCTGGTCAGTAAAAAGCCCAAGGCACCCTGAGATCCACCTCTGCCTGCCTTTGCCTGCTGGCTGCCTGTAAGACTCAGTCACTGAAAGAGCATGAAGTGGTGCTCAAGCTGCATGAGATAGGTTCTCAGTGAGTCGCCAAGTAGGGAAGAGTGGTCTGCAGCAGGCAGACGTGGGTTCAAACTCAGTGCTAGTGCTGGGTCTGAAGCCACTCAGCAAAAGTCTTGGAGTATACAGTAAGTCTAGCTGCCACCCTCTGGGTACTCACCTTTGTGGTGGGGTGGAAGTCTAAGGACTTACTTTGTCTGGGTCCTTAGAGCCTACTGTGATGTAGCGTATTTTACTCAGAAGCAAAAACCCCTTCACTCTCCTAAGAAAAAGCTGACAGTGTCTCAGAACTGGCACTGGGCCTGGAAAGCAGCCAGGAATGGATGTCCCCTTTAGGAGGCAGAGGCACTCATGTGCCCCCTCTTGGGCGGGGGCTCCCTAACCAGCTTCTCTAACCAGACTTTTTGGCCTCTCTGGGCACATCTGCTTCATTCCTCCCTCCTCTCACCCTGGCTCCCTCTGAACTGCATGCAGCTCCAGGCAAACCAGGAGGTGACTTTTTTTGTTATTTAGTGCCTGCTGCTATGGGAATGTTTGCAGGTCAACTGCCACACCCAGCCATACACGACCCAGAAGAGCAGGTCACAGAACCCCCCGAGTCAGTGAGGGAGGCCGCAGAGGTTCTGGTTAATACTCCTGCCTTTTGGCCCGGGAGGCCGCTGAGAGCCTGGCAGAGGGGTGTGGAACCCCGTGATGGACCTTCAAGGTAGAGCTCCCTGGTTACCTCAGCCATTCCTACCTCACCGAACTTCAGAGTTACCTGCCCGGTGAGCTTTTCCAAGATCCAGGTACTGGGCCTCACCCCAGGCCAGGGAGTACTTCAAGCCCCCAGCTGATTCTTATGCTGGTCACACTGGTTCATGAACCCACAGAACATGGCTTGCCTCACTCTTCCCATTCTGAGTGGCTGAGAGGACAGGGCTTCGAGCCCGTGATACCTGAGGGAATTTACGTGGCCTGTCTCCCTTCAAAACCCAACTTGTAGCAGGGGAACTTAGGTTAGAATAAACACAAAAGGGCAAAAGTTTTAAAAGGCTATGTTGTTGGAACAAAAAGACAGAGCAGGAGTTTGAGGATGAGAGGAGGTGGCCTGGTGCATGAGGGGAATGGGAGGCACTTTCTCCTTTGCCACCGGAGGTCACCCTTTGTCACAGCTGCTGGTATAGGGGTTCCCCTCAAAGGGAATGGCTTTGCTTATGAAACGTGGTACAAGCAGCAGGGCTTCATGGCACTGCTGACACATGGTCCAGGCCGTTCTCAGCTGTGGGGGGCCCTCCTGTGCAACATACAGCACCCCTCGCCTCTGCCCACTGGGTGCCAGCAGCTCACCCACTGCTCCTGGTTATATGACAACCAAAAATGTCTCCAGACATCCCTAAATGTCTGCTGGAGGGAGGCAAAATGGCCTGTAGTTGAGAACTGAACTGTGGAGATTTACTGGTGGCCAGGAGATGGAGGGTCAGCTCTGCAGGGAAGTCGTGCATTGGAAGCAAGAACACCTCAGGCTCTGTGTGGCCCCGATCTTTCTCTCAGTGCTGACAGCTGAGAGACCTTTAAAAAGGTGCCTCGGCAGAACGTCTCCATGTTCTTTGGTAGCATTCGACCCTTCGCTATAGAGTCCACACACCTCCCCCACTGTTCTAATATGGCTTGGGGGGACAATAAGAGTTACCCACAAGCTGAGGTAATGTCTTTGCATTCAGTCATGAGGCAGAAAGGGCTGCAGAGTCACGGGAGATCCAGCTGGAGGTGCTGGCAAGAGCCGCACCGCAGAGCCCTGTGGGCCCCAGTAAAGGGGCTGGGTTTGATTAAAGTGCACCTGGAGTGATCTGTTGAATCTAACAGGTGAAAATGTAACTGAGATACATATAAACTTATTGTTGGATCCAGAATATCAATTGCACGAGGACAGGACAAGGGCATGTGGCTTCTTTCTTTATCCAGGTGTTTGTAACTGCTAGCTCCTTCATCCCTGCAGGAGATGGCAGTCCATCCTCCAGAAATCCCACAAGTAGGAATGAAACAATAGCAAATTCATGGGGACCAGAGCAAAGTGTAGAGTAGGCAGTGCGGAGGGCTGCTTCCTCAGACTAAATTCCTGCCTATGGGAATTATTTCCCTGGGAATTCCAGCTTGCTTCTTGTCTCAGTCAGCTGGGGCTGCTGTAGCCAATACCTCGGCCTGGGTGGCTTAAACAACGGGCATTTGTTTCTCACAGTTCCGGAGTCTGGAAGTCTGAGATCAGGGTGCCGACATGGTCGGGTTCTAGTGAGAGCTTCCTTCCGGCTTGCAGATGCCACCTCCTCAGGTATGTCTTCCTGTAAGGGCACGCAGTCCAGCATGGAAGGAGATGGCCCTCCTCTTCGCCTCGCTAACCTACATTACCTGCTCAGGCCCCACCTCCTAATACAATCACTTTGGGGATTAGGGTGTAATTATATGGATGGGAGGGGGTGTATGGACGTCAGCATTGAGTCCACACACTGCCCTCTGATATTTGGAATTCCACCCCTGGGTGCGTAGCCATTTGATTGAAACACCATCTTCTTCCTATAGCCCTGAAGTACTTGGAAGGGAACATTAATTTCCCAGTGTCTTAATTTATCATCACTTTTCTCCAAAATAGGAATGACGGGAGGTAGTCGATCTGAAATGGAGGCCTTGAGAAGAGGAAAACACCACCTGCCTCACATTTGCATGCAGGGTCACAGCTGCGTGTTGTTGGCCGGCTGTGCATTGTTACAGCGGTGGCAAAACAGAAATGAAGGACGGTAAGAGGTTTAGTGAAGAGCAGGCCTTCCGAGTCTCCCAGAGAAGTTCCAGAAATAACCACTAGGTGGCAGCAAGCGAACAGTTGTTCCTGAAACCTTCCAGACTCTTAAGGGGAATCTTAATCTTCTGGCTCGGGATGAGGTGTGGTAGGTACAGTGTGAGCCCCCAGCTCCACTCCACCAACATGTGTCTCCACAGAAAAGCATGGTCCTGCATGGTATGTGCCCCTTGGGTGCATTATAGATATGAAATTCTGTGCTCACTATATACTACAGACTCCTCTCAGTGCTTCCCTCCTCGCACAGCAGGGACCCTGATCCTGCCAGACAGAACCCCTGCGGCTCAGGCTTGTCCCAGTAGAGGAGGCTGCAATGAAGGGCGTGAAGGGGCAAGTGGTTCGGGCAGTGAGCAGCCAGGTCCCATCGAGCAGGGATGCCTGCTTTCTCTTGGAGCACCTCCTTTGAGGAATCTTAGACAGAAGGGCAAAAGGAGGTCACGGCCCCTTTCTCTGGGGCCACTCAGTGAAAGGACATTCTTTGTCCAGGTCATGTAAGGTGTGCCAGACCTGGCAAGGTCCCCTCCACTGTGTGCCTCCTCACTTGCGGAAATAAAGAATGTGGATCGCAGTCACCACACAATGATCTATTTATTACTGAAAGTTTTCTTTCCTGACTTCATTTCCAGGTGAGTGACCTCTTTCTTCTAAGTAAAACGCAACCTCTTGGCTTGGTTTACTGGGGCTGATGTCAGGCCAGGAAGCCCTTCTCATGGTTCAGGAGGTGGACGGATTGTGCATCAGAAGAGCAGAACCTAGGCCTGGACGGCCTTTTCTTGGATGAGAGGAGACCAGGGATGTGGAGGAAAGAAGTGCTGAGGCCCCAGACTCAGGCGCTGGAGCATGTAGTCCAGTGAACACACAATCAGAAAGAACCAAGAAAGGAGGCTGAACAGGTCAGAAACAAACTTCACCTTCCTTAGGGAAGCTAAGGAATCCCAGGTGTCTCATGTTTCTGTGATTGCAGATCTAATCTAACTCTGCCTTCCCCAGACAGGCCAGTGTTTCGGGTCTGTGTTCCTACCCGCTGTAGAGGTGTGTGGACTGGTAAAGGTGCAAGATTGGTCCCTATGGCCCTTCACCAATAAGAAGGGGACTTGCTTTCTTTCATTTCATATGGAATCTTCGTAGGTAAAGCCTTTAAAGAAAGCCAGATGGGGATGAAAAATGGGCAGTGTGCCAAATAGAGGCATTGGTGCCACTAGAGGGAGCCATTGCAGAGCGTGGTGGGAGCTGGCTTCCAGAGACCCTCTAAGCCTCCAAGTTATCAGGGTGAGCCTTTCGGCCAGACCGTGGCCCTGGAGCTGGGTGGCCATGACTTGTGGCAGGATAGGGGATTCTCTCCTCAAAAGTGCTCTTCTAGTCTTTATTCCTTTTGGATGTTATCACCTCAGAAGAAGAGTTCAGAGTGTCCATGGTTGCCTGTGACCTGTGGCCTGTGGCCCATGGTATATTTTCCTGGACAGGTCACCTAGTTAGTCACTTGTGCAAAATTACCTTTTGAATCTTCAGAAGTAGTCTTCATTTCTCTACTGTCTCCAAAAAAAAGTTCCTGGTGTCGCTCTCAAATGCCTTTGCATTTACAGAGCCTTGGGCAAGGGTGGAAGCTAGTTCTACCCCCAAGGCAGGCTGTTGGGGAGAGGCCTGGTTTCGTCCTGAATCTGGGTGGGGGGTGGGAGGAGTAAGTAGCTAAACCTGCTCTCAGTGCCCACTGGAGTACATGCTTTTTGTCACGCGTCTTTGCCCCTGACACTGGCTCAGGGGTGGGCACCAGCTCCACCCCTCACCACTACAGGGGTCTGGGTGCGGTGATTTGGGTGCACCTTCTCCCAAGCCTGAAAATGACACCTCACAAAAGGACCATGCTCCTGCAGCTGTGGTTCCAGGGTCTCGGCTTTGCCCAGGTCTAAGTTTTTATTTTACTTTGGAAAGAATTCTAGTCACAAGCAGCATTAAGAGAAAAACAGCCTCTTCAATGCTTTTCTCTATTAAATGTTCAATATCGGACCTGCAAGATGGTCAAATGCCACCACTTCCATCTCCCTTGTCTGACTGCCCGCCTGTGCCACCTCCTCCCCACTAGACCAGAAGCCTCCTACGTGTAGGAACAGTGTCCCATCACCACTGCAGCAGAGATGACGACAGCAACCATCCTGACTGACATTTATGGAGTGTTTGATGTGTGTCAAGCTGTCTTAGAAATTTCGTGTTCATCTCCTTTAATTCTCTCATCAATCCTGAGGTAGGTTCCATCATTCTCCATTAACTGATGAGAAGACCCAGACAAGCTCAAGGTGGTGCCACCAGCAGGTGGCACTGATTAGGAACTGTTGAGTGAATCTGAGATGCCCCCATGGTTTATTTTTAAGAACTTTCCTCAGATATAATAGCCGGTTAGTTCAATGATGAACTTAAATGATAATACTGTGAGAGTCTGCTAGTAGTATATTTTTAAAGATCTTATGTATTTATTTTAGAGAGAGGGGAAGGGAGGGAGAAATGGAGAGAAACATCAGTGTGTGGTTGCCTCTCGCACACCCCCTACTGGGGACCTGGCTGGCAACCCAGGCATGTGCCCCAACTGGGAATCAAACTAGTGACCCTTGACCCTTTGGTTCACAGGCCAGCACTCAATGCACTAAGCCATACCAGCCAGGGCTGCTAATAGTGTTTTAACAAAATCTAAAAATCCAGCAGCTCATCCTATCTGATATCTCCCACCTGAGCTGCTGAAGGAACTGAAGTGCCTTTTTCTTAACTGTTGTCATCGACAGCTGATTGCATTCCTCCCATTATGACGGCTTCCCCTCCAGCTTCCTGAGGAGCAGGCAGCAGGCTGCTGGGTCTCTGGCAGGGGCCATGCTGAGTTTCCCTCACCTGGTGATACTGTTCTTTCCTTCACTACATGAGTTGAAACTGACCATCACCTATATGTCCTGCCAGAGCTTGGGGAAGTCTGAAGTTACACTGAAGTGTGAGCCACAGTCTGCTCTCAGCTCTCCATAAACAGGAGCAAATTTACTGGCATGAATTAGCTAGCTATTCCATCTACCTTAACATAATGCAGCTGTTGAATCCATTATGGGACATGACTGAAATGTTGGTACCTTTTATACCTAAAAGGTATAAGATAACTTTCCTGAGAACTACCTAAAACATGTGATTATAAGTATTATCATGAGTAGAGACAGGATAAAATATTTCTGGTGAAGGCCCCCCAGGTCAGCAAGCCCAAAGGTGGCGAACACTAACACTGGCTGCTACAGTAACAAGAAAATCTGCACTTTACACGGAACCACCAAGTTAAATATTTTGGAGGCAAAAAAAAAAAATGATAAGTGGGTTCCAGAGATTGTTCTTGCAGTCAATTCATAATCTTGGTATTGTTTTCACTAACTTTTATCTCTATTTTTAAAAGGAAAAATGTAATGTTAGCATAGTTCCCTCTAGACCAACAGTATTTTTTAAAATTGAGAACACAGAAAAAATCCTAGTGATAAAGACATTTTATTTCTGCTTTACTTTGACTAGAATTCAAACAGGAAAGAGAAGGTAGGAAGAAGAGCCCCCCCTGGTAAATGAAGGGGTGAACTCTGTGCCCAGGTTTGCTTTCTGCCAGCCAAACCCTCGATGAGCCAGAGAGGAGAGAAGACAGCCAGCAGGTAACACTGTAAGGCACCACACTTGCACTGAGAACTCATCATGAGCCGCCCCACAATTTTCAGAGGACAGCTTTCAGAATACCCATTTGTGGCTGGTTACATGTTATTTACAGTGCCCTCAAAGCCCAAACCATTTGACTTGGTAATTGCTCTGTTTTGTTCTTTGATTAGGAAGTAGCTACAGTGACAAGGTACGAAAAATAATAAGCATGCAGCCCTTTATTTAGTTTCTCAAAGTCTCTGCTTATAGTTCTGTATATTACATGACTGTGTTATACAAATACAGTTATTTACAAAAACATTCTAGCTGCTGTGCAAACTTGTTGCTCTTGAAAAAGGTATGGATAGTTCCATTTCTGCCCATCCCAATATATATTTTTAAAGCATGCATAAAAACTAACTTTGGTGTGGGAAAACTACTCTCTGTGCTGTCACATACAGTATTTTTATGTCTATTTACATATTTACAGAAGTTTGTCAGTTTACAGAACAGTACAGAAGCGTACACTTTAAAGTCTGCAATGTTAGGCGGTGTCAGTTGCCAGGTCTGAGAAAACCAAGGAAGGGGGTTTTAAAAAAGGAAAACCAGAAAGCAATGCAAAGAAAGGAAACTAGCTTGTTTGGGCTGGCAAATTATTACACATAATTTTCACGGCAGTGCAATTGGTTCAATACATTGCTTTCTACATGTGTCCCGGGGTTGGCCAGCGAGAAGTTCATTGGCTTATTGTCTAGCATACTACTTTCAAATGTACAATGCTATAGTATCAAAATGTTTTGGCAAAAAACATCTCGAAAGGAACCATGAAGTTTTGACAAAAATAGAAATCTGTAATAAAGCTAAATAACACTAAAATAAAAGGAAATATTATAGTATCTGTTTTACAATTTGTATAGTCACACTTGTGTATTTCTCTGTTCACTTCTAGTCTCCATAATGAAAAATATTTTTATATAAAACATACTAAAATTTTGGAATCATACATGGTTTACATGCCGAATACACTTTTTCCTGTCTCACACGCACCCTTTGCTCTCGCCACACTTGCTTTCGGTAACACATGCTCACTTCATTTAACAGTACTGAATGAATATAGATGGTGAACACTGTGGAATTACAACAGCAACGAAGTAAAAAACAAAACAAAACAAGCTTTACTAAAATCGATCAATCCAATATTTAGCACATACTTAGCATTAAGCCTCAAATAGTACAGCAATATGTTACATTCTCCGGTGAAAACAGTTGAGGACTATTAAAATTTTTTTGAATCTTTAAATGCAACTCCAACTTGTGCCTAATAGGATTTGGCCTTTAAGAGGTTTCCTTTGCTGTGGATGGGGTGGCTTTGCTTGAACTTCCATTCTGTGCCTTGTAGCTGGTGAGGCTAGGAGTGTGGATGGTCCTGATGCTCTTGGCACCTTGATTCAGTGAAGTGGGGGAGGCGGGGGAGGGGGGGGAGGAGGAGCAGGAGGAAGGGGCTGCTCGGCCATTTGGAGTCTGCAGTGAGAATGAAAGATGGTGACCTTTACCTGTGTGAGTGGGGCTCTGAAACTTTAAGGAGCCATTAGAGACAGAGGGGATGAGGGAGGCAGAGGGAGCAGATCGTCCTGTTTGGGGGCTGAGAGGGTTAGAAGTAACCGATGGTTTAGAAGCAGTTGGATTAGGGGAGTTAGAGCTGTCGCCACTAGCAGAGGGCAGAGAACTGCTTTTCCCAGAGCTGGGAGAAAGGGCTGGAATCTTAGAAGCAGGTAAGGAGGGGAAAGTAGGCTTACAGTCCCCACCAGCTTTCTTAGCACTTCCATTAGCCTGCAAATAAAGATGGTGGGAGACAGTTTGTCAGAAAGCTGGTAACACGATCATTCCACAGGGTCTGGCAACATAGCCCTTCTGAGAATAATTAAATAAAAGACACCAAAACAAATCACATCAGTGCAAGGCCTGAGCTAAGTCTTGTTGTGCTGTACTGGACCTGGTAAATACCCCCAAAGTACAGAGCCAAGGATGTGCAGAACAGGAGAAAAGAAGACCACTTCCCAGTGCCGGGTCAGCCATGCGTCTGGGTTATTATTGGGGTGGGGGTGGGGCACGGTGACGGAGAGTTAATGTGCCTCTGATGCAATGCAGTCGACATATATGTTAGTACAGGTGAGTTTCAGGACAGTTGAACAACAGGTCTGTCTGGCTGGGTTTCTCAAGGTGTTCTGATGAACCACTACATTCACCAAAGAAAAGCCAACTGGCGTGGCAGCTTGTGTTAATGGCTAAACTTTGGAGTCACACAGCAAAAGATGTTTTATTGCAAGCATGCAAAAGCGTGGTGAAAAGTTCAACAAAGATTTTTAGACTTTCTTCATGCCCCCAGATCCTGGAAGTCTACATAAACCATAGCTTACAGAGAAAACACAATATTTGGTATAAACTAAGTCAGTGACTTGCTTCTTAACTGTAAGAGTGTCCATCCAAAATTGGGTTTTAAGGTAAAACTACCTGACGATATTGGCGGGGATCCTGCAGTTTGGTCTGCTTGCCGGGTTTGTCCAGGCTCCCGGGTCTACTCTTGGAGCTCATGGGGACTGGCATCCTGCTTGTCTGTGGGGTCCCGCTGGAGGCCTGTGGGGAAGAACAGAGAAGGGGAAAGAGAAGAAGCACGTGAGTGGATTATTGGTGAGGCTGCCCCACGGTGTGCAGAGAAGCTCGACATGAGAAGCCACAGCCCTCCATGCAGGACAGATCTAGGACACGGACGTCAGAAGACACCACTGGGGTTAATTCCAAGAATCAAACAGAATAAACTGCTCCACTACCGATCAAACAGATTTTAATGTGAGTGTCAGAGCAATCATTTCAACGGCAAATGGATGACCCAGCATCCTTGCATGTACCCAACACCAATCAGCAACAGAGGTAAACAGAATCAATTAGCTGTTAGACACCTAGTTATTGTTGTTTTGAAGGTGAGGGAGACAGTGTGAGAGAAAGGTATCCAGGCGAACAGACAAAAAATAAATGAGCCACCTGAAAGGAAGCAAGTAAATCACAAGACATCTTTTGCTAATGGTGATTATGGCAGATTTAAGAAAGCAGCTGGATCTTTTCATTTTCCGCCAGACCAAGGTACCTTACGTGAAGCTGAAGGTATTGATGAGGGGAGCTCTAGGGCAGTGGGAGCTTCTTCCAGAACTAGCAAGGAACGGGGAGAGGCCTCCCGGGCTATGTGGGATGAGCTTGCAACAGAATCTCTGTTGGAAGAACATGAGGTATCAACTAGGGCTTTTGGGCTCATTTCACTGATTGTATTTTCAAGCTGTTTGATGGTCTGCTCCAGGCTGTCTAATGTTCTGTAGGTATTTTTTCTAATCTCATCAGTTCTTGAAATGGGAGATGTGCTGTCTAAGATGGGCTGCTCTTGTCTCTTGAGCCTATTTTCGGGCGAGTCTTCAGGTTGAGAAGACCTAGTAATTTCGAATCGCTTGGCTTCTTTGTGCTGTTTCAAAGTGCCGTCCTCTTCCTCCTCTTCGTAGACGACCACCTGCAAAGTCTTCTTCCCTGTTTTGGTTCCTGTGCGAATGGCTTGAGTGAGAGCGGCAAGCTGCTTTTTAGGGAATTTGAACTTAAACTTTTTCTTGGGGCTTTCATATTGGTCATATGTCACGTCACACTTGCTATCTGAACTTGGAGAATCTGCTTGGCTGCATGTGGTCGGCTCCGTCTCATTCATGTCCTGTCTTCCTGATACTTTGGTGCCTTCTAAGAGGAGGTGTGGCGGCAGTCGACTCTCAGCCTTCAGTCCTGATCCGGGGCTGCCTGGCACAACCTTATGAGGCTTTTGGGAGGTGTTATTCTGGACCAAAGCATCTCCATTTTCTTCTTCTTCCTCCTCCTCTATCTTTTCCTCTGTCATCATTTTCTCTAATTCCTCATCGCATTCCTCAAATATGGTTGAAAGTCTCTTATATGCAGACCGGATATCCATGGGTTCATCAAAAATGATGATGACTGGTTTCTTGTCCAGGCAGACAACTGGCGCTTCAGTTTCAGCCCCTTCTTGTTGGGGAGTCGTCTCTTTTTTGGCATCAATATTCACTGTCTGCACATCTTCTCCCTTTTTGCTCACTATATCTCGGACCTCCCCACTGGAAAGAACCTGGACCGCAGTTCTGGTAATCATGAAGGCAATGTTGTCTGTGGGTGCACTTTCTTCACTGGGAGAACTTAGGGTTGACTCTCTGTCCTCATTAGGCTTCACATTAGCAGGCCAAGCTCCCTTGTGTCTCAGCACAACTTGGCCACACTCTGTCACAGGAACCTCTCGATCTTGAGTTTTGATATCACAGGTACTCAATTCAGCTGATCTAGTGGGAGAGAGCTGGTGACACTTCTCTGTGTTTTCTTGGTCTTGCTGACTCATCTCTTTTGTCTTCACATAATTCATCTTCTGACTCTCAGTGTCAGAGGCAGGGTCCTGCAGTCCTGAGATTTTAGGCCCTTTGCTTATTTCATCTTCTAGTGAACTAATACCAGGGAAACTGGAATTGGTCTTAGACACATTTTTCTGGGCATAGTTTCTGCTGTCTCTAAGTAAACTCTTATTGGATATGGGATTTTCCTTCATTAAGATGTCAGTTTTATACTCTGATGTTCTTGAGGCATCAGAAATACTGTTCTCCATTCCTCTTTCCCACATAGGATGGTCACCAGGTGTAAAAGCCCCTGCGATAACCTGGGAGGTAGGGTGGAGGAAGGAAATCACACACATTAATCAGAAATGGATCTGCAAAGGAAGGTCGTTAATCTGCATGGGATCAGTTGCAACACAGATCTGGGGAACTCACCTTTCGGGATTCCACTTGGGGGCCATTTGCATATTCAACCTCAGATTTCTGTATGTCTTCATGGAAAAATTCCAAGTTCTGGTAGAATAGTGTAGGACATGTTACTCCACAAAACCACATCCCCCCAAAGTGGACTATAACTAAATTGTTCCTTCAATTACACTTCCAAAACATGCGGGCCAAGCACATTTGTTACACACCAGTCCAAAGCCTATATAGCTCTGTTTACCTTGGGCTGTTTTGTTCGCCAACTTCCAAAAATGCCCTGTGTTTGCATAGGATGAAAATCTCAATTAGCAAAATATTTCAAGAATTCCAGATTTGGTGGGGGAGAAGTTAAGACAACAAAGGGAATGATTTTGCATGAACATGTCCTCTTTTCACATCTGAGAGTAAGCTTAGCAGAAGCTGAACCCAGGACGGCATGGCACCGCAGAAGGCGCCGGACACCAGCAGGCAGAAGGCTCCGATTCTGATGCGGGTCTGCCACTTAATGGCGCTACTTTCGGCCCGTCACTCCACTTCTCTGGGCCTCGTTTTCTGGCCTATCAACTGAGACACTAGACTGGGAGATTTTTCAGGTTTCTACCAGCTAGTTATTGCAGTCCTATCAGTTTTGTCTATGAAAAGTGTCCCACAAGGACATCTGCATTGGTTGGGCATGGTACTTTGAGATGAAAAAAACATTCTTTTTCAAATAACAGATTGAATGTACTCGCAGTTTGCACTTGCACTTGCCAAGGCAACTGTCAAAATAGCCTTCAAACTAATCCTACCAAGAAGAGCAAATCCAAATTCAGTGCCATAATGCTGCTAAAATATCACCTAAACATTTAGAAAACAGATATTTGATGCTAATGCGGTGACCAGAACATCAGATTTTATTCTCTATGTTCTGTGATTCAGAGCAAAGATACACTTCTGAGGCTTGTACCAAGATCCAGAGCAGCAGAGCCGAGCGGCGGGACCGGCAGTGGAGAGCGCTCCCGGCGAAGCACGCCCTTCCCCTGGGGCTGCGTCACTGCTGGGGCTCTCACAATGCCACTAACACTAGCCAAGCCCTGTCACTTCCAGGGCCCTGCTGTCCTTTCTTCTTGCTGCAGAAGCCCAAGAGAAGAGGTGGTTTTAGCAGGGTGGTATACAATCCCAAGAAGGCGGTTTGGTTCACAGCAATGACCAAGACAAAGCACAATAACACAGGCCCTGCCAGAGTCAACCCAGAGCAAGCCTACCGCCCTGGTTAAAAATGGAAAGAATGTTCGTACACATTTAAGGAATAACACACAAACAACAAAGTCACCATTAATCACACGAAAGAGCGCACAAGACAGGAGGAGCGTTAGCCAGCCAGCAGCGCCAGTACAACGCCCCTCACCTCCATGAGGCCCCCAAATGAGTGCAATGAGTCAGCGGCTGCAGTCGAACAACACAGCATCTTCTGTGGGATTTTAAATGTAGATGATCAAACAACTAATACATAAAGTAAAAAGTTTTAAGAAGAAAAATAAGTGAGGTTTGGGCCTAAAGTTTCCATTCCAACTATGGGGTCAGCATGTTAGGGCCTGAGTGGGAATTTGCCCTCAAGTCAGGGAAGGAGCTGGGATGTAATCCAGTGGTGATGCCGGCACAGCGGACGTCCTGCTGGCCCCGTGTGCCCGTGTGTAGCCTGGCCTCAGCTCTGACTGGTCAGGGCCCATGTCACACCCATCATCAGATATTTGCAATGCTGCCATGTGAGACGTGTATTTTAAAACAGATGTAGCAGCAGGAATAATACTCCCCTGGAAAGTCACTAAGATAAAAATGTGAGGTGTAGTTTTCCCATGACCTACCACTGTTATCACTGGGCTAGAAAAAAAAATGGATGTATCTAAGAAAGTGCATTAACTTTGTTCAGAATAACTTGGTCACAACTGTCATGTAATCTCCCAATGATGTCTTAGTCAGTCAAGACTGCATGAAAGGTAATTAAGCTTCACTCATATCTATTTATGGGCCCTGAGATTTGGATCGTTCAGACAACTGGTGAAGCAGGCTCAATATGCATACAGGCAATAAACCAAAGTCAGAGACACAATTATAGGGAAAGTGCATAAAAGTCAAGGACTAGGCTAATGCTTCATGATGATAGGAGAAACATTTTAAGAAAACATTTGAGTTACAGAAAAGTAGATGAATAGCTCAGGAAGAGGTTAAATAATGACAACAGTTTGTGAACAAGTCTGATACTCATGTTGTATATAATACTCATAACAAGTCTGATACTGATGTTAGGAAGTAGATCAACCTATTGAGTGTAATTATCCAGAATAAGCACCTGTGGTTAAACCCAGTTTGGGGCACTCAGTACACACCTGCTTATTATTATCTGAGGGACCTCTGATTAAGTTAAAGAGAGCGATGGGATAAGGATTTCTAATCACTGGGCAAAAATTTCATGCAACTTTCTAGCCAATTAGCAAAATTCTACAGTGATTGTCTCCAGAGGGATCTTCGAGAAGCTCCCAGATCCCAGTGTTTTAGACAACAGTCATGCTGGCCCGAATACGCCATGTCATTCAAACCTGCTGAGGCCTTCTGTGACCTGCTTTTAATGAGGCCACAGAAGGAAACTCAGGAGACTGAAAAGTAATATATTTCCAATGTGATCTCATGGATTCTATTAGTAGGAGGTTTTCTTCATGAGAAAGATTTATCAACAATAATCTCATAACCTTCCATGGTGCACCGAGAGATCTCTGGTCGCCTGGTTAACGGCTTCATGTGTCAGACGCCTTTCACACAGGGCTCTGCGGTGGCTGTGAGCAAGGGAGGCACAAGCCAGCCTTGTTCGCACAGACCCCGCTGGGAGCTGGGAGCTGGGAGCTGGGAGCTGGGAGCTGGGAGCTGGGAGCCCCAGGACTGCTGTGTTAGGATGACTGCGGATTGTGTTCGGCTCCCTCACTGAACTTACTTACACATGGACTGAGGTACCCATTTAGAGTAGCAATTGGGCTAGCAAATATGTTTGACTTTATTTAAGGGAAGCTAGAACCTCTCATTTCTGAAATAAATAGAAGTTCTGGTGAAAAAAGGGCTTGAGATGGTCATGATAAGCTTTCTCTCCTGAAATTTGGAGAGAGGCTTCATTCAAATCAGATGGCTCTATACCCCAAAACCATGAAAGCTCTAGGTTTAACTTAATGTTGAAGTTTAAACATTCAGGCTCATGTCCTTTGCCTAAAATACCTAGGTAATGACAATGAACTTTGTTCTGGAGCCTGAATATCTGTTTTGAGGCCACTTGAATGCCACAAAGTATATTAGCACTAAAACTATACTGAACATACTCCCTTGGAAGGTACACTTGGAGATTTGTAATACTTAAGGAAATTCTGTTTAGCATTTAAAAATATGTGTGCAAATACATATGTGCACGTTTCCATGAGGATCCAGCTGTGGGTGGCGGCAGGCAGGGGCTCTGCCCTGCGTTTTCTGCCTGGAATCGAAGGCTTTCACCTATTTTTAATGTAGACATTTTTGGTCCAGGAAACATAGCAAAAGTGCTGTTCCTTCCTTCCTTTCTTTTTTTCTTTCCTTTTCTTTTGAAGAGTCATTCTAGAAAATCTTGAAAGGTGTATATTCTTTACTTTGGAGAGATAATGGCTCAGTTATGCACATGCTATCATACCTTGTATATAAGGAACAACATGTCTGCTCAGAAAAGCTCAGCCAGTCATCTCTAAACCCAAAGCTGTGTCTCCTTTAGCTTTTTCTGTCTGTCTGTCTATCTGTGTGTGTGTTTGTTTAAGGTGAGAGAAAAAATAGAGGGTACAGAAGAACAAGCGCAGGAGCGGTGTTAGTGTCAGAGCAAGGAAAGAAGGGCTGTCTGCCCGCGTGGCCAGCGTGTGGTTGCCACGTTACCTTCTTCTCCTTGGGTGAGACTGTGGCCCCCGGCCTACTGTCTTTAACGTGACTGTCAGCCCTGGACGGCTCAGCATGACTGTTTGAATTTACATCCATAAAGGAACACTTCTGGAATGCCTAAGGAATTAAAATACTGAGGTTAATAGGATTCCAAGTGTAAGGAGGAGGAAGGAGGGCACAGGCAGGAAGTCGACACAGAGGTGTGCAGCCCCCAGCTAGTCCCTGCATGCAGGTCGCACCAGGCCAGGGCGTCAGCGCCTTGACAACCTGCTCCCCTCTTGGCCTCAGGCCTGCAGAGTGGGGGGGACGGGTGGAGCCTGGGGCAAAGGTGGCCTGATTTCTGGGCTGCACCAGGATAAGAGGGCACAGCCCCCTGAAGAGAGCACCCTCTCTTCCTCTTTCCAGGGTGAACTTAGTTTGCACTTAGTACGGATTCTTGTTCTGACCCTTTAAAAATATTGAATACATAAATGAATTAAAACAAAGAGCTATCTTTTCTTTCTTCTTTTTTTTTAACAAGACTCATTTTTTTAAAAAATTGAAACTATAAACAAAAAGGGCACAAGATATTGTAAACCTTTAAACTTTAAAAATAGTTATCCTTATCAATTCATTGTCTGGACTGGTAACAGGTAGTCCATGCTCTGAGGTGTTCGGAGGCTCATTTAGAGTCAAGTGATGCTCTTCAGCACTCTGAGTGGCCTCGGAGCTGCCGGAGCCCTAGGCTTGTCTCTGAAAGCTTCCTAGTTACAGGATTACGGCCCTTATTACAGGAGCGCGCACCAACTCCTGTGAACACTGAGTCAGGAAGGCCAGTCTCAGGCGGAGAGAAAGCTCAGGCTGTGTCTACAGGGCAGAAAGGGAGTGACAGTGTGATGGTGAGAGGCAGAGAGACAAAAACCCAAGAACCCAAGTTTCTTGAAATCAGAGGTTTTTTTTAACATATCCTGGTTTAAAAAAATACTATTATCCAGGGCTCACCTGAAGAATAATTAAGCCAGAATCTTAAGGCTGTAGGACTTTAAAAAAAGTCTCTATGTAATTCTAATGTGCAACCAGGACTAAAAACCACCTATCAAATGAGTCATCTCAGATAATCCTTTCATATTTCCTTAATGTCATATTGCCATTTGGAAATAACCACAGGCAGAAAGAAGAACCCTTGCCATCTCCAAGTGAATATTTCAGCGCTGGTCCTAAAATAAGAACGGAGCTAGTGCCTGGGACTCTCCCCAGCCTGCCTTTCCACGCTTTGCTGAGTCCCTGTTCCCCCCACACCAGCCTCCTCGCTGGCCCCGGAGTTGCCCAGGGCCCCACTCACTAAGACCACCCACCACTGGTGGACCCTGGACTCTGTCAGAGCCTGTGGTTTCTAATAGTGCCTGTTGACACGGAGCAGGAATGTTGTCCTGCGAACATACTCAGGAGACTTTAGCTGCTCCTTGACCTGCCTGGGGTTTGCAGGAGGAAGCCTGTAGAACCAGAGCCATTGGCCAACTTTCTGATGCAGCAGGTTTGGTTCTTACTCCAGCAGGATGGCTAACAGGGTTTGGTTAAGGTTATAGTACTTCATTCACCACTATTACCTAACCACCAATAGTAAAGCAAGAAGCCAGATACTTTGCTTTTGTAAAGTTCTCAGTTAAATTTCTAAGTTGCAGCTTAAAGCATCGAAGATGTTCAGACTTCAATGGAGGGCAATATTCTCAAGGGATGGGCTCCAAGTGGCTGGAACAAATAAGTTACTTTTCTTAGGAGGCTGGTGCAGGATTATTCATAAGCCTAAAAGTCTCTACTTCTTTGTTTATCAGTAATTGTTCACCTTGTACAGATTTAAAATGATCTAGTGCTCTGTCAGCCATTTGAACCAAACTGGGTCATGATCAGTTCACACCCTAAATTTCAGGACAGATGCTACAATGAATGGCCCCAGACTCTGTATACACATCTTAGCACATGCCAATCCCCAGCGACAAGTAGCCTTGACATGTCAGTGTCAACGGCCAGAGGGTCCTCTCTGGATAAATGAGTAATGGATGTGTCCATGCTCTCAAATGCCCTGTGAGTTAATAAATCTGTGATTCCTATGAAGGCAATTCTCCAGCCATACAAGAACCCTATAAATAGTCCAACTGGTGGAGGGGAGGTCCCAGTCTAGTCTGTGAGGTTTAGTGAGGCTCAGAAGGCTTGTGCATGTGACTGTCAACCAGCTGCTCTGTATTCCCTAGAAAATCCAAGCAAGCTGCTTGGTAACCCCTCTTTGGCAGGGGTTACCATGGAAAGCACAGCAGGACAGAAGCAGTGGAAATGACAGGGTTTGAAAGTTCTCCTGGTTCCAAATGAGGAATGCAGATCCTCAGGCCTGCACAAAACTGCAGGAACCCGGGTGAAGCGGTAACATGTTTTGGAGCCCTGGGAGAGTTGTGGTCTACCACCTGAAGAGCAATAATCCTGTAATAAGCATGGGCTGAAATGCAACAGTAGAAACAGACTTTGGTCTAAGACTTACGTGTATGTCTTTGATGAGTTAAGCTCTTAAAACATATTTCTAGGGCAGATTCACATCCATGATTTGAATGTGGGATCAAATTTGGGTCCCCATCTTTAATCCTATGAGTAGACTGTGGTATTAGTTTAAAAATCTAAAAATAAATAATAATTTCTTAACTGGTCAAGGAAAATGGGAAATAAGACACTTGAGCCTTTCAGAATATGAAAGGCTCCTACTGGGGAAGTAGTTTGTGAAAAGATGAAACTGACATTGACTGGGAACCTGGTGTGGAGGCAAGGAGGCCGAATGACTCGGCGCCAGTCATTCTAAATACTGACACCACATGACGGGACCCCACCTGGAGGGGGATTTCATCAGTCCTTATCAAGAAAAGATGATGGCTGGTGTTTCTGATGTCCTTTTAATTGTTTTTGAAATGAAACAGAGACTATGAAGACTGAAAGAAAGGAAAGTAAATTCTACCAGCCAGGGCTAAGAAAGACTACAGTTGATTTTTTTGTGTAGACTTTCAGTTGCTTTTGTGAAATGGTCGTTCCTTATACACATCTTAAAGGTGCCCTGAGAGCCCAGTGGAGGTCAAGGCCAGAAGACGTTTCAGGGTTTGGGGCTCTTTGCCAGCCTTCTCTAGCTAAGGAGTCTGTAAGCGACGTGGTCAGCATCTCTGATGGGAAGGGCAAGGAGCCCTAGCCAGTCACTTCACCACATACCTGGAGTTCTGCCATGATTTTGTCTCCTTCTTCCTCCTCCTCCTCATCCTTTGAGGAACAGGTCCAGGCAGAAGCAGGCTCCTCTGCTGGGCATTTTGTGGCTCTAGCCTGTGAGCTTGGTCCGGCATCTTCACTGCTAGCCTATGGAGGATTCAAACCACAGGTATTGGCTTAACACCCCCAGGTAATGACAAACAGAGGGAGAGTGCAGGAAGACCTCGTGTTCCCTCACTGCCTAGTAAGCTGGTTTCCTAGCTCTTCAACGGGAGCTGAATGGCTGTTTTGACCACTTGCAGTGAGTTTCAGTTTTTGTTTATGCAAGCTACCATTTTGGTGAATGGATTGAAGAATTGTAATACAACTGTAATTCCTCAATATTCTGTGCCTTTATGAAGGGACCTCCCATACTCTTTCTCCTTGAAACTTGAATTTCATGTTGAACATAAAAGACAAATTGGCCAAGTACAAGCTAAAGCTCACTGAACATCTTTCTGTATGGACCCCACAACTGTGTTAGCTAACCTCAGTTATCTTTGTAAGGTGGTCTTTTTTTTTTTTTTGCTTCACTCTCTATCCTTATTGTCAATCTTACGATGACCTACTGGGGAAGTAGTTTGTGATTTGTATTTCACGTAGTTGCAGCTAAAAGTCAAGTAAGGATAAAACCTGTGGTGCTGAGTCTAGCCCAGTAACACTGGCTGATGTTTTTCCATCTGTGGTACTTCCTGGTGGTCTAGTTTATTTGATTCTGGGCTTCTCTTCTCTGCCTCACTCCTTTTTATGTTCTAAATAAGAATAGAGATGACCTTGTCTAAGAGGATCATCCAAACCCAGAGACCAGTTTACCAGGGCTTAACCCATCTGACCTTAGTGGTGACGTTCTCCTTCCTGCTGGTGTAGACCACGTCGCCAGACCTGGTGGTGGTCAGCCCTGATCCTGGCAGGTAGCTCCGTCTCGGGGGCGGGGGAGGAGGCGGTGGGGACTTACCCCCCAGCTTGTCCAAGTCCTGTTCTGAATTTGGAGAGTCTTCTGGAAAAAAAAGTATATCTTTGCATAATAGTCTCTTTTCAAGATGATGCCCAGAAAAATTCCACTGTAATTCCATAAAATTGATGCATTCTAACTTTAAAAATTTCTCTATTCTCTCTATATTACAAAAATTAAAGCTATAAGCCCTGCAGCCCAACTGGCTTGAAATCCCGGAAAGACCTAACTCAAGTTACTTAACCTTTCTCTGCCTTGATTCCCTTACCTGTTAAATGACTGTTGTAATGATATCCCCTCCACTGGGGTGCTGTGAGGATTAAGTGATTTGATACACATAAACCACTTAGAACAGTGCCTACTGGCTTATTATAAGTGTTATGCAAGTATTAGCTGTCACTATTAAACAAAAAAGCTGAGTGTTACTTGGAGACATGAAAGATCAGACGTGAAGGCAAATCCAGAGCCCACTGCATGGCCTCCAAAGCCTTCATGCCCCTAGTTTAGTCGACCGCCTCTGCAGGAAGGATTCAGACGGGTGTGTGAGAGTGGAAGGGGGCCAAGGAAGGGACAGAGGAAGCCAGGAAGCCAATGGGAACAGAGAGCAGAATCAGGGGAAAAGTAGATTTTGGGGGTCATGGTTATGGGCTTGGAAAAGGCTTGCTGCTAAGGAAAGGAGACAGCAAATGCAGTAAAGAGAATTATAAAGTAGCATCGACATCATAGAGTAGGAGATTCAGATATCTGCTCAGCTTTCCTCAGAAAACTCGGAAAATGGCAATTCTTAATCAAAACTCAAAGAGCCTCTTTCCTGTCCTCGATCAACCTTCCTCTCACTTCAGCCCTTTACAAACACTCTAGCCAACAGCTCCTGAAAGCCTGGATTTCCCCAACTCTCCCAAGGGACTGCCGTGCTTGTCTCTTCTGAGACAGCGTTCCTTAGAAAACTGCTTGAGGAGTTCCCATTTGAAGCTGTGGTAACTTGGGTATGTCATCGGAGTGGCATGCTCGTGATTATTTGTAGTGGGCAGGTCCTGTCCCATGTGTGAGGTGCTGGGTTACAGGACTCCAGCAGCATCAGGCCATGTGGCTGGTGTCCATGCCAGCAGTCTGGGCTCAAGGTGGTTACCTGCACCCTGGGTCCCTCTAGGGACTGGCCCAGGCTCACCAGCCCAGTTCTCTCCTCTCAGGTACGATGACAGACTTCCTATTTGACCAATCCCTTCAAGCTCGTCTGAGCCAAGGCTTGGCTATACCTTGACCTTAACCTGCTGAACTGAGTTTTAGCAAAGAATCCAGGTTAACAAGAATTCCCATTCTTGGTATTTGACCAGTTCTTCCCTCCTCCCCGTTGATAGCTAAATCCTTGGCCTGCCTTCCACAGGAATCCCACTATCCTCGATGGGCTACATTCAGAGCTGAGTTCAGTCTCTCTCCTCCTTTGCAACCGTCTTGAATAAAGTCTTTCTTGATGTTCTTTAACTATGTCTTTGTGAATAACTTTTGCTTTAACATCGACTGAGGCCAAACCCTCACTTTTTCCATTGATTTTGGGGGAACTATCCATCCTCCCCCATTACTTAAGTAGTCAGATAATACACACAAAAGGAGATACAAATAATCTTTTAAAACCCCAAGCTTAGAATTTTACCTCATTAGTATATAAAAATAAAAACCATAACATCCATGACAAATAAATAAAAATAGTAGAACCAAAGCTTACAGATGCTGGGGACGCCCTAACCCGTTCTTGGCAGCCTAGACCTTAGTGCACTCTTTTGGATAAGAAACCAGGCCAGGTGGTAAAAAAGAAAAGTGCAACAGTAAGAGCATCTTATCTAAGTAAAAACGTGTTGGAAAGTAATTTAAAATATAATTTATGCAAATGTCTGAAATCTGAAAAAATAAAAGTTCCAAGTGAGGTTAACAGAATATAGCCATTATTTCTTGTTGTACAATCAGGAGAAAGGACAATTGTACTTTATTTATCATTATAAGTTTGTAATTTATTTGTACTTCTAAAACATCGAAGAAGACTCTATGACAAAATAAACAGTGGGAGAGCTGAACTAGGGAAGACAGACGTGCAATGGGGTAGGTCATTTTCTCCATCGGAAATTCTCCAGGGGACTCGGGGAGAAAAGCCGCTGCTGTGAGCGGAGCTGCCCCTCCCAGGGCTTGTCGCTCCTGGGTCTTGGGACCTGACCCTCCAGGGGCCTGGACAGGCCTGTCCAACCACCTGAGCTACACTGGCCAGGCAAAATTTTAATATTAGAATAAGGCACATGGTTTGTAATTGGAGATTTAGTAGGCTACGCTTCTTAAACAGTTATTTTATATTGTTATTGACATATTGATGCTTAACTTCCATAGCTTATTTGGTTAAATACACAATGAGTAATTTTGATTTTTTAAAAATGCCATTTTATCCTATGATCTACTATCCCCCGGGAGCTCGTGAAAGCTGGCGTTTTCATCCTGCAGCGTATGAAAAGCTCTTGCTTTAAATGCAGGCCTTGTATCTTCCCAGCTGGTGCTGTGAAGTGCCATCAGTTTACAGGACGTGCAGAAGCTGGGAAACCTAATTTTTTTCCTTATTGGGCATTGTCCTAGTATCTGAACACAGAACAGTCTCACTACTACAGTTACAGTAGTGAGGCTCTAGGCACTCCTGAGGGATTGCTCTGCCAATCTTTCAATTTTATAAGATCCGTAAGAAGGGAGAGTTTGGCCAGCATGTGCTTAGGTTGGGGGCCACACTCGGACCTGAGGGCAGCCAGGCACATACTCTGTCTGTGTCTTACCTGCAAGTTCCAGCTTGTCCACGGCAGCCTCACCCTTTGGCTGTGGGCCTGAGGCTGGAGACATCTCCAGGTTTGGAATTGACTTCATGATATTGGCCTGAGCTTCTTCTAGGAGTTTCTCAAACTCTTTCCCATTGTAGTGGTCCAGATTTTGTCTTTTCTCTTCCCACTTCCTCTCTGCTTTCTGAAGGAAAATAGGCAGAGAAAAATTTAAAACTGGAGTAGAAAGCTAATTAATTGTTTAGAGATATCCTGTCGGTGGGAGGAGGCGTAACAATTCAATGGTAGGTAAAAGAGTGCTCTGGCTTCCGTGCCAAGTGAGACTGCACATCAGGCAAACCTGACCTCTGTGCTCTCTGCTCCAGCTTCTAGAGCTAAATGGGCTGCATGTAAGCTCAAGTGATACAGAGAAGCAAGCTCAGAAACTCAAGTTTACTCACAAAATGATGACTGGGCACTTACTATGTATTTCTACCAATAGCAAATAAAAAGATAATTATCTATAACCAAGTTTTTTAGTTTTCATTGTAGAGATGTTCGAGCAAACAAACACCAAAACACTCACTAGGAGCAAAGAATCCTTTCCGTTAGTGCACTTGTGGCCAAGACCTGCTACATGGCCACGGGCCACGTTTTCTTCCTCAGAAAATGGGGAGGGGCGTTTAGATGACCTGGGAGCTCTATCAAGGTCTACGATAGGGAATCTATAAGATGTATTCTTAAATATTTGTGCATTCTCTTAAGAGACATTTGACTGTGATTCTGAGATGGCACATGGATCATTCCAGGAGGGCAGAGTGGAAGTTTGCACCAGGATTGGTGGAACCCTGTAATGTTGACATTAGAAGTGACCCAGGTTGTCACTGACTGAATCAACACATGAGAGCACTGGGCCCAGTGAGGTAAAGGATTTGCCCAAGATTCACTATAAATCACGGCCTCCACCTTCACCATCCTTTGAGTTTGCATTCCTAGCATTTATCACCGCCTGGCATATACTTGTTCTGTCTCTCCCTACAAACAGGTAAGTTTCTTGAGGGCATGGACTTCATCTGCTCTGTTCACTGCCTACCCCAGAGCCTATGAGGGCCTGGTGCGCAGCGGGGCCCCGTGATATCTGTTGAGTGAATGTGCTCATCCCATTTGTCAGTGCCATAGCTAACCCATAGCTTAAAATACCCCTGTAACAGTGATAATTGTGCCCAGTGGGTTTCCAATAGATATTTATTCCATGACAGTTGTCCCTTTGTCATACTTTAAACATGGGCATGTTTGAAGTGGCAAATCTATTCACTCTCAGGAGGAAATGTGTTTTCAGTTCTCTACCTCACCCGGTAGGCACGCCCCATGGGTCATCGTCAGTCAGCCAGTGCACTTTGTAGGTGCCCACTTGGATCAGGGGCACAGACTCTGACTTTGGAGCAGAGAGTAGCTACCTAGTGTTCAGAGATGAAGTTGCCATGACCATGACCTCAGCAACTGCAAGAGGTCATCTCCTCTGAAACCCAGGTTATCCCTTGCACCAGGAGAGGCAGCAGTGCTTAGGGCCAGGATGTTGAGGATACAATCACGAGTGGCGGAAACAAATGGGGTGAGAGGAAGGAGAGCACTAGGGAAGCCAAGTGCGTTATTTGAGCACCAATGCCAGCTCTTGATTAAATTATCTTAAAAATGTAGCATTTTTTTCTCTATATTTTGTGATCCGAAGGCCTAGCTTTCTCTAATCATTTCGACTGCTTCTGCCTTTTCTTCTGAGACTACTGTAATAACTTCTCACCTATCTCTTCTCTCTTAATTCCAGGCCCAGCACCTCAGTCAGTTCTGTATATAGTGTCCAGATTAATTTTCTGAAGATACCATTTTTTATCACCAGTTCAGGCTGCAGCATTCCTGTGATACCTACACAATCAACTTTAGACATCCCGGGCTGCTTTTCAAGCTCTCCCGGGTCAGGTTCTGGCCTGTTTTGCCAGCCTTATCTGCTCTTTCTCATTCATGTTAAACAGGTTTGCTTACAGCTCCGGCCTTTGCTCCAGCATTTCTCTACCCTAGAATGCCCTCCCCAGCCTTCTCTGCTTACCCAGACGCTACTTGTTTTTGAAGATCGGCAGCAAACCCTCCCCAGGCCTGTGTTCACCAGGGGCATGCTTGAGCCGGCTCCCACGGGCTCGGGAGAGCCGATTCGCATGTCTTCCCAACGGAATGTTCTATGATGCCGTGTTCTGACTCGGAATCAGTGGTGGTGGGAGTCTTCACATCTCAGAAATTGGCAAATGCCACAATTGGGACTTTTCCCACCAGAGAGCTGGTTGTTGTACACTTCCCATCACTCCACTGCCTCACCTTCCTACACATTAGGCATCTGATGCTTCTCTGCAATCTGATAACCCTTCCCTTAACCTGGCCATTGAAACCCACTTAGAGTTTTTAAAAAAAAATCTATCTTTCACTGATATGTTATTATATAGACGCACATTTTTAAAATAAAAATATAACTCTGACACATATGTCTTATCTCTATAGCCAGACTGCAAAGTGTTTGAGGGGAAGGACCATGGGTTACCCTCCTTCATGGGGTTACAAAAGATGGAAAAAGGACTCTACCTCAATGGACACCGCCCTGTTCTTGGCACTGACACTGTGGATTTCCTCCATGAACATGCTCTGCATGGCGGCACCGTTCATGGGTGCCTGTGGGCACTGTGCTGCTTGTGCTGACTGCGGAGCAGGGGGCACCTCCTGTGTGACAGCTGGAGAGCTGGTTGGCTGAGGACTGGCCCCCCCAGGCGAGTGCTGGGGTGGGGTCAGCAGGGCAGAGGAGAGCTGGGAGGGCTGGATGAGCACAGGAGAGCTCTGTGCGCGGTGGACCGTCAAGGGCACCACGTCCGCCTTCACGTCTCGAGGGACTGCTGTGCCCTGGGGGTGCTGGCCTGAGGCCTGTGGTGCTTCCTCCTGGTTCTTCAGGACCTCTGCGGTGGTGGCCTTTTCCATAGCAACATATTGTGCAGCCTGCGCTGCATCTGTGCCTTTCAGGAGCCCATCGGTGACGTGTCTAGGAGAAAGTACAGTAGAATTAACTACTGAAATAAGTAACTTCCACTTCATGTGAAAGTGTGGTATTGAATGCAGTGCCATTCCAAAGCCAGTCAAAATTTCATTGCAAAATTACAACATTCTAAAACTCAGAGTAGCAGCTCAAGGTTGAGGGTTTCCGTGGCAACTTGCCAACACCAGTGATTTACCCCCTGGTTATCTCTGGCAGCTGCTTTCTCAGGCATTTTCTCAGGAGATGGCCTGTTTGCTCTGTCCACTAGCACTGGCAGGCCCTGACACGATGCCATCACCATCTAGAGGGGGAGATGGTAGCATGAAGTGATCACGTGATTCTAACATCTCCTCTACCCAATCTTGCCCGGAAAGCTCTCACAGATGTTCAGTGCTAACTCTCAAAGCTTCCTAACACCCCACACTCTGTTCCTTTCACTGCCAAACATCTTGGGAGGGCAGTTTATGCTCTAATTCCTTATGCTCGCTCTTCCTGTAGCTCAGCCTGGAGCGATCTGGCTTCCTTACCTGGCCCTAACCAAGCTTCTGCAATGGCAACAGTGATACCAAATCAAGCAGCTGGGTTAGTCCTCATTCTGCTTTGCTCTCTGGGGTCATTTTATGTTATTTGTCCACCTCCATCCCTGGTGCAGTGAGAAAGACAGACCTGTATCTGCATATCAGTTCTACCACGTTCTATTGATACAATGGCAGGAACGGTACACTTTTCTATAGACTGTAATAACGATGATGGCAGCAATGTTGGTGGTGCCTTCCTCAGCAGTGCTGGTTAGGATCAATGCAAAGTCATACATGTACGACAATGTGAAACATGGTACTTGACCTATCATTTTTAATCTGTCCCTCATTCCCCTCCTACTCAAATGCTCTTTTTACTCTGAAAAAAGACAGTGTATCCTATGACGCTCTTCTGCTACTCACTTCTCCGTTTCTTTTGCTGTTTACTTTTCCTACCCTGTCCCTTCTATCCCCAAGGATGCCTAAGGATCTGTCCCCTCCTTCCCCTCAGTCTACCACGGCCATCTCTTCTATTTTTAATAATCATCTTCACAAAGGCAACTTCTGATTCTAAATCTCTCCTCCCTCCCTCCCTCCCTCCCTCCCTCCCTCCCTCCCTCCCTCCCTCCCTCCCTCCCTCCCAGTTAGGCAGGGACAGCCCTCTGTCTCCATCTCTTGAACATTTCCAAGTCTCCACATTTCTAAGTGTCTAGTGGGCAGCTATGTTTGGTTATCATTCCAGCACCTCAAATTCAATACGTGTCAAAACATTTCATCTTCCTGAGCTGCTAAGTTGCTCTGAACTGTGACTGTCACCTGCTTTATCTTCTTTGCCTGTCCTTGGGGCGCCATGCATATTCCTGTCTCCTTCACAATCTCTCCACTGTGCCAGATACAGCCCATTACACACAACAGATACCAATAGAAAACTAAAAGTATAAAGGCTTCTGGTGGGCAGTCTGATGGCAGTTGAAATTACTTTTATTTTCATTTCAAAAGTCACTTACCTGGGCTTGTCATGCTGATCACTGAGCATTACAGGACAAAAAGTCCTATAACATTCAAAACACGAATCACATCTATTTTTAGAACTTGCATTCCCTGGAGATAAGGTAAACACTGAGCGTCATCCCAGTGCTGGCTCTAAAACTTTCTTTTCATTGTTTTTTAGAGAAGAGAAGGGCGAACGGGCAGTGTTATATGCCAGCCCACTATCTGTTTCCACTGAACAAGGGTCCTTTGTTCCAGGCTTTGCGGATGGGTTACCACATTTAGGCTCAGAGCTTCATGAAGAATTCCTCTAACAGATTTTTATCCCACTGGAAGAAAAGGTTCCCTCCGGCAACTTAAAATGAAAGGAGCTATTGGAAGATGTAATTCAGGCACAGTTTCTTCCTGTACCCAGTCAGGTGTGGTCTCTCCCGGAGGCCGCTGCTGGCCTCCTGGAGCTCAGGCAGGTGATGATACGTTTCCATCTCAAAAGAGGCTCTTTTCTGAGGTCATTGTTATCAAAATAATCTCACTTGTTCCTACAGCTAATAATTCACCTGAAAGTCAAGTGCACATTTAATATATTTCTTTTATAGATTTAATCAAATGATTATGCTTAGTTGTTAAAATTCTCCCAAGAAGCTGTCTTATATGTTACTTCTGTTTATGACCTGCTCTCCAGTCTGGTGTAGGAGCTGAAGGGTAATGTCTCTGCAGCTTCCTAGTTCTATTAAAGAACCGAAAACTCAAGGACTGCCACTGTTGGAAAAGAGTTTATTTTGGTAGTTGTGTCTATTTCTCATGTGAGAGAGGAACCCTGTTTATTATCATATTCTCAACACCCAATAGCAGGGCTGGAACAGGCAGAAAGTCCAAATATTATTGACTGCCTGGTGGTGAGATCAGAACTACCTCTGATTTCTGGGGTCAAACCGCCAGTTGGTACCGCAGCCTCACCTCTGACCTGAAGTGAGCTTCCTCGAGGCTGAGATCCTCCCTGTACCGTGGAATGACAGTGCCTGCCCGGGGCTTTCAGTTAGGACTGAGTGAGATGCACTGGCCGAGGGCTGAGCTCACTGCCTCATCCGTAGAAAGTGCTCGCAGACAGAAGCTGTTGTTATGAATGACTGTGCTGAGAAGGAGGAATTCTATTTGTCACCCGAAGACACAGTAAACAATGGCACACGAGATGGCATTTATGAAGTGCCTCTGGCTGCACAAATCCTGCATGCATATACGTTATCACTTTTTATGTGGGGAGAGTTCAAGAACTTTTTTTCAGTGAAAGTCATGGATGATTCGGTGATGTGTTTTATTTCAGTCTTTCTTCTACTGTGACCCTCTTTTACGGGCAGGTAAGGGGGCTGGGGGTTTGTTTCTCTTTTCTAGGTGGGATCAACAATCTCTCAGATACTCTTTCAGTAGGTAACTCAAGAAAGGCTCTATTTATTTCTCTTCATTTCCTTTGAACTGAGGCCAAATAATATATTTTGATCCATTCTTCAACTTCAAAATGTTTCTTAGAGGAACAACCTTCAGATGATTTTTTAAAAATGTTTACTACGTTTACTAGTAAATTTTAAGTGCTAGCATGTGCCAAGTGCAGCAAGCCTGTGCTGAAGAATCAGGACCTCGAGTCCTGTGTACAACAGAAACCCCAGGTGTGAAGGAGGACACCGAAATTAGATGTGATACATCACAGAAATGGAGACAGGTCCCAGGAGATGGAGGAAGCCTGGGAGTCCAAACTGTGCACCCCCGACCTTCCCAGCAGCACCCCCAACCCCAGCTCTGCAGGCCCCACAGGAAGCCCAGTCACCTCCGCAGCATGGTCAGGATGTCGGTCATGCTCCGCACTCTCTGCAGGAGACTGTCCAGCCGGTGCGGCTCCTCCTTCAGAAACCGCACGGCCTCCACCTCAATGCGCAGAATGGCTCGCATCTTGTTTTGTAAGGTCGGAAATTCTCCTGTGGCCAAGAGCAGGGGCTGAGTTGTAGGGGAAAGAGTCAGAACAGCAAGTTCCCCATCCCACACCCGACACTGGACAGGGTACGGCTCATGGGGTTCATCAGCCACAGCGCCCTTCCCACATCTGCAGGTGGCAGAAGCACGTCAAGCAGAGATGGCTTCAAAATGACCGTGGGCAAGGGCAGGGCTCCTCTAGGCCACACTTCCTGTCTGTACATTTGGGATAAGGCCAACTGTCCCTCAGGGTTGTCTTTAGTGAATCTGGTGCATTGTAAGACCCCAATGAGGAACAACTGCTATTATCATTTTGTCCTAAATCTTATAGTACTCACTACAATATAAGCTTCAAGAAGATGTGGACATTTGCCTATTTTGTTCAGTGGTAGATCCTGTGTCCAAAGCAGTGCCTGGCCATGAAGTTGTTTGATGAATACTTGCATGCATGAGTAAATGAATGAATGAATGAATGAAGCCCTCAGTGTTTGACAGATTTTTAATAACCGTGGGAAATGCTCTTCAGACTTCTCCCTCCAAGGAGGAAGCTCACCTTTCAGAGAAGCTACAGCTTCTCCCACTTGTCGCAGGAGGAAAGCCCCATCTTCCACGTCTTTTAGAGTCACCACTCGGGCGGCCGACGCAGAGTCCTTCTTCAAGTCTTCAACAAGGTCTTCCAGCTCACTGGGGGAGCGAGCAGACCACAGATGGGCGTCAACACCAAGGGCCTCAGAAAGCGCAGGCGCAGCAGCACGGGGCTCACTGGGGCTTGCTCCCATTGCGCACCGTGTCCCAGCCCACCTTGCCTTCCACCTAGGTGGTGGGGCACCTTTTAGAGGAGTAGCCTACTTTAGCTTAAAATGATATGCTGAGATGTCAGGCAAGAGTGCAAGTGAGTTTGCCCAGGGCCTTGACAAAGGACCCGCTTGTTATTTTCAGTGGCACTGCTGCCAGCTCAGGGAGGGATATGTACACTTTGTGACATGACAGAGAAGAGAGAGAGAAGAGAGGGAGGGAGAGAGGGGAGAAGACTGTCGTAGAGCAAAATGAGGAGGTTTGGGCCAGATACTGCTGTGCAGTGGGGGCCTGTCCTGCGCACGGAAGCTGTTTAGCAGCACCCCGGGCTTCTCCCTACGAGGCGCCAGGAGCTCCTTTCCCACCTTGTGATAAACAAGAACGTCTCCAGGCATTATTAAATGTCCCTGGGGGAAGGGGGCAAGCTTGCTCCTGCTCAAAGCTCTGATTTATACTGACTGTCCCATCAGTAAGGCTTGACCTTCCTTCCCCAGCTACAAAGAGAAGAAATGATCACAGAACTGATTACACAAATACATACATGCACACACGGGCACACTTGTACACACACACACACACACACCTTAGAGTACTGCCAGCTCCTAAAGAATCAAGATCTTTCACTTAAGAACAAACAATCCTGTCACTTGGTCACATTCATAACCCGATCCTAAACACACATTTGTATCATTTCAATTTGCCTGTAACTCCAGTGGAAAAACTCCTCGGAAAGAAATAGGAAGAGAACGTTGAAAGACAAAGAGCCACTAGATGGCAGTAAGTGACCAGCGAGTCTAATGCTGGGGTCCTGAGTCAGGAGTGGGCAGCATCTGCAAAATGATGGCCTGCAGGGACCCTTTCTACCAGGCGGGCAAGGGAAGTTCTGGATGGCCTGACGGCTGTGAAAGGGAGTTAGGCAGGGTGTCGTGTGGGTTCAACAAGGACCACGGGGCAAACAGCAAATTCGTCCACCTCCAAGAAGTGGGGGGAAGTTTCTGCTGATGTCTTTGGTTCTGTTATGCAAAATGGACCAAAATTGCCTATGATCCCTTCAGATGAAGTGAGGCAACTTCAGGACCAAAATGGAAAGCCAGCTTCTCACCGTCTACATCTACAAACTGTGGAAAGACACCAGGGTTATGTAAACCCTGTGGAATCCCCCAGACAGAGGGAATGTGTGCCCGCTCTCAAAAGAGTTCTAAATGTATGTGGGAAGTTTCTTCCATTTCAAAACCAAACAGAATTATCTGAACGTGCAGACTGAACACATTGTCCAATCCTTCTAAGCTTCAATGGAAAGCTAAGACCCAAATGCTATCATGGTTCCATCAACAATCCTCCAGCCCGCCAGGTTGCAATTAATACTCTAAGAAGCTGTCATTGGACCCAAAGTCAGTCAGCCTAAAATTCTATTTTAACCTCTGCTACACCACGTGACTCTTGGATTTCATAACCTTGCACGCAGAAACCCTGTCAGTTTTCCCTTTGTGGGTCATGGAACACACGTGAATGTGCACTGATATTATTTGTACACAACGATGGCATCACCCTTCCTATACCTCTATCACATATAAGGCATTTAGGTAAAATTTGTTCACCCAAAATATAAAAAGAGGCCATGGAGCCAAAACGAATGCTGCAAGTAACTTTTTAAAATAGTAATCAATATGATTTTTGAGATGTAAACTCCACTCAGAAGCATGTCCGATGTTCACAGGTTCTGTGGTCTACAGGTAAATCCGTTCTATGTGTTGAGGTTGCTTTTCCTTCTACCTTGGTTAAGAAGAAGCATTAATTTGTTGAAGTATATTTCATTTGACTGTTATGAAAAACCCAATTATTATTTTCATGTAGAAACCTACCAAAGAGAAATTATCTTGATCCAATTTCTCTCCATAGTTTTAGAGCCAAATTTTATTTTTCTGCCATGTGAATGGCTCACCAGCAACTTACCCTAACACGGCCCCCAAGGGAACGTTATTTTCCCATGTGTTTGTGTGTGTGTGTGTGTGTGTAAGGAGGGAGGCATGTGTAACACATGTGTAAGGGGAAGAGAGGCAGGAGCAAGGGAGACAGAAGGGGGAGGGGACATACAACTGTTTTCCTAGTGGTTCAGAGTTGAAATTTCCAGCTGTCTTTTGTAAGCTGTCCTTTCTCACCACTCCCATCCATCCAGTCCGTCCCTTTTGCATTTGATTTATTTTCTCATTCTTGTTTCTACTGCTTGACTTAGGTCTTAATGACTTTTGTCTGGGAGGTTAAAGTTAGTCCCAATATGATTTCTCAGAGGCCAATTTCTTTCTCCCTCAATCTGTCCTGCATGTGGTGGCCTGAGGGCCCTGATGTCTGAAACACAGCTCTGAATCTGTTACTGCCTTGATCAAAAAAGCTTTAGTGACCTCCTCATCAGGCCAGGCAGGAACTCGTAAGTGTGAAGATGCTTCAAAATCTCCCCTTTATCTTTGTAAAATATACATTCCTAAGCTCCATCCAGAGGAATTCTGAATCTTGGGTTGGGCCCAGAAACTTTCATGAAAAGCCAGAAATCCAGTCACCTGACCTTCCAATCTCAGTAAACACAGAACAAACAGGCATCAAACAGTTATGCTGGGCATGCATTGTACGGTCTCAGGGATGGGCAGGCACCATGCAAACAGAAACAGCACAACCCAGATATGACACATGATTGGTCCTACTCTCCCCTAAACTGAACTACTCCGATTTTCCAAGAATATCCTGTGCCTTCCTGGTCCCAAGACTTGTTGGTTTGCAGGGATCCTCTACCTGGGAGGCCCCCCTGTCTAGCCTCCACTAGGAAATCTCACCTGTCTTCAAGACCATTTCAATTCAGTTTAACAAGCCTGTGTGAGGCCCTACTATGCACATAGTACTGAGCTTGGCCAGGAGGTGTATGGAGAGTAACTTATTTTGGATTAAGTCTCCCTGGTTCCTGGGGCTTGAGACAACCTCTGCTTTGTGTAGTTAAACTGGCATCTGTACATCATCTGTTTTGTGCCGTATGCACAGTCCTATGTTCTGCTTTGCCAGAGTAAAGTTTCTCAAGTGCCCTGTGCACAACTCATTCATGTACGGCCATCCCGGTACAGTCCCCTCAGGAGATGTCTGCCCCATTCCCCCTCATATCTCATTCCTAGCCTGGCCCACTAGTTTCAGGATAATACTGAGATTAAAGATACCCTTTTTTAGTTGAGAAGCAAGAGTCACCTCAGCTAACCAATTTTCACAATCTAATTGGAAAATGTATAAAATATTATCAAAAGGCCATATATTTTAAAAGACGTCTTCAAGAAGAATCCTGAGACCTACTTTTTAAACACTTGAGCTGTCACAAAAACATTTTAGACAAATAATAGCCTTACTGCCTCGTGGTGAACGATTAACTATAAATGCATGAACGACATAAAATATTTTGAGATGTCGATGAACAGGAGTCAGATGTAAATTTTTGTAAAAGAAGAACTCAAGTTGATCTCTGTTTTCCCTAGACTGCTGCTGAGCGGGACCAGCTGACTGTCACCAGCTCTCTCTGGGCTGGCATCTGGGATGCACTGGCAGCAGCTTTGCCGGCAAACAGGAGACAGAGCACAGAGCTTCCCACCAGGAGACCTCGGTGACTCTGGGCATGAAAAGAATTTAGAAGCTGCTCTCTTACAATCCTGGTGGAAGGTTTAAGCTTTCCAAGCAACAAGAGAATCACCAAAACTAGGAAGAACTGCAAGTTACTATTCATTACACTAAAAGGTGAAATAGTCCTGTGATAAATCTCCGTTGCATAACAAAACATACATTAACATAAAAGATGCGCTTGCCCTAGTGCTTGGGGAGTAATAAAACTCTACTTATTTCAACAGAGGGACTTGATAGATGCTCTCAATAAGAACCTCATAGAATCTGCGAACATTCAAGGAAGCATCTTTCATTCTGGATCAGACGTACTTTACGTTTAAATTCTTCTTTTGCGATTTAACTACAGTTGTATAATAGGAAGATAATTTTAGCTCTGTGTTATTTTGACTATTAGTTTTAATTTATTGAGATTAAATGAAGACTTCCCATTTGTCACTGAGTTTTGCCGTTTGCTCCTTTTAAGTCTGTTGTTGAGTCCTGCAAAACAGTATGATGCTCTAACTTTTAAAGAGATAGGCCCAATTACCTGAGTATTGCTGGATTTCTTGGGCCTGGACAGAGGGACACTAAGTGTCCAGGGACACTCAGACTCAGCAGAACTCTAACTTGCATATAGTAGGTGCTCCGTGAAGGGAGAGGGAGAGAACACCATCCAGGAAGGACATCTTCCTTGGCAAAGATAAGTTTTCTTTTCTGGTAAAACAGCTCTACACACAAGTGACTGGCACTCACCACAACTTCTTGACGATCTTCTCCTCTTCGCGCAGGTATTTCTGTCTCTCTTGCTCCACCAGGACACGCTGACGTTGCACAGGATCCTCCAGTCTCTTCATTGTTTCAATCACTTTGCCACTGATTTCCAGCTCAGCCTTCTTCATCATTGCCCTCAGCAGCTCCTGGTTCTGCAGCTGTCGAACAAAGGAAATCAAGCTCAATTGGTTCTGCCTTACTGACACTGTGGTGAGTGCCTGGCAGTCTTCAGATCAGGTTAAAATAATCAGCCCACAGCTGATTCTTTCTTTCTTTATTTCAATGAAAAAAGGAAGGACCAAAGGCTGTATATAATATTACTTCTTCAGCCAACATCTGAATTTTAGCAGCCAACTGACAACTTGACTTTCATGTCTGAGCCTGCAAAAAATAGGATCCTTTCTTTACCCTGAGCAACGCATCATGGACAATGGGCATAAACTCTCATTGACATGGTTTTTATAGGGACCAGCCAAGAGCACCAGGTTTGGATCCAAGCAGATTTTGAGTCAAACCCTAAACCCTCTCCCTCACTACCTGAGATTCTGGGCCTGTTACTAGGATGATCTTGGTCTGTGTTTCTTTATCTCCAAGGATTAAGATTCACTTCCCTTGGCAGGACTATTCTGGAGATACTTGGCAGGGACTATTCTGGAGATACTTGGCAGGACTATTCTGGAGGATAAAGGAGATACTGCTTAGTACAGAATAAGTAGTCAACAAATGTTGATTTGACTATGGACTATTTCAGGATATCTGTTGAAAGGGAATTGTGTGCCTCTTGTTTATATGGGTCCATGTACCAAATACTCAGTAATCATAGACCATTAGAGCAGTGCTGATGTTGATGGTGGCAATGATAATGATTCCGGATGAACCCAAGGCTCTTGGCAATTTACTTCTTTCCCTCAATTATAAGTAGGCTGCTTGCATGCACAAGGCCACAATTCCCACACAATTTTCCATGTTTTCTAGAGCACTCTTGTTTCTCAACCCAGAGAGTATAGAATGTCCAAGTTCGCATCCAGATTCACAAAAATCTAGTTAAACACTTGAGTTCCATTTCCAAGAAGTTGTTAAGTGTTTCCCTGGGGCAGGACATGCATATATGTCAAGTGAATTCATTTAATCAGCCTCAAAAATAGTAATTATCTTATACCTCAAATTCCCCTGAAATTTCAATTAGCTGTTATTGTTGCCCCTGTTTTCTGGTCCTGTGGACTGTTCTATGACCCCTGTATATCACCTCATCAGAGTGATGGTGTCTTTGTCAACTGTCCATTATCTGCAAATTGAGGGAAATACCATCTGACCACGTCACCACCTGCTTGAAACCTCCTGGCTTTGACTGCCTCTGAATCAAGAGGAAGCATTTCAACGTGAGCCATAGGCAGAGCCCCCATCCTGCTGAGCCACAGGCACAGCACCCTGACCAAGTGGCCACCCAGAGAGAGGCTGCTTGGGTTCAACTTCTAGTTTTACCACCGAGTGGCAGTGTGACCGTGGCCAAGTTATCAATCTATTTATTTTAAAAAGTAGCAATAGTTCATATTTCATAGGCAGTAATGTAGAGTCAGTGAGGCAATACGGTGCTTACAGTAGTGGCTGGCACAACCCTAGCTCCCGGTATGCAGCAGCTATTGTTATCAGGGAGCATAACTCTGGGCCAGGGCTGGTGGTTTTGTCTGGGAGGGAACCAGATAACAATGTGCTACTCTTGGGCTACCTCCTCCATGTGACTCATGGTCATGCTCTCATACTGCTTTTTACTGTGGTCTTAAAAACAGTCAGTATATTGCCGAAAGTTACCACATTTGGAGACAAGGCACGGAGGTCAACTTCCTCCTGTGCTCCCTGCAGCCCTGCCCACAAGGCCCAGGGCACGAAGGCCGTTTCCAACATGCCAGCCTCCTCACACTGCACGTGGGGCAAGCTCTCTGCTCTAGCCACATGAGTGTCATTTCAGTTCTGACTGGCCAAGCTCCTTTCTGCTACAGGGACTTTGCACATGCTACTCCCTCCACCTGGATAACTTCTGTTCTCCACCGCGTCTCCAGGACACAATGCCTGGCACAGATCAGGCATTCAGTGAATACTAAGTGAGTGCATGGACTGAGGTAAGCAGCAATGTAAGTAACAACAGGCAATAAAGATAAAAACTCTTTCCTAGGTGGCAGAAGTAGAGGGTGACCCCTGGGCTCAGCTCTAATGCCCTGCCTGCCTCGCTCTGACTGCAGTGGTCATTAATTCACAGCAACAGTACCTACTATCCAATGGTATGCTCAAATTCAGTGTCAACTCCCACAGACCTATGTCCTTTGGGTCTGGGGAATAAATGGTAATGAGTATGTAAGGGGCATATAAGTAGATGATTCATTGCGTCTAAAAGTGGCTGATGCCTAGGTCTACCCCCAAGAAATTCTGACTTATTTGGTCTGAGGTGCAGCCTAAGCAATGAGAATTTTTCAAACTCCTCAGATGATTCTTGATGTGCCACCAGGGCTGAGCAACGTGGTCTAAGCAAAGGACCCTTGAATAGGCAGTTGACGTCACTGTGCCGTGGGCTATGTGGCTCAGTCCTCTACACCTCTTGCCTAAATCTCACAGACGAGCTCCAAAAAAGTTATGGGCCAGTTAGCAATGGGTAGATAGTAACGGTGGCTGTCAAGCTGGAAGTTACTGAAAGATATTTAAAATTCTTAAAGCTAAAATTTGCAAGATGGAAAGAGTGAAGCCTGGAGAGGTGAAATGACTTATTCAGAGTCACTTGGGCAACTGCAGGGCAGAATCAGGATGGGAACCGGGTCTTTTGAATTCACCCCAGTAACCTCTCAACCACCATCTGCTAGGTAGAGAGCACTGGTAGCACAGCAGGGGGCATGTCTGCTGTATTCCAAGGCACAAGCATCGTTTCTAGCACTTAGTAGGTATGCAGCACTTATTTGCTCTATGAATGACTCTCACAATGATGTTTCTGAGAAGCCTGCAGACATATCAGAACACAAATACATATAATATTTAAATTATTCAACTGATAATGAGACAGGACAGCGAGAAACTGTTGCCTGGCAAGGGGAATAGGGAAGCTGAGTCAGACAGCTGAACACAGTCAGCTGGGTAACTTGCAGCCAGGTGCAGGTGCTCACCAGGACGGAAGGCCCCTAGTGCCCGGCAGGGGGCAAGACTGGGAAAACAAAGACCTCATCCCCAGGGTAACCTTTCCACCCCTGGCCTTTCCTCCCTGGAGATAACATCTAGGCTGCAGTTGTATTTCAGCTACAGGCCCAGAAAAGCAGCAAAACCAGGTGGGCGATGCCTGCATGAACTAGAAAGACTAAACGACCCCTGCCCTGACACCGACCAGTCAGGGGAGACCACCACCCTGAAAGGGCACACCTGGAGAAACAATGCATATTCTACTGACATCCTCCCTGGAGACCTCTCCTAACATCCCCGCCTGCAAGAAAGAGACACAAGCCTCCAGACAAAGGACTGAGTGTGCACTGTCCCTCTGGAGAGCAGCCTGTGCCCCTCCCTTTCCTTCCTCCCCAACTCCTTTCTTCACGGGCATGAGTCTCCTGAACTCTAAGGAAATGGGCAGCTGCCAGCTCATCCCAGGCTAATCCCCTGAACCTGTCCCCAAGGCCCCCTTTCCTTGACTGCCCAGTGAGCTAAGGTATCCCAGCCTATGCTCTGCACTAAGCCCTTCCTTGTTTTACTGCCCCAGCTTTACTAAATGGATCCTCATAGTCACCTGGACTCATGTGAAATCTTTCTTGCACCAAGTCAAGAATCCCCCCACACACTACAGATTGACCTCAGACAGACCCCGTCAGGGCCAGGCCCCTGTCTGGTATCAGTAACATGGTCAGATCATATTCAGATTATTCCACTCAAAAAGGAGGGGAGGGAGAGACCCCACTGGAGTTTCAGGCTGCATAACCATCCTTCCCAGAGAGAGGGGCTTATGAAATTTTCTCTACATGCAGGCTGGCACAAGGGCAACACTGAGTTAATCATGAAGGAACAAATGTGCTCAGGTGGCCTTTCCCCTCTCCTCTAGTCCTGTCCCACCCGCCTTTTGTTCTCGCCACTGTCTCCAGGACTTCATCCCAGCCCTGTGTGACAAGGTGCTGAAGACTGCTTGTGGATCAGTGACCCTCTCTAAATGCTTCACACAAATTAGTCATCAGCACTTCCAGTCATTATGTTTATTTTGGCTTGGCAGAGATGTTTGCAAACAGTAAAATACAGATGCTCATAAGGACAAAAGGGTGGAGAATGACTGGTGGAGGCAGGGGCTGGGCGCAGGAGGGTTAAAAGGGGTTAAAATTAGGACATCTGTAACAGAATAAAAATAAAATATTTAATTAAAAACACAAATGCTCCCAATTTACCAACAGGATTAGGCCCCCATAAACCCATCATAAATTGGAATTATGATATGATTATTATCATAGCCTAGCCTACCTTAAAGGTGCTTAGAACGCTTACACTAGCCCTCGGTGGGGCAAGATCATGTCACACAGTGATTTTGTTGCAGAGAATCACTTACCCTCATGATTACGTGGATGACTAGAAGCTGCCTGGCAATCATGAGAGAGGATCAGACTGCATATTGCTAGCCCAAAAAAGATCAAAATTCAAAATCTGAAGTACAGTGTCTACTGAGTTTGTATTGCTTGCATACCATTCTAAATCGAACCATTCCAAGTGGCGGACACTCTGTATAGCCATTTAAAGTGCACGATGATTTTTGACAAATGCATATACCAAAGTAACCACCATTAAAAAGAAAGATAATTATTTTTATTACCCTAAAAAATTCCTTTATGACTTTGCAATCAATCCCCAAACCTGCAGCCCAAGAAACAACCAATCTGCTTATTGTCCCTGAAGGTTAGTTCTTCCTATTCTACAATGTCATAGAAATGAAATTATGCAATATGTAATTGTTCCAGTCTGCCTTCTTTCAGTAAATATATCGTTTTTGAGATTCAGCCATGTTGGTTTAGTAGTTTTTCTTTTTAATGCAGAGTGATATTTCATTGTATGGATAAATCCATTGTGTGATTTTGTACACTGTATGTATGAAATTTTTTGTATTTTTACTTATTGACTTGATTCTGGTGATTTTATTAAAATTCACTTATTTTTGGTAGCACTTTAGAAATAGATTCTATTTGATTTTATACAATCAGGTCATTTGTAAGACCAGTGCATGCTTTTTACTTTCCTATCTGTATGCTTTTACTTCCTTTTTCTAACCTTCTTGTGTGTGCTACGGTCTTCAGTACAGTTTGCAGTGAGACAGCAGCCTCCCTTGGCCTTGTTCTTGATTTTATGGGGAACGTGCTTAGTGTTTTATCATTAACTATAGGTTCCATAGATTTTTTCCTTCTCCTTGAGTGTCGAGAGTTTTTATTGTAGGTATTGAATTTTGTCTTGGTTTTCTTTTGTGCATTCATTGAAATATTATTTTCCTGTGTTATTCTGGAAATAAGATCAAATACATTGATTCATTTTTTTTTCATATTAAAACAATCTCGCATTCCTGGGGTAAAACCAAGGATAATATATCTTTTTTTGTTGAGAATTTGCTAAACATATTTTCTTGAGAGATATTGGTCTATGGGTGTTTTTTTTTTCTTATAATATAATTGATTGCCTTTATTCCAAGGGCAATCCTAGCTTCAAAAAAAAAGGTGGGAAGTGTCTTTTACTCTCTGAGTTTTTGTCTTTCAATACTTTAAATTTGTCATTCCATTGTCTTCTGACTTAACTTTTGTCTCTGAAGAGAAGTCACTGATAATTCTCATTTATGTGTCCTTTCCCCTCCTCTGGCTGCTTTGAAGATTGCTCTATTTACTCCTGGTTTTTAGCACTTTTATTCCAATGTGCTTTAGTGTGGTTGCATTTGTGCTTGTCATTCTAGGGTTTATTGAGCTTTTTTGGTCTGTGGATTTACAGTGTTCATCAGATTTGGAGAAATTTCAGCCATTACTTCTTCTAATGTTTTTCTCCTTTCCCTTAAGCACTTAACATTTTTCCACAAATCACTAAATTCTGGACTATTTTCCTCAGTCTTTTTTTCCTCATACTTCAGTTTGGACAGTTTCTATTGTGTTGCCATGTTAAATGATGTTTTGTTTCAGCAGTGATTAATTTTCTACTAAGTCTATGCAGACATTGTGTTTTTCAGGTCTTTAAGGTTCCACCCAGATATTTTTTATATCATCCATTCTTGTCTTGCTGTGTCCATGTTTTCCTTTAAACTTTTTAGAATAATTATAATAGCAAATTCAAAGCCCTTGTTGCTGATCTTATTATTCCTGTCATTTCTGGTAGATATCCATGGATGGATTTTCCTTCAGGTTATGGGTCACATTCCTCAGAATCATCACATGTCTAGTAAATTTTTTTTTATTGGATGCTGGGAATGCAGTTCTGAATTTTGTTGTTTTCCTTTACAGAGAACTTTCTCTGGCTGTTGTTTCAGTGACTTGGGGGTCATTTTTGTTCTTTAGAGGCTTGTTTTTCATCTTTGTTATGGGGAATCTAGGGTATTTCTAACTCTGGGGCTAGTTTAGTCCTAAGACTGAAGAAGTACGGTTCTTCTCTGATTTCTATGAATGTCCCAGGCGTCCAGTGAAGACTCTTTACTTCCGCTTGTCATATAATGGACATCTCGCAGTCCTCTGTGAGCTCTGGGAATTTTCTATTTTTATAGCCTGCCATTTTGTTTTTGCCTCACTTAGTGGTCTTTCAGGCTGCACACACTTGGCTTATTATTCAATAGCGGACCCACAGATTCACATAGTTCCTTCTGTGCAGAGCTCCGTCTTGTTTGGCACCCCACAAGTTCTAGCTGCTTCAGCTCTCTACATTTAGATAGTATCTCCTCAACTAGGAGTGCCAGTGTTACGCCTGGGTTACCCTTTCAGAAACCTGAGTGAACTGTGGATACGGATCCATTGTTTCCATTCTCCTGAGGATCACAATCATGTCACTTGTTGTCCAAGATTTAAAAGTGGTTGTTGCATACTTTTATTTATTTTTCAGTTTTCTAGATGTCGACAGTAGGAAGGCGCGTATAGTTGCAGCTCCTCCTCATTGCTGGAAACATGTTTATTGTAAATGCCATGCCCTGACATTTTAATGAAAATACTTCAGAAGAAATAATGTGCTTGGTCATTAAAAATTTAATTAGACCAAATAAGCTATCCATATCAACTCAGTCGAGAAAGTGGGATCATGGTGGAATAAAAATGGGGACAACTGTACTTGAACAGTGATAACAAAAAGAAAAGAAAAAAGAAAAAGAAAGTAGAAAACTGCTTAAATCTAATTCTACCCACCTCACTATAGATATACGGTATACCTCATATACTCAAGCTTGGTTTTGTAGGTAAAATTTAAGACTATTTGTCTTGTCAACCACATGGTTAAACTGAACAATATTATGGTTGAACTCCTTTTGTTGCCTAGCAGTGACACTGAACAGTGCTTCTACCACAAGTTGGGAAGTTTTGTGATGACAGCCAGGCCCCACAGTGACTCCTGGCCACCTGGGAGGGTTGCCTAGACTGTTGGGACATGGTAACGGGATACCTGGTCACAACTCCTTGTTATCTGGGAGAAGTATCCCCATCTTAGCTGGCCTGTGTGTGAAGATCTGACTAGGATTTAGCACAAAGTATGACAGTCTAACCATCAAACCCAATACCAGTTTCATTCACTGGGTCTGCTCAGCCTGGTCTGCTCTAGTGTGCTTCTTCACACACTTCCATGACCATTATTTTGGATGTCAGAAGGTAAATGATACTCCTGCATATTTCTGTGAGGCACTCTTATAAAAAGACACCTGAAACGCTGACCAGTGTGCTTCAGTTGGATGGATATTGTGCTGCAAAGCAAAGGTTCACTGGTTTGAGTCCCCATCTGGATTGCAAACCCACATGAGAGAGGCAACTGATCAGTGATGTTTCTCTCACTCATTGATTTCTTTCTCCCTCTCTTTCTCCCTCCCTTCTCTTCTCTCTAAGAATAAATAAAATCCTTTAAAAATAAAAATGGAGCACTAAGTTCAGAATAACCCTATTTTTTATTTATCAGGAAGCAGAATAAGGAGATAGGGACCAAGAAAAAAATACTGTGGGGATTAGGGAAGGAGGGATGTATCCATTCTTTCTTTGGCCAAGTCTCATCTGGCCCCCACCAAACTTGTTCCATCTCTTCCCAAAGTTTATCTCCCTCCTCAGCCAACAGAGAGGGGAAGAACTGTGGTCCCTTCTGTGAATACAGGATTAATTGGAAAAACCAAGAACTATGGCATTTTGGGAAAAAGATGTAGCTCATCATTTTTCCTCCCAAATCAACAGAAAAGGTAATAGACAAAGGTAATCATCTTTTGAAGGGAGCATTTGTTAGGTACAAGACCTTCACCTATCCACTTTAACATTATTGCCAGCTAACGGCAGACCAAACTGTGACCCGAGAATGGGAACAGCAGTATAAAGTTCCATGTAGCTCTTGTAACAATTATAAATCAATAGAAAACACATATGATTAGCCACTGGGAATGAGGGCATTGCTTAAAGTGAGGGCTTTAAAGTCAGTGGGTGTGTCTTTCACACTTTTGGGGTGGCAGAAACCCTGTTTGTTTCCACTTCGCCCTGTGATAGCTGATTGAGGTCTCGCCATTTCCAAGAGGCATCACAATGAGCTGAGCAGTCATAATACAGGAGAGCAGTTCTCGTTGTGGAATATTCTCAAGTCAGCAGTGCCTGGAACACTCTGCAATCTCACCCCGGCACATTCTAGAATCACCAGTGCTTGGCCCTTGGCCCATACCCATGAAGTCAGACTCTGGCAATAGTGCTTAAGTATCAGTACTTTTGTTAAAGACCTCAGGCGACATTAATGGCAGCCGGGATTAAGGACCATTCCCTTATACTGATAATTCATGCGAACCTGGATAGCCGCAATGACATAAGCAATTTCAATGGTTTTCTTGACCATTTAGGCGCCTTTGCCTCCCTTGACATTGTTTTTCCCTGTTTAAATCTACCCACCCCACTGTGTCTGCATCAGATTTCTTTTTCTTTTTCTAAGGATAATCCATCAAGTCAGAAAATGAAATGCTCAAATAGGAAATGCTCCACAGTCTAGGATTTTCTAGTGATTTAATTACCTAATTACTGGAGCTGGCTGCCAAGCACAAATGATTTCATTCAGTCTCACTATTTTATAACACAGTTCAAAGAACATTTGAATTTCTAATTCAATTTTTGTTCTTTTGAGACTATTCTACAGAGTTTTGTATATCTCTAATGATAGCTCCATTATTGGACTTATAATCACTTCAGGGTTGTACTTCATTTCTGGAGTATATAACATATGCTGAAGGAGAACTGGTGCTGAGATGGCTTAATTATTCTAATGCATTCTGTCTTCAATACACTCCCCTGATGGAGAGGACAGGGGTTTGAGGGGAAGGAAAGCTGGCAAAAACTCAGGATCCGAGGACTGAGGCTGCCATAGCAGTGAGCTTAGGAGACAAGCTGCTTATCTTTTCCATGTGACTTCTCTTCAGAATTGCAAACTCTTCTAAGCTCCAGAACATGCTTGCTCACAGTTCTTCACACCCCCATAGGCAGAGAAGAGCTGGGCAGTTCTGGGAAGTAAAGTAACTCGTGTGGTTAAGACAGCATTCCCAGACCTTGACTGGAGAGCTGCTTTGTTTGAGAAGCTATGATTCTGCAACTGAGCCTCCACCGTTCAAGGGTTGCAAGGAGTGGCAAACTGTGGGAGGCTCCTCCCAGCCAGCCAGAGGACCAAACCATGCCAGCCACCTACAGGGTGATGTCGCAGCCACACACATCAGAACCTGGATATCAAATTCACCACACTTCAGCGATGTTTATGCTATAGCAATTCCACCCCTGCCCTCACACCTACAAGTGTTCACTTTTGAAAGCAGTAGACACTACCATACAAATGATAGATTTAGGAATTGTTTTTCTCTTGAGGGTCTACTGAAGAGTGATAGTTTCCAAATGGCCAGTAGGTGGCAGTACAAGGAAGGAGCAATGTGAGAAGAGGTTTACCCTCCATAAACCCCAGGTTAAGAACCTGGGAGAAGACAGACTCTCTGGGTCCTGCAAATGTGTTGTGTTGCAGAGCACTAAATAATTGGGTTTTAATAATTTTACATTAAAAAATGAATATAGATATTTCACATGAAATGTATATTTCTTGATTTTCTTGAAATGCTAAAATGTCTAGGGGCACTAACCCTAATTCTTTCAGGTTAAAAGCTGGTTGGAGTTGAGTGGTGACTGGTCTTTCAAATGGTCATCTTGCCATTGTCCCTCCTTGGCTTCATTTGTTAAGTTACTGCCTGGATGCTGTGGGCACTGGACTTTGTCACCAGGTGCACACCCTCAGCCCAACCAATACACTTCATTTCACTACAGTCTTTAAAATTGCAAAGCAAGGAGAAGTTAATGCAAAGGATGGGGAACTTCACAGGTGACATGATTCAGAAAAGGGTTTAAATTAATTTGCATGGGACATCAAGGTGTGTAGGACATTGCCTGAGGGACAGAGTAGCCTGGGAGATCTGAGCACTGGGCCATGTCGTTGGGTGTATTGGACCTTACAATCTCTGACAGGGCCTCTTCTCAAGCCCCCTGGCTTTCTGTTTATTTTCTGGTAGGCACCAAGGGAGGGGAAATCTTCTTCTTGGCTTAAGAAGGTGGTGAAAAATGTAGGGCTCATGCCTCTGTGAGCTGAAGAGAGAGAGGGCTGCCCTCTGAAGCCCTTTCTTTATTGGACCTCCCTGGCTGCAGGGGTGACACCCCATTGGTTACTACTGATGCCACACCCATGTGGCTGCTCTAAGCTCCTGGGTGGTTTCATTTTTTACCGATGTTTGAACTATGAACTTCTCAAAGTCAAGGAAGCCGCCTGAGTATAGTCTGAGCCAGCTCTGCATCCTCAGTGATCCACCTCCTACTGAAGGCAGGAGGTGCGAGGCTGACACGCAGAGCAGGCACGTGACCTCAGGAAGAGGGGCACCGCCCCAGCTGCTCCGCATCCACGACCAGGAGGTATACATTACGCTGCTTTGTCAGATTTATGGGGCTTGCTCACCAAGATTCATGACACTAAGGGTCATTTTCTCTCCCTTTTGGTTCCTACATAGTGTACATATTCCCCGACAATGGAAAGGGGTACGTAAAATATTATGGAACCTACTATCCAGATAAAATGCAGATGTTTTTCTCAACAAAATCATCCATGATGGCTTCTTTTCCTTGTGGATTAATCTTCTGGTTCACACTAATATTTCTAAATATATCATAGTTTCTTGCAAAAAAATGGGGGGAGGGTGGAATTAGCTGACTGTCTCACCATTGTGCCTGCTCATTGCGGAGAAGCCAGGAGCCGAGACATTAAGCAGGAACTCTTAACTGCCTGTTTGAATGCTCCAATCACTCCACAGGGTTCCTTTGCTTTCACCTCTCCTCAGAAAAAACAGACTTTTAATGGTCTTTTCATGTGTAAGAGCATGCAGAGCTGAAAAAAGTGGTTTTATATTGACTGTGGTTGCAGTGGAAGGCTCTAGACTAGGACTATGTGTGTGTGAAGGAGGAAACCATGCCTTTATGGTTCTACTGTCCATGTCTTCAGTTTACCTTTAGGAAAGGATGGTGGGAAGAACCCTGGGAAGGTACCTGGTGCTGGGAATGTGGGAAACGAAGAAAAGTGACTTTGGGCAACTAAGACAGAAGACGTTGACTACAAGGGATGCCGTCCGTACCTGGAGCTGTCGCATCTGCTGCAGCTGGAGCTTGAGTTCTGCCACACTCCGCCTCATGTCGAGCAGGCTCAGGTGGACAGCTGAGGTGCTAGGGGCCAGGGGCTGGCTGTATGGCCCTGCAGACTCCGGGGCGCCAAGAGTCTTCCCGCCAGAGACATGGGGAGTTCCTATGAGAAAAGAGCAGCAAAGAACCTAAGAAAACCAGAAAGGAAAGTCCAGGCTAAGTCCCATCCCCAAGCAGATGACTTGGTAACTCTACAAATGTCCAGTGCCTTCATTGTGAAAAAACTATGTTGGTCCTCTAAATGGCAAAATACGGAATCAAGTTTAAAGAAATTACCGGAAACTTCATGCAGTATTACAATGTACAGTCTGTAAAAACCATGTTCCTTAGTGCCCAAGGGAGGCAGCTCAGTGCAGTATTTAAAGCATAGTTAAGGAAGTTAGCTGTCTGCCTCTCCACGTCTTTTTAAATGTACAAGGTTGCAAAGAGAAAAGATCAGATGTAAATGTAGGAAAGAATTACCAGTATCTCTAGCTGTTGGTATTCCATGAGTTCTATATTTTTATATTACTACTTTTTCCTCTTTTAAATCTTCATAGTGAATATCTATAATTTTATAACAGAAAAATAATTTTAAAATTCTGGGACCTACACACAGGTGCTTCCATGGCTATTTCCTGCAGTGAACCAGCACCTAGGAGCCCCAGGAACATGCACTTAGTGCTGAGCAGAGGTTTGGCTGATCGCTGAGGGAAAACTAGTAAGAACTGAGTATTCTCCTGAATCTTTTCAGCTTTCCCAACCAAAAAAAGCAGGACCTCTGCCCTCATCTTGTTCAGTGAGAAAATTGGATGTGATACGAAAATCCTTTAGGAGAGGAATCAAAGCAGCAGAAAGAAACTCTTCCTAAATAGTTTCTAGCTGCCATAAACTTTGTCCCCTTGAGTCTGACTTAAGCCTTATAAGTTCATCTGGGAAGGCCCTGATTTAACTAAGTTTCCTTTAAAAGTGACTCAGGCCTGTCCAGGTAGTTCAGTTGGTTGGAGCGTTGATCCAAGGCACCAGGGTTGTAGGTTTGATCACCAGTCAGGGCACAAACAAGAACAAACCAATGAATGCATAAATAATTGGAACAACAAATCGATGTTTCTTTCTTCTTTCTTCCTCTCTTTAAAATCAATAAACAATTTTTTAAATGCCTCAAAAGTGACCCCAAGTAGCACTTACAGGATGAGCAAGGTACAAGGAAACTATTTATTATTTATTAAATTTTGCACAATGCATTTCTATGGAAGTGGCCACCAGAGTGGAATTCTCCTCCCCCTCTCTCTCTCTCTCTCTCTCTCTCACACACACACACACACACACACACACACACACACACACACAGCCTCTGAAGGGGCTGTTATACTCTTTCCTGTAAAGGTCAAAGTGGAGGATCTGCAATGGGCCAGGCTGGCCTACTACCATAGAACACTGTCATGACTTTGCCTACGCTGCCTACGGAGTGGTTTCAGTGTGGTGGTCTGTCTTCCTATGTTGGCTCAGCACCCACGGGAACCTCTCCTTTCCCAGCACAAGCAGAGCTGCTGCCCTGAGCTACAGGTGGAGTGCCAGTGAGCGAGGGGCTGCCTCACAACTGTCCTCTTAATGCGTGGCCCCAGCAACACTGATGGAGAGCTGATGGCACACCAAGTCCCTCTCCTGGATGGAACTGGTTGCCCAGCCCTCTCCTGGTTGCCCTGAAGAAGGCAGGGGAATAGACCAGAAGGCATTTTAAGGATTTTCTAAAGAACTCCAGCAGAACAATGATTTTTTGTTGTTTTATGAGCCTAACAAGCCACTATCAACATCACTGTGGCTCTGACCAGATTTCGGCAGTCTTCCTGCCCCCAAATCAAAATCACCCTCATAAAAGCAAGGTTTGTCATATCTGTAATTGTTCCACAGAATATTTGCTGGTGGTTAAGGGTTTCAGTAAAAGTATATCCAGTAACATTTCCATTAACAGCACTTTCAAGATCAAGTACTCTGAGAGACTCACAATATACAGGAAGTTTTTTGTTTTAGAATAGGTCAACTAACTGTCATCACTCAGTCCCTCCTTCTGTTTATACTCTGAGGGCACCAGGACACCTCCCCAACCCCTGCATGGAGGCTTGAGTCTATCTGCTGGTGGTTATGGTTGAATGCTGGTAGCTGGTTTAAAAAATATTCTTTACAACCAAATTTCTTTATGGAATCTATACTCATTTGTAAAAAACTGTCTACATCTATAACCTCTTAATCCACTAAATTTGGTTTCTACCTCTACCTTTTATTGTAATGGCTCTTTATAAAGTGGACAATGGTCCATTGTCCACCCAACAGACATCTCCTTGGTGTGATGCTGGGCTTCTTTCCTTTTTAGTGAGCTGGAACTTTCCTGTCTTTCCTCTTCGTGGCTCCGCTTGGCCAATCTCTTTTCTAATTTCTTCCTTGGCCAACTTGTAAAATCCTGGCCTGTTTCTCCTCTCACTGGGCATTCTTTCCAGGGAGGTCACTTTTTACCACCACCACGTGCCGAGGTCCCCGACATCTTTGTCTCTAGCACGCAATTCTCTTCAGATCCACGTACCAGTACTTCCTGTTGCTTCAGAGGACTTCTCATCTTCCCCAGACCTCTTTAGGTCTCTGTAGGCCTCTTCTGAGCCAGTGGCACTATTATACACTTAATTATTTAAATCAAAAACATGGAAATTATTCTCAGCATCCACTTTCTAGTTGTGTGACATTGGCTGAATAACTTAACCTCTCTCCCTCTCAGTTTCCTCATCTATAAAACAGGCACATGGGTTATTGTGTGAGATAATGGAATTAACATGTGCAAACTGATTAGCCTGGTGTCTAGTTCTGAGAGACCCCCCCACCCCACCCCCCGCACTGCAATCAGCTGTGATTATTTCTCTGAGCCAAGTGGGCAGGAGGAGCCTCGGCCGAGCCTCCCCTCCTCACCTGAGTGGCAGCAGATGCAGAAGGCTGGGGGTGGCAGCAGTCGGCCGAGATCTATAGGGAGGTGCCCTGAAATCTATGTATGCAGCTTGCTCTTGTGGGTGGGACCCTGAGTGATAAAAGTTTCTCTTCAGATTAGGTTCACAGGACCTGGGATCTGCTCTCCCCACCCACAGGCAGGGTGGTCACATTCTATCTTCGTTACAGGATTAGGTGTGTTACATGACAGCCTGTGTATAACACATTGTACAGTATGCCTTTGAAATGGAAGGGTCCTTCTGTTCTCTTACATTCATAGAATCAAATATTCCTAAACTAACAGGAAGTCAGGGTTTTCCCTTTTAATTTACCCTCGAACAAATGAGCTCCTTGACTTCTATATAATGCCATGTACTTGTCTACAGAACAGGCATAACGGCTCTTGTCTTACAGCTTACTTCCTTGGATTCTGGAAGAATTAACATATTTTGTGCACTGTACAAGGCTGCTATGGCAACGAAAGCCCTGTGGACCACATCTAGCCCTGATACATTAGAATGAGAAAGACCAAACTCAGCAGAGACGCGAGGGAGCAAACACTTTGCCTGTTGCCGGTGGCACCGCAAATTGGCTCAGCCTTTCAGAAGAGAAAGCCAGCAGCGTGTTGCTAGAGATACACAACTGTTCATCCCTTTGGACTGATTGATTCCACTTTGGGAAATACATCCCAAGGAAATTACACCTGCTCCTTCCCCATGCTCCAAAAAAGACATTTACAAAATGTCCCGAAACAAAGAAACGAAAAACCTACATATCTTTAAAGGGACGGGGGCACCTTACCACGAGACAATGGAAAAAAAAGACAGGTGGGTGGACCACGTGGGTGTGTCCCATGTGTGGGAGTGTGTTCAGTCTTCTCATCTGGGTTGTGGGAAAATGAGGGTGTGCCAGGAGTTAACATGTGTGGAAAGCACCCAGAAGAGTGTTGGGCACATTGCAATCACCAAATGCTTCTCTTGATAATGATAATGATGAAGATGATGTTGATGTCACCAAAAGTGAAAGGAATAAAAGGAAAATTACAAAATAGCATGCACATATGTATTAGCACAATTATATCAGATACTGATCATTTCTAGACTAGAATTGAGAGGATTGGAAAGTTTTAGTGTTTGGTAGTTTCCTTCAGTTCCCCCCAACTTTATTGATACAATTGGCACATATTATTGTGTTAAGGACACACTTCTATACTGCAATATGATTACCACTGTGGTGTTAGCTAACACGCCCAGCATGTCATATAATTACTTTTTTTGTGTGTGGTGAGAACACTAAAGATGTATTCTCTTGGCAACCTTCAAGTATATAGTTCAGCTTTGTTTTTTCCTTTTTATTGAATTTATTGGTGTGACATTGGTTAATAAAATTATATAGGCTTCAGGTGTACAAATCTATACTATATCATCTTATATTGTATTATGGGTTCACACTCATGTCAAGTCTCCTTCCATCACCACCTACGCTCCCCTTTTCATCTCTTCTCCCCGCCCCCGTCACTGCCCTTTTTCTCTGGTAACCACCATTCTGTTTTCTGTGCTTATAAATTGTTGGTTTGGGGTGGTTTGGGGTTTTGGTGGTTTTTTTTGCTTAATCCCTTCACCTTTCCCACCCAGCCTCACAATGCCCCTCCTCTCTGACAACTGTCAGTCTGTTCTACCGATGAGTCTGTTTTTATTTTGGTAGTTTATATTGTTTTTGATTCCGCATATGAATGAAATCATATTTTACTCGTCTCTGACAAATCATTTTATCTGTAATCACAATGCTGGGCATTAGATTTCCAGAATATACTCTTCTTCCAACTGGAAGTTTGTACTTTTTGACAAACACCACCCCTCAGCCCCTGTTAATCACCACTCTATTCTCTCTTTCTATGAGTTCCATAGGTTCCTTTTTTCCCCTTAAGTTCATAATAGATCAAAAACTAAATGAATGAGTAGGTATCTCCAAAACACTTGCTCTGAAGGCAAATTTAGCGATTTCTGTGAAATAATTATCTGGCTACAGCCAAAGTCATTGACTAATTTCTAAGTAAACCAACAAGTCTCACCAGGACTGGGGTGCTAGAAACCGGGCCCTGCTGGCTTTCCAGCTGACTTGCCTGTACTTAGCCAGTGTGGCACCAGGACCAACAGAGGTCTCAGCTGAAGTCTCAAATTCTGTCCATTCTACCAAGTTGCACAACACTCTGTGGCTTCCCCAAATGAGGGGTTTCACCCAACTTGCCACATGCTTCCTGTGTAATTCAGTAGCTGAACATTTTCCTGGCAATGATTTCTATTTCTAACTCAGTGGGAAGGAGGACAACCTCGTACTCTTGAGAGAGGCCTTCCTTGAGCCTGCAGGATGAGATGTATATCATATATACCTGAATACTAGGGAACCCCATGTGGAATTTAATTGGGGCCTTTTGAGGGGGAATGTTGGCATTTAAAAAGCAGGCCCTGGTCCAAGGATACTTTATTCTCCTGCCTTGGCCCACTCCCCTTCTCATCCATGCCCACACAGCAGCCAGGCCGAGGTCGCTGCCCAGTGTAAAGCCTTCCAATGGCTTCACTGTGCTCTTAGAATATTACCTAAATTCCTCACCATGTACCTGCACATGCTTCTCTCTCATCTTGCATGGCTCTTCCCTCTCTGCTTCACTTACCTAAGTCCTATTTGTCTTTCAGGCCTTAGTTTGTGTCACTTCCTCAGAGAAATGTCCTTGGTCTACGTTAGATCTGTCAGTTAAACGTTCATCCTGCACTTTTGCTTAACACTCAACGTTCATATAATTACTTGTCCCATATCCATTTTCCCCATAGGATTAGGAATTCTGAGCAGGCAGCCGTGTCTGAATCATGCCCACTGTCCTAGCCCAGTAACTGGCACATATATATTTGTTGGATGTATGGCCAATTAAAGGAGTAAGTGAATGAAGAGGGAAGAATGAACAAAGACTGAAGGGCAACTTCCAACCAAGACGGTGGTGTAGGCAGACATAGGTCTCCTCTTTGCACAACAACAACTAAATTACAACTAAAATATAGAACGACCATTGGTCAGAACTAACAGAAATCAAATTGAATGGAAGTCTGACAACTACAGAATTAAAGAAACCACATCCATCCACTACAGTAGGAGGGGTGCAGGCACAGAACAGGCTGGTCTCACATCCACATGTGGTAGATAAAAATTTGGAAGGGATATCTTGGGAGCAAGGAGTCCCAGCCCCTCACCAGCACCCCCCCCCCCAGCCAAGTATTCTAGTGCCAGAAAGATAAGTCCCCACAATTTCTGCCTGCAAAAACCAGCAGGGATTGAGTTGGTGGAAGAAACTTCTGGAACCCCCCAGCAGTTCCTCTTAAAGAACCCACACATGGACTCACCTACTCAGACTCACTCCCTCTGGATTCCAGTGACAAGGTAGTGGCTTGAGGGGTACCAGTAGCCTACAGAGGGAGACTGAGGTGTCTGGCATCAAGGCAAGCAGAGGCTATTGTCCCTGTTCTGGGCCCTCCTCTCACAGAGGTGGCAGACTGGTGCTGTATCTAAGATTCCATCAACCTAGCTACCACTGTTTGACCTGCCCTGGGGATTCCCAAAGGCCCACCCAAGCTGCATTTTCTTTTTTTTAAGATTTTATTTATTTTTAGAGAAGGGAAGGGAGGGAGAAAGAGGGGGAGAGAAACATTAACATGTGGTTGCCTCTCATGTGCCCCCTGCTGGGGACCTGGCCCACAACTCAGGCACGTGCCCTAGACTGGAAATCCAACTGGTAACCCTTTGATTAGCAGGCCATCAGTCAGTCCCTTGAACCACACCAGCCAGGTCTCAAACTGCTTTTCCATATGAATGGAATGGAGAGGCTGCTCAAGGAACTTTGTGACACTCCTGGCTCATGCTTCACAACTTCCTAAATCCTCTCAAACAAGCAGCAGCTGGTCTCAGTGAGCCCCGGGCCCAGAATCAGCGGCCTAGATTCACAGTTTGGCTTCGTCTAGAAATTTCAAAGCCCAGCACAAGTAGCAGACATTTTAGGTTGTTTATAATTCAGGCAGGGTGGCAGTGGGCAAAACACAGGTGGGGGCTGATCTTGGCCTGTACCACCCAGGAAAGCCCAGGGGCAGCACACCAAGTGGACAGCTACAGACTATGTAAGAGCACCACAACTGGCCCCCGATTCTCCACCAGAGTGGAGTTTGGTGGTTAGTGGTCACGGCCAATCCTTGCAGCTCACTGGCCTGGATAAATCCTACCCATTGGTCTGCCAACAGCAATCACGGCTCAACGATAAAAGGAGGGTGTACTTAGCCCACACGAAGGGTACACCTCAAGTACTCAGCTTGGGCGATAGGGGAGGCTGAGCCACGGGACCCTATATGACATTGACTATACTAGGCCACACTACCAAGACAGGGAGTCAAAGCAGCTCTACCTAATACATAGAAATAATCACAGGGAGGCTGCCAAAATGAGGAGACAAAGAAACATGGCACAAATGAAAGAACAGAACAAAACTCCAGAAAAAAAAACTAAACAAAATAGAGATAAGCAACCTAGAGTTCAAACACTGGTTATGAGGCTGCTCAAGGAACTTTGTGACGATCCTTAATAACATAAAAAAGATCCAGTCAGAAACAAAGGATACACTAACTGATATAAAGAACAATTTGCAGGGAAACAACAGTAGAGTGGATGAAGCTGAGAATCAAATCAATGATTTGTAACATAAGGAAGCAAAAACAACCAATCAGAATAACAAGAAAAGAGAATCCAAAAAGAATGAGGATAGTATAAGCAGTCTGTGGGACAACTTTAAGCAATCCAACATTATTCTTATAGGGGTGCCAGAAGGAGAAGAGAAAGAGCAAGAAATTAGAAATCTGTTTGAAAAAACAATGAAAGAAATCTTCCTTAATCTGGTAAAGGAAATTTACATGTTAGTCCAGAAAGCACAGAGTCCCAAACAAGATGGATGCAAAGAGGCCTACCCCAAGAAACATCATAACTAAAATACCAAAGGTTAAAGATAAAGAAATGGGAGAGTGGGTGTGGGAGAATGGGTGAGAGGTGAGGGGATTAAGAAGTACAAGTAGGTAGTTACAGAACAGCCATGGGGGTGTAAAGTACAGTATAGGAAAGGGGGTACCCAAAGAACTCACACGTATGACCCATGGACATGAACAAGGTTGCACTGCCTTAGGGAGTGGGGCTGCTGGGTAGAGTAGGGCTAAGGAGGAAAAACCGGGGCAACTGTAATAGTATCATCAATAAAATAAAATAAAATAAGACTTAAGGGCTTAGGCCCTCTCGAATTAATCATGAATCTGGAATTTCAGCATTTAGTAGGGAAAGTATGACAGTGCATGCAGGGAGTTATCTGGAAGCCTCTGAAGTCACACCAAGCCAATGACTTAGCGGATGGTTATGCACTTCTGCAATAAGCCAAGGTCATCAAAGGCCGCAGGCTTCCTGGAGCTCCAAGAACACTTACCCGCACTATCTGTGTGGTTCTTATTGGCTGTAGTTTTCATCATTTTCTCGCTGAATAAAAGAAAAAGAGAGTTAGTTATATAGTTTCTAAAATGCCTTTTTTTGGTCCCCTCCATTCATTATTCTAAGCAATGAGCAGCAGGTAGTAATGGTATCAAGCAATGAAGGTCTTTTGGCATCAGCACCACCATTGGCCGGGATGGTAAAGGCTTCCCAGGTGTGCATCTGACACTGCCGGTGGAATGCAGCAGGTGGGCCCTCACAACTTTCGGATGACGGAGGATGTGGAGACGAGAGGATGGCGATTGCAGGCACTGCGCAGTGGTCCATGAAGCTACATGCACTGGGAAGCCCATTTACCCTTCTGGGGCCAAAGTGTTACCTTCGACCAAGAATTACCAGAAGAACAAAAACAAACAAACAAACAAACAAACCATGATTCAGAGAGATGTAAATATTTTCAGCCTTGAAATGATTACAAGAAAACAGATTTGAATGAATGATCATAATGATTAGAGAGAAACAGACTGAATTATTTTTAATTGGTTTGCTTTCTTCTTTTTACCTAGATGCATCTTTGCTATTACTTGTGAGGGACCCTTTAAAAAGCGCAGACTGCACAAGGCCAGTTAAACTGGCAATCTGTTTCTCCATGGCTTGCATCCTCTCTCTGTAAAACAAGAGAACTGTTTGTTAAAGCTCCACTGACCTTCGGACAGGTTTGTCCAGGTGGATGGTCACGTGAGGTTCATAAAAAGTACTACCTGGTAGGCCATCAGAGTGCACCCCGACCTGGCGCGGGGAACATGAAGAACCTGCAAAGCCCTGCTGAGGTCCAGAGTCGATGATCTGAGTTGAGTATTAACCCAAAGATCTCACTGAAAAGATGCTGCACAGACCTGCGGGGGCCTCCCAGAAAACTGAAAAGCACCTCCTTCAGAAATAATTGTGTTTGCGTGTGCAATTTTGAGCCTTTCTGCTCTGCTTTTGCCATTTCACCTCTGGCACCGGTGGTGCCCTAGGCCACCTTTGGCCCAGAGGCACAGGCATCTCAGCTGTACTCCTCAGCTGGGGGAGCTGAGGACTGGTTTTGGTGTGAATGATGGGGGTGTTTGTGTGTATGAGGGAAAACGTGTTGTATCACCTGAGAGCAACACCAATGAATGTCTGAGCCCAGAGGAAAATGTGATCGAAATCAATGTCTGACTTGCAGGTAAGCTGTGCTCCATCTAAGGGCATAGCAACTTTAACCGGGGCTTTTACAGGATCAAGAAAAAAAAGAAATGTCCCTAACAACTTGGTCATCTCAAGACCTGGATGGAAAAACCTTCCCAATTATTTACTGTGCAGACACTGGACCTCTCTGTTCAGGACTCTCGAATGCTTCATCACAATTCATTGGTTTGCATTTCTATGTCTGAGATAAGGGCAGTTTCACAGGCTATTACCATTACTTTCAGGACATAAAAGCATCACAAGTGACCTTCCTCTGCTGGCTAGGTGTAGAGGACATCACACGCGTCATGGCATGCAGGTTCAGTAACACTTATTGGGGACTTTGAAACAGTAAAGGGAGGTAGGCCAGGGCAGCCTGAATGGTGTGGGCACCTGGCCTGCCTTTGTACCCCATGAGCAGGTGTCCCACATGAGCTGTGACAGAGAAGGCCCCCACTCTTCACTGTGGTCAGTCCCACTGACCTCTCATAGTGTGAGCAATGGCTATTCCTGCACTATGAATGCAAGTTCATACAGGGAGGCCTTTATGGACAAGCCAACTATTGTATCTGGTGCCCGATGGGAAGAAATGTGGCGGTCTGTACATTCCCTGGAAAACAGTAACTGGTTAAGTTGGACTTATTGAGAGATGCTGTATCTGTATTTTACACTTCATGGCAATCAAGAGGACTTTCAAGAGTAATTTTTTTCCATACACGACTTTTTGGCCTTGTGTTTTGCCTTTAGAATATGAAACATTGGCCTAGTTTCACAATTACAAGCTTCTGACTTCTAAATTCCACGCGTTTTCTGTAGTTTAGCAGTCCCCAACCATTTTGGCACCAGAGATGGGTTTTGCGGAAGACAATTTTTCCATGGCTGGGGATTGTAGGGAGGGAACAGGGGGCCAGGGAAGATGTGGGACAGGGGAGTGGGGACAGGAGGCAGCACTGAGTCGGTAATGTTTGCCTGCTTCTCGCCTCCTGCTGGACAGCCTGTTCCCGGTCCGTGGCCCAGGGCTGGGGGACCACTGCTTTAGTTTAAAGTGGATGGTTCTGTCAGAATACTGAGTTTCTTAGACATAATTCATGCAGTCTAAATAGTTAGACTACACACCAATTAAGGAAAAAGAAACAATTTAAGTATGAATAGTATGATTGCTTTGCTCTAATAGTGTGGGAAGGAGAAATCTCAAGCAGTGAGAGTGGAAGTGCTCCCCATCTCCATGCAGTCACTTCCCACATGTTTCCGGGTATAGCAGTGAACGCCGAACCCCTGAGCTGCTGTTGCACCTGTGCTTCTGGTCTCTCTGATGAAACACAGTGCATGTGCCAAAGAGAAAAATTAGTAAAAAAACTCCACTCAAGAAAGCAGGTTAGTAAATCCCCGAAGGATACCCCAAGTTCATAGGACCCAAGTCGCTATGGCATCTCAGGAATGACTGGGTGGTAGCTGGTTGTGCTGCTGCCATGTGGGAGACACAGACTCACACAAATGGGCTCTCGGAAATGAGTGAGTTCCATGGGGCCCGGCTGAGCACTGAGTAAAAGTTTTCCAGTGCCCTGTTCTTCCCATGGTAACACAGGAAGTAATAACACTCATGGCCCCAGAGTCGAAGTGCATTCAGGGCCATCTCCAGATGTATTAGTTTACTGCTTTCAGCCAATCCTGGGCAAATGCAAAGGATTTCTTTCCCTTCCTTCCTTCCTTCCTTCCTTCCTTCCTTCCTTCCTTCCTTCCTTCCTTCCTTCCTTCCTTCCTTCCTTCCTTCCTTCCTTCCTTCCTTCCTCCCTCCCTCCCTCCCTCCCTCCCTTTCTCCCTCCCTCCCTCCCTCCCTCCCTCCCAAAAAGCAGCATGACATTTTTAGGGTCTAGACAGCATTGGTTAGGAAGCAGCTTACTGGGTTCCATGAAGCTGGAGTGTGGGGTAGGAAGGCATGGTGACAACCTGACTACACACAGACGGCAGTACTACAGAGAAATGTAACAGGCAAGTCTACGACTACAGAGTATACGTGAGACTCCAACACAAGAGAAATGGCAGAAGGGATTCCAACACTAGCTCTAGGCACAACCCAGATTAGGGCTAAATCAGTGTTTCTGATCCCCCTGGACGACAGCTTTCATTGCCTTGTCTAAGAAAGGAGAGCAGTATCATTAAAAACCAAAACAAAGCGCCTGGATTGTTCCAGATTCAGGACATTGTTCTGCAACAGATTCATCACAGGGGTTAGAACTGCCTAATGTTATAGGACAGGCTGGGTCATCTCCCCATGGGCGTCCATAGGGTGGCCTTTTCCTTGGCTCAGTGGGTACTTGGCTTTTTGATGCACTTCCCCAGATAATGGTTTTAAAGGTGCAGAGAAAGACAATCCCCAAATCAAACCCACTCTCCTTATTCCTCGGTGACCATGCTGACATTGTTGCAGAACTTCCAGGGGTGAAAGTCTGGATGAGTTGAGGGAAAAAGCCCTATATTCAGTCCAGGTATCCACTCGGTTCTCCTTTTTTGCACCTGTGAGGATGGAGGTACATGCTCCCTGGGTGGCCTCCTCCAGGCTGCGTCATGAGCTGGGCCACCAGGAAGGAGACAGAATCTCTCAGAACCTTCTGAGTGTTCAGAACACTTGAGCTTGACAGTCGAGGGGGAGCAGTTCTCTCCCACTGCCCAGGAAGTGGTGGGTCCTGCACGAGGCCCAGGCGGTGAGTGTGCTGATTGGGCACGTGTGACCCGCTGCCTTGGCCAAACCCCCGTCACGGAAATGCAATGCTTTGACACAGGGGAATGAGAAAACTTTTTCCTTCCTATTTAATCATCAAAGTGTTTCTGGGTTCAGGATTCATTTGAGGGAGATTATCTGATTTATAAATTCATAAATAAGATTGTCTTTCCATTTCATGGTTGGTAATCTGGAAACAATTTTATGGTTTAACTAAATTACAGCAACTGGAAACTTATGCAGACTTTGCCCATGATGAAATGTCATGAAGTAGATTTTAATGTGAAAGGAAAAAAAGCGAAATGCAGTGGAAGAGAAATTATATATGACCCTGTCATTTTATTGCAGGGGCAATTTTATATAATAATCATCAGAATATTAAAGATGCTTAAACTAATTCTTGCCAATATCGCTTGGTTTAAGGTATTACAGGACTGGTATAATCACTGTTGAAAAGACAGTTTAAAGTGATTTCATAAACCATTTTCTATCATTTCATAAACCATATTTATGGGATTACTATGTATGGTTAACTAGTCGTTTAGTGCCAGAAGTCAGCCTGGATGAATGAATCTTTTCGGGACCCAAGCATAATATTGATACAAATTCAAGTCCAAGTCCAGGTAAAGTGCTGATTCTAGTATTTAAATCCCTGCTGCTACAGTGGGCTTTCCTGTGAGCCCCCGTCTGTCTGTGAAGAAGACAAGCAGGACCTAAACAGTGTGCAGTCCGCTTCCTGTCTTCAGAGTAGAAAAGGAAAAAAATTGCATTTGAGGGAATAATTTTTGGCAGTAACTCCATTTACACAATGTTTTTGATTCAAGTTTTTGCCTTGAACACTGGACTTATCTTTGTTCTGACCGATGAGACCTTATTAAGCCTGAATTAAGTCCTTATCATTGACTATCTGAGTAAATTAACGGCTATTAAAAAACAAGTCAAGGCTGTAACAAGTATGTGACTGGTAATTCCCCTATAATGAAGCCCTGAGGCTATGCTTTTAAATATCTAAAACAAGTGCCGGGGAGCCCGCTGAAACCAGCCAGCCCACCTGAGGGTGGATTAGGACCCTGGGCTATGGCATGCACCTTCCTAAGGAGTTACTAACTTTGAAACCCTGTGGTGCAGGACGGTCAGTAACGAGGATGATAACTAGGGCCGGCAATCTGAGAGTACTTTCTAGGAGGCCTATCGCTAACATTGTGTGATTTTCCACCCCCTGCTCATCCCTGTCATCTCTCTCTCCCCAGAAAGTGATGAATGGTCAACATGTCATCCACAAGTGTTCCTGGGCACTTAAGCTGTGCTGGGCACGGTGCAAGCTGCTGCGGACACAGCAGTGAATAAAGTGAATCATTCTTGGGCAGTACCTTCCTTTCACAAAGTCACTCTTTTTTTCTGGGATAAATCTAAGTGAACTGAAACCCATGAGTCTTGGCAGTGCCAAAGGCATTTTCCAGAACTGAATCGTGAATAGGCTTAAAGCAAGGCTATGCCATTGTTTGCTCATGCCCTGACTCCCTGGTATGAGGGAGAAAAACCAAGGTAATTAAAGACCCTGTTTTCAGATGAGTTCAACAGAACACTGGAATTCAAATGATGTGAACTAGTGGCAAAGCCTCAAATAGGACTCTGAGCAGCAAATTTTCTATTTCTGCCCCACTTTAACCCATTGGTGAATGAACTATATAACTGAAGACCTTATTCCCCAAACTCCCAACACCTGTAACTGCTCATGGAAACATCCAGATTTATTGAGGAGATACTGACGGAGTTAGTGCTGATGGCAATGGGCTACAATGTTTTGTGTGCATTAATATTGTCCTCCTACCCCTGTATGCCTGTATGCCCTAAAGGTAACGGCCATTTCTTGCACTTGTCTTGCATTGGCAGTCCTTAGATAGGCCTGTAGACAGAGGGTCATTAAGAAATACCATTTATAACCCTGACATTGGAGGGCTTTCTGCCTGCCCACTGCTCATGGAGAAGGAAGATTGGGTGTGTTTTATGTTCCCTGTTGCCACGTCATTCCACTGTCCGTCCACCTCTCAACATCTCCCCCACTTCTGAATTCTGAGTTACTCATCCGTAAGTTCCCTACTGTCACTAGAGACAAAGGCTAAGATCATCTGCACCCTTTTATTCCCAATTACTGTGTGCAGAAGCAAAAGTTGGACACTGAAGAAGACCAATAGAAAAACAAATGATTCATTTGAAATACAGAACTGGAGGAGAAATCTGCCAATGCCAGGACCACTAGAAAGATAAATGAGTGGGTTCTAGAGCAAATTAAGCCTGAAACATCGCTGGAGGCAGAAATGACAAAACAGAAACTGTCTACATCAGATACCTCATGAAAAGGCAGGGTTCTCTGAAAAAGACAATAATACTGGGAAACAGACAGGCAGCAGGACAGGAGAAAGACCAAACATGAGACGAACTGACTGCATAAAACAAGCCACAGGCATGTGTCCACAGGAGCTGAGCGGGGCTGTTGAGAACAGGACACTGTGGACATCACCCATGCATAGACTGGCCAGGAGTCCGAGCTGAATCAATGGCATGTGACACGCACAAGTTCCCCACCAGCATCTAGAAAATTCCCTCACATCCTTGAAAAACTTTAGCCTGGGAAGACAGCCTCCTGTCTGTCATACCCCAGTTCATTATCCTGTGTAGCTTCCACATCTGTGCAGATAACCCTTCCAAAAGTTTGGCATCATAGATCCTCGAACTCTTCTTCACAGACATACCCTGACCTTAAATTCTTTCTTGGTGTAGTTTTTTTGTCCACATCAGAAACCCCCAAATCCTCTTTAAGTGTAGCAATCTTCAGTTGCTTTGGTTTCCTTCTCCACACAAACCGGCTCTTTACCTGCACCCTTACCTCCTTCATCAACCTCCAAGACAGTCTAGAAATTCGTTTTACCCATCCTGCCCCTCACCCAGGAGGGCTGCACACACTCTCTCACCATCCTGAGTGGACTTTCCTTGGGCTGACCTCTCCCTCAGCCTTGTTGCTCCTGTGCTAGCTGACTCCACTTTCTGGTTGGCTGAAGATGGAAATAAATGAGAGGAAAGGGCCCCTTTGTGCTTCTTCCCCCATCAATTCCTCCTGGTGATACTTCAAGGAGATAGAGTGTAGAATATTCTCAATTGGGATCCAGGTTTTCCCCAAGTCAGGAAAGATAATAGCCAGAGCAAATTGTTTGTTCACCTGGAATGCTCTGCACTTTACTTATGGCCCAAGAAGATACACATTGGATGACAACTGTAGAGAAATAAGCAAGCCCTGGCTGGTGTGGCTCAATGGGTGGAGTGCTGGCCTGTGAACTGAAAAGGTCACTGCTTTGATTCCAGATCAGATCGCATGCCTAGAACACCAACTGGGGGCAAGAGGCAGCTGATAGATGTTTCTTTGCCCCCTCTTTTTCCTTTCCTTCCCCTCTCTCTAAAGAATAAATAAAATCTTAAAAAAGAAACAGGCCAAAAGTGGAGCCCTGTTTATGAGGATCTGGGGTGGGGAAAAGCTATTTCTAATCTTCATAAATTTACCGAGGCATTAAGAGAATGAGAGCTGATAATGAGCGGTGAGGAGGAAAATTGTGGGATGATGGTAATCCTGAAATAAATAGTCCTTCACATACTATAACTGCAGCTCTTTACCCTAGTGCCCAGTGACCTCTGATTACCAAGAACGTCAACTAAACAGATGCTGGAGAGTGTGATGGCTTTGGAGGTAAATGCTGCCAGTCTTTCTTCTTGACCCAGGAGGCTTCATATGACCTAGCTTAGTGGCACAGGTGGCTGGACTCTGTAGGGTGCATGTATTCTCAGCAGTCAAGTGGTCCTGGATGGCAGAGTCCAAGGTGTCAGGTGGGGAACAGCTACTCTGTCTGAGAGGAAACATGTGAAGGAAGCCACGCAGAATAGTAGGACTTAGCCAGAGAGAGAAGAGGAAGGTGAAGAGAGTAGAGCAGCGTGTTCTCAGGAAGGAGAGTTCCAGGCAAAGCAGAAATATTACACTATTACAATTTAATGGAAGCAAAAACAGTGGACTAGGAAGTAACCTAGATCTGTGCTCTGACTCCAGAGGCGGACATGGGCAGGGTGGGGGGACCAGACGGGAGGCCATTGATGCAGGGCAGCTAAGAGTGGTAGTGGCTTGGACCACAGCAGTGGAGTGAGACAGAGAGCAAAGACTGGGTCGGGGAATCTTCAGATATATAACTATGTCTAGGTGCCCAAATGTGGAGTGTGGGAGACAGCAAACAACACAACAGCAAGGTCTTTGGCCTAAGCAATGGATAAAATTGTCATACATGAGATGGGAAGACAGGAGCTCATTTTTGGATATGCTGATTTTGACCTGACCAACAGACATCCGGGGGAGATACAAATCTCCACTCATAAATCACTTAATATTTCTGAGTCTCAGTTTCCTCAACTGTCAAACTAGGGGAGGAACTGCCTTCCCTGTCCCATAGGGCTGTCATCCTACAGAGACATGGAAAATGAGCGTGAGCCAGAAAATGTACGTGCAAATTTTCTGGAGTGGGCTGTGTGCCAGGCACAGGGGCGAATGCTGGGACCATGGCTGTGAATCAAACAAAGGGCTTCTTACCCTCACAGAACTTACATTTTAGGGGTGAGGGTAATGATACAACAAGCTAATTAAGTACAGAAATATATATGTAAATATAAATATACAACTTACATATAAATATATGCATATTATTTATTTAATCTGACCATTTTTGTGTCTGTGCGCATGTGTGTGTACGATGGTTTGTTGGGACAGGCCTCCCTGAGCAAATGGTGTTTACGTGAAGCCTTGACTTTGGCAAGAAGCCAGTCAGGTAGCCAGAGAGCTGGAAAAAAAGAATAAATGCAAAGTCCCAGAGGTCAGAAAGTCCCAAGTTCAAACACAGGAAGCCAGTGTACGTGGAGTGCAGCTGGTATCAGGAAGTGTAAAAGGATGAATGAACTGTTTGCCTGCAAATCAAACAGGGCATTTAAGGTCTCCACCCCTTGTTAAATAGAGGTGCCCATCCACTAATGTCCAACACCCAAAGAATACCACATCTGAAATCCTGCCAGACTTAGACTTCCAGAATCACACAATTTCTAGTTGGAGGGAACTTATTTTAGGCCCCATAGCTTTCTTTCCATTCTAATTCCATGACTGTGACTGAAGCAGAAAAGAAAAGAAAAAAGGCATGAGCCGTGCCCAGGCCTGTGCTCCCTGCATGCACAATCATTGATTTCCGGCACTCGGACAGCATCCAGCACTGCCCAGCACAGCGAATGCTCCTGGGAGCGCTCCAGGTAGCCTTAACTTTGAAACTCACTTTCTGGCCAGCTGTGTTCTAGCTGGGACCAGAATCAGTCCCAAGTCAGGCGTGAGGATACACAGTCTCTCAGATCCAATGGACTACACATTACTGCTCCTTTGGGCAAGGAACTACGACATCACAATTTTATGTCAATTAAGACTCTTATTTATAGAGAACTTTCCAGTTCACAAAAGGATTTTATACCCATTTTCATTTAAACTGCACGGAACCCTTAAGAGGTCATGGTTACTGGCCCATTCTGGCAAAGAGCCCCGAGGCTTAGGGAAGAAGGGTTCCCCTAAGGAAACGTGGCTAGTTTACCCGCAGAGACACAAACACGCCCAGTGCTCCGTGCAGGGCTCTGAGCTGCCCTCCTGGTGACTCACCAGCGGGGGTAAGGCTCTCTACCTCCTGGGTGATGAGAACCTTCACCCCCAAGGGCAAGCCTGCACCGCTTGCTGAAATTACTTGCTTTGCATTTTCTTTCTCTCCCCTATGGGTAATTTTTAATATTCATGCTCTGGGAGTGACAGCTCATTTTTTTTGTACAGGTACAAACCAGTATGAATAACTGTTTGTTCAGGTTCTGGCAACCTGAACACAGATGGGCCTGTAATTTACCTTCCAACAAGAGATGGTGTCAAAAGCTGCGGAGAGACAGTCTCTTGAGGGGTCCGAAGGGAGCCTTGTAACTAAGCTCCCACTCCTCCCACTTTGGATCTGCAAAGCCTCAGCATGGACTCAAAAGTAAGATAATGACTCTTAAGGAAAAAGAAGGAAAACATTTCCTATATTTTGCTTCTGTCATGAGTTTTTAAATTTTGTCTTTTTAGATACCTGTGCTTGTTGGAGGTATAAGGATACACTGCCTTTATTAAAAAGACAAAAAGAAATTGAGACAGCAAGAAAAGAAATAAAAGTGAAAACTTCACTTGACTAGTGGCTCCAGTCATTGGACCTTTGGCAAGTCACCTGTTTCTCCTTCTGTAAAGTCACTAATTAGGAGGAACAATGTTCTCTAAGGTCCCTTCAGCTCTGAAGATGGATGGGGGGGGAGGGGAGGAGGCATTTCCTGGCCATGAGAGCTGGTCTTACAAGTGTGGTAGACAATAGAGACTTTTTAAGACTGAAGTTTTTGGAAGTTTAAATTCATGCTTAGACCTGACTAAATTTTTGAATCACTTCATTCATGAAAAGTAAAGCCTGAAAGTCAAAACAAGTGCAACCTCCATGGTTTTCATCAGACAAAAGGACAACTAGTCATCAAAGAGGCTAAAATGTAGCCTGGACATCAAGACAGCCCAGGATGATCCAGCCACCGGGCTGTGGGACAGCTTCGAGGGGCCCCACCTTCAGGCTGGGCGGGACCCACAGTGAGTCTGCACTGAGTCTTGCAAGGAGGCAGAAGCTGCACCCAAACATTTATTCACCTTTTCTCTAAAGAAAGAAGTTCCAGTCAGCAAGTACAGGGGCTTATCTGAATGTCACAGTATTTAGGTTCCTCAAGCTTAGCTTCTGGTTTCAGACCTAAGGCAACTGATTGACAGCAGTTCATGAATATTCAAAGGAGTTACAAGGGTATATTCACCTAATTAGTGACAGATGATGGCTTTTCTTTTGAGAAATTGGTCTGAAGTAACACAGACCTTGTGACAGTCATTCCACCGGTGTTTTTGATTGGATATTCCTTGTGTAAGAGGAGGGCTACCTTCAAAATTGTCAGGTAGTTCAGTATCATGTTCATCAGATAGCTGTTGCCTGAACTCAGCAGTTAAGAAATGACTAGCAAATATTACTTAACTATGAAGTTTATATTCCTGTAATAATTCAATTCAGCAGCATTACTTGACTTCTGATAGTGGCAAAACATCATATTTAGATGCTATTTTTTAGGGACCATAATGGTAGAAATACAGCAAATTTTGGATCAAGATCAGCCTGACTTCCCAAAGGGTACCTTTTCATTCCATTCTAAACACCTCTTACACTAGTTCATCTCGATATTCCCATGAAGGCTCCCAGACCAATACAGGTTCAGGGAAGTGCTTCCTTGTCTGAATTCATAGCAATTATCGTCCGTGTCACTTGTTTGGAATTAATTATGTACAAGCAGTCCCCAAATTAGGCTTCTAATTAAAAGTTTACTTGTACTTTCATTGTTTAGAACTTAGAATAAATGGTGATTGAATTTCCAGCTGATCCACAGAAGCCTCTATAGCCTACAATGTATTATTAGAGTTATCATTGTTCCTCATTCTTTTCAAGAAAAATGTGGCCTGACTTGAAGATGTTGGGAACAAAACTCCTCCAGAATGAGGCTCCAGACTCCAGGAGAGCCATTCTTTCCCTTAGTGACTTGGCATGGCCTCCTCCCTTTTCCATGTGTCACTAGGAAACATTGTCACTGCCAAAGTCACAAGAAGAGAATTCCTGAGCATCACCCATGAATGAAATCATACTCTTGTGGTTGTTCCTGCAAAACAGTTATTTAATGGGCATTCAGAGTTCAGAAACACCCCTTCTTAACTGTAGCATTGCTTACATTTATATTATAATTTTAATATCTTATGATAATCTTCAGTTTGTCTTCCTTGTGTATAGGGACCATATAAGATGTTCCTTTGTGTTCTGCAAAGCATTCAGTGCACAACTAAGCACATAAGAGAAGCTCAGAAAACATTTATTGATCCATAACTAGAGCTACATGGAAAGCAATTTAGACAAGAGCTGAATCAGCCAGGCACTTTTCAGCATCAGGACAGATAACCTCATAATCTCAGCTGCACCTGGTTAGGCATCTTCATCCTCAGTCACATGGCTCAGGTGCCCCTTCAAAAGAATGCCCTAATCCTGGCTTGTCTCTTTGGCTCCTGGATCCAAGATGTACAACCTTGACTACTCTCCTGAAGTGGATTTAAACATGGCTTTGATATTAAACATTCTAATTTGGATCCTGAAGCCCAGCTGATTCCACTGTCTGTTCACTCTCAGTTTTACCGTTTCCTGTAACCTGCTCCCCTGCTTTAGGTCCCAATGGCTAAGCAAGTATTACACTGGGATTTGAGCCCAAGCAATCTGGCTTTGGAATCCACGTTCACAAACACTGCTTCCTACTGCCTCTCAATAAACGGTTGTCAGCAGATTGAGTAAAATGAAAGTAATAATAGCAAGTTAGGGCAATAATGTAGTTGCTTTACCCAGAGGTAAGAACAGAATTGTAAAAATGTCTCAGTCTGTGTTTTATGAGTGTCCCCATTTACATTCCCTAAGGTTGGGACTTCTTTCATTTTTCCACTGCATTAAGTAGAAAAAGCCCAAATTTCCTTTAGAGCACTGCTTCTCAACCAGGGACATTTTAAGCCCCAAGGGACATTTGATGATGTCTGGAGACATTTTTGATAATCATGACTGGGGCAAAGTTGATTGGGGGATTAGTTTGCTATTGGCATCTAATAGGGTAGAGACTGAAGATACTGCTAAAAATCCCATAATGCGCAAGAGAACCCCCACTCCCAAATTATCAGGCCCCAAATATCAATAGTGAACAAACTTAAGAAAATCTTGCTTTAGAAAGATATCAGGTCTAATTACTCAGAATATCTCTGATGTGGTTCACTTCTGACAATACACACAGGAAAAGGAAAAAAATCAATCATTCTGCTTGAGTCATTCAGACTCACCTCTCTAGCAGGATAAAGCACTGTTTAGAAAATCTTCAAAGATCTGTCAGTCACTGTGAACATGTTTAAATGACATAAATCTGAATTTAGACTCTCACTCAACCAACCACTAAATGAAGGATGCATCCTACCCCTCAAAGCTACAGCAACTTTAATCTCCATAAAATGAGAAAATGATTAAGAACAGACACAAGCTACCAGTTAGCATGCAGGCTACCTCTTGTACACAGAATTTTTCTTTTCCCTTCTTTGTAATTGGCTCAAGACAAGAGATTCTGGTTATTTAAATCAGCGGTATTCTAGAAATCATAGTGGGACCTCACGGGACTTCTCTTTCTCCAAATAAGCATGCCCAGACAGGCCAAGAACTTGCTCCTGTGTGGACTCTTGACTAGTTTGTTGAATTTAGCTTCTGAAGGTGAAGAATAGTAAAAAAAAACAAACAAAAAAAAAAAAACTTAGTTCAAGTGTACCATGTTTTGAAAAACATTATACTAGGAGAAATCCATTATACATTTGGAAGGAGAGTTATTAATCACAGTGAAATGAGTACCCTTGAATTTTGAGTGTTATTTAAAAGATATTGCATATTATATGGTCCAAGCTATAACTAGAAAATAACAAAACATAAATATCTTAGAATTTTACAATTCTTAAGGGCTGTTTTATGTGCCAGGAATAGAAATAATGATGCTATTTAATGGCATAATCTTATAACCGAGGAAAGACAGGGCATCCTGCACTAAGTCACCAGTCACAGACCTCCATTGTCATTCCCTAAGAGTCACAGGCACCCACACTCTTCTGAGTCCCAGCTGAAGGGAAGTCATCTGAGTAAAGCCGATCCATCCCTTAAGGTCATTTTTTCATTAGGATGCTCAGACACGAGAATTGCTACCCTGGAATCAAAGCAGTTGTACTCTACTCCTCTATCCCCGAGTCCAGGGCCGTCCTGGGAGGAGAGCCCTGCCAACATATCTGTTCTCCTAGATACACCCTTTTTAGAAGATCTTCCATGCATACTTTTTCACTACTCAATACTTTGTGGCAGCATCTTTATAAGAAAAGAGATGCCAAACTCATTAAATCAAGGCACATGACTAAATATAAGAATCAAGATGAAATTGCTTTGAAGTCATTTTCAAGTTAATAGAGCTCTTATGAAATCACATGCCCTCAAAAAAAACAAACCAAAAACAAAAAAACAAAAAAAGCCAGCTACCTTTGGAAGTTTCCTGAGTACAGATGGAAAAGAAAGGACTTTTGTTCGCGGTTTCAAACGTCCTGCAGTTATTTGGGCTATTTCATAGAAGCACTCTCCTGAGCAGCAGCTGAATCCCGCCATGCCCAAAAGAAAGCACTGTGACAGCTCTCTCAGTCTCTCTCCTGTGTTTTTGCAGCTTCATATCTTAGAAGGAAAATTTCACTTCCGAGTTTTATATAAAAAGTACTCTCAGGTTTATTTGCTTTCAAACATCATGAAGCTGCAACAGAAACTGGTTAGGCACTCACAGGACTCTACACTCATGAAGTTCAATGTTTAGGGGTCAAAGACTCCTTAAAAACACTTACGCAGATTAAATATATTTTAAATAACATGATATAGGTAAAACAATGAACTATAATTTCATGCTTCAGTAATTTTTTTATGTGCTTGTTTTTTAAAGTTTTTTTACTGACATAGTACTCACATTTTTTGAAAATAAAATCTACTAAGAGCATTCTCTATATTTTTTCCTTATTTCTGCATGATTGTGCTAATTTATTAACTGGGCAGTTGTATTTTAAATGGCAGTGTATATATTTAGCAACATCATTATGCAAATTCTACCATGTTTATGTTTGTAAATATGTAAATATCCTTTAGGAGCAGTCGCTTAGCATCTAGTCCTGAGACAATTTTTGGAAAATTCTTGCTGTTCTTGCTGAAATGCTCAGAATTCACCCCTGAATTCACTACTCTTTTCAAGGTGGGGCTCATAGTTCTTACTCACCAGGTAGAATATTGCACACTGGTCAAATGTGTGGACTCTTTAATGGACCTGGACATTCTATGTCACTTAGCAGCTTTGTGATCTTGGGCAAGTCACTTAACCTCTCTGAGCCCAGTGTGTACCTTTGTGAAATTGGGATGATGGTAGCACATGCCTCACTGGGTCACGGTGATTATATTCCATGATGTATAGAAACAACTTAACACAGTGTTTGGCCCAGTAAAAGGTTCTCAATAATAATTCTTCTTCTTAAAATAGTAGTACTTACAAACGTAGTGCCTAGCAGTACTACACTTTGGTCCAGTCATTAAGACTCTAAAAGGGTTCAGAACTGTAGTGGAAGAGGAAGTATGACTAGCTAGGTAACTATGGGGTGACAGGTGGCAGTGCTGGTAGCAAAGTTTCCAGACTCAAGTTCTTTTTACCAGATAATCATTCTATATGCCCTTTATCCATGTGCCTGGGCTGAGTCGGTGAGGTTGTTTAGGCATTTCGGTAATGGGAACTCTCGATGCTGAGGAGGACGTATGGGTGTGTGTGCATGTGTAGGCCCACGGAGGAAGGAATCTAGCCTGCTCAAGTGGATATGAGCTCTCCAGTCTGACTCTGGAAATAAGCTGATTAGCAAGTGAGAAATCACCTAGGTGAGATGTGGGAGATAAAATTCTTTCTCTGCTATTTCATATTTCAGGGAATGAAAAAAAATTGCAAACATGTAAAATTATATTCATAATTATAATCATATGTCAGAATATGGTAGTGGACAGTGTATTTTAGGTAAACTAATCTTTCCAGTCAATTTTTCTAATACTTGTTATTCTAGAAATAAGATAATTTAGAGTTTCTGAAAAGGGTTTCTAACAGAAATCCGCAGAACTTTCTGAGCTTTGGGGAAACAGAAACCTAAAGAGGAAGCAGAAGCCCTGAAAGAATACTGATGCTACTCAAGACTTCAATCCAATACAGAGAAGATTCCGCATATCAGCAGATGGCTCCTTATTTTGTTCCTTCCCATAACCAAAACCTATAACAAACTGGGTTCAGTGATGCTCATTAAGTTATATACATGTGGTGACTGCATGCATGACACTGAGCTAGGTGCTGGGGAAGAAGTCAGACACCATCATTGACCAAAATGTGCCTACAGCCCGGCAGCATGGAAATAGCTTAATACGACCCACAGTGGAATCCAGCTCTCAGTGCCCTTCAACCTACGAGGTGAGCCAACACGAGGGTGCATGGTGATGGTGGATTCTGGCCTTCACATTATATCCTGGAAATAAATAGTTTTGATTTTTTCTTGTGCTAAATTCTTAGGACTCTTAAGACCTGTCCTCTAAGTGACCCATTTTTCCTGACCAGCCTTTTACAGCTCACTGCAGAGGATGTGTAGCCCTTTCTTTGAAGCACAGGGCACAAGCTTCTGAGACTCAGGCACATCTTGGTAGATTTCCCCCCAGATGTGACACTGGTCTGTTCCCATTAGCCCCAGTATTCATCCCACACCCTCGGTTGTCCATGGTCACCGAGGTATCCCTTTTCTGGATTCCTTAAGTATTCATTCCTTAAGTATTAAGTATCCCTTTCTTGGATTCTTAATATTTCACTTCCTAAAGCCTTTGGAAAAGAGGGAATAAATAGTTTTTTAATCTTTAATCTTTCTTAGTCCTTACATAATCAAGCCAGGCACCACTGCTTTTTTTCCCCCAGTTGTACGAGAGGATTAAAATCGTTAGTGTGTTAATGATGCCCAAACTTCCACATTCACTCTCTTTCCATCCTGCAGGAATCTGTCTGCTGTGACTGAACAGATAAGAAGAAGCAGCTGTCCCATGATAATATTCTGCTAATTAGGACAGGGCTTTCTGATTTGGGTGTGAATAAGTATGATAGACGATTCATATTCCATTCACAATTTTGGCATTCTTTTTATAAGGTTATATAATAGCAGTAAGTGATATTGCCATTTTTAGTGAAGAGCAAGTAAGACCAGTTCTTAAAAGGTAATAAATAATTAAATATCTAGATCTTATTTTTCATATTTCTGAATTTATATATGACCACTGGTAAAAGACTTAACCTTTTTTGGACTCAATGTCTTTGACCACATTTTTTTTTTTGTGATTATAATTAGTATGTTGATTTTCTTTAACAAATTCAGGCAAATGAAATTCCCTCTATCAAAATTAGCTTTTCTATTACTATATGAACTTTGAAGAGTTTTTAAGATATAATAGGAGGTTCTGGACTGGTAAATTATAACTATATACACACATATATATATATTAAAAAAGAAATTAAGCCCTGGCTGGTGTGGCTCAGTGGACTGAGTGCCAGCCTATGAACCAAAATGTTGCTGGTTCGATTCCCAGTTAGGGCACATGCCTGGGTTGTGGGCCAGGTCCCCAGTAGGGGGCATGTGAGAGGAAACCACACACTGATACCTCTCTCCCTTCCTCCCTCCTTCCTCTCCTCTCTAAAAATAAATAAAGAAAAGCTTAAAGAAAGGAATTAAAATGCCCAGAGTGCGTCATTCACTACATAATTTTGCTGATCTTAGTATTTACTCTGGAATGAGTATTAAATCTAAACCATCCTATTTTTATGCAAATTCATGTTTTTATCACTGTAGATGACAGTCAGTAATACATTCTTTCCATTTCCCAAAACCTGATGAGAAAACAAAATTTTCCACACAAGGAAAAACACAAATCGGCCTTTCAAACAGCTATAACTTGAACCACTCACCCCTTGTCTTCTGTGGCAGGTCAATTATTATAAGCTCTTAATTTATTTTTCTGAATGATTTCTGCTGATCACAATTTTCCTCCAAATTATTCAGATGTGGGTAATGGTGACGCTGTTTGACCCATGCTCAGGAGGCTCGCACTGACCGCGCTAGGTGTGTCTGCCCTCACAGCCACGGGCTGCCTAACTTGACGCCCCCGTGCCCTTGGCAGCATCCACAAGGCACACTGCATGAGCTGGGGCCCAGCTGATATCTGTTCTCCTGGTTTGACCTCTGAAGAGCAGTGCTCAGCAACATCAGGCACATACCACCCTCGGCCACCCTCGCCACCTTACCTGGTCTCTCTGTCTTTGGGTATCGTAGCAGTGCTATAAGCAAACATTTGCTTCTCCACTAGAGGAGGACCAAGGTCCACAATTCCTGATAGTCCTGGAGTCCGTGGCTTTTCAATATACACCAAGGTGCCTGCCTCCTTTTTGTAGGCCTGGCGGCTGGGCGAGACCCGGTCAGGCTGCATGGTGTGAGGGGGTCCATGGGCATTATGATGAGCGTGCATGTCCATTCTCATGTCACCGACCCGGTGAGGAGAGGCAGGGGGTGTTTTGGAGCCCAGCGTAGGCAAGTGGCTGTCTGGATACTTCCTTGATTTCTGTCTGTACAGTGACTGCTCCATATGCATTTCCGCTTGCAAAGAAGGGTTGCAGTACGCACTCGCTGACCGGATTGCTGTGCGGTGATATGCAATGATGTGATCGGGGACATCCAGTGGGTGGCCGCCGTGGGAAGAGGCTATGCTCATCCTTCCTTCGTGATACAAGTAAGGATCAACATAGAAACCCTCATTTCGGTACATTGCAATGTTCTTGCCACTCATGTCTTCATCTGGCTTTACATCTCTTCTTTCCAAAATGGCGCTTGGGCTGGGTGAGATAGATCTGGAGACTGGCAGACTGGAGAGTCTGTCCCTGGGGATGGTGGCATTACCAGGAATAAGCATGGGGCGGGTGCCCCCATAAGGAATTCTGGATGGGGAGGGTGGCATGGAATGGGGGACAGGAGTGGAAGGCGGAGAATTTGGAATGGCATGGGGTAGATGAGCTGTGGATCCAGGTCGAGAGGAACCAGGGCCATCTCCTCTTGCATAAACAATTTCTCTCTGCATCTGAAAATAAGAAATGAGAAAATCTCCTTTGATATTCATGTTTTTAGAAGATTATATGTGACAGTGTGGCTTCCCTGATGCAGTAGGCTGAATAATGGCCTTTGTAAGATGTCCATACCCTAATCCCTGGATCCTGTAACTATGTTCCCTTACATAGCATAGGGACTTTGTAGATGGCCCCCTTTAAGAATGTTGAGGTGGGGAGATTATCCTGATAGGCTGATTGCTTCCCTTATATTTGACAGGGAAGCAGAGGGACATGTGATGACAGATACAGGGTCAGAGAAACACGAGAAGATGCTCCACCACTGACTTTGAAGATGGCGGAGGGGCTGTGTGCCAAAGAATGCAGGCAGCATTTAGAAGCATCTAGAAGCTGGAAAGGGCAAGAAAATGGATTCTCCCCTGGAGCCTCCAGAAGTGTGGCGCTGCCAACACGTTGATATTGGCCTGTGAAACCCATTCTGGACTTCTGATCTCCGCAACTGTAAGACAACGCATTTGTGGTGTTTTTAAGCCATTACATTTGTGGTGATTTGTTACCGCAGCCACAGGAGCAAAATGCACCTGATATAGAACTCAACGTTGTGGAAAAAAATAGTGCAGTGGTTTAAAATTTGAGGTCATAGCTTCTTAGAGACACTTAATAAATGTGTATCAAAAGCGCTAAAATTATGTTTTCTAAAACTTGTTCTGGGCATATTTTCTAGCATTGGCCCTGGAAAATAGTTAGCATCTTTCCCATCTTTCCAAGCTGGTATGATCTAGGGACATGGAAAAGGACATGCATGAGGAAAACCTGAAGGGAAGTTTCACTGATTCACCATCTCTTTACTTGAACTGAACCTATGAGAAACCAGGCTCTGAGAGGTTGGAAGGAAATACGAGGGGGTAAGGGGGAAACAGGAGGCAAGGGAGTGAAGAGGGAAGGGAATATCAGGAATGGAGGGGAGAAAGAATTCCGGCAGTACATGCCGTGGGGCTGCCATGTGATGACAAGAAGCCTGCTCGGATTGGCCACTGTAAGCCCAGTACTTCTTGCTCAGGCAGCAGTGACTTCTGGGCTGTGTCATTACCATTAGTTTAGGAGAGTGGGGACTCCCACAGGGTCTTCCATTAGCTCTCCTTTATAAGAAACAATGACTAAAATCAATGGCTCAAGAATCATAATTACAGAGATCAGATTGGTGGTTGCCACAGGCAGGGGGTGAGGGGTGGATGAAAGTGGTCAAAAGATATAAACAGGTGGTGGAAAGATATAAACTTGCAGTTATAATAACAAATTAAATAACAGCATGGTGACTATAGTTAATAATACTGTATAGTATATTTGCAAATTGCTAAGACGGTGATTTTAAAAGTTCTCAGTACAAGAAAGAAAGATTGTAACTATCTGAGGTAATGGATGTCAGCTAGACATTGTGGTGATCCTTCCTCAATATTTACATAGGTAGAATCACTATGTCCATCTGAAACTAGCACAATGCTGTATGTCAATTACATTTCAGTAAAAAAAGGAATCAAGTTAATGAGGAAAGGAAAAACTGATTTGCAATTACGCTGCTGTGTTTAGAAGAGGCAGAATAAAAATACACAAATTAATTCAGGATATGAATGTCTGATACTTTTTGTTTTGGTCAAAGCCCAGGAGGGTGATGATGCACACTGAGATTTTCCAAACGGATATAACGGAAGGGACTAACAGCCTTGGTTCCTCCCGAGACCACCCATTAATTTCATCTGTGCTGCCGCAGGAGCTCACGTTCCCCTCTGGGCTCCTGGGAGACGTGATAGACAGGGAGAGCATACGTGGTTGGGAGTAGGGGGATGACTAGGGGGAGGTGGGCTCAAATGGTTGAGAACTAAGATGAGCAGCTGAGAGCCCCATAGTGTGGGTGATGGAAAGAGAAGAAAATAGAGAGGCAACTGAAGAAGGCTGAAAATGAAGCAGAGCTGAATGCCCTGAATACATACCAATTTTTTATCTTATAAATTCATTCGATTGGTAAACAGTATTTATCAAGCACTCGCTGAGAACCAGGCATTATTTTAGCATACAGCTCTAAAGAGCCCCCAGTTCGCACCCTTAAGAGGGCGCTCTTGCGTACGTCTCTTAGATGAGAATGCGGGGAAGAGTGGTGGGACTCCCACGCTCCCTTGTTTTGTCTCTGGAAAAGATCCAGCAGTGCGGAAGCCCTGACCCAGGTGTTTTTTACACATAATGGAGGATTTCACAATAGGAATGAATAATAACAAAATGCAAGCAAGATGCAAATATGCCCGTAACAACTACAAGGAACCCTTCCAGGCTACCTTATCTAAGCATCATTGGATTGGCTCCTTAGCCCTATTGGTATTGGCGGGGAGCTACTGTTTCTGGAAACCCCAAAGTACACAGGCTCCTCACTTGCATATACAACTTTATTTCCACTCCCTCTACTTTCCAACACACACACACACACTCCTACCACCACCACAGGCTAATCGGTTGCCTGTCTAAACTGCATGTGGGGATATCCTCAAGCTGTCCTCATCCTGGGGACTCTCTCCCCATTTTCCAGTCCTCGTGGGTCCAAACAGAGGCTGAGAGTCAGGGTTGGGCTCCAGGTACTTCTGCTCCAAAGGCCAAGCTAGTCCTCTCTCAGCTCACTCACTTGACGCATTATGACTCAGTTGCTCAAGGGCCCTCCCAAAGTGTGATGTTATCACTGTGTGATAATGCTCCTAACCGTGTTCCAGAATGGTTGGAGCAGCCAAGTGTCAGAAATTTCCCAGCAGAACAACATGGATTGCCAGTAAATACCTTTCCTACTCTATCTGCCACAAGGCAGGCAGGGCTCAATAAAAAGAAATAACTACTAACTTGAAGTCTATAGACTTCTGGGCTGAGTCTGATGACAGTAACTCAGAAACTGAAGCTGCTTTTATATTCTAGGAACAATAACACATCTTCTGGTGATTTTGATGACTAATAAGAGCTGTTGATATAAAGTCTTTAAACAAATTGAAACAAAGAGTAAGGTCTGGCTCAGTGGTGAGCAAAGCAGACCTTACTGATCATCAAATACAAGGGGGACTGGCTCAGCCAGAAGGGTGTTTCTGGCCAAACTCCCCATGGGATCAGACCACACAACACAGTAATGAACCCAAACAAATGTAAGGATAAGTTTATCACATCGATTCAAACATGCCACGATGTGTAAAGTGTAACAGAGTGCTCAAGGTGCCTCAGGCGCAGCAAATGGGAGGTACTATTATCATTCTTCTTGATTCCAAAAATTAAAGGGGATTTCAAATGTCCAGAACCAATTTAAAACAAATAATAATCTGAACTGGGTTAGTCACTACTTCCTGTTCCTTTCCCTCCTGATCTGCCTTCAGGTTGTATCTTGATTTGGGAGATCCTGACCCCAATTAATACACACCAAATACAACACTCCCCATTTTATGGTAAGAGAGTAAAAAGAGACATCAAGATTCTGAGGAGTATAGAATTATCTAGAAAGTTAAAGAATATTAATAAAAGAAAAATGTAAATTTCATTTCATGAAAAGTTGAGTAAAATTTTTTTTAAAACAAAAAGATGGTCACATAGGTTGTTTTATTTTGTTTTTTGTTTTTCTTTTTCCTGCATAGGTATTTTAAAAACATGTTTGGTGAAGTGAAAACAATGGCTAGGATGTATATTCTATAACTAACTTTTAAAATAAAACATACAAAAATCATTACTTTCTTGATGTCATGTGTAGATGAGTTCAGAAAGAAATGTAATAATTAACAGTAATTCTAATATGCAGTGAATTTGTGTTGGGAATGTGGGTGATTAGTCAAATTATTTAACATTCAGTAGCCAGAATCACATGGGAACCAACCAACCAGAATGGGAACTCAGTCAGTGAGGATGGATCCTAGCCACAATCAGTATCATGTACCCGATGGTAATGCTGTGTATCACCCCTGCCTTGTTCGCGTCAAAATAATCTTGCCATCATCCAACAGGGCCACTGGAAAACTCATTGTCCACCTGAGTTAACCACAGTGCAGGTGAATACAAGCATTTAGCTGTGCCAGAACAGGTAGGTAATCTAAAGTAGAATGTTTCCATCAGCACAAGTGACTTAGAGGTTGGAAGCCTTTGGCAGAATTCTTACATTGGTTTGCCAAGTTATGACTGACTTTCCAAGACTGAATTCTAAAAAGAATCCTGATAATTTCATCCTTGGCTCTACAGAGAGCCCAAGGAGAGAATGACATGATGTTCCTATTATGTAGTGGGAAATGTTTTAAACTTACAACTAGAATGAACCCTTAAGACCAGATAACTAAAGGATACGGATCCACCAAAGGTAACTCACTCTCATGATGAGGCGGAAGGTATGGATGGGGAGATGAGAAGAGAGAATCCTTTTGAAGTCTTCAGTGTGATCTCTCATGAAGACTATTTATTGTTTTAAGAAAAAATAGATTTCACATACTGCAGGAAATACTCATTGTCTGATTCTATAATTCAGTGGCCCCCAACCTTTTGGCACCAGGGACCAGTCTTTGCATGGGGGAGGCGTTGGGGGAGGACAGAAGTCAGAGCTCAACCAGCTTCCCTCCAGGCAGGTTTCTAACAGGCCAGGGACAGGATCAGTCCTCAGCCAGGAGTTGGGGACCCCTGCTACAATTCACAGTCTTAAAAAATCCCAGCCTTTTGTTAGTGTTTTTTCAATGGAGGTGTCTTCCTAGAATCAGGCACCTACACAGTTAGTTTCCTTTCATTTCTTAACTTTTTTGGGGGCAAATGAGTAAAAAAATTGGCATTAAATACATACTGGGTTTTTCCTGCTCTAGTACTCAAAGTTAGTCCTTTTAGGAGAAAATTATATTAAACTTTAAAAGTAAAATAAATAAGCAAAACTCACACATATCCACACAGTTGCTATGCACCTTAATATACCTGAATCCCTTATTTTCCCACCAGAAAAGATTAGTGCCAGATTGGTGGCACCAATCTCTCCAACGCCACCAGGCTACTCTGTCATCTCACTTCTCTTCCTACATTAAACACACCTGAATATGTTATATCATTAGCCCTTTTGGTCCACAAAATTTTAACAGTAACATCTTTTTGTGAGCTCTAAACAATTTCATTTTACATCAGAAAAGAGAGGATCTACACACAAAAGTAAAGGTTGTTTTAACACCTTACCAGAATACAACACAGATATTCCCTTGCCTACACAATGGCCCAGAGAAAACATTCCTTTCTGTGCACCAGATACATTGGCAATGTATGGACAATGCAGTTCTCCATTGTTCATATGCTGTGTTGGGCACAGAATCTCCCTCTTTCCATCACTGCCCAAACCACCGCTGCCTCTGGGTTGAACCCTTCCAGTTCTTGTAAACAGCACAGTTTCTTCCAGAGCCCAGTACCATGGCCCCAGCTGAGGCTGTTGTCCCTGACCACAGCTCACAGCTCAATATGCTTTTTGGCCTGAACTTCTTAAGACCAGAAGAAATCTGGGGTAGTTTCAAATGAATTGCCCAAAGTTTGAGTTAGAAATCCTAACATATACCTATTGATATTTTACTTCCCCCAAACATTGTAAGTTAAAGCAACTATTACTCACTGAGAGGTTTCTTGAATATAGGATAAAATAGGATATAGGATAAAAGGAGGAAACATCATAAAATTGTTTCTGAAAAAAAAAATCCAGTATAAAAAATGTTTATCTTAAATCATTCTTGGAAACAGTCTTATGTAATTACGTCTTTTGTGGAATATTTAAAATACATATATTGTTTGCAGAAAGGAAATATTATGTACACTTTATTTTATTTCAAACCCCACCCTTTCAAGTCTAGAATTTATAAACATCCTATTCTATCAGACTACACAATGAAGTAACTGGACAAAACTGAAGAGGATTCTAATGAGACTCCCACCCACAAAGAATTAAAGCCACTTACTTTCTCTTAAGGAAATCACCTGCGTAACTAACGCCGTGAGAAATCACATTGGCTCAGCTCCCAATTACACGATTCCTTTGTTTGCTGCTTCATCTAAATCCTTAGTTCCACACTTGAATATTTTAGAGTTTTCAGAGAAAAAAAATCACAAAGAAATGTCCCCCAGCTTGAGTGTCTGTAACCAGTAAAGACCATCTTGTTGTGCTCAGTCGTCTAAAAAAAGCCGCCACGGGCATGGATAAAACGCCGTCCTCCCTGTGATAAGCCAATTTCTCCTCCCCTTGAAAATTAGTCACTAAATAACCTCAGCCCACATCCAACCACGGGCTACTGCACGGGTGACTCAGTCCTTCAACAATTGCTTACATGGAAAACACACACCAATGAACAAACTCTGAAAGACCTAGGTAAATGGGATAACAATGAAGGAAACATTACAAAATAGATTTAACTAAGGCAAACAGGATCATTAAAACCAGCAAACAACCAGCCACCAACAACAGAAACCATCAGAAAACTCAACATGTTAATTACCCTGAGGACCAACTCACAGGTCAGTACTCTGTGGAGAGAGGGTGCTACCAGCACCCCACACCTGGTCTGCTGCCAGACTTTGGAAGTCTCTGGTTTGGCTGCGGAAGGAAATGTGAGCCAATTCCCCTGGTTTATAACACCGGAGGGAAAAACTGAGGGAGGAGGCTGTCTGTCTACTCATTAACCAGACTGGTTTTACCAAGCTGAACTTTGGGTAGCAGCCATTAATCAGTCTTACACAGTGCTGGGCAGGCAACTGCAATCATTCTGGAAAACACACCTGAAAGGAGAGGAGAAGATAGATGGTGGCGGCCAAACACTTAAGCACAGAGGAAATTTGAGAAAGGAAACCAGAACCTTTCTGACCCGCCCTCTGCAAGATGGGGGAGAATGCCAGGGCAGTCTTCAGAGACTGCTGTGGGCAGCCGCTGCCAAGGCAGCTGTCATCTTCCAGGTGAATGGGCACAGGGATGAGTGTGTTCCCAACAAGAAGGGGCTTGTGCCGTGCTCTGCAGATGACAGTTAAAAACACACTGCTAACAGGAAAAGAGGCATTTCCGTAGCCCACAGGTAGACTGTGTCAGTCAGCCATGCTTTCCGAGTCCTCAGGGCCTGAGTGGAAGGGAAAGCTATCTGAGGGGCAATCTGGCAAAAAAGTAGTCACCCAGTGCTGGGCTGGAGGCCTCCCCAGCCTCAGGCAACATCCTGTGACCACGCTCCGGGCAGCCTGCACATTTTTCAGACATTTAAGGCTTTTAGAGGTTGTTGTTGCTGACCAAAAGCATTTCATGACGTCTCTCATGTTCAATTTCAGTCAGCAGTGCAGGTTTTCTCTAAAAAACTGTTTACTGCCATCGAGACGCTTTGTGGTTATTAAGGGAGGGAGAAAACAGAGCACATGACATCGCCACCCTCCTAAGATGTCTCATTAGAAACAATATTTGGATGAAGTGGTTGTTAGAGGTCAGACAAGAGAAGAAGGAATATGAAAACCCGTGTTTCGGTTTTTAATCTTAATCAGCTGGAGTTCGTTATTTCTCACCAGAGTATGGGAAGCGCACACCATCAGCCCCAGATGCATCTGGTGTACATTTGGCAGGTTTTGGTTCTTCAGTCCGACGTGAGCTTTCCAGGAAGGTGGAGGCAGGGGCTGCTCTCCCATGTCTGAGTAGGCCATGATTCCACCCCGTCGCATCCCTAAACACCCTGATTTTGGCACAAACCATCAGACTCTTGTACCAATTTTCCCATTGTTTATCTGCGCAGGGCTGCTTGTTAGAGGGAACAGATGTGAAGTGTCTGGGTCGTGTCCCCTTCCCAGGGAAACAGAAGCTCTCAGCTCACCTCTGTTTGGCTGAGTGCATCATGCCACACTCAACATATTCATCATGTCAGCTCTTTTAGAAAGAGGTGGCTTCTGTTGACCCTGATACCAGGTAAGCAGAAGGTGCAGGTGAGAGAAGATCTGGTTCACCTCTCCCTCTCTTCCTTCCTGTTAGGTTCAGAACCATTTCTTTTTACTTTCAAAATGATCCCGAGTACTGTCTGCAGAGTACATGCAGCTCCATCATTACCAGAGCAGTAATTCACTGTCAGAGTTTGAATGCCTGCTAATTCTATGGTGAATCCAGATGAGTTCAATGCCCTCTAATACGAAGCGTGCAGCTCACCCAACAGAAAGAGGAGACAGTCAATATCCTAAGTGGATATTGGGGAACAGGTAAGCTGATTTCCTGAACACTATCCTGGTGCCATGCAGACCTTGGCTCCAGCTAAGTGGTGACTGCTCTCCAGAGGAGGGGTTCTTTGGGCTAGGTCACCACAACTCCACCGCTAACACCCTATGCTCTGGCTTCCTGATGTCGCCAGACCCTCCTCAGTAGAACCATCCTTGGATGCTGAAGCCTCTGTGAACCTGCTCTTCCCAGCCAGGTAGACAGTCCTACTCTTCATTCTCCCTCTTCCTTTAACTCACTGACTGGCCCTTTAGTGAAGTGGAAGCAATGCATGTCTTTTGAGTTACTATTAAGCAAGAACATGCCAGAAAATTCAGCATTACCTCAACAGGAAATACTTTTTATGCTCTGGTAAGGTTGAGAATCTCAAGAAATTTATTTCTATTTCCCTCTTCTTATTATTCATTTCTTTATTAGCTTCAACAAAATCACATATGCTAAAAGAAAATCTAAAACATGCTTATCAACATGAAAATGATATTGTGATGGGAACTGATCATGATGTTAAAAATTTTTCAAGTTCATCTTGTTTACACCAATAAAATTGGAAAGATGGTCATTTGTAAGGTCTTAGCAAATTTATTAATATTTCGTATGATCATAAATGGACTGTTGCCCAGATAAGAAACAGACTGTTGCCAAAATTATTTAATTCTTGGGAAAGAGATGGTCCTGTCAATGGTTAGCTTGTGGCTATATTTAAGGTAATCATTATTTGCACAAATATTTTGACACAGGGGACTCTGCTGGGCCTTCCAGTACCAGATCTGACTTACTTAGTATTTTGTCCAATTGTGATTAAAGATTTCAGTCTGGAACACAGTAAAGAAGTAACGTTAAGTAAATCACTTAACTTCCACAACCAGTGACTGTAGGACAAAAGAAAATTGTTCTTGCACTGAGACTCAATCTTCTGTTGGGATACTCTTGCATTTTCCAGGCCAAGGACAACCTTCTTTTGTACCTAAAATAGTTGCAGTTTGTAAAATGATATCTTCTTTCCACCACTTGCAACAGATGGTGAAAATAGCTTTCTCATGAGTTATCCCCGTCTCTGCACATCACCCATTTCCCGGATGGACACTGTTCTTTTAAATGGGAGTCCCTTTTGGTGTTCTAGACTTGTTGCTAGTAGCAGTTCATCTCTTTCACTCAAACATAACTTTCAGTTCCTTAGACTGTATTTTTCTTTTTATGACAGTTCTCTAAACTCCTATTTAACTTGTCAACATTCATTCTGCAATATATAACATATTGCTTATTTATTTATAACATTTCTTATTCTACAATACAAAGGACTTATTTGTTCCCCTCAACACACACACACAAACACACACAAACAATAACATTCAGCAGTTTACAGCTTGCACAGCACTTTCAATTGTGATTTCATTTCATGGGCCTCAGAAATGCGAAGTTTAGGTTTACTGCCCCCACCTAAATGGGTAGGAAATGGACACGTTAGGAGGTGAGAACGTTGCTTAAGATCCTATCACCACTAAGGAGTGAGGCAGTGAGAACGCCATCTCCAGCCAGGCCACAGTGTCACTGCTCCTTTTGTGTTTAAACACGTCCTCCAGGACAGTGGGAGCTGCTCTGAATCGTGTCCCCTAGTCCTCCCTACTGGGATCACTGAGGGTTTATCTGAGTTTGGCACTTCTGTGTGCAGCATGGTGAACTCTGTGAGAGAAGCACCTCATTCACTTCACTCACAGGTTGAGGTTTTCATGGCAAAGGAAAGAATAACTGGGACACTGTGAGCTTAGGATCTAATTACCTAGGTACTTTCTTGACATACCAGTAGGTTTAATCATCTTGCCTCAAAATTACCTATATTAGTTACATTATTAATTATATATTCTATTTAACTAATATACATATGGTTATATATTATACTTACATATACTTATATATTAGTAATTATCACTATATAAATATTTCATCACTAGTGATACATGTAAGTATGTATATATACACATAGATGTTTTTATTAGTTACAGACACCAAATTACTTGTGGGATAAAATATCTGGGCTTTATCTGTTAACACTTGTCATCATTATGATCGCAGTCCTGCTACGGGGTGACATTCCTGGGACTACACCTCTCAGAGATGCTGAACCACTACAGAGCCATTACATCTCTGTAACAGTGCCCACTGTCCTTCTTACCTGGCATTATTAGGGAAAGTGATCAGGTTGATTATAAGGAAAAAGTTGAAACTCCCAGTCAGGATGATGGTGTAGGTAAACATGGTTTGCCTCCTTGCACAACCACATCAAAATCACAACTAAACTATAGAATAACCATCATTCAGAATCATCAGAAATCAAGCTGAATGGAAGTCCAACAACTAGAGAATTAAAGAAGAAACCACACTGAGACTGGGAGGAAGGGAGGGGTCGGAGATGTGAAACAGGCTGGTTCCACACCCATGTGTGATGGATAAAAATCAGGAGGGGTATCTCAGGAATGAGGGGTCTCAACCCAGCACAAGACCCCCTCCAGCCCAGGTTTCCAGTGCCAGGAGGATCAGTCCCCATAACCTCTGGTTGTAAAAACCAGTTGGGACTGAGTCTGTCTGAGACAAAAACTGCTAGAATCTCAGGCAGTTACTCTTAAAGAGCCCACCCATACACAGACTTATTCAGACTCACTCCCTCTGATCTCCAGCACAGAAGCAGCAGATTGAAAGGCACCAGGGACATCCTGGGGGGAACTGAATTGGCCAACATCGGGGCAAGAGCTGGGGAACAAAAGTACTGGCAGAGGACACTTCCTCTTACGAGCCCTCACCTGACCAGAGCCACAGAGCCAGCGGGTAGTTGCCATACCTAAGACTCTACCACCCTGGCTCACACTGTTCCCCTGACTCTGGTGATTCCCTGAAGTCCTGCCCCACCCAACTTTCAGACCTGTTCAAGCTGTTTCCAGGGGCTTTTCCGTGCAAATAGCTTGTCTTGGCCCTTGCTTCAGATTTTCCTAAATTCTCTCAAACAAGCAGTATCTGGCTTCAGCGAGCCCAATACTCCTCTCTACGTTGCCTCAGGCCCAGCACTAGCAGCAGCTGGCCCTGGTTCACAGCTTGGCCTCGCATAGTCACCTCCAAGCCTAGCATAAGTAGCAGCCATCTGCAGATCACTTTTTGGTTTAGTTTATGCTGTGTGACCCCGGACAGAATAGAGTCAGTAGCTATCCTTGGACATGCAAACAGCAATCAAATCTCAACTACAACAGGAGGGTGTACATAGCCCACATGGTGGGTGCATCTTGAGTACCCGGCTTGGACAATAGGTGAGGGCTGTGCCACTGGACCCCGCAAGACACTTCCTATATTAGGTCACTCTACCAAGTCTGGGAGATGTAGTAGCAGCTCTACCTAATACAAAGATATAAACATGAGGAGGATGCTAAAATGAAGAGGCAAAGAAACAAGGCCCAAATGAAAGAACAGAACAAAACTCCAAAAAAAGAACCAAACAAAATGGAGACAAGAAATGCACTAGGTGCAGAGTTCAAAACACTGGTTATGATGCTCAATGAACTAACTGAGAACTGGAGCCAAGAATCAAATCAGCAATTTGGAATATAAGAAAGCAAGAAAAAAAAAGTAATCAGAACAGCAAGGAGAAAAAAGAATAACAACAAATAAGGATAGTGTAAGGAGCCTCTGGGACAACTTCAAGCACACCAACATTTATATCATGGGGGTGCCAGAAGGAGAAGAGAGACAACAAGAAATTGGAAACTTATTTGAAAAAATAATGACAGAAAACTTCCCTAACTTGATGAAGGAAATAAATATATGAGTCCAGGAAATAAACAGAAAGTCCCAAATAATATGGATGCAAAGAGGCCCACACCAAGACACATAATAATTAATATGCCAAAGGTTAAAGACAAGGAGAAAATCCTAAAGCACCAAGAGAAAAGCAGTTAATTACCTTCAAGGGAATCCCCATAAGACTGTCAACTGATTTCTCAAAAGAAACTTTGCAGACTAGAAAGGATTGGAAAGAAGTATTCAAAGTCACGAAAAGAAAGGACCTACAACCAAGAGAACCCAGCAAAGCTATTCTTTAGAATTGAAGGACAGATAAAGAGCTTCCCAAACAAGAAAAAGCTAGAGTTCATCCTCATGAAATCAGTACTATATGAAATGTCAAAGGGATTTATGTAAGAAAAAGAAGATAAAAAATATGAACAATAAAATGGCAATAAATACATGTCTATCAACAATTGAACCTAACTAAACAAACAAGCAGAACAGAAACAGAATCATAATACAAAGAACATTTTGATGGTTGCCAGATGGTAGAGGGTCAGGGGAATGGGCAAAAAGGTGAAGGGATTAAGAAGTACATATTGGTAGTTACAGAATAGTCATGAGGATGTAAAGTTCAGCATAGGGAATAGAGTAGCCAAAGAACATACATGCGTGACCCATGAAAATGGACATCAGTGTAAGTATTGCCTGAGGGAGTGGAGGAGAGTTGGGTGGAGAGTGTAAAAGGGAGAGAAATTAGGACAACTGTAATAGCATAAGCAATAAAATATAATTTAAGAAATCAAAATAAAAAGTTGATATAAAATTATTTAGCTTTAGGATAATCATCACAATGTAAGACTTTAAAAATATGTAGTAGGTTGATGATATATCCTCAGCATATCTAAAGTTAAATAATAATTTGATGATGATCTATATAATTTTATGATCTACAACTACTTAGAAACGTAGATATTTCTTCAGAGACTGTTGCAGAATATGGTAGTAAACATTGATGAATGGTAGATGCCAAGGTGGAAAACAAATGGTCCTTTACTCATGGCCTGTCACTGTCCTCTCACAATGCAGCCACTCAGATCTCAAGACTTCCCTTGGATCGTCTCATCAAACCCTTGCTCATGCTTTAAGCAGCCTCAGCTTCTAAACACCAAGGATTTCCAGTAGGTTTAACCCCTTCAGGTTGGCTCCTTGTCTTTTCTGCACATCTCCTCCTCCTCTCCTCAGAGCCTTTCAAAAAAACAACTCTGTGGGCCTGGGTTAAAATAATGGCCCTTCTATTGCAATCACCCCATTGCCTGCATTCTGCTCTGTTTTTATATCAGTGGCAGTAGGATATGTGCCAGTTCTAATACCAAGTAATAGAACACACACGCAACACATAGTAAGCTCCGTTGGCAGAACCCATTTTAAATGAAATTTTATGGATGGTTTCTGATGAAAGATTTTTCAGTTGTGCCATTATTTTGATCCTTGGCTGAACAAATTAGCCGATGTGTCAAGAAAAGGAAGGGTTGTGTGAGGGAAGAGCTCCAGAGGATATCAGTGAAGGACAATAATTCAACAAATCCACCCAGTTCCATTTTCCTTCAAAATAAGCATGAAAAAACAATGATGGAGATCCAGATCAAAACAGTTCTTGTGCCAAGTCTTCCTGGGTTCAGAAGAGACACTCACTTTCCTCTTTACAGCAAGTTTTGAAGCCAAAAGAAGTTCCATGGGTATCCCAGATGTATTGAATTAGTGAACTGGGAAGAGTTGTATAAGATTGAGAATAGATATCATTTGTTCTATAATTATATAAGGTCATGAACTTTCCCAGTTTTCATTAGTTATAAAAGTATTTAAAGGGTTCCATGTTTATGAATTAAATAAATATACTTTTGAAAATCCATTTGTTCCCCTTGAGTTTTGTTGGAGTCTGTGGCAGAAAGCACAAGGATACCTGCTAGTCTGGATCAGATGAGTGGCTCCGATGCCCCCATTCAAGGTGTCTGTTTGCAGTCAATGCAGCATCATGAAGTGGGACAAACACTAAACAGGGAATCATGGAACCTGCACTCTGGTCAACATCAGGTTACCATCAGGTTTTCAACTATAAACAAGAAGTCTGATCTAGACTGTCTCTGAGGCCCATTCCAACTATAACATTCTGTGGGGTCACAGAATACTTATTGAGTAGCCACTATACATGCAAAGCCCAGAGTTAGGCTGATGACAAAAACAATCTGTAAGACGTAATTCCAACCTTTGACAAACTAACATTCTAGTAATAAAAAAATGAGGCAGCCCTGGCTGGTGTAGCTCAGTGGATTGAGCGCGGGCCTGCGAACCACACGATCGCGGTTCGATTCCCAGTCAGGGCACATGCCTGGGTTGCAGGCCGGTTCCCTGCAGGCCAGTTCCCAGCAGGGGATGCACAAAAGGCAACCATACATTGATGTTTCTCTCCCTCTCTCCTTCCCCCACTTCCCCTCTAAAGATAAATAAATAATAAAATATAAAAAAAAAAATGAGGCATATACATGAATATTCAAAATAAGACAAAGCAAGGATACTTTGGCAATTAACAAATGAATGCCATAGTCAAACACTTGTGGAATCTATAGCAGAGTAATATTCTTCTGGCCAGAAGAGTTGAGGAACACTTTTCTGAAGAGGTGAGATTCAAGTGAATCTGTACATAATGAGGAGAATTTCAATAGGTAAGAAAGAGTTTCCTCTCTTAGGCATTCAAGGCAGGGAACAAGGCTCTGTCAGAGACGAGAAGTGGGAAGTGCCAAGCACCTTGGGGCAATGGGGTGACCTCTGACCCAATCACTAAGCTACTCTGGGGCAGTGGTTCTCTAACTTGAGCATACATCAGGAGGGTTTGCTCAAACACAGAGCAATGGGCTCCACCTCCAATGTCTGATTTAGCAGGTCTAGGTGGGGCCCAGGAATCTGTATTTCTATATAAGCCCCCAGGTTGTGCTGACCTGATGGTCCAGGAACCACACTTTGAGAATCACTTCTCTAAGGATTTGAGGGAAGGGAGAAGCTCACATCAAAATCTCCATTCAACTGTGGGCCTAGTTAAATCCTACTTTAGAAAGCCGACCTTACTAAACTTTGGATGGTAATCATAATTACCTATAATTTCTTTATTTGTACATATTTGCAACAAAACTTGCTAGAAGATGGAAAGAGGGAAGGGAAACTCATATTTTTGGATACTTCCTGTTTGCCAAATGCTTTCCAGAATTTCCTCATTTAATTCCCAGCTCGTTCCCACCTGGTAAATATTATAATTCACATTTTACAGATGAAGGAACTGGGGCATAGAGGCTTCAAATATCTTACCCAAAGTCAAGGGACAGGGCAGGGATCTATGAAGGGCAGAACACTCTTGCACTCTAGTGTTAAGAAGTCAGAATAGAGGCCTGACCTTTCTTGAGCACTCTTCAAAGGAGGGGAATAATAAGACCAATATTATTTCTGTCTATAATCAGGTCCAGAAATATCTGACCAGAGTCACCCATATTGAATGCTGCAGGAGGTACAAGAGAAGTAGAGCAGACCATACCATATTACTGTTATCTACAAATTTGGGAGAAACTGCCTTCCTAGTCCCACAATAATGCTCCATTTCAAAGAAATACCTCTGTGTTATCAGTTCAAATATCAAGTCAGCCAGCCAGCCAGCCAGCGGACAAGTCTCAGCTCAGAAATCTGAGCTGGTCAGCAAAATCACTGCTTCTCCTTATTTGGGTAAATAACAGCCTCAAAAACAGCCAGTTTGGGAGTCATGCATACCCTGAGGCCTGGTTGGCAAGCTTCTCACCAGCCCTGCCTTCCCATGCAGTGTCCATCAACCAATCACTGCTTCCCCACAGGTTCCCGTACTGCCAGGAGCCTCCTCTTCAGAGACAAGATCTGTGTCCCTGCATCCTAATAACAAACTGCCAGGACTTTGAGCATTCCTGAATGGGAGGAGGAGCTCATGAGAAAAAAGACAGCTACTGGTTCAGTGACTCTATGTAAATAAGTCTCACTCCATATGAGAAAATGCCCACATTCAGCACAGGGGCAGCCACGGTCTAGTTGCTTCCCTCAAACACTGTCCCTGACAGGAAAGAATCCTCTGTCACACAAGAAGTGATGCATGAGAAGAAAATGCTTTGGAACCTGTGAAGCCACCTGTGAAAGTTCATGACCAGCAGCAACGACTTTCAAATCCCTGCAAAGAGAAACAAGCTCCAGGCTGACTCCAAAGTAGTTCATCTTCCTCCACTGTCCAACCCAACCTCCAGCCTTTTTTTCTTCTTTATATTATCCTTTCTTTTACTTTTCTCCCCCTCTTTGACAAGCAATAATGGGGCACAATTTCTCCCAGAGGGGACAGGGATATATGGGGTCAATAAACAGACAAAAGAAGTTTCTTAAAATTAGGGCAGGGAGGCAATGGCTTGATGCCAATGACCCTCAGCTCTCAAGTTCTCCTTCACTGTATTGAAGTCCACAAAGTAGTTTCCAATTTTTAAAAAGGGTTTGATCGTCCTCTCCCTTCAGTATGCCTCCCCACCTTGTGCCCAAGGAAGGCAGTAGGGTGTTGTGGGATGAGCACTGGATGATGAATGAAAGGTGTGGGTTCTGCTGAGGATCTCCTGGCTGTGGTCTCTTGGCCGTGACTGTGGTCCTGACACTGAACTTTTCTGAGGCTCTGGTTCAGGTGCTAAGTTGGTTTAGGGATATTCTATACTTACCCTTCTCGTGCTGTGAATATCACATAAGCTAAATTTTTCTTACATTAATTTATATGCAGAAAAGTATGATCAACATGTGTTATTAAAATCACCAACAAACATTCATGGGCTTACTCAATGAACTGTGAGAGTAAAACAAATAGAATGAACAATATCCACTTTAATATTATAGTCACAGGAGGAAGAAGAGAATGACACATTATCTTTTTGAGATATAAGAGCTCATGAAAGAATGAAGATTCTGAATATAGCCTGTGTAATAACACCATGCTGTATAATATTTCAAAGCATCATTCTTGAGAAAAAAGACCAATTATATGTCATGGACTCATATTCAGGAAGGTGCTTTTACTCATCCTCACTCCCAAATGAATTGGCAATAGTGAACCTAGATCAGGTAGATAAAAGACTGTCCATCCACTTCATACTGTTATGACAAGTATGTTCAAATATCAATTATTTATAAAAATTATGAGATGAATAATTATCCACATTTCCTTCCCTTCCCAGTTTATCATCCACCAGAACCTCTCTTTGGGAATGAAAAGAGAATCTGTGTCATCATTTACTTGTGGAGAAAAGTTTTGCTTAGCTCTGGCCAGGTAGCTCATTCGGTTGAAGTATTGTCCCATACAAAAGATTGTGGGTTCTCTCTCTCTCCCTCCCTCCCTTCCTTTCTTTCTAGTATCAATAATTACATTCTCAGGTAAAGAAAAAAATAAGAAGTATTTAAAAAGTTTTGGCTGGTGAGGAGAATCCGAACCAATTAGCTAAACACAAGCTTTTGAATGCTCTCAGAATTACAACTCTATTGTTCATTCTGGTCCTGCCCCATATTTGTATCAAAAATAATGATCTGAGTGCTTTAGCTCTTGGTAGAAAAAACATTTGTCTGTGATATAGCTAAAAATATTTTTGGGTTTTTTCTGGGGTATGGGTGTGTAGTGATGTATAGTGATTTAATGGAAATGTATAAGTGTTTTGTTTTGAACATATATGCTAAGACAGCTTTGCACATTTATTCACTGTATCTACTTTAAAAAATAAAAATATTTGGTAGTTTTTGTATTAACATGTATTATGTATATGAGAACAATTCTGTAGATCAAAATTCTCTGCGAAAATTAAAAATATCAAAATACCACATCTGACTCATTGTTATGCTGTGGTCACAAAGAAATACTGAATAGAAACTTATTAGCATTTCATTAAATTTCTTCAGATCATTGTTACAAATAATAAAAATACAGACATTTTAAAACAACATATTTCAGTCTTAAAATGGTCATATTAACATAATTACAGCCTTAGGTTGCCAACAGTGGCACGTTTCTCATTTTCATGAGAATACAGAGGTTCTCCCAGATCTCAAGCTAATAGGCTCCTTGGTCTAAATATATACAGTAAAATCTGCAACAAATTTTTGAAGCATTAAGATCTGAACCCTGGAGACATCTAGTGAGTAGTTTGCACTGCAGTGGAGCAGATTTGTTTTGTTGTGTTTTGTTTTGCAGTGACACAGCTGCTAGGAAATATATTTTTAGATTTGCTTTTAAAGCAAGCAAAAATGGCATCCACTTTGTGGAAATGCATCTAGAATGTTCCCTCAGTCCCTATAGTAATGGGTCAACCACCTACAGAATGTTCTATTCAGTTGCCTTCCTTCTTGGAAGTGAGGAAAAAAAGAACAAAAATACCCCAAAACAGCAGCACTAGACACTCATCTTAGATACAGCCCTTGGAGCCTGACTGGGACACCTCACCCTTCAGAGGTGTGTTTCAGAAAAAACCACGTGCTGGAGTTTAAGCCCTGTAGATCAGGCCCCTGGTATTTCCGAGTCACCTCATCATTGACATTATTACGATTTCTTACTGCTGTTTGGGTTTTTCTCTGGCAGCTCTTCCTACTATGTCAAGAGCAAATGAAAAGAGATAGGTTCAAAGAGTTAAATCAGAACAAGGGCAAGCATGACCTTTGAGTTCACACAGAAAGAAGAAAATAAAAAGAAAGAAATCAACTACTTGTGTCAATCAACCGAGTGAAACAATTTCCTGTATTTCAGAAATAAGGAGTGTGTTAGTGCTTCCTGAACAATAAGAATGGTCCCCTGGCTTAAATGACATACTGGGTATTCATGTCTTCCATCAGGAGAGGACTTATGTAAATAAATCTGCACAGAAAATGATTGAGCTAACAGCTCCTCTTTTGTGCCAAATAACAAGATGCCAAAGGTCTTGAGAACTCTTAAACAAGAATTCGATTTGACGCTAACATCTGAAAATGGTTCATTTTTTCAACTGTATGATCTTTAATGTTTTTCTCTGTTCCCTCCATGAACACCCTACTTGGGCTTTGTCATAAGCCTTGGTTTCTATACTTCACTCAGTAACATGATATTGTCACTGTTTCTGCCATACTAAATGTACTATTATGCTTTTCTTTAAGTCATTTTTAGATGGACTTTTTACTTAGTTGTGATAAAGCAATAATAATAACTTTCAAGTTCTTGGTAGTACTTATCTTTCCAATACTCATTAAAACACTAATTATTAAAAATTTAAAAACCTGTTTCTCTATGTGCCAATTAAAACCACTGACTGCAAGTGAAAAAGTTTTTAATGTACTTTGAATAGAAAAACATTAAAGTTTCAAATAGAGTTATGATAGGACCCATTTGCCTTAGCAAAGAGGCTGACTTTTGAAAATAACATCATAGCACCGTATCACCCTTTTAAGCCAATATTGTTTTACTCAAAGTATCTCATAATTTGAAGCAGCTGCTGTTTTTCAGTTGACTTGATGGCTTATTCTCCTTTAATAAAATATTGAATAATATAAATCTGGTTAGTTCAAATGAGGGACATCTGTAATAGTGTCAACAATAAAGAATTTTTGTAAACAAAAATAAAATATAAAAAAACAAAACAAAACCCAATCCATTTATTTTTGGTCCAGACCCATGCATTTCTAATTAGTGCGCTCTGGCCACACAACGATGTTGTGCTGCCATTTGATGGTACATGAACCCTGGCTACATTCGACTACAACAGTGGATGGCTGAGAACTCACACGCACAACGCTTGCCTAAATCAATCAAGAAACAAACCTGGAGAGGGTGAGAAGAAAAACAGAGAGGCTCTGGAAATGAACAAAGGGCTGGTGTGAAGGGCCAGAGGGCCTGGGCCCCAGCCTTGTTTTTGGCATTTGTTTATTTTATAGTCTTAACAAAGTCACAACAATCATGGGAGGCCTCTTGAGTCGCCACTGACAGGGGGAAGGGTTATAAGAGATGATGGCATAAGACCTTGCCACCTCTAAAACCCTGATTCCAAATAAGCCAGGCCTGTTTCTTGAGAGAACATCAATGACACTGGTCAGGTACATTTCCTAGTCACAAATCTACAGTAGCCAGCTCCAGACCCTCAGGAGCAGATGGGGTCACTCATGCAATTCACGCGCAAGCAAAGGGACCATCGACCCCAAGGGAGAGGGCAGGGCTTACCACGAGGCGACATGTCTCTTAAAAACACTTTTTTCCTCCTCAAAATATGAACGTGTGTTTTCACCCAAATGTACATAAAAGTGACACATGCTCACCCGAGGAACTTTAGAAGCAGCATGAGGAAAAGAATGGTTACCTGGAAGCCCTCTGCAGGGCAGGGTCTTGGGCCTGAGGGAGCCTGTGCCGACAGAGTTGGAAACAAACTCCTGTAGTTCAAGCTGTCCTGAGGGGGGCTCACAGAGGAGACTACAACAAAACCCCAGGGAGAAAACGCAGGTAGGTGGCTAGGGGTACAACCTGAAAATACCAGGACATGTGATCCCAGCCAAAGGCAGTTTCTGCTGACATTTATATTTGTAAGAGCCAGGAAAAGGGATGTGGCTTGGAAATCAAAAGGCTGAGGGCATGGCATAAACTTTTCCTGAACTTTCTAGCAAGGCACAGAGCTCTTAGGAGAGTTCACCCCAGTAGCTGCCGAAGGAGGAGGAAGGTCCTGTTGCAGTCACCTTTCAATTGTGTTGGTTGTTTAGCCCGGCCCCAGATCTTATGCAGAAATGGGGTTGTAAAAAAAGTTGCTTTGATTCTTTAAGCCCAAGTGCAGTGCTGTGACCAGCAGCCTTATCCCCTCTGGATGCTGTTGGCAGTCATTACTTTGCATCACGAATCACCAGGAGATTTTTGCGGCTAAGTGGATGTCTCAGTCTTCAGGAGAGGGTGAGGAAAGCAACAGCCCCTGCTCTGAGATGGCTCTGCTAGCTGTCCTGACCCCAGAACCCTCCACCTTCAATGTTCTTTAACATTCTTCCTGCCTGCCTTTTGCAAGCCTGAAAGGACAGCCGGCAGGCACACGTAGGCAGTCTCCACTCAAAGGCACTTTCTTACTTGCAAATCAAGTCCTGCCTTGTCCCCTGACAAGATTTCATGAGTGTTATAGCACATGAAGTAAAGAAGGCGCTAAGGAAGAAAGAGTCCTTTATCCACAGGGCTTTCTGCTGTCCCCACACTATCTGATGTTCACTGTTTTCATTTCAATACAAGTAAGTTGTAATCAGATCCCTGCATAACAACCAGTCTGATACTAGGTTTTGCATGCTACAGATCTAAAAAATCCAAAATTGTACAAAATAATTTATCTTGAAGACAAATAAGCATTACTTATTTATTGATAATCATTGCTTTCAAGATAATTTATCTCTATCTGACTCCAGACTTAGAGCTTTTGGCTCCTGGTAAGGTTGTAGATTGTAGGACCTTGAAATGATTGTAGAGGCAGTCAGCCTGGGTTTGAATGACACCTTTGCTACTTACTAGTGTGTGTGATCTTGTAAATAATCTCTCTTAGCCTCGGTTTCCCAGTCTTAAGATGGGGTATGACAGTACCTGTGCCATAGGGTTGTTATGATGACTCGATGAAAGAATATGTATTATTTAGACCACATTGGAAAACAACTTATCATACATATCAACTCATCTGTAAACTGAGATAAAGAAATCCACAGTTATGGGCAAGCAGATCCATGCACACATGTACCTTTAAAAGGAAACATTGATTTGGTACAACATTGTTCTTATGAATTTTTTTCAAAAGAAAGAAATGCAAAATATTGTGACTGAACTAGTATAAGAGTAAGATGGAATAGTTATTCTCAAATAAATGCAATTTCTGCCAAAGACTTTTTTTCAGGCAATCATTAAACCTGATAAAAAAAAAAGAGATATCTGTTATGTAAAACTGTAGAAGTCTTTTAATGTTATCTTAAAGCTTAAATCGATAGCCTAAATAATAACCAGTCTATTTTTATTTTAGAATTTAAAGTATTTTTCACAAGAAAAGAGAAAAAAATTCTCCCTTAAATGTTAAAGGACATACACCAACCCCCACTACACCTTCACATTTTCTGCGTTTGCCTCTGAAACTAAATGCAAGTGAGCATCTTTGTGAAAACACTGAAAATTGTCACAAAACGCAGATATCAATGAGATCTGTACTAACAAATGGTGTTGACAATTTAAATCCTTTTCTACATTATAAAGTTAACCAGAAAATAGACCATAAGATTTATAGACTGAAGACAGCCCAATGAAATTCAAATGGATTTTTAAAAAAGACTAATGCCAATAACAAAAAAAAGTGTGCTTCTGAACAATTGAAATAAAAACCTAAAATTTTAATTCCTCATTGAATCAACTTGAATACAGGAAGCCTGAATCAATTCAAGTAAATGTGCCACAGCATGACAAAAAAAACTGGAAAATTATATTTTGTTATAAAGGCACAGTTCTTACCTTACATCTTCCACGAACATTTCTCTTCTAGAAGAAACTTCCTAGACTTTCAGAGATCTTGAAACCACCCATCTCTCCAAAGCTTCAAGCTCTGTTTGTCTTTATGGTGACTGAATGCAAGGCTTGAGGGGTGTTTTTTTTTTTCCCCCAGAAGGAAGCTTTTAGTCAAAATATGTGGTTTAAAGGAGCAGTATCCACCCTTGTTAAAACTATTTCACGGACCTTCAGAGGTTTTGTTTCTATTCTATGAAAGTTAAATCTGAGTAGGAAGGCATTTTTCCTGTCCCGGAAACCAGCATAACTAAAACCAATGCTGAGCTAACGAGAAATGTTTCTTCCATGTGTTCTGTCTGGCAGAAACTGCAAGCCATATCAAGGAAACACGTGATGTTTATAAATACAATATGGCTCGTGTTGTCATAACCTCTCAATGACAAAAAGGAAAAATAAGTGCAAGGAAAAGCAAGCAGACACACAGCAGGAAAGATGAGATTTGTATCACTTGGAATCTGCCTATCAGATGTGCATATGTTACCCCTTCTTGCTTCTTAAAAATCAAGTATAACTAGAAGCAGCAAGGGAGAAATATCTACCTCATCCTGGATCACCACCGTATCTAAATGTGTTTGCTGGCGTAGTTACCCCGGTAAGAGTAATTCCTTACCATTCAAATAGAAACATCTTTTTCTCTGTCAGAAAGACAGCATGAAAGGGACATAATCACACCCATCATGCATAAGTGAGTTCTGCAGTGTTAAATCAAGCCAATAACAGAATGAGAGCAAGGATTTCACATAGCCTGGAACTGATGTGAATATTACAGATGTCTGCATCATTATTGATTATTGACTTTCTAATCTTCTATTGGACTGTAAGATTTGGGAGGCCAGTTACCATACTTGGTGACTATTACAGTTGACTCTTGAACAAAGCATGAGTTAATGTCTCTGACTCTGCAGTCAAAAATATGCATTTAACTTTTCACTCCCCCAAAACTTCACTGCTAATACTCTGTTGACTAGAAGCCTTACTGATGATATGAATGTTGATTAACACATATTATGTATGTTATAGGTATCATATACTACATTCTTACAATAAAGGCACAGAACAAAATGTTATTAAGAAATATACAAGTTTGATATTGTCTCATTCATTTATTTTTGCTTTTACTGCCCTTGACTTTGAGGTCAAATTCAAAAAATGCTCTCTGAGACCAAGGCCCACAAGTTTAGTACCTCGGTTTTCTACGTAGTTTATTGTTTCAAATCTTATATTTAGGTCTTTGATCCACTTTGATTTAATTTTTGTATATGGTGACAAATAGCACCATAAACTAAGGAACTAGTTTAATTCCTTTGCATTTTCCCAGCACCACTTATTGAAGAGGCTTTCTTTTCTCCATTGAATGCTTTTAGCTCCTTTGTATAATGGAATGCTACTCAGCCAAAAGAAAAGGTGAAATACTGCCGTTTGTGACAACATAAATGGATCTTGAGAGTATCATGCTAAGTGAAATAAGTCAGACGGAAAATGTCAAGAACCATATGATTTCTCTTATATGTGGGACATAAAACTGAAACCAACAAATGAATGAACAAGACAGACAAAGGGAAAGGAGGGTGTGGGGGAGGTAGCAAAAGGTAAAGGAGGTCAAATATATGGTGCTAGAAAGAGTTTTGACTTTGGATGGTAAACACACACAATATACAGATGATGTATTATATAATTATACACTTGAAACCTTGTGTATTGGTTAATTTTATTAACCAATGCCACTCCAATAAATTTAATTAAAAAAAATTTTAAAGTCAACAAGAAGAAAAAATACATTATTAGTACTGCACTATAAATGAAAAAAATCTGCATTTAACTGGATCCACATAGTTCAAAACCATATTGTTCAAAGGTCAACTGCGCATCTTCAGAATCTTTCACAAAAGCCTGAATCAGTGAGGTGGTTCAACAACATATGGTGGTTGGGTGAGTGAAGCAGTGAAACTTTACAATAAAGGAGTCAGATCAACTATTCTAAAATCACCAGTCCTACTTTGTAAGTTTGGAGGTATTTAAGATACTGACTGCCCTTCCAATTCATTCTAGAAGCAAGATTTGCCCTACTGAATTACAAATACAGTGAAACAAGATCTGTCCTTTTTAATTTGCTATTTGGAGATTTGTTTCCTTTCTACTACAGGGAAACTTAACTCCTGGAAATAAAATGCAGATACGTGTGCACTTCTGGTAATCACTTAATTTAATCTGACAAATCTGTTAGTCTCATCTTGAACTTTAGGGCTACTCGCTGCTATACAATTATATTGATAGGACATTTTGTCAGGCTAGACAGCCATTCTTATTTCTCATTTTGGTCAGAAACTACTTCTGGGATAAACTAGCAAATATGTTGTAAACCTCAGACATTTCCATTTATAAATTTTTGTACTGATCTTGGTAAGAGAAGGCATTAACCGGAAATTTGTGATAGGAAAAGTGCTGAAGTGAGCTCCCTTTTCATCCAGACATTTAGTGAAAATTTTCTGAAGGCAGTACATGGTCCAAGGGAGCAGTACATGTTTCCAAGGGAAACACAGGAGCTTTCCCCTGGGAAGCGTAGAGCTTAGAAAAGAACTTCAGATGTGTACTTCAGTAAGTACAAGGCAGGCAGGAAAAGGTGAGTGTGCTATGAGAGCGGGTGGACACCTGAAGTTCTGTGGAAGTCAGAGAAGAAACAGCAGTGACTGAGGCTTGGAGGAAAACAATGGCTTTTTTGAGTTAGGTCTTCAAAAATGGGTCGCTCACAGACCCTGATGATGAAGACAATGGTGTGGAGAAGGACAGCAGTGATCACTGGCATGACTAAGAAGGCCGGTGCTGGAGCTGACCTGCCTAGCTCTGAATCCAGCCTCACTCTGACAAAAGCAAGTTGCCTAACCTCCCTGGTCCTCAACTTCCACATCTGAAACAGGGAGATAATAAGAGTTCCTTTCACATAGGGGTTGTTTTAAAAATCAAATGATCAAAATGCTCAGTTTTCAAAATGCTCATCATGGTACCTGGTCCAGAGTAAGTATATTATGAATGTTAGTTGTTAATACTACTGCCATTATGTGACATAATGTGCCTTCACTCAAATAATGGTGGGTTGGGTCAAGGAGAACTTTGAATGAATGAGTGTTTTCTGAAACTTCCATTTCTATGGGATTCTTTTTTCTTCCATTTCTACAGGATTATTTTATTCACTCCTGCCCTCCTCATGTCCAAAACACTTCTCAACCAGAACACTACCTATTCTATCCTATTAAAAAGGCTATATTATGTTGTAAAGTGAGTACCTGCTTCTTTTCTTTTTCTTTGATTTTCTCTCCCACCTCTTTTTTTGTGTGGGATATCTTTAACCTTGTCAGAAGAGAACAGAATGAAACAAAGTCAAATATAAAAAGATGCCATGATAGAATTATGAAGTAAAACAAATATTTTAAAAGGATATTTTATGTGTTTTAAAATCTTATGAGGAGCATCGCATCAAAATTTGCAAAACTTGTATGGAAGTATCAAGAAAAAAGACTGTGGACTGAATCCAAAAGTCGGAAAGAATGGGGGAGTCTAATCCAACATCTGACATTTACCAGCTGTGGTGGTCTGGAAGAGATGTCATTGCCTCAGCTGTAGCATCTGTAAAATGGAGTCAGAATACCCACTTGTGGGGTTGTTGCCCAATTTAAATAATATGTAAAGCATTTAACACATTGCCTACCATAGAGACACCAAAAAGTCTATTATCTTAAATCCACAAAAACAATGGTATGGGATATTACTTGTATCTTGACTGATTCCACAAAAATTTAGTAGAGTTCATATAAATTATTACAATTTTGCCAACAACAACAAAAAAAGCCAAAGTGGAGCATATGACAAAAAGAACATGAGGAGGAAAATTAAAAAGAGAAGCCAGGAACAAAGCCAACACACAAAATACACGCTGCAGAATGCCTGTGTGCTGGCTGTGGGTGGGCCCCAAATTTAATTCTAAGCTTTGGAGTAGCAATACAAAGAGGGAAAATGATCACTTACAAGATTCAGAGTGTCCATATGTCAAAAATAAACCAGGAGAAGCACAACTATTTCTGGCGATGAGAACAGGGAGATATTTTTACAGTGGGTTCTCATTAATGACAGAAAATGAATAATACAGCATTTGTAGCACTATCATTACAGCACTCAACGTGCTGTGTTTAACAAGTGTTTACGCTCACCATGTGTAAGACACTGCAACTGGCTTTGGGGGGGGAGACAAAGAGGAACATGAGAATGTGTGTGCCTTTGGAGAACTTATAGTCTTAGAAGTGAGATGAACATGCATTGGAATGATTATAACACCAAGAGAATATTAAAAATGCCCCCCAAAAAGAAAAGATTATTTTGGACATAGCATTAGGGAAACTGCATTCCTTGATTTGGATTCTAAAAGCACATGTTTACCTTTTTTAACATTTTATTATGGAAATTCTCTTTTTAAAAAAGATTTTATTTATTTACTTTAAGAGACAGATGGAGGGAGGGAGAGAGGGAGAGAAACATGAATGTGCGGTTGCCTCTCACACAGCCCCTACTGGGGACCTGCAGCCCAAGTATGCGCCTCAATAGGGAATTGAACCAGCAACCCTTTGGTTCAAAGGCCAGCACTCAGTCCACTGAGCCACAACAGCCAGGGCATCATATGGAAATTTTCATTAAAAAGTAGAGAAAATAACATAACAGACTACCATCATTTAGCTTTGACCAATTTTGACCAATAAATTGATAGCTTTGACCAATAACATAACAGACTACCATCATTTAGCTTTTACCAATTTTGTTTTCATATTTTCATTCTTTTGGTTTGCTTGCTGGAGTATTTTAAGGCAAATTCCATTAATTGTGCCATTTGACCTGTGAATACCTCACTGTGCCTCATTTTTAAAAACACAGCCACTAAGCCATCATTATACCCAACAAAATTAACAGTGAACCCTTAACATCATCTGATTCCCAACACATGTTCAAATTTTCTAAACACTTTCAAACATGTCTTTCTTTTACAGTTGGTTTGTTCCAATCGGGATTCAAACCTGATATGCACATGGAATTGGCTGTCACAATACAGAAGAGACCAAGGAACATAGTAGTGTCCCCTCCTACTACCCTTTATTGATGCCAGCAACTTGTTGCTGTAATTTGGGCAATTGTCCTATAGTACGTTAGATGGGTGGGATTTGAAAGGCAGATATGTGAGGTGGGGGAGGACATTATACACTTGGAGGAAGAACTGTGAGGCAGCTTTGCTGGGTGCTGCAGTTGGGGATGACATTGACCGTTGGTGCTAGTCTCTGCAGAACCGGAAGTTGGGCTTAGGGGGGAGACTTGAGAAGCAGTTGTTAGACTGGAGTATGAAGAGTTGGGGAGACTGGTTAAAGGCTGTTGCACTACATACACTTTATAAAAACTACACTTTATAGAAACTGACTAGAAAAGTAATGACCACTTTAAAACTACACTTTACAAAAACTACACTTTATAAGAGCACATAAATGACTACTGGGAGGCATCTTTTCTAGTCAGTTAAAACTTTAACCGAGCCCAGCTGTGCAGGTTCAAATCTCAGCCCTGCCATGCTCTAGCTGTTTGGCCTTGGGCACGTTTCTTAACATACCTAAGCAACTGTTTCTTGAGTTAAAAATACAAGGGTTCATACCAATACCTGCCTCAAAATGTTGTCTTGAGGATTAAATAAAAAATTACCCAGAAAAGTGATTAGTGAATGTTCAAAAAAGTCAGCTGCTGTAAGAGTGGGAGTGCAGGCACGGCCAGAGGGTCAGTGTAAGAGGCCTTGCACAGCAGGGTGGCCCTGGTGACTGGGGGGCACACTGAGAAACAGAAGACAGGCAACTGAAGGCCCATAGATAACTCAACTTTTTACATATCTTTCCCCACACCTCAAAACACACACACCTGTGTGCACACACCATCACTCACAAAAGGGAAAAACAGGAGGAAGAGGGCTTGGAAGAAAAAACAGATTAGGATTTTGTTTCTTCCACATGATACACTGGAAATATTGGAAGACTACCCATGTAGAAACAACCAGTTGGAAGTTGAACATCTGCATCTTGAACTCTTAAGAAATGGCAGACCTAGGGATATAGTTTCAGGGATCATCCACGTTGACATAGTGGCTAAACCAGTAGAAAGATAAAAATCACAAATGAAAAGGAGCAGATAAAAATAAGCAAATTAAAAACACACATATACACAAACTAGTGAAGAAATCTGCCTGAACACACTGAAGACGATAGAGGGCAAGAGGAAGAAGAAATGTTAGTGAATGAAAGAAGCTGAGGTGTGTTTGAATGTAGGCAGGAATGTAGAAATGGCAGTGTAATGGAAGCCAAAGTTTCTAGGGAGACTGTCCATCAGTGTCAAATGCGGAACTCATATAGAAGAGGCCTGGGAGGCAGGGCTGAATAGGGTATTACGAGTAATTTAAGATACAGGGCCAATTCTGGGGATTGTGTTCTAAATGCAAATCTGGAAACTCTCTACATACAAGTAACAATTAAAGACATGTAAGAGGGAAAGAAGTGAATGATAGAAATAGAGAATGTTGGGACGTAATCTCAAGGTGCATGAGAAGGTGAAAAAGCCCGAAAACTGTGAAAAGCCACTGGGTTTGGGAGACAGGAAGTGACTAGTGGTACCTTTTGAGAGCCAAGGAATGGAATGGCTCATCTGTGAGTTGTATAATATATTTGTGAACTACAAACCTGTGAGTAAACACATAATTTTTTGCAAAAGGGCCTGTTTCACATTGTGAGTACAGTACCATGGGAACTGAATGATCAAAGCTACTATCTAATGTAACAAAACAGAAGCCAGGCAATGGAAAAAAACAAGGACACCAGTATGCTCAGTTCCAGCAGAGAGCCACAAATCTTATTAAACAGACTAACCTCAAAAATGCTCAGTTAGATGCTAAAGAAAAACTAGACCCGTTTTCCCACCAAGCATATATTCCATGCGTGCTCGCATCCTCTGAGCTAATACTTTAGCCTAACTTGATTCTTGGGTAACACCACTACCATCACATCTCTGCTCTAGAGAGCTGACTGTATTAGATTCAGATTCCTAACACCTTTTCTTTCATAGGCAAGACATTCAATGCATTGTGTAAGAAAAGTTTCAGAGGCCACTGCAGACTTCTGGCATTGCTCTTGTTGCATCTCTACATGGTGCCACCAATGTTTTTCATGATACATGTATGTACTGATAATGAGTGGGCAGCTAGAAGTCTGTCTCAGGCTGCCTCTAGAGGCTTGCGAGGGAAGGTCAATGATATTAGACACAGGGCTGCGTAACCGATGCATGTGAGCAGTGACCACATTCCTCCACAGCCACGAACACATTGCAAACATACGGGAGGATGGAGTCCCTTCAACCTACCATGCAGCTCAGTTTAGTCTACAATAATTCATCCTTGCTCTGTTCTCTATTTCTGTTCTTCACCACAAACAATGGGGCTATGCAGCTGCACTCCAGACAGGACCCAACAAAGCTTTCTTTCCTTTAATAGAAAGGCAGTTATGTTCATCAGGAAGGAGAGAGAATTTCAATCACTAGAGCCAAAAGGTGAGGCTGAAGGAATTCAGTATCTTTAATTTTTTGGAATCTGTGATGAGGCCAAGTTACAAACTGCAAACACAATCACATCTAGTTGATATTTAAACCGTGCTCTAGCTCTCATTGCTAGGTCATCTTCAGTGAAACCAGAATGCTTTTCAGTGGGTTGGATGGTGAACATTTGTTGTTTCCTTATCTTGGAACAACCGTTGATTTTCTCCCATAAAAAAATTGCTGTATAAAGTAGGCTGTGAGCAACTCAGAAAGTGACTGCTAGGGTCTTGTCTAAAAGTAAAAACAACAACTTCACTGAAACCCACACCAAAAGTTCTGAATTCTAATAGGCTTTGTTCATATGGTTAATATTTGATTCTCTCCATGGTCACTGCTGGCCCCTTATGTAGGTACCACATCTGCTTAAGAGTTAAAACAGGTGTGTCTTCCCCAGCCATAAACAAGGTTTTCAGAGGTGATCGTGGGACCCCTGTGTGGGCTCTATATAACAGAAATAGATTCTGAGCACCATGAAACTCTAGTTTCAAAGGCTAGACTTATCAAGCACAAAGACTTCCAAGGGAGCAGATTCTTAAGAACATCAGCAAGAAAGAGAACAATGAAGTAATCAAAGGCAAAGGCAAAGGGTTCTGTAATATTCAGTACATGGTACCTGATTAGCATGACCTGACTTATCTTCACATGATACTGGTTTGCATTTTGAGTGTGACTGGCTATAAATAAATCTCAAAATCCTAGATTGTATGAAGTGGCCACACAGCCTTCACCTTAAATCACACATCATTTCTGACATAAAAAGAAAGCAGAAGTTAAGTACATCAGAGGCCTTTTCCTCCAGAAGTGTAGGCTCTGATCCCACAATGTCAGCACTCATATTCCTGGCCAGAATTACAAAGAAATCTTTCCAGCACTTTCTGTTGGACCTCTTGGCCTCTTGGTCCTAAACTCACATACCCTGTGTGGTAAACAGAACAATGATGTCTACATCCTAAACCCTGGAACCCGTGACTACATGAAAGAGGGGGGTTAAGGTTGCTAATCAGCTGACTTTAAAATAGGAAGACTGTCCAGGAGTACCAGGTAGGTGTCCTTAACAATGGAAGAGGAAGGGTCGGAGATGTGACAAAGGTAGCAAAGCCAGAGAGAGGCCACTGACTAGGTTTAACGAAGGAGGAAGAGGGCTGCAAGCTGAGGAATGCAGACAGCCCCTAAAAGCTGAGAAGAAAAGGAAATATTTCCCACAGCTTCCAGAAAGGAAAGCCAACATCCTCCTCTTGATTTCAGTCCATCCATATTGGATGTCAGGCCTATGGAACTATAATACCTGTGTCGTTTTAAGCCACTAAATGCGTGCTAATTCCTCTAGCAGCAATAGAAAGCTAACACATGCTGCCGGGAAGCAAAGGTGGCTTCACCTCAGGCTCTCTAGTCCAATGCCAGGCCAGGCAGCACCTGCATTTCTTTGCCAATATAACCAATTCACTACTTTTTGTAGTTAAACTCCAGCTTCCAGCCGAGTGCTAATCCTCAAGTAAGATGATATAAAATAGCACAGCATTTCCTAAATTTGAGTGTGGGGGCATGGAGGAGGTAAGATTGGAGAGGTTAATGTTTCTTTTTTCCTCCCATTTTTCCTGCAGAAGGACGCAGTGCTACTGTTAGAAAGACAATCCCTTTCTAGTGGACCTGCACTAATGTGGTTTTAAATTCTGCCTTTTCAGTTTCTCTGCTCTTTTTTCTCCAAAACATCTCTGTATGCTTTGAATGTTTGGATCATCTGAGATGTTCTAAATCAAGAAAGAGAATTTTAGCTCCCAAATCGTGCAGATTTTTGTACTACTATGCCCGAAATGCAGTTCAGATATGATTTGATAATATTTAATATAGTACAACAGCAAAAGGTCCTGAATTAGAAGGAGACTAATTTAACTAGAGTGCTAGGTCTTGGAATAGCTGATAGAAGAAGATTTTAATAGATTTTACATGCAATTATTTATGTTTTTTTTCATTGTTGTTTGTATGCTAGTTTTGTTTGAATTGGGAAAAAAACATAGCAAGAGATCCTCTGAATAAGTTAATGTGATGTGGACCAAGAACCCTTTTATGGAAAGATTTTTCTGTATCTCCTTGGAATGGGTACATAACTAAACTCTATGCTTAGAGATGAATGAGGATGTACGAGGCCTAATTTCAATTCCTTTGCTGTATTTGACCAGAAAAGTCTTTCTCTACCAAGAAACAAATAAGTCATCAGATGCGATGAATGGGGAGAATAACCAAAACCTGGTGGTGGGACGTGATTCTATCAGGAGCACACAGAAGAAGAGATCATTTGACCTACCAAATAAAATTAAAAATAGAACAGGAACACTTACCCTCATGTCTCCATTCACAGTTTTGGGCATGTGATTGAATGCATGTGCGGGGTCCTTGTTGTACACTTTGAGGAGCGATCGATCCTGAATGTTCCTGGAATCAGAAACATCAGTAACTATGACAGACAAGAAGAGCCCAACTTCGGACATTTTCTTTGTCCACCCATAAGAATCAGGTAGAAGCAGCAGCAGACAATCCAGCTGTTTTCCACAAGCAACCAGATAAAAGTTCTTTTACCATAGAATAAGCAAAAATAAATAAGGATAAGAAAAATGACCTCAAACCCCCCCCCCCTTTTTTGGTTCTTCTGGAAAGTACAATTCTTTCTGTGTAGTTTTCTACCCATAGATATCAGGTGTCGTGAATTTTCTTTCAAGACTGTGAGCAAAGAAAGGTAACACTTTAAGAAACAATAAAGCTCCAGTATCTACAATATGTTAAAAAAGATTTGGTTAATATTTAAATATTCAATTGCTGACTTTACCCAAACACCTGGTTTTCTGCTTATCTTATGAGTGCACACAAATGAAAAATGCTTTTCTCCCTTCAAGCAGTTTTCACAAGAGAGAGAACATCTATTTACAGTCCATGAAAAAAATAAAAGGATCCCAAAGATCAAAACTGGTTTCTTTACGATGTATTTTTTTTCTTCCACAGTGGATTTTAAAAATACTTTTCTACATACAAGTTGACTTCATGGATACGCAGCGTATTTTTAAAAAAATAGCAGCAGATAAATTCTTCTACCTCTCTGTCTCTCCTTCTGAACCTAGCACTTAGAGCTGGGAAATCAATCACACTGCAGCAAAGAACAGAAGTCCCACATCTTTTTCAATTCCTACCTTAAAATTATTTAAGAGCATATGAATGTCTATGAAGTCCTTTTTCCTCCATATTCAAATTTCATCAGCAGAAGGGCCACCCAAGGCACTTTCAGCCTCGTCTGTCCAGCGATTCCTTCTAATGCCAGAGCAGTGAGCTCAGGGAAACGTGTGCAGGAAGACGCATTCCTTTCCTCCAGGTGCAGCCACACGTTTTGAGGGCTGATTGAAATCTCTGGGATTACTGGGTTATGTTTCTGAGAATTCTTGGACTAGACTTGCTTCCCTCCTTTAAATATCCGTCAGTAATTGCTTTGAAGCAACGACTAGCCCTAGCTTGCATGATTGCTCCAGATTTCAAGTAGCTCATTAGAAGTTGGCTTATGGGGGGAGTGTGCAGTCCTTGTTATGGGAAGGGCTGGGTAGGTTACTATGAAGAGGGTGATTCACAGAGAGTAAGAATGTGGGGATTCACTAAAGGAACTTACCCTGTGGCTTTGGGGAAAAGTTATAGTAGTGATGTGAAGAGACTGAAGACCATATTTGAGCCACGGAAAGAACTTGGTGTGATTCTAAAAGTATTTAAAATACATGAGGTTGGTTTGGGATTAATTTAGAAGCGTGTTTGTCCAAGATGATCCAATGGTATAGGCTCAGACCGCATTTACCATGGCAACATTTACAACACAGCATTTCAACCTGAACTCTCTGTAGCATTTCCTTAAGGAAAACGTGGAGGACCCAACACAATGACAAAATAGCCCAACATTTAACAAGTATACTCTCACTTCAAAAATACTGAAGGATGTAAAATAAAATTTGTCTCTGAGTTTAGATTAAAGCCACTGTCTTCAGTTAAAATCCACATGATACATTTTAGGGGTGGGGAGGAAGGTTCTATATAATGGTGATGGTAAAAATTTATTTGACCATTCAAATAAGCTATAGTTGAGGCACTTTATGCATAAAAAGAAATACAGTAATTCTTTGGAAAGGACATACATGACATTATCGAACATAAACATTATATTCACTACCAAGCAAAAACATTTTCCCCACTTAAAATTTTAGATCCATTATTAAAGTAAGTCAAAACTCTAAAAAATATAATTCTAGACAAATTTATAAATCAATGGCTTCCCACTTAAACATTTTAAATGCAATTAAAAAATCAGGCTATCAATACTAGAAGGATCAACAAGATCATCATTTTTTACAAATATAAACATATTAACTAAAAATTATCAACGTTAAAAGCGACAACTTCTCTCAAGCACTGCTTTCATCTAGTTTATCAACTGAATTTGCTTGAAAAAAGATTATCTTAATTTGAAAGTCTTGGGGCCCTTTTCCTCTTTGTTTTCCCTCCCATTTGTCTTTCTAACTATCTAATGACACACCCTCAGATGCACACAGGAAGTATTAGTAATACCCTGAGGCTTGGGAAAGGCTCTAGAATATTACGCGGCATTGCAATGTAAAAATTCTTGCACAGGCTATGAGACAGTGGGGTCCAATTGTTCATAATGACCTCATCAGCCTTGAACTGCATAAGCAAAAGTGGCTTTGCCTAGAGTTTCATGCTTATTTATCATTACTGAATCCCTCAATTCCTCTAACGGCAAAATGTGGAGATTCAAGATGATTGTTATAAAATGCTTTGTCCATGTAAAAACTCTACATGGGATTTAAGTTTATGTTTTGTAAATCCTCTTCCCCTTTTTTGGTGACAGCCTGATTAATAATTTATTCAAGAAACAAACATACATTTTCTGATACCCATGAATATTTAAACACATTTTTAAAAAGCAGGAAGGTTGTGTGACAGCTGCAGCACCCTCTACCTTAGGGCACGTGTCAAGCTTTGAAAGCCCTACATTACTCATCCACCTTAGCACACGCCAAAATGTGTCGTTTGTGATCATTGTGAGATATTGATCAGTTTTTATTTATTATGCAATAAGGCATATTTTTAAAAGTGGTTTCCACTAATTCCATAATGAAGAAACAGGCCAGCCTGCTATTCCCACAGGGCAAGGACCCCCAGAAAGCCAAGTTGTGGCCTAGATGAGTTGAGGAGGGAGCATACTGAGAGAATAAAAAATTCTTGACCAAGAATGTGGACAGTCAGGTTTGGAGCCAGGTGTGGTAATGAACTGTCTGCGTGATCCCAAATAAGCCCATTAACTTTTATGGATCTGAGTGTCTGGTACCATCAAATGAAAAGGCTGGATTAATCACTAAATAATTTTTTAATTTCTAAAATGTTTAGGGGCTATATTAGCACCTGCTTGTTGGTGCTGATTTAAATCCTGTGTCTCAGGCTGTTTGGCTGAGACAGATCAGATGGGTCCCTCCTACTCCATACATAACACCACTATAGTTGAGAAGGACACTTTTACCCCCGGGCCACCTGCAGTAGCAGGAGTCCATTTCGCTTCACTTTAGAGTACATTCTATTGTGGGGTGCTGGAGAAAGCCCACCTAGAAAGTCAGATCCTCTGGGAAAGGCTGACTATTTAACAGACAAATGGAAAGGGAGAATATTTCTCAGCCTCTTTTCTTGTGGACAGTGACGAAGTCTGCTGCTGCTGTTCCAACTTGCTCATGTAAAGTGACTCAGTGGGGTCATGACTTTAGATGTCTACAGGCTCTGTCCCTGAGGGACAGAGCACTTGAGAAGAAGTTGGGAAAGTTCCAGTCATAAGTCGTGCTTTCAACCCATGATCTTGATCAAGTCTCTCTATCTGGGCCTTAGTTTCCCTAACTCTTAAATAACCACTGGATTGGGTCACTTCCTAAGTTCTCTTCTGATGTAACACATAAAGATCTATGTTGGAGAAGTCTGCCATCATTTTTCTTGACTTTGTAAACCACATCTTGTAAGTAAATTATAGAAAAGCAGTTAGTGAATTCACACTTGGGTGAGATAAGCCTGCCAGTCGGGGTAAGAGCAATGCTCCTCCCTGGGACATCTCTTCCCTGAAGAGATTAGAACCCAACACAAACTATAGCAATTCTAAATGCAGAATGCAGTATAGTGGACACACACACACACACACATACACTCACTGTAACTACTTACCTTACATCATTTAATTCATAATACACATTTCTGCTTTCATCTTTGATATAAATGGCGACACTGGGCGACTCCAGCATTTTCATGGTGAGCTGCTGTGGAAAGGCACTTACAAAGAGAGCCCGGATCGTGTCTGCACTTGTGATTTCATTCGGCATCCTGAGCTGCTTGGTTTCATCTCCATACTGCAGATAGAGAACCCCTGCATGCAAAATGAACACAGGGATCAGTCACAGACCAAGACTCACAGCACAGCTAAGCCATTCTGTCTGACCGCATGCTGGAATGTTCTGGGCAAGCTTGAGAGCACATAACAAGAAATACATGTTTGGAATTTCTAAGAAATGCATTTTCAGGTTATCTCAAAAGTACCCATTTTTATTTTTTGGAGTCTAGGCAAGCATTAAAGAAGTTAATTTTTAACTTTTTTGAAACCAAAAACAAAAAGCTAACCTCTGGTAGCCTAAAGCAAAGTCAATACTAATTCCCTTAAAAAGTATATTTAGAAATTCAATCCTGTAAGGTGATTCCCCCCCACCCCCGTCTTTCACTAACTATAAGCACATTCACTATAGCCATGTGAAAGATAAATAGTGTCTTTATAGTCCATTCAGAAACATTTTAAGTGGCAATGCTACAATATTTCTGTGGTCTAATACATATTTATTGAATGTTTATAGCATATGAAACTATCTACTAGAAAAGCATCAGATACCCCAATGTCTCAGAAAGAAACTGGACCAAGTCAGTTACACAAAGGAAAACAAGCACAGGAAGAATTCCTGAGTTCCGGAAGGGACGTGGCTCCCAATGAATGATGCCTCCCAGTAGTCATTTATGTGCTCTTATAAAGTGTAGTTTTTTCCCAGATTGAGTCTGAGCTTTGCCACATGGCTTGCTTTGGCCAACAGGACATTAGCAAGTGTGATGTAAAGTGGAAGATAGAAGTGCTTGCATGCTAGAGCTTGCCCTATTGGTGAGCATGGTCACAGATTCTCCCCCACAGAATCAAGCTTTTGTGGAGACCAGCCAAGCAACATGAGGAGGCCAAATGGTGAAGAATGGAAGCCCAGACTGATGGGCCCACTAAACACCCATTCAACTTCCAGAACGACTGGCCCGTCATGAGGGTGAGCCTTCTTGGTAGGGTGCCCGTGGCCCCAGGTGAGCGTACCTAGCTGACATCACATGAAACAAAAACAAGATGCCCCTTCAAAGCCCTGCCCAAGATGCAGAATCATAAGCAAATAAATAACTGTGGTTGTTTTAAATAACTATGGTTAGGGTCATTGTTATTCAGAAAGAGATAACTGAACCAGAGCACTAAAGGTCCTGACATTTAATTTGAATCCAATTTCTTGTGAGACACTACTTGAGAAGGGACTACTACTGCTAGAGAGGAGTCTTTGGCAGAAGAGACTAAAAAGAGAATAGAAAATGACTTCTGGTTAAATATGGCAGTTTGTGGAATAAATTTATCTGTCTTCTCTTGAAATTCCATTAAAATGACAACAAGGAATAAAAAAAGTATACATTAAGGAATTAAGGGAATGAGAGAGGAAACCAGAGCAGAAAAGAGTAAGCTGACACCTAGGTCCTCCAGGAGACAGCTCCCCATAAAACGTGCAGGCCCGGGAAGCTCAGGAAATGAGGCGCCAGATCCGTTGAAGGCAGGAATGCAAAGTGAGTGGAAAGCATGAGCCCTGATTGAACTATTTTTTTTTAATGGCACAGAAATCTGCCTACATCTCTCTTTCTATCCCACTTAGCCAAGTGACTCCCTGTATCCACAGAAGACTGAAGAGGTTGAACCAACATACCAGATTCACTGAGCACAGGAGAGGATGGGTGAGGTGCTCTCTGACAGAATGCTGGTACCAGGGCGACAACTCAGCCAGGAAGCTAGAGGAACTCATCTAGAAAAGCTGACTGGCCCATGAGAAGAGAGCCACAGAGTGTTCCTGTTCAGCTTCTGTTTGGTTACCCCATTGTTAAGCAGCCTGGCCCATATATAAAAACTTCCTCCTAGTACACCCATGCATCACTCATACAGTAGCAGACTACCATTAACAGACAGTTCATAAAAGCCTCTAATGTGAAAGAAAAGACTGAAATAAACAGAAAACAGAAACTCAGAAGAAATGAGGCATGAGAGCAGAAATTAAAAATTCAGTGAAAAACAAAAAGTTGATAAAATTAGAGTAAATGGAGTAAAAAGACTAACGGATGAGAAAAAGATGAAAGCCAATAAAAAAAACAACAGAGAATTACTTCAGAAAATCCCAACAACTAAAAATGGGGATTTGAGTAAAAAGATATCAGGAAACATAGAAGTTTTATAAAAAGACATTATAAGAATCCCCTCTCCCCAAAACTGAAGGACATGAGATTGGAGATTGAAAATATTCATGAAATGCTCACAGACACATGCCTGTCACTGAGAAATTCCAGGTGGCAGAGGAAACAGAGGTTTCTACCAGCCCAGAGGGTGGGGAGAAAAGCCACAGAAGGATCAGGGGTCAGAAAGGCATTGGCTTTCTCAACAGCATCCCAGAAGTGAAAAAACCATGTGGAAACAGCCTTGACAATCTGAGAGAAAATGCTTTTGATTAGGTTCATATCCATCCAAACCACTGATCAGGTACTCATTAAAGGCAGCTTCTAAGAGGCCTTTCCAGAACACCTTGTTCACTACTTCGGCACCCATTTCCCCTAATATTTCATACTCCCACCCCTGCTTCACTTCCGTTCTTAGCATTTTTCACTACAGAGTTGACTTGTGAACAATGCGGGGGTTAGCGGTGGACCCCTGCACAATTAGAAACCCAAGCATAATTTCTGAATCCCACATGATGGAACTGCTGATAGCCTACATTGATCAGAAGCCTTACTGTTAATGCAAGGTGGGGTAAAAGTGGGTTTACAGTTGTGATTACATGAAACACGGTTTATTCTTATATTATTATTTATTGATTGTTGTATTACTTTCCATATGAACAAGTACAAGCCTACTTTCGTCTCACCTTGTATAAACAGTAGATTAACACAGTTTGTATATTATACCTATTATATACACTGTATCCTTAGCACAAAGTAAGCTAGAGAAAAGAAAATGTTATTGAGAAAATCATAAGAAAGAAAAAGTACATTTACAGAATTTATTGAAAAAAATCTGTGTCTAAGTGGACCCACGCAATTCAAAGCATGTTGTTCAAGGGTCAACTGTATATTTTAATTATTGTTATTGTTATCATCAGTCTCTTTCTCTAAAATGTAAGGTTCACAAAGTCAGGGATATTTAAAAATGCTTCATGTTGTTGTTTGCCATGGTATCCTGAGCACCTGTTATATGACGTGTTATGTAGTGCAACAGGTTCTCAATAAATGTTGAATGAATAAATGAATGGATGGATGAATGAATGAATGATTTGTTAGCCATCCAAAAGGAATGTTCATTTGAGGTCTAGCTGAACTATAAGAGCTTTCTTTCTTTCTTTCTTTCATTCAAATTAAAAAATATATTTATTTATTTATTTATCTTTAGAAGAAAAGGGATGGAGAGAGGGAGAGAAATATCAATGTATGGTTGCTTCTCATGTGTCCCCTGCTGGGAAATGGCCTGCAACCCAGAGCTCAGTCCACTGAGCTACACCAGCCAGGATCAGATTTTATTTATTTTTAGAGAGAGGGGAAGGGAGGGAGAGAGGGAGAGAAACACTGATGTGTTAGAGATATCTTTTGCCTCTCACATGTCCCCAACTGGGGACCTGGTCTGTGTAACCCAGGCATGTGCCCTGACTGGGAGTTGACCAGTGACCTTTTGGTTCATAGGCTGGCACTCAATCCATTGAGCCACACCAGCCAAAACTGAACTATAAGACCTTTCGATGCCCGATGTAAACAGCCTAGTGACCTCCCTCCTGCTTTGTATACACAGTAGAACTACATTCTGAAGTGTCCTTTTGCATTCAGCAAAAGCAGCCCAACTTCCCCTCTCTGCCCAACAGTTTTGATCCTCAGCTTCTTCATGGAGTTAGTTCTTCAGAATATCCATTCTGTTACACGTCCTTCAGAGTGCAGGAAAAAACCTTTCAAGCCTGTCTGATTACAGATTGTGCAACATTGTTGCCCCAAAGGGGAGATGTGGTGACTGGCCGTGTGGTTGCTAAAGCCATATCCAAAGGCCAAAACCACTCTTGAGGTCTGGGCCCCAACCATGTCTGGGTGAGGCCCCTGCTGATGGTCACTTATGGCCTCACTGCAGTCAAATATCATGGCTTCACTCCCCAAAGAGCCTGGTTTTCATTCCCACATCTGCATTCTGTACATGTGTGCCCTTTAAATAGAATTTGTAGGCTCTGAGTGAAAAAAAAAAACGGGCCTAAACTAAGGTGGCCTCAGGGTCTGGCTGGTGCAGCTGCCAGCTGGGTACAGAAGTCCAGTTACAGATCATGAAAATCCAAAAAAGATGGGAAAGATGCCTTTATAAACAGAGAATAGACTTTTCACACTTGATTCAGTTTGGTTTCTCAATTCAGGAAAGGTATTTAGAAATGCTTAAACTCAGAAGGAATTCTCTTAATACACAATGGCGTTTTATTGGCACGGTGATGAGAGTTAGCACGCTCTGGCATACTTCCCCGGCTCTGAGTTCATGCTGCCTGCTCCAGACTCACAGAGGAAGTCTGAAGGGCTTTGGATTATAACCTCTTTCTTTATGAAAGAATGTAGACAGGAAAATAAATTTATGAGATGTCTGCTATGTGTCAGAAACAACATGCATGTATAGCAGGTCTTCAAAAATGCTATTAAGTTGTAATGTTGATGAGCTGCCCTAGGAACTTAACTCTTGTTTATATCAACTAGCCTATGGTAAAACTGGCTTCCTCATTTGTCATTCCACTTTGAGGTGCAGAACCTATGAATGACGTTAGGTGAGGATGTCATGTATTTCATTTAATCAGCCCAGTGTCTCTTGCCAGGTCAGTGTTAAGGCCCCATTTCACAGATTATACCTAAATTACAGCCACTAAATGGCTTAACTAATTTATACATTCAGTTCCATTCATCGGCAGAACCAATTATCAACAACAATATAAATGGAGTCACTTTAAAATGGAGCTGGAGCTGCCACGCCAGAGGAACTGCCTTGCAGTCTTACACCTCAAATCATGGAATGTTAAAATGAGACAAAATATGGCCCTGGCCAGATAGCTCAGTTGGTTAGAGCTTCATCCTGATACGCCAAGGTTGTGGACTTGATCCCAGCCAGGGCACATACAAGAATCAACCAACGAATACATAAGTAAGTGGGATGCAAAATTCTCTCTCTCTGCCTCTCTAAAAATCAGTAAGTTAAAAACAAACAAACAAACAAAAAAAGGGGCAAAATAACCATTGGACTGGACCTGGGGTAACATCTTGTCCAAGAGCTACTTGTAAAGATAAGAAAGCAGTTATTATGACTACTAGACTGATAATTATTGGATGGAAAATTTTTTAAAAACTGTTTAGAATTAACATCACATGTTATCTACCCCAACAGAAATGCCTTTCTTTTATTGATGGTTTTTGTAATTTTTTAAAAAAATTTTATTAATTATGCCATTACAGTTGTTCTATTTCCCTCCTTCATTCCCCTCCACCCTGCACTCCCCTCCCCACCATTCCACCCCTTTAGTTTATAACCACGTGTCTCAAGTTCTTTAGATTCTATACTTCCCCTACTATTCTTGCCCTCCCCTATATATTTTCTACCTACCATCTATGCTACTTATTTCCTGTACCTTCTCCCCCCTTCTCCTCCTCCCACTCCCCTGTTGCTAACCCTCTATGTGATCTTCAGTTCTATGGTTCTGCTCCTGATCTAGCTGTCCTCTTAGTTTGCTTTTGTTTTAGGTGTGGTTCTTAATAACTGTGAGTTTACTATCCTTTCACTGTTCATCTTTTTTATCTTTTTTTTCTTAGGCAAGTCCCTTTAACATTTCATATAATAAGGGCTTGGTGATGATGAACTCCTTGAATGTGACCTTATCTGAGAAGCACTTTATCTGCCCTTCCATTCTAAATGAAAGCTTTGCTGGATAGAGCAACCTTGGCTGTAGGTCTTTGGATTTCATGACTTGGAATACTTCTTTCCAACCCCTTCTTGCCTGCAAGGTCTCTTTTGAGAAATCCACTGACAGTCTGATGGGCACTCCTTTGTAGGTGACTGTCCCCTTATCTCTTGCTGCTTCTAAGATTCTCTCCTTCATTTTAATCTTGGCTAATGTAATGATGATGTGCCTTGGTGTGTTTCTTCTTGGGTCCAACTTCTTTGGGACTCTCTGAGCTTCCTGGATTTCCTGGAAGTCTATTTCCTTTGCCAGATTGGGGAAGTTCTCCTTTATTAGTTGTTCAAATAAGTTTTCCACTGGTGGCTGTTCCTCTTCCCCTTCTGGTACCCCTTTAATTCGATGTTGGAACATTTAAAGATATCCTGAAGGTTCCTAAGCCTCTCCTAATTTTTTTGAATTCTTGTTTCTTCATCCTTTTCTGTTTGGTCATTTTTTTTCTCCTTCTGGTCCACTCCTTTGATTTGAGTCCCAGTTTCCTTTCCATCACTATTGGTTTCCTGTGCATTTCCATTCATTTCAATTAGTTTAGCCTTCATATGTTCCTCTAATTTGTGACTATAATCAACCAGTTCTGTGAGCATCCTGATCACCAGTGTTTTGAACTGTGCATCTGAAAGTTTAGCTATTTCTTCATTGGTTAGATTTATCGGCTCTGGGGCTCTGAGTTGTTCTTGAGCCATGTATTGATCTGTTCGTGCCTGTTATGTATGAGGAGTGGAGCCTTAGATGTTCTCCAGGGCAGGGCCACCCAGGTTGATGGTTGTGACACTGTATGTGGGGGCGGGGTCAGAGAGGGACAATGACGGTTCACTCTGCTGCTTCCCGCCACTGGGGCCTGCACAGTCTGTCTCACCGCTCGCTTCTTCACCGGTTTATCTGCATGCGAATATGTGACCGAGATCTGCCCTCAGTGGGTCCTCCCGCTTCTCCACACCTGGGATTGCCCATGGCTGCTGGCGCACCTGGGTGGGTAGCCTGTGTTGGTCTGGTGGATCTTTCCTGCCCGACCCTGCTCTGCTGCTGGCTCTGCCCCTCTTACTGGTTTGGCTGAAGGGTTCGCTGTTGTCAGACTTCCATGTAGTTCAATTTTCTGTGGTTTGGCTGCATTTTTGTTGCTAAAACTTTGTTGTTTTTAAACTTGGTTGTGTAAGAAGGTGCAGTGCTTCCACCTACGCCTCCATCTTGGCGGAAGTCTCTCTCTTTTATTGATGTTATTATTCCTCTTTCCCTTCTCGTATGTATCCATTACCTTTGCCTCCTAACTGGAACATTATTTGAGCTTTTGCCTAAATTAATGATTCCAGAATAGCTATTCTTATTGCTGTCAAGTAAACACTTGTGTGTCTCTCACTTTGAGAGGCTTTTTTGTGTTTAGCTTAGGACCATGATCTCTCTCATGAAGCATACAACCTAAATAAATGTCTGCATTTAGTGACATCCATTTCCTCTAACCTTCCTGTCTGGATGAACTTAGCTGTCCTCACACTTAGCCTGACCATCTGCTTGAAAATGTTGAGACATGATGGGGACAGCTTGGAACAAACATTCCTGTCTTTGAGTCAACTGAAGTCCATGCTGACACACAGTTAGAAACAATGCACATGCTGGGAGAAGTGGGGAAGGCAGAGCTCTGAAGGCAAGAAAGTTGAAATGAACCTCACAATACTTGGCGCCCTTCTGAGCAGCCTGAACGCTCAAAGGTGCTCCCACCCTAATGGCTCTACAGAGGCAACGTGCATTTTTTTACCCAGAACTTTTGGTCACAGTTTTACAAAAAACAAAGTGTACTTCACAGTGACCCTTATATCACATACTCTCATAATCCTCTGAGTTTCAGAACAGTTCCAGAACATGGGACATCTTCTGAAATATTCTTTATTTTAATACGACATGCAAAATTTTCACAGTGTGACCTTGTTGTAGACTGAATGTTTTTATTTCTCCAAAATTCATGTTAAAACTCAAATCCCCAGCCCTGGCTGGTGTGGCTTAGTGGACTGAGTGCTGCTCTGTGAACCAAAGGGTCACCAGTTTGATTCCCAGTGAGGGTATGTGCCTCGGTTGTGGGCCAGGTTACCCAGTAGGGGGTGCGCTGGAAGAAACCACACATTAATGTTTATCCACCTCTCTCCCTCCCTTTCCTTCTGGCTAAAAATAAAATAAATAAAATCTTTTAAAAAAACGCAAAATTTTGAGTCTCCATAGGAGGAGACAGAGGGTTCTCTCTTTCTCTTTCCCCCTGGGATACAACCAAAGGAAGAGAGCTATTGGCAAACCATGTTCTCCCAGGCACCAGATCTGCTGGCCCCTTGATACTGAACTTTCCAGCCTCTGGAAGTGAGAAACACATAGTTGCCTAAGACACCCAGTCTATGGGAATTTGTTATAGTGGCCTGAATGGACTCATACAGATCTCAACCTTCTGTTCCAGCCTCATTCCTAGAGCATGGTAGTGGTTCCAGATCTCTTGCTGTTTCAAATGTAACTCAGTGCCTTGGGTGGCCTTCCCACCACTTCTGCTTGGCACCCCCATTACCTCCTCTAAGCAGTCTTCTCCAAATGACTCCACTATCACTTTTTCCTTAAGATTTGAGAAATTAATTCTTCTTACATATGTACTTACATTGTGTTTTACTAAAATTGCAAACATGGCTTTTAATTCTGCATTATTATTAGCTGTATTCATCAGATGATAATATATAGTAGAGTATTGGGTACACAGTAGATGTTTAAATATCCTTTCCTAGAAGTGAAGTAAAATCTCCCCTTAATGCAGCCATGTTAATCAATGTGTGCTTGCCTTCTGGGATGTGTTCTACAATTTTCAAATGAACTAAATTCCTCAGTTTCTCCAAATCCAATGTAAAATTATGTAAATCAATATCTGTATTACAACTATGGCAAATGCCTAATGCCTTAAAAATAAAGAGCTCTTATAACACTTTCTGATGGAAATGAAAGTTTTCAATTTAATAAGAAAAACATAAAAAGTAAAATAAGATAGGTTTTTACATCTATGAAATTGTCAAATGTTTTTACAATAAAATAGTACTGATGAGGGTGGGGAAATGAGTTATCTCACATACCACTATAAGGAGAGTAAATTAATACCATTTCTCCAAAGAACTATTTGTTAATATGTATCAAAAGGTCCCAAAATATACATATGCTTTGATCCAGTAATTCTACTTCTACACAATTACGCACTAAGATGTACTTACTAGGATGCTTAAAGCATCATTTATAAGAATAATATGGGGTGTGTTCAATATTAGGAGGTTCATTTAATAATCAATTCATTTCATAAACCTATTCATTGGAATACTACATTCTTATTAAGAGGAATACTAAAAGAATATGGCAATATGGTAAAAATGCACATTTTTTAAGTGACAAAATATGTTATAAAACAAAAAGAAACTAGATTTTAAAAAAATAATCAATTACTTTAATGGCAGTGATAAATCCAGGCTTTGTGGGGCCTAAAGCTTATTTGGTTTTGAGGGGCCTCTTTAAAACTCAGAATACAATCCTGGCTGGTGTAGCTCAGTGGATTGAGTTCGGGCCTGTGAAACAGAGGATAGTGGTTTGATTCTCAGTCAGGGCACATGCCTGGGTTATGGGCCAGTTACCGGCAGGGGATGCAGGAGAGACAACCACACATTGATGTTTCTCTCTCTCTCTCTCCCCTTCCCTTCCCCTCTAAAGATAAATAAATAAAATCTAAAAAAACCCAAACCCTCAGAATACAAAGAAACATACAATTCAGTTTGAAAGTTCATTATTTATATATAGGGGTCTGAACCTTGCTTTCACTAAGTGAACTAGTAATACCATTGAAGGGAACATCCCAAGGCATTTCCTTTAAAAAATGCCTTGAAAAATCTGTTGATGACCTTTGAAAACATGAATGTTAAAGATGCTGATTTCTGGTGCTGTTATGCTGCCTATCCCAATGGCTCCCGCTGCCCTTTGACATGGATTGCTAGAAACTTGTCTATGAAGAATCTGTAATAGAAAATCACCACAGAACTTGCAGCAACAACAGCTGAGTCAATAATTTATTTAGTCTTAAAGATTACTCAACTATTAAGGGAGAATATATTATAAGAAAATGCTGTGAAAAGCAGTATAGCTTATTGTGCATATACTACAATTATAATTGAGTTCTCCCTTATGCTTAAGGTGAACTGTTGGTTTAATTAAGCATTACAATATAAACTCATCATAAAGCTGAAGATGAGAAAAGTAGAATTAGAAAAGACTTCAAAATTTAAATGCAAACCCCTAAATAAAATATTAGTAAAGCAAACCTAGCAATGTATGAAACTACATCAGGAGTTTATCTCAGGAATGCAAGGATGGTTTAACAGTAAGAAAGTCTAGTACCAATACATTCTCCTACAATTAAAGAAACTATACAGTAATCTTGATAGTGTCAAAAATGTTAAGAAAACCACATTTGTGATTTAAAAAATCATATAAGAATTAAAGAGAACTTTCTTTAACTTGATAAAACAAATCCATCAAAACTCTCAAAAAAGCATAATGTTAAATGATGTAACATTAGAAGCATTCTCCTTAAACTCAGAATCTTTGCTACTGCTGCATCTGAAATCCTGGCTAGCACAGTTAATACGAGAAAAAGAAATAAAAGGCATATGAATTAGAAGGGATAATCAAAAGATTATTCTCTAATGATACAATAGAGAATCCAAGGAAACCAGCAGACACACTATTAGAACTAATAAGGATTCAATGTGACGGAATGATATAAAACCAATATATAGAATCGACAGCAACCCCAAACACTAGAAAAAAATTAGAAAATATAGTTTAATAAAAACATACTTCTTGTAACAGCAAATAGCAATTTTGAAAAACCATGGTAAGAGGGAGCACTTGCTTTATCAAATACCAACTCTATTAACATAGTATGGGTCTGGCAAAGGGATAGAACAAATAGACTATGGAACAGAATAGAGAGCCTAGGGAAAAACACATTTGTTTTTTAATCTAGCTGACAGAGTGGTGGTACAAATCCTTGGAGAAATGACTGTTCACTCAGTAAATAGTGCCAGGAAAAATTCGTCCTCCATAAAGAAAAGTAAAAAATATATTCTTTCCTTACACCATAAGTAAAATCAAATCCTCGTGGGCTAAAGACCAATGAAGATTTAAGAACGTAACAAAATGAAACATGATATTGTTTCCTAGCATATTAATAAAAGGACTTTTAAAAGAAACAGAAATCATAAACCATAGAGAAAAACACTGCTTCATTATACTATGTTAAAATGATTGTCTTGTACTGCAAAAGACATTGCAAACAAAGAAGACAAACTACAATTTGAGAGAGGATACTTATAGCTCACACTGCTCTATCAAAGATTAGTATTCAGAAAAATAAAGGACCCTTTATGAACCAGTAAGAAAGTAGAAAATGGACAATAATGAATAACCAAAAATGGCTATAAATAGGCAACTCATAGAGGAAGAAACCCAAGCAGCCAATAAACATTAGAATGCCCAACTTCACTAGTAATTAAGGGAATAAAAATGGAAGCAATGACATACTATTTCATACCCATCAGGTAGGCAAAAGTCAGTAAATCTAATAATCTCAAGTACTGATGTGGTATTAGAAAAATGGAGTCTGTTATTCATTGCTGGCAAGAGTGTAAATTTGAAGTCACTTTGGGACACTTTGTAAAGCTGCAGACGTGCATCCCAGAACCTTCTTTTATATTATCCATCACAGATAATAATTTCATGTGCAGGCACTTGTCCTGGGATGCTGTTTGAAGCTCCATTTCTCACTGATTTGTTCTCAGTGGCTTATTCATATAATGATATAGTAAACAGCAGTTCTAATGAATGGAGTAGAACCACATCCATCTACACAGGTAAACCTCAAAACTAAAGTTGAGTGAACACAGAAAGTTACAAAAGGATATATATGCAGTATGATCCCATTTATGTAAAATTTTATAACACAGAAAAAGCAATATATATTCCTTATGAATATGGCAAATATATTAGAAGCACCAACATTCACATGACCTCCAACTTCAGCATGTGGTTAGCTCTAGGAAAGAAAGAGGTGGGGAAGGAAAGGAGATGGGGTTTTGTAACATTTTCTTTACTTAAAAATGTAAGAGGCTCAAATCACTTATAGAAACATACTTTTCTCTTCAAAATTTGACAACTTACATAGCACTTGCTTAATGCCAGGTGCAGACCTAAACCCTTTCCAAACATTAACTCACGTTATCTTCTTTATGAGGTTGTCACTTTAATTATCCCCATTTTTACAGATGCGGAACACTGAGGGAAAGAAAAGTAATTTGTGTGACATACACAGCTAACAATCTTGACCTTTGTGTTATGCTTCCTCTCAGGTGTTTAACAGATGAGAATGTTTGTTTAATTTTGGTAATATCTATTACATCATTATGTTGTCTGTACTTTTTTCATCAAATAAGTAAATAATAAGCCTTTTTTTTTTTTAATGCCAAAATAATACTGTCTCTATAGCATCCCCTTCTCCAGAGTACTCAGCTCTGGTTCAGGAGCTTGAACCTGGATGTAGTTAGGGGAATTTGAAAGTTTTTTCTTGGCTTTTGATAAAAGAGTGGGTGTAGAAATTCTATAATGCAAAGCAAAGAGTAAAGGCAACAAAAGAAAAGAGATTTTCTTAAAGATAAGAGCAAAGTATAAAAGTACAAGGATCAAGGTTCCAGGAAAAAAATTAACTACCTTTTATGGATATGAAGAGTTGCAACTTTTACAGTTTCCAATGCATATTTTCAAAGAATCAGAAATTGGCTATAAATCAAAGAAAATCTATATGCACCCCCACTAGGAGATTATATATCCTGCATTCTTTTCAATCACACTGATTAGCAGATCTAGGCTCAGAGATTATAGAAGAAAACCATCTGAGTTAATCTGAAATTTATTTTCTTCTCTGCTAAATCATTAGTATTTTGCATAATAATAACCAGTAATTATTATGGATGAATGAATACATCTTCAGTATGTATTTTCAGTATGAAATGTTGGTTTTTATATAATTACAGAGAGACTTTATAAAACACATCAAATACAGAGTTATAAATTTTATTGTTCAGAATTTCTTTTATTTCCCATTATTATATAGAAATTAGTCTATTTGAAAAGGTGTAACCTGTTTGGTCCCCAGGCTGAGAGAAAAAGACACAGGGAGGTGTCCATAGCATGAACTTCTTTTCTCCTCGGATAAACACACTTCAGGATAACCAAGAATTTCCAGATATTTACTTGAGGGTAAATAGGGACATAGTTGCTCCTTTGTATTTTTATATGAGTTGTGCTGACAACAAAAGAAAAACCAAAAGCCATTCTTGATGATAAACATTGTAAGTAAGTGTCAGCAGACCCATATCTGTGGCATTCCATTTCATAGGACAGAATCCCTCCTTTTTCAGCCTGGTGTTTAAAAGGTCGTAAACGTGGGATGCTTGGACTCCCAAGAGCCTTGCCCACTGGTGCCTCTTCCCACATCTTGTCCTTTCTAGCCCTCATTCCTGAGGCCACACCTGGCCTCCTGCCTCTGTACCATGCCTTCCATAGGGGCTCTCATCCCCAGCAATTCTAGTCCCTGTCAATCTCATGAAACTCTCATGAAACTCACCCACTCTCTAGCATCTCAAGAAAATATTTCAGGGAAAAAATGATCACCAGTCTGTGAACAACTGGTCTAGAGCTTCACCCACTCACATCCTGAGGCCTGAAATGGTGTGCTTCAGGTGAAGAGTGATACTCTGGCCATAGGCAGCCACTGAGGGATATTTCAGGAGCACTCAGATTTTACTCTTTGCTTTTCTAGTCCCCAAAGGAGAAGCCCATGGAGGGGAACGTGCCCCGGGGGCGGGGTGGAGAGAGGCATGTGCGGACCAGCAGCTGTTCTTCTTCTGGACTGTTTTTTGTTAGCTTCTTCCTAGGTGTCTGAGGGGGAGGCTCAGAACTTTTTCCAGAGAATGGTGAGAAAGAGGGTGTGGGCTGTTCAGGGAATTCATATCCCACTGGCCTTTAAAAAATAGATTCACTGTATCTCCTATGTGACCCAAAAAACATGAAGTTCCCTAATCCATCTAATGCAGCACTCATAAGAATGATTAGTTTCTCTTAAGGTCTATGATTTGACTCGATGGAAGTGAGGGGCTTTTGAGGAGTGTACTGAAGAGCCCCCTGCCCCCAGCAACTGGTGCATGCATCCCAAGTGTGGAGGGTGGTCAAGGCCTGACTGCTTGCAGGGCATGTGGGAAGCACCTGCCCCTGTGGGTGGGCAATCACTTGTGTGTGAAACACGAAGGGAGAAGGAAGTGGAATGAGGAGGGGGACCCTTCTTCATCTCATCATCCAGCACAGAACTCTGTGAGAAGTTCTGAGAATTCGGAAATCAAACCTGGCTTTGTAGGTCATTTTATAAGGGTCTATTTGTCAAGGATGAGGCAGAACATATTTTATCTAACAGTGTGTCAGCTTGATTTATAGCTTTAAAAATATTTAGACAGACAGTAGATGTGCCTCTGTGTTCTTGCCCCAGGCAGGCTTGTGGGAGACGCAGAAAGATGAGGAGTGTCTCCCAACACTGGCCTCAGAGCCAGGAACAGAACCTTTGCCTCTTGTATGCAAGCTGGTGCGATGTCCACTCTATCAACAAGTGATTTTATGTCTATTTTTGAGTTGTCCTAATGGAGGCGGGTACCTGAGTGTCCTCTACTTCTCCAGGGATTTGGTTACTTTATTTTTGGTTTTCCATTCGTGGGAAAGACTGAGTCATGCTAAGCAGCTTTTAGTGTCTACATTTTATATACTGGTGAGCTGCTTTTGGTATTAATTTAAACTTAAAAATTTTCCTGTTACTAGTATGTGCTAATTATTGTTATTTGTTCACTATCTGATTCCTTGGCGCTTTCAATAGAACTTTTCTTGGGTCTGTTATGAAAGTTTCCTCCACTGTAGCCAGCCACAGCTGCCAAGTGGACACTCCCGGGCAAACCCATCCCAACCCCAGCCTACAGTGGTGACAGAACAGGCGGCAGGGTCAGTCCGTTCTGAAGCCTGACCCTGGCTTCCTGCCTACTGCCCCTCCCTGTGTCCTCCCTGCTGCTCTAGTGTCTCTTCTCTGAGTCCTTGGGCCAAGGCCAGAGGGTGTGGATCTTGTGGAAGCCTCTTCTCTGCTCCTACCTTTACCACTCTTCACACCCTGCCTCTGTGGAGAGAACAGTCCTGGCCAGAAGAATAAAGGGGTCCCCATGACAGCTACTGTCTAGGAAGTTCCAGAGAGATGGCAGAACAAAGTGGCCCAGTTCTCTGAGATGGATGCTCAGGAACACAGTTCTGTGTGAATGAGACAGAAGAGAGAATGGTGGTTGAGAACAATCTGGGTCATTTGGTGGCACCTGTCCTGGTGGGGAAAAGGGACTTTAACAAAGTTTTGTAAGGCTTATCTAATTTTTGTAAAGCATGTCCTTGTATGTCATTTCTTGCTTTAAGAACGAGTGCAAAAGGAGAGGGTTGCTGCCAATGGACCTGCAGGTGTGGGAAAGGAGTGAGTGGTCAGGCCCACAGTCTCTCCCCCAGCTGCCCAGCTCCAGCACCCAGGGACTCTGACCAAGGAAAGGCTGACTGGGGCTAGACTTGACAAACTGAACTTTCTAATCTGGCCTCAAAAGAGCCAGAAAGACTTTTCATTGGACCTTTATGTTCTATTCCCCTCTGTACTTTCTGAAGTGGCACTGAAGAGATCCCCCATCTGGCTACTGCTTCCTCCCCATTTTCCTTTGAAGTTTCAGTGCTGCCATTTACGAGGAGCTTCCATTCTCAACTGCAGTGTCACGATGTAGAACAAGTGTCTGAGGGCAGCTAAAGCAGCTCAAGGCGTGGTGGGTGGGGAGGTGCCGCAATGACAAAGTGGCCCTGTTCGGATTCATGTGCCCAGGTCTCCTCTATCACAGCCTGCAAAAGACAACTCCTGCATCCAGATTCACCATAAATAACCAACCGTTCTCACTACTTTCATAGCTAAGAGGCCCGTCTAAATGCCTTAAGATCAAAATGACAAGTATTAAAAATCCTACTGAAAGCACCAGGAAGGAAGCAATATGCACTGTGGTATGTACCCGCTTTACTAGCTAAGAAATAAATCAAGCAAAGTTGCTGCCTTGAGTGCTCCCATCATCTTACCCATTGAACAAATTGGGCAGCTACCCTAGGCTGGAAGACATCTGAGAGACAAGATCCAACCCAAATTACTATGACTTAGAAGCATCTCTGCATTCTCTTGGCTTTATCTGCTATACTATCAGTGCAACTGATAGATAAACATTATGCTTTATAACAATCACAATAAAAGGGAAAATATGGAGTATGTTACTTTTCAACAGGACAAGTAATTCAATCTACATGGTGTACTTATGCAAGTTAAAACAAGGAAAAGCAAAGCAGATTGAACCCTTATTTTGATCCTTAAATGAGAGCTGTAGGAAAAGAGAAATGTTGACAAAACTGTCTGTTTTAGATTTACAGAGCAGCAAAACTGTATTTGCTTATACAGAATGGGAACAACAAAGATGAATTTCATGCATTCTAGAAATATTTTATTTATTGACACCTGAGTGTTCCACACAGTCTTCTAAAGGCTGGGGATACAAAGGGAAGCTCAAAGATCTTTGCTTCTATTGATGTACAATACACAATAAACCCACAGAAAAAAAAGTGTAAGAGTGTGCCAAATAATAGGGAGCAAAATAACACAGGGTGTGGGGAGTGAACAGCATGGGGTGGAAATGGGTGGATTGCTATTTTATTTGTAGTATTTGATGTCCTGCTGATAAGATATTTGAAAGAAGTGTAGGAGCAAGGCTCAAAGACATTTGGGTGAGGACAATCCAGGGAGAGGCAGTGGCAGGTTTTCTTGAGGCAGGGGTATGCCTGTCATGTTCCAGGAACAGCAAAGGGCTAGTGTGTTTGAGGAAAATGAGTGAGATGGTGAATGGGGTAAAATGAGATTAGAAAGTTAGCAAGTGGTCACATTGTGTAGTTTCTTGTACTCAGAAGGAACTGGGGAGGCAACAAAGAGTGATGAGTAGAGGGGTCACAGATGAGATCTATTGACCAGGGTTGCTTTGTTAAGAACTGACCATGGAGAGAAGGATTAAAGTGGGAAGACCACAGAAACTAAAGGCATTAGTCCAGAAGACAGATTATGGGAGGCTGGACCTGGGCAGGGTGCTGGAGATGAGGAGAAGTGGTTAGATTTCTGGATACATTTTGAAAGTAGAGTGAATAAGATTTCCTGACAGATGGGATATAAAATGAGATCAAAAGGAGTCAAGGGGAATGGTAAGCTTTTGGCATTAGCAACTGGCAGGATGGGGATGTAATTGACTGACATGGGAAAGACTCTGAGAGGAATAGATTTAGGGGGGATTACAAGTACATTTTTGAGCCTGTTAAGGTTGAGATATCAAGTAGGTAATCTATAAACTATTAATCTGGACTTCAGGGAAGAGTTCCCAGCCAGAGGGGTCATCATCATTATCATAGCCTTAATGTTTGTGTCCATCCAAATTCATATGTTGAAGCCCTAATTCCCAGTGTGATGGTATTTGAAGATGTGACTTTTAGGAGGTGACTAGATTTAGATGAGGATTTGGGGGTGGAGCCTCATTATGAGATTATTGCCCTTATAAGAAGACACACCAGGACTTCTGGCCAAGATGGAGGCGTAGGTGGAAACACTGTGCCTTCTCGCACAACCAAGTTTAAAAACAACAAAGTTTTAGCAACAAAAAAAGCAGCCAAAACACAGAAAATTAAACTATATGGAATTCTGACAATAACAAACCACTCAGCCAGACCGGTAAGAGGGGCAGAGCCAGCAGCGGAGCAGGTTCGGGCAAAAAAGATCCCCCAACCCAGGCATGCAGGCAGCCTTGGGTGGATCCCAGGTGTCGGTAGCAACAGGCATATACAGTGAAGGTGCAAGGTGGCAGGCAGATTGCGGTCACACATTCTCGTGCAGATAAACCAGGCAGAGGAGTGAGCAGTGAGACAGACCACACAGGCCCCAGGGGCAAGAAGCAGCAGAGGGGACCACTATTGCTCCTTTCTGACCCTGCCCTCACATGTAGCATCAGAACCCAGCGACTAAGTAACCCCACCCTGGTGAACACCCAAGGCTCTGCGGCTCATACGTAACGGGGGCAAACAGACCAAATCATTATGGCTCAAGAAGAACTCAAAGCTCCAGAGTCAATAACTGTAAGTGACCAAGAAATAGCCAACCTAACAGATGCACAGTTCAAAGCACTGGTGATCAGGATGCTCACAGAACTGGTTGATTATAATCACAAATTAGAGGAACATATGAAGGCTAAACTAAGTGAAAGGAAAGGAAATGTACAAGAAACCAATAGTGATGGAAAGTAAACTGGGACTCAAATCAAGGGAGTGGACCAGAAGGAAGAAAGAAACAACCAAACAGAAAAAAATGAAGAAACAAGAATTCAAAAAAAATGAGGAGAGGCTCACGAACCTCCAGGACATCTTTAAACATTCCAACATCTGAATTATGGGGGTACCAGAAGTGGAAGAGAAAGAGCAACAAGTGGAAAATTTATCTGAACAAATAATAAAAAAGAACTTCCCCAATCTGGCAAAGCAAATAGACTTCCAGGAAATCCAGGAAGCTCAGACAGTCCCAAAGAAGTTGGACCCAAGAAGGAACACACCAAGGCACACATCCTAATTACATTAGCCAAGATTAAAATGAAGGAGAGAATCCTAGAAGCAGCAAGAGGGAAGGGGACAGTCACCTACAAAGGAGTTCCCATCAGACTGTCAGATGACTTCTCAAAAGAGACCTTATAGGCAAGAAGGGGCTGGAAAGAAGTATTCTAAGTCATGAAATCCAAAGACCCACATCCAAGATTGCTTTATCTAGCAAAGCTTTCATTTAGAATGGAAGGGCAGATAAAGTGCTTCTCAGATACGGTGAAATTCAAGGAGATCATCATCAACAAGCCCTTATTATATGAAATGTTAAAGGGACTTACCTAAGAAAAAGAAGATAAAAAAGATGAATCTAAGAAAAAGAAGATAAAAAAGATGAACAGTGAAAGGACAGCAAACTCACAGTTATTAAGAACCACACCTAAAACAAAAGCACACTAAGAGGATAGCTAGATCAGGAGCAGAACCATAGAAATAAAGATCACATGGAGGGTTAGCAACAGGGGAGTGGGAGGAGGAGAAGGGGGGAGAAGGTACAGGAAATAAGTAGCATAGACGATAGGTAGAAAATAGATGGGGGGAGGGCAAGAATAGTATGGGAAATATAGAATCTAAAGAACTTGAGAAACGTGGACATAAACTAAAGGGGGGCATGGTGGGGGTGTGTGTAGGGTGGAAGGGAATGAAGGGGGGAAATAGGACAACTGTAATGGCATAATCAATAAAATATATAAGACACACCAGAGAGCTTCTTTCCTTCCTTCCTTCCTTCCTTCCTTCCTTCCTTCCTTCCTTCCTTCCTTCCTTCCTTCCTTCCTCCCTCCCTCCCTCCCTCCCTCATTCCCTCCCTCCCTCCCTCCCTTCCTTCGCATATACAAAGGAAAAGCCATGTCAGGACACAGTGAGAAGTTGGCCTTCTGCAAGCCAGGAAGAGAGGCATCACTACAGGGGTATCATGCTGACACTGTGATCTTGGATTTCTAGCTTACAGAACTGTAAGGAATTAAATTTCTGTTGTTTAAGCTACTAAGTCTGTGGTATTTTGTTATCACTGCCCACAATAATACAATCATATGGGTGACATTTGGTGCCATGGGACCAGAGCAGATCACCTAGGCTTAAGAACAGATGAGGTCTGGGGGCTGAGGCCAATGTTTATAGGTGAGAAGATGAGAAGGAACCAAGAAAGGTGATCAAGAAGGAGCTGCTTGGGCAGTAGGAAGAGAACTGAGAGGCAGAGGTGTTCAAGAAGCCAAGAGAAATGGGTGTATTAAGGATGTAACAGGCGCAAACAGACCAGGAAGTGGTCTGGTGAGTTAAGTGTTGGCAGATCAAGTGCACTAAGGGCTGATTAACATGTGGAGGTCACTGGTGACCTTGACAAGAGCTGTTTCTATGGAATGGTGGGATTGAAGTTTTGAATGGATAGGTTCAAGAGAAACTATAGGAGACAAACTGGAGACAGTGTCTACAGGCTTTCAAGTTATTTTGTCCTAATGTGAGAGTAGATGGAAGGAGATTTCATAAAATCTGGGAATTGAATAATCCAGTCTCAGAATAGTCCCAAATGACTGCTGAAGATTGACAGGCAAGTCAGATGAGAACTGCTTAAATGCCATCAGTAATAACAGAAATGTTTTTATGAGATTCAGATTCCTTTTTCTGACCAAGCATTTTTATGGTATTATTAAAATCATAGTGGAAAATTATGACAAATGTAAAATTGCACAGAATCTTTCTGTCAGAATTTTTCAGATACAAACAACTTTCAGTCACAGTGCTATCTGGCAATCCAGCAGGAACTCGTTCCTATGCAGATATTACTAATCCACCCTAAGCAACAATCTCTTTGTAAGGCATGTTTTGTACATCAAAGTGGGGTTACACTCATGATCTTTGCGATATGCTTGGCCAGAAGCAAAAGCATCCATTTTCATTAGCAACTTCCTACTGATAATATCTAATCTCCAAATCCCCCCCCCGCCAAAAAAAACCTAAAAATTTTTAATGTTCACAGCTAGGCTCAAGGAAATAAACTAGGATCTGTTTAAATGTGAAGTGTGATGCAAATTTTTAAAAAATCACAGTGGAGTTTTATTTGTTCATTGTTTCTTTTCTCTCTCCCAGAATATGCTTCTCTTAGATCATTTAGTGATGCTTGCGAATATAATGAAAAATGGTGTCCCAATCTAAGAAAATCCTATGTGTGTATGCATATATGCACATAAATTTTATGGGCATGTGTGTATGTATGTGTATATATGTATGGGTGTACATATATATACACACACACATATGCACACACATATTTTCTCAGATAAGCCAAGAGAAGGTATTACTGTTGTGAAAGAATTCACCAAACACAACCTTTGGTAGTTATATCCAAATGAACTTTATCACAATTATAAATTATTTAACCCAGGGTCTTAGGATCATAGGTGCAATAAGGGGGATAAACCAATAAATTTAAAGTTAAAAGGTAAAGATTCTGTAATAATTCACAACACAAAAAACAAATAATGTTAAGGACCTCAAAAACAGTATGCTTTCCTTGTGTTACAAAATACTTGCATATTTGTCATAACTTGTCTGTCTTCGTCATTGGGCATTAAGTTAGTACATGGTTGCACACAATGGGAAAAAAATTAAAATGTGTCTGTTTGAATGGAAATATACTGATCAATTTGAGAGCAATTACTTTGACAGGAACAGATTATTAATCAAAGTGTGGCCCATTTTACCTCAGTAGGTGGAATTTCAGCCTTATCTTAAAATCTAATACGTACATCTTGCTGATATTTTTACTGACTTCAGTTTTATTGATACTGTTTTCAATACGTGGTTCCTCTCTTACATGGTAAATTTTAAAAAGAAAGAAAGAACATAATCGTGAGTCCTGTACATGCCAGAAGACATTTAGAATGCCTCATTCACAAGAAGAGAAAAAGAAAACGTGCACAAAGAACTCAAGAAACAGATATTTTCAATACCTTGAAAAAACAGTAGAAGGAAGAGACATGTGACTTTCATGCTGAAAAACAAAATTCAGGGTTATCCAATTTCTAATTCCTGTGCCAAAGCTGCTGTTCTAGATTACCTCAGTCAAATCACTTAATTTTCTCAATTTGTTCATCTAAAAGTTCTACAAACCCCCTATTCCTCAAATACTATTGAATTCCTTTTGGCTACTTGACTTTCACTTAATTTAAGGGATGGAACCTCTGAATGGTAAAATCAAAGTCCCCTTTTCAACACAGAAGAACAAGTACATAACTGTTATTGTAAACCGGGGGTGGTTACTGTTAAATACCCAAGCTTCACTCATCACCTTGGTGGGCAATGCAGGGATCTGAGAGAATACAACAGGACGAGCAGTGTGGTCATGGGCTCTAGTCAAACTGCCGGAAACATGTTGTGTGATCTTGGCCAAGTTAACTATTTTTTTTTCAAAACAGCTCTATTGTGATAAAAATAATGAACAATAAATTATACACATTTAAATGCACAAATAAATTCTATACTTTAAAACTGCAAAAATTTGATGAGTTTTAATATAAGCATATACCCATAAAATTATCACCAAAATAAAGATAATGATCTGTTTTCTGCCACTATAGAAACTTGGAAGGGATGTGATTCATTCTTTATAAGTGTGAGTACAAGAAATTTTCCCCCATGAAATCTACTTTGTGGGATTTAATAAGTTAGTGTGTATAGAAGTGCTTTGGCAATTATAAACAATTATATCACCTATTCCAGTTCATTAATTGATTAAGCACATATTTATTGGCGTCTACTACATGTAGGCAACAAACCGAGAGCTTGTAAAGCAGCAATGAATAAAACAAGATACCTGTTTTCAAGGACCTTTTATGCTAATTGGGGAGAGACAGAGATATGTCAATAAACAAATGAGCATATACTATGTCAGGTGACAATTAGTTTACTGTATGGGAATTAAGCAGGTTAGAGTAAGCCTAACAGGAAAGACATATTTCAGAAAGTATGTCCAGACATGTCCATTTCAGGTAAAATGACATTTAAATAAAGACTGAATGAAGGAAAAGCCACTCTTCCCACAGATGTCTAAAAAGAGAAATTTTCAGGCAAAGGAAACACAAAGCATAAAGGTTTTGAGGAGCAATAAACTAAGCTGTTAAAAGAACTACCAAGATATCAGTAGTAGAGCAGAGGGGTGAGGAGAGGGCAACAGGAGCTGAGGCCCGATGGTGGATGGGCTTGTACCTCTGCCTTGTACTTTAAATGAGATGATGGGCCATAAAGCATTTGGTGAAGACTGGTGTTAAGTGACTTAGGGGCTGAAACAACCATTCAGGCTGCTATGTGGAGACGGTTGCCAGAGGAGAAGCAGGAGAATAGTTGGGAGGCTATGCAATAGTCTCAGCAAGAGGTGGTGGACGAGCAGTGAAGGAGGTAAGAAGTGGTCAGGTTCCAGATACATTTTGCAGGAGAGCTGATAACTCATGATTTATTTTTCCAGAGTGGTTTTCCAAAATGCTTAATAACAACACTTCATCTTATGTAGTGCTTACTATGGTTCAGGTACTATACCAAATAATTGACATAAATTAACTAATTTAATCCTCAGAACAAAATGAAGGAGGTTCTACTTTTATACCCACTTACAGATGGGGGAAATTGAGGCAAAGGGTAGTTAAGTAATTTGACCAACATCACGTAGTGATGGATGATAGAGCTGTGTTCCCATCCATGCAGTCTGGGTTCAAAGTCTATGCCTTAACCATATGCTATATGACTTCTCAAGGTTATTGTGTAAGAGAAATAATAACAATTTTGATCCAAGTAAACTTCAACCAATCAAAAATAGGGAAACAAATGTTCAAGTAATCATTTCATTGGAAACAGAGTTTCAAACAAAAATTTCATAAATAACCTTTTAAAAAATATTTTATTAAACCAAATTTCAGTGAAGCCAGTTTTCATACATCTACTACATGGCCACTATTCACAACAACGACCATATCAATGGTGAGTGCTGTTAAAATCTGTATGAAGGTGACTCTCTGGGAAAACACCGACTCCAAAATAGGGCTGGGTGTAAATAATTCAGAGCATTATGGCCACGATTGCCTGTCTGTTGGTGAATCCTTTCATTCTAGCACTTCCCTTATGGTTTTCCTTATTAAAAGAGTAGCTGTCTTCTCACTATTAAGGGTACAAAATGAATTAATGGTCTCTTATTTTGTTATCATTAAGAATTTCTAGGAGCTTCAGTCATGACGGCAGCATAGGTAAATGTAGTACTTGCATTCTCCTACAAGCAAATCAAAATTACACCTAACTACAGCCCTGACCATTGTGGTTCAGTTAGTTAGGCATCATCCTGCAAGGTGAAAGGTCACCAGTTCCATTCCCAGTCAGAGCACACGCCTGGGTTGTGAGTTCAGTCCCTGTCCAGGCATGTATAGAAGGCAACTGAATGATATTTCTCTCCCTCTCTTACTCCCACCCTTCCACTCTCTGAAATAAAAACAAGAACAAAAACAAAAACAAAAAAGCTAAACTACAGAACAATCATCATTAAGAACCACTCCACCTGAACAGAATCCTGTAACTAAGGATAGAAAGAAGAAGTCACATAGAGACAGGTAGGAGGGGTGGAGACACAGAACAGCAGGTTCCACTCCCATTGTGGCAGTTAAAACTTGGGAGGGATATCTTGACTGTGTGAGTTCCCCATGAGGAGTGAACAGTCACAGTCCCAGTCTTATACTAGGTGCCCCTGCCCAGGGTTCCAGTACCAAGAACAGCAGTCCTTATAAAGTTTGCCTATGAAAACCACCAGGGATTTGGAGTAAGATCAAGGGCTACTAGAATCCTAGGCATTTCTCTTAAAGGACACATACATGGACTTACTCAAACTCACCCATCTGAGCTCCTGCACTGGGGCCCCAGGGATATAAGGGGAGGAACTGAGTAGTCTGGCATTGAAGTAACAGCTGGAAGAGCATCTTTCTCCCAGACAGAAGTGTTGACAGAGGCCATTGGTCCTTTGTGAGCCCTCCCCTGCCCCATAGAACCAGCAGGCAGGAGCTATATCTGAATCTCCATCAACCTACTAACAGTGCTTACCCTGTTCTGGTGATTCCCTGAAACCCCACTCTACCCAACTTGTGGGCCCACCCAAGCCATTTTAAAGGTTTTTTTCTATATAAATGTCCTATCTTGCTTCATGCTTTAAACTTTCCTAATATCTCTCAAAAGAGCAGCATCTGGCCTCTGTGTACCCTGTGCCTCTCACTAAGTGGCCCCAGGCCTGGCACTAGTGGCAGCCATTCTCAGTTTGCAGTTTGGCCTCTACCAGGTGCTGCCAAGCCTGGCACAAATAGTAGCCATCTGCAGATCACTCTGTAGCTTGTGCTGGGTGGCCCCAGGCAGTGCACAGGCAGAGGCTAACCTTGGCTTGCACCTCTTAGGAGGTTTCCAGAGCCAGTGTACCTGGTGGTGGTGACAAAGCACCTCCATGAGGACACACTCGAAAGCCAGACTCAGAGAGCACCTGAGTCCTGCTGAAGCAAGTCCTGTTCCCTGGGGTTGGTCCCTTGTACAGCTGATCCTCCATGGCTGTGGTGGGCAGTTCTTGTGGCACATTGGCCTGGGGTAAGTCCCTTCCCTTAATGTGCCAAGAGAAATCAAGGCTCAATTACAACAGAAGGGTACACACAGCCCACATGGTGGGCCATACCTAAAGTGCTCAGTTCTGGTTACCAGGGAGCTGTACCACTGGGCTCTACAGGACACTTACCACATAAGGCCATGCTACCAAGAGATAGATGTAGCAGCTCTACATAATACATAGAAAAAGGCACTGGGAGGAAGCCAAAATGAGGAGACAATGAAACACGTCCCAAATGAAAGAACAGAACAATATTCCAGAAAAAGAACTAAACAGAATGACGGCAAGCCATCATTACATGAAGAATTCAAAACACTGATTTTGAAGATACTCAATAAACTTTGGGAAGAGAAGACAAACTTAGTGAAAACTTCAACAAAGAGGAAACAAAATGAAGATAGTAAACATAAAAATCATACATCAAAGAAAGAAAACATAAAAAATAACCAATCAGAAATGAAGAATACATTACAAAAAATAAAGAGGATAGTTTAAGGAGCTTCTGGGACAACTTCAAGTGCACCAACATTTGCATCATGGGGGTGTGAAAAAGAAAAGAGAGAGAGCAAGAAACTGAAAACCTATTTGAAAAAATAATGAAAGAAAAATGTCCTAACCTTTTGAAGGAAATAGACATACAAGTCCAGGAAGTGCGAAGAGTTGCAAACAAGATGAACCCAAAGAGGCCCAGAGCAAGACACATTACACTAAAAATGCCAAAGGATAAAGACAAAGAGAATCATAAAAGCAGCCAGACAAAAGTAGTTGGCTATCTACAAGGGAGCTCCCATAGACTGTCAGCTGATTTCTCAACAGAAACTTTGCAGGCCAGAGGGATTGGCAAGAAATATTCAAAGTGATGAGAAGCACAGATCTACAACCAAGATTACTCTACCTAGCAAAGGTGTCATTTAGAATCAAAGGACAGATAAAAAGCTTCTCTGACAAGAAAAGTCTAAAAGAGTTCATTATCACCAAACTAGTATTATGAGAAAAGTTAAAGGATCATCTTTAAGAAGAAAAACAAAGGATAAAAAATATAAATAAAACAGGAATAAATACATACCTAACAACAATAACTTCAAATGCAAATGGGATTAAATACTTTGATTAAAAGGCACTTGGTGGCTGAATAGATAACAAAACAGAACTCTTACATACAAGCACTGGCAAAAGTACGCTTACAGTTGTGATTGTGCAAAACAGTTTATTCTTGTATTGTTATTTATTAATTGCTGTATTATTTATTTGTATCACAACTATAACCCTACTTTGTCTATCCTTGTATGATGTCTGCAAGAAACTCACTTCAGATTGACACATACAACTAAAAGTAAAGAGATGGAGAAAGGTATTTCATGGAAACAAATGGAAACAAAACAATCTATGGTAGCAACACTTATACCAGACAAAATAGACTAAAACAAAGGCTATCACAAGAGACAAAGAATTATGCAACAATTCCATTTATGGGCATTTATCTAAAGAAACCCAAAACACTACATTAAAAAGACATATGTTGAGACTTCCGGCCAAGGTGGAGGTAAACACACTGTGGCTCCTCACACAACCAAAATAAGAACAACAATTTAGAAACAAAACAATAACCAGAACTGACAGAAAATTGAACTATATGGAAGTCAGACAGCCAAGAAGATAAAACAGACACATCCATCCAGACCAGTAGGTGGGGTGGAGTGGGGTGGAGTCGGGTGGCCAGGTGGAAAGGGATCACAACACAAAAAGTGGTGGCACTAGGCACACGAGGCAGCCCAGGCGTGCAAGATGGTAGCAGATAGACCCTGGGCAAGCAGATGGCAGCTGGCAGACCCTGGGTTCAGGGTGGCAAGAGGTAGACCAAGCAAAGTGGCGAATGTGAAGCAAGGCACAGTGCGCAAGGCAGCTGGCTGATGGGGTGGTCCCACGTTTGAGTGCAGATAAACCAAATTAAATTGGAGAGTGAGACAGATCACTCAGCCCAGGCTCTCAGCTCAGAGAAATAAAGCCTCAAAACACCAATTAAAAACACCTGTTGGGGTTGAGGCGCAGGGAGAGACTCCCAGCCTCACAGGAGAGTTTGTTGGAGAGACCCACAGGGTCCTAGAATGTACAAAAGGCCAGTCACAAAGAATTATCACCAGAAAGGCCCAGTTTGCTTGTGGGAAGTGGCGGAAGGGACTGAAATCCAACAGAGAGTGGAGCAAGTGCCACTGTTCCCTCTCTGACCCCTCCCCTACATACAGCATCACAACCCAGCAATTGGGTTGCCCCGCCCTGGTGAACACCTAAGGCTCCTCCCCTCATACATAACAGGAGCATCAAGACAAAAAAAAAATGGCCCAAATGAAAGAACAGATCAAAGGTCCAGAACAAATACAATCGAGTGACAAAGAGATAGCCAACCTAACAAATGCACAGTTCAAAGCACTGGTGATCAGGATGCTCACAGAACTGGTTGAATTTGGTCACAATTAGATGAAAAAATGAAGGCTATGCTAAGTGAAATGAAGGGAAATGCACAGGGAACCAATAGCGATGGGAAGAAAACTGGGACTCAAATCAATGGAGTGGACCAGAAAAAAGAAAGAAACAACCAAACAGAAAAAAATGAAGAAACAAGAATTCAAAACAATGAGAAGAGGCTTAGGAACCTCCAGGACATATTCAAACGTTCCAACATCCAAATTACAGAGATGCCAGAAGGAGAAGAGGAAGAGCAACAATTGGAAAAGTTATTTGAACAAATAATAAAGGAGAATTTCCTCAATCTGGCAAAGGAAATAGACTTCCAGGAAATCCAGGAAGCTCAGAGAGTCCCAAAGAAGGTGGACCCAAGGAGGAACACACCAAGGCACACATCATCATTACATTAGCCAAGATAAAAATAAAGGTGAGAATCCTAGAAGCAGCAAGAGATAAGGAGACAGTTACCTACAAAAGAGTTCCCATCAGACTGTCAGCTGATTTCTCAAAGGAGACCTTGGAGGCAAGAAGGGGCTGGAAAGAAGTATTCCAAGTCATAAAAGGCAAAGACCTACTTCCAAGATTGCTCTATAGAGCAAAGTTTTCATTTAGAATGGAAGGGCAGATAAAGTGCTTCCCAGATAAGGTCAAGTTAAGGGAGTTCATCATCACCAAGCCCTTATTATATAGAATGTTAAAGGGACTTATTTAAGAAAAAGAAGATAAAAAACATGTATAGTAAAATGACAGCAAACTCACAGTTATTAACAACCACAACTAAAACAAAAACAAAAACAAACTAAGCAAACAACTAGACCAGGAACAGAACCACACAAATGGAGATCATACACAGAGTTAGCAACAGGGGAGTGGGAGGAGAGACGGGGAAAAGGTACAGAGAATCAGTAACATAGATGGTAGGTAGAAAATAGACAGGGGGGAGGGCAAGAGTAGTATGGGAAATGTAGAAGCTAAAGAACTTATGACATATGGACATGAACTAAAGGGGAGGAATGTGGGAGGGAGAGGGTGTGCAGGGTGGAGGGGAGTGAAGGGGGGAAATGGGACTAGTGTAATAGCATAATCAATAAATATATTTTAAAAAAAGACATGTTCACTGTAGTGTTGTTTACAATAGTCAAGATATAAAAGCAACCTAAGTGTCCATCAATAGATAAATGGATAAAGAAATGATGCATATATACAATGGAATATGACTCAGCCATAAAAAAGGAATGAAATCTTGCTCTCTGCAACAATGAACCTAGAGGGTACTGTGCTGAATGAAATAAGTCAGACAGGGAAAGATAAATGCCACACAATTTCACTTACTTGTGAAATCTAGAACACAAAATAAACAAACAAGATTCACAGATACAAAGAACATTTTGACAATTACCAGATGGGAGTGGATCAATGACAAGGTGAAGGGATTAAGAAGTACGAATAGGTAGTTACAGAATAGTCACGGGAATGTGAAGTAGAGCAGAGGGAATGTAGTCCATAATATTGTCATAGCTCTGTATGCTGTCAGATGGGTACTAGATTTATCAAGGTATTGCTTCATAAGCTATATAAATGTCTAATCACTATGTTATATCCCTGAAACTAATATAATATTGTATATCAGCTATAACTAAAAAATTTAAAAATTATTAAAAAAATAAGCCAGTCAGAGAAAGACAAGTACCATATGACTTCACTAACATGTAGAATCTACTGAACAAATTGAAGTAACAAGCAAAATAAAGAGAGACTTACAGATACAGAGCAGGCTGACAGGTCAAAGGATGAGGCTGGAGGGGTGTGGCGGGGTGGAGGGATTGAGCAAAAAAGAGGAAAAAAAAAAGAAAGAACTCATGAACATGAACAAAAATGAGGTGAGTTGGGGGAGTAGGGGCAGTGGGTGGAGGTGGAGGAGGGAATAAGGGAAATTAATGATGATGAAAAACATAAAAAATAAATTAAATGTTAAAAAAAAGAATTTCTGGACAGCCTGCCTTTCATCACCGTTCCTCTAGTGCCAGTCTTCCTCTCACATCTCCTGGGAAATTGGTCAGGATTTAATGGGTGAGGAAATTGAAGCCTAAGAAGAAGACATTTTCCCAGGGTCTCCAAGTTCTTCCACGACAGCTGGGATGTCATGCTGGATCAGAATGTCCCTGATGTTTTTGATAGAAGGCTCTGAGCTCAGCCCCTGACAGGTGCTTTTGTCATTTCACTAGATGAAATTATTGGGAAACAGTTGGGCAAACACATACAACTGTTGACTTTGAGGGTACATTTTGCCTAATGCTCTGTTTGGGTATACTTCAATACTTCCTGCCAAAGTGGAAATCTGTACACATTAAGGAATCTTGGATTGTTCAACAATATACCTGATTATAATTCTAACTTTAGGAGGCAACGCATTTTAAATTTTTTCTAGTACAATTGCTATAGTCACCCTAAGCACAACAGATGAGGCATAACATCTTTTATGAGCTAGTAAATAGAAGCTTCTGTTGCAAGATAAAAGCACTGCTTCTTTTCAATCCCATAACATGAAGAGCTGTAGTCATTTGTTCCAGGCTAAAAGGAGATAAAAGTCTGAAAGACCAGAGACTAATCCTCAGGTTTCTTTTACTCCAAACAGTCAACACACATGAGTGACTGAGCCCTAACACCTCTTTCCTACAGACCCATTGCCAATGTGTGTGCATTCCCCTGCATGCTTTGTGAATACACGTGTGGGAAAATGTATCTTAACATATCTGGGTTTCGAGATCATTTTAGAATCAGAAGAAACAGATCTACAAATAGAAAATTAACCAATAGTTCAAGCGACTTGTGGTTTTCTTTCATATTTAAAATATCACCTCCACACAGGATAAGACAAAATTTTATTTCTATGCTCATTGTTTTACTGAATAAATACAAAATTTGAATGCTAATTGATGCTTTTCATTCTTCCAGGTAACACACCTAGTTAAAAGCTAGGCTCCCATGAAACACAGCTTCACAATGATGGTTTACAGCTGATACGGGAAGTCCTCTTCCCGTATGAAAGTTTTCTGTATGGCACTAAGTTTGGCCCTTGTTTGGCCAATGAAGTAAAACACAAAAGGTAGATATGAAAGCTTTTTACTTTACCCATAGCTTGTTGATGATTTATATCTCATTTCCAGAAAGGGAAAAACATTTCATCTTCAAAACACTGCAGGCATTCCACTTAGAAAATTAATTTATTTAAATATTAATTTTGCCCAGGAGGGCATACTGGAGTTAAAAAGCCACAGATTTGGATGTCAGGGCATTCCAGGTTCAAATCCTAGCTCACCACTTGCTGCTATGACCATTATGTTATTCAACCCCATTTGGCCTCTGTTTCTTCATCAACAAAAAGCGTATATAACCACCTTCTTTCAGGATTATGATAGGAATTTGCGATGTCAGTATGCTTCCAAACACAGAGCAGATGCTCAGTATATGATTTTAACATGAGTTAAAGTAATACTGGTTGACTTTGATGCAATTAGACCTTTTAATCTTAAATATATTTCAAACACATGGTTTTCTAGCCCCCTCCTAGACAATGAGTGAATTTTAGAACAAATGCTTTTACTCTGATCACTTTCTTTGGTCTTACATTGTAACTACCTGTTATTTTTATTTCATCTTGCTCTTAACTCCCTTAAGTGGTTCATAATGATGGATGCTTATTTAGATTTTCTGAAAAGCATTTATTTTATCACCATCACTTCACACACTTCTCTCCTCCCTCCTAGGTTTATCATACTTCTTAGTAAAATATATATTTAACTTTTTACTTTGAAATAATTATAGATTCTCAGAGAGTGGCAAAGAAATCTACAGGGAGGTTCTATGCACCCTTCCCCCTGCTTCCACCAATGCTGACATCTTGCATAACTATCTACAATAACAAAGCCAGGTCATTGAAATTTGCATGACCCACAGAGCCTATTCAGATCTACACACGCACTTGCTAGTGTGTGTGTGTGTGTGTGTGTGTGTGTACTTCCATGAAATTTAATGCGGTGTAACTACTACCCGATCACACAATATATTATTGTGCCATCCTAACAAGGCTCCTTCATGCTGTCCCTTTGGAATCAATACCCTCCCACATCCCTATTAATTTCTAATATGTTGTCCATTTGTTTAATTTTATTTTAATAATGTTTTATATAAACAGAATAGTACCTTTAGAGACAGGTGCTTTTTGTTCACTCTGTATAATCCCTTCAGGTACATCTAAGCTGTTGTATAATGTTAATAGTCTGTCCCTTTTTTTTTTTTTGCTGTGGTATTCCTGGGTATGGACAGACCACATTTTGTTTAAGTGTTTATCCACTGCAGGGTATTTGGAGAGTTTCCAGTTTTTGGCTAACACAAACAGAGCAGCTATGAACTTTCATGTACCAGTGTCTGGGGGAATGTAAGTTTTCGCTTTCCTAAGATAAAGGACAAAGAGTGTAACTGTTGCGTCATAAGGTAAGTCCATTTTCAGTCCTAAAAGAAATTGTAAAACTATTTTCCAGAGTCGATGCACCATTTTACATTCCAATGAGCAATGTATGAGTGACCCAGTTTCTTTGCATCTTTGCCAGAATTGGCATTAAAATTATTTTTATTTTAACTATCCTGATGTGTGTAGTTATATCTGATTGTGGTTTAAACCTGCATTTTTCAAAAGGCTAATGATGAACACATTTTCATTTGTTTATTTACTGTCTGTATATCCACTTTAGTGAAATGTCTCATCCTGTAATTTGTCCATTTGCTAAATAGATTGTTTGATGTTTCACTATTAAGTTCTGAGAGTTATATATCTATTCTAGATACCAGTCCTTTGTGGTTATGTGACTACAAATAATTTTTTTCCCAGACTATGGCTTGTCTTTCACACTCTTAATAGGGTCTGCTGGGGATGGGCCCATTTTAAAATTTTTCCTTCTATGGATCATGCTTCAGGTGTCATGTGTAAGAGCTCTTCACGAAGCTCAAAGTCCTAAAAAAGATCTATTTTTTTCTCTGAAAAGTTGCATAGATTTTTTTTTCCTTTAAGTCGCTAATCTATTTTGGCTTAATTTTTTAACAGAGTATGAGACAGGTTAAAAAATTCTGGGTTTTTTGCCTTTGGGGCATCATTTGTTGAAAAAGCTCTCTCTCTTCCATTGAATTGCTTCAGAACTTTGTCAAAAATCTGTTGGGCATAATTGTGTGGATGTATTTCTGGAATCTCTGTCCTGTTCATTGCTCTATGTGGCTATCCTTCTGCCCATACTCCAACATACTGATTACTGTAGCTCTACAGTAGGTCTTGAAATCAGGTATATTGATTCCTCCCATTTTATTCTTCTTTGTAAATATGTTTGGATGTTCCAGCTCCTTTGCCTTTTACATACATTTTAGAATAAGCTTGTTAATGTTTATTAAAAATACTTACTGTGATTTTGAAAGATATTGTTTTAAACGTATAGATCAATTTAGAGAGAAGTAACGTTTTTACTTTGTTGAATCACCCAACCTAGTAGATCTTGATTTGTTTTATCAGCATATTGTAATTTTCAGCACACAAATTGTATACACGTTCTATTAGATTTATACCTAAGTATTTCATGTTCTTTGGGGAGATATGTATATATTTATATATGGGCTTCTATATTTTAGAATATAGACATGGCATTGATTTTGCGTGTTGATTTTGTATCCTGTAACTTTGCTGAATTCACTATTTCTGTGAAGGAGGGTTTTTTTTTCCTTTTTGTGGGGGAGGGATTTTCTTTGGGATTTTCAATGTAGATTACGGTCATCAGAAAACAGAAAAATTTCTTTCTTTTTTCCCCAAAAATCATGATTTTTATTTTCCTTTTCTTTTCTATTGTACTGACTAGAACTTTAGAGTTATCTTGAACAAGAGATGTGAGATTAGACACTCCTGCTTTGTTCCCAGTCTTACAGTGTAAGCATTCAAGCCCTCACCATTAAGTATAATGTTGGCTATGGATTTTGTATAGATGTTCTTTATGAGGTGAGGCAGTTCCACTTCATTCTTAGCTTGCTAAGGTTATTTTCTTAAGTATAAATGGGTACTGGATTTTTTCAAATGCTTTTTATGTGTCAATTGATATAATCATATGTTTTTTTTCTTGAGCAAGTCAATATGATAGATTACATTGGCTGAAATTTCAAATATTGAACTAGTCTTGCATATGTGGGATAAATCACTTAGTTATAATATATTATTATTCCTTTCATACAGTATTAAATTTGATTTGCTAATATTTTGCTAAGGACTTTGTGTGAAATACATATACTACTAGTTCTTCCAGCTGGAGTCTGTGGATGCTAAATACTTTTAATCTTGTTTCTCTGAAAATGTCTTCTTTTGGCCATCACTCTCAAGTAATAATTTTGCTGGTTCAAGAAGCATTAGTTGAATGTGATTTTCCCCCCAAAATTTTTAAAATATTATTCCATTGTTTTCTGACATCTTTGCTTATAAAAGTATGCTATTGTCAAATTTTCTTTTCTCTATAGATAACCTGTTCTTTTTCTCTAGCTGCTTTTAAGATTTTTCTTTGATATTTCATGTTTAAAGCTTCTCCATAGTGGGCCTATGTGTGGATGTTGTTTTTAAATTTTGCTTGGGATTTTGTGCTATGTTTCAATCTTGAAGCTCAGGTTTGTCTTCAGTTCTAGAAAAGGTCTCACCAGTTTTGTCTTCCGTTATTGTCTTTCTCCAGCTATTTTTAGTCTTGTCTTCTGGAATTTCTATTAGACATAGGTGGTCTTGGTCATTTTATCCTGTCTCTAAATTGCCCTCTCATGTTTTTTAAAAATTTCTCTGCAGATTGTGCAATTTCTTAAGATTCATATTCTCATTGATGACCTCCCTCCTCACATGAATACCCTGTTCCAGCAGTGCCCAGTGATCCTGATCAGTTCTATGTAAATAGAAGGGCTTGCTATTGTTATCACTAGTATTGGTCCACAAATATTCTGGTCTTTCCCTAAGCATATTGTTGGCTTGCACTCCTTTGTCTCATTTAAAGTAGAGCATGGCCTTGTGACTTCTTTTAACTGAAATATCTCTGCTTGCTTTAAGAGCTAGAGGAGAATTTGTCACACTCCCTTTATCTAACTCTAGTGATATGTTGAATGAAGCTCCTATCATCATGGGTTCCTGAGTGGCTATGACAGGTAGACACACCTGCCAACCTGTACTGGACATGCAACTTGAGTAAGAAACAGGTTGATTGTGATAAGTGCCACTGAGATTTGGGGGTTGTTTGTTACTGCAGCATTACCCGCCTATGCTGACTGATATACTTGGGGATTTTCCCCAAATGCAGGTACTGTAAGTTCAGACTCCATCCCTGTTTGTGGCTTAGTTTCCTCCAGATTACTTTTTCTTTTCTATCCAATGCCTAGGTCAGAAGGACAAGTTACTTGCCACTTTCCTTGGCTGTGAGTAAGGTCTTCCCCTGCTCCCATCCCATTTTATTAAAGGGCCAGGCCATTCTTGCAGGGGGCTATTATTCCATCTTTCTGTTCATTTTCCTCTTGCTCTGTAAGCACTAGTCCTAGCCCAAAGGCCTGGGACCGATACCCACTTCTGATATATACATGTTCACTGCCGTTTCCATTGTTATAGCCTTCTAGATATTCCCTTTCCTTTCTTTCAAACTCAACTATGTATTTATTTTTTTGCTGTTATTATATTTTGTCCTGTGTTTCTATGTGTTTGTAATAAGGAGGAGACTATTGGCACTCTAAGCTTCTTCACCCTCACTTAGTGCTAGAAATCTCCCTATCATTCTTCCTTGGAAGCATAATTTCTGTATTTCCTGGGCTCTTTCTGAAGCATTATCCACATTCAACTTAACACCAGCTCTCTACAGTCTGGGTTGCCTGGGTTGTACTCTTAGGGCTGATGATTAGAGGACTTGAAAGACATGGATCTACAAACACAATGGAAGGTGGAAAGGATGTTAAAATTTAGACACAAAGTCTAACCGTTAAAATAGAGAAGGAATGCCATGGATGAGGGCAGTTACCTTACAGGAAAATTTCCAGAAACAATTTAGTCTAAAATGTGATTTAAAGGCATGTGACTGATGAAAATAAATCAGCCAGCCTAAAACGTAATTACTGTAAAATTAACTATAAACTTAGGAAAAAATATAATAATGTGAAAGGGTAATGATGATGTATTTATTTTGAATTAGGGGGAAATTGAGGTGATGTGTTTGAATTAACTCCACAGGTAAATAGAGTAAGTTAAAAGCTAATAAATCTTAAATGGGAAATGTTTTCTATTTAACATTTTGATGTAATATTTCTTTTTTTAAGATTTTATTTATTTATCTTTAGAGGGGAAGGGAAGGAGAGAGGGAGAGAAACATCAATGTACGGTTGCCTTTCGTGTGTCCCCTGCTGAGAACTGGCCTGCAGGGAACCGGCCTGCACCCCAGGCATGTGCCCTGACTAGGAATCGAACCGCGATTCTGTGGTTCACAGGCCCGCGGTCAATCCATTGAGCTACACCAGTCAGGGCTGATGTAATATGTCTAAATGAAATTCAGGTCTTATCTTAGAAAACAAAATGTAATTGACATTTTAATTTATAACTCAGGCTATCATCGTGAACATCAGTTAACTGATAGAGTATTTACTATATACCAAGTACTGTATTAAAAATGGTACCTGTGTGGTCTCAATCGGTGGTACTAGGTATTTATGGAGGGAGCTCACAGACTAATTAACTTGCCCAAAGTCACACAGCAGGTAAGTAATGGAGTCCAAATGAGGTGACTCTAGTCAGCTGTTTCTGTTACACTCAGTACCCTTCTCGGTGCGGGGCAGAGGGAGAGGATACGTAGCTACACATATGGGTGGCCTGGGACCTGGGTGAGTAAGCACTGTAGAGGGAAGTACGCCACTGAGGTTCGGGATCAGCTTCTGGAGGCGGTGGAGGGATCAATACATGGAGCTATTATTCTGGTTCTGCCCTCATAAAAAATCTGTCTCCCCTTTTGAACTGTCACACTGCTCCTTATCCCTCAAAATCCAATTCGAATGCTACCTTTCATTAAAACATTCTAACTTTTCCAAACTGGAATTTTTTTCTTTCTCTGTTCAGTACAGTGTAGCGGTTTAGCATGTGGACTCTGGAGACAGACTGCGCCAAGATTCAAATCCTGCCTTTGCTACTCAGTGTGTTAGGTACATGCTATCAAAAAGTGAGTGCTTAGCAAATATTAGCTACTATGATGGCATTAGCTACTACTATGTGTGTGCTTACACACACACACACAATCTCCTCCATTAGAACACGAACTCCTAGATGGCAGGGGCCAATCTTACTCTAATTTCATAACACCTGCAGAATTCAAATTCTTCTCTCTGCATCCACTGCTAATATCCTTGCCTCCCTAGATTATCATAAGACTCCTTACTGGCCTCCTGACTTCTGCCCATGGCTTTTTGGTTTATGCCAAACCCAACAGCCAGAATATAATCCTCATAACTGAAGTGATGCCACCATTCGTAACTGTGCCAAATAGCCATTCCCACTGTGATGTGGCCAGCATAGCCCAAGTCTCCGCTTTGGAACAGCCCTACATCACTGTCTCTGATCTCAGTCCTTACCCCTCTGTTACTGTGCGACTCCAATCACAGTGGTCTCCTTGCTGCTCCCTGAATGTGAAAGGTATGCTTTTGCTCAGAGCCTTTGCACTGGCTGTTCCTCCCACCTGGAAGTCTCTCAGATATCTGTGTGGCTTATGTCTTCACACGTCCCAGGTCATGGCTCAAATGCCACTTTCTCAGTGCTGCTGTCCATTATTTTAAAAATGAGACACCTCTCCCACCTTTATCTTTATACCCACCTTTCCCTTACTCAATTTTTCTCCACTGCACTTATACCATCTACTATATATTTTATTTATCATATGATACCACAATGGATAGAAGCTCCAGGAGATCAGAAGGTTGTGACTTTTTTATTGTACCCAAGACTATTTTAGTAGGAACTCAGTAGATATTTGTTAAAATAATAATTTTTTTCTTCCCATCTGATATAGCACCATGTACATTGTAGGTATTTAATATATATTTGTTAAATTGAACTCTTTTATTCTTAAAAAGGTTTCTATGTTACTTGGCTTATTTTTTAAAGATTTCAGTTATTTAATTTTAGAAAGAGGGGAAGAGAAGGAGAAAGAAAGGGAGGGAAACGATGATATGTAAGAGACACCTTGACTGGGGTTTCCTCTCCCCAGCCCCCAACTGGGGACCTGACCCATAAGCCAGGCAGGCACCTTGACAGGGAATCCAACTGGTGACGTTTCAGTTAGCAGATCAGTACTCAATCCACTAAGCCACACCAGCCAGACATCACTTAGTCCTTATGAAGGCAAATGGGAGCTCAGGAAAGGACATAACCCAAGAATCATGCAAAACCAATTACTAAATCAAAGTATAAAGCAGGTTGTCTCAAAGGAACTTTTTTCCGCAGGAAAATCTTCAGCTGCACTGTCCTGGTCTACTTGCCTCTGCCGTGTCAACACACGTAGGAATAGCAACATCTGGGTGCTAACTGACCATGAATGGGGTAGAATTCCCCCTAGGGCAGATGAGGACAGGAGTTTGGTGGGAGAAATCCCTGAATTCTGGAAATTGGGGTGTGGTATAGAGAGGTGGGAAGTCACATAGAAAGGTCAGCCACTTTTTAATTGGTGAGTCTGCCTATCTTTCTAAGTGTGTCAAGTTGAGGGATGAGGTGGCAGATAAAAGTAGTTCAGAGATCCCTGCCTTGGCTGGGTAGCTCTGTAGGTTAGAGTGTCAGCTGCGATACCCAAGGCCATGGGTTTGATCCCAGGTCAGGGCATATAATGAATCAACAAATGAGTCCATATAAGTAAGTAAATAAAAAATCAATGTTTCTCTCTGTCTGTCTCTTTTGCTTCCTCTCTCTAAAAATTGATCAATTAAAAAATTATTTTAAAAAAAGTAGTTCAGAGATCAAATGGGGATCAAAAGTAAGAACAGCACAAGGTAGAAGGCAAGACAGACCGAGGTGAGCAGGGTCCTGCTCACCTGTACTGGGATTAAATACTCTAGTTCAAGGACATGATGAAGGCCAGACACTTGAGTTCTTCTTACTTTTCTGCCAAAGTAGGACTACTTTCCATCCCCCGTTGGAGGCTGGTTAAAATGCCCTCATGTGGTACTGCATTGTAATAACACTTTAAATCTTTCCTAGGGAATAATTCTACCCTAAATCAGTGATCCGCAGACCAGCACCAGCATTACCTGGGAACTTGTTAGAGACACCAAATTCCAGGGTCCCACTCCGTATCTGCTGAACCAGAGCTCAAGAAGTAGAACTGGACTAAGCTTGAGAACCACATTCCTGAATGTAAGTACCATGAAAAAAATGCAGCAGAATAACACAGGGTGGATGCTATCTTACTCACAGGAGGGCTCTCGGAGGACCCCCATCTGAACACAGTGCTGAATGACGTGAGGAGGGGGGGTCATGCAGACGTGGGAGGTGGGAATCAGGGGATGAATCCAGGCAGAGAGCAGCATGGACATGGCTCCTGAGGGAGAGCTGGCTGGAACGGCCAGAAAGCCGTAAGTCTGGGTTTAGCATGGCTTCTTTGTAGTCTTTGATTTATGTGTGTTTTAAAATCCTTACATGGTTACCATGTGCCTTTAGTTATACTGAAAATTCCTTAAATACAAGAACCAGATTTCATATATTTTTAAAGTAACTCACCAAGGCACTATTAACAAGGCCAGAATTTCAACAAATTCTTAATAAATTCATATTATATATATATGAATGGGGAAAACATTGAGAAGTGGGCAAAACTTATGTGTGTGTTGGGTGGGGGCAGGGGATGAAGGATTTATTTCTATCAGGTTTACCTTTATATTACTGGGAGATACTTAGCTAGGGCTGTCAGAAAGCCAGTTAACCCCTTGGAAAAATTCTGAAAGTGAAAAGTTGGTGGAAATATCATTTTTAATGACATTCCCAAGCCTTGGAGGACTCAAACTCAGCTCGATGAAGTGGGAGCTTCCCTTGATGGGAAACAATTACGTCCGGTAGGTGCCCCACGGCTTTTGTTTGCTCCATTTGGGGATGGGGCTTGGGAGATGCCAAACCGAAAGGCAGCCATGGAAGCTGAGTCTGTTCCAGGGGGTTTAAGTCTCCCCTCGCAATGTCAAGAAACCAGTTCGACACACTGTGTGAAGGTTGAAGAGGCTGGGATAACACCAAATTAAAATAAACAGAAAGCCTGATGGCACTCATTTCATGGTGTTGAAGAAGTACTTTCTGAGTTTGGGATACCGCCATAAGCCTGCCTGTCCCCTCAGATGAGAAAAGGAGGGGAAGGGAGAAGAGTGTCCTGCACCCTGGATTAGTCTGCTCGGGCCACCATAACAGAGCACCACGGAAAGGGTGGCTTAAACTCGAGACGTTCATTTCCTCACAGTACTGGAGGCTAGAAATTTGAGATCAAGGTATCAGTAGGGTTGGTCCTTCGGAGGCCTTTTTTCTTGGCTTATAGGTGGTCGTCTTCTTGTGTCCTCACAGGGTCACCCCTCTGTGTGTGTCTATGCCCTAATCTCCTCTTCTCACAAGAACACCAGTCATTTTGGATAAGGGCCCACCCCAGGGACTTCATCTTGATCTCATTACCTCTGTAAAGGCCCTATCTCTACACACAGTCCCATTCTGAGGTACTGGGGTAGGTGAAGACTTCAATTTACTAATCTGGGGGGATGCAATTCAGCCAATGAAAGCCTGTAAAGGAGCTGCTCACCCCGACAAGAACTGAGGCACCACCATCATGGCAGTACCTCGGGGACTCGGGCAGTACCTGCTGTCCTGCTCAAAACCAGCTTTTGGAGGGAGAGCGAATGCCCTGCTGGGCCAGGCAGGACCTCATTTCCAGACCCGGAGGGGGCTTCACTGCAATCCCATATCACAGAGCTAACTTGGGAAATCTGATCAGGAAGTGACTTGGACCCTTCAACAACTCCTTCACCTCAGAAGACATATGGCTACCTGTAATAATGCAGAATGTAGTTTTTTTTTCTCCCAACATACAAGAAATTGCCAAACATCTCAGTTTCCATGTCAGCAGGCAGCCCTCAGCAGGTCAGCGCTAGGAGGACAGCACCGAAGACAGAGTTCTACTCTAAAGCTGGCTTGTATTTTATTATTATTTTTACTGTTTATTAGGATATTCTTTAAAGCTGGAACAACAACAACAACAACAACAAAAACCCTGGGAATTCTTAGAATTAGATGAACCTAAATTAGGATTTTATTTTAAAGTCAGTTTTTAAAGGACAAATTAACTTGGCAAAAAACTTTGAAGGTACGATGAACCTTGCATTTACTCCTCTTCCCCCCCCCCCCAAAAAAAAGCAAGACTAACTCAAAAGATTTTAAGTAGAGTTTTCACAGCAAAAAAAAACAAGAGACTGACAAACTAAATCTCTTCCCTAGAAGAAGTTCAGGCATATTTTGTTAATGTCTGTAGTTCCAACAAAACCATAGCAGAGGATGTGTGAGTACATTACCTGAATCCAGGCACTTCCATCTCATTCCTGGAGAGAGTATAGAGTAAACAGCTGGCATTATTTGAAAATACAAAAAAATCTGGACTTTTGTCAGCATGGGTGAGATTCCTTCTGTAAGTCCTTCTTGCTGTTCAAAGCCTTCAACAATGACCTGCCCCTCAAACATTCTCCACCTGAAGTTAGCACTTGCTAAGACCAAGAATACCCCACGGCCAATCAGCTGAGGGCCAGATGAATTATCAGGATTATATCAATTTTTTCCATGTCTCCGATTAGCTCACCAGAAATCTATAGAGTTCAAAAGACATGGCTTCACACTATGCCCTTGGATACTGACATTTTACATAAAGATGTATGAAAAAAACTTTTCATAAAACAACTGGTAAATATAACTGTTGATTACATAATGCAATGTCAATGTAAAGCTATAGGAGTTCTTGGATTATAATTCTTTAACACATTTTTTTCTAATAAGCCAGGATAAATCTCTTCTTAAATAATGAAATCTACTTGATCCATTACATTTCTGCTTTTATCTCCTTTTTTTGTCTTGGCTGCAATTACAATTATCCTTATCTCAATTTCTCTGGCACATATATTGTGCCCGAATGCTATTACATTAATTCTCATTGTAATGGTTCTTGTATACTTTTATTATTTTTGAATAAGCCAAACCAAAACTGTTTTGGACGTAGGTGTAAATAACAGATAAAACTGTGACATTCTCTCATGTTGTCTTATGAAATTTGATGAACGGTTCTTTTTTTTTTTGAATGAGTATATTTTACATACATCAGGAAAAAAAAAGCAAAAGAAATTTTCTAGGTGCCTGGGTTAGGATGGGCTATCACAGCTGTGACAGAGACAGAAAGAAATATTTCACACTGGCTTATCGGTAGATTAACTTTCTGAAATGGCTGCGGAAATTAAACCCCATAACTCCATAACCTGCTACTTAACCTCTTATGTCCCCCTGCATTACTGAAACGTTTTTATGTTAACTTTACAAAAAGGTGACCCGCGGTCCAGGTTTAGGGATCCCCTGGTGTAAAGAAAGAAAGAGCAACAGCAGACCCCAACTCTCCTCCAAGACTCTTCATCATACCCACCTACACCCCTACACACCCAAAAATAACTGTGACTTTGGTAGTGCTCCAACCCTTGGAAGCCATCAAATCTCCTGTTCACTTCTGTTGATGCTTTTTATACCTGCATTCCGTCTATAAAGTAATCCTAGAGATAATGGTTTAGGCCATTGACCTTCCCAAGTACCTTATTGACTAAACAGTTTCTGTGAAGTCTGAGAAATCATTCCAGAGTTTCAACCCAGAATTGTAACAGCAAGAGACTGCTAAAGACATTTGACTAAATTTACTTTTTAAGATAAGCACGAACACATCATGAGTCTACATAATCTTTTACAAGAACATTCTTTTTTATGGGTGAATTGAGAGCGAAGTGAGTAAACTTGAATAACTACTCCCTTCTCTCAGATAGCCTCATATATGAAAATTCAAACTCCTAAGAGAAAATTAGGGGTGATTACTTTTATCACTACAACTGTTTCACTATACCGAAAGATTTCCTGAAATATTCCTTTTGGTGGTTAATTCCCAGTCCCAAATCCATTTGTTTTCTTTTATAAATTCTACCTTTCAAGATATTCATTACCATGAGTGCAAGAAAGTTAAGAGGTAAACTTCTTGACTTACCTAATTTAGCCAAATTAAAATTCTAAATACTTCCTATTGTATAAAGAAAATTTATTCAGAACTTCCTTCCCTTCCCTTCCCTTTTCTTTCCTCCCTTCCTTCCTTCCTTCCTTCCTTCCTTCCTTCCTTCCTTCCTTCCTTCCTTCCTTCCTTCCTTTTCTTTCTTTCCTTCTTCCCCCAAACCCCTGGTCTATTTTATGTTTTTACTATGTAGGTATGTTAGTAGTTTAGCATAGCTCATTTTTTCAGTGAAATATTAAACTACAATATTTATAGCAGAGAAAATTCCATAGTACTCTAGAGTTCTGAGGGACACAATTTGAAACCCACACCTCCAGTTCATTGCCAAGTCTCTAGAAGTTGTTTATCTGAACCTGCTGGTACTTATTATATTTTCTGAAATACCCAGAATAGGCAGTACTACAATTTCTACAAATCAGCACATCAGACCCCTTGTATCAGTCAGGGTTCAGTGGCAAAAAAACTCAATTAGTTTAAGCAAACATAGATTTATTGTGTGGTTTTCAGAATCATTGGGTTGATTTAAACTATGGAACTGGGATACTGCAGAACTTACCTGACAAAAGAAGCTTCCCACCAACCTGGACAGCTGTGACTCCAAAGCCACACCGCCTTGAGCAGGAAGCTGCCAACAGGTCCTGGAAAGCTAGGCCACACCTCTGCCCTCGGTACTAGAAAAATGGATGCCTTGCACCCTGACTCTCAATGCTATCAAGCTGGTGACTATGCCACGGGACTTTGGCAAATGATGCTGAAGAAAACCCAAATGCTTCCAAAATGCCTTGGTTCCTACTTCTAGAACCCAGAGCATTTGATATTCCAGAATGAGTCTGTTTTCTTCCTCCAAAGTAAAGGAAAGCAAACCAGCAGGAGGCTGAATGGACCGCGCCAGCCAGTTGCCATCCACCTGCCCCACACACTTAGTTCCCATAACAGTGATAATACTCAGACACTTTTATTGATAGCACCCCATAAAGGTCAGGAATGTGCTCCAAGCCTATTGACTTGCTATGAAACTCACTCTTATAAATTCTTGTTTTCATATTACATTTTAAGTACTACTAGCATGTAGGAAAAACAAATTTCATAAATGTTTCACTTACTCTGGCGAGTGACACTACTTGTCATTTGTTTAAAATTTATTTCTGTTTTAACTATCCAAGAGATAATGTTCACAACTCAAACAATCTGAGTCTTACAGTCTTTGCTCATAACCTTTCTTCACTTTCAACTTGTAGATGGAGATTCCTCGATCCTATATTCTAACTCTCTACCTGCTCTTAAATTCTGGCAACCATGAACTTTCTGTTCCTTAAATCCCTCCCTTGCCCAGGGAATGGTCACCATTACTGTTGCCACGCTGGAATAAAATAACAGCCACATAGATACTCAACAAGTCACACACATGGAAAAAGTTCTTTTTTACTTAACTCTAAAATTCTCCTGAGCCAATTAAAACCATTCTTGTTGAGTCTGAGTGTTTAAAAGACAACCCCTTACAGAAATGGCAACATGTCTGGCTGCAGGCTGGTGAGGAAAGGTCTCTTTTCTAATTGTCACACCTTATACAAAAATCAACCAAAAATAGATCGTGGACCTAAATGCACAATACATAAATATAAAACTTACAGATATTATTTAAGATCTTTACCTTTGAGAAGGGTTCTTAGACATAACCATAAAAGTGAAATCTATAAAAGAAAAAACTGACAGAATGGACCACCTCCAAAACAGATCCCTTTAAGAAGATGAAAAGACAAGCTAACCGTTCAGAACATGGTCAACACAAGCATCTGGCTACAGCAAGAAGGAAGTGCCGCTGCTCTTCTCGTTTTCACAGAAGTTTTATTTTCAAATTCCTGAGTGCACACAGAAGGGTGGGAACATCTTACAGCTACTTTCCCCCACCCCCTGCCCCCCGAGGCTGACTGTGGCACAGCCAGACACCAGCCCCTGCCTATGGTCACATTCCAGACAGGCATTTACAAGAAAGCGATGATTAAAAGGCAACGGACGACCCCATCATTGAGACCCAGACCTAATATCATCCGTGGGGCAGTTTTCATGGAAATTATTTCTAAAACCAAACTCTACTGCAAAGTGGTTTTTACTTTCTTCTGTATACTTCCTTTCTCCTTATCTTCTCCATTTCCATTGAAGAGAGAGAGGACAGGAGAAATGGTATAAATGCCACTGAGAAGAATTTTGTTTGGGCTATGATGGGTGGCCTGGGCAGGGAACCCAGCACTCTGCAGAAGTGAAGGTTGCGAGGTGTAGATCATTGGAACCTGGTCATGCTGTAAATCAGACGAGATCAGGCGCGTTCAGGGTGGTATGGCTGTAGACGTCATGCTGTAATCAGAGCTGCTGAGTACCTTTCTTTCTTTACCTTTCTGCCTGGTAAAACTCCGAGAATGACTAGCTTGCCCTCAGCATCAGAAAGGATGTGTATGCTGAGCCATCATTTGGTCCTGCCTGAAGTCCCAGTACCCTCTTTCAAATGAGAAGCCCACATCCAGCCTTAAGAAAGGCATCTGAAAGGGAATCTTCTAACATGCACCAGTGATAGCTATGTTCTCTGCCCTAAACATGGTGGCTCTCCCTCCTCTATCCTCGTGTTTTTTTAAAGCCTCTGTGAAACATACCCAACCTCCCTGCGTTCCTCCCATCCCCTAAATATGCTCAGGTAACAGCAAGGAGGAATCTGTCAAGTGGGAAAATGATTAAGCAAGCAGGTTTATCTGTAGGCACAGGTCATCTGAATCGAGGGTAAGTTTCATCCCCTCCCAGGAGCACTGGTGGATTGAGGATCTGTCTAGTCTGAGCTGCACCCTCAGGGTACCCAGGTCTCCCCGCTGTGCTGCCTGAGCTGAGGATGGTCTCGAGCGACACACTGCACATGTGCAGAAGAGTAGCTGCAGACCTGGATTTGACCAGTCTCCTTCCAGCTCTGTGGCTTTGAGGCCTTAGCAGTGGTATGTGTGACATATGGGGCAGCCACTGGAGTGAGGAGAGTGAGGCACTCTCTAGGGGTATAAAATATAAGGGGCCCCCAAACACTCAGTAATCAAGACCAATAATAATTTACATGTGATTTAAAAAAACACCCTCAAAATTAAAGCAAAAATCCACAATGAACATGAAAAACTATGATATTTTAAATAAGGACAGAATCAACAGGGCTTTGGGGAAGATTGTAAAATTTTGTGGATTAAGGTAAAATGACAATGTATAGATACTAAAAAGATACCCAGGTGTCCAAATGGCACCAACAGTGGCTTTGCAGGAGGTCCCAGCTCAGTTCCAAATCTGCATCCTCTGAGGCCTGGAGGCACCAAGGGCTGGGAGACACCTGCTGCTCTTGGCTCCCGGCTCTCAGGGGAGCTGTGGCTTGGTTAAATAAAGCCAGGCACACAGGAGTTTTCCTGAACATAAAGGTGAATGAGGCCCCTGGCAGGGAGAATGTGCTTAGTCTCTCTCTGACTCACTTTCCTGTTTATTTCCCATGCAGGTTCAACTAAAGTACTCCGCAAGGTCAGGTGCGGCTGGGAGGACATTTCCACACAGGCCACCAAGAGGTAATCAAGGGCCGCACTAAACCCACTGGCCCAATGCCAGTTCATTTTCCGGAACCACAGCTCCCCTTGTTTGGGCAAGCTTCTCATTCCTTTCCTCTCACTGTGTTCCTTTGTTTTTATCCAGGAGTTGTAAAAATCCCAGGCCGAAAGCCCCTCATAAAGCTGGGAGATTAGACATCCAGGATGCACTTTTTAATCGGCTGTGGCTCTGCACCCGCAGAAACTTTATAGCAGAGTGCTCAGAGTAAAACTGGGAGTTTTGCAGAAGGGCTGCCACATCAAGAGAAAACACCAGCCGCCCTCCGTAATTCCTAGGGCAAGGCTGCCATAAGCTCCTGCAGCCTCTTGCCCTGAGGCTTGCTTCCCGAAGCTGCCAGTATCTATCTACCTGTACTGCCAACTGTGTTTGGCTTGCATTTGAGGAACTTCCTGCCTGTAAGACAAAGGGCCCATTATCTAACAGGTTCATTGTCCTGCAAGTATGGGGGAAGGCACAGAGGCATTTATTCTTATCTTCATTTTATTTTACAAAACACAGGCTATCTTTACAGAGAATTGAACCCCACTCACTTTCTGCAAAGCACAATGGAGAAATTCCACTCCCAAACTGTCTCCTGGTGCTCTTGCTTCAAGCAGGAGGGGGTTTAAGAGAGCACGAGGCTCCATAATCCAGCTGCAAAGCCCCAGCCGGTACTGGTGTGGAAGCCAGTATCCTCCTGACACTGCCTGGGCCCACAGGCTCCTTTGGTGTATCACACCCTTTTGTGCCCCTTGTCTTCATTTGTAAACGAGCCAATAGGAATGGAAGGCCTAAACTAACTGCTTCTGCCATTTAATTAACTTTGTGACCTCCAGAAATGAAAACAAAACAAAACAAAACAAAAACAAAAAAACCCAAAACAAATAACAGATTTTTCTATGGCTTTTTCCCTCTCATTTCTGAAATGAGGAACTTGGATTCTAAGCTAAAAGAAGAATAGAAATTAATATTAAAAATTAATATTGGTAATGCAAATAAGAGACTTTTTTTTTAAGGATAGCTAGGACAATGCCTGAACCCAGTCTCATCATCTGCAAGTGAGGAACAAATTCAGGAGACCTCCTCATACCTTTCATCTCTTTTCTTCTTCAAGCAAAGCCTTTTCTAGGCTTTACAAGGCAGAATTTAGTTGTCTTGTGCATGGGGCCAAATCCTGAAGCATTTTCGAGCTGACCTAGTTCCTGACCCCATCTGTCTGTAAATGCAGGTACCAAGTGGGAACCTTGAAACAGCAGGTTAAGCAACCAGCACAACTGGCAAAGAGGGAAAAGTCCCCATAAAGTGTACATTTTGTTCAAGGTCCAGAAAAAATAGCAGAGCAAGATAGAAAGTGAATATCCAATATGAATATAAGTGGTAAGGCAGAAAGAGAGAAACCTCCTATTTTTCTTAAAAGCTTATTGAAAAGAAATGCTATGCCAAATGCCTGCCAAGCCCCACTACCCTTTCATGTTCTGGAGGGTGAGTAGCCCAAGTTTACAGCTTTCACTAACATTACACTGGTGTTTTGACTACATTGCACCTCTTCTTCCTGAAGCCATTCGCAGCCTCCCCTGGACTGCCAGTCACAGGGCTCATACCCCAACTGGCCAGGCTTCTGAGATGAGCAAGGTGGCTCCTGAGAAACAACACTCATTCTGGTTTGTCCCCTCCTATTCCCTATACCAAGAACACAGGCAAATTCCGCTGGCATTTTGGCTTGAGCGGCTAAGCCCAGGGAGTCTGAGTTGGCCCAGTCCCAAAGACATCTTAGACTTGCTGCTCCCCAGCAGGCCAGCCCTCGTGTTTGATGTTCAATCAGTGAAGGTTCTTAGGACTTGTGTTTTTACAAATCAAGATCAAATTAACATTCAGTTGCAGGGGTATGTGTTCAGAAGTATAAAAACAGACACATGCAATAATAAAGAGACATTAGAAAATGATTTTTGAGGCTCACCCAGAGATCTTTCTTTCGTCTGGTTGGTTGTTCTCACCACGGGAAGGCTTGCTCGAGTCCGGCTGCCTCTGGAGAAAGGACTTGGAGCTTCTCCCTCAGACATGGCTTCCAAAGAATCACCTGATGTCTCTGATAAATGCTCGACCGGCTCACCCAAACTGGGAGGTTGAGGACTGTGAGACAGTTTAGGGCTTCTTGTCTGGAAAAGGCATTTGAAAGAAAGTGGAAAAATAAACTTATTAATTATGCTAAAAATATTTCAATCCCATCAAAGTCTACCAGTCTACAGAAACAGTATAGCAAGGGGAGGAAGTCCATCAGGAACACTAGATGGAATTAAAGACCCAGTGGGTCAAAGTTCTAGCTGTAAAAGTTGCTGGGGAAAAAAAAGCAAACCAGAAAATTCTGACCATATTGCCCCTGAGCATTCCATTAAGATTTTTATCTCTGAACATCTACCTTACAAATGCCATTTTGAACAAGGCATTGAGAACAAGCCACATTATAGGAAGTAATGATGGTATATCAATTCCTTTTGCCGAACAAATTCTGACAGTCATTATAATACATGGGATTGTGCACCTTTATAGGCAGCCACGAGCCCCATCACAGCATTTTGGTCACTGCTGGACTGCAGACACAATGGTGGTTCTATAAGATTATACACAGCCTAGGTGTGTACTGGGCTATACTATCCAGATCTGTGTACTCTATGATGTTCTCGCAATGACAAGATCACCTAATGATGCATTTCTCAGGACATATCCCCGTCATTAAGAGGCATATGACTACCTAAATGGATAGTGCATTTACATCAGAATATACTGAACACTACCTGTCCTTTAACTCTTATATCAAGAATATTTCTAAAATCAATAACCTAAGATTTGAGGGAAATATTTATATCATAGTCGAACTTTCTTTTGAGGCACAAATCCTAAAAATAAGATGATGTCTATTTGATTATTACCTTGACAATCAGCATGAGGTTGTAAAAGTAACTTACACACATATATAATTGACTTTCTCTCTTAGTTATCTATATTATAATGGCAGGAAGTAGGATGTGTAAAATCTACAACCTTATAAGCTATTAGTCAAAGACATTTCTTGACCACGTATTACTGACTGAACACTGTGGAAGATGCAAAAAAACAGACATGGGGCCTGATGTCAGAATTTCAAAACTAATCGATGAAATTAGTGAAGGACAACAAACAACACAACATATCATATCATTAAGTGTAAACTATGAACTGCGTGGTGCATCTGCTCATACTTTCTACAGACATCTGTTGAGCATCCACCTTGTTCCAGGGACTGTGCTAAGTCTGGGGACAGAATGATGCACAGAACAGACATGACTCCACCCTAGTGGTGCTTACAATCCAGTCAGGTAACAGACATCACCACAAATTAAAGGTGCAACAACCCAGACTAGTGAGGGGGTGGTGCATATGGGTGGAGGGCTGGGAAAAAATGTAAACTGTGGAGGGAAGTTGGGAGGAAAGGAGAAACTGCAAGGGAGGAGTGAAAAGCAGGAAAGTCATTCCAGGGGGAGGGAACAGTACATGCAAATTGCCTGAGGCTGAAAGAAGTGGCCAGCATGGAGGAGGCTTGGTGGGGCTAGAGTCTGGCAGAGACCAGAACAAGACGTAGAGGCCTGGAGTCAGGGTCAGAATTCTCAGCTTGACTCTAAGGTACTACAATATCATTTAGGCAAGAAAAGGGGCCAGGGGGCCAGGATCAGATACTCTTTTTAGAAGATCACTCTGTTATTGTGTAGAGATTGCAGATTATACATGTAGATAGTCAGAGAAAGGGAGTCAGTGAAACTGGGGGGTATTCAGCTGAATGACTGTATTATCTCAGCTTTCCTCTCCCACCACCTGCCCTGACATGTGCCTTTTGGGAGGCAACCTGATGAGTTAATCAGGTAGGTGAGTTTTTACTTCGCAAGATGCCAAAGGTACTGATGGGCTGCTGGTAGGATATAGAGTTTGTATATATGTACTGTCAGTGTCCCTGATGGCCAGTTTTTCGGTTCTTTGCATTCCTTAATTTTCGTTGTCTTCCTAAGGATGTGAATGCATTTTGAAGTTTGGCACCGAGGCACTTTATTGTCAAGGCAGGACCTGCTTGGTGGGTGTGCAGCCAGTGCGGTCACACAGGACCCTGCCCTTGAAAGGGCTTCCTGGTTGGTTTCACAATCTGCTGTGTGTCTTGAAATCCTAATGATTTTAGCAAGAAGGTTCACTGATAATTATGTAGCCAGAACTGCCTCAGGCTCCCCCTACAGAGCTCTTTCAGGGATGCCCAGATGTGCCAGATGCTTTAGGGAAACCCTGAGAGGGTGCAATGATCAGCTTCTTTCCCATTTTTCTTCCTAAAACTACATGGACACTCCTCTTGGCAGGATGTGCACCTTGCTACACCTCTCAGGGCCTTTCCTTGGGGGAGACCGGAATGAGGTCAGCACACAGCACCTCACACCCCCTTCAGTGCAGGATGCAGCTTCCAAGAAGTGGACGACCTGGGTGTTCCATGGGAAACACTCAGCTCAGATCATGTGCCAATAACAGAGCCAGAAAGAATACCCACTGACAGTTAAATTGTGTCTCTGGGTTCATTTTTCGGTGCAAGCATCCAAAGTAGTTTATTCCCAGATTTGTTTCTTATAAAATTTGCTTCTATTATGGAGATTAAGATCTGGCTTTGGCACTGTTTAAGAGTACTGTTTGACTAGAAAAACCAACCCTACATCATTGTGCAGCTCCCCCAAATTTGCATAAATTCATATGGTCTTCAATGAAGTATGTAGAGCAATGAACCTGGTTACTATGTTCAGCAGAATATCAAGCTCAGATGTCCTTAACCCTGACTTAAAAAAAAAAAAAGACATTCAGTTTAGCAAAATAGCTAAGAAATAATATTACTTGAAACAACATGGTTTCATTTTAGAACCTCGGTTGTCTGGTGATCTTTGCAGCCTATGGCACACATGATACGTTTAATGAGTTGTCATTTTCCAATGCAAAGGGCAATAATCCTTGAAGAAAATCAAAATTAAATTTCCTTTTCTTGTTCAGAGTCATCATGGTAGTAATATGTATAAAAATAAAGATGTAAGGGCTAAATCTTCATATTTAGCTTCCTGTCCACAGCAACTCAGTTCCCAAAACTCCTCCTCTTGTTTTAATGTCATTCACTTTCTCATGACAAATAATAGTTTGCATCACTTTGTCATGCAAACTATTATTGCATATTAGCAATCTCCTCACACAATACCTTCCCCTCTGATGCCAGCTCACTGCTGAGAGACATCACTTAGTGCAAAGAAAAGACAATGGGAATTGCTGACACCAGTGTCAAATACCCTATGATTTTGAAGAAACAAGTAAAAAGCATTTGGAACAGGGATTCAGTGCTCAGTATAGGGCTAGGCTCCAGGGGTTAGAAGTGTCATACATGGTTCTTGAGCTCAGAATGCTTTTAAGGTACAGTTTGTAGCTAAAGACAATATGCACTTAACATCTGGACAAGAGCTAAGAGGAGGTCAGTGTGAGTGTAGAAGGGCTTTTGGGGGACAAGTGCTGACATTAAAGGGTCGGCTGGGAGAAGAGGAAGAACATGGGTGAGGAAGTGCTAAGGGGTGCACGGAGCGAGGTCACCTGCTGGTGTTTCCAGGTCTTCATGCACTCAGCGGACATACAAAAGGGGAAGGTGAGACAACTAAGTTTTTCCCTACTGTGCACACTCTGAGGAATGGGGGCCTGATGTCTTCCCCTGCTCCTTCAACTAAGCTAACAGATACATGTCATCCAACAGCAGTTGAGTACCAAGTTGTCTCTTTCCACAGGCAACTAACTTATGGCAGGATTATTGCTCCTGCAACCTTCCCAGTAATACTGAATACATAAAAAAGCTCCATTCTTATTAGTTGACTTGACACTTAACCATTTTTGAAAGGGTTCCTGCCACCAAAGGATGTTCCCCTGCTCCAAGGAATCCTTCCCTGCCCACATGAATAAGCCCCTGAAGCCCAGTGTTCCAAATCTAGAGTCAACATACTTTGCAGCTTCTCTGGGACAGTTCTGCTTTGTACCTGTTGTGCTAATGTATTATTATTATTAGTAACCCCCTTTCAATCTCAAACATACACTGGTTTGAGCAATAAAGTATATGGTCAGCACTCCCAGCCCCATCTCAAATGATTAGACTGAGCAATGCTCACCTAATTTTAGATAGACCAATAATTTTCTTCTCCCCTGGAAATGCAGACCTGGGGAAGAGGAGCTATTAGTGTCTATTGAGAATGTGAAATGTGAGGTCAGTTGCCGCTGAAATGGGCAGAGAAAGAAAGTACAGAGAACACATGAAGCAGATTTGTATAGGAAAATGGAGATGAGAGATGTCCATGTCCCCAGTGGGAAAGCCTAAAAAATAAAAAAAAGAGGAGCTATCTGGGCCCCCAGGAATCACAGTTCCTAATTCTAGTAAACTAGGCCCTTAAAATTAATTCCTTCCAATCAATTTTAATTTTTGTTCTTAAACTAGTTTAAGATGACTTTGTGCCTTGCAAACTGACCACTGACAGAGACCAATTCTAACAGCTCCCCTGCCCAGGCTGCTTTGATGCTCACACATTTATAATATTAGTAATAACCATGGGGAAAGCTAACCTCTCTGGAGCAATAATTCCCATAGTTTTATATTTCAAAGATTGAACTTACTCTAAAAATATATAGAGAGACTTTTGGTCAAGATGGCAGCATAGGTAAACACAGATATCTGCTTGCACAACCACAACAAAATAACAATTAAAATATAGAACAACCATCATTCAAAACTATCAAAAGTCAAGTTGAATGGAAGTCTGATAACCCTGGAATTAAAGAACCACATCCATCCAGACTGTTAGGAGGGACAGATGCAGAATGGTTTGATCATACATCCACATCTGGTGGATAAAAATTTGGGAAGAATATTTTGGGAGTCCTTGCTCTACACCAGCCCCCCCTAGCTCCAGGTTCCAATGCCAGGAAGATAAGTCCCCATAACTTCTGGCTGCAAAAACTGTGGGGATTGAGTCTGTGGAAGAAACTGCTGGAGCCACAAGCACTTCCCCTTAAAGCAGAAGAGTCAAACTCATTTTCACTGGGGGCCACATCAGCCTTGTGGTTGCCTTCAAAGGGCCGAATGCAATTTTAGTACTGTATAAATGTAACTACTCCTTAACTAGGGGCAAGGAGCTGTACATCTGACCTTTTGAAGGCAATTGCAAGGCTGATGTGGCCCCCAGTGAAAATGAGTTTGACACCCCCATCTTAAAGAATCTACATGTGGACCTGCTCAGACTCACTCTTTCTGAGCTTCAGACCAGGGCAGCAGGTTGAAAGGCACCAGTGGCACACAGGGAGGAACTGAACTGTCTGGCATCAGGGCAGGAGCTGGGGGGACAGCTTTCTCCCAGAAAGAAAGGTAGGTGAAGGCCATTGTCCCTTTTCTGAGTCCTACCCCCAGAGTCACAGAGCCACAGTCAGATGCCATATCTGAGACTTTGTCAACCAAGCTAACACTGTTTGCCCCATCCTGGAGATCCCCTGAGACTCCATGCCACCCAACCTACAAGCCAAACCCAAGCTGTTTTTCCATATGAATGGCTGGTCTTGGCTCATGCTTCAGAACTTTCTAAATCCTATTAGAAAAGCAACAGCTGGACTCAGTGAGGCCCAGGCCCAGTCAGCCTAGATTCACAGCATAAATTTGCCTGGGACTCTTGAGCCCAGGACAGTGGCAGCCATCTTAGATTGCTCTATAGCTCAGGGAGGGTGGCTCCAAGCACAACACAGTGGGGACTGACCACGGCAATGCACTACCTGGGAAACCCCAGGACCAGGACACACAGTGGACAGCTACAGACCATGTCGGAGCACCACCACCCTGCCCCTGAACAGCTAATCTCCCACAGAGGGTGGAAAGTAGTGGTCAGTGGTCACAGCCAATCTGTGCAGCTGACTGGCCTGGGTAAATCCCTCCCATTGACCTGCTAAGAGCAACCAAGGCTCAACTACAAGAGGAGGGTGTGTACTCAGCCCACATGAAGGGTGCACCTTGAGTACCCAGCTTGGGTGACCAGAGAGGCTATGCCACTGGACCCTACAGGACACCTACTACATTAGGCCACACTCCCAAGACACAGAGTCAAAGCAACTCCACCTAATACATAGAAACAAACACAGGGAAGCTGCCAAAACAAGGAGACAAAAAAACATGGCCGAAATGAAAGACTAGATCAAAACTCCAGAAAAAGAACTAAACAAAATGGAGATAAGCCATCTATCAGACAAGAGCTCAAAACACCGGTTTTAAGAATGCTCAGGAAACTTAGTGAGAACCTCAACAGCATGAAAAACATCCAGTCAGAAATGAAGGATACACTAATTGAAATAAAGAACAATTTACAGGGAAACAACAATATAGTGGATGAAACTGAGAATCAGATCAAAGATTTAGAACATAAGGAAGCAAAAAACAATGAATCAGAAAGACAACAAGAAAAAAAATCCTAAAAAACAAGGCTAGTGTAAGCAGCCTCTGGGACAACTTAAGAGGTCCGACATTCACATCATAGGTGGTACCACAAAAGGGAAGATAGGAGCTGCACATAATTTCAGATTTGGCCTAATAGAAAAATCCTGTTGGAAATGATTGTTGCCATTTTGGTTCAGGTGGAATTTTTTCTTTGTCACGTACCATCTACACACAGCATACATTCGCAGCTTTTCCCCTAAGCTGTTGAGTGAAGACCTGGCCCTAACTGGGGAAGATAATGTGAAGCAGCAGATGGGGGAAATGTCCTCTGAGACACCTGAGAAAGACTTAAGGGTCTGTAAGGCTGGACTTCCCCTGTGCTTCATAGGGACCCATGCCACCAGCCAATCTCCCTCTGTTTTCACTACAATCTTCCGGAGTTTTTCCTAAATCATCAGGCAACCCTAAACCTACAAACCAAAATGGGAAGTTAGTTACGGTCATGCAGAAAAGCATGGTATGTGTAACTAATTCACCTGAACCTCACTCATCCTTTCTAGTCTTTTCTTATACAAAGACTCCTTTTCTATAATCAAGAGACACTGGGGTGTTGGGCTTCATGCAGTCTTCTACTCTGCTTCATCCCCAGCATGTGCATACTCAAGAGGAATATTCTCTGCTAAAGAAGGGGTGAAGAAAGAGAAAGGAACTAGCAAATCCAGTACCTACTGCACTGTGCTAGGTGATTGTCGTGTGGTACCCTCACTGTAACTTCATTGAGAAAACAGTTTAAACCTGAAATTCGAGCAAGTGTGGGAACTGGGATCAAATCTTTAGAATTCCAGAGCTGACATTTAACTAAGGTCATTTAACCAGGAATCTTGAAGATGCTGGCTCTAGTTTTAGTTTCTACAAAAACTGAGCAACATATAATTTATTAAGCCATGTTTGTATCTGTTAAGACAAGTTGAATTGGTTGGAACTTAGCCCTTTCAGGACTAAAATTTCCTAAATAGAAGATACATACCACACAAAGAAGAAGAAATCATATCACCCAGGAAACTTCAGTTCACTGAGATTTTCTTCAAATTGTTTACCTTATTGGTCTGACTGGACAGAAATATGCAGGGAGCTAGCACTAGGATTCAGTTACTGCATATGTTTCAGGTTCATACAACACAGTTGCACAGCATCACATTTTAAAGGGCTGCCATCCTTGCATTTTTACCATTGTGAACTAATAGTTGCTGAATTGCTCACCATGAGCATTGTGCTACACTAGGTGATCAACTCTGTTCTTATTTGCAGTGTTGTATTTGGAGACTAAAACCAAAGAGAAAAGAAAGAGCTAGAAGCACTGATGATGCTTTTTCATTTCCATTTTCCAGATCCTTTAAACTTGAAATTGAAATAGTGAGGTCCAAAAAAATGAAACCTGCATATGTTAACTGTGGGGAACACTGGGATTTCTGGTTAGCCTACCTCACTTCCAATTACCTTATATTTTGAGAAGAAAACTCAACATTGCCTTACTGAAGTTTGAGTTCATCCTAATTAATGCCCAATTTCCCTTAGAGTATTAGGAAATACAGTGAAGCCTCCCATATGAAAATGTATTCAGAATAGCTCAATATCCTAACACTCATTAACTCACATGGTTAATTTAATCACAGTTTTCAGGCACGTTCACCCTATTTTTTACACTTATGAAGCTTTCAAACCAAACCTAGTCAAAATTCTGAATTTGGTTAAAAGAACTTTCTAGTAGTTAGGTTCTCTTATAAAAGATTTAAGGAGCACAATATTACATGTTAACAAACACTGATCATCTCAGACTTTAGTTTTCCCCACAATCTTCTAGCCTTGGGAGAATGAACAAATTGTCACTATGGAAGGTTTGAGTTTCTAAATTGCTTACAGCATCCTTTCTAGAACCACAGAGGAGTCACTTTCCTCTCTTCTTTGCCTCTCCTTGTTTCCAAAGTCTGAGGTCTTTGCTGTGTTTAGGTCTGGGGATGGGAAGAAAAACAAATAGCTTCCATAATCATACCTGGCTTCCATCCTGCCTCTAGTCACCCCTCCTTACATATATCCACCCCAGGTGGCTGAATCAGCTAAGAGTGTCTGCCTTCAGGCCAGCCACCTGCCATTCTCAGGTAAGTCCTGGGACCCAGACCAGGTGTGCTTCTGAAGCAGTGGGTCTGGGTCTTCACACGGCTTTTTGTCTACTTCCCACAACTTCTGTGGCTGATGGCCAGAAAACACAACCCAAGTCACTGTCTCCTCAGTGCCAGTCTTAGGCTGATGTTCCCCGTGTGGGGAACAGCCTGAAGACATCCACAGTTCCAGAATATGACAGGTGGATGTGACAGCTGCAGTACAAACGTTAAGAGAGAACTGTAGTTGAAGTACAGTTATAAAACTTTGGGATGGACCTGGCTCTAGAGATTTAGAGAAGAAGAAACCAGCTTTTGTTTTTAAGAGAAAACTTGGTGAAAGAACTAAGCAGGGGTGCCCAAACTTTTGGCATCTCTGGGCTGCACTTGAAGAAGAAGGGTTGTCTTGGAGCACACATTAAATACATTGCAACACATAATCACAAAAAAAATCTCATCATGTCTTAAGTAAATGCTTAATTTTGTGTTGGGCTGCATTCATAGCTATTTTGGGATGCATGCGGGCCATAGGCTGCAGGTTGGACACCCCTGCAAGTATCCTGCTATTATGATAAACACACACAACTGAGTGTTTAGGGTATATCTGAGTACTTCCTGAGGGTACTCCGTGGACACATGCCAGGTTGACAGGGAACTGCTGGGCCTGACAATGACAGGACATATCTGCACAGATCCCTGTCTCAATGCCAACTTCCAAGCGTGTGTCTCGAGGTTCTCAGACATCTCATCTATCTTAAATTTAGCTCTGAACACTCCTATTTCCCTTCCCCAGCTTGGACAAAGGGGAAGCCTTTTCCCTAAGATTTATTTTGATGGATTATCCTTGATAAACTCAGTTTAAACCCTGTTTCTCCAAGGGTAATATTTCAACCCCTTCCTCCCTCCTTCCACTAAAAGGGTACCCAGACATTTTTCATGATTTTCACCTGTGAAAACAGAAAGATGTTTGGTCTGGAGTTAAATCAGACGATTCAGCAGTTGAGCAAAGTACAACCGTGTCTTTTGTTTCCACATTTCCTTCACTGTGTCTATTACTTCATTATCAGATCAGAACTATAGTAGTCACTGCCCATTGCCTTCCTGTCTAGAGCCGGCCACAGGCATTCACATGGCGAGGCAGGCACTGGACTGAGCCAAGGGAGCCAGCCAAGCAGGACCCCTCTGCCCACCCACCGTTGCTGGGCAAAGCCTCCTCCTACACATGCCAAGGAACAAATGTCAAGGACACCTCTGAGCAAAAAAGGATGCTTGCTCATTATTTAAAGTGGTGGCACACTGCACAGATACTCTTTCATTTTTTGTGTGTGTCAGATTAATCTTCTGAGATATTCTTAATTTATCTTGTCCTTGTAGTTGTCAGCAACAGACAAAAAAAATTATGGACTATCTACTCCTCTCCCCAAGTTCCTGGGAAATCTGCCAAGCCTTTGTGTTCTAAGGTCTCCCCAGGGAGAGGGCTGTTAACAGTGTCTCTGTGCTACAGAGGCCGCCCTGAAGAGCCTGTCCTGAAAGTAAAGGCATTGGAGAACAGACCCGGAGTGCCCCCTAGAATGGGAGAGAGGGAGCAGCTAGATGCGCAGGAAGAGGATGCCAGCTTTGGTGGTGCCGGGGTTGATGGTGACGGCATCCTTCAACTTCTGGAGAGCTGGCTTCCACTGACAAGGAGCGGTCCCAACTGGAAGGATGGGTGTGTGGCACATGCTTAGAGTGGCTGACACAGGGTGCCTGAGCCTAGGGGGCCACACCAGGGAGCCCCACAAGGCTACCTGCAAGGAGGCTGCGTGGGAAGCCCTTTGCTGTGAGTCCCAGGAGAGGCCGAGGCCTTACCCACTTTTATCGGACTAGATGTGCTTGCCCTTTAGCATTTCTTTATCACTCAAAGCGACATGAATAAATTTTTCAGTAATTGCTGGAAACAAGGCAGTTTGGTTGTATTTGCAAAAATTAAGAAAAGTGATATTTCCTGTCCTAGAATGTCAGGAGAAAATCTGTACACATTACATTTTTACCAGAATAAATAAATGCAGAAACAACATAGAAGACTGGTTGACAAATTACAATCCACACTATGCAGTAACAACCAAACTGTTTTGAAAGATTTTCTTTTTAACAACAGGAAAGGGAAATAACACCAAATATTAGCATTAGTTTCCTTTTTGTGACAGTATTTTGAGTAACATGCTTTTTATTTATTTCTCCAAACTGAGAATATATTGCTTTAGTAAGGCAGAGAATTACTGAGTAGGGATGATATTTTTAAAGAGTGGATCAGAGGAAGGAAAGAATTTTTCACAAAACATTGAGAATCCAGGGGGATTCTTGTTAGTGGTGACCTGAAGATACTCATGCTGTTCCTTTCTGCTGTGCATGCTGGGTGGCTAGGTTCTGATAAAAGGACTTCTCCTTATGGAAAGCCCCTGAAATGAGGACACATATTTATGGGAAAAACATGGGCACAGAGACACAGTTTCATTTTCATGCCATACAAAATTTTACAGGAACCCAAAATTGTATGGCCTTCCAATTTCGAAAATTAAGAGAGAAGAGCCAAAAGCCATCAAATAAATTTTGGACATGTAGATTAGGTCACATTTTTAAAAGACAGCATCTCACATCCACAGTTCTGACACCATTACAGGTAGGTCCTTAAATTTTGATTCAGGTAAATTTGAAATTTTAACAATTTTCTATAATCCCTTGAATATTTCCAAATTGTCAACCCCTTCCTAATGTGTAGATGATCTGATTCTCTCTATTTTCCGTGTAAGAGGTTTGCTGTGCCTGGAGGTGCAGCAAAGCCTGTTGTGTGTAGACAGGGTGTGGACTCCTCACCAGGGCTGCAGACCAGCAGCCTCTTCCACTTCCAGGATCAGACATCAGCCTGCTGCTTGCCCGCCCACTCGGTGTCCAGACTTGCTTCTGAAGTACCACCATGAATTTGGGTGCTCTCTGACTTTCCCCTGAAGCCATCGTGAGATAAAGGACATTAGAAGAAAACGAAGGCCTAGCTAACCACATCTCTATTTAGCATCCTTCCGTCAAGTTAGAAAGTTACACACACCATCAGCATGTTCCAAATAAGAATCTTAGCCCCCCCATCCCTTTCAGATACGTGTTCCTGCAATTATTATTATGGTTTAATTCGTATTTCTTTATTTTTATTATTTCCACAATTGTAGATGTCCCCATTTTGCCCCTCAGCCCACCTCCACCTAACCCCCACCCTCCTTCCCTCTGGCCATCACCACACTGCACACTGTTGTCTGTGTCCATGGATTACGCATATATGTTCTTTGGCTAATCTCTTCCCCTGCAATTATTATGTAGTGTTGTGTTTCCCTTTTGAAAGAACAAATGAAAGACCAGATGAAGAATACTGCTATTTTCTTGTTGACCTGTTATGTCATTACATCAATGTCCCTTTCATGAAGGCATGAGCAAACCATGTTTCTTCTAGAATATGAAACAGAAAAATAATTTGTGTCATGGAGGAATAATAACTATTCCTTTGTTCTATAATGAGCAGTGAATAAAATATCATGTATATTGGCAAGGCTGAAACTAAATTTAATGTTCAAGTCAATCCCAGTTTGCTGTATTCACAAATTTGTCTCCCTGGCCTCTTGATTGTTAGTTTATCCACCTTCGGCTGGATGTCTCTTAGTGGCCAGCTGCCTTGACTCAATCAGTCTCTCTGTTTATTTTTGAAACAAGAAGGTGTGCATTGTAAACAAAGAAACAGTTTCCCAGGCTTTGGCTCTCACAGTGCTCATTGGAGAAGCCTGAGCAAAGCAGCAGATGCCTCTGCCATTCAGAGAGCCAGGAATGCACTTAAAAGCCTTGGGGATAAAAGGTGTCTGTGTGAGGATTGCTGTTATTATAGTGATGAAAGGGAAGGGACCTGCTTGCAGGCTTTGAAATTTCAAGTCAAATACAACCAACATACCAAGTAGTGCAAAATATGCACCTTTGAAGGCCTCCTGACAAAAGCCATTATTAAGCTCATCCCTGCAGCCCTGGCTTCAGTTCTTGTTGGAGAGAGCAAGTGGGGCCTCAGGCCCAGGGGTGGTGCCCAAGAGCTTAACCACCTTGTTGTGAAACCAAAGAGGTTTGCTCTGATAACAGAGGCCACCTCCCTTAGCCTGTTGCAGAAGATCTGAGGACGTCCTCACTACCCGACAAAAGAAGGCCACCTGGAGCTGGTCAGGGAGTACTTGGTGCCCAAGGCCACCAAGCCTTGTTCGGTGCTGGTGGCCAGACCCCTTCCAGACATCTTTGGAATATAGTTTGTTGGTTTTTTTTCCAATGGATATTTCCAAACACACCCCACCACCAACTGCCCTCCCAATTTTACCAGAATAATTTTACAATGAAAAACAAAAAACAAAAAACAACCACCTTGTGAAAGTTCTGACTAGCTTCTCAGCCTAAGGGTTCTTTTCCCTCTAGTCCTGCTAGAGGAAAGAATACCAGGGTTTGGAGAGAAGGAAAGGAGGACAAGATTTAGAAGGAGAGGACTTTTCTGGTCACCCTATTCTTTTAAAATGCAGACTCCAATCCTGACAGGCACTGGCTGTGCAGCCCCACATAAAACCCTACTTTTGAATGTTAGTTCTCACTTTTGTAAATGAATCAGAATATTTACTTAAATACTTGTGGTGAGAGGCAACTGAGAGATCTGTCAGCCAAAAATTGACATTTAACTCCCTTTATGGCAATGCCCCTTTCTGCAGGGTGTTTCTAGATGGCTCTGTTCCCTGCCGTCCTTGAGGGGGGTCCCATGGCTGGTGGGGGTCCTGTGTGAGAGGAGGGGATACCAACCAGGTGTCCACCTTGCCTTTTTCTTTGTCGTGTGAAGTTGGTAAATGAACAGTTCTAATTTCAAAATAGGGAGTTTGACATATGCAGAGGCTCTGAGAGTTAGTTACTCCTTTACCAGAGGGGAGGAAGAACCCCTTCCAGCCTCCACCCCTAATTTTTATCCACTCCTTCCCCAAGCCTAAATCATACTCCACTATTAGAAAGCAACTACATCATTTTGTTCTACTTATATTAATTATGGAAACAGAAGAGTGATTTGATAAATATTTATGTGAAAGTAAGTTAAAATACTCTCACAATAAATATAAAATAAAAATATAAGGTGTTAACAAAATATTAATAATGCATAATTGTAACTTACATGCAAATGCTTTTAAAAAAAAACCTTGAAAGCATTCTCCAGTATGTCATTATTTTGCTGTCAAAATTATTGTCAAAAAATAACAAAAGTCAGCACTGAGAATTCATTTTTTTAAGCATAAGAAAATAATAAGAGGGACCCCAAACTGTATTTCTGACGATGGGAAATCTCTGATCCAACAACAGGAAGAAGGGTGAATGGCAGTGTACACAGTTGTACAGGAGAGTGCCCCAGGATTCTTTTCTTTTTCTGCTTTTTTACTTAGTGTGCAATGTGTGTGCAAGGCCATTGTAAAGATACTTCTATTCTGCATGAATTACGGAAATGTGGGAATAGTGGGGGAAAAGTAAGCTGACAGACCCTCCAGGACTTGGACAGAGTAGTATACGACTGAATCTCTGTATTTCTCCTAGCTCAGCTTCTACTTCTCCGTCCATGTGTTTGGGCAGGGGCTTTCTAATTTGGGCTAAACCCTAAAAATATCAGAGACTGACTAGTAACAGAGAGAAGGCAAACAGGTCAGTGTGGTCTGGTCACCAAAGACAGACTGAGTGAGAAGGAGGCCATCTTTGTATGCAAGCCCAATAGCTGAACCTCACATTACAGACCAAACGGTTCTGCCCTGCATCTGGTCGGGAGGCAATAGAGAAGCAGCCCACGTTTGGGGGGCAAAAAAAGTGTGGGTGACCAGGTGCCAAAGGATCAGTGGGCACAGGTATCCAATACCAAGCCAGGTCTCTAAGCACTGAAAATTCTTCCCACTGCATTTCAGTTTTAACCTTTTAAACTGACCTATGATGAAATAGAGAACATTGAGGATTTTGAGGAAATAAGATGTTGAAAAAATATGGGGCTAGAGTACATAGAGTCAAATCCTAATTCTGTTACTTACCAGCTCTGTGAACATGGGCAAGTTATTTTAACTTTCCCATCCCTCGGTTTCCTCAATGTGAAATAGAGACCATAGCACACCTATCCCCTGGGGTTGCTGTTTAAAAAATCAATGCTTATAAAGCACTTAGAAGAGTGCTTGGTGCATAGAAAGTTCTATATAAATGTGTCTGTTCCTGTCATGTGTTTTGTGGAAATGTATGTCAGTAACATGAACTTGACCCAGAACTGCACGTACTGGAGCTGGGCAAAGGAAGAGCTGTAAGAGCTCCAAGATGGTTAGAATGATGCTGGTTTCTGCTTCGCTCCCACAACGACACTGCCTTGAGTAAGCTGGTGAGGACGGGGCCTCCTGTTAGAGAGCCCCACTTGTCAGATGACTGTGCCCAGATCTCTGACTTGCTGTGGCATTACTGCTGATTCCACAACTCAACTTGTGAAAAATAAACAAAATATTTCAAAGCAAGCATGCAATTAGTGTTTGTTTTAATAATAACTGTCACAATAAAAAAAATCACATTTCAGAATGCAAGCATTTTGGCTTTGAGAGGTTTAAATCTGGGCTCAGGCAGACCAGGCAAAGTCCAGGCACTCTGTTTAGTGGCTGACACTGATTAGAATGCCACACACAGCTGGGCAAAAAGGCAGGCGGTGAGGCGCAACTCAATGCAGAAAAAAAGAAAAGATAGGGTACTAACTCGCTGAGATGATTCAATTTTCATCAAGTACCTTTGAATGTCAAGTTCTGCCTGTAGAGAGATCAGCATGCACTGCAAAGCCTGCGTATCAGGAGAAAGAGAAGAGAGAGAGAGAGAGAGAGAAAAGAGAGAGGGTGAAAACATGATGAGAAAAAGAACAGATTGACCAAACGGACCATCTATTTGTTCCTGATGAAAACGTAGCACAGCTGACTTCTCTCCTCTCCAAAAAAAAAAAAAGGTAGTGACAGTGGCATCTCTGTGTGTTAGAAATGCCAAAGCCCTGACTGGCAATGAGTTTCCCCTAACATATTCTGCCACAAACCCATCTATATCCACCTTGTCATGTGAGAACATGTCACATGATTGGCCTGTTGCCCTGAGGTTGTCCCAAGGCTGCAGGGGAATTACCAGAGCCAGAATGAAATACCAGGCCTAATAGAGTCTGGTGGTGAGCCCCAACTGCCAGCTTATTGGCAGTGGCCACTGGGACAATGGCCTTTGGGCTGTTCTACAAAGACAGGCCTGAGAATGCGGTGGTCTGTGTCTGTACTTTGCCACGCAGGATGACGACAAGCCTTGATTTCATGACTAGATGCAATGTGAATACTTATAGGAACAGAGATCAGAATTAGAACTCAGAAAACACATTCTGACATCGAAACCTTCAGGGTGATTCTGGAGTGTACGGCCAGTTTACCATGTTTACTGTGCCGGTATTTAAATACGTCAATTCTTGTTCATCCACAGACTAATTCTGGCAACTTGTTTTGTTTTTTTTCTTTAAGCATGGTTGTAAAATATTTTTGTTTTTAAAACAAATGAAAACTTCTATAATCCTCATGCAAGAAAAATAACACTTGCATACAAAATCAGCCAATGAGAAATGAAAATAGATCTTAAAGAGATATGGGTACATCAACATTCAGAGCAACATGACTCCTAATAGCCAAAAGGTGGAAGCAACTCAACAGATGAGAAGATAAACCAATGTGGTATACTCATATAATGGATTGAAATAAGCAGTCAAAAAAGACCAAAAAAAGCACAGACACTGTAGGAGCCCAGTTACGTGAGTCAGTTCACAGTGATAGGAAGTAGCGTGATGGTCGCCAGGAGCGGGGAGTGGAGCAGAATGGGGAGCTGCTGTATAATGTGCATAGGGTTTCAATTTAGTGAAAGGAAGACAGTTCCAGAGACTGGTTGCACAACAATGTAAATGTACTTAACACTAATGAACTGTGTACACTTAAAAACTGTTAAAATGCTAAATGTTATGTCATGTATATTTTTTCCACAATTAAAAAGAAAGAAAAACAATCAGCCAAGGACATGTCATGGCTTGGCAGCTCACTTCATCTATTACGGCTCATGCGTATACACAGGCAGCCCTCAGAGACACTGCAGGTTTGGTTCCAGACCAACACGATAAAGCAAATATTGCAATAAAGTAAGTCAAATTTTTTGTTTCTCAGTGCATATAAAAGTTATGTTTAAACAATATTGTATGCAATAACATTATGTCTATGCAATACCTTAATTAGAAAGTTTTGGTGAAAATGCTAACACTAAAGTGGAAATGCTAAACAACACAGGGTTGTCACAAACCCTCAATTTGCACAAAACACAGAATTGGTGAAGCACAACACAGCACAGGAAAATAAAATGAAGTGTGCCTGTATCCATAAGGATAATCAACATATGTGGAGCCTTTAAATAACATCTGAATTGAATTACCATATTTCGCTGTGTATAATGCACTCTTATGTATAGTGCACACCCATGTTTTTGGCTCAAACTTTCAGAAAAAACCTTTCTCTTTAATTTTTTAATTCTATTTATTTGTTTACTTATATTTAGAAATAAAACCAATTATCATATTCCAGGGTATTATTTTGCATAGATATCGTTACTGCTTCCTAGAGTTATACTTTTAACGCATAAGCAGAAATAAAAGAAATAACATTATATAGATACGGAATTAGTGCTACCCATATATAATATGCACCCTTATTTCCCCCTCAAAAATCTGGAAAAATAAGTTCACATTATATACCACGACATATGGTATGTAATATTCATGATTCATACCAGTAATATATACATGTACATATGTAATGTGTATATATTTCTGAATAATTCTATATTATTTAGAGCCTAATCTCACATCTGTTAAGCACAAATAAATAGCCATGAGAAAAAAGAACATCTGAACAAAAATAGCTATATCATAAGACAAAAAGCCCCAAAACAGGTCTCTGGACAAGAACTGTTCTAAAATATTCTACCTAGAATGCACTTAGAGGTTAAAAGAGCAAAAGAAAACAGAGGGACTTTTAAGGCAAAAGGGAAGTGACACCATTGGAAGAACTATGACCTCAGCTAGACTGACCTCAGAAAAGTTCTTTTTGCCCTGGCTGGCGTGGCTCAGTTGGCTAGAGTGTCACTGCATACACTGAAAGTTTGTAGGTTCAATTCTGGGTCAGGGCATATACCTAGGTTGTGGGGTTGATCCCAGGTCTGGGCCTGTGAGAGAGGCAACTGATCAATATTTCTCTGTGACATTGATGTTTCCCTTCTCTGTCTGTCTGTCCTCTGTCTCTCCCATTCCCTCTCTTCCCCTCTCTCTGAAATCAATGAAAATGCCTTGGGTGAGGTTAAAAAAAAAAAGAAGAAAACCTCTTTTCCAGGTAAATATATTCTCACTAGAAAGGTGACGAAGGTTCCTGTAGAGCCCTCTGGTTCTCCTGCCCCAAAGTTTACAGGCTGCATCAACTATAAAAGAAATATTATGAAGTACAGCACAAATGATAAAAGCCCTGTATAGGTACATGATAAATAAAAGTGCAAGATTAAAACAGGATGATAGATTTAAAGAGCTGCTATGGACAGAAAAGGGGATAAAAAGATACAGAAATATCACAGGGTTTCCATCACAAGGAGATGGGTAGTAGAATGGTTGAGGGCAGAGAACCCAGGAGAGCCATAGCCCAGCACAGAGATGCAAACAGGAGTGGGAGGAGGGGACCAGCCCTGCTGACTACAAGCCCCCAACCTCTCTGCACACAACATGCAGCAGAGGAAGCTGCAATAACACAGTACCCAGACTAAAGGGCAAGGAAAGTCAGTAAAGCAGAGTAGGCCAGAATCCTCTGGGATTCAAGAAAATAGGGGCCAGAAAAACACACAAGTGGTCAAAGGTTTCAAACCCTGGAGCAAATCCCAACTCTGTCAGTTGTGTCTTTTCTTGTCTTCACTGACTGAGGCCAAGGGAAGAGAAGCAGGAACAGTCTCCCAGAGGCCGAGTAGGAAGGACCCAGGGGTGCTGGAGAGAGGTGGGAGTTCCTTTTCATAAGACGCAATGGAACCTGAGGCCACTGGAACATTAGCCTCCATAATGACAGATCAATTCTTTCAGGATCACAAAATTTAAATCCCAGAAAACCTTTCCACTTCTCAGCAGCCTTCGTCTGCATGGAAAATGTTTTGAGCCCTATTAGGTTTTTAGCTCTAGAGTAAGATAACAGAGAAAGAAAACTGGATTTTCTTAGGCCAGTCACATACTCTTGTTAAATCAAGTGTGTAGAACTTAAAAGCCTGATTTATGAATCTGACTATAAAATAGAAAATTGTTCCTAAAAAAATTAAGAGTGGGTGGGAAAGGAGCTGAGCATCTTTGAGCCGCTTGAGAATTATAATGACAACCAAATACTTTATCAATATAATGAGCTTACATCGAGATTAAGGAAAAAATGCAAGACTTACCACCTCAAGAAAACAGCTGGAGCATCAAAAATAATAATGATGTAAAAATTAAACAGGACACTTTGATTATTTCAAAAACTCCTAATAAATCCAATGAGTATCATAAGAGGAAAATGGCAGAGACAAACTACAGAAGCTTGTGGTTATACTGAAGGTTACTTGAGATTTCACTGAAAGGCTAAGTGAGGCAGGAAGCAAAAGGGGTTCACAAGTTTCTTTCCTGAGAACAAAAGCAAAGACAATGAGCCTGAGAAGAACTGATCAGAAATAGCAAATAGGGGGCAAATGCCCGATGCACAGATGTAGCAGAGAGAAACAAAGATGAACAGACAGTATTTATGACAGGAAATGATGAGCAATATCTATTTTTCTTTTGCTACATCTATTTCTGAGTTTTGTATAATAAAGATAATTATATAATATATGAAAAAGTATCACTAAGTGACAAAAGTGACATGTAGGTCTCCAGTAATCAACAATAAGAGATAAACTTTAAGGAATGGTGAAGATGGCTAAAACTTAAAAACTCACCAAAAATTTCTGTTTTGTTCACAAATCGAACATTTTCTGATATCATTTTTACTTCTAGTCAACTTGTGACTACTTGGAAGCAGTTTCACAAGGTTTAACACTAATTGTGGCTAATGAAAATACATTCATGAAAACAATCATAAGATCTAGTGAAATCATATCTGTACTAGGAGTCCCCTAAACATTGTAATTACACAATAATCCTTGAGTTGTCCAGCATTTCTTCTTGTGACATGAAATCTAATTGACAGAGCAGCAGATTAGATTTTTATTCATGTTTCCAAATTTATTTCCTTTTCCTCCTCTATTACTGTTGTGCACAAGAACAAAAAATACAGTAGGAAGGGCTCTTGATAGCTAACTGGGCTCAAAAGCAAACAAACGAATGAAGCTTAGCAGCCATTTCTGCAGAGGGGCCTCTTACACAAACTGCATTTCACAGAGAAGCTTCTTACACTGAACTGCCTGCCTGCACTGTTTCTGTCATCTGAGCCAGCCCTTAAAAAGGAGTTCCTGGAGTCCTAGACTTACCAATGGACTGAGGCTTTTCCCATTCAATTGGAGCTCTGACCAATCAGAATGGCCTTATTCTGGCCAATTACAGACCAGGGACAGGGACTTCGGTTTAAATAAACCGGTTTTGCTGTGGTCCATAGCACATTCCATCCAAGACTGAAAGACTGCCTTTCTGGATAGAAAGACCACATGGGGGCATTGTCGTTGTCATGAAAATTCACAGCTGTGCTGTAGCACTACTGAGCTGTTCCATGGAAGCGCTGTTTTCAGATCCATGCTATATTGCAGTTGAACTGTTTGCCCTAAATACAGTGTCCTTCATTGCACCCGACGTTGGGGATCCCTGTTGGCAATTGAATTAGTGCCAGTAACCATCAGATGACACTGTCAACTTCTTTGTTCCATATTTTACCAAAGAATTGTCAGTATTAGTTTCCACTTAGATAAAGATTCAAGGAGTGAAAAGTGCTATTTTTATCAAATTTTATAAAACCTACTATCCCCCTGCTTTCTAAGTCCCATAAGAGCTATTGAATTTTTTAAGCCTGATTTTCCTTCCCTGTAAAATGGGGACAATAATAATATTTACTTCACAAGGTTGTTGTGAGGATTAAATGAGAGTGAGGCATGTAAAACACAATGTACAACTCCTGGCTCAGACTAGGAATGTAAGTATTAAGAATCACAAGCTTTAAAAAAATTGCATTTTCAAAAAGATGCTTTACTTTAATAAATATCAAATGTCTTATAATTCTCCATACCCTTTTGATTCAGCCATTCTATTTCTGGCAATTAACTTTAAGAAAATACAATAATCAACAAGGATGTACACAATGAAGCTGATCAAAGTAAATAACCACTAACAATGAAGGAGCCAACTCTAACAATGCAGAATAAAATTCACACTTATAATTACGTAGAAAGAAACCATGTTAGATAAAACAGCATGTGGAAGTTTTCTGTCTATGCATATAGAAAAAAATAGAAAGATATGCATGAAAACGTTTATCCACATGGGTCAGGAGATTACACATGATTCTTTTAGTTCTTATATGTTCTTTCTAACATTTCTAGAATATATATGTATTACTTTTTTGTAAAAAATAATTTTGAAAAGTCACCTGGGGTTTGGTATCAGATTATTTAAGCTTGTTTTACCAGGATATTATTTAAATAGGTACAGATAAATTTAAGAGGGAGAACAAGATTATACCCATTCGAGAGCCTTACAAATGGGAATAGGAAAATCATCTCTAGATTCAAAGCCTCATTATACTTGTAATTTAACCCTTATTTTTTTCTCACTTTAATTATATATTACTTGCACCACCAGGGGGCGCCTTGAATTCAGCAAACACCCTAATGCAGCTTGTGGAAAAATTAGGTTTACAGTTGTGAGTACAGAAAACTCGGTTTATTCTTGTATTATTATTTATCAATTATTGTATTATTTACCATGTAAGTAACTGTAAACTTCCTTTTGCCTCACTCTATACAATCTAGCATGATGGAAGGAAGCAGCTGAAATCCCAAATTTAGGAAACAGGGCACACTCCACATTGACTACTCAGTGAATCTTCTTTAAAATGCCTCACAGGGTCTCTTGTACAAACCCACGTGGCTGCATGTAACCAGTCTGTGAAAAGCTATACCACTTGTGTAGGTATCGCCAATGATAGAAGGAAGAGCACTGATTTCTGCAAGTCTAATAGATTTAATAAAATTGCCAAAGAAAATTTATTAGCCTCTGTGATACAAAACTAAAAAACACAACAAATGCAAATACTGGGAAAATAGTCTTAGAATTACATTTATCCTAAAGACACAGAATTATATCAGTAACTGGAGGACCAAAGCAATTTCAGCTTATTAGGGGTAAAAAGAAGGTTCTCCATTGAGAAACCCTGTTGTAATATAATTTCACTTCTAGTGTCTGCCATGACGAAGTAACCACTTGAGCTAAAGTCGACCCTAATTTCTAAAAGTGTTCGAAATACTACAGATGGGGGACTTCCACCAAGATGGAGGCATAGGTGGAAGCACTGTACCTTCTCCCACAACCAAGTTTAAAAACAACAAAGTTTTAGCAACAAAAACGCAGCCAAACCACAGAAAACTGAACTACGCAGAAGTCTGACAACAACGAACCCTGCAGCCAAACCGGTAAGAGGGGCAGAGCCAGCAGCAGAGCAGGGTCGGGCAGGAAAGATCCATTGGACCAACCCGGGCGAGCGACCCAAGTGCGCCAGCAGCCGTGGGCGGATCCCAGGTGTGGAATAGCAGTGGTGGACACACTGAGGGCTGACCTCAGTCACACATTCCCGTGCAGATAAACCGGTGAAGGAGCGAGCAGTGAGACAGACCGCGCAGGCCCCAGCGGCAGGAAGCGGCAGAGGGAATCACCATTGTCCCTCTCTGACCCCGCCCCCTAATACAGTGTCACAAACCAGTGACCTGGGTGGCCCCGCCCTGGTGAACAACTAAGGCTCTGCTCCTCATACTTAACAGGCACGAACAGAGCAAAACATTATGGCCCAAGAACAACTCAGAGCCCCAGAGCCGATAAATCTAACCAATGAAGAAATAGCCAGACTTTCAGATGCACAGTTCAAAACACTGGTGATCAGGATGCTCACAGAACTGGTTGATTTTAGTCACAAATTAGAGGAATATATGAAGGCTAAACTAACTGAAATGAAGGGAAATACACAGGAAACCAATAGTAATGGAAAGGAAACTGGGATTCAAAGGAGTAGACCAGAAGGAGGAAAAAAATGACCAAACAGAAAAGGATGAAGAAACAAGAATTCAAAAAAATGAGGAGAGGCTTAGGAACCTCCAGGACATCTTTAAATGCTCCAACATCTGAATTATAGGGGTACCAGAAGGAGAAGAGGAACAGCTACCAGTGGAAAACTTATTTGAATAAATAATTGAGAATTTCCCCAAGCTGGCAAAGGAAATAGACTTCCAGGAAATCCAGGAAGCTCAGAGAGTCCCAAAGAAGTTGGACCCAAGAAGAAACACACCAAGGCACATCATCATTACATTAGCCAAGATTAAAATGGAGAGAATCCTAGAAGCAGCAAGAGGGAAGGGGACAGTCACCTACAAAGGAGTGCCCATCAGACTGTCAGCTGATTTCTCAAAAGACATCTTACAGGCAAGAAGGGGCTGGAAAGAAGTATTCCAAGTCATTAAATTCAAAGGCCTACAACCAAGATTGCTCTATCCAGCAAAGCTTTCATTTAGAATGGAAGGGCAGATAAAATGCTTCTCAGATAAGGTCAAATTCAAGGAGTTCATCATCACCAAGCCCTTATTATATGAAATGTTAAAGGGACTTACCTAAGAAAAAGAAGATAAAAAAGATGAACAGTGAAAGGACAGCAAACTCACCGTTATTAAGAACCACACCTAAAACAAAAGCACACTAAGAGGACAGCTAGATCAGGAGCAGAACCATAGAACTGAAGATCACATGGAGGGTTAGCAACAGGGGAGTGGGAGGAGGAGAAGGGGGGAGAAGGTACAGAAAATAAGTAGCATAGATGGTAGGTAGAAAATAGATAGGGGCGGGGCAAGAATACTATGAGAAATATAGAATCTAAAGAACTTGAGAAACATGGTCATAAACTAAAGGGGGAGGAATGGTGGGGGAGGGGTGTACAGGGTGGAGGGGAATGAAGGGGGGAAGTAGAACTGTAATGGCATAATCAATAAAATATATTTTAAAAAAATAAAAAATCAAAGTGGGAAAAAATACTACAGATGGAATAACATTAGGTATCTTTGTGAGACTTTGTAAATGATGTAATAATAATCTTAAAATACAGGATCAACTCTGAGGGACTCTCTGGGGTAATGAACAAATGAAAAAAGACTGCAACATCTAGCAATGAGTTCCGGGCAGGAATCTGAATAAGTTTTAATTTCCTAGGAAACCTAAGTGACCTTACAGTGAATTTAGGATGGTGGTTGGGAGTTGTAACTTCTGGAAAGAGACAGAATTGGGCTTGAGCCCTGGTTTCAACACAACATCTATGAGATCGTGAGCACACACGTTAATTTGGAAATGCTGCCTTGGTCATGTTTCACACGCAACTTCCTCAGCAATAAGATAATAAATATAGTAATAATGTTGTTTACATTACAGTTTGTTGTATGAAGTGATATGACTTATGAAAAATGCTAAATCCAGGGATATGCTAGGCATATTGCAATAACACAGTTTACTGCCTAATAAAAGCACAATAAATATTCGGACTGCCACAGATCTTGCGCCAGTATGTGGCCAAGTGAAGTGTCTGAACCTCTCTATTTCTATGTTCTCATGAGTCAAATGAAAGTAAGCAGTCTGATTTTTTTTTAAAGCAAATATACTTCATCTACTTACGCATACAACAGAGTGCTGGCTTTCAAAGTTGTAAGGTGGCAGGATTACACAATTATTTCTATCACTCTGCCAATGTCTGCAAAAATAGATTTCAAAGTAAACAAGTAAACCTGCCGTATGCTAGGTGGATATTCAGTCAGTTCTCCCTAGAACCACACCACTGTTCATGCCCACTGGGTCACTACCATGGGCAGCCCTCTGCACAGCAACTGTTAAATACTGTAATATTAACCCTGGTCATTGATCTTCAGGACTATGTTTCAATATCCATCCTTCCTACCTCGTGGAGTATGAAACTAAAATCATGCAATAGTTCTACGAGAGATTTAAAAAGGTTAGATCCATGCAAATAAAATGTGCCATTGAGATAAACAAATGCACTGGCTATCCAGTTACATAATCATTTATAAGATGACTGATGTCTCACAAGGAGATCTCAGAGTTCTTTCCTGAGCCTCCACATTCTGGCTTAACAGAGAGGGAACGCAAGTGAGCTGACTTGGAAATGTCCCTGCCCAGTGTTTTACACAGCCTGTAGAAAGAGTTAACCCAGGGAACCTCCCCAAGGGTGACAGAAAGTCTAAGGATGCTCCAACCAGGCACAGCCTGTGGACATTGGATGACCAGTTCCTCAAGGATTCCTATTATTCTTACATAGCACTTTGTACCAACTGACACACTAGATCTTTTGCTTACTTGTTTGTTTTTTGTCTCCCCCCAGCCCCCAGTAGGTAAGCACCAGGAGAGCAGTGCTCAGATGTTAATGTCTACAAGGAATGGAAGGAGGCACTGTTTGGGGGGGAGCCTTGGCTTGATTTGACGGTTTATCCTTGTTGGGTCTGAGGTGTTCAGATATGTGCTCCAGGCAGCTGTGCCTACTCCGGGTGCCGGCCAGTGAGCTCGCCTCCACGCACATCCTCCTCCCAGCCAACCTGCAGACTCCCCTCCAGCCACCACTCAGGGCTCCGTGCAGAGCATTCCAACCTGTCACCCCACCCCGATTCCCCGTTGCTTCAGTGATCCTTGGCTGCCCTCACACCTTCTTGAAAGGAGAAAAATCTCCATCTGATATGGCATTTATGTTGGGTAGGGTTTCTCTTCAATGGTTCACCAAAACCCTCCTTTCCTGGAACATTAAACTCAAGTTAAACAAAAATACTCAAAACTCCTCAAGAAAAACAGAGCTTCTAAAACCCAGGTTTATATTTCTCCCTCATTATTACAAAGGCTTTGTAACATAGTCCGTCCTTGCTCCCATAGCTGCCTGTTGGTAAGGTGCTGCAAGGGAACCATGCTTCCTGCTAGAATGGCAGGCGCCAGTTAACACTTGCCTCTCCATGATCCTACCGGGTCTTACTTTAAGAAGCAGCCTTCTATACTTGAGCTGTGACTAAAGATAACAATTTTAATAGGGAGGAGAATAAGAGAGCTCAAGGCTGGGCCCTGTCCTCACTTCCCAGCTATTCATCCCCAGAAATAGCCATAGTATTTAGGGTCAACAATTATTGTGAAAGCTGACAAACTTTATTGGGGAAAAAAATGCTTTCTTATACAAACAGTATCTTTGACAATCCCATTTCACTGCTAATAGCAATCAGGCAAGGGAGTGATGCCCTTTCTTAAACTCAAAGACTGACTGATGTTATTGAAACAGACAAGGAAAACATGGGCCATGGTCAATGGCAAATCTGCAATGCTTAAACATTTTCAGTCTAATAAACACAACATAACTGGGGCTCTCATTACAAATTAGTGCTTTTAACACTGCAATTAAGGAAAATAATCTCTGAAGGAATAAAAAGAAAAAAAAGAGTGGTAGCTCTGTAGCATGATTTCCAAGTTACTGTCCCAGAGTTCACACATTCTCCTGACTGAGTAAACACTCTCAGTTATTTTTAACGTCCAGCCTAATCGTTTGTTCATAAAACAAAAGGTAAAGATTCCAATATTTTGGAATCAGAAATTTAGATTCTAGTAGTTCTTGGAGAAGTTTAACATGTGTCCCTCTAATTACAATGAATTAAAATAGAATGCACATAACAATTCAACTCTAAACAGACTTGGCTAATTGTCTGGAAATAGCAGGAGCAGGAAGCTAAAAGCAGTCTGTGAGAACACAAACTGCCTCTGGCCCTACACTGTGAAGCCAAGAGTGAGATGGCAGAGAGAAAACAGCCCCGTAGCAAAATTAGCAGTCCTGTTTATGGCTCCTGTTTATCATCTTAAGTATGGAACTTTCAGAGCTGGGGGGCAACTACAGTTCACAAAAGATCATCAGGGTTCTGGGTGGTGCCATTGAAAGGCTTTCAAAAGCACGTTTAAGAAGATTACCAGCTTCCCTTCCCAGAGGAGGGAACAAAAAGTTAACGGAGAACTTCCCTGCCACTCCTTCCATCAAAATACAGAAACAAATTGAAAATATCCAATAGCACAAATCTAATGAGCAATATGCTTTAGAGAGAAAGAAAAACAGAAATTGTTACTCACAAACAAAATATATTATTATTGAAAAAGGATTTTTGTTTGGTTGGTTTTTACCAATGGGAGTTACAGTGACACTGTTATTTCACAGGCACTTCTGTCAGGGCCTTCTACCTGCGTTGCCTCATCTCCTGTTCTTTTTAGAACATCAGGCAGGTACCATACTGGAGTGTTAATGCTAGGGCATGAAATGGCTTTATCTTCCCTTCTCTAAAGAAGGTCTGGGTCAGCAGCTTTGGGGTAGAGTGAGGGTAGGGGGACCTGCAATCAGGGATAGAGAGGAACCATATCACTGAGGTGGGTGCTCCTTGTTGGTCTCAGCACCTCCTGCATGAAATACTTCTCTCCTCTCCCTGTGTCTGGGAGACACAGGAGGTTGGTGTAGGTGCAAGGCCAAAGTGAAGGCATATGCGGTCCTTATGGGGCTCTTGGGAAAGATCTCAGCACCATTCAGCCTCCAGCACTCCTTAGAGAACCCACAAGAAAATGGGCAGGCTCCAGCACCACCACCCCCCCCAAATCCCCACAAAGCCCCACTCTCTCCTTTGGTTTGCATTCCCAGACATACAAGTTTAGGACAAAATTGAGAAGGTTAATCATAATGTTCAAACTATTTGTGCCATCATATTTCAACTCTTAGTCCAGGATGTTTGACATGGAATCTCCCTCTTCTTGACCCCTGGTCCCTCATAATTTACCAAGTTTCATGATGACCTTCTACCTCCTGCGTACTGCTAATAAATCTTCTTGCATATCAGCAACTACAGGACGACAACAGTTCATTTGCCTCTGGTAACAGTAACTCACTCTTTCAAGGCCAGGTTGCCAAGCAAGTATAACCTTGACTCTCCATCTACTCCTCATTTGACACTGACATTCTCAATATAGGGCTTACTTTGATGTGTAACTGAAGACCTTTACAACCCAGAGCAGAGGACAATTGAAATAGGGCATTTCATTGGTTGGCATTAAAAAAAAAAAGAATCTATATACAGTAGAATGATGGTATTCTGGGCACCATAATCTATAATGGTCAGATCAGCACCTCTTCATGAGAAGGTTTAAACTGTTTTGTTTTGTTTTTAAGTTTACCCGTAAAGTACATACACATTACACATACATACTTTGCAATTAATTGCATGGCAATGCAAGACTGTCATGTGGCCTGTAATTTTTCCATGTGTAACACTGGGAGAAGGTAGACTTTCTAAGGTCTGACTCTTTCTTTACAACATTAAAAGAGGAGTCACCCTCCTCTCCATTCATAAGGCAGTTCTTAGGTTGGCTGAGAAGACTTCAGGTGAAGGTATAATAATCCAGTTTAGCTGTGCTGTGGGTTTGCCTACTGGTCCCTTTCCCACTGCATGGGAGCAGACAGTGCAGCAGCAGGGGAAGGCAGGCTTCCATCGGGTGTTCAGAGTGGCCACACTGAGGGGTAGTCCTCGATAACCAAGGATGAAGAAAAGCAGCCCAGCTAGGCACAGTTGCCCATCCTAAGGGTGTCCAGAGGGCCCACTGCTGCCCCTGAGCTGTTACACCCCAAGTCAGGAGAATACAGTCCTTCCCCATTGTGTTACCAGCCACCAGCATGGATAGACTCTTGCCCCGTCTGTCAGGACTGAATCAGACCTGCGACAGTAAGGGTAGTAGCTTGTTGTGGATGGGTGGTGGAGAGTAGAGAATGATTTCATGGGAACTAAGAAGCCATCTTTGTTCCAGGAATGCCTCTCCAACCTGACAACTGAACCCTGCAAATCCATAGCTCCCTGGTGCGCCAAGCAGGGTCTCTGGACACCACAATTAAAAGTGCAGACAGTACTGGGAGAGATACAACAGTAGCCTTACCAGGCTGTTAGATTTAGTGTCAATAAGTTTAATAGCCTTTCTTGAGAGGAGATTTTGATCAGATGTAGTCAAGGGAGTCCAGAAATAACTGTCACAAAAGCAATTATTCTTTTTTTTTTTTTAACAATGTCATGGAGAATTCTCTGTATTTTTTAAAAAGATTTTATTCATTTTTTAGATAGGGGAAGGGAGGGAGAGAGTTAGAGAAATATCATTGTGTTGTTGCCTCTCACGTGGCTCCCACTGGGGACCTAGCCTGCAACCCAGGCACGTGCCCTGATTGGGAATGGAACAGGCCAGCCTCTGGTTCACAGCCTGCTCCCAATCCACTGAGACACACCAGCCAGGGCAGCAACTATTCTTTACCTCACTGTTTTTCATGAGTTCTGCCTAGACACGAGGTGGGGGAAAGTCTTGTATTCTCACTGGCTCTCCAGCTCCCCCTCTCCCACAAGACAAACCTCTCCATTTTACAATGGGCAACGGGTTCAGACAAACCTGTTGATTGAGACAGTGTCTCTTTCCTGCCAGCCATGGGAGGGCACAGCTACACCCACCCACATTGTCAATGAGCAAACGAAGACATGAATGAAGGATGATTTAGGATTGTGCTGTGAAGGGCGTGGCCATAGAGACTGGCTGCAAGTCTAGGAAAGAATGAAGCCCAGGGCAAGGAAGAAAAGCAAGACCCCAAAGGATGCCAAACAGAAGGTTTTGAATAGTCAGATTCCAAAAATCTATTCAAATCCAGATAGTCACTTTTACAAAGAGTAACATTTGAAATGCCTGGCCCATGTCAGCTAGCTCCAATGAAGGCAGGTGGACAGGATTTGGGCACAATCTGTTTTATGAAGTTTTCATGGTTCTATGACTTAACTTCACACTAACAAGAATAAGGCTGAGACTCACTAGCACAATACAGAGGAAGTACATATCCTATTTCAAGGTCCACTACTAATGGGTATGTAATGGGTAAGAAGATTTTACTATGTCCCTCTAAAGATGTCAAAAATTAAATAATGGACACAGAGTTTCCATGATTCTTCTGTGAAGGGCAGTTTTTCTCTATCACTGATATGTCATGGCTTGGGGAGCCCAAACTGATCAGGAAAATACCTCAAAAGTATGTCATCAACATAAAGACCTTGTAAAACTACAAACAGTCAAGACAGGTTTATCTAAAATGATCTCAGAACTAAAACACAATAAAAAACATCTTTCCATACAAGAGAAGTCACACTAAATAACCTTCCTTTGGTTAGTTCATGGTATAAACCAGGCTGCTTTTCCTCCCCCCTACTTTCATAGAGACTACCCCATGGCCTACTGGAATTACATGATATGAAAGAATATTATCCTTCCACGTTGATGTCATCATTATTTGGAAGTCAGGTCACACTTTTAAAACCAGGAAGCATCTGCAGCATATAAAATTACTTGCAACTTCTGAGGCTTCAGGGCCCACATCCAAAAGGTGATGAGTTACCTCAAAAATATTTTCCTCCCTTTCTCTCTAAATTATATGTATATTTTGGGGGGTGGAGGGTGGAACAAAAGCAATTTATAGCACCTTACCCATGGCTAAAGAGTAACATCCTATCAATGCCTGTTTTTAATCTCCTCACTTTCTGTTACCTGTGTTTTCTTCCAGGACCAGAATTTTTTCACACCCCAAATCTATCTCTTTTTAGCACCATTACCCAAAGGCCTGCTCTTTAGCTTTGGGACTAAAGGCATTCCGAGTACACACGCTTTTCATTATTGCTTAAATTCCTTTTCTGCTGACCATGATTGCATATCAACTTGCCAACAATCCCTACTCAGGAGAGAGATTCCATTCTTTTTAAGAAGAAAAATCATTTGGTACTTTATTTCTCAATGCAGTTCTCATTATATGAAGACGTTCAATACATCCAGCAGGTGACTCATTTTCCTTAATGGCTTTCAGATACCAGCATGCACATCCCAGCATTTACAATTTTACTGCCCAAAGCAGAGAAGGCAAGAGAGGCTATATGTTACCTAAGGTCATATATAAGATTTAATGAAGGAGGCTCCATATAAGTGTGTCTGGTAGAACAAGCTGGCCAGGAGCAGGAGACACAGGCTTGAAGTCAGCCTGTCCTAGATATGCTGTCTACCAAATTACTTAGCTGGACTGAGCCTCAGCCTTCTGGTCTGTAAAATGGCAAACCACCATGTGAACTATCCACAGTTTCAGTGAGGAGCAAGTGAGATAATGTCTGTGCCTGGCACATAGCACATGCTCAACAAACATTTCCCTTTTGCTCATTCTCCAACCTCTCTTCAAAAATTTTGCTAGAATATACACAGATTAGTGGATCACCAGGTGAGCGGAGTTGTTCTCTGTAGTACACATTGACTGGTTCTGCCAGTCATTTTTTCTTTCTTTCAAATGACCAAGGTTATCTATTCTTCATAGAAGCACTACATTAATGTGCATCCATTGTAATCAAAGTAACCTCCTATAAAAACATTAGATCTCAGCTTATTTTGCATGTACAGGTCTACACTATCAGATTAGTAACTTGCTCGGAGCAACATCTTCTCTTTGCTGGGACCCCATATTTCTCCCCAAAGTCATTGCTTTTCACTGAACCCATTGCTCATGGAACAGGTATGAGAATTTAACCTGATTATATTTGAGATCCACTCTTAACTTAGATTTTTTCTGGTTTCCATTATCTACAAGATCTTATGGGGTGCACAGGAAGTGTCTTTCCTGATATGTAGACAATATTTCTTCTTTTCCCCCAAGGCCTCACTAATTTCTAATCTAAAACTTTAATAACTTCTCTTTATCTTTTGGTTCACAGGCCCATGCTCAATCCACTGAGCTACAGCAGCCAGGGCTTCTTCTCTTCATTTTAAAGTAACTTTTACAAAAATATACAATAATTTTTAAAAGATCTCTTATACCATGAATACAGAGTAAAAAGGAAAAAAAATGTCTTCTGTAGGCAACACGAATATACCAATAATTGCGTCCTTTTGCTACACTGTGCTAATACACTATTCTAAAGCCACTGCATATACTGACAATAAAAATGGGCACGCACGCACACATTTCCAGCTATTTGTGTACATCAGGTTACACAGCAGGTATGTTCCAAAGAAGATGCATATAAGTCAAACAAACTTGAATGGAATTATATTTTTCACTTCTTAACAGGTTAAATAGTAGGATTCACCAATGCTTTTGCTTTTATTTATAGCTAATTTTCAATTAAATTTTTATCATTTCACATACAGCTATACAATAAGTTGATTCTATTATGTCAATATTGGAATGAAGAAGAGGAACTGCTATTTTGGAAGTAAATTTATTGATAATCCTTTCGGGATTAAGAATAATCATACTGTAAATTCAATGGGTCACTAATTATATCTTAGTTATAGTGCAATTTGCTGAAGGCAAGAAATAATACTCAAATGGCATATGCATACAGATACTATCTTGCTTATTCACTTCAAAACTCAAAGCATTTCTTCACAACACTGACATACAATTTGCTTTATGTCTGTGCACTTAAAAAAAAATCAGTACTCTCTCTTTTATCCTACTCCACGTTTCTTTCATTTTCCCTACCCCTCCTGCCAATAGAGAAATCCCTAGCTATTAAAACAAAATATTCGAAACACAAAAATCATGATATAAGGCCATACGGCTTGTGTCACTGCATCACCCCAACCATCAATCTCCCGCTCACCCAGTGCCAAATGTGGTGGGATCTGCATGCATGGGGAAGATAAATGCAACAAGTTTCCATTTCTTTCTTCCTCCAAGAAACATGAGGAAAGTGTTGAGTAAGGGAGGGACTCCAGGACAAGAGGATGTGAAATAATCTAAATGGCTCCCCCACGCCCATTTCCCAGACCTCCTAGTGTTGATCTCGTAGAGGCTTTGAGGGAGTCTGGTGAGCAAGATCACATACTATGTCTTTAAGGAAATAAACACACACCTCAAGCTTACAGGTAGGAACATATCCATGAAAAACACACCTTTCTGGAGTAGAGGGAAATCAATTCAAGAAAGCAAACATCTTTCATCAAGTGGCTGCCACCTTGCCCTTTGGCTTCTTTCATGGATTTTGTAGCTGTACTTGAAGTAAGAAAGATTTAAAGTCTCAAGACTAGTGATCAATTGCTGTAATTTATTTTTAAGGCAACATTTGGACTACTAAGGTGTGCATTAGGACTCACAATGATGACTCACAGTGACTGACAACAGTAAAAGATGAATCAGGAAGAATCTTCATACTCCATTTGGTTGAGACATACTCACATGGACAGTGGTAGTGTGTGTGTATATTTTATTGCTTAAAAGTGAACAAAACCCAAATGTCCATTGACCGATAAACGAAAGAACTATAGTATATACACACTATGAAATACTATTCAACCTTAAAAAGAAAGGAAATTCTGAGGTGTGCTACAACCTGGATGAACTTGAGGACATTATGCCAAGTGAAATAATAAGGGAGTTTCTACAGAACTGTGCACTGAAAAATAGTTAAGAGGATAAAATGTTGTTATGTGCATTTTACCACAATTAAAAATTTTACAAAATACTGTTGGCAATCAAAATAAATAAATACAGTAAGAGAGAAAAAATTGAGCCCTGACCAGCGTGACTCAGTTGGTTGTGTGTCATTCCATGAAGCCAAAGGTTGGCAGTTGAATTCCGTTTCTGAGCACATGCCCGGGATGCAGGTTTGTTCCTCGGGTGGGGTGCTAATAAGAGGCAACTGACTGATGTTTCTCTCCCCCTCTCTCCCTCCCTTCCCCTCTGTCTAAAAATAAGCAAATAATTTTTTAAGTGAACAAGAAAGAACTTCTAGCCTCAGTTTTTTACAAAGTATGTAAATATAGAAGGTGGGCTCAAGTGACAAATTATTCTTAATATATCATTTGTGATGTGGGGATAATTTCTTGCTTGTGTACATAGTCAAAACTAATTCTTAGAGTAATTGCTCTCTCCAGAGGGGAATGGCTCTGTTCTCAATCAAGTTTGAATAAAGATTTCAGCAATATTTCATTTCATCTAATGGTCTTTTTGGTATTTTCCCAATCTTTTGATTCCTTGAGGTATTTAACTATGCCTTTACCTCAAAAGCGGACTATATATGAATGTCCTTTGGACAGTCTGCCTCGGGAAGACTGCAGTTGGTTTATGCTGCCCTTCTTATCTCGGGAGTGTGGTCTGCATAGACAAATAGTGTAGTATTCACATCACATGGGCAGCTGGGCACTGGATACTGAGGGGAACTGAAACCGAACACTACAACTCTCCCTCAGGTGCCATGTGCTAAAGCTTTTCACAACCCCTTCTGTATTGGAGGCCGCAGTTTTCATGAAATCACTATGCTTGGTGTCTCAAGATAGTTAATATTAACTGCAAGGAGTTTTTTTCATGTTTGAAGATAAGACAATAGATTATGCATACCTTTAGCACACACCCACATTGCTTCTCTGATGGGGGGGGAGGATCTGGGACTAATGAGCACCTATGTTTTTTTGCACTTGAAAAGAAACAGTCAAACTACTCATTCAGTTTAGGATGATCTCTTGCCTGGACAGTTGATACTCAGTTCTCTGGAATAGTCTGCAGAGCTGATTCTCTTACTAACTGTAGCAATTCATTGAATGCACACAGTCTGTTTTAACTCAAAATACAATCCAAAAACACGATCCTACCATTAAACATATGGAAGAGAGATAGGAAGAAATGCCATTTATTCTCTCTCCATATAAATAGTAAGGTTTCTCCTCTAACTGTAACATGTACAAATAAGGAAATTTTAAAGCAGGGACTTTTCCTTGACCATGTTTAAGCACTGATCTGTGTAAAATTATTTCCTTTTTTAGATAACACTTAATTAGCATGACTGAAAAAGACTCTTTACTATTCATATTATTAACTAAAGGAAGGCATTAGGTTTTTACATTCCCTACAGTTAAGATCAAAACTGACTCTTGGAATCTACCCCAAAACCTCAATTTCCTGCTCTGGAAGAAGATTTACCTCAGAGAGCAAATAGGTCCCAACTGCTGCCAAAGCAAAGGCCTGTATATGAAATCAATCAGATCTGGGCAACCCATAACTTTATTTGATGTGCCACATAGTAAAAGATGCAACTCAAAAAATATTAATACTTTTCTGGCTGATCTCCCACAAATGTGTGTGTGCACACAGAATAAGCATATCTCATTTTATTGTACTTTGCAGACACTGTGTTTTTGTTTTGTTTTTTTTTTAACAAATTTAAGGGTTGTGCCAACCCTCTGTCAAGCAAGTCTATTGGTGCCATTTTTCAAACAGCATTTGCTAAGTTTGTGTCTCTGTGTCATATTTGGGTAATTCTCACAACATTTCAAACTTTTTCATTATTATTACATTCATTACAGTGATCTGTGGTCAGTGATCTCTGATGTTACTATTGTCATTGTTTTGGGGTGCCATGAACCACACCCATATTAAGACAACAAACTTACTCAATTAATATTGTGTGTGGTCAGACTATTCCATCAACTGGCCATTCCCATCTCTTTCCCTCTCCTCAGGCCTCCCTATTCCCTGAGGTACAATGGTATTAAAATCAGGTCAACTAATAATTCTATAATGTCCTCTAAGTGTTTAAGTGAAAGGAAGAGTTGCACATCTCTCACTTTAAATCAAACACTAGAAATGATTAAGCTTAGTGAGGAAGGCATGTCGAAAGCTGAGAGAGCCCAAAAGCCAGGCCTCTTGTGCCAAACAGTTAGCCAGGTTGTAAATGCAAAGGGAAAGTTTTTGAAGTAAATTAAAAGTGAACATATAAATGATAAGAAAGTGAAACAGCTTTATTGCTGATATGGACAAAGTTTTAGTGGTCTGGATAGAAGATCAAACCAGTTATAACACTCCCCTAAGCCAAAGCCTAATCGGAACAAGGGCCTAACTATCTTTAATTCTATAAAGGCTAAGAGAGATAAGGAAATTGCAGAAGAGAATTTTAGCTGGCAGAAGTTGGTTCCTGAGGTTTAAGGAAAGAAGCCATCTCTGTAACATAAAAATGCGAGGTGAAGAGGCGTCAAGTGCTGATATAGAAGCTGTAGCAACTTCCTCAAAAGATCTAGCTAAGATAATTAATGACGGTGAGTATACTAAACAACAGATTTTTCAGTCCAGATGAAACAGCCTTTCAGTCCAGATGGAACAAGATGGCATCTAGGAATGTCATAGCTAGAGAAGAGAAGTCAATGTCTAGCTTCCAAGCTTTAAAAAACAGGCTGACTCTCTTGTTAGGGGCTAATGCAGCTGGTGACTTTAAGTTACAGCTAATGTTCACTAAAAATCCCACTAAATCCCACTACTGCACTAAAAACCCCAGGGCCTTTGAGAACTATGCTAAATTTACTCCACCTGTACTCAGTAAATGGCACAACAAAGCCTGGATGAGAGCACATATAATTATTGCATGGTTTACTGAATATTTTAAACCTATTGTTGAGACCTACTGCTCAGAAAAAAAAAAAAGGGATTCCTTTCAAAAGATTACTGCTTATTGAGAATGCACCTGGCCACCCAAGAGCTCTGATAGAGATGCACAATGAGATTAATGTTGTTTTCATGCCTATTAACACAACATCCATTCTGTAGCCTATGGATCAAGTAGTAATTTGGACTTTTAATTCTTATTATTTAGAAAATACATTTCGTAAGGCTATAGCTGCCATAGACAGTGATTTCTCTGGTAGATCTGGGCAAAGTAAATTGAAAACCTTTTGGAAAGGATTCACCATTTTAGATGCCATGAAAAACATTTGAGATTCATGGGAAGAGGTCAAAATATCAACATCACAGGAGTTTGAAAGAAGTTGATTCTAATCCTCAAGATGACTTTGAGGGTTCAAGACTTCAGGGGAGAAAGTAACTGCAGATGTGGCAGAAATAGTAAGAGATCTAGTGTTGGGGACCATTTTGTGTGGTATCGGAAACTGTAACCTCGCACAGGGAAGGCACTGCCTGGAAGTCTCAACGGGAATACCAGGAATGCAGGTGGCAGGCACAACCCGATATTAACACCAAGGGTTCCCATGGGAAATCAGGCTTGAAGAATACATTGTATCCTTTGAAGCTTGCTTTGGTTTGTATAACCCTGTTGATATAAACCAGATGTTTAAGTTCAAAGCATAAGGGAGTGAACTCCTAATCTCATGAACTATGCCTTAATGGTCTTATAGGTCAGCATATCCAACAGACCCTGACCTGAGGCAGATCTGTGTTTCCTCAATTGTTATCTATAGATAATATCTGTTTTTTGTAACTATGGCCTTTAGGCATTGATTGATGAGTTTTGCATCTATACTGTATACCCCTGCACACACTGATCCTAGTAAAAGCCATTTTGGAGAAGGGCTCTGGGCATTCTCCACTAAAGGAATTGCCACCCTCTTTCCCACCAGAACAACAGATTGTGTCTGGGATGACTCATTCTCATTGACAATGGCTGGGAGCGCTCTGAGGAATGGGGCATCCCACAATCTAGAGTTAGTAATAGGACTTGAAGATGTGACTGAATTGTTGTAATTTAATAATAAAATTAAATGGATGAGAGTTGTTTTTTAGGGATGAGCAAAAGAGGTAAATTTTTTGAGATACTTTTTACTCCCAGTGAAGATGCTGTAAAGATTGTTCAAATAACAACAAAAAATTTAGAATATTACATAACCTTAGTTGATAGATTCAAGTTTTGAGAAGATTGATTCCATTTTGAAAGATGTTCTATGTGTAAAATGCTATCAAACTGTATCACATGCTACAGAGAAATCACTCCTACAAGGAAGAGTCATTTGATGTAGCAAACTTCAATTTTATTTTATGCTAAGTGAAATAAACCAGGAGTGAAGGATACATACCATATAATCTCACGCATAAGTGGAAACTAATCAACAAAACAAACAAGCAAGCAAAATATAACCAGGGACATTGAAATTAAGAACAAATGACAATAACCAGAGGGGAGGGTGGAAGGGATCATGGGAAAATAGGGAAGGATTGTCAGGAACATGTATAAAAGACATACAGACAAAGCCAAAGGTGTGTAGGTGGGGATGGTTGGGGAAAGTGGTGGTGGGGAAATGGAGACAACTATACCTAAACAACAATAAAAAATGTGGGAAAAAATGCCACCCCAACCTTCAGGAACCATCACACTGATCCGTCAGCAGTCATCAACAGAAAGGCAAAATTTTTCACCAGCAAAATTATGGCTTACTGAAGGCTCAGGTGATGGTTCACAATTTTAGCAGTAAAGTATTTTTAAATTAAGGTAAGTATAATTTTTAGACCTGTCATTGCACACTTAATACAGTATAGTATAAACATTTTTTTATTCACTGGAGACAAAAAAATTCACATGATTTGCCTATTTCTGAGATTTGCTTTACTGTGGCAGTCTGGAACCAAACCCACTATATCTCCAAGGAATGCTTGTAATGTCTTATTTATAGAACATTGTCATAGAAGTAAGATTCCAGAGAAAATTTTAAAAATATATTTTAGAAGCTATTTAAAAACCATCATATTTAATTTTAATTTGGCATATACTTAATCTTTAAAGCTTAGTATAAAGACAAAATTTAATTCTTTTTATTTCTTTTACTTCTTTTTTGTTACCTCGAAGAGATTTTTTTCATTGCTTTTAGAGAGAGGGAGGGAGGGAAGGAAGAAGAGAAAGAGAGAGAGAGAAACACTGATGTAAGAGACAAGCATCAATTGGTTGCCTTCTCATATGTGCCCCAATTGGAAATTGAATCCACAACCTGGGTATGGTCCCTGAATCAAGTCTGTGACCTCTCATCTATAGGATGATGCTACAACCAACAGAGCCACTCCAGCCAGGGCAAAAGTTAATTCTTTTTAGATGATACAATGTCAACATGAACAACAGTGCTGACAGTGAGAGAAAAATTGAAAACAGAGGTACCTTCATTAAATAGCCTCAAAATAGTATGCCTATGAACTGAGCAGAACAATGGCTAATGTTCTCTTTGCTTGACTCATATCTAAAAATACAGTAACTAAAACATATTGGAGTCAGAGGGAAAAAAATCAGTTCAATAGAACCAAACATAGAGTTCAGAAATAAACCGAAACAAGGAGAAATTTGGATCGCGGTCAGTGGAGAAAACATTAATTATTCATTTAGTGGCAGTGGCACCATTGACTAGTCACTTGGAAGAAGAAATAAAGCTGGACTCCTATTAAACTAAACTTCAAAATAAACTTCTTTAGTTGGATCAGATATTAAAATCTGATAGAATTAAACTCTAAAAGCACTAGAATAAAACATAAACAACCTTTTAATATAATATTTGAATGGGGAAGACTTTCCTAAAAATATGACTCTAATGGCAGAAATATGAAAGATTCTAAATTTGATTACATGAAAAATTAAATTTCTAGTAAAAACATCTTCAAGACATTCTGGAAAAATATCTGTTGCAAGTATGAGAAAAAGTTAATTTCTTAATTTATGACAAAATTCTGCAAATCAATATAAAAAACAGTAATCATCTAATCTAAAATGGGCATGAACTTCTGGTCAATGTAGGCAGACATGGCTTGTCTCTTCGCACAACCACATCAAAATTACAACTAAAATACGGAACAACCATCACTCAAAGCTGACAGATACTGAGTTGAATGAAAGTCTGACAACTACAGAATTAAAGAAACTACATCAATCCAGACTGGTAAGAGGGTGGAGATGCAGAATGGGCTGGTCCCACATCCACATGTGGCGGATAAAAATTCAGGAAAGATATCTCAGGAGAGAGGAGTCCCAGCCTCACACCAGGCCCCCAAGCCCAGGGTTTCAGTGCCAGGAAGCTAAGTCCCCACAACTTCTGGCTACAAAAACCAGCAGGGATTTAGTTAGTGGAAGAAACTTCTGGGGCCCCAAACACTTCCTTTAAAGAGCCCACACATAGACTCACCTACTAAGACTCATTCCCTCTGAGCTCCAGCATTAGGGTAACAGCTTGAAAGGTACCAGTGGCATACAAGGAGAAGGCGAAGTATCTGGCATCAAGGTGAGCAGAGGCCATTGACCCTTTTCTAAACCCTAAACCCTCCCCAACCAGAGACACAGAGCCAGCAGACTGGTGCCCTATCTGAGGCTCCATCAACCTGGCTAACACTGCTTGACCTGCCTTGGATATCCCCAGAGACTGCGCCACACAACTGATGGCCCACCCAAGCTTCTTTTCCATATGAATGGCTGGGCTTGGTGGTGTGGAACAACTTCCTAAATCTTCTCAAGCAACAGCTAGCCTCAGTGAGTCCCAGACCAGGCACAAGCAGCAGCCAGCCTAAATTCACAGCTTGGCTTCCCCTGGGGATCTCAAACCCAGTACAAGTAGCAGCCATCTCAGATAGCTCTATAGCTCAGGGTAGTCTTGGGCAGAATGCAGCTGGAGGCTGACCTTGGCCTGCACACCCCGTTGATAGCTACAAACCACATTGGAGCACCACTACCCTACCCCTGCATAGCTGAATCTCCACAGAGGATGGAGGTTGATGGTCTGTGGTCACAGTCAATCCTTGCAGCTGACTGGCCTGGGTAAATCCCTCCCATTGATCTACATCAGCAACTAAGGCACAACTACAAGGAGAGTGTACTCAGTCCACGCAAGGGGTGCACCTTGAGTACCAAGCTTGGGTGATAGGGGAGGCTGTGCCACTGGACCCTACAGGACACCTACTACATTAGGCCACATTACCAAGAGAGGGGAATCATAGCAGTTCCACCTAACACATAAAAACAAACACAGGGAGGGTGCAAAAATCAGGAGACAAAGAAAGATGACCCAAATGAAAGAACAGATCGAAACTCCAGAAAAAGAGCTTGACAAAATGGAGATAAGCAATCTATCAGATGCAGAGCTTGAAACACTGGTTATAAGGATGCCCAAGGAACTCAGTGCGGACCTCAACAGCATATAAAGATCCAGTCAGAAACAAAGGATACACAAATTGAAATAAACAATTTACAGAGAAACAACAGTAGACTGAATGAAGCTGAGAATCAAAACAATGATTTGGAACATAAAAAAACACCCAATTGGAACAACAAAAAGAAAAAGGAATCCAAAAATATATTCATTTTTGTTCGACAACTTCAAGAGGTCCAACAGTTGGGTGTCAGAAGGAGAAGAGAGAGACCAAGAAATCGGAAATCTATTTGAAAAAACAATGAAAGAAAACTTCCCTAATTTGATGAAGGAAATAGACAAGCAACTCCAAAAAGCACAGAGTATCAAACAAGATGGATGCAAAGAGGCCCACTCCAAGACATATCATAATTAAAATGCCAAAGATTAAAGATAAAGAGAGTGTCTTACAAGGCAGCAAGAGAAAAGTTACATGCCCACAGGGAAGTTCCCATAAGACTGTCAGCTAATTCCTCAAAAGAAACTTTCTGGGCTCCAACAAATTGGCAAGAAATATTCAAAGTTATGAAAAACAGGGATCCAAAGCCAGGATTGCTTTACCCAGCAAAGCTATCATTTAGAATCAAAGGGCAGATTAAGAGCTTCCCATACAAGAAAAAACTAAAGCACTTCATTATCACCAAACCTTTATTATATAAAATGTTAAAGGGACTTATATAAGAAAAAGAAAATTAAAACTATGAACAATAAAATGGCAAAAATACATACCTATCAACAACTGAATCTCAAAACAAACTAAGCAAACAAGAAGAACAGAGACGGAATCATAGATACAGATAGCATTTTAATGGTTGCCACATGGAAGGGGGTTGTGAAGGAATGGGTGAAGAGGTAAAGGGATTAAGAAGTACAAATAGGTAGTTACAGAGTAGCCATGAGGATGTAAAGTACAGTATAGGAAATGGAGTAGCCAAAGAACTTACACACACGACCCATGGACATGAACAATGGTGGGGAGATCACTTGAGTGAGTAGGGAAGTGCTGGGTGGAGGGGACAAAGGGGGAAAAAATCAGGACAACTCTAATAGTATAATCAATAAAATATAATTTAAAAAGTGGGCAAAAACACAAACTGAAACCTAACATAGTAAAAAAAGGTCAACTAATTAAAGGGAAAAATATAAAATATTATAATTTTAAAATAATTCGAAAGTCTTTTTGCATTTATTAGATTTGCAAATTAAAAAAACAGTTTTTTACACCTTACTAGAGATTATTTTCTATTATTGATTTTAGAAATAGAGGGAGGCAGAGAGAGAAACATTGATTGGCGCCTGACCAGGAATTAAATCTGCAACCTAGGTCAGTATGCGCCCTGACTAGGGATTGAGTGCACAACCTTTTGGTGCACAGGACGATGTTCCAACCAACTGAGCTAATTGGCCAGGGCTCGATTTGCAAAATTTTGAAAAATGTGATACCCAGGGTAACGACAATAGAAAAAAGCAGCATTCTTATATGTTGCAACAACCTTTCTGGTAAAATTTATAAACATTTTGAAGAATCAATTCTACTTTTAGAAATTTACCCTGTTGAATAACTGGGGAAAAAATCCCCCCAATATAGGAACAGCATGTTTAATGAAGCTTGGCCTTCCTAAGAAAAAGCAATGAAACATGGGTTTTGCAGGTTGAGAAAGGTGGAAACATGATAAGAGATCATTTCATTTGTAAAATGCACTCATTTAATATTGATAAACTCTGGAGTGGTAAACCACTTAGTTATTAAACAGTAAGTTGTATCTTTATGACCTGATGTGGGTTTTCTTGAAGATGAACCGTAAGAAAGAAGCAAGGTATAGAACAATTATACACTATGAAGATTTATGTAAATATAAATAGAAGTTGTGCTATACCTACTAGGATACGCATAGACCATTTTTTGGAAAGGCTTTAACAAGACACTCTTAACAATGGTTACTTTTAGCAAGAAGGAAAGACAACTAGGGGTAAAAGCTTTTCATTTTCTGGGTGTATGCATGGCTACTGTATGATTCAAAGATTTTACCACGTTCATGTATTATATTTAATTTTTTCTATTCTATATTCTTTTTTTTTTTTTTAAATTGTCGTTCAAGTACAGTTTCTCCATTTTCCCTCCACCACTCCCCCGCACCCCAGCCATCCCGACCTCCCACCTTCGATCCTACTCCCCTTTGGCTTTATCCATATGTCCTTTATGTCAGCATTATTAGCCATCAGAGAGATGTAAATTAAAACCATAGTGAGGTATTATATTTAAATTTTAATTTTTTTTCTTGTCATACTTTTTTATGAAATTGGTCAAGTATGTAGGTAGGGTAGGTGGTCATATTTCTAACTAAAATACTTAGGTTTAATGACAATCATTTGTTTCTCAACTTTTTTTTTCCAATCTGAATTTATAGCTATATTCTCGGTGTTTGTGGCTAAGTACTCTCTGTGACCATGGCCTTGCACACATTTGTGCACAGAGTTCACTGGCTACTCTAATGTCTGCAGTGGATGGTGCTTCTCAAAAACACACTGACTTCCTGAAAAGGCTACAGTGCTATACCATGAACCTAATTTCATACTGGTGAGAATGGACCACTCTGCTTCCTCAAATTTTAATTACCTATCCAAAATGTGTGGATCAGCTCTCCTTTTAAACAACATTAATTATTATAAAGGGCTATCTTGTAGGAACCAATAAGGATATTCCTGCTCTATACAGCTATCTTATTTCCAAAATCCCAGAATGCTGATGCTAAAGAAACCTCTGGGACCATCAGGTTCAACCCCCACATTTAAGAGATTGGAACTAGACAAAGTTCAGTGCCTTGTCTAAGGTCACCAGTTAGTGAGTAGCAGAGCCAGTGGGAAATCCTAGATCTCCTGAATATCAGTTTTGTGAATTTTTCTCTAAAAATCATACTGAAGAAATCTAAACTCCAATTTCAGTTCATAAGAAAATATTAAAGGCTATATCATAGAGTATAAAAGGAAATACACTTTGTTTTCCTGATTCAACTGCATACAGTTTTCCCAGGATTGTTGGGTTCCAATAGGGGAGATACAATACTTATATAGAAATGGAAGCAATAAAATAAACATCAAGCCTCCACTGAAGAGGAAAGCAAAGGAAAACTGAACTCGTGGTAATGATTAACAAACACCTTTGTGAGTTCTCTCAGGAACGAAGGAGAAAGAACCATCTCGCATGACAATCTTTTGGCTGGTCTCCTGACTGCCATGCCAACCGGAGGTGTAATATTCTGTGTACATGCAGACGTCATAGTAAAAAGGATCCTACGACTTTTAACTGCAGGATGCTTCCTGAAAGAAATTTTTAAAAGAAGAATCCATTTGCAAGCTGGAGCACTAGGTCTCACTTTAGCCCAGGAAGAATGCATTTCTCAGTTTTCCTTTTGCACGGTGATGGTTGATTATTTTAATAGGAGTAGTAGGATAACAAGCAGCCCCCTAGTCCAATAAGACATGGACTTGGCAGCTTGTTGAGCATAACACAGTATCCACAGGGAAAGAAAGAGCAAAGCCATCAGAGAAAAGGATTTGCAGAACTATCTTCGCATAATGTGCCATACCTTTACACACACACACACACACACACACACACACACACACACATGTGCATGCACATACACTAGAAAACTGGACTGGATGCTAAGGTATTTATTTATTTATTTTTATCTTTTTTTATTCTTTTGGCATTTCTTTATTCAAAAATATTTATTTATTTATTTTTACAGAGAAGAAAAGAGATGGAGAAAGAGAGGGTGAGAAACATCATTGCAAGTGAGAAACTGATCGGTTGCCTCTTGCACATACCTGGCTGGGGACCAAACCTGCAACCCAGGCATATGCCCTGACTGAGAATTGAATCAGCAACCTTTCACTTTGCCGGATGATGCCCAAACAACTTAGCCACGCTGGCCAGGGCTGCTGAGGTATTTCTTACTTGAAAATAATTTGCAAGTGAATTTTATGATTCCTTCTGAGGTTGATATCTCAGAGGAAAGCAGTAGTCCACTAAACGTGAGGTACTCAGCAACAGAAGGGGGCTATCAGGTCTCTCAGTGACAGTTTAAGGCCAAAGAATGCTCCCAGGAATAAACTTCACAATGAATCACTCTGCTTGGGCGGGGGGAGGCTTGCCTGATCTCAGCCCTGGGATGGGCACTACAGAGATGGGAGGGAGGAGGCAGGGGCTGGGAAAACGCCATAGTAGTGCTGATTAGCAGAGGACAGCAACTGTGGCTGTGTTGGGTCCACACCACACTTCTCCAAACAAACCAGGCAGTCGTCCTTCCCATTGCCTGGAGGTCAAGTCCTGATGAGATTCTCCTTTCCTTCTTTGTACAACTGCACAATCTGCAGCAGGGTTACTTTTCTCATTATGACACTATGAGTCCTTGGAATCAGTTATAATTATTAACACTTTCCAAACACTTTTGTGGCAAGCAAGGAGAGAGGGAAAGAAGACAAAGTCAGAGGAAATGAGAGAATCTATTGTGTTGAGAGAATTTGCTTTGTTGGGACACTAAAGTTCCATATGTTAAAAGATGCCTCCCTATAACCATGATCCCTAGGTGCAATTAAAATGTGGAAAACAATGAAAGTCGCAGACAGGCCTGGGTGCAGCATTGGTCCATAATCTCAGTGTGTCATCTTGAGTGAGTTAAACCAAATCTGCGAGCATCCATTTCCTCTCCTGTAAAATGGTGATAATAATACCTGTTGGAGCATCAGACAGCTGTGAAGAGTGAATGTGAAAGACGCATGTAAAGCACCTGCCCTAGAGTTCCTGGCCCACAGTAGTTATTAAACAAATTGTACCAAAATTCCTGACTATCGTCTCACCGAGGTGATGAGGCAAAGCAAGTAAGACGTTACTAGCTTCTTAATCCAATAATTCAGTTAAGTCCATGTACAGTTGAGGCCAACCCTCAACATGCTACTTTGTCACTAAGAAAGCAAATCCTTTACAAGAGATGGGATGAGATTTCCCTCCACTGTGAATGCCAATTTTCTTTTGATTGAAATTAGGTAATAACTAATAAATTATAAACGAGAATTTATTTGAATGGTCACACTGGGTGACCTTGCCCAAAAGGAGAAGAAAATACATTCAGTAACTGAATTGCTATGATTACAACACAGAAATATATTTCCTGTGCGAATAAAGAGAGACATAAAAAAGAGGTAATATGTAAGAAAAGGAAGTTAAATTGAGATAGAGAAGAAGAAATGGGGGATATGATTATTAAGAAGCTACTATGTACACCGGGTACCTGTCAGGATCTTTCACATGCAGTATTTTATTCAATCCACAAATTAACACTTAAAAAATATAGTGTCTTCGATTTTATAGATAAGCAAACCAAGCTTCGAAAATTTGCTTAGAAAGGCTGGCTCAGTTGGTTGGGCACTGTCCTACAAAGCAAAGGGTTGCCCTTTCGATTACTGATCAAGGCACAAGCCTAGGTTACCGGGTTTGGTTCCTGGCTGGGTGCATACAAAAGGCAACCAATTGAGGTTTCTCTCTTACGTCAGTTCCCTCCCACTGTTTTCCCTCCCTTCCCCCCTTTCTAAAAAAATATAAATAAATAAATAAAAAGGCTGTTACAGGAATAAACCTGGATCTAAATGTGAGTCACTTGGACTGAAAATGTTCCTTCTCTGTGCAAATGGAATTTATTCTAGTAACATTAGTTTATATTTTTATATCTGTCCTTCTATAAGATAGTTTCAACATGACTCTGTTAAGATGACATTACTTTCTTAAGAGCCATCTGTATTCTGTCTAAATTTCATAGCCACAATAACAAAAGAAATGAACTCGAAGTGCTTTAAATTGACACTGTTTTCAAAAAATATGTATTACCTCTAGAATCAGGAGAGAACATATAAATTTATATTATGTGAAAAGAAAACTCATTTCAAACAAGTTTTAGGATAGATAGAGAAAAAATATCTTGAACACTAAGGTCAAAATTATAAAATATGTTCAACACTTCAAAAACTTGACAGCTGCCTCTCTTTGAAGGATTAGATTCAGCCCAGCTGAAAAGCATGAATAATTTCATGAGCTTGTTCCAGCATGTCCACATTCTACAGTCCTTTGAAAGGAAAGGGATTTGCGTGTAATTCGTTTTCAGGGCCATATAGGTATGACGTACCAGGACTGGGTACTTGGGCTGAGGAGGTTGCTGAACATCCACATCCCCCAAAATGGACTGTTGAGTATTCTGGAAGGCACACAAAAAGGCCCTGTACTTCAACAGACTAGAACAACATGGGCAGGTACCCTGAAGGAAGCCTTGACAGAGACGTAGAAGTACCCACAATGGGATGGACGACTCCTAACTTCTGGTGACAAAAGGACTCAAGGGGAACTGAGTGAGGCTGGTAGAACATTGAGACTCTTATGCAGGACAGGGCATTTGCTGTTTGCCTTCTAGACTAAAAATTCAATTTAGTTAAATTTAGAAAATATTTTGAGAGGTTACAATGGGCCACCTATTGCTGAAACTGGCAAAAAGTCTATCAAAAAGGCAAACACAAAAACGCTAAGTCTGCAGATTAACAAACTGCTATGTGCCATGCACTCACAAAGTGAAGTGTACATGGGTCATCCAACCCAAGATGCTAAGCTGTAGGTCACGAAAGCAATAATGTGTACAGAGCATCAATTTTCCAGATCCCTTTCAAGCATCATAATTGTATTCCATCATTACCAGGAGGTCTTTGGTTTCAACTAAGAAATGTCTCATAAATCGTAGTATTATCTTTCAAAAATACATTATGTGTAAGTATATTTTAAAATTACTAAATCAAATGAATTGATATAAAAAGTCATGAGAATACCTCTCCTCCTTCCTTCCATTCCTCCCTTCCTCCTTTCTTTCCAACAGCCATTGTAATCGGTATGAGGTATTATCCCATTGTGGTTTTGAATAATTTGAAAATTTTTTCAAAATGTATTTTTCTAAGCAAGTAGCTTTGTGAAGGTCATAATAGAGTCTGTACCATTTCTTTAAGCAAAATTTTCCTAAGCCTTTATGTTTAAATACAGATAGTACAGCAAACACCCGTGGTCGCTTACCACAAGCCAGGTCCTGGGTAAAAATCATCACGACACAGAAGTACGGAGGATAGGATCGCGGACCTCATGCCTGCGTTGTAAAGGGTAAGACAAACATGGAAACCCACACCACGGATTGTTCACACTAAGCTCAGGATTAGGAGATCTGCACACAGTCTAAGAGAAAACAGCAACACTCTGCATACTGGTTTTGTAGAAAAAGTGCTTGCAAGTTGTATGATTCTTAAATAAAATTAGCCAAAGGCAACACTAGACAGGAGAAAACATTTTGAATTTTGTGCTGTCTGAACTCCATGTTCTTCCTGCTCATTTCCTCACTGGAGGCCTCTCAGCATGGAGCCAGGTGCCCCCATGAGGACATTCATTTGAAGTGTACAGTGCGACAGATTTTATTTTCAAAGGGTTGCACAACTCTCCTGACAGTCAATCTTAACATCCTATAATGAAACCCTGTGCCCATTAGCAGTCATTTCCCATCTTCCCCTGACTTCCTCAGTCCTTATCAACCACCAGTCTTTTGTCTAGATCTACAGATTTGCCTATTTTGGACATTTCATATAAATGGAAGCATATACTATGTGGTCCTCTGTGACTAGCCTTTTTCACTTAGCATAATGTTTTCAAAATATATACACATTGTAGCATATGTCAGTACCCCATTCCTTTTTTTCTAAAGATTTTTTGTATTTATTTTTAGACAGAGAGGAAGGGAGGAAGAAAGAGAAGGAGAAAAACATCAATGTGTGGTTGCCCCTTGTGTACCCCCAACTGGGGACCTGGCCTGCAACCCAGGCATGTGCCCTGAGTAGGAATTGAACCAGCAACCATTTTGGTTCTCAGGCCAGTGCTCAATCCACTGAGCCATACTAGCCAGGGCCCCCATTCATTTTTATTGCCAAATAGTATTCCATTACATGGAAATACCACATTTTAGAATTATTTACTTATTTTTAGAGAGAGGGGAAGGGAGGGAGAAAGACAGGGAGAGAAACATCAATGTGTGGTCGCCTCTCATGTGTCCCCTACTGGGGACCTGGCCTATAACCCAGGCATGTGCCCTGACTGGGAATCAAACCAGCAACCCTTTGCTTCACAGGCCCATGCTCAATCCACTGAGCCACACCAACCAGGAGAGAAATACCACATTTTGTTTATCCATTCATTGACTGATAGACATTGAAGTTATATCCACTTTTTTGTAGTTATGAATGATGTTGCTATAAACACTCATAAACAAGTTTCCGGGAGGATTCAATTTGCATTTTAAGAGCAGATGGTTAGAAAGGAAGATCTTCAAATGGCACACAATTCTAGTAGTGGAACATTAACTGTCCCAACCCCAAGATTGGGACATACATTTCAACAATATTCCAGGCTCAAAAAATCATTCTAAATATGCCAACCTTCGAAGCCTTCAAACTTCTATGTCATAGTTCTTTCAACATTACCATTCAATCTACAAATATTACAACTGTGTGTTAGAACTGAAGTTGCAATAGTGAACAAGGTGAATGTGGTCCATCTACAAAGCCGAGAGGCACCAAGGAGGCGAAGTAAGCAAATATAATAAAAACTTAAAAACACCACCATAGAGGAATTACATGGTCATGAGAAGAGAGCTAAACATACAATTGTAGTGGGAAGAGGAAAATGCCAATTAAATTTTTTTTTTTACAAAAGACCAAGTCCTTTAAAACAAATCTGGATGAATAGTTGAAAGAGATCAGAAGGCACGTGTCCAATGTCTGCTTCAAGTCTGAACCCAAACATTTAATAAAGGGATGGAGTTAACTCCTCCCCCAAACATAACTGCTCGTAATTTTGAAGATGTGTGAGGAAGGAGCACACATCCTTCTTCAGTGCCTTATCTCAGTACCTGCCAAGGGTCACACCACTTCCTTTTAAATCTGTCCCAAATCCTTTATGCAGGTATTTGCCCTATTAGCTAGTCATAAAAAGAAAGACAGATGTGCTTTGGGAGTCATTCAGACACTTCACATTAATAAGTTACCACCACATTTTCCACACTGAACTCAACTTTTGTTTTGCTTGGGATCCCCATTTGTCCCAATTTATTAACCACCTTTATGACTCTGTTAAATGTTTCCGGTCACTCTGTTATTTGTAAAGCTGAGACTAGATTTTTGGTTACCTAAGGCTAAGACCTGAACATAATACATGGTACTTCATTACTTGACCTTGTAGGCTGGCCTATTGATTTTGAACTTCATGCCCATGAGGCCTTCTCTTAACTCTATTCAGAGGGTAGTTGGTCCAGAAAGGACCACGACCAAATAAACTCAAGACGTATGTCTTCTGAGCATGAATTCAAATTATGATCATAATTCTTACATACAAAAATGTAAGTACAAGGTGGGGCAAAAGTAGGTTTAAAGTTGTTCATAGGGGAAATAATACAATAATTAATAAACAATAACATAAGAATAATCTCCGTGTTTGTGTACTTACAACTATACCTACTTTTACCCCACCCTGTATGTGTTACTTGACTGTTATTGGTAAGGCTTTCTCAGTCAACAGTAGGCCATTAGTAGTTAAGTTTTCGAAGAGTCAAGAGTTATGTCTTATAAAGGGATTTTAGACCATTCAAAGGTCGGCACCTTTAACATTCGCGTTGTTCAGGGGTCAACTGCAGTTGTTTAGACTGGTAGCCTCACAGAACACCACCTGCTGAGAGACTACAGAGCTAGAAAGCAGGGCAACATGCCATCTCTGTGTAACATGGAGGAAGAACGACCTTGAAATGACAAATCTGAAAGTTTTCATGACCTGAAAGGCAATGGGAAAAGTGGGGGGGGAGAAGTAGCAGATACCATCACAAAACAGACTTGAAAACAATTTTCAGGCTGAAAGGGGGCATGTACACCCCTGTAGTTGGAAGGAGCAAGTTCCGTCAGACTAACATGGTCTCTGTGACACAGAGCAGCCCACAGACTGAGGTGAAGTGGAAGAAGTGAGCTAGTTTTGCTTCAGGAAAGCTGACAATGTTTCTGCACTGGTCACACATACAGGACCTCAAAGGAGTAATTTTTTTCACTATGCAACTCTTTGAGGGGTTACCTCATGTTGGAGCACAGTGAAAGTGTATTTAATTAGAAATTAATGTGCAGAGTGGAGTGCGTAAAGTGGGTCATGGCAAGAAATATTGTAAAGGGAACAGTGCTAGATCCAATGCTTAGTCCAAGTGTCTATAACCTGTGAGATGTGCAGGAAACTTGGGAAATGGTGGGGATGAAGAGGAGGAAGGGGTTTAGGTCAGAATCACTGTGGCCATTTGGAGGAGGCATGGTTGAAAACAAGGTAGTAGAAGGCAATGTAAAAGGCAGAAAGGTAGAGGATAAAAGAACACGGGTGGGCAAAAGTAAGTTTACAGTTTGAGTACACGAAACACAGATTGTATTGTTGTACTATCCTTTATTAGTTATTGTATTAGTTATTTGTGTTACAACTGTAAACCTACGTTTGCCCACCCTGTATACACATGGGCACACACACACATATTGCTATTTTAATAAAATTGATGTTTCCACCTCAGTTTCTGTCTAAATGTATACATTTACATCACAACTAAAACAAACTACCATATTAGTCAAAACTACATTTTGATACTTCATGGCTAACTTTATAACTATAGCATACCTGATTTGAATGGAGACCAAACAGGAAAAGAACACAAATGCATATTATTCATGTACATTATGCACCATATCCAGAAACAATAATATTTTTATACTAATTTTTTCCTACCATAATGAAATAAAGATAAAGGTACATTTAGTCATTCATCTATGTTTTTTCAATTGTTTTGAGCAAGTGCACAATTGCATTCAGCGAATCTATGTTCAATAAGAAATAATATCTAATATACTCATATGAAACTGTAACTTTTTTGTTTTTGTTTTCCTGGAATTTGGGCAAATAAAATTATACAAGCAGACTACAGGGGGAAGGTGCCTATATCAAATTAGACTTAAGGCTGTGCTTTTAATATACTTACCTATATTGTATGTTATAAGTATCATATACTCTATTTTATAATAAAGCAAGCCAGAGAAAAGAAAATGTTATGAAGAAAATCATAAGGAAAAGAAGACACATGTACAGTAGTTATTAAAAAAACGTCGCACATAACTGGACGCACACACTTCAAATCTGTTGTTCACGGTCAGCTGTATTCAGTACCCATTGGTGCCCACAGATGTTCATATAAGCAGTAGACTAAAACAGCCTTTCTCCAGGCTTGTAATAATGTTGCTTCCTTCCTCTGTTCCCAGTCAATACTACTAGACTCTTAAAACACGAAGTTTTGTGTTTTGGGAAAAAAAAAATAGGCAACTTGACCTATTGCTGTCATTTAAAACCAACTTCCTCTTCTACTAAACAGAAGAATGACATTTCCCTGTCCTGTTGAGTCTGCTATATTTGAAAAATATTTCCCTTGATGTGTTTTGAAAGTTGCTTCTCATTTTCTGCTTTGAGTTTTCCCAACCTGACTCTGCTGCTTTGTCTTTGGATTCTTCCTTGGCCCTCTGCCAGCCCGACTTTGTTGTCACTTTCTAGTTTGGGTCTCAGCTATTCAAGCTGTTCTTTGTTCATCCTGTTGGGTTTCCTCCTACTTTCTCTTCCTTAGAATGGCCTCTCATTGTTTCCTTTAACCGAATTTCATTAAAGCCATAGTCAGTACCACTGGATTCTCATGTCTTTTTCTAGTCAATTTCTGTAATGATAGTTTTCACTTAAATACCTGAAATTCATTTTCACAAATCCAACTTTATTAATGCTGCTGAATTTTAGCCAGTAAAGATTCTAAGGAATATTAGCATCTTTCACAATTAGATGCCAATCTAATTTCTGCATTTGAAATAGTTATTTTAAAATAGGGCGGCTATCTTAATTGATTTTTCTGCTTTCTTCTCCCAAACAACCCTGCTGTTTCTCTATAGGTTTGTTTGTTTTATAAGCCAGAAGAGGGCAAGGAGATCCCTGACACCACCCAGGTCTTCAACTTGGTTAGATGTTCAGAAACCCTGTCCATGGCGTGTCTTAAATGAGAGGTCTATGTGAAAATGCCTTGAAAAGATTCCCTCTGCTTTTTCTAAAGTTTCACTTCTGAAATTACAAGCTTTCTTAGTGATGATGGACTTTTATATCCTCTTAAATCACAAAAAGAATTGTGCAAATGGTAACATAGTCTTACTTTTCAAGCCCCTACTTATTTATTTACTTACTTACTTACTTATCTATTTATCTATAACAGAGAAGGAAAGAGAGGAGAAAGACAGAAACACCAATGTGAGAGAGAAACATGGACTGGTTGCCTCTCCCATGCACCCTGACTGGGGACAAGACAAAACCTGCAACCCAGGCTTTTGTCCCCACTGGCAACTGAAACATTGACCTTTTGCTTTGCAGGGTGACAGCCAATCAACTAAGCTACATTGATCATGGCTCTTTTTTTTTTTTAATCTTCACTTAGTGATATGTTTATTGATTAGAGAGAGAGAGAGAGAGAGATCAATAGGTTGCTTGCCGCACATTCCCCGACTGGAGATTGAACCCACAACCTAGGTATGTGCCCTGACCAGGAATCAAACCTGAAACAGGATGATGCTCCAAGCAACTATGCCACCGGGCTAGAGCAAACCCCTACCTGTTCTTAAACATGCCACATTCTAAAATTCTTAGGTAAGTTATACATTAGACAAGTCCAGCAGGTTCTAGGTCTGGAAGAGAAATATCTTTGACCACATTTTCCCTTATTTTTATATTTTAGGCAAACCCATAAAACAGTACTCCCTTAATGCATTTGCACAGCCTTTTGCCACTATGATTTGTAAATGGTGGAGCTCCAAAACTGTTAAAGTCCGTTGTGGCAATCTACTAATGATTAAAACATAACATATTAATTATTAATTTTTCCTACTAAATAAAAAATAAATACATTGGCATCTCTGTTAGTAGTTTCACTGCCCACTGGCCCAGTCCAGGTCCCAGTCAGGGAGTCTCAGGTCGCACAGAGAGATGACATTAGCATTCAGCCTTCAGAACAGGGTGCACTATGATAATATGCAGCAGATGAATAATATCAGGTCCCAGAACCCAGGGCATGAAGGAATTAACAACATACAGATTTACGATTATACTCAGTAGAAATAGAGTTTGAATACTGGCTCTGCCATCTGTTAGCTGTGATCCTGGGCAAGTCATATAAACCCTCTGTGACTCTACTTCCTCATCAGTAAAAAAAAGAATGAAAATATTACATATCTCAAAGGTATTTGAGAGCACATAGGTAAAGCACATAGGACTCAATGAGCGATTCCTTAAACTTACACAGAAAGGGGAGTTCATATCAATTAACAAAGGAGTGAAAACACTTAGTCACATAGGTAGCCACAGCTGGGGAGAGATTGTTAAACATGCTGAGACTGGTCTGGGCACCGCAGTGATGCTTGCTCACTGAACTAACGCTTCAGAAACACTTGCATTTGACCTCGTACCATCCCAGTGAAGAGAGTACCCAGGAAATGGTTTTCTAAAATGCTGACAATTCCCAGGCTAGTTCTCACCAAAGGAGAAGCAATATCCAATTTGAAATACTACAACTAACTTGCATCCCTTCCAGTAAAATGTGATGAGCTTGCCTTTTTATCTTTAAAAAAAAAATGATCAAAACCAAAAAATGTATGCTGTCTTTTCAAAACACCAAGAGGCAATTATAATCTAATGAAAGGAAAACTAAAAGAGGTAAGCACAAAACATTTCCAACAAAGAATTAACCACCTCCCTCTGCTGCTTAAATTATGAAACATACTTTACAAACCATCAGATGTTTTATATCAATCTCCTTCCTAGTTACCATCAAAACACTAGTCTACCTCATCTGTATCTTTCCTATGTATGAGTTTTGAGGGGCAATATTAATTCACCTAATTATTAAAGAGTCCAAAAGCAATTTAGTTTTCCACTCCTCACTGGAAAATAAGAATACCGCAAACCTTTTAGTGGACAGGCCTGTTGAGAAAACGCAAAAGCACCAGAGTCGGAAAATCCACTTTGATCTGCGATAATACATTGTTACCGAACAAGAGGTCCGAGGGAGGGGCAATACAATATTTGGCCCACCTAGGGATGCCCAAAACTGCTATAAAACAGGGGCCCCTCCCCCCAAAAACAAAATACTAATATCTACTGGGCCCTTCTGTCCGTCGCCAATTGGAAAGACATCTCTCAATGCCAGAGATTTGTGAAAAGGAAACAAAATGTTTATTTAATGCTATTCGGGCCTAATGCCTCTACCAAAATATCAAAGTCCTTTAGGTTGTACACCTACACCCACACAGCGCTCCCTTCTCCCACTGTCCCAACTCCGGGTACCGTAAATCAGGAAAAGAGCACACGTCTGTGTTGCAGGCCACTGGCACCGTCAGCTGTGTCACTGTGTAGGATCTCGAGTTAATCTCATGGTCCACTGGCAAGAGTCCTTTGTACCCAGTTCCAGTCAAAGTCTCTGTTGCTTTTCAGGCCCCGTGGCCAAAGGGGGCACCCCAAAGCCGCGTGGGCCTCTTCTACCAAAGCTGCAGGGGTCTGCACTCCACCAAAAGCATGTGGCTTTCTTCTTCATCTGGCTGCAGGGATCTCCATTCTGGCAAAGCTGCGTGGTTTTTCCCTTTCACCTGGGAAAGAGGGGGTCCACACCCTGCCAAAACCACGTGGCTCCCTCTTTCACCTCACCAAGAGGGGGTCCTTACTCTGCTGAAACCACGTGGCTCTCCCCTACATGACTGCAGGGGTCCTCACTCTGCCCCACACCGCGTGGTCCTCTCCTCACCTGGGCAGTTCTCCCCTCATGTCCCGGAGCCCATCTCTTCCAAGCTCCCACTCAAGCCTTCTCACTCAGGAGTGCAGCCCCTCGTTTCATCCTGGGTCCAAGCCCTTCTCACTCAGGTGTGCAGCCCCTCGTTACCATCCTCAGTCCCAGCTACTCCCTTCTCCTTGGCTCCAAACTTGGCTACTGCTATTTAACATATCTATGAAAACAGTCAAGGGTCATAGACACGTTAAATAATCACACCAGAGGTTAGCTGCAAAACTATTGCCACGCAAAACAGCTCTCAATGGCCCTGCTCCATTCGCCCCCCCCTGGGGGGGGTGAGGACATCTTACATGTCTCTCCAATACTCCTATACACCTTGAATTCTGGACACCATTCCAAATTCTTCTTTGGGGGTCCCCCCCTTGGCTGCACCCTGTATCAACATGACTGACAAATCAGGAAGCAGGAGAGTAAGTAACACAGCATTATTTACGTCTACTTGTTTTTGGTAACCATGCCCTTCACACCTTTACATTTGAGAAATGTTAGAACATGCTGGAAAAAAATAAATTGTATGACTACCACTCCTGGGTTATAAAGAGCTTTTTTCCATTTTTCTCAGAGTAGGCTACCAGAAGCATTTGTATTTCACGTGCTAGACCCAAGTATTCTGCCATCAAAATTTAATACTAGCACTCTCTTTAATTGTTATCAGGCGAGGGGCTGAAGGAGCAAGTACACTTCTGTGGTTTGAAGTTTTCTCCTGTAAGATGTTAACTTTGAGGGCTGGTCAAGTACATGATCCTAGGAGGTGTGACGAGTACAGTGACGGCCTGTAGAAAACTGTACAACTTAAGAGTGTCTAACGGCACTGACACGTTTAGATGTGTCTGGAGTGACAAAAGAACTTGAAAGAGATAAAGAAGTAAAAACTGGATAAAAAGTAAGTTTCTTGGACCCCCCAGGCACCTAAAGCCCCCACAATCATACGTCCTCCCAGGCAGTCCTGGAACTTGGTGGGACGGAGGCCCTGATCCCAGTGGGACTTGGCAGCACAGGTCAGGGCCCCTTCGGCCGACACCCTTACCCCTTAAAGCAGCCTCGTGCTGGGGCTCCTGGCTGAGTCGTTCATGATATCATACACATGAAGAGATTTTAATGTGTAATAACAATGATAATTTTACATATTTAAAAATTATAACAAGTATCTCACAGCCATTAAAAATAAAATGACAAAGCATTAAGAAATAGAAACTATTTAAAAATATGCCAAGACGTTGAAATATGCTTTTTGAGCTTTCTGAGTTTTCAATAATGGTTGTGATTTACTTTCTAAAAAATTTTTTTTCCAGAAGACAAAATATTAATCCTACCTGTGCTTGTGTTTTACTCTTATTCATTAAGAAAATAAAATTTTAAAAAGGGACAGATTTTGTTTTAAATCTATTAAACAACTGAGCTTTGAAAAAATTATATTAACCCTCAACCTTAATAAAGGCTGATAGACAACAACAACAACAAAAGAAAAACTTCTATAATCTTTCAAAATCTAACACAGCCTATTAAATAAAACCATACTCCTGACATGGCTGGTGTGGCTCAGAGGGTTGAGCACCAACCTGTGAACTAAAGGGTCACTGGTTCGATTCCCAGTCAGGGCACATGCCTGGGTTGTGCCTGGTGTCTCAGGTCCCTGGTGTGGGGCATCTGAGAGGCAACCACACACTTATGATTCTCTCCCTTTCTCTCTCCCTCCCATCCCTTCTTTCTTAAAATAAATTTAAAAATTTAAAAAAACAAACATCTGTGATGTCTCCTAAAAAAAAAACAAAAACAAAACATGCTCCCAAGTTTTTCCCTGATATTAGGGTTTGGTTATTGTCTATACAGACATCAGTCCTTCTCGGCCCCACCCCATGTGTCCTCAGGACAGTTGGCTATACAGGGCATAGTCTCATCAATGCACAGAGTCATATGGAAGGCATATGGAAGGATTAAGGATTAAACCAGTCAAAAACATTTGCATCCCCCTTTCCAATGATTCCTTCACCCCTGATGGATCTTATCCTTCATTCCCAATCCACCTTTCACCTCATGTGCTCATTGTCATACACACCTGACTTAGATTCTGTATCCAACTTTACAATTAATTCCTTGCAAATATTTGCATCAGCTTTGTCCTATTCTGCCATTATACCAACCTGGCTATCAATACAGGTTCAACCTAACTAACCATTTGCAATAAACAGCTAAAGTTTCTGGAAGGAAAAAACCCTACACAACTATGCTTAATAGTCTTATACAAATAATATCTGTTATTTACTCACTTATATTTCTAGAGTTTTCACAAGCAACGTTCCAATGAATTGGACTTAAACAGTGCATACATCCCCATTTCTAAGCTCAAATAATTTCATGAATCCTGGGTTTGAAGAAGTAGATCCTGAATTTAGTCCTACAGAATCTAATCCAAATAATATAAACTCATAGAAGAAACCCCTGGTACAGGGTAGAAAGACTAACAAAATATTGAAATTGAATTTCGGAGACAAACTGAAAAATTGGTGCATTTCTTCATTTTCTTCTCTTCATCACTCTGCCAGTATGCACATACATGGCCATCTATAACCATGTGCCAAGCCAAACTCTCACTCCATTACCTACTACTTTGTTTTCCTCACTCTGCATCATGAGTATAGTTTTCTCCAACCTTATAGCCAGACAAAACAAGTTGGTGAATTATAGCATCAACTGACTGCTTGTCTGAGAGGTATAAGAGAATCCATCCAGGGACTTCCGGTCAAGATGGCAGGGTAGGCAAACATGGCTCGCCTCTTCACACAACCACATCAAAATTACAACTAAAATATATAACAACCATCATTCAGAACTGTCAGAAATCAAGTTGAATGGAAATCTGACAGTTACAAAGTTAAAGAAACCACATACATCCAGACTGGTAAGAGGGGCAGAGATGTGGAATGGGCTGGTTCCTCACTCATGTGTGGTGGACAAAAATTTGGGAGAAATATCTTGGGAATGAGGATTCCCAGCCCCACACCAGACCCCCCAATTCAAGGTTCCAGTGCCAGGAAGATAAGTCCTCACAACTTCTGGGTGCAAAAACAAAACAAAACTAAATAGTGGGGATTCAGTCAGGCCAAAAAACTGCTAGAGCCCCATGCAGCTCCTTTTAAAGAGCCCATACACAGACTCGCCTACTAAGACTCACTCTATCTGAGCTCCACCACCAAGGGAACACCGTGAAAGATACCACTAGCATACAGAGAGAAACTGAAGTACCTGGCATCGAGGCGGGCAGCGGCCATTGTCCTTTTTCTAAATTTTCCCTACACAGAGCCACAAAGCCAGCCAGCTTGTACCATATCTGAGACTCTATCAACCTGGCTAACACTGTTTGACCTGCCTTGGCGATCCCTAGAGGCTCTGCCCCACCCAACTTACCGACCCACCAAAACTGCTTTTCCGCATGAATGGCTGGTCTTCACTCACACCGCACAACTTCTTAAATTCTTTTAAACAAGTAACAGCTGGCCTCAGTGAGGAATTAGCAGCAGCTACCCTAGATTCATAGCTTGGCTTTGCCTGGGAATCTCCAAACCCACCACAAGTAGCAACTATCTCAGATTGCTTTTTTGCTTAGAAAGGGTGGCTCCTGACAAAACACAGGTAGGGGCTGATATTGGCCTGCACCACATGGGAAACACCAGGGCCAGTGCACCCAGTGGAAAACTACAGACCACGTTGGAGCACCACCTACCTGCCCCTGCATAGCTGATACTCCACAGAGATTAGAGGTTAGTGGTAAGGAATTACAGCCAATTCTTGCAGCTGACTGGCCTAGATAAATCCCTCCCATTGTTCTGCCAATAGCAACCAAGGCACAACTACAAGAGGAGGGTGTACTCAGCTTGGGTGATAGGGAAGGCTGTGCCACTGGGCTCTACAAGACACATACTATATTAAGCCACACTGTCTAGACATGGAGCCAAAGCAGATCTACCTAATATATAGAAACAAACACAGGGAGGCTACCAAAATGAGGAGACAAAGAAACACAACCCAAACGAAAGGACAATCAAAACTAAAAAAAAAACAAAAACCTGAATGAATCTGAGATAAGTCATCTATTTGATGCAGAGCTCAAAGCACTGGTTATAAGGATGTTCAAGGAACTTAGCAAGAACCTCAACAGCATAAAAAAAAATTCAGTCAGCAATTAAGGATACACTATTCAAAATACAGAACCATTTACAGGGAAACAACAGTAGAGTGGATGAAACCAAGAATCAGATCAATGATTTGGAACATAAGAAAAAAATCATAAAGAAAAAAGAATCAAAAAAAAAATGAGGATAGTATAAGCAGACTCTCAGACAACTTCAAGAGGTACAACATTCACATCACATGTGTGCCAGAAGAAGAGAGAGACCAAGAAATTGGAAATCTATTTGAAAAAATAATGAAAGAAAACTCCCCTAATTTGCAGAAGGAAATAGACAAGTAGGCCAGGAAGCACAGAGAGTCCCAGTCAAGATGGATGCAAAGAGGACTACTCCAAGGCACATCATAATTTAAATGCCATAGGATAAAGATAAAGAGAGAATCTTAAAAGCAGCAAGACAGAAGCAGTTAGGGGAGTTCCCATAAGATTGTCAGCTGATTGCTCAAAAGAATCTTTACAGGCTAAAAGAGACTGGTGAGAAATATTCAAAGTCATGAAAAGCAGGGGCCCACAGCCCAGATTGCTCTATGCAGCAAATCTATCATTTAGAATCAAAGAGCAGATTAAGAGCTTCCCAGACAAGAAAAATCTAAAGGAGCTCATCATCACCAAATCATTATTATAAGAAATGTTAGGTAGACTTCCATCAAGATGGAGGCATAGGTGGAAACGCTGTGCCTTCTCTCACAACCAAGTGTAGAGACAACTATATATTAGCAACAGAAAACATAGCCAGAACACAGAAAATTGAACTTTTCGGAAGTCTGATAACAACAAATTCTTCAGCCTGACCTGTAAGAGGGGCGAAACCAGCAGCTGGTGGAGCGGAGTTGCACAGAAAAACTTGGTCAGACGGACTGGGGTGCGCAGAACCCAGGCACAGGGTTGGACCTAGTAAGCGACTCAGCGAGCGACCGCGGGGAAACAGCAAGGGAGCAGGGCAGCGGGTTGACTGTGGTCGCGCTTTCCTGCGCAGATAGACAAGCAAGGGAGTGGGCGGTGAGACTACCGGACTGAGTAGGCCCCATGGCCAGCGGCAGCACAGGCGCCGCCATTTCCCTGCTCTGACCCCGCCTCCACATACAGCAGCGTCATAACCCAGCGACCTGAGTGGCTCCACCCTGGTGAACCACCTAAGGCTCTGCTCCTTACCCAGCGGTGAGAAACAGCAGAGGGGGCCGCCATTTCCCTGCTCTGACCACGCCCCCACATATAGCATCACAACCCAGAGACCTGAGAGTCCAAGGCTCCCCTACTCACACTTAATGGGCAAGAACAGATCAAAAATGGCTCAAGAAGATCTCAAAGCCCCAGAGCCTATAAATCTAAGTGATGAAGAAATAGCAAAACTCTTGGACACACAGTTTAAAACACTAGTGATCAGGATCCTCACAGAACTGGTTGATTATAGCCACAAATTAGACAAACATATGAAGGCGAAACTAATTGAAATGCATGGAATTGCACAGGAAACCAATAGCGATGAAAAGGAAACTGGGACTCAAATCAATGGAGTGGACCAGAAGAAAGCAAACAATGGCCAAACAGAAAAGAGTGAAGAAGCAAGAATTCAAAAAAATGAGATTCTTAGGAACCACCAGGACATCTTTAAACATTCCAACATCCGAATTATAGGGGTACCGGAGGAAGAAGAGAAAGAGCAACAAGTGGAAAACTTATCTGAACAAATAATAAAAAAAGAACTTCCCCAATCTGGCAAAGGAAATAGACTTCCAGGAAATCCAGGAAGCTCAGACAGTCCCAAAGAAGTTGGACCCAAGAAGAAACACACCAAGGCACATCATCATTACATTAGCCAAGATTCAAATGAAGGAGAGAATCCTAGAAGCAGCAAGAGATAAGGGGACAGTCACCTACAAAGGAGTTCCTATCAGACTGTCAGCGGATTTCTCAAAAGAGACCTTACAGGCAAGAAGGGGCTGGAAAGAGGTATTCCAAGTCATGAAATCCAAAGACCTACAACCAAGATTGCTCTATCCAGCAAAACTTTCATTTAGAATGGAAGGACAGATAAAGTGCTTCTCAGAGAAGATCAAATTCAAGGAGTTCATCATCACCAAGCCCTTATTATATGAAATGTTAAAGGGACTTATCTAAGAAAAACAAGTTAAAGAAACATGAACAGTGAAAGGACAGCAAACTCACAGTTATTAACAACCACACCTAAAACAAAAGCAAACTAAAAGGACAGCTAGATCAGGAGTGGAAACAGAAATGAAGATCTCAAGGAGGGTTAGCAACAGGGGAGTGAGAGGAGGAGAAGGGGAGAGAAGGTACAGAAAATAAGTAGCATAGACAGTAGATAGAAAATAGATGGGAGGGGCAAGAATAGCATGGGAAATATAGACTCTAAAGAACTTGAGACACATGGTCATAAACTAAAGGGGGGGAAATGGTGGGGGGAATAGAACAACTGTAATGGCATAATCAATAAAAAAAGAAATTAAAAAAAAAAGAAATGTTAAAGGGACTTATTTAAGAAAAAGAAGATCCAAACTATGAAGAATAAAATGGCAAAAATACATATCTATCAACAGTTGAACCAAAAAACAAACTAAGCAAACAAGAACAGAGACAGAATCATGAATACTGAGAGCGTTGTAATGGTTTCCAGATGGGCCGGGGATGTGGGGGAATGGGCAAAGAGGTGAGGGGATTAAGAAGAACAAATAGGCAGGTACCTAATAGACAAGGGGATATAAAGTACAATATAGGAATGGAGTAGCCAAAGAACTCACACGCATGACCCATAAACATGAACAATGGTGGGGAGTTGCCTGAGAAAATGTGCTGGGAGGAGAGGGGCAAAGGGAGAAAAGTCAGGACAACTGTAATAGCATAATCAATAAAATATAATAAAAATAAATAATTTTTTTTAAAAAGAATCTATCCACACTGTGGTGTTAAAATTGGTTGAAAAGAGGACTGGAGACTGAGTTGTCATTAAACATATGAGGCTTTGGTTGGGAACCCTGTGTTCTTTCTGAGACCTCATCTGAAGCCTGAAGTGCTGAGACCAAGATGACCTCCCTGCTCTCTTTCTTAGGTGTCCAGCCAGGAATCGCACCCATCCCATTGTTCATACCCCATCTTGCTTCCATATGTTCTCCCTAAATATTCCCAATTTATCCATAACTCCAGGAACTGCTGCCAGCAGAGATAGCCAGCCTGCCATAACCTGCCAGAGCTCTTCTCCTTGAAATCAAAAAGCTAAGATCTAAACCTGAAAGGAAAAAGAAAATGCAAGATATAAAACACTGCCTTTGCTCCACACACCTCTAATGAGAAAGTGTTGAAACATGAAATCAAGTCAGCGCTTTAGTGTAAATTTATTGCTTATTGCTAGGTGGCTTTGGCATTGCTCTTTGGTATAATGGAAATGAGAATTCCTAGCACTCTTTCATATTGAGAACGTAGCCACAGACCAGCACCTTGATGGTCACCTTCTGCAACACAAGTTCTGCCCAGCTAGTATGGTCAAGCTCATGGTCAACACAGAAAGCAAGCTCTTTCAAGCAGTCTCTGAATAAAAACAAGTGTAAGTTTTATCATGAACACATGAAAATCTTTGGTGCCTATCCAAGAAACTAGCACGACAGCAGTGCAAGTTTGTAAGACTTGACAAACAAGTGTTGACATCAACTTTTTAAAAAGTAGGGTCCAAGACATGCAATAAAGATTACTGAAGAACCACGACTACAAAATAAACAACTAATGAGCCATGACTTGGGAAAAAAATTCAAGAATTCTTACTAATATTCCCACCCTGCTCTCAACCACATTGTCTTCATATTTATAGTGGATCCTGAGCCTAAGATCTAATGCTTAAATTGGTAATATTTTATTATTTTTAATAAAATTATTTACAATATTTTATAACTAAAATTATTATTTCTTTTAGCTTTTAAATTTTTATTTATTTATTTTTAAAGAGAGAAACATCGATGTATTATTCCATTTATTTACACATTCATTGGTTGATTTTTGTATGTGTCCTCACCAGGAATTGAACCCCAAAACTTGGCACATTGGGAAGATGTTGTAATCAAAACTGAGCTACCCAGCTAGCACACTATTCCTTCTTTGGTTGTTACAAAATTTTTTGTTCATAATTCTAACATTAACAAGAATCACTCTCAGGTATTTAGGAAGAAATATGATACTTCAGTCAAACACACAGACACACACAACCAAAGAAAGACATTATCATTTGACAATCTTAATGTTTCACAAACTTTTCTTCCAGAGGATAAGATGCAGCCCGTCAATCTTTTCTTCATTCCCAGCATAGCTGGTTTGTACAGTGGCATTATAAAGCAGATGGCACGCTAATAGCCAAAAGCCAGGGGGCTGATTAGACTGTTTGCAATCTGTGCTTCACAAATAAAGAACTATTACTAAAAAGTAAAGGTCACTCAAAATGACTTGTATTCAGTAAAGAGCATGGGTAGAGACACTGGGGCTAGCTATTATTGATTCCATAAAATTCTCTGGTAAAGCAGACATGCAGCATTGTCAGGGATTTCTCATGGCAGGGGAGGATTATTCAACTGGGCTAGGCTTGTCTGCTTTGGTGAGCCACTGGAGAACACAGAGAACCCTTTGTGCATGTGTATGAACTGAATTGATACATAGGTCACTCCGTTAATCTAATGTCCAATAAGGTGCTTCTGGGATAGGAGAAGTCCAGGCTCATGGGGAAAAAAAGGGTTGAACCCTTCCTCACAAATGAAAAAAAAATCACTTGCAAACCACATCACCAAGTCTCTTTCTTAAGCATCTAAAACCACTGTTGCATTCACTCACAAATCACTGGGATAGAAAGTAGTATGGTGTGTTCATTCCAAGCTTCCTTCCTATCTCTACTTCACCCTAAGCAGAAAGTAGATACTTGAAGAAAGTATCCACTATCTTCAAGATTGTCTTGAGCAACCACCAAGGTGAGGTCCAAGACAAAAATTGTGCCTATTCTCCATCTTGTCTCCATGACTGATATCACTCCCTCTATTTGCTTAGAAGAACAGTAGCCCAGATGTGATTCAAACACCCTTCTGGCCCACGTGCACAAATGATTCACAATACCTGAAATTCCCCTCATTGGAACAATTCCTCGGCTAAGGCAGTGGTCAGGGTCTTCTTCTGTGCTGCAGGTGGCCCACCTGCCATTCCTGCCCTTTTCTGGGGCTCGGCTCTCCCCTCTTGCCACTTGGCAGTGTGTGGCTGCCCCACTTGGGTCCAGTCTCTCCAGAGATCACCCCTGGTGGCGAGGCTAGACTAGAGTCACTGCAGCCTGGCCCCTGCTGCACACTAACTGGAACTGAATGTCTGAGGTGCAGCACTCCTGTGTCAGTTGGGGATTTTTTAATTGAAGTGAAATAAACAGCATATGAAATTACTATCTTAACCATTTTGAAGTGTGCATGTTAGTGGCATTAAGTACATTCACACTGTTGTGCTACTGTTACCACTATCCATCTCCAGAACTCTTTGCATGTTGCAAAACTGAAACTCTGTACCCATTAAATAATTACTCTCTTTATCCCCAGTTTCTGGTGGCCGCCATTCTATTTTCTATGTCTATGAATTTGACTACTCTAGGTACCTCAGATAAGTGGAATCCTGCAGTATTTGTCCTTTTGTAACTGGCTTATTATACTTTGCACAACGTACACAAAGTTCATCCCTGTTGTAGCATATGACAGGATCTCCTTCCTTTTTAAGGCTGAATCCTATTCCACTGTATGGACATAGCATGGTACTATACCTCTTCTTCCACTGACAGATCCATGGAATTCTGGAGGTGCAAAATAGCTTGCACCTCTTGGCTGTTGTGAATGATGCTGCCATGAACATGGGTGTACAAAATATCTGTTGGAGTCCCTGTTTTCCATTCTTTTTGGTATATACTGAGAAGGGGAATTGGTGGGTCATATGATAATTCTATTTTTAATCTTTTGAGCAACTGTCATGTTGTTTTCTCATAGCAGCTGCACCATTTCCTCTGTGGCTTTTAAGATGAGCCTAAGTGACTCTGACGAGAATGAGAAGGCAAATAACTAATGCTAAGCCCTTGGCACCTCTCCACCCCATTAAATCAATGGCTGTTCCTGAAGGTCGTTCTGTTCGTACTCAATAAAAAATGGTTGTATTTTCTCATCAGGTAGCTCTGGCTATGCTGAGAAATGTTTTGGTGCTGTGGTGCTAGGAAAACTGCCCTGAGGCAGTACTTACAGTTTACTATAAGTCTCCTGAAGATAATACTTTAACCAAAAAGGAACAAAAAAGTATAAATCAGGATTAGGCAAATTTAAAAATTAACTTTATGCTTTGGAGTCATTCTTCAAAAACACTGTAGCCAGCCTAAGATCTACATTCTTATTTGTCCACAACAGACTACAGAGAAAGCAATCAGCATGGAGCATGCAATTTTTATCTGTGATTAGCATTCTACGTCTGATTTATGGCTTTTGGGTAGATGGGTACCAATTTATTTTTCCTTTGCAGAGCTCCATGCATGAAGTGTGATTACAAATTTGTTTGCATTTTCTGTGGTACAGAATTAAAAACATAACCTTCTTGGAGACTTGGGATACTTTCTTGCTCTTTATTTTTTCCTCAAAATAAAAATAGACACCAAATAGTGTTCATATCATAAGCCCACGAGTGCCAGTCGCTTGGTTCTCGGAATCCTACTTTCACCTAATGAAATAACCAGTTACAAGGTGATAGTAATTGCAAAAAATCTGGAGTTTTATAATACTTAATTACTCTACCTTTTCATTTTTGTCACCTTGCTGTATCAAAATATGGGCTTTAGTTATCTCACAGAAACATTTTACCTGAATATACAGCTAACAAAGCTGGATGTATACAGGCAAATTAAGAAGCTGGATGTATCCAGCTTCTTGCAGGCAAATTAATGTCAAAAAATGCCCAGATACTTAAAATGCTTTGGCAAAGACTCATGGTTTTAAAGCTGGTTGGGAAAACTCTGGCTCTGAATTAAAGCAGGGCTACCCAGTATTAACCGAGGCCCCAGGGCTTTGAGGACCACTGGCTGGGGTCTAGTCCAATTGCTGAGCTAAAGGCTCACTCCAGAACGTCCACCCCGCTGGACTGACCTGTGCTAGTCTCAGGCCCTCCTCACCATGGAAGCAGCCTAGATAGTATTCCCAAATTCCTCACACGCTTATTCTCAATGCTTGTCAATGGACATGTGCATTCCAAAGAGAATTCCCAGTTACCTTATCTCCAATGTTCCAAAACTTAATTTCTTATTTCCTCTGCCAAATCTATTGTCAGTCTGACTTCCAGCTATGTGTTTAATCCTCAGCACACCACTTTCCCACCCACCCCCTTCCCGGCACTCTCTTGAAGCATAATACAATGATTTTTACCTGTCATTTTATTATAAAAATAAAATCAAATTATGGGTTTATAATTTTTCAGGGGAAAAATGATTATTTTTTAACTTATTTCATGTCTTCACATTTAGGGGAAAAAAATCAAAATAGGATAGGGAAAGTACTCCGCCCGGTGACAAAGATGTTTTTATAAGAAAAATTCTCTTTGACTTAGGAAAAAACAACACTTTATTTTTTTTAATTTTTTAAAAAATCTTGCCCTGGCTGGTGTAGCTCAGTGATTCGAGCACAGGCTGGGAAACAAAGGGTCACCAGTTCGATTCCCAGCCAGGGCACATGCCTGGATTGAAAGCCAGATCCCCAGTGGGGGCCATGTGAGAGGCAACCTCACACTGATGTTTCTCTCCCTGTCTTTCTCCCTCCATTCTCCTCTCTCTAAAAATAGAAAAATAAAATATTAAAAAAATTTTATAGCTCTACCCAAGGATATCTTCATTGAATTTAAGAAGACAGCAAGGGGGAGAGGGAGAGAGAGAGAGAGAGAAAGAAAAACACTAGTGTGAAAGCAACCAGGGATAGAACCTGCACCTGGGGATGTGCTCTGACCAGGAATTGAACCAGAAACCTTTTGGTTTACGAGATGACACTCCAATCAACTGAGCCACCTGTCCAGGGCAGAAATTTTAAAACACTGCCTATAATAAAAGATTCTGTAGGCAGAGATTTCATTAAAATGAGTCCTGATATAGCAAAGCCATCCCTTAATAGTAAACTTGAGCCGGCCTCTGTCCCAGTGAATGATGAATCCAGCCTCACCCAAATAGCTGAGTCTGTGGGTGGCTTAAAAGGCAAGCGTAACATCTGACCTTATAAAGTAAAAACTGAAAGGAGAAAATGTGAGGGGAAAGAAACAAAAACATTCATTTTATCTATTTTCCCGAGAGCACATGAACCTTAGAGTAAAAGATAGCCAACTACCACTCTGCAAAAAACTTTGCAAACTTTGTTTCTCACTTATTTCTCATAATTAAAGCTGAAAACCAGCAGATGTTATATCTTGTATTCTTTCAGTGTTTGTTGACTGTATCTGCTCTATTGAATAAAGATGTTCCACCATGCATAATTATATTTTACAGAACCGCACTTCTACAATACCAAGGCAGTGGGATTTTTCTCTCAGAGTGGAGCTAGTTATTCACAGAGGGCAGTTGATTTGCCATAACAGTAGCCAGATGGGGCCTGCAACTCCAGGAGGAATGCCAACAGCTCTCAACATACCCAACGATGTCCCCAGCCCTGGGGAAAACTCAGTATTCCCCTGAAAACTAACATCCATGGTGCAAAGTAGTTGACAGCTCACAGAAAGTCTTTAAAAATTTGGTTAATACTAAAAACTATGAAGTATTACAACTTATCTAACTGAAAAACAGGTCCAACCTATGAGACTTATAATGACGGCAGCAAAAAAGAAATAAACTCAAAATTGGGGCTTTTTGGACAAGCAAGAAAGGTGATATAAAAACACATTTGATGAAAGTCCAGCACAGTTCAATGTCTCTGTGAAAGTGCTTTCTTAGTTTATTCTCCGCAGCCAACGTATACATTTTTGGGCAATGAACAAGTGGAAAACCTATAGGCTGACTTATACATTTAAGTCTTTTTGGTTATATAAATTTCTCCACCTGGTAGACATTTATAATAATTTATAATTCCAGTTTTCTAGACTACACAATTGTACAAGCCCCCTGAGACACTTAGAATAAACACAACCTGATTTTTTCCAACACTGTTACTAAAAATAAAAGGACCACACAGTGAGTATCTCACACTATCACAGAACCCATTGAACAGGCAGTTCTCTTTCATTCATTCTATTCAAAAACCTTAGGAAAGTGAGGAACACTTCCTGGAAGACCTCAGAATGCTAGAGCCAGAAGAGACATGCAGGCATCTAGTCACTGGCTTGGAAATATATTGTTTTTAAATTTTTGAGCTGTGAAGTTTTTCTCCTGAGAGATGAAAGTGGTGACACTTTGGCTGAAGGAGGGGAAGGAGGCTGGGGGGCCAGGGAGGGTAGGGTATTCTGGCACCCAAGCTTGTTCTCTGCACCAGTCTGCAAGGAGACAGAGCCACCAAAGCCAATGAGACACCTTCCAGAGTTGTTTTGGAGTTCCTTTCTTGAAGGAGAATATCAAAAGGAGATATAGAAGTTGGCTGGGCGTGGAAACAGGGTACTCTGGGAACAAGTCCACTCTGCACTGTCAAGTAGGTTCAGGAATACTGAGAATGTTAATCGCTTAACATTTTGAATGTAATGCTGAAGTTCATGGTCAAATCCATTACCCCATATGGGGTAACAACTCATCTGGTTTGCCCAGGACTTTCCCATTTAAAAACTGAAAATCCCATGTCCTGGAAACCCCCTCTGTGCTGGCAAACTGGAACAGGACAATTAGTTGCCCTACTCTCCACAAAATACTAAAAAATAGCTGCTGCTGGCAGCTGAGCTCACTCTAATAGGACTCAAACCACAGTAACCCAGCAACTGAGGAAGAGCCCAGACTGAGGAGTACCTATGGGAGTAGCAGCACCTGAAGCAGGGGAAAGAAACTGGGCATCTCCTACATCACCAGGATGTGCACTGAACTTATTAAAAACACCAGCTGAAGGTGCTCTGGACTCGGCTGAAAGGGCTACCTAAAGTGTTTAAAGAAAGAGTTTAAGAAAGGGAAGGGTCATCAAGGAATACGTATAAAGAACCAATGGACAAAGTCAAAGGTGGGAAGAATTGAGGGTGGGAGGTGGGGGTTGCTGGGGCAGGAGAAAGTGGTGGTGGGAAAATGGATGCAATTGTACTTAAACAATTTTTTTATAAAAGGAAAAAAATAATAAAGAGTTTTCAGCTCAGCATTTGTCCTTTGGGTAGAAAGAACTACCTAATGTGTTCAAAGAAAGAGTTTTCAGCTCAGCTATTTAAAAAAATTATCTTAATTATATCAGATCTCTTTTGATAAGCTTTCATCCTCCTACTATTAGATACTATCAAGATAATATTCCTTCCACTTACTGTTTAGATGATCAAAAGTTAACATCATCATAAATAACAAAACATGGGAAGTATAAGCTGATACCGCTTCACTATTCACATTTTTAAGATATTTAGCTCCTATTCTGTCAACAGACAAAATTGCAGTCATTTCTCAGGTTCAGAGCCCAGTGGCAGACCTGGCTGATCGCCTGTGCCAAAGAGGCCTCATAAGCACAGGAGAGAGTCTGCCCTTTGAAAACAGAAAGTGCTGTTTTCACAATTAGACAAAGCTCCACCTCCTTCCTTTCAAATAGTCTCCAACACTTAGAATCACTCTCACCAGGAAGCATACAGTTTGTCCTGGGTTTCTATGTCTTATAACTAGGAAGGAGAAGATACAGCAGAGACAGAAAAATTCCTATTTGTCCTGATAGCCTGCGAAACTCTTGGGCTAGTTTTCACCTTTAAGAAAAAACTCACTCTGGGCCTCAAATTTCATCCTTCCTTTCTTTTAAGGCAGTAGCATTGATTTTTTGCAATTATCTTTAACATCAGTACCTGAGGTGTTCCTGGTTGCTTCGTAGCACCTTCTCCTCTTATTAAGTTTCCTGTATATCACCCCCTGTTCTACTGCCCCCATCACCCACCTTTCTGCTCAGCTGTTCACTGATGCCTCTGGGCATGGCTGAGTCCCATGGGAGATGCACAGTGCTAGTAGAGATCATCAGATATCACATCTGAACCTCCATCAAGAACCGAGGGACCTAACTGGAGCTGAAGTATGGTCCCTCATACCACACACAGGCACATATCTGTGTCCAAAGCACCTGCTTAAGTGGTGCCCAGGACAGATTATATAATTTGGCTGAGTTGAGGGATTATTCCTCTGCCAAATGGTCTTTAATCACCCCCACCTGAGTCTTTATGTTATCAAGATGCTTACATTTTGGCCCGAAATGTTACCAGAGACTAATGGGACTAGTCCTCTGTAAAGTCATGCTATTGGTTCTCTTTATTTTATAATACGCACGTAGAACTATGGTAGGAATTGCATCAGGGTTGTCAAGGCAATAAGAATTTATTTTTTTTAATGAAAGGATGAAATAATGGGTGTCTTTGAATCTCTGTTGAAGAGGATTCGTTTTCTTTCAGAAGTGAGCAAGGTTGGCTCCCTCGTTCCCAAGGACACGCACCAAAACCATGACCAGCAGCAGTTCTAAAAATCGACACTTGGCTCTAATGTCACGACCTATCACCTTTAGCCTGTCAGCAATTCTAAGCTGTGCATTGTCACTGGATGGGAAGACACCTATCCAAAGAATCCTCTCTGACAAGACCATTTCACCAGCTTTCAGCAATCTCAAAACAGTCAAAACAAGCATGTCTGTAGGTGGTATCCTGATGAAGCAAAACAATCATTATCTAAAACCAGCCCCCTCTGTAGGAGGGCATCTGACATGAAACAAGCGACAGTTTCATATTCACTTCAGACTGAAAAGCTCCATTTGGCTCTAAACCCAAACAGCTTTAACAGCACAACCCACTGATACTTCCACAGCCACCCTCCCTTTCCTCTTAATTAGACTATTGATGGGCTGTCCTCTTAATATAAAGGGCTCCTCTGAAAACAGCCATTCTGCTCACTTGGAAATAAGAACATTTAATCACACAGCTACTCTTCTCAAGCCTACCAGTGACAGCGCTTTATCCTGTGTTTATGTCAGTGCCTGCTTGTCAACAAACAGAACTACAACTTCATTGTTAGCTCTGCCAACAATGACAAGTGGGGCTCTGTCACCATCTCCAGAGAAACATTTATAAGGCTATCCTCCCAGGTTCCCTAAAAGCAAGAAAACTGCAAAAATAGGCCCCCTGCCCTGTCGATGTTCATCAAGAGGTTCACCGGAGGAGATCATGGAGAAGAGGGAAAGAGAGCACTGGTCATGATAAATTTCCCTTCAGATGTTGTTCAACTGAAGTGAGTATCTTCCTCCAGTTTCCAAACCTAGTGTGGTCTGAAGTACTATTTTCAGAAAATCTATGATTTAGGATCCCACTTGAACCCTCCCACAGCAGAAAACACATTCAGCCTTCCAGGCATTTCTATTTATATCTATTTTCCCTGGAACGACTTTCAGCCTGGCCCCATCAGCAGGACTCCTCTCCTTCTCAGCCCTGCACTGAAAGGCTCAGAGAGCAGGCAGTCCCATTGGGCAACAGTACGTGTTCCCTCCTTTGAGGAAAAGCATCATCTTGAGCAGGAGGCCCAGGTTCCACAAATAACCTGTGGTGCTAATATCATCTGCTCCGCCTCCTGTCGCCTCATGCAGCCAGAGACTCCAACCCATTGGCCCAGACTGGAAAATCAAATTCCACTGTCAGGAGAGTCCAATGTGCAGGGCTGACAGCCTCTTATTGGTGGGCCATAGGGTCAATGAATCTTGAAAACTCAGCTGTGTTCCTGCTCAATTTCTCCTGTCTCCACTGCTGAACAAAGCTTGAGGGTCACATATCAAGTCCCTCCCTCTCTTTTCTAGCCTAAAATGAGACCTTACCCATCCCAACTGCATTTTTTTCACATTCAGAGAGTGAAAAGGAGACTTTTTCTTTCTGGAAGAACTTTCTTTCCCCAGATGACAAAAAGAAGTCCCCAAATAATTTGTAACACCTGGACCCTAGACTCTAGGTGTCTCTTATGATATACAAGAAACCTTGACTGAAACTTAAAGGCCATCACTGCAGGATCACCCAGTATGGGATCAGTTATAGGTAGTAAGGTGGAAACAGCTACACAGAGCTGAAACCATGGACTAAGAAAGGTAACGTGTTCAGCATCTTTGAGTCACTCAGAGAGCAGCCCCCTATCGCTCCTTGGGTCTTTCCCCTCCTTATCACTGTTTCCCCAACAAACATAAGACAGCACACAGTAGATCACAAACATTTGCTGAGTCCTTTGGCCAATATTTACTACTTGACTCCTGTGCGCAAGGCAAGGTCTGAGCTCAGAGACCAGTTCAACTCTCATTGCCCTCAAGAGGTTTACAGAACAGTAGAGTAGCTGGCCAAAAAAAAAAAAGAGAGAGAGAGAAAAAGGGGGGGGGGGGGTTTCTTTCTCATCTCTCCAAATATAAACCAGTCCACCCGCTCTCCAAGTCGTCACAGGGCAAAGGCTATGACCTAACACCTTTGTGCTCCTGGGGTTGCCTTGTGCATGCAGAGCACAAAGCTCTCAATTTGGGGTCACTATAGATCACCCCAGAGAATCCGGGTCACTGGTTATGATCGCTGGCATTGGGAAAACAGCAGTTTCTTCTTTTGAGGAGGCCCCTGCTCAAACTTTAAGCAATTGACCTTTCAATATTTGCCAATACTCAATTATATATGTTCTATTTCATGAAAAGCCTTAATTTTGGAGAAACTTTGGGAATGAAGTCTCTGAACTCAGTAGGAACCCACTGGATTCTGCTGCTCTTGCTTAAAACCATAGACACTAGAGAGAAAGATGTGTACTTTGTGAGGCAAAACTTTAGGATATATGATGGTTCACTTTGTGTCAGTATGACTAGGCCATAAGGCACCCAGACATTTCATCGGATAGTGTTCTGGCTGTGTCTGTAAGTGTGTTTTCCGGGTGAGATTACCATTTGAACTGGTGGACTGAGTAAAGCAGATTGTCCTGTCTACAGTGGGTGGGCCTCATCCAATCAATTGAGGGCCTGCATAGGACAAAAAGGCTGACTCTCCCACACAGAGGTCAGAGGGAACACTTCCTGCCAACCTGGCTGAGCTGGGGCATCAGTTTTTCTTGCCTTAGGAATTGAACTGAAGCATTGGTTCTTCCTGGGTCTGGAGCCTGCCAGCTTTCAAACTGCAACTTACACCATTGGTTCTTCTGAGTCTCCAGCTTGCTGCCTGAAGATTTTGGGACTTCTCAGCCTCCATTATTGTGAGTCAATTTCCTATAATAAATTTATTTATATATAATTTCCTGAAAAATGAAACGTTTTCACCTAGACTTGGCAAGAAAACAAAGACCTCAAAGTTCTCCTATCTTCAATTCATCCTTTAAAGTGCTAATCTGCATGAGCTCTTGTCACTCGGAGTTATTGCCATCGTTCATCAGTTTAGGCAAGTTACTCCTAAAGCTTCAGCTTCCTCATCTGCAAAATGCAGATAACAGTGGATACTCACTGAGTTGTTGTGAGAATTAATTGAGTTTTACACATAAAGAGTTTACAGCAGTGTCTGGTACATGGTAAAATAAAGTAAATGTTCGTGGCCATTTTTCTTATTATGCTCAGTTTGAGACAGCCATTTACTTGGTTGGTTAATAAAAGACATTTCCAGAAAGACTTTTTCTTTTTAATATCCAATTTAGAAGAACATAAGGGGGTCAAGGGGAAATACAGGGAACTAATGTTGCTAGAACTTTGGAAGCAATAGCACCAACATAACTACGAGCCCTTTGCCGTAGCTTTCCTTTGAGGAATTAAAAAAAACCAAAAACCTACAGTAACATCATGGATAGGTTCTGCAACTTTAAGGGAAATAACTGTAATAAAACCATACGCTATGTGATATAAACAAGAGTTAAGTTCCTACGGCATCTTGTCAATATTGTAACACATCAACATTGAATGAAAAGACATTATTGGCCCTGGCTGGTGTGGCTCAGGGGATTAAGCACCAACTGCAAACCAAAAGGTTGCTGCTTCAATTCCCTGTCGGGGCACATGCCAGGGTTGTGGATCAGGTCCCCATTTGGGGGTGAAACACAGGAAACTACACACTGATATTTCTCTCTGTCTCTTTCTCTCCCTTCCCCTCTCTCTGAAAACAAATAAAATCTTTTTTAAAATACATTATTGACTGCCAAGATGGAGGCATAGGTGGAGACGCCATGCTTTCTCACACAACCAAGTTTAGAGACAACTAAATATTAGCAACAGAAAACACAGCCAGAACACAGAAAATTGAACTTTTCGGAAGTCTGTTAACAACAAATTCTTCAGCCTGACTGGTAAGAGGGGCGAAACCAGCAGCTGGCGGAGCGGGGTTGCACAGGAAAACTCGGTCAGATGGACTCAGGCGTGAGGAATCCAGGCGCAGGGTTGGACCTAGTGAGAGAGCCTGCAAGTGACCGTGGGGAAACAGCGAGGGAGCAAAGCTGCGGGTTGACTGTGGTTGTGCATTCTTGCGCAGATAGACAAGCGAGGGAGTGGGCGATTAGATGGGACCCAGCAGGCCCCAGCGGCGAGCAGCAGAGGGGGCCACCACTTACCCGCTCTGACCACGCCCCCACATACAGCATCACAAGCCAGCGACCTGGGAGTCCAAGGCTCCACTCCCCATACTTAACGGGCGAGAACAGACCAAAACTGTCTCAAGAAGATCTCAAAGCCCCAGAGCCTATAAATCTAAGTGGTGAAGAAATAGCAAAACTCTCAGACGCACAGTTTAAAACACTGGTGATCACGATCCTCACAGAACTGGTTGATTATAGCCACAAATTAGAGGAACATATGAAGGCTAAACTAATTGAAATGAATGAAAATGCACAGGAAACCAATAGCGATGAAAAGGAAACTGGGACTCAAATCAATGGAGTGGACCAGAAGGAAGCAAACAATGGCCAAACAGAAAAGAGTGAAGAAGCAAGAATTCAAAAAAATAAGGAGAGGCTTAGGAACCTCCAGGACATCTTTAAACATTCCAACATCCGAATTATAGGGGTACCAGAGGGGGAAGAGAAAGAGCAACAAGTGGAAAACTTATCTGAACAAATAATAAAAAAGAACTTCCCCAATCTGGCAAAGGAAATAGACTTCCAGAAAATCCAGGAAGCTCAGAGAGTCCCAAAGAAGTTGGACCCAAGAAAGAACACACCAAGGCACATCATCATTACATTAGCCAAGATTAAAATGAAGGAGAGAATCCTAGAAGCAGCAACAGATAAGGGGACAGTCACCTACAAAGGAGTTCCTATCAGACTGTCAGCGGATTTCTCAAAAGAGACCTTACAGGCAAGAAGGGGCTGGAAAGAGGTATTCCAAGTCATGAAATCCAAAGACCTACAACCAAGATTGCTCTATCCGGCAAAACTTTCATTTAGAATGGAAGGACAGATAAAGTGCTTCTCAGAGAAGATCAAATTCAAGGAGTTATTCATTACCAAGCCCTTATTATATGAAATGTTAAAGGGACTTACCTAAGAAAAAGAAGTTAAAAAAAACATGAACAGTGAAAGGACAGCAAACTCACAGTTATTAACAACCACACCCAAAACAAAAGCAAACTAAAAGGACAGCTAGATCAGGAGCAGAAACATAGAAATGAAGATCTCAAGGAGGGTTAGCAAGAGGGGAGTGGGAGGAGGAGAAGGGGGGAGAAGGTACAGAAAATAAGTAGCATAGAGAGTAGATAGAAAATAGATGGGGGGGGCAAGAATAGTATGGGAAATATAGAATTTAAAGAACTTGAGACACATGATTATAAACTAAAGGGGGGGTAATGGTGGGGAGAGGGGGTAGAGTGGAGGGGGATGAAGGGGGGAATAGAACAACTGTAATGGCATAATCAATAAAAATATTTTAAAAGTTAAAAAAATACATTATTGGAGGACCTGCTGTATTTATTCACACTTTACAAGTGTAAATGACAATTGTCTACCACTGGCCATTGAGATTAAAGACAATAGACTGTGTTTGTGTGTACCAGTGTGGTACAAAGAAATGCAGTTCATCAGTGTGAAATATATAACCGGGGGGAGGGGGTTCTACCCTTTGCTAGGTGCACAGAGAATGGGTTACCTGCATTACCTTGTTCAATTCTCATATTTTGAGAAATTGACATTATCTTCATTTTACAGATGAGGAAACCAGAGCTTATTTAATTTGATTCAGAATTACACAGTAAGTGGTAAAACAGGATTCAAACTCAGGTCAGCAGGACTCAAGTTAATGATAATTTTGTAAATTTCTGCCAGTGTTGGCGAAAATGTGATCAATGGGTTCTGGATGTGAACAGATATAATCCAAATATATTGAGAGAAAAGGTGAGTGAAATAAAGGTTAACCAGGTTATGTTCATTGCAAGTCTTTTCAGAGACTTCGGCATGCAAAGGTACACTGTGGATTCTGCAATGTGATACAGTGTGCAAAGTTTGTCAGATCACAGAAGTGTGTGTGTGTGTGTGTGTGTGTGTGTGTGTGTAATCTGTCATGGTTGACTGTCCCATGAAGTACAGAGGTTGGTAGCCTCACACTCATATCCTCTCACTTCCCCTATGGCATTGAAGGCACACTCCTTACCCGTAAAACTAGAATTTGTTTTCATACTTTTCTCCACTCCCTAACGTTTTCCCTTTTTTGACACTATTGCTATTCACTCAGGCATCCAACATTCATTCATTCAACAAGTATGTTATGCTAGACATTATGACAAGGACAAAAGAAATGAAGGAGTCACAGACATTGACTGATATCTACCAGACACAACAAAGAACTTATCTGAGGACCCTGTTTCTGAGAGAGAAGAAAGGGAAGATAAAGAGGTCATTGTGTGGATGGTTATGATGGATCAATGTAGGTTTTTCTGTCTGGATTCGATATCTTTGTCCCTTTCAGAGCCATGTCTGGATTAAACTTACAATAGTTGATGACCTGCTCTGTTCTCCATTCAGAAGAACTCACCTCATTCTAAAAGGGTAGGGGGAATTGCTTGTGATTTTGAACTTGGCCTTTGTCCAGATTTCCAGACCACCCTATTACTGCTTAACTGCAGTCAATTATATGAGCTCCACAGTTCCTTTGATTCCTTTCCAATCCAAATTCCCCCTTTTGAGGGTGACTTCTGACGGTCTAGCCAGTGCATTATCTAATGGCGTATGGAATTTGGAAAGGTATTTCCATACGCGAGCCATACGCATTCCTTTTTCAGGTTCTGTTGTGAGACACATGTGCTATCAGTTAGCACATGAGGCTAAGGAGAGACATGGCTGAGGAAATGATATGGGGAAGAACCAAGAGAGTTCAAAAGGGAGGCCCTCACACTGCTGAGCAATAAAGAAGAGTCCCCAAACAACAATTTTTATATATAGTAACTGATAAATTGATTGGTTCATTCTATCCAATTATCTTAGGCTAGATTTTTCTTCTAAATTTTACATGCAATTGGTCAGTTAAATATGGCTGCCGAATCAAGAACTTTCTATGACTCAGGTATTGATCCTATAACTCATGCATTCCTTTGTTTGCTTCAATGACAAACCCCTAAGTTATTTTAGCAGGTACATGGCGGGGTGGGAGTTCTTCCCTCCAGTGAGTGAGAAAGCCTGCCTGCTCCAGCATTCAGGGGGGAGATGTGCTCTATTATGTCACCAAGGGAAGGAATGACTGTGGCCAAGCAGTGTACACCAGGGTGGTCTCAAGAGCGCTTAAGCACTTTGCCAGGTCTGATGATTGAAAGTTTGACAAAGGAAGGAACACCATTAGCAGCTGCATCTCTCAATGATTAATAACACCCACCATCCACCTCTCTGTGCTCACGGATGTAGGCTTATTAATGTAAGAGCTCTTAAGAAAGAACTGAGCCAGGAACCACTGGAAAAGAAGAAATTACATCCACTGAAAAATAAAGATTTCAAAAAGGAGACTTCTGAAGATGTTCAAAATCTAAAAGCTGATTTGATATTTGGCATAAACTGTATCTATCATCAGAATGTAGGACCTCAAAAAACCTTCAGTGATGGGAGAATAAAATAAAGTAAGCCTTTTAAGAGAATCACTGACATGAGAGTTGTTGCCTCGTAATTAACAGCTTAGGACTAAAAAGTGGGGAGACGACAGAAAAAAAAGTATGAACAAATGCGCAGGCTAGTGCCTGGCAGGTCACTGTCAAACACTTGTTGTCTGAGTGAACAACAGACTGGAGGAATGTAAAATGCAAGTGTTCAAGAGATGAGGACCTTCACAATATTAGACAAGATGAGAAGCAGACAGATATCAGCCAGTTAAATCAGGGAGACCAGACACATCACATTCCAAACTGTGGAAGACAAGATGTTCCTTTGCAGGATATCAACAGAGAACAGGAAGTGAAAGGGGACACCTGGCTTCAGGGCTACTGACTACAGCAGTTATTTTTATCACCTGGAATATGCTGCTGCTGAAAGCACTGTTTCCCACGCATGGATGTGATTTGCATCCAGCCTTTCCTTATGAGATCTATGGCTTCAGAGAATCACTCCTTCTACAGGCTGACAGCTGCCTGAAAGTCACTAAGACACACCAAGTGGCCAAAGTGGCTGTTCTAAATACCATGCTAAGGACCTGGGAGTGTTGGAGTGAATTCACCAATGTGGGAATTGATTATTACTTGATATCTTTCAGGAATCCATTTGCTGGTAAGAGGCTGTTTGACTCCTTTTTCTAATCCTCATTGAGAGTATGTTTATTGATTTTAGAGAGAGAAAGGAAAGGTGGGGGGAGAGAAATATTGATCAGGTAGTTGCCTTCTGTATATGCCTCAACTGGGGATCAAACCTGCATCCTAAGTATGTGCCCTGACTCAGCATCGAACCCATGACCTTTAGGTGCATGGGATGATGCCCTAACCAGCTAAGCCAGGACAAAGCTGTTTGATTTTTTTACTGTGACATCTAGGTTTGGGCTGAAATGATGCTCTACTTCAACTCCTTAAGATTCCTAAACTCCCCAGTACCACTGAGTGTTGAACAATATCAATAGAACAGCTCTGCCCAAAGTTAAAATTGCTGGTGCCTTGGTGGGGAAGCCAGACATACAGTCACCCTCTGTGATGACTGAACTTCAAAGTTAGTTGCAGTGTGTCTTCATGATAGAAAAGGCACCTTGTTGAGATGTTTTCATTGTCACCACTTGGCACTGCCTGAAGGGGGATCAAATAGTTTACAGTTTTTTTAAAAAATAAAACAATAATAATATACTATTTTCCTGGGACATTTACCAGTCAATTAGCCAGAAGATCTTAAAAAAAGATGAGATCAACCAATATTTATAGATAACTTGCTCCTCTTCTTTAGTGCCAGCATCAGTGGTAGGGCCATGTTACCACAGAGACTCGATCCCACAAGTATGGTTTTCCCAGGACTCCATCTTTGTCCATTTCCTCCCCTTGCTTTATTCCTTTCTTGGGTCACCTCTTTCTTTCCGGTTATAGGAAAGAAATGATATGGGGAGATGATATGGGGAAAGAAATGATATGTTTAGACTTCTAAACATATTCCAAATGAGTTCTAGGCTAAGGTCTCAACTGAGCCTCAGAGCTGTATTTCCAGGTGCTTAATGAATGCTCCATGGGCTCCATAGAGTGGATGTGTCCAGACAGAACTGTGGCCCCTACTCAACCTCCACCTAGTCCACCTGCTCCAAATCCAGGAATGACATCAGTGTTCATCCAAGTGGGTGCTGTAATTCTACATGTAAGATGTCTCTCTAATTTGGTGCTTTCCTCCCCATTAAAAATGTTTCTGCTTTTATTCATTTAATTTTATTTTATGAACACTTATATAACACTAGATGTGTGCCAATTACTGTTCTAAGAAATGTATAATACCTTCATTATCTTCTGCCTTCATCACCAAGAAACTCCGACCAGTCTCCCTCACCTCCCACTGGTTCTTTCTATGGCAGTCATAGTACTTCTGACTCTAAACTTCTGACACTCCCCATTTTCTGTGCTGCTTAGCATATCCCATAATGACCTTTATTCCCTTCCTGTCTCCTGCCCTTTCTGCCTCAATTTTTTTCACACTCTCCATGAAGCCCATGTTTCAGTCACACCAAACTGGTCACCTGCCCACTCATTCTTCCCTCTCCAAGTGAGGTCTTCCTTTACTTGGAAAACCCCAACCATCCTCCAAGGCTCAACCAGGTATAAGGAAGTTTTCTGAGAGAAGCACTTCCAAACCTCTAAGAAGAGCTGCCTGGAGTACCCAAAAGACAAGTAATAAAATGCCAAGTAGATCTAAAACAAATCCCCAAGTGAAAACAGATGAAGTAGTTGGTTCAAAAGAATAAGGGTCAGTTACAAGACTTTTCTTCACCATATGGTCAGGATCAAAAAAAAAAAAAAAGAACCTAATATAATATTGCACATGATGAAGCAATGACAAACTGAACACTTTTCCCATACAAAATGAAAATGTGAAGGAATCACACAGCTGTAGTCTCAGAAGCAACTGTTGAGTCAGTCAACTCGGATAAAATCATCATAGAAATCAGAGAAGGATGATTTATGCTAATTTACTTATATTTGTTCTGAGTGCTTGGTATTGTGCACTTCTAAATCTCCTGTCAGCATCATTTGTGGTTCTACTCATTTTCAGCAAGTTTCATATAGCAGTTTTTTCCAATTGTTTTTTTCTCTGCTTTTACAGATTGTGATGAAAAAAAAATATGGAGAAAATGTGCAAGTCAGATTGCAGGTGACATTCAGAAAGCCCCCGCACACGCAGATCTAAACCCATTAACTAGATCACAAGCCTTAGGTGTTCTGAGAGCAAGAACTTCTGCAAATTAATTGGAGAATATAAAGATGACCACGACATGACCTTGAATCCAAGAACTCACAGTTCTGGAAGGGAGACTCACAGCCAACAGCCTTGGAGGCCCAATAGGCACTTCAAATGTCTCATGCCCAAAACCCAGTTAGAGTTTGTCTCCCACACTTGATCCCTCAGACCTTCCCATCTCAGTCAGTGACATCATGAATCTTCCATCTGCTGAGTCCACAACTTTATCATCATTCTTGACTCTCGTCTTTCTCTCATAGTCTCCATGGTTAGATAGCAGTAAAACCTATCAGCTCTGAACCAAGATCTGACTACTTCTCACCCCTCAGGCCACCACATTGGATAAGGCCCCTGTTGCCAGTCACAAGGTTATTTAGGAGCCTCCTTGCAGGTCTTCCTGCTTCCAGGCTTGACCTACCCCACTGCAGACTACTCTACATAGCAGCCAGAACCATTCTTTTATAGTGTAAGAGTTCAAGACCCTCCAATGACTTCCCTTTTTACTCAAAGAAAAACCTCAAGTTTTTACCCTGGTCTACCACCTGACCTTGTCTGGCTGTGACTCCAGACCCACCTCCACTCTAGTCCTCAGTACACTCTAATCACATTGCTTCCCAGCACCCTGTTCCTCAGACACCCAAAGGGAAGTCATACCTCCAGGCCTTTGCAGGCTCCTCTCCTCTGCGGGTTCTTTCTGTAGCTGGATATCCACACAGTCGCCTCTCTCCCTCACTTTTCTGTTTTCTGCTCAGATTGTCCTTTCATCTGAATAGCGCTTCTCTATCAACTACACCCTACATCCCTCCATTTCCCTTACCCTGTCTAATTTTTTTTCATAGCCCTTATACCATATGCTATTTCTTATATTTGTCCAACAACTGCCTCTTTGCAGAAATGTCAGTGCCACAAGAGCAGGCATGTTGTAGCATTCATGACTGCCCTCATCTAGACAGTGGTACATAATATGCCCTCATTAGAAGACTTCTGCCAAGATGGAGGCATAGGTGGATGCCCCGAGCTTTCTCACACAACCAAGTTTAGAGACAACTAAATATTAGCAACAGAAAACACAGCCAGAACACAGAAAATTGAACTTTTTGGAAGTCTGATAACAACAAATTCTTCAGCCTGACCGGTAAGAGGGGCGAAGCCAGCAGCTGGCGGAGCGGGATTGCACAGGAAAACTCAGTCAGACGGACTCAAGTGTGGGGATCCCAGGCGTGGGGTTGCAAAGGGACGACCCAGTGAGCGACCCAGAGAGTAACCGGTGGACCGGGCGAGGGTGCAGGGCAGCGGGTTGACTGTGGTCCCGCATTCCTGCGCAGATAGACCGACGGGGAAGTGGGCTGTGAGATGGGACCGAGCAGCGAGAGGCAGCAGAGGGGGCCGCCATTTCCCTGCTCTGACCCTGCCCCCACATACAGCGTCACAACCCAGCGACCTGGGCGGCCCCACCCTGGTGAACATCTAAGGCTCCGCTCCTCATACTTAATGAGCGAGAACAAACCAAAAATGGCCCAAGAAGATCTCAAAGCCCCAGAGCCCATTAATCTAAGTGATGAAGAAATAGCAAAACCTTCAGATGCACAGTTCAAAACACTGGTGATCAGGATCCTCACAGAACTGGTTGATTTTAGTCACAAATTAGAGGAACATATGAAGGCTAAACTAATTGAAATGAATGGAAATACACAGGAAACCAATAGTAATGGAAAGGAAACTGGGACTCAAATCAATGGAGTGGACCAGAAGGAGGAAAAAAATGACCAAACAGAAAAGGATGAAGAAACAAGAATTCAAAAAAATAAGGAGAGGCTTAGGAACCTCCAGGACATCTTTAAACATTCCAACATCCGAATTATAGGGGTACCAGAAGGGGAACAGGAACAGCCACCAGTGGAAAACTTGAACAAATAATAAAGGAGAATTTCCCCAAGCTGGCAAAGGAAATAGACTTCCAGGAAATCCAGGAAGCTCAGAGAGTCCCAAAGAAGTTGGACCCAAGAAAGAACACACCAAGGCACATCATCATTACATTAGCCAAGATTCAAATGAAGGAGAGAATCCTAGAAGCAGCAAGAGATAAGGGGACAGTCACCTACAAAAGAATTCCCACCATACTGCCAGCTGATTTCTCAAAAGAGAACTCACAGGCAAGAAGGGGCTGGAAAGAGGTATTCCAAGTCATGAAATCCAAAGACCTACAACCAAGATTGCTCTATCCAGCAAAACTTTCATTTAGAATGGAAGGACAGATAAAGTGCTTCTCAGATAAGATCAAATTCAAGGAGTTATTCATTACCAAGCCCTTATTATATGAAATGTTAAAGGGACTTATCTAAGAAAAAGAAGTTAAAAAAAAAAGATGAACAGTGAAAGGACAGCAAACTCACAGTTATTAAGAACCACACCTAAAACAAAAGCAAACTAAGAGGACAGCTAGATCAGGAGCAGAACCATAGAAATGAAGATCTCATGGAGGGTTAGCAACAAGGGAGTGGGAGGAGGGGAAGGGGGGAGAAGGTACAGAAAATAAGTGGCATAGACAGTAGTTAGAAAATAGGTGGGGGGGCAAGAATAGTATGGGAAATATAGAATCTAAAGAACTTGAGACACATGGTCATAAACTAAAGGGGGGAATGGAACAACTGTAATGGCATAATCAATAAAATAAAATAAATCAACAAACATATCCTCAGGTGAAAAAAAAAATAATAATATGCCCTCATTAAATATAGGCTGAATCAATGAAAGAATGAGAGAGAAGAGAGGTATGTACAGAATAACTGTAACTCCAAATCAAAGATCACTCATTTGCTTGGGAACGTTTCCTATTAAAAAGAGAATCCTCTGCCTTTTCTGAAAGTTGCTTTTAAACAATGACCTACTCTTTCATAGGGTTCTGTTTTAAAAAGGCAACTATAGCTAGTGCAGAAGTGATGTCTATTGGATTCATTTGGAACAAACTGTGCAGCGACAGTGACAGGCAGCCATAATACTGGGCACGGTGCAGAGTGAAAGCTCAACTAGTCATCGTCTGCCTTCTAAAAGTCTATCTAGTACTTTATTGAGAAAGATAAAAATAAATTTGAAAGACCAAACATAAAACTTTCATTGCCTTCTCCACACCCCCCAAGCAAAAGTTCTCTTGGAATTCAGAAAATGGCAAATCACTTACAGCTGGGACAACAGAGGACCTGGCCAGACTTTCCGCAGGTGGAGAAGACTGGGCTTTGGGCAAGGAGGGGAGGGAGGACCAGCACCATTTGGAAAATAGTAGAAGGTACTTGCAGCACTGAGGGCTAAGCCAGACATGGGACTGTGGTGATATGGTGCAGCCTGCAATTAAATTTCAGTTTTCCAGATACTGACTACCTTGGTTTGAAGTCACTCAATATGCTTCATAATCAACTTGTAGTTAAAAAGAGATGTAAAAGGTTAACAACCTTAATATTAAATGCTTCGGAAAATGTTCTAGTCACTTTTAAGGCTTTTTTTGTGTGTGTGTTCTTAACACTTCATTAGTGAGTGCATTATGGAAATGTCATTGATACAGAAATAGTGACCTGGGTCCAACTTTACTGCACCAGGACCAGAGAGAAATGTCAGAGCACAGGGCATCATCCACCTAAACGCACTGCATCTGACCTCGATGCCAAAGCTCCCTGGCAGCATTAAGAAGGCAGATGCCCCTCCCATGCACACAACAGCTTAGGGAACCACTCATGAAATGCTAAGAGGGAAGCCTGTATAATAGGACTGGAGAGGGATATATTTACACCACATTTAATTAAAGACAATCTTGCCAAAGACGAGAACAGAAGGAACATCCTCAAACATGTGGTGACAAGTGACTTAAGAGATGGAGAAGAGGAGAAAAGGAAGGGTCAAAAAGGTCAAAATAGACTCAATTGGCCACATGGTTACTTGGTAAATGACCTGACTGGCTCTTAACTTTCCAAAGAAATCTGCAATAATTCCCCCACCAGTAAACTGATTAAGCAGTGACTCTGCACTATAAAGCAGTGATTCATTTCTTTTATCATTTAAAAAGTTTTAATGAAAGATAGAAACTCACATTGTCTTACAAAGATTTTCTAAGAATCCACCCCACCCCTAACTTCTCTCCGGGAAACTGTGAAAGGGCAGCTTATTTGCATACTTTAGCATCAGAATTGGAGGACAGGGTTGGTGATGCTCCCTAAGGTTAAAGTGAAACCATTCTTAAAAAGATCTGAAATACTTTGAAGTTCACGCTTCTTGCATCTGAAGTTAAACAAACTAGCGAAGAACATGTAAGAAAAGTAGTTGCTGGATGCAAAGCTTGTGTAGGTGCTGGGGACACAAAGACATGGAAAACAAATGGCTTGGTTGGGGAGGGAAGTTGGAATGGGGGGGAGACGTCATTCCAGTTAAGTCTCCTAAGGAGCTGGCAGTGCCCTGGGGGATTGGTATGATTTAAGGAGAGGAGACACCGCTATGGTAAATGCTTTTTCTCCCCCTTTTTTTCTTCATAAAATTGTAGAGACTGTTAAAAAAATAACATACACCTGAGACACTTAAGTTGCCGGGGGGAGTCATAGGTGTGTGTGGGGGCTTGTAGCGCTTGTATGATGTCAGGTGTAATTTGATGGAAGAGTCCCACACAGGCAAAACAAGAGTCTGGACTCGGGGAGATTTTAGAGGGAGAGTGTTTCAAGTCAGCAGTTTTACCTGAGGCTGGGTGTTAGCGTGATAATCACCTAAAGAACCTAGATTTTGGATCCTCAACCCAGTTCATCCCTGAGTATTAGTAAAAAACTTGGTCAATTTCTCTGGAAGCCAGTATTATGAGTATAGCTTCTTCATTAATCAATTTTCAGAGTTACATGATAGTAGGTTATCATATGTTATTTATAAGTTGTAACATTTCTGCACATCACATCCATGACAAGTATCTTAAGATTGTTATTGCTAATATTCACTCTGAGCCTGCAAGGATCCCCAGAAGTCAGAGCTCAGGAGGGGGACCAAGCCCACCCACTGGTAACTGGCAGAGGGCAGCATGACCCTGTGGAAACCTCTGAGCTCAAGCTCTGTCCCTCCAGCCCCACACATTTATCCTCTCCCTGGCAGCCCGCAACTTGTTCCCTCTCAGCTTCTCTCATGTGGGATGTGACGGTTCCTATTCATATACCCCGAGCCTGGGCCCTGGCTGTTACTCTCTGCCTTAGACAAGAACTAATGAGGCTGTCTGTGCCAGAGAGACTCTCAAACCTACCAGATCCAACACCTCTTTTTATAGCCTGAGATGTAATTAATAAAAAACTTGCCTAGTCACATACATTTTTTTAAAAAAATCAATAGAATGCCCTATTACCTAAAGGAAAAATAAAAAGAAATTTATAACAAATAAGAGGCACTTCAATATGTAATTCTTGGATATATCTCCAACAGAAGACATTGAAGGCAGGAGCCTGGTGCTCCTAAGCAGGCTTCTTGTAAATTCAATAGCTAAACAGGCAGACTGAGAGAAAGGGCAATGTTATTTTTCTGAAATAACCATACAGTAAAGTTACAAACAAAACAAAGACCAACATCCTCTCAATTAATATGGTAACTGCATTCCTGGAAAATTCAGCATGTATTTAAAATGCTCTTTGTATGCATGTGTGTGCATATATACACACACAGTACACACACACACACACACACACACACACATATATATGTATGTATAATATTCTAATAATATAAACACTTTTCCACCAAAAAAATGTCTGGTCAGATATTCTCACATTGTGGCCTCATATGGGATAATTCTCCACAGTGTGAGTCAATCCTACACATTGTAGGACATCAAACATCCCTATTCTTGGCCCATTAAAATGTCACACACACCACCCCCCCCCAGTTAAGCAAAGATAGCCACACAGGTTTCCACAATGTGCCACGGTGGATGGTTGTTTGGTCTGCTATGATCTGTAGGTGATACTCCTCCTTACTTTACATATTTCTCCTCACTTTCCTTTTATTTCCAGACAGCTAAGGGTACTTTAATATCAAATTCCTTAGTGCTTTAAAAATCCTAATATATTGTCACCCCCTTCTGTCTATTAGCAAGAATGTGTGAACTGTGATACAGTGACAGAGAACATCCTCCTAACCTTTGGTTGCCATTCACTTGGCCCTGAAGAACATAACTGCTAAGGCAACAAAATGATACATGCCTTATGAGTGCTTATTTTCAGAAGCTAGAAATTGTTTTTGCACATAACCTATATTTAGACCCAATTAGCAAGCTTTTTCTCTATAGTTATTCACCCAAGGCCAATACTGCCCTGTGAGGGCATTACAAAAAAAAAAGAAAAACTACCAAAGGTGACCTGAAAATAACAAATCAAAGATTTTAAAGGGGGAAATGGGACTCCATTATTTAAAACTGTAAATGGTCATGGAAAAGTGATGGATGGTGGGGCACATTTTTTACGTTTGATTACAAGACAATTTTCCCATAAGTCGATGAGAGCAATCTCAGTGTAATGTGGAGTACAGAGCAAGGGTTCCCTGAAAATAGAAAAACCCAAGAACACTTGGTTGGGGTAGGGGAAGTGGGTAATCTGGCTTTAAAATATTTTGCATAACAATGGCAAGTTACTAGCCTTGCCATAACTGAAGAGAACTGCCACCCAGGGCTAAAGGCTAGTGACCTTAAGAAAAGATAGTGACTCCTGACCTAGAAGCGGGTAGAGGGAGTTTATATAGTGCCCTGTGTGAGAGGGGCAGAGGGCAGATGCTCACTCCGAATGTCCCTGAGTCTCTGGGAACTCTTGGCCTGACTAAAGATGGCAGCTGGAAAAAGGTAAAAGATATGGGGGAACTGGCAAAAATGGCACATCATAGGGAGGGCCAGATATGAGGTCACATAGGAAGTTCTGCGAGCGTTTAAAATGAGGGCAAGCTGAAAAAGAGGAAGGAATCCATGTGGTCTAAATGGGTATAGATGGGAGTTGGCTATGAGGCCTGGTATATAAGGGGGAAGCTACTGGGTTTGGAGTACGAGCACGCAGTGGAGTCTGGAGTAAGAAGGAGAAGACAGTGGCAGAGCTGATTGAGCTGTGCTTAACCAAGCACAGATTTGTGGGAGAGGCTTGGAGCCAAACTGTGACCGGGAATGCTGAGGTGCAGGCATTGTCTTCTCTGAAGGACATATGGAGAAGCCACTCTCTTGGGACATGTGCCTCCCTGGACTCCACGATGATCTAGTGTAAGATGGCACATGTTTCCCTGAACCACTACATGGAGGCTGAGGACGCTGTACCCCCAGGTCCTGAAGGAGAGAGCTGCTGGGAGGATGGTGACTCTGAAACCCGTAAGTGCACATTCCAGAGGGTGGAGACCTGTTTGCACAGCTGGTTTAAGAGCAGATAAGGAGATGGGGAACTTTGGGGCATGGTTTTAGCTTGTAGCCTTTTGGGAAGCAAAGGAAGTGCAGCATCTCGTGGGAGAGCAGGGCTCTGAGCAGGAGTGCTCTCAGACACCCTGAGGTTGGAACTCTGTTAATAAAAACCTGTTTCCTTCAACACTAATTGTTGGGTCATGCGTCAAGGCACCACATGGCTGAGCCCAGATTTGCTCAGTTACATCAACTTTGAGTGTTATTCATTCATTAGTCATTCAACAGATATCCATGGGGTACCTGCTCACATGGGTTCTGTGTAATGTAATATAACAGAGCGTCTTAAATTTTCATGTACATTGCAATCACCTAGGGGGCCTTGTTAAAATGTGAGTCCTGATTCACCAGATTTGAGATGGGGACTGAGATTCTGGATTTTTAACTAGTTCCCAGGTGGTGTTGATATTACTGGTCAGCATGAGACAGGCTAGTAAGCCAGGACAAGTAGAACAGGGAAACTAGTAAAATGCAAAACCCTATCTTCCCTAACCAAGGACACTTAAGAGTAGGTGGTTTATATTTCTCCTCCCCAACCAGAGGGGAAATAGCTTAAATCATCCTAGTCAGGGAAAGAGATAACAGAAATCCAGTTAGTGCCATCTGTGCCAACCACAAACCCAAGGACAGAAAAAGTCAGGGGAATAAGTTTCCTTATTTGCTGATGAATATTCTATTAAGATCCTTCCCTAGAATTCCTGCCTTTAGGAAACAGACAAGGCCCCTCAAGACGAAGACCTCGAGTGGGTTCTTTCTGGAGCACACTTATACTTTTCTTCTCCAGGCAGGTATCTTTTACCTTTTCACCCTAAGTCCTAAGGGTCCTCACAAGACTTGTAAGCAAGAGAGCAGCAGGCAGCAGCACCTCATTCTGAGCTTACCCCACCCCCCAAACCTGTCTCCAAGGCTCCTTTTCTTCTGACTTTTCAGTGAACTAAAAGAGCACCGCCTTGAATTATTTCCTAGAATGTTTCTAGGGAGCCAAAGCAGACCACCACCAAGGCTCTCTCCTGATGCTTCTTCTACCCTAGGCCTTTTCTTTGTTTCACTGTCTCTAGCTTTAATAAACATACTCTTCAAATCACCGGGACTTGTTTTGTAATACCTTTCCTGCATATAGTCAAGAACCCACGTACTGCCAGCCTGAAGCAGATCTGCTCTGGGCCCACTCCCGCTCCCATGACAAGCAGACCATATTTTAAGTAACAAGGTTTTTTATGGAATCAAATAATTGAGTTAACTATGAACTCTGCTTTAAAATTACTTACAGTTTTGATACGGAGATATACCTTCCAAATAAACAAACGAGCTCCATGCTATAAGAGATACAACAGATAAAGTGCTGTTCAAGGTCAAAGAATGACATTGGCTTGGGGTGGTTGAGTGTCTGGGAAGATATGATGAAGAAGGTGGCCGTTAGGCTAGTTCCTTAGGATTGGGGAGTAACCATGGCAGGGAAGGGGAGCAGGGAAGAGTTGGAAGATCAAGTCCTGTGAGAGGGACCAGTGTCAACAAAAGGACAGAATTAAACAGTATGATACTCTCAGGTGAAGAGAGAGAAATCCTATTTGGAGGTAATGACTGTAGATGTGAATAAAATGATGGAAGATGAAGTTGTGAATCAACCTGAGAGAAGGCTGGGAAGCACCAGGGACCTGCAGTCAGGAAATCGAGAATGGAGCTTGTGACAGCTATCTGCAGAGCAGTGGGAGTGGCAAAAATGAGGGTCACAGAAAGAGAAGGAGGCTGACAGACCAATGAATAGGCCACTGAAATAGTCCCGGAGTGGGCTGAAGAAGACCTAAAATAGAGACAGTCATAAATCTTTGATAAGAAAAAGAAATCCTGAGCCATTTTTTACCTGAATTTCCTATATCGGGTTTTACTTTGAATAATGATCTACTGTGTCCTGATTAGACAAGCAAAGTTACAAGCATTTCTTTTTAAGGGTTTGCAGAAAACTGATACATTAATTAAAAGTTGTAAGATAACGCTCTGGGAGCACCCATTCCTCGGTCATGCAGGAAATAACGAGGAAGCGTAATTTTTTTCAGACTTAAGATTTAAGTTTGCTGTTACTGAAAAATGTCCCAGCCAAGTCAGTCATTTTCATCCTCAGTGTAAATGGTCTTTGTCATTAACCACATTTCCTCTTACTCCAGTGTCTCAGTCTGTGCTGGTTTAGGTCACCCCAGGAAGAGACGCATTTCCAGAAAAAAAGCATCTGGCTTTGAAAGAGAGTTAGAAAGGCTACATCCAAAATACTAGCTTGTAGAGTGGGAGAAATGCAAGGTGTTGCTAGGTGGGAAATACAATTTTAAATCTCCAATTCCCACATTAACAGGCAGGGTCCAGATGATTTAACATCCTCGTAACATGGACAATGTTCAAATGATGCTTCCCTTCTGGATCTTCAAGCTTCAAACCACTGAATTTCCCCATCTCTGCAGGAAGCCACAGAAGCCCCTGAAGTGTGGCAGCGGACCAAACAGATCTTAGAGTTGCGGCGTTCCTTTCTAAATCATAATTAAGTGAAAATTCTTCTGAGGAATAATTTCACTCTGAAGCGGTTTGTTGAACTGTACTGAGTAGCAGAGCCATGTTCTGCCAAGGAAACAGGTGAACCAAATGCGCTTCTGCTTTTGAAGTACACATTCAGTACTCTACTTTCTCCTGGGTGTGAGTACATGTTAACAGCTATTGACATGCTTAATGGAACAGCACGCTAAACAGCAAACGGCACGCCCCTCAGTGGATGGGACCTGTGCCATGCCAGTTGTTCAGTCTCCATCTCAATGACAGAAAAAATTGGAGCTTCAGGTGGCTGATTACTAAAAGAAGTACACACCTGAGTATGCAATTAATTAAGAATTGAACTGAAGGAATCTAGTGGAGGGAAAGAGTGACATGGACATGACATAGGAGAACACTGCCTGAACCATGATGACAAAGGTTGGGTCGCAAGGTGACCCAACCACTCGCTCCGCCTTGATGAAGGGGTACTATAACAAGGGCGGTTGCGAGAAACAACACAGACCCTGCATGGGTTTTTGTGTCTCAGGTATGGGTTTCATTAATGGGTGCTCAGGACTGAGAAACCCGTATCAGCTCTAGAAGGTGAGTTGCCAGTAAACAGAGGCTATTAATCAAACACACCACTGACAGTGCAGTCGACCTGAAGAACAGACAGTAAAGGCTTCAAAGACTGAAGCCCACACACAAGACACCCTGAACCACTAAGACCCACGGTGCATGCTCAGAGCAGAGATCAACACAGAAGCTTTTACACAGAGCTCCCCTAATCCTGAAGTCTGCCAAACTCAACATGCCTGGGTACACGTGAGAGAAAAAGTCCCTGAGCATATGTGTTGCTTCCTGGGTATAGAATTAAAGATGCAAAATGCCAGGTACTTTCCTCTGATGATGAGAGAAGGGAAAGAGAAAGGGTGGAGGAAAGCAGTGAGTTCAGGGGCAGCAAAGACAAGAGAGCTCATTTAGTTATTAAACAAGGCTTCCTTCCATATATTTAGCTGCATTTGTTTGTGCAGCATATAGCAAGTAGGAGGCAGATTTCTGGTTCACAGGATAGTGCAGCAGAAGTCCTAAATGTCTGCCCTGGCTGGGTGACTTGGTCAGAGCGTTGTGCCACGCACCAAAAGGCTGTGGGTTTGATCCCCAGTCAGGGTGCACAGGCGAGGCAACTGATTGATGCTTCTCTCTCTCATCTGCATTTCTCTAGTTCCTTTCTTCTCTCTAAAATCAGTAAACATATCCTTGGGTGAGGATTAAGAAGAAAAAATGTATTAAATAAGAGTATTTTAGGCTGCTTTCTTTTTTAATCAAAGGAAGTGTCTGTACCCCCTCCACCCACAGCAAGAACTCCCAGGAATGACTGTACAAGGCTGTCTCACACAGGCTGCAGCATCCTAACTGTTGAACTCGACTCAGACTTTGAGCTCCTGAAGTGGTCCCCTCAACCACAACCTGACAGTCTTTCTTATCAAGAAAACAGAACAGTGCAGTAAGTTCTCCATTTCTGGACTCAGCACATTAGCTACAAATTAAATTCCAGTAGATATGAAAAATGTACCATAAACAGTCTGTGGCAAATTCTGCCAGGGTTTTAAGAAGTTAATAGGATACATTTAAGTGTAGTATAATGTAAGAACACCCACTGCCTCCCCACCCTTCTCCCTAATCTGTTTACAGTTACACAGAATAAACCCCTTTCGCTTCTGGTGGGTGAGTCAGAAAAAGGTAATGGTTCTACCTTTACAGCCAGAACCACTGGGGTCTTCAGGAAAGTCTGCATGACCAACACGAGCTTCCAGGACACAGTAATAGGTGTTCGGATGAGCCAAGTTTGTGGCTTGAAGAATAAAATGAGTGACACTGAGATCCAGATTATTGGTCCTAACTGGTCCAGTTCAGTTCCAGGCCCACCTTCTGGAGTTTCCCGCCAGTTAAACAACTTCCACAGCATATCGTTGTGACAAGTTAGATCTAACTCCAAACTATAGCAACTTAATTTGGGGGATCCCTTCATTGTACACTGTCATAATAATCTCCAACAACTTTGCCTTGTTTAGACTGTTTTATCTTCTTATTCTGTATCTCCATTAATTGTCCAGTGAGCATTTCCTGATCAGAAAAGAGCAAGAGAACTCATCCAAGCAACTGTTAGAGACCTGGACAAAATGTTACGAGTGTTTACTAAATTTTTAAGCAAGTGAACAAAATTCCTCCAATACCGTTTCATCTGATTTCAGGATAGACACTTCCTATACGTGTTACAGAGATAGAGGACAACAGATAACCATGTTTTCGCTAAAGTCCTGATATGTATATGGGAACTTTTAACATGTGGTTTTAAGATGAACCTCAAGCCTTCAAAACCTTAGACTTTTGGGATTCCTGATATTTACATAATAGCTGTTGATTTGAAAAAATCTGCAAAGAAAACATAATCCTTAATAGGATTCTTTTTCAAATCAGGGTAGACAAGAATGATGAAATGGCTAATAGTGTTTGCCAACTCCATTGTACTACATAGAAATAAATGGTACAGTTTGACCAAAAACATACTTCTGATAGGAGCTCATGAGTGATCAGGAACATGAGTCCCTGGCCCACTGACTGCCTTAGAAGTGTCCCCAACCACCAAGGAAGAAGGAGAAAGTGGTGGAATAATTGGTCAGTTTTCTAAGATCAAAACCAGTGGGAATTTCCCATGGGGGATCAGGCTCTGGGATGGGCCATGGGTACATTGCCAGAAAAGGTAGCTTGGCTCTTCTTGTCCACAAGACAAGCTCAGGGGTTGTGTTTTCTATCCCAACAAACATTACAGTAAATATGGAGGGGACAGCATAAAATCTGATATAAAACAGAGCAACCCGCAAGATTGGATAGATAACAAGATTTTAAAAGAGGACAACTTGCCATCCCTACTAGATACACTTTAATCCTCCCAAAATAAGAGGTCTTAAGAGAGCTATCTGTTCATTTTATGCTCTGTTGAAGCCTTCTTCCTGCTGTATTATTGTAGTGAGGCAAAACAGCAAAGGAGAAAAACTACTTCTTTTTGGAAACTATAGAGCCACCTGAAAGATGAATGACAGGGAATATTTATAGGCATAGTTTTTAGAAGATTTTCAGAATTTGAACAGATTCCTAGTTTTGGGCACTTTTAATCTTTTCCAAAACTCTCAGATCCACTGTGAGCAATTGTGATTAAAATCAGATTCTAAGAGTTGCATTTAATATTTCAATGCAAGTAAGAAGCTTTCTTCCACAGAGGAGCACATTCCAGTGGTATTAAGCTCTACTCCCATCAGATAATAACCCCATTGTTCACTGACCATTTCCAAGCCCCACTCCCACTCCCTCTTTCCACTCTGACTTCCGTCAACATCCTGTGCGCTTCAGTGCCCTCAGGACAAGCCTTCCACACCTGTCTCCAGGTGGTGTGGCATGCTCACTTTAAAGGGTCCTTGCTCACACTCCACTCACAGAACAGACATCCCTCGGAGCTTAGTATTGCTCACAACTGCTGCTCAGTGTCTGAAATATTCAAATCTTCAACTCTAGTTCTATTTATCCTCCTTCCAACCACAGCCTTTCTATTCTCACAATCCCCTGCTCTGACCCCAGCTTGTCTTCTTTCAATCCCTCACTGTTATGCATTTAATCCTAAACCAGACTGGATATCATTATCTATCACTTCCCACACTTCTCTCAAAACCTTCCACTCCTTTAACCACTTCCCCTCTCCCACACACACACAACCAAGCCTCAACATCCAGCCTGTCCCTGTATCACGGACCATCTCTGCGCACTGCTGGGTAAATTCCCCAGCTTTGTTGCTTGGTGCCATTACCCACCTGTGGTATCCAACCTCTCTGGGCTCTCCCAGTGCCTTGGTGATAATCCTTCTCAACATTCCCTCTTCCTTCCCACACAAATAGTCCTTCCAACCTTGTATTTTCTGCCAGGCTCCTTCCTTCCTCACCAGTCCCTTCTACCATTACCAGTAGAGATCTTCATTGAAAAAAATCCAAGACATACCACAAGCCTTCTCCAGCCTCCTACACTGCCACAGACAATCTCATCAACATTCAGTCCCAACCTCCAGTTTTCCTTCTCCAACAACAGAAAAGACCTTTCCGTCCCTCCTCCTACTCTTGCTCCTATGGAAAACAAATCCACCCACCAACTCATTCAAAGCCTTCAGGTTTTCTCTTCTCAGGCTTCCTTAGGGTACCCACACACTTCTTACACTCTTTTGTGGTTAACTCTTTCCTTTCAGAGTAAGGTTTCCAGAAAGAGCCTTTATATTACACTCCCCTGCCTCAACCTTCCTGACCTCCCAATCAATTCCTGATCCACTGCTCCAGTCCCTCAACTGAAATGGCTCTTTCCAAGTTTGAATGACCACTTCTTGGTTGCTGAATACAACAGTGATGGCAACATCCTTACTGTCTCAGAATTATTACTTTATTTCTAATATTAGACTTAGTCCAAAGTTTATGGACTTGGAATGGGATGAGGCAGAGAAAAGCAATAGAGAGAAAGGGATAACGAGTACACATAAAAAGTGCATGAGCATGCCTAGTCACCCAGTAGGGCTCTCATACGCAGCAGCTATATAAGCATGAAGGGCATCTAGAAGCAGCTTAAAAAAATACAGCTCAAACCTTTCTTATTGGACGTGTAATCACGCCACTTCCTTAATTATAATCTTTCAGTTGCTTCCCATTGTCCACAAGATGAAGTCTAGACTTCTTAACCCAGCCAGTACCAGCTACGTCAGTGATCTGCCCCGGCTCCTTCTCTTCCCGGCGTGCCTGGCCTGCACCCACCCCCACATCCACATGCCGTGCTGTGGGCTCGATAGACTCTTGGCAAACCCCTTCTTAGATGCACCACAATCTCTCTGCTTCCACCTGACTCTTGTTTCTGGCAACCTCTGACACATTCTTGAAGAATCAGCTTCAGGGTCAGCTCCTCTGGACAACCTTTCCTAGTCCAAAACAGTTTTCATCTGCTTGCTCCTTCCAGGCTTAGGGGTCCCATGCCTCAGGTCCCACTGCATGTTCTGTCCCTGGGGTCAGTACCTACATCCTATGGAGCAGTCTTCTGCCATATCTCCCACTAGACTTGAGGGCATGGGCATGAGCACTGCCTACACTTGCATTTGTACTTGCACTGCCTGGCATGTGGTTGCGGTCTAATACATTTGTTGAAGGAACAGAAAATGCTCTACAGTGCAGCTGCCTTATAAGGACTGCAGGAAATAGGAGATAAAGTTACATGGAAAATGAGCTTCGGGAGCTTAAATACATCAAAATCATGTCTCTCAGTTTACTCTGTGAAATAGGGAAATACTCAGTAATATACTTGGACATTTTCAAATCAAAATAATACACAGAGAGAAATCATACCCTGATCACAATTAGCTTTCAAGTAAATAAGTCATCTTGGCAAATGAATAATTAGAAGAATATTAGGGAGACTGCTCCCCCCAAATCATGGCTACTGTTATGAAAAAGTACCATAGTACTTTTCAGATGGGAATAAATTTCAAAGGCTGGCTGAATTTCAACTGGCAGTATTATATTCTGCCAACTCAGTCCTTCTCCAGGCTATTAGGAATGACCTAAAATGTCCTTCCAAACCCATGTGCTTCTCTGCTGGCTACCAAATACCAGAGTGAACTTAAAACAAAACAACTCCCATATTATGGAGATATACATTAAAATTCTAACCAGTTTAGAGAATCAAATCATGGTTTTATTTCATTAATTCTCAACATGCACAATTCAGAGCAATTACTGATAACAGAAAAGGCAGTATGGGATTTTCTAAATATCAGAGGTCATATATATAGCTCAGTTAAATCATGAGCCAAGCGACTATTTTCTTTACATATGTCAAACCATTTCTACTAACAGGCAAAAAAGAACACTATTAAACTATTCTTGGATTTTGATAAAATTCATTTCCACATTCACAGCATGAAGTTATAAAGTTCAGACTATAGGCATGAAGGAGTATAGTATTTTTATAATGAGCTTTGGGTTGTAGGGGGAAATAAGAAGACAAACAATCTTCTCCTTAAAAAATGTCTTCAATTGCATCTACTGTCTGAGATTATTTCCTGTAATTACAAATTTGATTTAAGTCTTCTGAAATAAAAATGTGGTCATTTTGACTCACAAAAATTCTCACTGACCTCAGCACCCTAATTGGAAACACGTGAGAAAAGTTTCTGGACGGTGAGGGGCAAGATGCCATAATCCTGCTCCACAGGCATCGACAGGAGAGTCTGCAATATTTGAATGAATCAAATGTGGTTATAATTCTCCTACTTATGACTTAAAGTGAAATAACTGGGCTGACTAAGGTGGCTCTTTCAATTAGTGCTAAGTAGCCGGAATCAACAAAGGGTGAAGTGGACATTTTTAAAAGATTTTTATTTATTTATTTTTAGAGGGAGGGGAAGGGAAATAGAAAGCAAGAGAAAGAAAAATCAATGTGTGGTTGCCTCTCACACACCCCCTACTGGGGACCTGGCCTGGAACCCAGGCATTCACCCTGACTGGGAATCAAACTGGCGACCCTTCGGTTTACGGGCCCATGCTCAATCCACTGAGCCACACCAGCCAGGGCAGGGTGAAGTGAATATTATGGGGATAATGTCCTTGAAACTTTTGCCTCATTTACCATCAAATGAAATTGATACTAATACCTCCCATTGACTCTTCATTCCTGAATCTAAAAGTAGGGTCCTTGTCTGGCCCATTTGATGTGTACAAATACACACATGTATTTGTATATACACATACACGAACTTGTTGAAACTAAATGAATAAATCTTCTAACCTGTATTAATGGAGGGAGGGTAAACCTTATTCTGAATTAATAAGGAATTCTACAAAATGAAGAAGTTCAGGTCTCTTAAAATGTGTACAATATTTTGGTTGTGAAATATAAGTAAAATTACACAAAGAATTCTTAAGACTTGACAATAAAAAATAAGCAACCTATTATTGTTATTATTATTATACTATTAGAATTCATTAGCACGAATCACACAAAACTGCAGCTACTGAGCTGTTTTGGATGTATTTAAATGTCAATTTCATATTGTTTCATCTCAAAGACTTCAACGTTTCTCTCTGGAAAACAAGCAAAGATCATCTGAGCACAGGGTAAGAACACCCCCCTCTGCAAACCTACCCTCGTGAACTGAACGAAGCACTCCATCATATTAAAAATGGTGAGGACTCATATATTCATTGTACTTCAGGAAGTCATTTCTTCAACAAAATGACTCTTCATTGAGCCTTCTACATCATGAATTTGCAAATGAGTTTTTAAAAAGTCAAACATTAAACTTGGCAGAGAACCAATCACCTTAGAGCAGCAAAACTGCAACCCTCTCAATACCTCTATTTTTTCTGTCCGCTAGCAATTTTATTTTTACTTTTTTTTTACCATAATAGCATGTATCCCACCCCCCTGCTCCAGTGCTGCAAAAAGAAGCAAAGGCTTTATTAACAGGAGTTAATTGGGGAAATTCTCTATTTTTGATTTACTGTATTGTAGCTTTATAAGTTTTTGCACTAAGTCTGGGTTCTTAATGATAGGCTCTAATTTAGTTGTTCTTTTTAATTGTAGTAAAATATTTTAATAGCCACTTGTATTTAATATGCAGAATTAATAAATCTTTGGTTTATAATATCTCATGCTTGTTTACAAAAATCATTCCTTTTCACAGAGACTTCATTTTCTAGATAAATTTTGCACATACTCATTAATCAGGAATAGCCCCTGGTTCAGTGGTAATACCTCTACTTGAGTAATATTGTAGATTTCATGGTGATGTATTAAAAACAATTACGATTGAGCTAATAAAGGACTTTGAAATCAAGGATGCTGCTATGTTCTTGGCTCTAACAAAGCACATGATGGACGCTGCAAATCTCTTTTTGGGGGGCGGGGATGCATAGCTACAAAACTCAGATCTATGGGATCAGAAGAAGGCACAAGCCCCTACTTCTACCCTGTCTTATACCTAATCATCCCCATTAATCTGATCTCACCTCCAGCAGATTCTATTGCCTGAGCTCCTCACAGTCAACAATTTTCAACTTCCGAGAGCTGGCCACACAATAGAGGAAAATTTCTATCTGCACGCACACATTGTAAAGCATGCTGATGGTAACACCCCATTCATTTGCAAAAAGTATCTGGCTGTTGGACTCTAATCTACTTTTCTACATGAACATAACTCATGGTTTGAGGTAGCACGGGTGGTTTACATTAGCCAGCCACCCCTGTGTGTGATGGCACCAGGGACAATCCTGGCCCCTGTTATGTCAAAGCCATCTATATATGTGAGAGAGTAAAACCAGTTCATTCCCCTTTTGTAGTAAATCCTTGAAAGTAGGGGTGTGCAGTGTAGTTTTCCATTGGTCAGGGGACACTCTGGAAATTCATGACTAATTAATGCTTTCTGATGCCGATGGTGACAGTTTTGACATGCCACATATCCTGCTTGGATTTTCTACAACTGAATGAAATAAATATATGGGCTCTAGTTTCTCATCACGTATTAACCTGACATCCCTGGCATAAGCAACACAAAAGAATTATAGTTATTTCTAAAGTATTATGGAAAGGTGATTTTACATTGGTTACTTGAAGACAGTCTCTAAGGCTGGGGTTTGCTGAGCAGCAGCAGAGAAATCAGAAAACTAAAGGAGGGTAAATTTTCAGTTTAAGAGATGTAAGTGAAGTTGAAGATTTATATTCCTTATTCTGATGACTCGAGAACATACTCAGGATGTTGACAATTTTAAAAGATTGGAGTGTTTCAAAATATCCTACTTTTCTCTAAAATGTCTACGCATTAATAAAATACTTAAAATAATCAACAAAATGTGAACAAGGATTAACCCTTGGAGGCAAGATTATGAGGGGGTATTTTTAAATATTTTTTCCAACTTTTTAATCTAGAATAAAGAAAAACTTAAAAATTAGCACTGATGCCACTCCACAAAACCTAGCGATGTCCACCCTAACAAAACTGAATCTTGGGATTTAGAAGACTCCCTTCTGAAATGAACAGTCTGGGTAGGAAGAGAAAGGACATAGAGTGATGGGGTGCGCCTCAGATATGCAGAGTATGCGGAGAGTCACAATGCAAACCGAGTCCGCGTCATAGGCAGTTGTTGTGCGCGGTGACCAATGGCTTTGGGACAAACCCACAGCATTTCAGTATTCTGCCCAAACAGACTAACTAGGGAATTGCCCCCACCTGTGATGTATGGGTATAAAGTTCCCAAGAAAAGGCCAAGAAGCTGCCTGAAACAACTTGAACTCCACGGAAAGACTGAAGCTGCCTAAGACTCAAGAGTTTGGAAAGGTGACAAGCATGCAATAGAGTATACAGATAACAAATTTTAATTCTGTACACCTGAAACTTATATAATATTATTAACCAATGCTACCTCAATAAATTTAATTTTTTGGCTTTCCTAGTCGCCAGAACCTCAAACATAAATGAGGAATGTAACACCACCTCATCTCCGACCTGTCCATTAATCTCTAATTATATAACCTACACACTCGTAAATTAGAAAGATGTGAGATCCCAACATGTTATGGTGACATGAACTTGTAACTTGAAGCCCTGTAAGGGGCTCTGGCTCAGGGTAAGGGCAGGCCCTTCTAGTCTGAGTTACCTAGCAGAGAAATTAAAGTGCTGGACACGGCGTTCACTTTATATTCTTAGCTTTCCATAAGATCTAGATCATTAACTCTGCCAATTTCCTCTGCAGAAACTACTTTAAATAAAATGTCTCAAATAGAAATGCAATTTAGAGATAATAAGATAGGACTAAGTTTCTCAGAAACAGAACATAGTTTTCCCAGTGTGCATTCTGGATGGTTTCCGTGCAGCCATTTCTGGCTCCGGGTCTGCAGCACAGACTTTTTTAAAGATGTTGTTAAACTGGACACCAGTGAATGCCTAGAAGTCTCCTTTCTTGTGCACACAGGGGATTTATCCTCACTAATAATCATACAGGAAATCTTCACAAAACAGAGAGGTGAACATAAATGAAGTACCTTAAGGGCTAACTTTTATTCCTGCACCCTCTGCAAACATGGAGAGCAACAGAGGTATAAATTAAATTGTCCACCATGTGAGTGAAGGGACCACTAACAATGAAAAACAACTGTATTTACCTGCAGAATAGAACTCTTTTTGTTCTATTTTGTTTGCAAAGTGAGAGAGGCAAGTGAGGCACAGTTAGGAGAGCTCAACTTCTACATCCTTAGAGATACATTAAATCTACCTGCTTCTCTCCATCCTTCCTGCCACCACCGCTACCCTAGATGCACCGGCACTCACATATTACGTGGCCTACTGCAACGGCACAACACCACATGACCCTGTCTGTTGTCCTGCATCTCCCCCCTCTGCCCCCGCATCCTGGACTCCCAACCCACCTTCACCCTGCAGCCAATAGCCTTTCTAAAAGCAAATGTGCGCCTACAACCCTTCATTGGCTCTCTATTGCCCTTAAACATAAAATCTAGGCTCTTTGGCATGGCCTCCTGGCTCTGCTCATTCTTTCTCTACCCGATTCCAACCACACCCTGATGCCTGACACATCCTGTTATACCTGGGCCAGGGGCCTTGACCTCTGCTCAGCTGCACTGAAGATCCCTGCTCTCTTTTCCCTCTAGGCTTCTGCATGTGCTCCTGTGTGTCTGGAAGCCCAGCCCTCCCTCGGATTGCCTGGCTAACTTGTCTTTCACAGCTCAATGTAGATACTTCTTCCTCATGGAACTTTCCTAGCCCCACAGTATGAGTTAGGAGCCCCTTCAGTGTGTTCTCAGGTCACCAGCTTCTTTTATCATAGAACTTCTCATGGTCTTATTTTAACTACCTTTTTGTTTGCTGTCTCTCTTATTTCTTTTGTCTCTCCAGCGCCTAACATAACACCCACACCTGAGTTAGCACTCATTGGATGGTGAACGTGGCTCAGTAGAAGGGAGCTGCCACTCATCTAAAGCCCTCTGCATGGCTGCACCCTGCCTGATGCTTTAAACACTTGATCTCTTATCCACACAACTCTGCCAACTGTATTATTTTTGGACATTCTACAGATGAAGGTCAGTGGGATTAAATAGCTTTCTCTAAGTCACACATCACATAAGTGAATTGGAAATGAGGTCTGTGTAGCTTCAAAATTTCTGTTTATCTCACAGCAACACAGCCTCTCCCTGTGGCCCCTGCACAATGACCAGATTTCTATGTGTCAGACCTCCCAGAGTAATTCTAATCCATCTTCCACCCACCAGTCTTTCAAAAATGAAGACTTTCCAGAAGCTGGTGGTTGGCTTGACCCTTTCCACCCCTGCTGCGCTTGAAAGTTCTTCTCCATGGTGTCTAAAAAGCCCTTCCCACGGTGGCTCCTCAGGGCCTGCTTCTCTTCACTGTTGTCACACAGAGCCTAAAAGTAGTGTCACCATGCTTTAAAGCCCCTCCCCCATGACAGCTTTCTCAAGCTGCCAAGACCACGTATCCCTGGGACAAAGGAGCAGATCACATGGCTGCTGTCCAGAAACATCAGGAAGAAAGGCCAGCACGAACTGCTCTGTACAGGGAACACTGAACTCAGGGCCTATCTGGCAGATGGAAGCAAGGCTGCTGACCTGTGGCCCTTGTCTGTCTCAGGAGAGTGTGAGTCAGAGAGGTATCACAGGAAAACCTAGACAGCAAGTAGGCAGTACCTTCCCATCCAAAGGCCACCCAGTATCTATCTCCCTACTTTTCTGTGAGGCTACCCTTAGAAAGGAGACCTGCCATGGCCCTGCTGCTCCACTGCACATGGAAGCCACTCCAGCATCTACTGCAGAAACATCTGTATTCCTGGAAGTAAACTCAGCCACCCAGAAAAAGCCACTCTCTCTGGAACTAACATATCCGGGCTTAGAGCTGACACAGACTGTATTTGAAAAGTCTCCAGATTTAATCAGGTAAGAGTTAAGATACAGTTTGAACATAGCAAGTATTTCCAATCTACAAAACTGGGGATGGGACTATAAGAGGATAAAACATTTGAATTGGTTGAAAAGTTTTTGAAAAATTCAAACCCAGATTTCCCCAGGCTTTAGTAGCTGTCTTGGGAATTATAAGGGATGCTCTCAAACCAGGCAGAACTAGAGAAAATGTAAGTTGTTTTGTCTTTAACATTTCTGAAAAAGACCTTCCTTTTTCAAAGGACATTGAAGCTGCAATGCCCATAATTCCCTTTGTATGTCTGTGTTCTGTTCAACGACAACAATAAGACAGATGATTGGCAAACAGCTCCTAACTCCATTTGTACTACTATTAGAATACCAACATGTAAAACACTATGAATCACCTGATTCCAATGACCTTGCAGCCCAATTCAACCCTAGTTTCGCCAAATAATAGCAAGATCAACAGTACTCAAGCTGTTGAATTTATGAGTTAAATTCAACTTCTTTTCCATAATCTGAGCAGGCCTGGGCAGAAACAAATGGTCAGGACTGGGACAGCAGCTTGCCTCTCCTCCAATATTCATGACAACACCGCCAAGGTCACCAGAGGACTGAGTCTGAAAGGATACATTAGATAAAAATGTAAAAGAACCCAAGAAGACAGAAGTAACAGCCAGGACCCTGGCAGCAGTCTGTTCTGCCATGTCCAAATGGTGAGTGGACTCTACTTTAGAAAATTCTATTAAGAACCAAATTACACTGATGCTAAAAGTCAGCAAAGCCAGTAGCATTACTCTCACCTGTACCTTAAACCAAAGCCATTATGCCAATGGGGAGCAAAAAACACTAGAAACTATTGTATTTTATAATCAATCTTTGTTATTCACAAACTTTGTGTTTGCAAACTCACCTACCTGCTGAAATTTATTTGTCACACCCAAGCTAATACTCCCAGCACTTTACAATTATTTGCCTATATGCAGAGCAGCCAACACTTTGAGTTGCTGGATGAGCATGGACTCAGCTGAAGTCCAGCAAGGCGATGCTCTGCCTTCTCATTTCAGCTCTCCTACCATAAAAAGGTGTATTTTTTGTAGGCTATTTAGTGCCACATATATTTTTTGCTTTTTTTGCCTTTTTTTGCAGGGGTGATTACACTGTTTACAATGGCCCCCAAGTGCGCTGAGGTCCGGTCCGGTGTTCCTGAGCATGAGAAGGCTGTGATGTGCTTTACGGACAAAATATGTGTCTTAGATAAACTTGCTTCAGGCATGAGTTATAGCTGTTGGCCATGGGTTCAATGGTAACGAATCAACACCATATATCACATAAGGTATTTTTAACCAGAAACACACAGAAAATAAGGCTGTGTGTTGACTGGGTGACCAAAATGCATCCAGAGGCTCACAGAAACTTAACCCTGTATTTTACCTAGGAAATGTAGTATTCACCAAAAAATTTAGTATTCACTAACTTAGTGTTTGCAAGAACTTTATAGAACATCACTACAGCAAATAACAAGAACTGTCCATTTTCAAACTACAGAAAAATGCCATAAAGATATAGGAGTTGGAGGGGTTGGGATAGTGAACTGGATGTGAGAGGTTCTGCCATGTCATTCGCTTCAAGTACTTGAGAGTGAGAACTTAAAAACTATGAGATGAAAGTTGCAAGGGTATATTTTGCTTCAAAGAAGACTGTTCATGCCTAGCATGGACTCTCTAACATGTCTCTAGAGAAAGAGGAATGAAGGAAAGAGTAATACTTAATTTGATCATTATTTTTCAAGTGTTCTTCCCTGTTCACACTTGCAAAAGTTAATAAGAGTTGGATCTCTTGATAGTAACCATAGGGAACTTTTATCAGTCTCTAAAATAATTAATTTTCTCTCTCCCATGAGTTGGATGAAGTAAAGACACATATCACATAGAAAATGCCAGCTTCTCTCACTTACATATTTAGTGTTACTAAAAGAACTCATAGAAAATGAATTGGCTTTGACATCTGTAATAGTGTCAACAATAAAAATAAATGAACTAATTTTTAATATTTTCTTTTCCCAAAGCCTGATCTCCATGAATGATCAACAGCCCAGCTGTCTAAGAGGCAGGAGGGCACACCCTTTACACAGTGGGAGTCCCCTGGCATCTCCCGGCGGTCAGAGACTCCATTCCCACAGCCTGGACACCAGGGAGAGAGGTGGGGTGAAAGCTATTCCCATGTTTGCTCTTTTCATTAACGTTTTCAAAGAAGACTTTATTCCTACATGCATTTTAGAAGAAAAAGTTAAGAATTTTTCCTCCAGGCAAATAATTCACAAGAGGAAAAACCCTTCAGTATAATTTATTTCACAGAGATCATTGAAGAGTATGATCTCTGTGAAATAAATTCAGATCTCAGCTGAAATACCAGGATGGCTGTTAATGGTTACTGTGGAAAAAAAAGAAGTAAAATAAAAATCAGAGACAATTATTAAATAAATCTGTTACCATTGTAACAACTGTCTCAGTTTGGCTGGAAGGTGGCCAGGCTGTGTGGGTGCACATTCATTTTGACTAGAATTGGACAGTCACGCACAGTGTTCGATATTCAACAATGACGGGGTGGCTGGGGAAGGTGGGGCTCCCTACGATGTGGCTTTGGGAATTCTTACTCTTATCAACGTGTCACTCACTTATTAGAGGAATTTTAGTAGAGGTGGAGAACAAAACTCAGACATCATTTCACCATCTATGCAATTGGAACATTTTTTTTCAATAGGTAAGATTACCGAGGCCAAAAAATTTGAGTGACTGATGTCACACATGGAATTATAAATAGGGGTCCTGCATCCTGGTTTGTGGCTCCTCCCTCTAACCTGGATCTGTGGAGAGTATCACTGCACCCCTCAGTGAGTAGTGATTTTCCTGGTACTTCTCCCTTACCTAATTTTGCTGCCTAAACACAGTGCCATCTGTTACAGGAAGGGGGCCCTGGTCATGTCGAAAGAAGGAAGAAAGAAGAAGGAAGCCTGGGGTACCTTCCAATGTCACTCCTGAGTTGACGGTAGCGAAATGCCAGGTGGCCTCTCCATTCCAGAGCCCACCCCACCACATTTCTCTCTCCTGTGAATGTCCTGAAGGGCCTTGGTCTCTCTGTGCCTCTTGTGACCAGTCTAAAATGACGGTTAAGTTCTGCACGAACCTGACGATGAGTGTTATTTTATCTTGCATGATGCCAGGTCATATTTTTGAATAAAACAATTTTTATGTGAAGAGATTATGAAGAGATTGTATACCCATAACAGAATGAGCTATGGACAAGGAAAAATTTGTTAAAATGACTGTGCATGCACAATTTCATTATTCCTATTTTCTATTCCCTCAGTAAAAAGTGAGCACTAACTAATAAAATGATTATTGTTAGAACTAAAATTAGCACATAATCTGGAAATATCAACCAAGATTCAGCATGTTGTTTATATTGTGAGATTCTCGCAATATCTACAGCCACTAAAGTACATGATGAGGGAAGTGATTATAAGACTCAATGTAATTGAGTTTCTTACCCCCAAATGTACCATTTTTCTCTTCAAAATATACTTTATGGCAATTAAAATAAAAAATAATCCTAAAATTAAATGTCATTTAAAAAAATAATTTTCACGCCAAATTGGAAAACAAAGGTGCAAAAGTGCTCTGAAAGTGGCGCCAAAGTACCAACTTAAAAGAATTACAGGCAAATTTAAGAATATACTTTTCCCAATGACACTGAGCCTCAAACCCTATAGAAATCTAGATTCTCATAGAAATCTAGCAATTTCACCCATTTCCCCTCAGCAGAACAGAGAATTAATTATACGTTATATCTGGTAGTTCAAAGAAATATTCCTGTAAAATGGAAATTGTGGCAAGGGGCACATGCCAGGATTACTTTTGAGTATTATCAAAAGAAAGAAGTCAAAGCTACACTTCACAATGCAGTAGCTTAATTTATCATCTTTATTTTTCATGCTTGCTAACTGGAAAAAAGTTGAAAATAACCAAAGATGCCATTCTTCACGCAATGGACTGTTTCAGTGGAGTGTGTGCACGTAAATTCTCTTTATGACAATGGACAGTTTCTAAGTATTTTATCTAACAGCCCACTTGCAACAAGAAGAGTGTCACCAAAACCTGGTTAGTGGGTGAGCACAGGTCAGAATTCATGCAAGTGTCCCAGACCTAGAAGGGACAGTGTTCACTGACCAAATTTATTCTGTGTCAGAAGCCATCTTGGGCATTCGTCCAACATAATCACTTAAAACCTAAACGCTATATTAGAGAAGATGATGAAAATTGTTCTCTTTTGGAAATCAGAGAATGTATGTATTAGGGATTGTCCATTGCCAACACCTCTGTTAGAGAAACAGACAGGCCTAGTGAGTTGGATACACCCAAACCCAGAACTCAGCAATCGGACTTGAGTTCCATTTCTACCACCCACTCCTCTCTCCTGTGGTGGGAGAGACTTTTTCCTAACTGTGCTCATACAGGCTTCAGTTATGGGTTTACAGCAGGTGATGTGAGGAAGGGAAGAAATTAAGGGCCTTCTCATGCTCTTCTAATCTTTATGTTCTCCTAGAAACACAGAATTGAGATTTATTTAGTATTTTAGATGGTATGGAGATGCAATCTACAGGTGTGTGTGGCGGCAGTGGCGGCAGCATTCAGGGAGGATGGTTTGGCACTCTGCTATTTCTAACAGTACCCCTTAATAAATATATGTGTCGGTTGTTCTGACCAGTATGGCTCAGTTAGTTGGGTGTCAACCACAAAGTGAAAGGTCACGGGTTCAATTCCTGGTCAGCACACATACCTGGGTTTTGGGTTTCCCCAGTCAGGGTGCATATTAGAGGCAACTGATCAATGTTTCTCTCTCCCCCCGCCCCGCTTCCCCTCTCTCTAAAATAAATAAATAAATAAAATCTTTAAAAAATATCTGCATTGTTTGAACATAAGACAGAACTTCCTGAGAGAACCAAGCCTATTATTCTACGGTCATGGGTTGCACAGGACAAAGGCCAAAGGCCTCTTGTCCTACAGCAGTATTTCTCCCGGATAAAAGCAACCCTCTCATTTTGCCTTCATTTTGTACTCATTTAGGTACTCAGACCCAATTAGCCTTCATGTTTCTGCCAAAGTGTAATTTTGTATATGCTTTTTGATGAATGTTTAAAGCAATATTTTTTTCTAAAAGATTTTATTTACTTTTTAGAGAGAGGAAGAAGGAAAGAGACAGAAACATCAATGTGTGAAAAATACACGAATCAGTTGCCTCTCTCACACCCCAACTGGGGAACCCAGTGCGCAACCCAGGCATGTGCTCTGACCAGGAATCAAACCCATGACATTTTGGTTTGCAGACCGGCACTCAATCCACTGAGCCACGCTAGCCAGGGAAAAGCAATCCTTTTTAAAAGAAACAAATCTCGGCAGGAGGTTAGCAAGTCAATCAATTGGCACGGGAAACTATAGTGCAGTTTTACATACCAGGAGTAATGTAAACTATAACAGGTTGTTGACATATTATATGTGGGGGACTGTTAGTTTTCCAAATTTTATGAAAACCCAGTATAAGAAATCTGACCCTTTTATCCAAATGAACTAGGGAGCAATGATCTGTCCTAGAATCCTTCCCTGTTCACTGACAGTATCTTTGTTTGTTTGCTTTTAAGTAGCATCTCCCCTAGTAACTTCCTGTTAGTCTAAGTGCACTGATGATTAACTAACTGCTGGAGAAGGTGGGTTTAGGGCACAAACACAGTTAAGGGGTGAGCCACCACTGCCAATTACAGGCATTCAGAAAGCAAACCATCTCCTTAATTAAATATAAGATTATGGTAAATGAGATTTGATTTATGAAAATTCACCCCACATCCAAATTTCAAGCCTCCATCAACTCTGTAATATTAAGCAAACCATGCAGTAGTGTGAGCAGAATGTTAAGTTGTTTCTAGACCAACAATTGCAAGTATGATGCCTAGATGAAAAGAAAACAGGTTTGTTTCAATTGGTGCTTTTACCCCCTTTTAACCCATTATTACTCACATTAAGCATTAACTACAAAAATAATTTGACTCTTTAAAAAACATATTTAGCTATATTAACAGTATATCACGTTGTAACATCAGACATCTCCTTCTCTCTGAAGTCCTTCCAGATTCCCTCACACGGGATGAACTCTTTCCTCTTTTGGGTCCCTATAATGCCTTACTCATATTCCCTGCAGAAGATTTATTCCATAATTTCTGTGTATATGAGTCTCTGCTGCTAGACTACAGATCCCTGAGAACACAACAGGTCTCTATTAATCATGATGTTTCCATCAGATATGTGAATTTCCTGGCTCTTAGTGGCTGCTTAATGAGAATTTATTTTATTTTATTCATGGAGAATAGGACCAACATAAAGTTGTAAATAACTCCGTCTCACTGAACTTTTCACCTCCCATTACAGCTAGTCACATGGTCACAACAGCATACCCACAGACTTTTTTGATTCCTGTCATCCAGTCACAGACAGGGGCAGTTAGCTGGTGAGTGGCACAATGGTCAAGAGAAAGAGAATAGATGAAGCATTTGGACAACCAATTTAAAACATGATCAGTCTTCACAAACCCACAGCCTCGGAGTTGAATATAATGTAGCCTCCAAGGTTCTGTGTTTAAGACAAAGCATCTTTTGCCCCTTCCCTTTGGAATTGTATTGCTTTCTCCTTCCCTTCCTCTAAAGATAAATCCTAGAATTCTTTGATTGCCAATCTGGCTTTACTTATTTAGACTTCCCTGACTTCACAGCCTACCCACAGACTAGGTCCATTCCCCCATTAAAAACACTGCATATCTTCTCTTAACACTCACTATCCTGGTAATTATTTAATATTTTATTCCCCACTAAAAAAAGGGAAACTTTGCCTGTGTTGGTCACTGTGGTCCTGGTGTGTTGAAGTAGTGCATCCATTGCCCGGAACAATGTCTGGAACAATAGAGATGCACAATCTCTATTTCAGTGAATGGAGGCAAAAGGGAAAGAAAAGAAAAGAAAAAACTTTTAAATGAAGATAAAAGAGGTAAAGGCATTGAGATGGGAAACAGACACCCATGCCTGGAGCGGGAGCCTCCTCACCCTACATTCTTTCAGCTCACAGCTGCTTCAGGAAAGAAGAGTGTTTGTTCAGACCTTGTCTTGGGATAAAAAACTCAAGCTTAAGAGAGAAAGCTAAGAGGAAGGCTGAGTGTGGGGCAGCACGTGTTATATGTACTGTGGGACGAGGAGTATGCACTAATGCGAGGATGGTGGTCCCGAAGTTGTGGGTTACAAAAGGGAAAGTGAGTTTCATATGTCCTAAAAGACCACACACATCCATAGTGGCATTATCAAGATGATTGTTATTTGACTTGAATGAAATATTGATGGACCTGAAACCCTGTATAAGGCCAATTTAAGCATTACTTTGAAGGTACAAAGTCTACATGTCCAGATAAATTGCAAAGGCCATGGCCAACATCTGCATTATCGAGCCCAACACACCTCTGATGATAATAAATGCCATGTCTGATAGTTCCTTTCCTTGTTCCTTACAAATTCCCCATATTGTTTTGTAATGCAAGTTCTTACCCTAGCTATTCTCTGAAACAAATTTTTGAAGGAAAAGAAGGAAGTATGTTATCACCTACAGTTCAGTGATTTCCCGGAATGTTCTGTGCAACTCCCTTTGTGTGTGTGCTTTCCTTTTCTACTTCTGTTTTTTTTTTTAAATTCTAAGTCTGGTATTACTTGTTCAACACCTTATCACAGACTTTACCTTTCATCTCCTTTCACAACTGTGTCAACTCGATAAACTCTGAAGCTGTCTGCTTTTGTTTCACCTTGCCCACCCTCGTCTCAAATTACCATTTGGGTATGTGTTTACTAGTAGAGTCTTTGAAAGGGCATCTTTTTCCTGTCTCCCTGCATATCTCAGAAATAAAACAAAAACAGGGAAAAGTCTGACTTTCAAGCACTCACACAATTTTGACCTTTACTATACATGTTTTACCCTGTCTGATCTCCTCAGAGCAGAGAAACAAAAAATCACCCAGTGCTTGTTACTTGGATTTGAAGTGTATAATTAACAGAGTGTATCTAGCACTAAATCTGTAATTCCTTACAAAAGTTTAAATACTCCCAAACCTACTGTTCAATGGACCAAAAAATTATTTTCCTAATAAAAATGTTAGAGGCTCCCAACAACCAGAAATATCAACATAACTGCACTCAGTTGGGTAAGACCAGTCAGTAACAATGCAGGCCTCAGAAAGAAGCTGCTTCTCAAATCAAAACAAAACATAACAAAAAACGAAACGCTTAATGGTTAGTCTTCCAAACATGCAGGGGAGACAAATAGCTCATTTATCTTTCCTTGGTATTGAGAGATTAAAATGCCTTTTGAGAATCGGGATGAGTCAGTGAGAGCAGAAGTGGCAGAAGGTGAAAGTGTGCTTCGGCCTTCAAAAACCCAGGGTCCCTTCTGTAAGACACTAGAGACACCATTCACATGTGTCCCATCCCGCCCCGCGCCACTGCCCCCCCCCCCCCCGCCAGTGGGCTAAAATCAAGAAGGAGGCAAGTATTTCCTGCAACAGCTAAGCACGATGAAATGACTTGAGCCTTTATTTTCAAGACTTCCCTTTACCCCAAATTGGCCTAGCATTTGCTTATCTTCCATTCTAAGCCCCTTCATAGAGACACCTCTCTCCTGACCACAAGCAAACAGGAGTTGCAGTGAATTGTTACTAAGGTAGTACAACTGGAAATCTTATAAATATATGCTAATCTTCTTGTGTATTTATATATAGAAAGAAAGGGAGGAGAGGGAAAGAGGGGGGCAGGGTGACTGTGCACTCCAGGCTTTGGGTGAAACCCTGGAATGCATATACATGCTCATGTATCACGTATGTCTGGACAGACAAGCAGGAAGACGGGAGTGAATGACTTCAGCACGAGGAGGTGCCAAGACGTGGACGGAAGAGCTTTCCCATTGGGTGCATGTTATGTGTGAGTGGACCTTGGCCCTCACCCACCGTACCGAGTTTACTCGACAGTACTTTAATATGGAGGAACTCCCACTTTCCCTAGCCCCTTAAATTGAGACTCCCACAAATATGTAACACAGATAATCATCCAGCCTCTACAATGCCAACAACATACCTATTCAGTTGGTAACATAAGTCAATGTTTTATCACATCAACGCTCACAACTTGATCCAGCAATATTTTTGCCTTAAAGCCTTTTTCTCCTTGCGGGGCTCACTACGGACGTGTGAAGTGATATCTGAATCCTCTTCAGAGCAATCTTTCATAAACTACCAGACAACAAATACATCACTGTCACCCACTTTTCAATATCCCCAGTGCTTTTCACCTTTCCATTCTGTTACCGTTTGCCCCCTTTCCATACTAATCCTCTGAGATAACTAAAATTGGACAAAACATTGAAATATAGATCCAATACATTAAAATGATCCTTTTATGTCAACTTTCTTTTCCATATACTCACAGAGTTGAGCAGGTTCTTTCTTCTGTGAAACTGGATCTTTTTGTATGTCAAAAACTGAATTTTCGAAGGCCAAATCATTCTGCCTACTGTTCCTGGGCTCACTTGCTGGAAAAAGTTCAGGTCTCTAAATTTAGATTTTTCCCATGGCTCAGCTCAAGCAGATGTCCTTCCTGAACAATACACATGGCAACAGGTCCCACAGCTCTTCCCAGCCACCAACTGCCCCAAGTCTGTCTGCAGGGTCCTGGCGAAAGTACCCAACCTGATGCACAGCAACCCCACTCCACTCTCTTCAACCCCACCCACCCCTCTTCAAAGACAGAGTCACCCTCCTCAACGCTGCTTCTTGATAACCCCTCCCCACCCTCCCCGATCCCCCAGACAACCACCACGGAGGTTTCTTCTTCCCAACCCTGATACACACCTCAGGAAGTCCCTCACTAATAACATGGCTTCTCTACTCACAGCACAGGGGAACGGGTCTCCTCACCTATCGTACCACATACCTAGTGACAGAAGTGTTCACTAGGGCCCAAGGACAGAATTAGAACTCAAGACCCATTACCCATTTTTAAAAAATCAGAAAAATCACAGCTCAGTAGGTCGGCTAAGCTGCAAGATTAAATGCACTTCTGTAGAACTATTTGGAAGGGAAGGGTCAAATTCTGTACAACCAACTTAAAAGATAAACTTGTGTTGCAACAGTCATTAGGGAATGACGTGCACAATAGCAAAGAGGCGTTGACATATGCTGCGGTGGTATTGAGAACCACTGCCTAGAACTGACATTACATACTTCATATAGCTCTGTAACTAGGTCTCTTCTAAAAGAAGCATTTGACCCTCCACCTGCAATTCTATGACTCGATTATTACTTCACCTTTCCTCATGACAGCCCTGTAGATTAGGTAAAAAAAAGTTAAATTAAGTTTAAAAAGTCACATACTTTCACAGAACAGGTGAGGCAAGATAAATAATACAATATAACATTCCGGTATATAAAAATTTCTGTCAAGTCTAAAAAAAAGGTTGTACTGTAGATAATTAGTGGACTATTTTTATATCAAAATTATCTTTTTAAACATGCTTGTGCCTTTCATAGTATAACAACTACACAATTTAAATGTTGATTGTGATGTGAATGAATAATATAAAGGCTAACAAATACCCTGTTTTGTTTTCCATGGTGTCTCTTCTAGTCAGAGATCCCTCGCCAGTTTTAGGCAGCCGTTCTGAGGAACATTGTGGAAATGGGCCTGAAGCATGACCATGCGTTTTGGCATGCTGGTCCTAAACTCTTCAGAGACTTCTCTTCTACTTTATCTTTCTACCTGGAGCCACACACACGAGAAATCCAGTTATGACTCTACAATGAGAATACTTTGATTTAAATTATCTTTCTTTCCTATGTGGGCCCTCACAATGAGGCCTAAACCTCTCTGTTTCTTTACAGAGTGAGAAAAACAAACCCAGGGAAGGCCCCTAGTTTCCCACAGGGACAGATCTGCAGTACCAAATATTACAACCATGGGAAAATTTCAAATTTGGACACCTAAGCTCTTTTGAGCAACTGAGCTAAAACACAGCCAGAACGGTTCGGCCTTTCCAAATCCGGTTTCACTGGAGAAAGAATCTCAACTTCACGGTGTATATATGTTCGTGTGTGTGTGTGTGTGTGTGTGTGTGTGTGTGTGTGTGTAGGGAGTTGAGCCTGCTGGGCAGTGAAGTAAGTGGGAGTTCATTTGTTTTTCCTCTCACACCCCCCTCTTTCTCCTTCTGGGAAGAAGGGTCAAGGGGAATGGGAAGCACCGAAAAAGAATATAGTCGGTATCAGCCTGGAAGTGACCCCTCTACAGGTGATTGGAGGTGGGACCCAGTAATGGGCCCATCACTAGGCTCCTCTGTGAGTCTGCCAACTCCAAGGGCTCCCAAAGGGAGGGGGTGGGGGAAACACAGAGTGCAGTGTCAGACTCCAGGACTTTCCAGAAAGGACCCCCACATAGGGCCCATCTTCAGTGCCAAGTATTTTAACAAATTTCCTATTAGGGTAATTCCAAGCTTTCAGTGAGGAAAGACTATGAGAAACTGCCAACATTTAATTTGTAAAAAACTGCACCCTTATTTTCCTATTGAAAGAAATGTTCCTCAACAAAAACACAGAGGCAGATCATTCTATTTTTAAAAATCACCAGATTCCCCTGAAAACACAGTCCCTTCATTTCTGACTTCAGTTAGAATCTCATCACGGTTGAACAGGGAAGCAGCAGCTTAGCTTCGCCCCATGTACATCTGCTAGAATCAGACAGTGGTTCATCTTGGAAGAGCTGTCCCTGAGCCCTGGGCTTTAGAGAAAAATAGCCTGGCGGAAAAGCTATCACCTTCACGATGAGACAGGGCTGGTGGGCAGCTATAGGCTCATTAAAGTGTTAGGCTCTGGGTGACAGGAACTGCTTCTGAGCACTGTTTGTACCCCCAGCATTAATCCTCCTAATCCTTAACTTTGACAGACTGTACCCGAAATCTCAGGCCCCATTCTCAGCCTGGATCTTTCAGAAATTTGCGTTTTCACATTCACCTTTCATAGAGCACAACTATTAGCCTCAGATTTTCTTTCTTTTTAAAAAATTATTTACTAATTTTAGAGAAAGGGAGAGAGAGCAAGGGGGTTGGGGAGATAGAGAGAGAAACATCCATTTGTTCCACTTATTTATGCATTCACTGGTTGCTTCATGTATGTATGTGTCCTGAATGAGGACAGAACCCATCACCTTGGTGTACTGGGACAATGTTCGAACCAACTGGATGGAGCGCCCCAGCCAGGGCAGCCCCAGATTTCAAAGCCAGTGAGGGGTTCCAATATTCTGCTCCATTGTGTGTATATGTATATGTGTGTATATTTCTACACTTGGGGTTTGGAGAACACACTACATAATCAGGTATGATATTCTTCCTTTTACCTACAACACTCTTCTTTCTGCAATGAGAAATTTGTGTGGCTAATAATACTTCTCATAGATAGTCCAGGAGCACCCCCTCATCTGTGGGCAAATGCATTCCAAGGCCATGAATGGGTGCCTGAAATCATGGATAGTACTAAATTCTACATATACTTATGTTTTTTTCCTATACATACATACTTATAAAATTTAATTTATAAATTAGACATAGTAAGAGATTAATAATAGCTCATAATAAAATAGAACAATTATAACAATACTGTAATACGTTATATGAATGGTTTGAGGGCCATTATTAAGTAAAATAAGGGTCACTTGAACACAAGTAGCATGATACCTCTGCAGTTCATCTGATAACCGAGACACCTACTAAGTGACTAACGAGTGTGGATCGCCTGCCAGTGGACATGCTGGACTCAGGGATGACTCAGTCCCAGGCAAGACAGACTCAGAACAGCATGCAGTTTCAAACATGTGAGTTATTTGGTTTTCATCTAATATTTCCAGACCGTGGTTGACTGTGGGTAACTGAAACCGCAGGAAGCACACCAGCGAGTGAGGGGAGGACTACTACATCACCACCAGTTTTTCACGGAGTGATGCACAAGCACCGGGAAGCATGCTCCCTGGGGGAGACCGTCGCCCGGCCACTGTGTGCTACCTCGTGTGGCCCACTGAAGCAAAAGCAGGAGGAGGAGTCAAGAAGCGGGGCCTGAACCAGGTCAGGGCGTAGCAGAAATCAGACACTGGGGTAGAGCAGGGACGTCAGGGTAGGAGCCCAGCTACCTGGGACTCCTAAGTGATCTGCTCTTCCTCAAGAAAGGTCATGACTAGAGGTGGGTGGGGAATGGCTATTCTCTGGAAAGCTGAGTAAGTCACCCAAGCTTTCCAGCCTCACTGACCTCATCTTCATTTGAGGGGAGAGAGAGGGCTTGACAGGATATATATTTCAGCTCCTATGTTCTTTGATTCTCTAAGTCAGATTTTGAGCTGAATGGGTTTTGATTCTCAGAGTAAGATGAAGAAGACTTAACTAGGTGGAAACTCAATGAGACAAGTCTTGGGACTTTGTAACTGAATCAGAGAACCAGTTTGATTCAGGTTTGGTGGGAAAGGAAGAAAATGAGAATGGAGAAGGTCCCGTGTCCTACCTGGGCTACACTCTCACATCTGGGGGAATCTGTGTGAACCTGCGCTGACCGGCTCAGGGGAAATCGGAGTGTAGTTCCAAGGCCCCTTCCACCTGTGCAGCTCCATCCTCCCTCCAGAATGTTGTTGCTGCTTGCCAGCCACTTCTCTAAGAAACGATAGCTTCCTCTTCATTTCCTTATAGATCCGAGCTTTAAAAAGCTATTAGAAAGACAGGTAGAAACTGAAGGGGCCTCTCCAAAACAGAATACTCACACATCCGCTATTCTGGCAGAACGAAAGTCTCCACGTAGAAGTCATCACCCTGTCCTTCCCTCCTATCACGCCACCAGTACCATGACCGTGGATTCTGTTACTGCACTCCATTCATACCATCTCTGAAAAACATTTTTTCTGACCATCTTGATTAAATACATTTATGAATACCCAAACCCCTTTGCTTTGCCCAGTCCAAATTTTACAATCCTTGATCCCTGGGCCTTTCTCTTCTTCTCTATATAAATAAATGACTAGCATCTGTTTTCTCCCACCTATGACCTGTAGTTATTTTCCACTCACACAGTATCCGGTACTTCAACCCCTAGCCCTTCTGTGGCCAGCTTGGTATCACCTCAGCCCAAGATGTCTGAAGGAGGCTCACCAGGCCAACTTCTAAAACTGAGAACAGCAGGAGAATGAAACAAAATGTTCCAATGCTCACACACACAACAAAACAGACACACAACCCAAATCCTCTTATTGCCAATCATTTCTATTAGAATTTAAAAGTTGGGGCTTTGTACAGCACCATTGGTTCAGTTCCTTCTAGAAAATTCACTTTTTCCCCCTTTCTGTTCCTATGGCAAACTTGGTAACTGTGATAATATTTCCTAAGGTTTTGGGAACATCTTAATTTTGGCAGTGGAAAGACAGGTACATGAAATGACAGACCAGACACAAAACTCATCAAATGAATCCCCATATTAGGACTTCTCATTTTTGAAGCTTTTCTTTTTGCTTTTTATGAACCTCAGCCTCCAGTGTCTGAAAATGTTTTCCTCATGGAAATAAAGCTGGTTTGCTTCTCAGGTATGGGAAAGAGCTAAGATTTCTGCTGTCCGCACTGCACGGGCTCCTGAGGCACATCGGCAATGTCTGTGGGTAGGGATTAAGTCAGAAACAAGATGGAACATGCCAAACATCCTCTGTGCTTTGAAAAGTTCATCCAGACTAGTTCAGAAGCAGTCGCGTGTGTTTTAAGAGACTCCTAACCAAAAGGAGAGGCAAAAGAGAAAAAAAACAGCCCTTTTTTGGGGTTTCTGACAAAGTTCCTAACTGGAAGCACTTAGATTTCTAATCTGTGTGGCATTTGCAAATCAGAATCCCACAAACTGCTTAATCCACAGTCTAACAAGGTATGTTGAGTTTTACACCTTACCTGGAGACTTTCTGAATAATTGAAAAAAAATGGTTTCTGCCTTTGTACAGAAAATGAAGAGATTTTTCAGAGAAAAGAAAAACAATTTAATTGTCGTTAACAAGGCTTAACTGCTGTGGGCCATCATCCTCTGCACCAGAGCTGAATTTAACTGAAAAGAAACCATGTGACCCAGGGCCCTCTCCTGCTCGCACCTGGCAGTCAATGGGCAGGAGCAGCTCAGGCCAGGTGAGCCGCCCAGGAAGTCAAGAAGGCGTTACACAGCAGAGGAGAGGCCCCGGGCAGGGGCGGCGACCCTCTGATTACCCCCCTTCTGTACCTCATTCCTGTCTGCTGCAGTGCAGGGCCCCTGACAGCAGAAACTCAGGCAGCCACCTTGCTTTCTTGGCCGATCTTCAGGAGGACACACAGGCTCCATGTCCAAATCCACAGGTGGACGTTAACTGTCACCTGCCTGGCCCAGAGGCCGCAGGCCCTGCCTCCTCCGAGCTCAGCTCACCCTGAGCTGTGCCCATCCTTCCTCAAGCTGGGCTGGCACACCCCTGTCAGACAGGGGCCCAGGGTGTGAAGTGTGATTCATGATAGAAAATACCGGTTTTTCATTGCTATGCAAATGCAGGTTGGGTGGGGTTTAGGTAAATCCAGATGTAGACACCAAAAAGGAGGGCAAGAACGTGCCTCTTTTTCATATATCTCACTTGGCCAAAGGGGCTTGGCCCACACACCGCACATGAAAGAAAATTAGAGTCTCACGGAGTGGGATGGGGCCAACCAAAGTTCATCGGCACACGTTTGAACAGTTTATACTCACATGCAGTTTCGTATTTAAGAGACAGATCTTCATTCATATCAAAATGTATTTATTAAGTTTCTACCATCATGAGGCAAAGCCCAAATTGCCAACAGTCTGAACACTGGTGTTTACTCAAACTGCTTCACCCCAAAAGGCAGTGCAGTCATGGTATGTTTCATCCAAGGCCATTATCTGCCTCAAAACCCACTAGGCTGGAACTTCTAGAACAACTGAATGAAGAAAGAGGCTATGATATCCAAATGCTTGAAAGCCACCCTGAAGGACCTGCCCCCATTTCCTGACAGCATGACCTGTGCCACTTACCCCGCCCGCCCATTCTCAGAACCATCTCCAAAGAACATGTGCTGGGGTGCCAGGGTCCCCTGGGGTTAGAAACTGGACCCCAGACTCACTCTGGCCCTCCTCACACCTGTGCAGCAGACACAAGTCCCGTAAGTCCTCTGAGGCTCAGTTTCCTCAGCTGTAACGTGAGTGAGGAGACTGAAACCTATTGGCCTTCCCAGCATGGCCATAATTTTCCATAGTTTTTATAAAAAAGCCCAAAGTGAAAAATATCCAGCATTAAAGGTGCCAGTGGGACTTGCCTGATCTACTCTGCAGTGTTAGTGAACCTCAGCAGGGTACGACCTGAGGGCCTAGCCTAGGAGCAACCAGTGGGCTCTCTGTGGGAGCTGGTGGGTTCGACACTTGGTAATATCATACCTCAAATCGAATTCCACAAAATGAAAAAAAGGTGAGTTGGAGTGCAATATGAACTAACGATTTCTTTTTTCAGTTGACAGCAGATGAACCGGCAAAGGTTATATGTCACATAACGTCATTGGGAAAGCCCCGATTCAGGCATGCTGACATGTGTACCCCATTTCAGATATTACTGCATCAATTTATACTTTTTATTGTGGTTGACAGGAAATATTTTAGTGACCTAAGAGTGGACACTCTGAATACATGAGACCCAATGAAAGTGTTCAGAATTAGGAAAAAAATAAACAAGAAAATACCAGCATTCAGCCTTTGGGTTAATAACAAGAACACAGGATTGTATCTCTGGACACCAGACATGAGACCCTGTGTGGGCAACTCACAGATCCTCAGGAGTCTATAAACTTCCTCCATTTGGGGTCTTCACGGGGTGCTAGGTAAAGCCTAGGAGTGCACAGGGCCCTTTGGGGATAGTCACAGAGATGGAGGGAGGGGAGACCAGCTCAGTTAAAAGTAACCTCCCACCCCTATCCAAAAATGGCTTCCATAAAATTAGTGTTTAAACAAAAGCTAAAAACATTCTGTCACTCTTCTACCTAAAATCCTTTGCACTACATTCAGAAATAATCCCAATTTCTTATGGTGGTCTACTAAGTCCCCAGCCACCTCTCCTAGGTCTACTGAGACCTTACACAAATGAGCCCCTCCCTGTCTCGGGGTCCTGCACTCCTACGCCGCTCCTGGCTGTGTAGTAGGGGACTGGCTCATTGTCATGTCATCTTCTGTATTGCCTTCATGGCACTTATCTCAATCTGAAGTCATCTGAATATCTGTTTTCTCCTCTGCCTCCTGCATTAGGTGATAAGGTCTCTGGAAACAACGGCCTTGTCATTCTTGCCCAGTACTGTCTTCCCAGTGCCAGCTGCTGGGCCTGTCTAAACTAGACATTCGGTCTGTGTGGAACGAGTTATTGTATGAACAAATGAATGATAACTCATTCTTTCTAAATCCAATGATTGTATGTAGCTGTACCACCTCCATACTAACCAAAATTACCTTATCAATTTTAATAATTCAAGATGCACTTTCACCTACTTAATTTTGCAACTACACTCTGGGGCTTTTTTGTGGGCTGTTCAAAAACCACTGACCCTGGACCCTTTTGCCTCGAAGTGAGTAATCTTGGATTAGTGAACTCCCCTGGCTTTAATGTCTTTCTCCAGAAAGCTAGGGTGTTTTCCATAGCAGCTACAAGGTCCCTACCACCTCGAATGGCCTATGAATATTTAAGACCCTCACTGGTAGACACTGATGCCTTCTCACAAAATGTGGTTTTGTGAGATATTTCCATTGCACAGTTGACCCTTGAACAACACAAGTTTGAACTGCATGAATCTACTTATATGAAAGTTTTTTCAGTAAATACTGTAGATGTATTTTCTCTTCCTTATGATTTCCTTAATAATGTATCTTTCCTCAAGCTTACTTTATTGTAAGAATACAGTATATAATATATATAACATACAAAATATGTGTTAATTTTGTGTAATAGCCAGTCAACAGTAGGCTATTAGTAGTTAAGTTTTGGGGGAGTCAAAAGTTATACATGGATTTTCGACTGTATAAGGGTCAGTGCCCCTTAACCCTGTGTTGTTCAAGGGTCAACTGCAGCTGCTTCCATGTTTCAGGCATCTGCTTCATGCCAGGTACTGGGCCAGGTGCTAGTCACGCTCTGTCTCCCATCTGCAAACCACCTGGCTGCAGAAATGGAGGCTTCCTTAGATCAAATGACTTGCCCAAAACCACACAAAGAGTTAAGTGGTCGAATGAGTTCCTGAAATTACGTCTGCCCAACAACAAAGGCCAGATTCCTCCCACCTCACGCCAGCATTTCACAGGACCGGGTCTACAAAAGATGGTAGGGCTATGATAGGAGTCAGCAGGTAAGAGAGATGGTGTGAGATAGAGACTGGGGGGCTGTGCGAACCTGAGAACCTGTACCCCCATCTCAGCGGGGTAGCTGCTCTAATGAGTTTTAACAATTTGAGGCCAATGTTTTCTGATCATCTGATTTCTCCCTTCATAATGTAAAAATCTTGATTTTTATGTAATACTCTTAATTCTACAAAGTTGTGCTGGCTTACCAAAATTTGTAGAAGTCATTGTGCAGGCCTTTCTGGAGAACCTGGCCCCAGGCCTAGGACCTCTGACCTATACTTTTCTGGTACAAGGAATTTACCAATGAACATTGCCCAATCTGTCCCTTCGGTTCCAGTGAGAACTTTCACAATCACACATAAAAATGCCAGCAACAAATACTGGCAACAGGAGTGCGTGCATTGAGGGTTATTATGTAAAACGTGTGAGCAACACCATTTTGTGTACCAAGATTTAGGAATCACTCAGCATTCCTTCTCTGGGGTGAATTCCAGAGGTCTGCCTGCGGAGTATAGGTTTTTGGAGGAAGGAATTTGGTTGAGGCATGCAGCTTTCCTCCTCTCACGCCAGGAAGAAGGTTGCTTAATAAGCACATTCCTGACAAGCCAGCTCCAGGCTTGACTTCAGAGGTACTGCAAACACGCAGCAAAACCGATCCCCGTCCCAGCCTCCTCCATTTCTCCAAGTCCACCCTTCGGGGAAACGCTGAACTGTGGAAACGGTGGGCATTGTAAAAGCGGGAGGCTACAGAGGCAGGAAGGAAATCAATCCCTGAGTGGTAAAAATGTTTGGAAATCTACTTTCAGAAAATGAACAAGTTCTCAAAGTGAACACCCCAGGGATCCTGTCAAAATGCCCCTGGCTTGTGTCAGAACTGCTAGGTTCAAATCCCCCTGTTGCCCAGAAAATCAAGTCTCTAAAGACCTCTGAGCCTTAGCTTTCTTAATTATATGTATCATTTGTATGGTTTTATTAGAGGACTATACAAGAAAATTTGTGTGAAAGTTTTAGGCACATAGTAAGTAATAATACTTGTGGGCAATCTAGTACTTATCCGCAGTGGTTTGAAAGCATACAGGGAAAATTTTTTATTGTATTGTTGGCATGCACAACACAATAAAAAAAATTCCCTGTAAGCCATTTCAGATTTGGATGTATATGTTTTAAAAAGCTAGTGATATATAAATATTTGAGGGGAAAATTGTATTTACCTTGTGCCATAAGAAGCTTGGTCTATTTTTCTAATGATATTGAAAAAGTTCAATTAGACTTAAAGTGACTTGAGACAATGGTCATTATATTTTTGAATTACGGCTTTCCTTGTGCCCATTATAGCCCCTGTTCTTCCCTGTTTCTCTAAGCACAGTTATTCCTCATTATTTTTTAGGTTTACCAACTAATATCAAGCATATGTTTATTCAGAAATACCATATTCAGAGACATTTCTTTATATTTGTTTCCTTTTGCAAATATTTGCAATTAACAGCGGAACTGAGATACTTTATGAAGTAGAAAAAGAATGTATCTGGGGAAAGCGTGAAGTTTCAAAAGTAGCTGTTGAGAAGGAGAAAGGAAGGAAAGTCTAATTACAGTAAAAATATGTACTGATTTGTGCAAAAGAAATGTATATCAAATCTACTACACTTGTAGTTTTAATGCATTCTGTGCACCTGGATTAAAAACAAGTTGGAATTTAAATAATGTCTGAAGCTTTCTTCAGTGATCCTAGAGTATAAAAAATGTTGTTTCTTTTCTTTCAAAAGGTATTCTATGATTCTATTTCTGATCTGTCTTGCTGTTTAAAAAAAGTTTTTTTCAAATACAAATATTCTGTATATTAAAACATTTCTTTTTCATTTAGGAAACTGAATCATAGTACATAGGTACAATCTTAATATGAAAACCTAAGTTCTCTTTATCTAAAACTGATCCCCATAACTTGGCAAAAGATTAAGTTTAGTTATAAACTTGAACTTGAAGTGAATGTTTTATGCAATGAGTAAGAAGATACCCCAACTGGGAAAATGAATTTACTGCTTTTGTTGAAAACTTCGGGTAGCTTAAATATATTTAATCAAAACACACCTGGTACTCAGAACCCCAAACAGCATTTATTTAGAAAAGCAGGATCCTGACTGGAATGAACTGGTTTAGGGAAGATTCTGTGGCTGGAAATGAGACTTACGAATGCCATCAGAAGTGACTGCTCCAGTACGGATGGATAAAAAGAGGGTCCCTTTCTTCCTCAAGGAACAACTATACCAAAGCACAAACATGCTTCTGGACTGGGGCGTGAGAGGAAGAAAGTCACTTCCGCAGCCTACCCGGAAACTGCTGGCTTACCTTGGAGGAACATACATTCCATTCCAGGGCAACTGTTTTGTTGTAACTAGTTTTAGACTTTTACAGTAATATATAAATATGATAAAAATATAAATAGTAGAGAAGTCCAGAAATTAAAAAGATTTTGTCTTCACTAGCTCATTAATCCTTCCATTTATTAGGCATCATTCTAGAAATTTTTAATATATTGATGAGGACATGAAAAATAGATATGCTTTTTCATACAAATAGGACTCAACCTTTTTTTAAAAAAACAAAAGGTATTATACTATCCATACTGCTCTGTAAATTGTATTGCTTATTTAATATAACTTGGTTATGTGTCCCTACCAGCACATGGGGTCTATTTCATATATTGTAATAACTGCAGCAAATTGTATTGAAAATTGGGCAGTACCTTTCAACACTAGTAATCCTAGTAAACTAGTAGTAACAGACTAGTAACTCATCACCTCAGAATCTGTCCTTCAGACTTGCTGGTACATGCACCATTACACAGGTCATTGCAGTTGTGTTCATAACAGAAGGGGAAAAAACGAAGCAACTGGAACAGCTTTCAAAAGGGGTCGAGTTAATGTATTGTGGAGCCACTACTGTAACTGCTATGAAAGAGTAGTTTTAAATCAGAGTCTGTGCTGTTCTTGCCACCAAAAACATAGTTCCTCATGCACACACACACACACACACACACACAGGCATACATGCTCCACGAAGGAGAGACAGAAAATTGTCTTTAATGAGGCAATTCACCCGAGTTGATTTCTTCTGCAGTCTTAAAACTGAAAAAGGATTCGAATAAAGTTAAAGATGAAGAGAGCCATGCAACCTTTCCTTCAGCGAAATTCAAACAAATGATCAAAAACATTTTTTTCCTCTCAAACAGTACACAAGTTAGAATTGCTACAAACATGAGTTGACATCCAGGTGACATTCTCAGGGGTATTTACAAACTTTCTTATTGTCAAAGACTGAAAATGACCAATGGGTCATCTGAATCTGTTTTCTTGGCCATTCCAAAACATGTGTGAGGCAGCAGCCTGCTTTGCTTCTGAGTGGCAAGTAGTCAGCCCAAGGAAAGCGTTATCTGAACAGTTTACAGTGCCAACAATGGGGCCAGTAACAACACCTCTGGGATGGGCTCTTTGCACCCTCCTTGTGTGATCCAAGCACAGAGCAGGGAAGCCAGGAGCGCTGGGCCCACAGCTCCAAGGACAGCCCCCCCATCAGGTTCATGGGGGCCGATGTGTTCATCTGCATTTACTAACCAAGGAAAACTGTTGGTGGGAAATTCCACTGTCACTTTTGCTGCTTAATCATGAGCAGGTGGACAGGAGTGGAAGGGAAGAGGGACCATGAAATGACATGAAGGGTGGGAAATGAAACCACCATCGAGGACCTAAGTACGGCGTCTGAAGCTATCAGCTGCCTTTCCTGTGCACTGCCTGCACTCATGCCATCACACAAAGTCTGCTGTCCATGCCTTGCTGGGAGATCTCTAGAGAAGGGTTTCTACCACTGTGTAATACTTTATTCTTGCACTTGTCATTCATACAAATAAGCCATTCAAAATTCTTTCTGGTGCCTGTTAAGTCTGTTTTCTGATGCGGAAGCAGGAGAGCTCATCATTAGGATAAAACTTATCTCTGCTTCCATCCTTGTCCCTCCCAGGTCCCTTCCTAACCAAGGTTGTCCTGAATTTTCCTCTTTCCAACACAGCCCAGTGGTCCTAATGCTTCCAGTTGCCCAGATGTCACAACTGTCACCATGGATTAAGGAGAATTTGTCATTTTGGTTTTATAAGAAATAGATTTAGTAACCTCAGAATCCTGCCTACCTTGATATTATGCCTCACAAAAAAAAACCCCTCCTCCCCACATTTTCTCTCATCAATGGTTACAATTTAAAAGCAAAAGCTGGGAAATTTACAAAAAGGTAATCGATACTGGGACAACATCTGAGGAAGTTCTACCCTGAAATATAAAATGGCCAAGTGCATAAGCAGAGTCAGGTCATTGCACTTCACAGTCCATAATGAAAAGTCCCCAACCTAGGCGGCCTGAGGAATCTTAGCTTGCACTAAATTATGGTTTTACCTGCTTAAAAAAAGGCTGGGGGAATAAAGAGTGATTGAAGCTTGACTGCTGGAGGAAAAGCACTGCTCATTCCTTGAGAGGCCACACATCTGAAGAGCAACGTGGTCTGGGATGACACCATTTTCCAGGATGGCTTTTGTTTTAAAATCAGATTTTTGCAAAGAACTCCCCATTAGTTCCCCAACAGGAGTACTTCCAATCATGTTAACTAGATGAATAGCAATGACAGGGCCCTGAGTTGTGAACAAGTTTTTAAAAGAGCTTCCTTCCCACCCAGAGGAACCCTGCACTGACTGCCCAGGAGGAAGTGCTAATCTCAGCCCCTGAGCTGGGAGATTTTAGTGCCTTTCTTCTGAAGAAATAGTTTCCGTGGAAATTCCAAAGTTTTTAAAAATGAAAAGTATAATTTTTAGAGATCACTAATTTGGTTACACAGAGGTTTTTTAAATTTTGACGCGATACTGTATTTGGGATAGAACTAAACCTACATATATTCTTCAGTGGAAAAGCTGTACTACTGATAAGAATGGAGGCAGGCCTTGAATCCAGACAATCTGGCCCTTGAATCACTGTGCACCCTGAGCTCTTGACTCAACAGACCTTCGCTAAAGCCCGCTAGGCACAAAACAGACTTCTAAATGCAATCACCATTTATTAATCAACAGATAATCTCTTAACAATACAACAATTACATGTAATAAAAAGTTTTCATGGACTTCTAAAACAGGGTCAATGGGTAAAAAAAAAATGTGTAAGTATTCATTAGCTATTCTGAACCTATTTGGAATTTTGGCACCCATGTTTATTTGATTCCATGACTATTTTCTATTGTAAATGTGCTGCCTTGGGGTTCATATTTGGAATAGACACTTCGAATGAAATAAATATTTGCTTTTAGATACATTGATTTTGCCCTTGAGAGAACCAGAGCGTTTTCCAGTGCCCCAAACCAGTGTTGGGAACTGCAGTCCCCAGTGCAGCCTGACGCCATTCTTATCACTACAGTTAATTAATTTTACAGTATCTGGGACAGAATGAGTTCAGCCTCAGCAGCTCGGAGATCAGAATCCCACCTGATGAGCCTATCTTGTATTCCTGCTAAGAAACTTCTTCCAGGGGTATAGAATCTGAACAATTCTGAACAGTCTCAGGTGGAAAATTTGGAAAAATTGAAGAAGTCATCAGGAAAATTCTGGAATGAATAGAGTGCTTTTCCCTGGCTAGAAACACTGCTGCTAAAAATAACACAATGAAAAACATATTTGTCTCTTACATACAATGGATGTAGAACATAATTATGGGCTGTTTTGACCTGGAATGTAGACAAGGGGGGGAGGTGCTGACACCTGGAATATAAAAGGAGGACAGTGTGTTCAAACTCTTGCTTCCTGTATTCCCACCGCCCTTGCTGACTCAGTTTCCCAGTCAGGGTACCTGTAATAGACATATCTGACTCTTCTTGCAGGACCAAGAAGCATCAGAGGCAGGTAAGAGTTAAAACTGTAAGAGTGTGAAGTACCTCAAGCTCCTATCAATATGTGCCATAAAAAAGTAAATTAGTCCCACTTCCATAGCCTACCTAGAGAAAGTGTTACAGACATAATTAATGTAAAACCACGGATATCTCAGCTCCTTTGACACACTTAATATTTTTTATTTTAATTAATTTATAGAAATAATCACTGCTGTTGGAAATTATTGCAGTAACACATTGATTTTGTTCTAGTCCCTTAAAATGAGAACAAAATAGCACAAAATACAGAATGGCAGTGTATTGTGTTATATATTTTAGTATCTCTCTGAGTCACGGTTTCTTCCTCTGCACAGGGGAAACAAAAAGATTTTGCTAGCCCTAGCCGAGTGGCTCGGTTGGTTGGAGCATCGTCCTGTTCACCAAAAGGTCGTGGGTTCCATTCCCAGTCTGGGCATGTACAGGATCCATGTTTCTCTCTCACACCCACATCAATGTTTATCTCTCTCTCTCTTTCCCTCCCACCCTCCCCCTACTTCCTTTTTCTTTAAAAGCAATAAACATATCCTCTGGTGAGGATTTAAAAAAAAGATTCTGCTAATCTTACTGGGGTGTTGCAATGATAAGATAAAGGATGTGAAAACACTTCATACAGTCCACTGCCACATGAGTAGTAAATAAAAGCAATCGCTAATGTGTGTGGAGCCTGGATGCGGAGACCTGTGCCACAAAGATTTTGTCATTTCATCCTCACAATACCACTATCATCGCTCCTATTTTATGGAGGAGAAAACTGAGGCTTGAAGACATTCATTTAACTTTTCCAAAGTTGTACAAGTAGTTAGGGGTGAAGCCCGGAATCAGAACCCAGGCATTCCCGCCGTGATGGGCTGTTCTTTCATCACTCAACTGACCTGCAATCACTGTGGTAACACAACAGTCTAATAAGAGTATAGATTAATCCACATTATCTGACACAAATTTCAGGAGGTTTGAATTCTTACATATGAGGAAGTTTTAAAAATATTTTAATGCCTGCCCATTTGCTCCTAAACAGTTTTGGTTTCAAAAGCCCCAATTCCCATTTCATAGGTATCTTTGAATGCCTCTTAATTCTGTGCTTTAACCTTACCCAGTGTGTGAAAGAAGCAAATATGCTTTTCATTTCTTTTTAAGCTTGGTGAGCCTAGCTACTCACATGATAGCCTTGTGTCCCCATGCTAACCCCCCTATGTCAACTTTGTGGGTATACAGCTACCTTTAGCGATTTTTATCACATCCATATCACTGGCAAGACTGTTTACTCAGTCTTACTAGTAACTGATGCAAACAGAAAACCTATGCCACCACCAAAGCGAGGTTTCCTTTCTGAAGCAATGCTTTAAAAACAGCCTTCGTCAATCATTGCCCCCAGCCCAGGAACCTTTATCTGTCTTCTTAGAATGTACAAAGTACTGCTTCCCTCAAGTCCAAAACTTCTGATGTCTCAAACAGGATATTTTTCCAGTATGGTGAAATGCCTGTCTGAGAGAAGTATACAGACACACATACCAAGAAAGTGCAGCGGCAATAAACCTGCCTGTTTTTGTAATATTCCATGGGGTTTATCTTTAGCATTTTAAAACTTGCAAATAAGAAATACATGTACTCCCAATTCAGGTCTGTTCTAAGAATTTAAAAAAACAACCTAGGAATAATCTACAAATACATATTGTATCTCAAGTCCCAGATCTTCCTTCTAACCTTCATCTATGGCATTTTTATAGCATTATTCACAGGGTACAATCAGCATAATGCATAATGTGCCACTTGTTTTCAGCTCTATTCAAAAGTCTCAGTTCATTCAATAAAAAAACCCTGAAAAACACAGCCCCAGAGCACGAACATTCCGTGTGGGAAAGCTGTGCTTATTGATTCGGTTCTTCCTGCCAAGAGAACAATGCAGAGAAACAGACCTCAGTGTTCCAAACAGTTTCTGGCAATAATTCAGAAGAAAAAGCACATATTTACCTGTACTCAGAGCTCCACAGGTGAGGCAACAGTTAAAGTACAAAATCTAATTCTTCTTCTGGAAGTTTCATCTCTAATGGATTCCAGGGTCATCCTTCGGAGCTGTCAGGTAAACCCCCCTCCATGTCTCTCTACTGTTTTCTTTGCTGTTTTTCCCAGTGAAACTCCTGTCATTTGCATAAAACCTACTTCTAGCCTATAGGACTTTTTGAGTAGCTACTTGCTAAATTGGCTGTCTTGACATGCTCTTTCAAGCATGACATCATAAATCTCCATGGAAACCCTAACCCCACCTGTCTCTGTGCCAACAGTACCTGTCAGGCAAAGACTTAAACAATCATCTGAAATTGTTCATTAATGAAACCTTTTTAGGGGCTTTGGATCTCTGCACAGTATAATTTGTGCTGTTGGCAAAAACTTAGCCAAGAATGATGGCTTCATTTTCAAAGCCTGAGCTGTTTTGTAGAAAACAATGATCAAAATTATAGGCATTCGTTAATCTGCCCCTCCCTGTCTAACAATGCACTTAATCAGTTGAAGATAAACCTACAGTGGCACATGTGCCTCTCTTTGAAGGATAAAGTTACGTTGAAAATGTAGGTTTTGAAAAACCTTCAATCAATACTTCTAAGGCTTTCCACTCTGTTCTCAAGCAACCCCTTCCTACTTTTTTACCAGCAAAACTTGCAAAACAGGTTCCTTGCTGAAATGTGTGTGTGTTTGTGCAGGCATTTTCCCTTGGCCTCTGGCTTGCAGAGATAGTAGAACATGTTGAGAATTTTTTAACTCTTTCCTGTCATACATCTTTGGCATGTTTGTCCTAGCTTGTATAAATTACCAGAACAACATCGAAATCAGTGTTCTTGGCTTTTCTTGGGAATGGTCAATAGGCTCTAAGACATTAATTCTTCATTCATCCATCCACTTTTAACTACCCAAGTCTTACAGAATCCCTGGTCTGCACAAAGCTTTGGACAGATTTTTGCCAAATTTGTGCCCAACCCATCTTAGTGACACTGGGCTCAGCCCTCTTCCTCTCTCTCACCTTGAAATTTACAGCAGACACTCTCAAGTTCAAGATTGCTGACCTGGAGGTACCAAAAGGTTTGAATGGGACTTGCTCCAAACCCATAAGATTTATAATTATGTTATCAAATGGCTGTCAAAAGCTGTACCTAGCAGGAAGTTTCTTCAGTGGGAATGAGCTAGGCAGCCTCCAGCAGAATCTGTCACAAGACTGCAATGTTTGGAAGCTGCTTTAACTTGCCACAGATCTGCTGCAAACTGCAATAAGTCTTGGCAACATCTGTCCTCAAAGGTCAGACAGCAAAGACAAGTCTCCACTCTTGGCTGAGCCCGCCCAGGTGCATGCAGGGAGAGGAATCCTAGGTACAAACTCAGAATGGCTCTTTCCATAGAAGGAATTCTAAATGCTTCAGATCCTCTCCTCTGACTGTTCTTGAAGTTTTGCATTGCCATAGTTCATCGTCAACAGATAGGACATTATGACCTTCCAAGGGAATCCAAGAACTAGCCTGGTTTAATACAGCTGAATGAGTTTAAACACTCCTCAGAAGCAAGACTATTGTTAGGGATACAAGATCTAGCCAAATCTAGGCTTTACTCAGTGAAATCCAAAAATGGGGTAGAGCACAACTCAATTGCAGTTACTTTTCAAAGTTCTGTTAGAGAGAGGAGTCTGCCAAAGTTGACTCAGCAGTCAGAGTGGTTACCAATTTTGCCGAATCTTCCCCTGAACATATTTAGGAAATTCTAATATCTCAGCTTTTACTTACTAAATTCAAGCTTGGAAAAAAGTGTGAGAAGAGTCAGAATCTGAATGTCAGGAAAGTGGAAGTAGTCACAGAAATAACTCAGAGGTGACAGCAACCTGATGAACCCATTCTTTGGCCGGCAGGCAGGCAGGCAGAGGTAAAGACTTACAGAAGATCTGTAACAGCAATGACATCATTATGGTGATATGAGGATCTTGAAATATTTAGAATGGGGAAAGTTTTGGACAACAACAGTCTCAGCAAGAAGTACAACACAAATGGGGGCTGGGCAGAAATGCCAAGACTTGCCCAGAGGTGACCAGTCCAGTAATGATTTTTCCTAACGTCTGTAAGAAAATTATCAAGTAGGACTAAGCTTCAATAACATTGTGATTTGCCTGACAGCAACTAAGCACTACACTAAGTCAAAGCACAATAAATGCATGCAGATGGAGTAATTTATTTCTAAATTAGCAACACCAGAGGTATCTCTGTTTGGCTTGGATAGTAAGATTCTCTTGAATTTGTTTCATCAAACCTATTTTATAATAGACATAGAAACTGCTCACTGAAAAAGCCCATGAAAATAGGAGAATACAAATAATTGGCAAAAGAGGTTGTAGTTAAGCATTTATGGCCTGAATTTTTGTTTCTTAAAAAAACATGAGTTAAGAGTTGCATGTAGAAAAGAAATACTTCCTTAGGTGGAAATACTTCTTTAGGTAGAAAAACTTTTATTTTTCAAATTTTATTTATTTATTTTTAGAGAGAAGTGAAGGGAGGGAGACAGCAAGGGAGAGAAATATAGGTATATTTCTATAGAAATACAGAAGTATCTATGCAGGAGAGAAACATCAATCAGGTTGCCTGTCGCACACACCCTGACCAGGGAGTGAACCCACTACCCACGCATGTGACCTGACTGGAAATTGAACCAGTGACCTTTGGCTTTGCAGGATGATGCCCAATCAACTGAGACACACCGGTCACGGCAATATTTTTATAATTAAAATAACCAATCTTCATTTCATTTAAGCCTCACAACAATAGTATCATGCAAAAGCATTTAATAACCCCCATGTCACAGAGGGAGAAGGTGAACCTCAGAGAGGTTAGGTAATATGAATAATTTAACATGGCTACTAAGTGCTGGAGTTTGAATTTGAACCCAGGCAGACCCAAGATTTGAACTCAAAACACACATGCTTAACCACTGGGCACTGTGATCGCTAGTTTAATAAAATTGCTTGTCATTTTGAAGGTACTAAAATCTTAACTGAACTAAGCCATGCTGGAAGGATTTAATTGGTAAACTAACCTGAAAGTACATATTAGATCACAAAGAGTAAACAGAGACTTCTGCAGATCCTCCCAGATATACCAAGTCAACAGATGGGTCTAGAATAGTCCAGACAGAGATAGTCTATCAGCAAAGCAACAGTAGAACAGGGATATTTATTTAGCTTTAAACTGTATGGAGGCCTGTAAGGACTACACAGGGTAGGATTAACATATTATAAGTCATAAACCCAGGACAAACATACCACAGAGGCAGAGAAGACAAATGAAACAGCAGACACTCAGGAAATCTCTGCAAATCTGAGTTCTGGTCTAAAGAAAAACTGACAAACACTAAAAATAAAAAAATAAGTATACATTTTGTATGTCAAGAACACACTTTAAATATCACCAAAAGAATAGGCACACTTGGATTCCTGAGTGAAGTAATCAAAACCAACTATGGTAGTTAATTGCCTAATGCTAAATCCTTGAACTTGGGCTCTGTTTTTGTTTGTAGCTGTTGTTCCCTTTAGAAATAATCCATTTACATTTAGTCACCTTTTTCTATGGTGCTGAGGTAATGGTTAAATTTATGTGTCAACCTGGCTAGGCTATGTTGCCCAAGTGTTTGGTCAAACACCAGTTTGGATAGTGTTGTGAAGGTATTTATTTTTTAGATGTGATTAAGATTGAAACCAGCTGATGTCAAATCAAGCCAGTTACCTTCCACAGTATGGTTAAGTCTCGTTCAAGTGAATGAAGGCATCACAAGCAAAAACTCAAGAGCTCCTGAAGAAAAAATTCTGCCTCAATACTGCACATCCTGGACTCATGGCTGTAACATAAACTCTTCCCTGAATTTCCTGGTTGAAAGCCTGCTTTGCAGATTGCAGATTTGCCATTCCCTACAATTATGTGAGCCAATTCCTACAACTAAATCAATCTCTCTCTTTCATTCTCACTCTTGTTCTCACTCTCTGTCTAACTTACTGGTTCTGTATCTTTGGAGACCTTGACTAATAGTGCAGTGGTGCCAATTTGCACTGTCCAGTCTTGTTTTCTGGCCTAGGTTCTATCTAATCTTCTACTTCCAATTTTCTAGCAGTTATTTTCACTCGGAACGCCTACTGTCTGTTCACATACAGCTCGTCAAGACTGAAACTCAAGTAATTGTTTAGTACTTCCTGAGCATGACTATGTTTAATAAAGAATAGACATATTTGCTGTCAAATTAAAATAAAGGAATATAATCAAGTTCATCAGTTATTATAACAGATATCAGTGGAGTGACTTCTACCATTAAAAAACAAAGGACTTCCGACAAGATGGAGGCATAAGTAGAGACACCGTGCTTTCTCACACAACCAAGTTTAGAGACAACTAAATAATAGCAACAGAAAACACAGCCAGAACACAGAAAAATTGAACTTTTCGGAAATCTGATAACAACAAATGCTTTAGCCTGACCGGTAAGAGGAGCGAAACCAGCAGCTGGCAGAGTGGGGTAGCACAGGAAAACTCGGTCAGATGGACTCAGGCGGACTCAGGCACGAGGAATCCAGGCCCAGGGTTGGACCTGGTGGGCAACTCAGCAAGCAATCGCGGGGAAACAGCGAGAGAGTAGAGCTGCGGGTTGACTGTGGTCGCGCATTCCTGTGTGGAGAGACAAGCCAGGGAGTGGGCAATTGGACAAGAGCCAGCAGCCCCAGCTGCGGAGGACGCCACCATTTCCCCGCTCTAACCCCGCCTCCACATACAGCGTCATAATCCAGCGACCTAAGTGGCCCTGCCCCGGTGAACAACCTAAGGCTCTGCTCTTCACCCAGCTGCAAGAAACAGCAGAGGGGACAGCCATTTCCCCGCTCTGACCCCACCTCCACATACAGCGTCACAACCCAGAGACTTGGGAGTCCAAGGCTCCCCTCCCCATACTTAATGAGCAACAACAGACCAAAAATGGCTCAAGAAGATCTCAAAGCCCCAGAGCCTATAAATCTAAGTGATGAAGAAATAGCAAAACTCTCAGACGCACAGTTTAAAACACTGGTGATCAGGATCCTCACAGAACTGGTTGATTATAGCCACCAGTTAGTCTTTAATTAGACAAACATATGAAGGTGAAACTAATTGAAATGAATAGTAATGCACAGGAAACCAATAGCAATGAAAAGGAAACTGGGACTCAAATCAATGGAGTGGACCAGAAGAAAGCAAATAATGGCCAAACAGAAAAGAGTGAAGAAGCAAGAATTCAAAAAAATAACGAGAGGCTTAGGAACCTCCAGGACATCTTTAAACATTCCAACATCTGAATTACAGGGGTACCAGAAGGGGGAAAGGAACAGCCACCAGTGGAAAACTTGAACAAATAATAAAGGAGAATTTCCCCAATCTGGCAAAGGAAATAGACTTCCAGGAAATCCAGGAAGCTCAGAGAGTCCCAAAGAAGTTGGACCCAAGAAGGAACACACCAAGGCACATCATCATTACATTAGCCAAGATTCAAATGAAGGAGAGAATCCTAGAAGCAGCAAGAGATAAGGGGACAGTCACCTACAAAGGAGTTCCCATCAGACTGTCAGCGTATTTCTCAAAAGAGATCTTACAGGCAAGAAGGGGCTGGAAAGAGGTATTCCAAGTCATGAAATCCAAAGACCTACAACCAAGATCACTCTATCCAGCAAAACTTTCATTTAGAATGGAAGGACAGATAAAGTGTTTCTCAGATAAGATCAAATTCAAGGAGTTCACCATCACCAAGCCCTTATTATATGAAATGTTAAAGGGACCTAAGAAAAAGAAGTTAAAAGAAAACATGCACAGTGAAAGGACAACAAACTCACAGTTATTAACAACCACGCCTAAAACAAAAGCAAACTAAAAGGACAGCTAGATCAGGAGTGGAAACATAGAAACGAAGATCTCAAGGAGGGTTAACAACAGGGGAGTGGGAGGAGAAGGGGGGAGAAGGTACAGAAAATAAGTAGCATAGAGAGTAGATAGAAAATAGATGGGGGGGGAAGAATAGTATGGGAAATATAGAATCTAAAGAAGTTGAGACACATGGTCATAAACTAAAGGGTACGGTAATGGGGGGATGGGGGGTAGGGTGAAGGGGAATGAAGGGGGGAATAGAACAACTGTAACAGCATAATCAATAAAAAAATAAATTAAATAAATAAATAAATAAAAAGAAAAAAACAAAGACTAATAGATTGGGCTGAAAAACCAAAACCAAATTATATGTACTTTCTAATAAACATACTCACTATAAATAAAGAAAACTCGAATATAGATGGTTAAGATGTATCAGACAAATCCTTTTACTTTTGACTAAAAGTAAAGCAAGAGTAATAATGCTAGTATTTTAAAATGTGCACAAACATTAAACAAAATAAAGAGGTCATTGATAATTTTTAAAAAACATAATTAACTTCTGCCAAGGTGGAAGCGTAGGTGGAAATACTGTGCCTTCTCGCACAACCAAGTCAAAAAACAACAAAGTTTTAGCAACAAAAAATGCAGCCAAACCACAGAAAATTGAACAATATAGCAGTCTGACAGCAACAAAGCACTCAGCCAGGCCAGTAAGAGGGGCAGAGCCAGTGAAGGCGCAAGGCAGCAGGCTGACCGTGGTCACACACTTTCTCGCAGATAAACCAGTGAAGGAGCGAGCAGTGAGACAGACCGCATAGGCCCCAGCGGCAGGAAGAAGCAGAGGGGACCACTACTGCTCCTCTCTGACCCTGCCCCCACATACAGCATCACAAACCAGCAACCTGGGTGGCCCTGTCCTGGTGAACACCTAAGGCTCCGCTCCTCATATCTAACAGGCACAAACAGAGCAAAACATTATGGCTCAAGAAGAACTCAAAGCCCCAGAGCCCATAACTCTAAGTGATGAAGAAATAGCCAAATTGCACAGTTCAAAACACTGGTGATCAGGATGCTCACAGAACTGGTTGATTTTAGTCACAAATTAGAGAAACATACGAAGGCTAAACTAATTGAAATGAAGGGAAATGCACAGGAAACCAATAGTGATGGAAAGGAAACTGGGACTCAAACAAGGGAGTGGACCAGAAGGAAGAAAAAAAGACCAAACAGAAAAATATGAAGAAACAAGAATTCAAAAAAATAAGGAGAGGCTAAGGAACCTCCAGGACATCTTTAAATGCTACCCCAACATCCAAATTATAGGGGTACCAGCAGGGGAACAGGAACAGCCACGAGTGGAAAACTTATTTGAACAAATAATAAAGGAGAACTTCCCCAAGCTGGCAAAGGAAATAGACTTCCAGGAAATCCAGGAAGCTCAGAGAGTCCCAAAGAAGTTGGACCCAAGAAGGAACACACCAAGGCACATCATCATTACATTAGCCAAGATTCAAATGAAGGAGAGAATCTTAGAAGCAGCAAGAGATAAGGGGACAGTCACCTACAAAGGAGTTCCCATCAGACTGTCAGCTGATTTCTCAAAAGAGACCTTACAGGCAAGAAGGGGCTGGAAAGAAGTATTCCAATTCATGAAATCCAAAGACCTACAACCAAGATTGCTCTATCCAGCAAAGCTTTCATTTAGAATGGAAGGGCAGATAAAATGCTTCTCAGATAAGATCAAGTTCAAGGAGTTCATCATCACCAAGCCATTATTATATGAAATGTTAAAGGGACTTACCTAAGAAAAAGAAGATAAAAAAGATGAACAGTGAAAGGACAACAAACTCACAGTTATCAACAACCACACCTTAAACAAAAGCAAACTAAGAGGACAGCTAGATCAGGAGCAGAACCATAGAAATGAAGATCACATGGAGGGTTAGCAACAGGGGAGTGGGAGGAAGAGAAGGGGGGAGAAGGTACAGAAAATAAGTAGCATAGACGGTAGATAGAAAATAGATATGGGGGAGGGTTAGAATAGTAGGAGAAATATAGAATCTAAAGAACTTGAAGACACGAGAACATAAACTTAAGGGGGGGAATGGTGGGGGTGGGGGTGTGCAGGGTGGAGGGGAATGAAGGGGGGAATAAAACAACCGTAATGGCATAATCAATAAAATATATTTTTTAAAAAACATAATTTATGAAGAAGAGATGATCATCATAAATTTGTAACAAAGGACAAAGCAACTAAAAAACCATAAAGCAAAAATTCTTACAAATGCAAGAACATGAGAAAAATACAATTAAAGCGATAGATTTTATTATACTTTGTTTAAAATCAAATGGCACCAAAAGAATAAAATAAGGACTGAGAAGAAATAAATCACACAAACAACAAACCTGATATGTATAATATATATTAGATAATTTTTATGAATATTTATGGAAAACTTACAAACATTGATTGTGTATTTGACAATTCATAAGAAAAAAATTTAAGCCAATCCATAAATGACTGAAAACTAATAAATTATACAGGCTTCACTCCCTGATCAAATCCAATAAAATTATAAATAAATAATAATAATCTCAAATACTTTGAAATGAAATATTCCTGGGCATCCTTCAAATCCAAGGAAAAAAATCAAAACAGAAAAATTTCAACTTTCTTTAAAACAAAGAAACAGGAAATATTTCATACAAAAATGAAGAACAGAGTACAAGCTGGTGTCAGGAATTATATGCCCTTAAATGCCTTTATTAGTAAACAATAAATACTAAATATAGATATACATACTACTCATTTAGAAATATAAAAGACAGCAACAACTTTAAAAACTAGGAAAAGACAATTACTTATGATAAAAGCAAACAATAATCTGAAGAAGATAAATGTAAACTGATCCTCTGAAAATATTAATAAAACAGATAAACACGAGGGAATGCAAAATAGACATGTGCTCTCTAGAAGCTTATATGAGCACTAAACCTCTTGGTACTTAACTAGAAGTAAAACAGATGTTGCACGAAGTAGGCGGAAAAAGACTCACGGGAATGGTCCTCACACTTTTGTACAGGAGAATGTTCTGGTCCAGTTGAAATGTTTGAAAACCAAAAGGAAAGAAAGAACAAACAAAGTGGAAAGGAGGGACAGAGGGAAGACCAAGAACCCAAGATATAAAAACAGTCATCAGTAATTACAGCACGTATGACCCATTCATGTCTCATGTACAACCACTGCCTATAGTACCACACCACCCACCTATTCCCCCTGCATTTCGGTGCTGTTGGAGTAGAACTGTTGACTGCCCCTAATGGAACCTCAGTAAGTACTCATGAAACAAAGTCCCTACACATTCCATTAACCTGGAAATACTTATTGGTGTAAGCATGACAGTACATGAAGCCTCTTACTGCAGTGTGCTACACCTCACTTTACACTTGGTCAAAATCAATGCTTCGGTTCAAAGCTCCATCTGGTTAACCCCACTGTATTGCACTGTTTACAATTTACCTTCCCATCTGTGTGGGGTTTGCAGCACACCCCCTCGGATTAGAGGAAGAGAAGAAAGAAGGGCAGGCTTGGTAAGACAAAGATGCTGAGTTGGGAATGCAAAATGAGATGGGTACTGAGGTAGGGCCCCGAGAGAACAAATCTAAGAGCATTTCAAAAGGAAGACACTACAGAGTTTTGCTAAAAAATCCACTGAGCTCCAGACCACATCTTTTCCCCCAAATTCCATCCCCATCAGCAGATCCCATGAGTTAATTAACACCGTGGTGTCCTTTTGCACCCATTCCTCTTGTAGTGTTGACTAATGTTACTTCAGTGGTAGCCCTCTAGTCCTTCAGTAGGTCCACACAAAGTGGACACAGTTTAGTGATTTGCTTAAGGTCCTAGCACAGGTAGGAGCAAAGTGACAATCAGAACCCAGATCCTGGGGTGCCCGGTTGGGTGTTCTTGCCTTTTCTGTTGTCCCTGCTGCAGCTCTTCAGGCTTTCATCCTTCTATATCCACTCACCAAGTTATTCCCATTTTTCTTCTGAAAATCTGATGTGTCTTCCTTCAATTCTGGCTGAGCCCCATTCCTCCGGCCCCTGGGCCTGATCCCCGCATCATGGACACTGCAACTGCACCCAGGCCAGCACCCTGGCGTTCACAGAGCCCCGCCTACCTAGCACTGAGAAGCTAACCTTTAAACTTTGCTTTATTCCATTCGCATACTCAAAGGCTACAAAGGTGCCCTGTTTTTCTCAGTCCAAGCTTTCTGCCTGACTTTCGAGATCCCGCACATCCTGGTTTCCTTCTGCTTGAACCCACTGACTTCCCACTTCTCCAAAGATCACTCTGCTTCTCCCAGACCGCCTTCCTGTTCATTCTCGAGGGAGCCACCTCCGTTTTTGTCTCATCGTGGTCTCTGCTGTTCTCCCTTCTCCCACTGAAAGCCGCCAGGCCTTCATTCTATTCATTTAAATCATAATCTGTCAATGTCTTTGTCACAGATATTTGTTGAATGCCTACTATGTACCAGGCAGGAAACAGATAAATTATCTGTTAGGACAAGTCTCCTATTTTTCCAAGAGGCTCCATTCAAATTCTGATTTCCTGTGTGAAATTCCCCTCCCTGCTCTCCCTCTGCCCTGAACCCCAGCAAGCTTTTAAAATACACACCGTACCACCACTTCCTGATGTGTCCCATAACGCAAGAGTCCCCCAAACATTATTGTGCTGGAATAGGTTTGGAAAACACTGCACATTTCATTCCTTTTCCACCTACTCCCAAACCTCTCCCTGAGATTCACAACACCTTTTAGTTACTATTTTAAATGTATTATTGTTAGTTGTTAATTTCTTTAAATAATAAAATGTTTAAACTTATTTATTTTTAAATTTTACATTTTATTGTATTTTTTCTATTATCATTTATCCCCCATACCATTTTTCACCTCTACCCACCACCCTCCCCTCAACAATCACCACATTGTTGTCTGTATCTATGAGGGTTTTTTTTTTTTGCTCAATCCCTCCACCCCACTACCCCACCCTCCACCCCCAGCTGTCAGCCTGCTCTCTATCTATATAAGTCTGCCTCTTTTTCGCTTGCTAGTTCAGTTTGTTCATTAGATTCCACATATATGTGAAAGATCTGATCAGTCCTGCAACACAGAAAGTCATTTAACTTGGGTTAACAAAGAATGTTCCCAAGTTAGAAACCTTCTCCCTACTCTCCAAACAGCTATTAACCGTTTTAGTATTTAGGATTCTGTAGAACATACTTTTACAAAATTCTGATCTAGATCATTGCAATTTGGAATGCACACTGTCTCATGCTGCCCTAACAGGTACTGAATCTGACTTCCCAACTCAAATGCCTTCCCCTTAATGAGAAGATTTTTAGCATGCATTCAAGATCTGTTACAGTGGAGACATTGCATCTAGTCCTCAGAACTACAGTACTGTCTGTCTCATTTCTATGGTTAATAAAAAGCTGCAGAGAAATGGACTGACTTGCTTATAATCACACTGCTGAGTGTCCTGGCATATATAAACTGTTATATTGAACCCCAAAGTTACTACTCTTCCCACCAAAGACAGGAATCCTTGGCAGGGTAGGTACTTTGTGCTTTGCCCAGTGCTCAGGGAGCCCATAGTGTAGATCCCCAACAAATAACCACTTAATTGAATTAGTCCAAGAAAGCACCTGCAGGAGGAAGAATGAGTAATAGCAAAGAAGTGAACTTGAGGATTGAGGAGAGGAAGGGCAATTTAGACATTTTCAATATGAGTTCTATATCAATGTGTTGGACTGAATTACACTGGTCTTTTGGAATTCCTCAATATCAAAATTTCCATCTCATTTGGTGACAATTTTCTCTAGGTTTTGCTGATTACTGCTTCCTAAGTGTCGCCTGCCTCTGCATAGCTTTTGGTTCCTCACTCCCCTTAACTTCCCATATACTCTCAGGAATTCCTAAGCAGGTTTTCCAGGAGAATTTTATTTTGATTTCTATTTTTTTGCAAAGCTCTTCTTAATATAGTACTGTTCTCAAAATGTGTTCTCTTGCTCTTCTACAACACTAATTAAAATGAAAGCTGACGCAGTGGTTGGTGGCATCCAATTAAACATGGATCAAAAGCCATGTGTTATGAATGATCCCCATTTAGGATTCTTCTCTTTTTCCCTGTCTTGTATGATTAATGTCAACTTGAAGTTAATTTTGCAAGTAAAATTGCAGCCCCTTGAATTTAGTCTTATTGATTGCTGAGTCCCTAGCACAATATGTCCTATTATGTAATATTCCAAATCTCCTAAAATGTACTTCTAACATTTTTTAAGTTGCATTTCAAAATATCAGTCCTCTGGGAAACGGTTCCAGAGCTAGCTCCCTCATCTGGCCCTTTGAGTAGCATCATCTGTTAAGCATTAGACTGCTTCTTCTGCTTATATTTTTACTATTGTTCCTCATCATAAGCAAATTTAGATGCCTATTGTTTCTGATGGCTTTCTCATTACCCTCAGACATAGCCAAGGTTATTTGGATTTCTGAGAATCAGATGTTTTTTAATATTGATTCTTTCAATCTTACTATATTCTTTATTCACAGGTGTCTAGTAGTTCATTATATACTCACATATACGCTTATATAAAGTTTCTATATACAACCTGCAATTTTATTAGGACACCCTGGTCCTTCTACTTGGAGGTGTTGCTCTGGCAAGAATAACAGTTTCTCAATTTTTCACCTTCTCAGAGGCTTACCGCTATTAATGCTACTGCTTCTTTAGTGCCTGATTCCTTTCCTTCCCCGAATTATTAAGGGCCAGTGTAATTAGGAGGCTGACTCTTCAGCCATTCTAGGTCACCAGTAAATTTTATACTTACTGACCATGGGCACACTTGTCCCCCATCCTGGTCCTTCTCTGTTTCCTCAGCATTTCAGAATGTCTTTTGATTCTGTCACTCGTTAGAGAAATGGTATACTCTGTAGGTTGAGAGCAAGGTCCCCTCAACCAGATAACAGGATTTAATTCCTGGTGCTGCCCTTCCTTGCTGTTGTTACCTTCAACAAGACTTAAGTTCTCTGTGCTCAGTTCCCCATTTCATTACGGACAGTTACTAATAGTGCCTACTCCATAGGGCTGGTGGGAAGACGGAATAATAAACACAAAGAGTGACAGTGCCACAATTTTAGATGATGCCAATAATATGTTCTCCATGCAGTTTTTCCCACTTTTTAAGCACCATAAATAGTAGCTGAGAAAATAGTGCTAAAGAAATGCTAAATATTTATCTAACATTCTCCATGTTCATGGCTTTGTGTAAGGTATTTCTTCCCTCTTCCTATTGTAATTTGTTCTGCATACACTGCATTGGACTTCTTAATTGCCAAGAAGTTTCCTTTTCCCTTCAGGTTTAGCTAAAAAAAAAAAAAATCTGGTCGTACAAGCATATTTTGTCATCACTTCAAACAGGTAAATGGTTTCTACTAATAAATATGACAATTCTCCCATCATTTTCCCCTTTGGATAGAATAAATTAATTAATCTAAAGAGAAATTCTTAGCTAAGTCTCTTTCCTTTAACATAGTTTATAAACTTTTCATTTATGTATGCATTTATTTACAAAACACATATAATTCCTTCAAGCCTACCTCTTCTACAACACTAGCCTTTCCCCCAGACCTTCACATGCCTGAAGTCGCCACTCACTCAATGGTCTATGCTCCTAGTGGGTCTTTAGTTCTATTAGCCTCACCTTCCAGGCTTCCTGGATACATATACCCATAACTATAGATGAATATTTGTGAATTTCAAATATAAGCCCTGGCTGGTGTAGCTCAGTGGATTGAGTGTGGGCCTGAGAACCAGAGTATCCAGGTTCGATTCCCAGTCAGGGCACATGCCTGGGTTGCAGGCCAGTTCCCAGCAGGGGACACTCGAGAGGCAACCATACATTGATATTTATCTCCCTATCTCCTTCTCTTCCCTCTAAAGATAAAGAAAATCATATATATATATATATATATATATATATATATATATATATATATATATATATCAGGGTTAAGACTATAATATGACAAAAACCTGATTAATTTGGAATTTTACATACACGTTAGAGGGACTACCATCTATTCCCTGAGGTATAAATTGATATCCTAAAATATACAATGTGAGGAGTAACCCAGTGTGATAATTGTGCAATGATACAATTAATCAAAAAAGAGTCATAAAGATGCCATTTCATAAAGACATAAATATGTTAATTTATATTATATATTAAACGTTACATATAAATGCAATTGATACTATTGTACTGATAGGTACAACAAAGTCGATGTTATATTAATTAATTGTATTTGGGAAAGTTAATACAATTAAATGGGGGATTGCCTTCTTAAACCAGATTGCACAGCTACAATCTGGATAAACCAAACATCTCACCAGGTGCTAGAACCAAGAGCTTCAATGAAGGAAAGTGACATATGCTACTTCTGGGCTAACATATTCAAGAGCTTATATACAACCCATCAGCACTCTCGCTCCCTCTCTGTCATGTGACTTGTAATCCATGTGTTAAGATGGCATCATTACAAAATGAAAGTAGTCTGAATCACTAAGTCATTGCACGTACGGCTTCTCTAAAATGTTTCTGTAGGGATTTTCAGTTAAGATGGAGGCGTAAGTAAACACAGCTTGCCTCCTCAAACAACCACATACAAATTAAAACTAAACTATAGAACAACCATCACTCAGAAGTGTCAGAAATCAAGTTGAATGGAGGTCTGACAACTATGGAATTAAAGGAACTACATGAATTCAGACTGGTAGGAGGGACAGAGATGCAGAGTGGGAGGGTCCACATCCACGTGGTGGATAAAAGTTCAGGAGGGACATCTCAGGAGCAAGGAGTCACAACCTCACACCAGGCCCCCCAGCTCAGGGTTCCAGTGCCAGGAAGATAAGTCCCCATAATTTCTGCCTGCAAAAACTATCAGGGATTGAGTTGGTGGAAGACACTTCCGGAGTCCGAAGCACTTACTCTTAAAGAAACGACACACAGACTTACTCAGACTCAATCGCTCTGAGCTCCAGCATTGGAGTAGCAGCTTGAAAGGCACCAGTGGCATATGGGGAGAAACTGAAGCCATCAATGCCAGAGCTCAGGGACAGCTGTCTCTGAGACAGAAAGGAAGGCAGAAGCAATTGTCCCTCTTCTGAAGCCTCCCCATAGAGCCACAGAGCCACAGAGCTGGCAGACTGGTGCCATATCTGAGACTCTATCCACTTGGCTAACACTGTTTGCCCTGCCTTGGAAATCTGGAGACTAGCCCCCCCAACTTATGGGCCTGCCCAAGCTGTTAACAGTGCTTTTTCCATATGAATGGCTGGTCTTGGCTTATGCTTCACATCTTCCCAAATCCTCTCAAATAAGCAACAGCCAGCCTCAATGAGCCCCAGCCCCACTACCTCTTGCTAAGTGGCCCCAGGCCCAGCACTAGCAGCAGCCAGCCTAGGTTCACAGCTTGGCTTTGTCTGGGAACCTCCAAGCCCAGCACAAGTGGCAGCCATCGGCAGACTGCTTTATAGCTCAGCCAGGGTAGACCTGGGCAGAACACAGGTGGGAGCTGACCATGGCCTGCATCACCAGGGAAAACCTAGAGCCTATGCACTCGGTGCACAGCTACAGACCACATCAGGGCACAACCATGCCTCTGCACAGCTGGTCCTCCACAGAGGGCAGAGGCTGATGGTCAGTGGTCATAGCCAGTCCTTATAGCTGACTGGCCTGGGTAAATCCCTCCCATTGACCTGCCAACAGTGATCAAGGCTCAACTAAAGGAGTGAGTAGTACTCATCCCACACAAAGGATGCGTGTTGCGTACCCAGGTTAGGTGATAGGGGAGGCTGTGCCACTGGACCCTACAGGACACCTACTGCATTAGGCCACATTACCAAGACACGGAGTAGAAGCAGCTCTACCTAATACATAGAAACAAACAAAAGTAGTCTGCCAAAATTAGAAGACAAAGAACATGGCCCAAATGAAAGAATAGATCAAAACTCCAAAATTAGAACTAAACAAAATGGAGATAAGCAACCCATCAGATGCAGAGTTCTAAACATTGGTTATGAGGATCTCAAGGAACTTAGCAAGGACTTCAATAGCATAAAAAAGATCCAGTCAGAAACAAAAGATACACTAATTGAAATAACAAACAATTTACAGGGAAATGGCTATAGGGTGGATGAAGACAAGAATCAAATTAAAAAAAAACAACCAGTCAGAACAAGAAGAATAAAGAATCAAAAAAAAAATGAGGATAGTGAAAGCTGCCTCTGGGACAACTTCAAGGATTAAAACATTCAGATCATAAGGGTGGCAGTAGGAAAAGGAAAAAAGCAAGAAGTTGGAAAACTACTTGAAAAAATAATGAAAGAAAACTTCCCTCATTTGGTGAAGGAAATAGGCATGTAGGTCCAGGGAGCACAGAGGATGGATGCAAAGAGGCCCACTCCAAGACACATCATAATTTAAATGCCAAAGGTTAAAGACAAAGAGAGAATCTTGAAAGCAGCAAGAGAGAAGTAGTTAGGGGAGTTCCCATAAGACTGTCAACGGGTTTCTCAAAAGAAACTTTGCAGACTAGAAGGGTTTGGCTAGAAATATTCAAAGTCATGAGAAGCAAGGACCTATAGCCAAGAGTGCTCTACCCAGCAAACATATCATTTAGAATCAAAGGCAGATAAAGGGCTTCATCATCATGAAACCATTATTATATGAAATTGTTAAAGGACTTACTTAAGAAAAAGGTTGCTGGATGGGAGGGGGATATGGGGGTATGGGTGAAGAGGTAAGGGTGAAGAAGTACGAATTGGTAGTTATAGAATAGACATGGGGATGTGAAGTACAGTATAGGAAATAGAGCAGCCAAAGAACTTATATACATGACCCATGGACATGAACAATGGTGTGGGAATTGCCTGAGGGATTGCAGGATGCTGAGTTGAAGGGGGCAAAAGGGGTAAAACTGGGACAACTGTAATAGCATAATCAATAAAATAAAATTTAAAATTTTTTTAAATAATGCTTTTTTATCATAACATACATGCACACACACAAGAAACCACCAGAACCCCCAGGTTTTATTTGTTATGTAGCATATCAGTTTTAAGGCTCATGTCGCCTATTGGCTCCTCTTTTATTATGACTCATATTTGAATGGAGAGCCACTGGAAACTAGCATGTAAAAGGGAAGAGGTAGTCCTGGCTGGTGTAGCTCAGTGGGTTGGGCATGGGCCTGTGAAGCAAAAGGTTGCTGGTTCGATTCCCAGTCAGGGCACATGCCTGGGTTGCAGGCCAAGTCCCTGGTGGGGGACACATGAGAAGGAACCACACATTGATGTTTCTCTCTCACTCTTTCTCCTTCCCTTTCCCTCTCTATAAAAATAAATAAATAAACATTTTTTTTTTTTAAAAAGGGAAGAGTTAGCCAAGGCAGCCTGTACCCTCATTTCTGGTTTTTGACATCAAATACCCTTTCCAAAAAAATATGTTACTTGCTTTGTCCTCAATATTTTTGAGGATCACAGTAAAGCTTTTAATTCACAGGCTTTCTGTGGGTGGATGTGTTGTTATCTGGTAACACTTGCTCCTCTCTTTTATTAATCTTGCTTTTTATCCATAAAGCTCTCTCTATTGAAGATGAGGTCAAGATCATAATATTGTTGGTAGCATACTTTCCTCCTTTAACTCTTTTCAATTTTTTAAAAAAAAATATTTTATTGGGGTGACACTGGTTGACAAAATTATACAGGTTCAGGTGCGCAGTTCTACAATACATCATCTGTACACTGTATTGTGTGTTTACCAACCCAACTCAAGTCTTCGATCATCACCATTTATCTCCCCATACCCTCCTCCACCTCCGCCCACCCCGGCATTAACTCTACTTTTCTTTATACCTTCTGTGTATATGAATGGGGGTCTCTGTCAAGACACTCCCTAGTCTCCCAAAGCCATCCATGGGTCCTGATCATTCCCTTGTTTTACTCAAGATGCAAGTTTTTCCCCACCTTCTGTTTCCACTATTAATGTTACAGAACAGAGCCAAGGGGCAGGTACAATATACTATTACTGAAAGGAACCCCCACTAGATTTGCTATGCCTGCTGCCAGATGAAATACATCTCTCAATGTCAGAGATTTGTGAAAAGGAAAGGAAATGTTTATTTAAAGCTATACAGACTTAAAGTAGTGGCCCAATGTCTCCATTAAAATATCAAAGTCTTTTAGGACACCCACAGACGCACACAGTTCTTCCTTCTCCTGCTGCCCTAATCTGGGGCATTGTATCTCAGGAAAAGAAGCAGAAGTCCATGATTCAGGCTCCTGGTACCATCAGCTGTGCCATCGCCATGATCTCCAGTTAATCCAAAGCCACGTGGCACCTTCTAGTGGCCCACCAGCAAGAGTCTTGTCACCCTTTTTTTCCAGGCAAAGTCTCTCCTGCTTCCTAAGCCACATGACAAAAGGGAGCACCCCAAAGCCACCTGGTCCTCAGTCTCACCAAAGCTGCAGGGTCCCCACTCTGCCAAAGCTGTGTGGTTCTTCCCACGCCAATCTTCCTGTGCAGTCCCATTTCCGACTCCTCCTACAATTGGTTATACCTGCCAGCATTCCCATAACCTTCCACTTTTACTGGGCTGCGTAGTGAGTCTGAGTAGGCATGGCCCCAAGGCATGGAGCCAATCATCTCCAAGCTCTCACATAGGCCCGGTAACCAAGGGGAGTTGCCTCCCAGTTACATCTTGGGTGGAAGTCACTTTCACCCCCCTGGCTCAAAGCATGGCCACAGCTATTTAACATATCTATGAAACCAGTTAAAGGTCATAGATATGTTAAATGACCATGCTGTAGGTTAGCTACAAAGCTGTTGCTATGCAAAACAGCTCTCAATGGCCCTGCTCCATGTGTCCCTTCCCCCAACTCAAACCTGTAAGGGGGAGGGGGGAGGACATCCTATATATTTCTCTATTTCCTGGACACCTTTCCAAATCCTTATTTGGGCCCCCCCTCTTGGCTGCACCCTGTTACATTAATACTCCTAATTGTTTTCAGTGAGTTTTGGTGGAACAGTAGTAAAAATGCCTGTATTCTACCAACTTGAAGTAGTGTTTGCTTCTTAAGACCTGGTCTTCTGATTCAAATGAAGTTAAAACTTCTCTTGTTCTCTGATTTTGACTGTCATTTTCCCTGATTCTGACAAAATCAGGTATACACCTCCTAAAAAGAAGATGTCAGTCAAAGGAATGGATAATGTTGAGTCTTACCAAAGCTTCCAGTTTCAAATTCCATAGAACAACTCTTCACCAGTGAATAAAGTTCTTCAGAGGTAGTTTAAAAAGAGTAGAATAATCTAGAACCTGGGATATTTATGACTAAAGCAACTAATAGATATTTTCCTTATTTTCATTTTCACACTCAGTAGCATAGTTACACCTCTGCGTAGATACCATGGACTAGAGTAGACAGTGGTGAGTGGTGCCAAACGAACCAGGCACAGAGAAATCGCTCCAGTGCTATTTCCATGCAAACACAAAGGAGAGCTGGCTGACGAGGGGATATTAAAGAGGCCCGAGGAAAGGAGCCGGACAAGGAATCCTGGAGTCAGTGACAGCAGTTCAGAGAGTCTTATTGTTCCTGGTTGTATCTCCTCACTGTAGCCCTCCAAGATATTCATGTGAAAGAAAAATTCTCCTTAATATCTCTCCTACTTTTCATATTGAATGAAAAAAACATATCAAACTTTTAAATTAAAATGTATTCCTCTTTCTTCCTAGAGCCACATTATACTTAATACCTGACCACATTAGATACAGAAATACACAAACTAATTGTAACTACAAACCAGGTACTATAGACCTAGTTAAGTTAAACAGAAATTTTATGGGTAACTAGGAATAGAGATAGAAAAATTATTTTCAGAGGGGTTTCTGAGTCTAGGAGTGATAAAATTATTAGTGTAGGTGAGAAGCCAGCGAGACACCCATTTGTTTATTAGTGAAGACATGAAGGAAGAGCATTTCCAAACTCTGTAGCTACACAGTGACCATGCCTGTGAGAGGCTGCTAAACTACAAGACCTTTCTGAACTTGGAGCTATTTCAGAAAAGTAACTTTCAATGTAAAATATATGCAGGAATCTGTTTTCTATGGTTACCTCAGGGAATCTGCCATTGAATAAGATTTATCTTTTCAAAGTAATAACCATGAAATGTTGCTATTACTTGACCCACTGTGATCTACATAATCTGTGACCAAAACTTCAGAAAAATTAAAGGCAGAGGGAGCAAACACCAAGGTCAACAACAAATGGAAAGACCACAGACTAGAAATTCTGGCCTTGGTTCAAATGCTGGCTTCTTGACTTGAGGAAAATTACTTAGCCTTTCCCAGCATTTTATCCTCAATCTCTTCTGACTTCCCAAACTGCAACCAATTAAAATTCTTGGACTCCTCACCCCTCTCTATCTGTACCACTCAAAAGGCACCTATCACATTCGAATTGCATTAAAAGTATTGTCTCATGCATTCATGCAAGAAAAACTATCATGCCCAGTTTACGTCGTGTGCCCCCTCTAAATGCTGAGTTTATAAAAATGATTAAGACAAGGTTGTTATCCTCTAGAAGCACATTCTAGATAGAAGAAAAGTCATACAAAAATGTACAATAAAGGCATGACTATCTGTGACAGCTCAGTACTGCACGATGTCATAAAGAGTACGCAAGGTGTGGCATTTAGGCTGAGTCTTAAAAGACTAGTCTGGGCATAAGAATGTCTTATCTCTTTCACTGATTTGAAAGCAGGAGCCATGCCTCACTGTATCCCTTACAAACGCCTTTATCACTGTAGGTGCCAAATAAATATATGTGGAATGAATAAGTCAAAGAAGTCTGATTTTTTAGCTTTTCATGAAGAAAAAATACAAATACATTTCAAAAATAGAATAGATTTTGTTCTGTCGGTGGGAAAAATGGTCTTTGGGTAACTCGAATTTCTGTTAATGAAAAAATAAAATGACTTTAAGTACTAATTTGAAAATAGAGCCTCTGAGACTGTTACGCCACAGACTGACAATACACCAGAATATTGTAATGCTAAGAGCTGCCACTTTAACAGTGAGAAGATCCATCACTTTCTTTTTCAGGACTCTATGGTATACTTATTACTGCCTTTTGACAAATGAGGGAACTTAGAGAAGATTAAGTCGTTAGCACAATCAGCACATGAATGGAGGCTGGATTCCAAATCAGTCCTGCCTGACTCCAGAGCCAAAGATGGAGCAGCCAGGGGATTCACTTCACAGTTTGACTGCTCCCGCACCAGAATGCGGGGGCAGTCAGGAATGACGGCAGCTACTGTTATGCAGATAAGCACTAGGCTGCAGTAATGGCCATCTGCATTTTTTGAAGACACAGGAAGGAAGTAAAGGAAACCTGTTTGCTTTTCAATAATTTAGACCTTAGAAAATTCTTGACTGACTAAATTTCAAAACTTCAAATATAAGTTTTCAAGCACAAATCTTCCAGTGGTTAAATTCAAATTTTGAAATATAAGATGTGCTCTAATTTTCCTTATGCGTAATACCAGGGAATCAGAACCTACATTCTTTTAGTATCAAAATATTTTGTGTCATGGATGAAAAAGGTGAAAGGATTAAGCAAAAAAATAACAAACAAAAAAAACAACTCATGGACATGGACAACAGCATGGTGATTACAGGCAGAAAAGGAGGATGGGGGAGGCAGAAGGGGCTGAAGAGGGGATAAATGCTGATGGGAGGAGACTTGACTTTGGGTGGTGAACACACAATACAACACACAGATGATGTGTTACAGAATTGTACACTTAAAACCTACATAATTTTATTAACCAGTGTTACCCCAATATATTCAGTAAAATTAAAAATATATTTTGTGTGAGGTGCTAGATAGAGCATTTTCCAGGTCTTATTCTCGAACTCTCTCAGGGGCACTCTTCTCACTGAAGCCACCTCTCTGGGAGGAAAGCAGCCACCAGAAGAGTACCTGGTATTTTGAATCTGGAGAAGTGCATGAGACTTGTGCTATTTCAGTTCCTTCCCATGTCTGGTCATGTATCTTCCTGCAAAGGAAGCCTGGAATAATCCATTGTCAGAAGGTCAGGGAGAAACAAAGGGTGTCACTGAGAAGAGGAAAGAGGAAATGAGTGGTAGGAGAGAGGGAAAGGAAAACGCATTAGATAAAGTGCTGTTCATAGGAACATCACACACCATTGCCTGAGTTTATCTTACAGTGCTGATTAGGGTTCATTCGCAGCAAAGCAGCGGAGTAACAAATGTACACAGAGACCCATGCATCAAAACCTCTCCCCTTCTGGATGGGCATCTTGGAAACCACAAAAATTCATCTCGAATTACGAGCAAAGTGACAACCGACCAGCCCTGGCTGGACGATGCCTAGGACAGAAATGCATGTGACAAGAGATGAGAGCTCAAGACTTCCGACCTACATTCATTATTCCCTGTCATATGATGCCGTGCACCCTTTACAACCTTGCATTTACATGCAGGCTCCCGCATAATTGTTTTGTTTTGTTTTTTTAAAGATTTTATTTATTTATTTCTAGAGAGAGAAGGGAGGGAGGGAGAGAGGGAGAGAAACATCAGCGTGTAGTTGCCTCTCTCATACCTGCTGCTGGGTACCTGGCTAGCAAACCCAGGCATGTGCCCTAACCAGGAATCGGACTGGCAACCCCTGGGTTCTCAGGCTGGCACTCAACCCACTGAGCTGCACCAGCCAGGGCTCCCATGTAACTGTCCTCAGAGAAACCACAATCACCATAGTAGTGGCAATATTCATGACATCACAAATAACAATGGTAATGATAATAAATAAAGTATTTTTGACATGAAAAATACACTATTTTTGACAGACTGATTCCTATATTTCACAGGCAAATTAATGCATGTTAATTTTAAAAAGATATTTTCCAGGCCCTGGCTGGTATAGCTCAGTGGATTGAGCATGGGCCTGTGGACCAGAGGATCGAAGTTCGATTCCCAGTCAGGGCACATGCCTGGGTTGCAGGCCAGTTCCCAGCAGGGGACTCACGAGATGCAACCATACATTGATATTTCTCTCCGTCTCTCCTTCCCTTCCCCTCCAAAGATAAATAAATAAAATCTAAAAATATATATATTTTTCCCTCCTCACTCATGTAATTGCAACTGCTCTGAGTTTGAGTTTCCTCAATCTGAAGTTCTCTGTATAAAAGTGTATCTCACAAAAAAATAACACAGAGAGAGGTACTAATTCCATTACCTAAATGGATTATGACTCTATTCTCAATAGAAAACAGGGGTATTTGTGTTATATGTCAAATATATCTCCATACAACTGGGAAAATTTTTTAAATTAATAAATACAATTAAAAATAGAAAATAGGCATATTTTCTATACACAGGCATACCTCATTTTTCTGTGCTTCACTTTATTGCACTTCACAGATGCGTTGTTTACAAACTGAAGACAATACCTTGTACCAGCAAAAAGATTATGGCTCAATTTATTGCAGTAGCCTGGAACCCAACCCACAATAGCTCTAAGGTATACCAGTATGCTGGAAATGAAAAGCTAGCCTTCCTTTCCTTAATTCCCACAGAATTAATTTCCACATCTCTACATCAAGCAGGATTGTGTTTCTTTACTCTACTCTAGGCCTATATTGCCTTTGGAACGTGAACAAACAGCAAACACACTCCATAAAGCACATGTCACAGTTTTAGGCCCTCTGATAAAGATTTCATAAAAGGTTAAATTAAGGAAAAATGATGTGAAGGATAAAGCATAGGTTTCAATTATTCAGGCTGATGCTGGTCTCCACTTGCATGTATGTTCAAAAGCTGTGTTAGTTAGACATCACTTTTGTAACTAACTGGCAAGATAGCAGACTTAAAACCCTGCGCTTGGCTTCTCTACCCGGAATGTCCAAATCATAAGAGCCTGCCCTCCCTCCTTGACCTCCCGAATCACTAAGTGCTCTGCTTCCTTTGCTATGTTCCCTGTCCTGAAAGGTCAATCTGATAACACGGCTGTGAAGTAGACAGGAGAGGTCTCCGGTCTCCTGTTGGCTACAAAGTAATTGCACAGCCAAGAAACAAAAACACCCTAAGCCACAGCTGGGTGATACTCTCTGGCTGTCAAGATAACCTGAGAAACAGTTTGCTGAAGACAGTAGAAAGCAAGCATGTGAAAGGAAAATATCTATCATTAAAAAGAAAAAAAACTGAGCAGAAACAAAACCCTAACATCAGCTTCTTAAGGAAAAGGAGTTTATCACAAGTTGATCCCTCTCTGTTCTGTTGTATCCTAAAAACGTATTTATATATTCATTCATTTATTGTGCTAAGCACTGAGCACTACCAGGGTGTACAGTCATTGGTACTATGCTTTACTCAGTCAAGTAACATCCCTTCATTGCCTCCACTTCAGATGCATTTGTGGTTGACCATGGTGACCCTCTTTTAAGGGAACTGCCCACTCTCTGGAGATCTGAAACAATTCAGTGGTGGGCACAGTCCACCCAACTGTGTTTTCCCTTTTAAACTGAAGATCACTTTGCTTTCCCTCGTGTTCATTAGGGAATGAGCTCTGCAGAGTGAAATGGCAGCACATTCATACCTGATCTCTCAGCCTCTCCTGGTGGCCCATGATTGCTGTGGCATGATGAGGGTATTTCTGCTTTAGATGTTCCAGGAAAGCTTCTCTCTTCCTGTCCATCTCGGATGTTTGCATTCCCAGTATTTCTTTGGAACTTCGGGGCCCACCTAGGGTGTGTCTCCTTGGGATATTTCGGGAAGCCTTGGAAACTGAAACTCGACTGTTCCCATTAGAAAGGCGTTCCTTGGGTCTGCGACATTCTGCATCTTCTAAAGACGTTACATGCAAATTGCTCTTTCCTTGTTCTGAAAGGCAATATATATATATATGTGAATATGGTTCACAATTAATGATTTCACACTAGAAATCTCATTTACAGAATACTGAGAGGGCTGTGGCCGCTGTTGATGTATGAATATAACTTAGTGGATTTTGTGTGTGTGTGTGCATGTGTCAAGAAGAAAGTCAACAATCAAGAAATATGAAAAACTGCCCTTTAGAAATGAAGATATTGCAATAAAAAATGTGCTATTTCTGACTCTTTCCTTGAGGTTATTCAAAATGAGAAACTTGGTCAGGTTGAGTTTGTAAGCAACTGGGTTACCCTTTACCATCCATCACCTGTAATTGGGGAAAAGAACTTCAGTGATTCTGATTATTTATTTATTTTTAATTCCATCATACAGGTAACAGGATTTTTATTAGACTTTTTTTTAAAGACTGACTTTTTTTAAAGGCTAATTTTTATATTTTTATATCTGAAGGTGGTTTCTGAAATATTTGTTTCATCTCCAAGACCAAAAGTAGGTATTATAATAATTGACATGTGAAACACTTGTAAGTTCAATTTCCTCCTATTAGCATAAACCAAGCAAGCATAAGAATGTTATTATAGGGCCCTGGCTGGTGTGGCTCAGTGGATGGAGCACCAGCCTGAGTACCCAAAGGGTCACTGGTTTGATTCTCAGTCCAGGGCATATGCCTAGGGTGCAGGCCAGGGCCCCAGTAGGGGGTGTGCAAGAGGTAACCACACATTGATGTTTCTTTCCTCCTTTTTTTCCCTCCCTTCCCCTCTCTAAAAATAAATAAATAAAATCTCTAAAAAAAACAAATATTATTATAGGTAATAATTGAAGGAACGTAAAGGCTTAGACACACTTTACTTGAAATGGACTTCATCTAAATCACACGATGAAAAGGTCATTTTGAAGGCCTTGACCTAGACACCCCATCTCTGCCCTGGCCTGGGACAAGCTGATTTCTACTTAGCGTGGAGGCCGGCAATGACAATGCTTGGAAGGCAGGACATGAGTAGGGCCTCTCCATTCATTCTCAGTGACTAGGGTGTCAGGCTGGAATATTCCAGTTAACTAAGAAAAGGGAGTTACTCCTTTAAAAACCAGAATAGGGAGAAAGTAATGAGCATTCATTCAGAAGCACTTCAGGTTCTGCCACAGGGAGCAGTTCTTAAACAGTAATACAGGGACAGGCAGGAAAAAATATCCTTGTCCACTGAATCCCCCAGAAAAAGCATGTGGCTGGGTCTCAGGAGTCCTGCCTTTAACCCTAGACTTAGAACAAACAATTTAGCCTCTCTCAGCCTCACTCTCTTAATCAATAAAAGGAGGATGTTGGATTAGCATTAGGTATGCAAAGAGCCTTCTAGCTCTAAAGGCTTTAAAGCTACTCTAAAATATTTTTAGAAACAAGTTTCCAATGAGAGCTTATTTGCTATTATTTATCTTTAAAAGTTATGTGTAGAAAAAGAGATTAAAAATTTGAGAGTTCTAGATTTGAGTCTCAAATAAACAGGGAGCCAAACCTTCATGCCAATGATGTAAAGCAACTGGTGCCCAGAACTTAGGTGTGTGCTAGTTCTGCCGAGGGCAATGCCGCCGACAGTTTCCTCCTTCACTGTCTAGAAACATCTGTGTATAGAACTCTAGGACTGTCAGGCACAGAGAATATTTTAATCTCAGCTGCTTTTCCTGTTCCAGTCTTCCACCCCTAAATGCATGTTCTGGGAATAATTCTTCTTGTTTACCCTTCGCTTCTCATTACATTGCTAATTACTGCATCTCCATCAGACACTGATGAGAAGAGGGAGGAAAAAAAAACAGCCAGAGAGTTAATTCTTCTACTTTTCAATAGTCTCAGCAGTAGATTTAGAAGAAGATGATGACAGAACTATTGGTTAAAAAGATATTGGGATATAAACTGTAATTTTATTGATTTTGCTTACCATCTTATTACATGGATGCACATGATGGCTACCTTTTTTGTTATCTCTTCTTGAAAATACAGAAGAAACAGAAACTATGGAATAAAGCTAGCTGCAGAAAATGCCGTATCTCAGGCTGGTAAAGGTGTGCAACCTGAAGAGATTTAGCTTCATACTGGGAGCGTGCATATGAACATGAGTTTTGTATTAGCCAAAAGTTGTATGTCTGGCCTAGCACTGTTAACTTTTTAAAAAAATTATTTATTGATCTGAGAAAGAGAAAGAGGGTGAGAGACAGAGAAAGAAAGAAATCAATTTGATATTCCACTTATTTAACCATTCACTGCAACCAATGAATGTGCCTGACCTGTATGTGCCTGACCAGGGATTGAACCCATCACTTTAGCATATGGGATGATGCTCCAATCAACTGAGCCACCACCAGGGCCTAACACTGTTAACTTTTAAAGGGAGTTTTAAGGTTACTTTTTAACTTCATTAAAATAATATATTTAAAAATGATCCAGGACAGCTAAGTTAATGCACAGGACTGAATCTCTAGAAAGGTGATTTCCTACATGGGCCTAATCTGCAAATATCCACGTAGACCCATCTGGATAAACACTAGCCCCTCAAATACCAACAGGAGCAGAAGGTATTTTTCTGACTTGCTTTGTCACATAGACTCACAAGAACTGTTCTGTTTCATCCGAGGCCCCTCAGAAGAGGTCCAGACAGCCAGCACAGTAGCCCCTTGGAGACTGAAGAGTTTCCCATTTCCCCCTTTGAAGTAAATTGGGAGAGGAGTGTGGGGTAGAGGGGGTGTTGGGTCAGTCAATCTTTTGTCAGCATTCACCTCTGAGCAGCCCCAAATCTTTTCGGGGGCTGCTCAGAGGTGAATGAGAGCCCCACTGACTCTCTAAAACCCCAATCTTTCCAAACACTTTGCACTGGGAAGGTTACATAAACCTTCCAGTGCTTTTCCATTTTTTCTCTTTCTTGTGGATTCCTCTGAAATGTCTCCATTTGCTTAATAAGGTTTAATGCGGTTTGGAGGAAAGCAGCAAGTGGCATCAATGGTTAACACACCAATGGCCAACGGCACACAGTCTGTGTCTAATGGCGCTCGGAGCCCACTCCTTCCTCTGGCCCCACCTTCCTGCCTCGCACTTCGCTTCAGCTTCAGCTTCAGCTTCAGCTCTGTCACCCCCATCAGCCTCCGACCCACCACCAGGGCCTGCTCCACTGTCACCAGCACCCACAGCAACCCAGCACCAGCTGCCAATCCCATGCCTGAGAGAGAAGTGACCACTCTACCATTCCAGTCACTTGGGGGAGAATGTGATCTTTGAGGAGAAAACTAAATGGATAGAAACAGACCAGCAAGGGGGCAGGCAGAGGTTGTTTCATCACAATTCCACAGCCATGGAGTCAGAGATCTGCATCCTGCCAGTTCTTCATTATTCACATGAATAGATGATCCCAGCCATCAAAACAGAAATACAGTTCTGTTTCTTGTCCAGAATGCTTTGGTGCTAACATTTAAATATGGGAGTGTCTACTTGTTTGCTATTCTGGGAATCCATGTCAAACAAATAAGGAGGCTGTAGTAGGAAGACAAGGCTTCCAGTTTCCCCTTCCTGCCCCTCCCAGCCTCTGCACAGCCCAGAGCAACTCCTCCTAGTAGCTCCACTCAAGCCAGACAAACAGCAAAACAGGAGCTTTGGCAGAAAACAGCCCCCTCAACACTGCTTGGAGCATAAGTGAGGACAAGGAAGGCAGAAGTGCTAAAGAGACACTGTTCTGAGATTCAAAGGGCTTTCTGGCTGGGATGTACACATTGCGGAAGGCAAAAGGAGAAAGTGGGGAATGGGGTGGGTACTAACAGGATTAGGGAAGATGGCTCATCCACACAGCTAGCTGGCCAGCGGGCAGGTGACCTCAGGGGCTGCCAAGGCAGGCTTCCTGGCCACAGCTCAAGCTGCTTTGCCGGTGTCAGCTGGCCTGCAACAAGGAACTGGGACCTTGTGTCAGATACTCCTGCTCTCTTTCTGAGAGCCAGTGACAGGACTGCTGGCTCCCCTGAGATGTTATTCCCCGGTCAAGATTAGGTAGGCCACAGCCTCTTAGGGAGGAAGGAGCCCCTCGCTTCTTTATAGTGGCTTCTGGTTAGCTGTCTCTAAGATGTAGCTTTTTAAATTGTGTCACAGGAACATCGTGGGAAGTTGCTGTTTTGTCGGCAGGACAACCTTCCCAGGCCTGTCGCGGCAGCAGCGGTGTTCTGTCCGTCTGTGTATTCAACATAATATCCTGCCGCACATACAGGAAGACCATGTGCTGCTGCCCCCCCCCTAACAACAGGGGCCTTGTGCTAATTCCAGTTAGTGTGACGTGGGCAGGGTGACGTGGGCCACCTTTAGTTCCGGCCCCGGGACCTCCTGAATAATTTTCCGTGCCCTTTCTCTCTCCTCTCTGGCCAGGTGACTGCAAAAGCTCCAGGGAGAGTCTCCTAGGCCTTGGGAAAGGACGTCATGACTAGTCAGAAGGTGGGTGGGGCCCCGAGTCAGCCTGTAGGTGGGCCATCCAGGAGACCCACCTGGCCAGGAACAGCTACATTCTACTGTGTTTGAGAAATTAACCTTGATTATGCTAAAGCACAAAGATTGCAATTACAGCAATCAGTCCATCTGATTAATATATATATCACATATTCCGTTGGGGGCCCACAGGATTCGCCAGTTTTCCAGATCTTGTGTTAAAATCACAAAGATCACCACATACAAATGGCAGAAAAGGTACAGCTAAAACCAGGCCATCACATTTCTCTAAAAAAATTTTAAAAATGATGTAAGGGTGTCCCTGGCCAGTGTGGCTCAGTTGGTTGGAATGTCATCCTGTAAACCTAAAGGTTGAAGGTTTGATTCCCCAGTCAGGGCACGTGCCTAGGCTGCGGGTCTAGTTCCAGCTGGCAGTGGGGGGTGGCACGTATGGGAGGCAACTGATCTCACATCCCTACATCAATGAGTCTCTCATATTGATACATCAAGGTCTGCCTCTCTTTCTCCCTCCCATTTCCTCTGTCTTTGGAATTTTAAAAAAGTAAATAAAGAAGAGCATATCTGGTATAGATTTTAGGCAAAATAGGTAGAGCCCCTTCCTTCCTCACCCCAAAAAACATTTTGTCTCAAGTGCTCATTAGCTGATTAATTAATTCATTCATTCAAAAATGTGTGAATGCTGCTCAGTACACTGAAAGGAATTAGGAAATGCAGTGAAGTAGTGATCAAGATAGACTTAATTCCCTTCCCACATAATGGAGTCCACATTATAATTACGGAGGCAGATAACCAACAAATAATATGTATTAGAAATGTCATGTCATGATAAGTGCTGTGAAGAATAAAACAGGATAAGGATCGGGGAGTGAGGGGGAAATTTTACAGGAGATGTCTGAGCAAAGACTTGAGTATCTGGACTCCCCAGGCTTGCGTTCTGTGGGCTGCCAAGGCTATTTTTTTTTATCCAGCATGAGATATAATTGATACAATATCTTCCAAGTTGAATGTGCACAATGTATTAATTTGCTACACTTACATACTGTAAAATGATTACCAACATTGTGTATACTAAGTATCTTTTTAAAAAAAAGTGTTTTACCAGATTTTTAAAAAGATCTTATTTATTTATTTGGGGGGGGGGGGATGAGAGATGGGGGATGGGAGGGAGAAAGAAAGAGAGGGAGCAAAACATGGATCGGTTGCCTTTTGCCCACCCTCATTGGGGGGCCTGGCCCCACAACCCAGGCACCTGCCCTGACCTGGTGACATCTTGGCTTGCAGGACAACATCCAACCCACTGAGCTATACCAGCCAGGGCAATACTAAGTGTTTGAAAATGCCGGAGATCAGGAGGTGGGGGAGGCAAGCAAGTGGCTGGCAGCACTTCATCTATGTAGGGTTTTCAAGACCTCAGAAGCCAGAGCAAAAGCAGACACATCTAGGCTGCTGGTGAGCAGATACATGCATCCCAAGGAACCCCCAAGGACCACCCTGAGAGGCCCACAGCCTCCAAAGGGAACATGATATAGTTAGATTCAAATTTAACCAATAATTATTGAGTGCCTGCTCTACATAATGCACTTGGCAATACACTTACACCCTATTATTTACATAGTAGCCTGCCTATTCAGCCATGGAAATCTCACTGATTAAAAACTGTTCTTGAAGCAACCATATGGCCCAGTTTGCCAAAACAGATCTGGGTTACAACTGTTGTCCCAGAGAAATTATTTATAGTGTTCCCTTTTACTCGCAGAAGCATCTCAGTTTGGACAATAAGTTACATGATCACCCAAGAGGTCCTTATCTACAGCAAATTGATTAACTCAAAGCCCTAGGGTGGTATGATTAGCTTTTCTTCCATAAGCATTTATCCAGTGCCTTCAGCATGTCTGATGTTCCGTTAGGTTCTGGGAATGCAAAGATGGAGACATGCAATATCATGTTGTAATTGGTTGAAACACATACATAAAAAATAGAATGGACTGTGCAGTGGCAGCAGTGGATGGACGGATGGTGTGAGCCTCGGTGTAGGGTCCTGGTGCTGTCTAAAGAACTGAAGATGAAGCCGAACTCCCTTACAATACCATTGTGACCAAGAACCCAACAGGATGATCTTAAAGATCTAACCCGAATTCTCATCGCCCTTGTAGCACCTCTCCAGCCACCCCTTCCCATCTCCCCGACCTCTCACTGCTGGAGCGTGGCAGAGGACCTCTCCTGGATGTTTCCTTCTGCACATGCACCCTACCCTCGTGTATCTTTCAGAATCCCCACAGTCCTCTCTCAGTTCCAGTCTTGAATACCCAAATTGTAATCAACATCTCCACTTGGATGCCTGATAAACTTGTCATTCCTAAGGGATCCAAAAGATTTTCTGCACATCACCTACTTCTCAACCATAAACACCTTCTAATCTATGCCCTTCAAATGCTTTCCAGTTTAAGAAAATGGCAACTTCCTCCATCCAGCTGTGCTGACAAACATTTACGAAGTCGTCTTCGACTCCTCTGTTTCTCTTATGTCCCACATCCAACCCCTCAGCAAATTCTTTTGGCCTAACCTCCAACACACATGGAGACTCCTGTTTTCTCATCACCACCTTCTGCTCTACTACCTGCTTGTCCAAGCTAATGCGGTTTCTTGCCTGTTTTACTGCAGAAGCCTCCTAACTGGCCTCCTTGCCCATCCCCACTCCCACTTGGGTTGTTCTCTGGACAGCACTCACTATTACCCTTTCCAGGGCAAGTCAGACCTGCCAGCAGCTGCCCAGCTCCCTTGGAATAAAAGCCTAAGTTAAGTGCTCACCACACTGTCACAGTCCCTACGTCGTCTGGCCTGGGGTCACCTCTTAACCTCTTTCCCTCCCATCTGTCTCCCACATTCTTGCTGTTCTTTGAACATGTCCTTGCTGTTCCCTCCCTCACACTTTTCAGATGCCTGTCCCAATATTACACCAATGAGGTTCTCCTTAATAACCTTACCTGTAGTTTCACCACCCCCTACCCATCAATGTACTCCCTATTCCCTGCCTATTATTCCCCACAGACTTACAGGGTTCCTAGAGAAAATACAGAATGCCCGGCTAAATCTGAATTTTAAATAAGTAATAAATCATTTTTAACGTATGTCCAAAATATTATATGGAATATACTTAAATACTAAAAAAAAAATCATTCATTGTTTATCTGAAATTCAAATTTAACTTGGCATCCTATATTGTATTTGCAAACTAGGGGCCTTGCCATCTAGCATGCTATATCTTTTACTTCTTTGCTCATTATGTCTCTACTGCCCCCATCTGCCCAAACTTAGCCCTTAGAATATAAATTCAGTGAAGGCGAGTCTATTCCCCACTGGAACCCAGCAACTAAAACAGTGACTACTACATAACAGGTGTTCAATAGCCATTGAACAAATGAATAAACAAATAAAGTGATTATACTCTCATTGTGACCGTCTCCAGTCTTGGAAGCATCTTTGAATTGCTATGTTTGTTTGAAAGTTATTTCTTCAATTCGTCCTGTTCTAATTGCCCATCTAGATTCTGAGTCATTTATTTCAGCAAAGGTCCAAAGGCTGAATTCCTGCCTTAGGATTCTGTCCTATCAAATCAGGGGGATGGCGGGGGAGGGAGAGCAGGGAGCCTTATCTCCTGCTGGACCCCACCAACCAGGCGCCTGTGAGGAGAATGCTCTGCTTTGAAAGTGCAAACAGACGCCTAGACCGATAAATGTTAAGTCTCTGCTTCTCCAGGGTGTACTAAACTTAAAGTTCCCTGTACCTAAGCTGGGGGAGGGGGGGGTGTCCATCCCTTGTAATTGCATTTTCTTCTGTCTGGCATACTTTTGCATTTTCAGTGTGGATGAGTCATTTGTTATTTCCCTTTAGTCTTTAAAACACACACACACACACACACACACACACACACACACCCCTTTTCCCCTGTGCATAATCCCTACTCCTACGCACAGCACTATTGCCCCAAAAGCAAGTCCTTTAGGTACTAACTGGACCCTGGATCAACCTGGGGCACGGGGCGGGGTGGTAGGGGGGTGGCTTATGAACTTGCAGCCTGTATGATGCCACCGGATAGGCTCTGGCGTCAGACACGTCAGACACTGGAGAGCAGATGAGTCCTTTCTGTACCCAATCCCTCCGTGAAATTTCTTTGGAATAACATAAGCTTCTGGAAATTCTCTACGGAAAAGACAATTCTATTATAAAAACAATGAAAGGGAAACTGCCCAGGGAAAATTCACCAAAATTGCCTCACAACTCTCAACTTTTGAATTAAAACACACAGAAGATTCAGAGTTCCATCTATCATCCAGATATACACTGCACCCCTACTGTTCTGATCTGGAAAATGAAACACCCCCCCCCCCAAACTCCGTGATTTAACTTGAAAATACTACAAAACTTGCGTCCACGAGGCATTTGCCTCATGGATTCCCCCAACCAATGAATGGAAATGCTGCCGCCCCAGACAGAGCTTCAAAGAAGCAACTGCTTTCTCCCGCGGCTGGATCAATGCGTATAAAAAGCTGCTTTTAGCGATGTATTTGTCATTGCCAAGAGATACAGCAGCTACTGACTGCTTACTGTGCTACAAATGGGACATCACCACACCACTTCTTTGCTTCAGAAAATCCTGCCAGAGTTAAACCCAAGAAATCACAGCTCTCCACTCAGGTTTGAAAACGCACCACCACGAGAAATACGCCTTTTCTTTGCCCTGCGCCCCATCTCCAGTTATAAAACGCAGCGAGCGGCGAGGGGCACGCGTAACTGTAACTCCATCTTTGAATGAGTCTGTTACTTACCCGGCATGTGTCTGCTGTCTGCAGAGTAAGGAAGGCTCGGCTCACATTTCTGGCTTTCATTTTCTTCCATTGTCCCTGCCTACAGCACAAGCTCCTCTTTGCTCTTTAAACTTCCCAGCGTAGTTCTGAAAGCTCTCAGAAAGCTCTTGGGGTCCAGTGGTGGGGAGGAGGAAACGGTGCGAAACCCCACCCCAAACTATTCTCCACTCCCGTGCAAAGTCTCTAGGGCTGGAGAAAAGTGCATTCCAGCGCAGATCCTCCAGTGCCTGCCTGCCCCGTCCGTCCTCCCGCCCACCCGACCCGGTCCCGAGGACTGGGGCTTTGCTCCCGGCCGCCGCCGCCCCTGCCGCGCAAGTGTCGGCCCCGCGCAGCGCGCTCCCGACGCCCCAACAGGTGATGGGCCTTCCTCCCTGGGACCCAGACTGCCTATCTCCGGCGCTGCAAACTGCAAACTGCTGAGACTTCGCAGCCAGCGGAAGGGAAACATTTCACACGAGATCGCCCGCAAAAACCTTCGGGCCTCTTCAGTCTCAGGCACAAAATCAGCCCCCAAACAAGTTGATACACGTATTCATAAACAGCCAACTGCTGAAGTACCAAATTCCAGTAAAATCCCATTTAAAAAATTTAGGAAGAGTATAAGCTGAATGTTAAGTAAACACTTTCTGGCACTGCTTGGAGCCTTATGAACATACACAAAGGTTGTTTACTTTTGACACAGTCCATTTCAATCACTTAAACTAGGCTTTAGAAAGTCTGTACTTATTTGCCTACACTTGGACTCCTCTCCTTTCCCCTACACACACACACACACACACACACACACACACAGATCCGAAAAGTAAATTGGTAAAACCAACCTTCTGAATCTTTCAAGTTAATTACTCTAAGATCTCTGGAAGGCGACTAAAATGCTATGGGCAGAGAGGTATGTCCAATGTACTCTTTCTCCTTTTAAACTACCTACAAATATTTACTATATTCTTTACTGAGTCCTTGAAAAACTGGCAAATTTCCCAGAAAGCGAAAATAGGCACAAGGTTCACAAAACAAGGATGGGAGAACCACCTAAGTGACATCAGCTCCGCTCTCCCAGCTATCTGAAAGTAGCACAACCAACCAATGGTGGGGAAAGTGTGGTATTTTCATCTGTAGGGGCCCTTGCTTTTGAGGGGGGAAAGGACAATCGTTAGCCTGCTGACCATACCTTGACCCTACTTACAGGCCAACTGGGCAAGGTTTTAGATTAATTTAGATCAAGAATTTGTGCAGAACAATGGCTGGCCTGTCCTCCCAATTCTGACCTTGAGCCACCTGTGCGTGAGGCACTGTGGGGGACATGTTTTGGCCGTTTAGGACAAAAAAGATGTGGAAACCCCTAAAGGACAAAGGTTACAGACCAAAAGAAAAGTGGGCATGCCACGGAGTGAGCTAAACTCACATCAGAAAGGGGAGGACCCTCAACTCCTAACAGGATTCTCCTTGAAATCCAAGATGTGGTGAATCTTCCAGAAAGTTAAAGCCATGCCTGGCAGCAAGAATGTGTGCAGTTTGGTTGACAGGGAAGATAACTCAAGGCTTCCACGCTTCTGCAACTGCATTCGCTGGTCATCTTGCTTTAAGGAGGAACTAACCTTACACAGTTTCTGTACTGGTGGCCCACAGGCAAATGCCAGATGAATCTCGTTTTATTTAACCTTACTATCTCCTCAGGTGTAAAATGTTCATGAAGGAGGGATCCGTGTCAGGTCCCCAGGCCCAGATTAGCCTGACCTTGTACAGACGTTGTGTATTTGTCTTCAAATTATTGTCAGAAAGGATGGGGGGTTGGAGGGTGCTGAGGAAGAAGAAAGAGAAAGATTGCAACCCCAGGGTGTCAGTCTAAACCAGATGTCCTTGAGCCCGTGGCTTGTTTTGGTGTGTGAACAACCTCTCCCAGCAGCTCCTACCTGTCATTTGACACAGGACAGAGGGGGAAAAAAAAAGAAAAACAGGATAAAAGAGACCAGAACATACTTACAACAGATAGCAGCCTGCCCTGCCTCAAGAAGGGGCGGGACTTCCTAACTAGCTCAATTCATGCAGAAAAAATAATCCATTTGTAGATGCGGATTATGGTTTCCTGAGGCTGTTTGAAAAGTGTGAGAACAGCCCTTTAGGGTCCTGTTGATCCCCAGTTGATCCCCAGTTGGGCAAAACGGGGCAGCTCTCCCACTAGTTCTGAAACTCAGTCTGGCGGCCCAAGGCGCCCCTTCAGCAGACCACGTGGTCAAACTGCTGGGCCCCTCCCCTCCCCCACGGGCAAAGCAGACTGCCGCCTCTACAGATACTCCTCAAGCAAAATGCTATGTGGAATGCACAAAACAGAAGGGCATTCCCGATGAAGCTAATTGTCATAAATCATCAAAGACCGTGAAATTTAGACATATATTACAGCACAACATGTTCTCTTGTGTAGTTCAACTTCCTGCCCATTCTATGGGGGAAAGCTTCTTTTGGACTAGTTACTAGCCTTTTGTTTGTCCGCCTTAAGAATAGGAACTGAAAGTTTGAGAAGCCCGTGGTGATAGTGTTCTCACTGATACCATGGATCTCTCCCCAAAGCACACAGACAGACCTTACTCAAAACTTTTTGCTGAGTGTCCGTTTCTCTGAGAAGGGTCTCTGGAAAACAGTAACTGAATTCTGCAATCTACATAAGCTCAGTAACTCAGACCTTCATGGAAAATACTATTATTGTCATTGCTGTTACTGTGGAGATGTTTCTGGAAGAAATACTATTTGAAGTAGCATGGTTTTCTGTTTAATGTAATTTCTGGGTTTAAAAATTGCCATTACAAACCAATCTGCCTACTGCTATCCTTTGAAATTTGCTGTGAAAGGCAGAAGGGAAGCGGGAAGAACTTGAAATTTGATTTTCCTCCAGTTATATAGAGAGCTGCAATAATGATACCGGGGGCTAAATTTTCAACTCCATTTCTGTTAACCAGGGAAGGTGCAAGACTATTTCTTGGTTAATGGCTCCATATGTTGATAATTCACAAGTCAAAATGAAGTAACACACAAAAAAGTGTCATTTAAATGGAAAGACAAGTGATGGGATAAAAGACTGCTGTTAGTGAAAATGGCAATTTTTCAGGCAGACCTAAAAACTGCTACAAGACTAAGTCATTGTTGGTTTTCATAATACAACTTAAAGGGGCATCTGTCATGATGAACATTAATCACATGAGTCATAAACTATTACATATGATGTCTCAGCAGATCAATTTAATTACAGGGCTGTGAAAAGCATGTCAACCTCCTTCATGTAAATTTTTAAAGAGAGAAATCATTGCTAGAACCAAGCATACATGGAATTACCCTACATTTCAACTTTTTAAAAATCCTAAGTCCCAAGAACAAGATAGCTTAAAATGATTTGACATCAGGACACAGAGAAATAATTAATGCTTGCTGACAACATAATATGTGATTTTCAAAGGCACTGATAGCCATGAAAGGAAAATAAAACAAAATAAAGTAAAAAACAAAACAAAAATCTTTCAACCAGGGACCTCATGTTTGATGTGTTACAGGTCTCCTTTCTAGGGAACACACTGCTGTATGTCCCCCTGTAATTCAGAAATTAAGGAGTTGACAATATTTGCTTAAATGGATGATCTGGTGAATGAAATGTAGGGTCTTCAGTCCTATTTTTGCCAGCAGTGTGTCAGCTGGCCAGGGTGACCTTAAACTTAAATGCAAACCAAAGGACTGGTGACGGAGAAGGGAGACACTATTAATAATTACAGTAAGAGAAGATGCAGAAACCATTGCAGTTCCTGGCAGACCAGCACAGATGGTCACCTGTGTGGAGTCCAAGATAAGCCCTAGTGCTCCTCAGGTTTCCAAGTGCGAAATGAGCAGAGTCGTGCTAGCTGTCTGAGTTTCCCCGACACAGACCTCACAGGAGAAATTTAAGCCTGGATCGAAGGTGTGAACCTCATTTGAGCTCTATGACAAGCCTCACCAACAATTTCACATTGGGGAAACAAATTCCACTGTATGACATTTTGTATGATTCATCCATCATAACAGAATTTTCCTTGCTGTGTGACCAGGAGGGAACTAGGCCACCATTTTTCCCTCAAGCTTTCTCTTCAGAAGGTAGCCCAACTTCCTGCTCTTACTTGCCAACTGTAAAATCCCAGCTTCTCCCAGGAGAAGTGAGGTGGCCCCAAGACCCCACCACTCAAGTCTCTCTGTTCTGATGTCTTGGAACTTCCCTCCCAGACCCCATACAAATTCCTCATGGGGTTACAAATATGAACTGCACTTAGAGCCAATGTGTTAATACTTTAAGCATATTTGCTTTCTTTTCAAGAGAATCCATTGATGTTCACTTTTGTCGTGGTTTCTTTTCATCTCTTTCAAGTCGGAAGAGGATGGAGAGCAAAGACCCCATCTGTGGAGCACCATAGCTGGGGCTGCCACCTGTGCATCGTGGAGAAGCCCACGCTCAGCTCTGCTGCTGGTCACCGCAGACCAAGTCTGGACCCCAGGTGGCAGTTTTTTAAGTAAACATTGCAACTTGTATATCCCAGAATGAGCTAGACCATGACCTGTTACAGAGGTCTCCAAGGCCCAGGGTGGGAGCCACGAGAATGTGAGAACTTCCACAGGTACAAACACCCTGCTTATCTCCTCCTCTCCCAGGGGTACCATTCTGAACCATTTCAAAGCAGAGTCTTTGATGAGGCCTCACTGGAAAGGAATTTCCCTGGCCTGTTATCCTGCCCCTGCCCTTCTCCACATGTCCACCCTCAAGGCTGCAGTGAGCTGTGGAGGAGGCAAGACCCATGGGAAACAAATCACAGAGCCATTAAATTGGGATCATGTGGTTCACATCTCTGAATTGCCTTTGCCCATTTTGTAGATGAGCAAAGTAAGGCTTGGAGAGTTAATTCAAGTCACACTCCCGACTCTCCCATCTCCTAATTGGCCTTCTCTCTGTTACACTTGCTGACTACTTAGGATCTTTTATCTTCTCTCATAACTGCCCTGGGGGACCCCTCAATTTTTCAAATTCATTTTTGCTATGCTGAAACGGAGAACAAAGTCAGGGAAGGCAAAGAGAAAGGTATACCTATTTTCCTAACTCACTCTCTTCTCAGCCACAGCCTGGGGTCTGGTACTATTTGGGGGCCTGGCTGGACAAGCTGTTTGGCATCAGGCAGCAGTGCCTTCTCTGTTCATGAGACCTGGCGTGTGCTGGCCTGTGCGCTGGTTCCCTAATGCCATGAGCATCCGGGATGGGATGGGCAGGTCTTCCTGAGGAGATGAGGCTAGGATCAGCCATCACTAGTGATGGAGAGGAGCCTACCCACAGTTGGAGGGGGGCGGGGGAAGCCTGCGAGGTGCGCTGGGGTGTGGGCGTGGCCACACGCACTGGGTGTGGTGGTGGTGGTGGTGGCAGAGGCAGATGCAGCGCAGGGGAGGAGTTTGCTGGCTCTGAGAGCTGGACCCTGGAGGTGACAGGGATCCAGAAGAAAAAGAGGTCCGGGCCCTGCTTCCTGGGATCCTGAAAGAAGGGGAGATTTCCTTGTTGTCCCCTCCCTTTGCTCTCCTCTGCCCCCACTCTAGAACTCAGAGTTCCTCACCTTCCCTACCAGGGCAGGGGAATCTGGTTTGAAACCGCACTGATGGCCTCTATATACTTCTCTGCCAAATAAACTCTAAAATAGACTTACTTCAATAACGTTATCTAGTTTTCTGTTGTTTGTTTTTCACTTTTTTGTCAGTTCTTAGCCTTGGTGAGTAATAGCCACAAACTTTATTTTTAAGAGAGACACAGACAACAGAGAATGGAAGGGTCAGTTCAAGTGCATTGCCTTCCCTATCACCCTCCGGACGCTGACAGGTGTGCGCCATGACTGGGAGAAGGTGCTGGGCGGGCCCTGTCATCCCGCACCCTGAGCGCGGGGCACCACGCTGTGGGCGCTGCGCGGATGCGGGGTTCCTTGGTAATAGGGAGTGTCTGAATGTGTGAGGAGAGGATGCCTGGGGCGCGGGGGTTCCTTGTACTCGGAGGCCTCTAGGGCGCGGACGGTGGGTTGGAGGGGTGGTTCCAAAAGCACCTGGGCTCCAAAGGCGCGGGTCGCGACTGCAGCCCACCCCTGCAGTCTCTTCTCGCCAGCTTCCCCACCACACCTGCTCACCCTCTAGTTTTATAGTCAGTTCTTGAAAACCAATCATGTGCTTCTGAACTTAAGTATTTTTACAGTGAGTTCGTTTTTCTTTCCCTGTCCCGGTTCACAGAATTAAGGGGAGGGGGAAAGGAAATTCTATTCCTTGCAGATGGGGAAAGTAGTTTTACTAACGAATAATCTGATTTCTGGAGCCAAGCTGGAGAGTACTGTACTGAAATTGGGGAGGTGGAAGAAGACCCTCCACCCCACCCCAATTAGCCAACATTCTATGGCTCAGCTTCTCTGAATTTTAGCCATGGAGAATTTTGTGTTTGTCCCCACCTGCAACCAAATCTTAAAATTCATAATTTCCCAGGTTATCCTGCTTTTTTTTTTTTTTAATACTTCCTTTTGCAAGTGTAACGGTTTCTTGACTGGATGAGGCTGAATGGGAGACAATTTAATGAGAGGCTGGGCCAGGGTGTCCCTAACACAGTATTAAAAGTCTAACCTGAGTAACAGGACTGAACCCATAAAAAGTGAAAAGGATGGTATGATAATGAGTTTTCCAACCTGCTCCAGAACACACATACGTTCCCCATTCCATGGACACCCCCACCCGGTGCACATAAGAACCCCAGGGCCTTGGTAAATGTCAAACTGACCAGAGAGGAATGGATATTATTGCCAGACTTGCCCTGCGCACAAGCCCCTTCTGAGGAAAATACTGGAGAAGCTTTTTTTCTCTGTGCCGCCCCAAGCCCAAGCTTGGTCAAGTCTGCAGGGATCAGCTTGGAGGTGGGAGAGCACAGGTGCTGAGAGGGGCTAAGAGACCCTATTGGATCTTTCCTCTTCTTTCTGACAGAATTTGAATATGAAATGTGTGGGGAAAAGGTCCAGCTAGGGTTGACTATTGTCAGTCCCCCTTGTCCAGGGCTTTGAGTGTTCCCAGAATGCAGAAATGTTGGTGCTAAAACCAAGAAAGTGCTAGGAAAATTATGTTCAGTTGGTCACCCCCAATACAGGTGGCATACTGGGTGAAAGCTGAGACGCACAAACGGAGACATTAGCAAGCAAAAGCCATGAGGCAAAGGGAGAGGAAGCAGCGGCAGACAGAGCAAGAAGCAGGCAGGCAGGCAACAGCGGGATGAGGCACAAGCACAGACCCCTGCTAACTTCTCACAGTTGCTGTCATCCTCTTGTCCCAACTGCTGTACCCTAAGTGTCAAAGAGCCATGTCCAGCTGCTCAGAAGGCCTGGGAAAGCCATTTTCTGTTCTTCCTACTTCCTCATGTAAATAACAACCCAACCCATAGGTAGGTCTATTCCTTTTCACCCAAACAGGTCACAACCTATGAACATCAGGATGTTCAAGTAGAAACTTTATAGAATCACTTCTGAAATGAAACAAATAATAAGTACATTTTGGTTCCTCATCAAAACACACACAATGTTCTTTGTCTTGTCTTTTCAAAGATTTAAGTAGTTAACAACTTCCCTTGGGTACAAGTTTTTACCATAAAATGATTTATTTCAAGAGGTTCCAAAATTTCTAAAGGTAAACTTATGTAGACTGGGATTCAGGAAAAGGGGAAAACCTAAGGCTAATGAAACAGTGAAAATTACCTTGATTAGGTCAGTTATCTCAAACTTGAGGATTTGTTTTCTGTCATCAAATTGATACATTATATTAATGCATTAGTATTGACTTCATATTTATTTTAAAAAGCATGGGTTTGATAAACAATTACATGTTTTCTTATATACAATACAGTAAATACAAAACTTTAAAAAAAATGTTTCATTCATGTAACTCTTAAAGTTGTTTCAGAAGACACTGCAGTCTGGAGCACGGGTTTAAGCTAAAGAGATGACTAAGCCGTCTGTCCCATCACTCATGCTCACCCTCATTTGTTCGGAAAACCACTGAGCACTAATTTGCCATTGGTGGATGCTATGAATGCTGGAACCTGTAAGATAAGCCATAGATCTGTAAACACTTGTCACACTGCACAGTATTTATTCTCTTATATGTGAGTCTCTCTCACTAGATTTTGAGCTCTCCAAAGAGTAAGAACAACTTTAGTCATCTCTGAATCCCCTGGTCCTACCACAGCCCTTCGAATGCCAAGATGCTGAGTTGGGTTTTTTTTGGACATAGTGGGATTAAACCATAGACTAAGAAGATACTATATATGTTCCCTTAGAGAAAACAGAGTTCTAATAGAGATATAAACCAAGAATAGAGAAGACGAAAAGAAGGAGCAGCCACATTTGCCAAGAACAGGAAAGGCTTGGGAGAGAAGTAGACATGTAGTCTCAAAAAATGAATCAAGTTTCAGCAGGTGACTCACTGGGAAAAGAGCATTTCAACCCAGGGAACTCCAAGTACAGTAGCCAGTGCCAGGACAGAGCATGAGTGTAATATGTGCTGGGGAGTGAGTGAGGTAGGGGTAAATAATGGCAAAAATAAAGACATTTTTTTAAATGGTAGGGATGAGGATTGGTGGAAGATTGATAAAATAAATAAGAGCCAATTTTGAGGATTCCTGTATTTCAAATGAGTTTAAATTGGATTGGGTAAGCAACAAAAAGTGAATGGGCCAAATTTGTGCTTTGGAAAAGTGATTTTGTTGGCACAATGGAGGCTGAATTGAATTGGGGTAGGGAGGTGGGGCAAGGGAGATGAGCAACAGGCAATTTCCCTGACTCTGTGATAAACTACCAGAGTCAGAGGAAACGGCCCCTCTGCTACCCCTTCCAACTTCTCCATATTCACTCACAAGAGCAAAGGGTTTGCAAGCTCTTGCAAACCAGGGTCCTGGTTTAAATGTTCTCCCAAGTTAATGCTCATCCATTACATACAAGTTTGAGTCATTATTCTACAGAAATTACGTAGACAATCAATCACATCAGCACCTCTGTTTACTCAATGAACAACAACAAATGTGACCTAGTAAATAAGAAATCCAAAGATGACCAAACAAAGACAGAAAGCCAGTATAGTCTACAACGTGCCTACAACCTGCTGCTTTATTCAAGTTCTCGGTTTATGCAGATGCAGCCTCATGCCCACTCGAGCTGTGTGATCTGGGACCAGTGCTTATTGAACCTCTCCTAACCCGAGGGTTTCTCATCTGTAAAACCAAGACTTTAGGCTATGTAGACTCTGAGACCCTGCTTGATTATAACATGATATTCCAGTTCTCCTATGACAGCATTTCCCAGACAACCCAGGTTCATATTAGTGAGGCTAGATAACACATGCTAGGGCCCCTCCCCTCCCTAAGCAGCTCTTCCATTGCTGCCCCAACTGTCCTAGTGGAAGGGAGTAGAGAGTTAGCCCTGCTTTTCTCTTGGTGTTCTCCCATCAGGGTGAATGCTGACTTTATAGACGATGCTGCCAACTTGTGGGTTTTGAGGCCTCACCTTTACACAGAGGCTGAGTGAAACACACACGAAGCTACCTCTAAGGAGAACCACATGGCTGTAGCCACCTTGAGCTGCTACTATTTCTACAAGTGTGTCAGAGTGGAGGGAGCACAAGCTCTGAGTCCCAGCCCGAGTCTCTGCTCTACCACTTGCCTGTTGTGCAAAATTGGTGCTTACTTATAAACTGGAAATAGTAACAGTCTCTATCTTATAGGGTTGTTGTGAAGATGAAAGAACAGTGCCTGGCACACTGGAAGTGCCATATAAGTGTGGTAAATGAACAAATAGAATGCAATAGACAGTTCTATCAATCTTGGTTATAATATGATAAACAAACCTTTATTATCCCCATATGAGTCATGATCCCTGAGCAACTCAGACGTGTGACTAAAGCTGTTGGGTTTGGTAGAAAGTGACATTGCTGGGCAGATCAACAAAATCCCTCAGTTCATCAGTTCACTTCTACACCTTCTCTCCTGTGGTATGGGTAGCTATCCCCTTTCTACTTCACAGGGTGTTTATTTGGGCATTTTTCTTCAATGTTTGCAGTGCTCTGAACAAAAATACAATTGCAGTGACCTAATAGAAATATTTAAACATAATAGGCATATTAAGAATAGATTTGCATGAACCACGCCCAGTGGTATTAGGTTTGCAAGGTTGGTTGGAAAATTAGAACACACAGAAACTTAGACACTGCAGGAAGCATCTGCTGGGGAAGAGCTTGCTCCTCCAGTTAGAAAGATTGGGACACCCACCCTACCCTCACCCCATTAGTAATCTTTCCAAAAAGAAAGAAAAGAACAGATCTTTGTAGCCAAAGCATTTCATCTCTATGCTGATGTCAAAATCCAATGAACACAATCACGGGCACACAAAGAGAATAAACTAGAGAGTTCGGAACAGCTGGAGGTTAGAGAATGAAAGGGCAGGAAGCCACTGGAATCTGATAAATACACTACTCACTGATAATGGGACTCTTACAACACAGTCGATACAGATGCATAACATGTTTAGAATGAGATTTAGTCACCTCAACACTACCTGGTTTTGTAAAGGAGTAAATTCATATGCAATGCAGCATAAAAGTAGATTTAGATGTTTAGATATTCAATGAACAGGTCCACAAATGAATTCAAAGCATCTGCAAGACCCTAGCAGGACATGTTGGGAAGAGTGATGGGAGTGATGTTGGATGTAGCTGGACAGGTGGCTGTCCCGGGCATTCAATGCACACAAAGCTTGACCTTTATCCTGTAAGCACTGTGGAGCCAGGCACAGGAAAAAAACAGCTGTGACATGAAAGATCGGTGTTTTAGATAAATCTGTGTGGAGAATGGATTTGCCAGAAGCAGGAAAAGGGGCTCCACTATATTATTACAATAGTTTAGGAGCAAAGGTGCCAGAATCTGAACTAAGGAGGTAGTAGGTTAAAAAAAAAAAACTACACAGAGTTAGGGAAAAATTAGGAAGTAAATTGGCATGGTTAATTGAATGAGGGGTAGCAGAAGGTAGGAAGATGACCCTGTACAGCTGGACAAACTCAGGTGACATATCAGGTCCCACCTAGGTTTTTACATTGATTTAGTGTGGTCAGTACTACCACAAGTAGACCCAACTATTTCCAAATGTCCTCCCTGCTCTAATGAAAATGCTGCTGGTACATCCTCTCAATGCCAGTAACTCAGTATCACATGTTCCAGGAAAAGGGTGAAAAAAGTCAATATTCTGCAGAGACTCTTTTTTTCACAAAGTTAGGAATGGCTGTGGGCACATCACATAGTATTAGTTTTGTGTTGGGTGCGATTTGATTGATTGCTGCATGCCAGGTTCAAAATAATTGTCAAGAAGTCTAATGACCATTTATCAAAAAGACAATATGTGTAAATTATAAAAAAAAGATGTGGCAGAAAAAATTACAGTTCAAGTAAAAATGTGTTACTTGGGAAGACTGTTTTACAATTCTAAAATTCCTGTCTAGGGGTGTATTCAATTCACCTTGGGTTCAATCTCTAGAACTCTGCGCAAATTTTTTCGGTTGAACTCCATTAATCATAATGAAATATATCAGGTATTATGTCCAGTGCTAAACACAGTGCCTGGCCCATAGTGGACACTCTGGAAATGTTTGTTGGATAATGAATGAAAGGAAAGTCAACCCTGCATAGATTCAATCCCCAGAGTTTGAAGCCTCACAGGGGAAGAAGCAAGAGGCTACGGGAGAGCGTCACAACATTCTACACTTCTTCCTTGGGCCCAGCACCTGTCAGGCTGGGTTTGGGGTTTATGATCTGTCTTGCACCTGCACTTCCCACCTCTTTCTTAGTTCTGTCACTTCCTGCAGAGTTAGAGCAATGCAGGATTCCATGGCGATGGGACGGGACGGTAACCAGAGGGAACTCAAACCCTTGTTCAGGCATTTGGCCACTAGAGGGCAAGAGAGTCAAAAGCCTGCTTAGGAATGTCTGCGTGGCCCTTTGTGGGTGAAAACTTCCATGCTTCCTGTGCAGCATCCTCAGCATTTTAAAAAGTTAATTAATTAGTTAAATTACAGTTTACTTACAATATCATATTAGTTTTAGGAGTACACTCTGTGGTGAGACATTTATGTACTAATAGTCCCCAGTCTTGGTATGGCAGGACAGTTTCAGCCCCAAGCAATTTGAAATAACCACTTTTGGTAATACTTTCCTTTTTAGCTAATAGTGACTTTATCATAATCCTTTAAAAACCCAAACAGAAAACAATCAGGAGGAATTTCCCAGGAACGACCAGCCAGGACTCTGTGCTGCCTTCTGTGTGACTGCCCAGCAGCTGTGAGGCTGGTCACGCTCCTCGGGGCAGCCACGCTGTGCCCAGAGGCCCCCTGCGGCAAGCAGGAGAGCCGGAGAAAATTCAAGTTTCAGATACCAAATGAGGAATTTTTTAATACGTCTGCCCAATTTGGGGGAAAATTTGTTATTGTGTTTGCTAAATCAGGCAACCCTCCCTGCCTGGGGTGTGAGGACACTTGCTCTTTCGGATGCACCAGGAGCTGGTCCCTTCGCTGCTTTGGCTTAGGCCACCTCTCCATCTGGAACCCTCTTCCTCTACGGACTTCTCCGCCTGCATCGCACTCCTGACTCAAGATCCAGCTTCAACCTTATCTCCTGCTTCCTGGCAGTGCCTGCGAGGCCACCTTTACCTGTGTGGTACAGCATTATTCACACCAGCCTAGCGTTCCAGGTGAAGGGCGTAGGTTGGATGGGATGGACAGTTCTCAGTGGGGGCCAGAGGGAGGGACAGACTGGATCACCTGGGAAGAGGGGTCATCATACTGTATATGGAGTGAAGCAAGGTGGGTAGCCACTGCATTAGATTTCCAGCCCTTTGAAGGAAGGGGCTAGATCCTGTTTATTTCTCATCTTTGTGTCCTCTACATTTAGCACAGAGATCAGCTCCTAGCAGAAACACAACACAGATACATAGTTCTAAAATAATAGAGTTGGCAAAGCTATAGTTCTCTGTAAAAATTTAAAAAAGCCCAATTGTTCACTTTCTGGTCCATTTTTATCTTTGTCTCCCTCTCCTCCCTTACCCCCTTCCTCACCTACTCCACAAAGGAGAATATTCATCTGATGATTTGCCATCATCAGATTTTTCCATGTTCCTACCTTCCAGGCAGCATTTCACACATCACTCTATAGGTTCTGCTGTTCTCTGACCCCACTTCCCCCTCTGCTTTTATTGGCTTTTTTGCAGGTGGGTGCCCTAGAATAAAACCCTCAACCCCCACTCCTACAGTGGATGTCTGCAGGGCCTTCAGGACAAGGCAGGTTCATGGCTGCTTCCTTCGTAAACGTCTATGTGCTCAGGGCCTTGGACTGGGCAGCTCACATGCTCAGAGCCACCACCCAAGGACAACTGGAGCTGTGGTTTAAACAAGGACAATGTTTCTGGGCCATCTGCCTAATGTTGTTCAGGCGGGGTAAGAAGAGATGGCCCCCCAAACAGGTAATTGAAGGGAATTTAATAAGGGGACCTCAGTGTTTCCAAAGGGTGGGTGTGCTTCAGAACACATCAAAATGGAAGCTGTAGTAGGAATGGGACTCTTGCCTTCCTGAGGCCTGAAGGAGGCAGAGGAGGGGACTTACCCAGTGTGGAAAGAGACCCAGGGAAGGGGTGCGTGGCCCTGTGGCCTCGCACAGAGGAACTTAGCCCACCCATGGTGACACAACAGGGAGAAGTGGGGGAGGGGACTCATCCCATTCTTTTTGACCTCTAGTTTTTGTTAATTGTTGAATTGAATTAAATAGCAAATTCATCCACTTTGGGGTAGAGGCACTCTTCTATGAAGGGTGGAGAGGCTGTGATCCAGAAAGGCCCGTGGGTCAATCCCCACTCACCCCTGGTGTCCCTGAGATACACCCCTCCACATGCTGTGGGGAATGTCGCCAAGTCTGGGAAAATGGTGTGAAGCCCACAGTGCAGAGGGTGCTGAGGAGCACGGAGGGATAGACGCTGGAGAGAAAGAACAGGTGCATAAAATCAATACAGCTTTCCTGTGTGAAGGGCCAGCTGAGCTCTATGGAGCTTTGGTTTGGGAGCTGAAGAGAGTAAAAATAAAGGCCAGGATTGGTAGGTAAATGTCATATAAGGGTTGGCAAGTTAGTCATAGTCTCCTTGGAAATGACTTTTAATGAAAACAAACAGCAAAATATATAGCACTCCCTCCTTCAGAAGCATTTATTGGCCCTAGGTCAACTACCTAATGAGGTGGGTTAAGCATAGAGCGTCCAAAGTTTAATTATAATTGCTCACGAGGAGCAATCACTTCAGCAGAGAAGCACTTCTTCCTTTGATTTTCCAAGGATGAGTTTCCCCCACCCGTCTGCCGCCCCTGACCTTTTCCAGCGGAGGAACAGGGTAAGCCCAGTGAAATTTGAACTCTGTCTCTCTCTCCTTAAGACCTCATGTTGGGAGGGAGGCCCACAGTGGTCCATTGGTGTCGAACTGGTAAGAAAGCTTAATTCTTGGTTGCAGCCTGCTGTTACCCTGACCCTAAGCTGTATTTTATCATTGGCTTTATTAGTAAACAGGTTACTATTTTAGTCTCTTTCTTTCTTACTCTTTTGTTTGCCTATTAATTTGCTTGGAATTTGGGTAAGTTTGGGTAGGAAAAGTGGTATTACACATGGGACCCTCTTAAACCAGAAACCACACCCTGGTATGTGTTAGTCATTGCTTAAATGCTTTACAACCAAAGGGAGAAGGTGATGCTATTAGTATTGTTGTTATTGTTATTATTTTGCAAAAGAAGAAATAAGACATTCATTAACTGGACAAGGGTCACACGGTTAGGAAGGGGAAGAGCTGAAATTCAAACTCACAGTCAGGATGCAGAGCCCAGAAAATCCCTCCAATCTACGCTACTTCTGCTAGGATTGTGTATGTGTGGTATAATCCTCTCATTTTTTTCTAACCACGTTATTTTTAAATTCTCTTATTTCAACAAACCAAAGTACATGAATGTGACTATTCTTCTGGTTAAGAAAACACTGAAGGGGAGAAAACACCAAGACAGAACAAATGCCCTCGTTGAGAGCTAAGACCTGCTGTAACACCTCCACTGTTACGAATCGAACACTTTCTCTCACCTCCTGTTGACATAGGTAGAGCTATCTGGATGAGTGCCTCTGCAGTTCACTTATTTCCTCAGGGAGAGGCAATTTAAGCCATTGTTTTTGTTCAGGTATGCAAGCAACAATTTAGAGAGCTCTCCCCTATAGTTAAAGGAAGACAAGTGTTATGTGACCTGACCACGGAGGAGACGAAGTCTCTAATGCTGTGTGTATAACTCAGTGGGACAGATGGCGAGCCCCGCTACTGTGTACACAGGACTCCACATTTGGATCATGAAGCAACACTGCCAAGAAGCTATTTAAATTGGACCCTGGCATCAAATGTGTTATTAGACATTGACTGCTTCACAGCAAAAATGCTCTCCAGATAAGTTCACAGGATTCCTTTAAAGCCAGAGCTGCAAGATTTGTCTGAGACAAGTAATAAGTTTCCTGAGGAAGTTTTTATTTTTACTTTTTTGGATTTAAATTTTTTTAAATTTATTTTTAAATTAATTTATCTTTTATTAAATTTAGTCAGATAATGTTGGTTAATAAGATTATGTAGGTTTCAAGGGTACATTTCTGATACAGGATCTGTTCATTGCATTGTGTGTTCACCACCTAAAGTCAAATCATCTTCCGTCACCAGGTATCAGGCCCCCTTGACCCTTTACTGCCCCCTACTCCCTCCCCTCTGGTAACCATCATATTGTTATCTATGTCTATGAGTTTCAGTTTTATAACCCACAAATGAGTAAAATAATATAGTTCTTAACTTTTTTCCCAACTGACTTATTTCATTTAGCACAATATTCTCAAGGTTCATCCACGTCACAAATGGCAGCATTTCACCTTCCCTTATGGCTGAGTAGTAATCCATTGTATAAATGTACCACATCTTCTCTACCCAATTATCTATGGAAGAACACTTTTGTTGTCTCTGGTCTTGGCTACTGTGAATCCAGAGCTTTTTACCCATTATCAATATAAGCTTCCCAAAGTCTTGCTGTAAGCACTACCCCAGTCATTGTTAAAATGCTAATTGTGGTCAGAAACACAGAACTCATTGGACCATATGCTTTTCTCTAATCCACTAAGGATCACTTTAGTCCCCATCTGGGTGTGACCTTTAGCTCTGGTTGGAGGACCCTAGCATAGCCCCATGTCATTTGCCTCAAATGTGCTTCTCTTAAAAGCATAAGCATGAACAGGGGCCTGTGAAGCACTTAACCTTGTGGGGATGGTTTTGGAAGATAAGGTCACAGTGATTATTTCAGTGCCTTGGTCTTTGATCCTCATCTGGATTTCTTCTAAAGTAATTTCAGAACCATAATTATTTCTCCTGATGAAGAACTTTTCTTTTCTTCCCATCAAATGTTTCTTATCCTTGACCAAATCAATCAGGTGACAATGTGGGTCTTTAACTCACATTTAACAGAGTCTATAAAAAAATAGACTCTGTGATGCATGGTTGCCTGATAACTCCCCAAGAGGACAGCATAACAAACCTACATCCCTGTTATCCTTCTATCTCCATGAGATCAGCTCTTCAGAGCAGTTAGCTGATATGGATTATACATTATTTTCTTATAGATTCTATCCATATGGTCGCTAACTGCGGAGTTCTGGCTGGCGTTTCCTGGAACAGATGCCAAATGATGGAAGATGTTAAGAAAATAACTAGTCAGCAGCCTGCCTGCACTTAAACATGACGTCCTCAATGGCTCATTCTAATTCTGGAAATCCTAGATAGCACTGGGCTCTCCCAGGGCATATAAGGGAATGGGGGGAATCTGTGGGCAGGAGAAACTTCTGGGCTCTTTGTGTTTGTGACTTGGGGCAATCCTGCTTTGGGAAAGCCCTAGAGCTAACTTGTAAAGCTCAGTGCAAATCCAGCGCTGCTTATCTTTCTACCTTGAGGAGGTGGTTCAGTACCCATGCACACCAAGTTGTGCAGGTGTTCAGGCTTCAGAAGTAAGGATGAGAAATGGCTGCAGTACAAGACCTATAGGAAAAACTGTCTTCCACTAATGGTTTTACTACCTCTGGGCAAGAATGTATGTGTCTGTGTGTGTGTGTGTGTAGGGTGGGCATGGGAAAATATTTTAATTATCATATTCATTATGGAAATTATGGAATTTTACACCAAGGCAATGCATTATTACCTGGAGCTGCTCACTAGTGTCTAGGTCATATTTTCAAAGTATTTTGAAATGAACGATTTGGGCTCATCCTGTGATCTGTGCACCCTTTCATCCCACCATTTAGTACTGAGGACAGCTGTCATTTAACAAATGCATACTTAGTTTCAAGACTTAGGTTGAACATTTTCATAGGCGGCATCATTTATTCTTCTCCACAAAGCTCAGAGGTAGGTATAATTATCACCCCCATATTACAGGTAAGAAAAATGAGGCCTTTGCAGCTCAAATAACAAGCCTTCAGACTCACAAATGCCACGGGTGATCCCAGGGTTTGCAATCAGGCACTTTGATTGCAGATCCCATGCTCCCAGTCTGCTATACTCCCTTCTTGGAGCTTAAGACAAGTGTCTGGTCTCCTCGAGGATGGAAGGGATGACCAGAAAACACCTGTTTCAGTAGGTGACTCCTGACATCACAGTATAAACATACATTACTGTTGACTCTTTAAGGCCCCACCTCTATCTTTCAGTACAAAAAAACAACTGCATTTTAGTTAGAATGCACCAAAAATAAGTTAAAATAGGTAGAAGTATATTGAATGTAGCAAAGAAATATTGCAACTTCAATTCCAGTAAATTTCACAAACAATTACTGACTGCCAAATATGCACCTGCTACTATGCTAGAGGCCAGAGATTCAAAGATGCAAATGAGGGGCCCCTTTTAACACGTGAGTTATTCATAGTCATGAGGATCCCCAGTGGCCTGTGAGAAAGTACTTGAAACCTCATTAAGAGTACAGCTTAGTGCTTTGAGGCTTCAATTTTACTCAAAGATAGGAGATGGGGGGATTAAGTAATTTAATAGGTGAGTAATTTAAAACACTTTAAATATTTAAATCAAACAGACATTATGAATGTCTGTTTGATAATAAAAGTATTATCTTATATTTAAGATAAAATGCTGGGCTTCAGAGAAATTGCAATTGCATGCGTGAAGTCAACCACCTCAGGTCCCACACTTGAATCCCCAAGGGTACTTGTTCTCTTTACTCTGCTAATACAGGTTCCTTTATAACAAGGTAGAAACAATTAAAGAGTACAAAATGTATTAATTAGTGAAGGGAGGCAGACACATACAAACAGGGATATTTTCTAAATGCTGGACCTTCCAAACTAAGAAGGGAAATAGATGGCTTGGAAAGAAGGGGAGAGGGAGAAACTTGCAAGGGCCTTAATTCTGGTTGGTTCAGTCAGCTACAAAGTTCTGTGAGCAAATATAAAAGAGAAAAGAATGACAGAAATGGGCTCTGTGAACCCATTAGGTTGTGACAAGGGAAGAAGATCAGGTTAGGGAAAATTGAGTGAAAGATGGGATCAGGGTCTCAGAAATTGTGTATGGCAGACCCTAAAGACCCTGGCTGGGCTGGCAGAGCAGGAAAGTGTCAAAGGCATGGAAGTAAAGAAATGAAGCAATGTTGGAAGAGAACAGGAGGAGGAGAGATGATGCTAGAAGCTCAATCTCAGTCAGAGTGTAGACTTGAGGAAACTGAGTAAAATTAACTGGGGAAAAGGAGTGAAAAGTGATTAGAAAAAGACATGGCTGAGGAAACAAAGGTAATCCAACTTCTAAATAATACGTATCTCTGAAGAAGACCAAGGAAGAGAGAAAGGTACAAATATATCCAAACATAACTCAAGAAGTGTTTCAGAACTTTTTACTTCATCATTCTGAAGTAAAAAGATTTGAATCTACAGATTGAAATATAGACTATGATAAGAATGGGTATGGACCAAACCATAAGAAGAAAAAAGTCAACTTTGAAAAGCAATAGGTAATAGTACAAAGACTTTAGAGATGTCAAGTGTGACTCAAGACTTTTACACACAACACTGTCATTTGTGTATAAAAGCAAAAGATTTTCAGTTTTAAGAACTCAGGAAAATACTTTCTGGGAAACCTTTTGAAGAAATATGAGAAGAATCACCCTAATCATGCAAGAGATGATTTGAAAAGCTGGCATGAAAGCACTGCCTTGAGGACAAAACCCATTTAATACTAAAACTAAGACAACAGATAACAATATTGTTAACACATATTGGGAAGCGGGAGGGAAGAGAGAATTGAAGTTAAAGTACACATGTTGATTTTCTAGTTTTCCAGGTGGAAGATCAGAAGGCATTCCTTAAAGTTGGTAAATCAGGTAATAGAAGTATGAATTAAACCTCTGATGTTTTTAATCATCAGGTTACTATGCACAGGTTACTCATTAAAATAAATTATGGATAATAAAGTAACTCAGTTTCAACAAAGGAACAGGACTCACAAGGAGCGTGCTAAAGAGAATGTCTTAGAGGTGATTCTTATTAAGCTTGTCCCAAAAGTTACTTCCGCCAAGATGGAGGCATAGGTGGAAACACTGTCCCTTCTTGCACAACCAAGTTTAAAAACAACAAAGTTTTAGTGACAAAAACACAGCCAAACCACAGAAAATTGAACTATATGAAAGTCTGACAACAACGAACCATTCAGCCAAATCTGTAAGAGGGGCAGAGCCAGTAGCAGAGCAGGGTCAGGCAGGAAAGATCCACCGGACCAACCCGAACCATGACCCAGGTGCGCAGGCAGCTGTGGGTGGATTCCAGGTGTGAAGTAGCAATGGGTGGACACACTGAGGGCTGACCTCAGTCACACATTCGCGCGCAGATAAACTGGCGAAGGACCGAGCAGTGAGATGGACTGTGCAGGCCCCAGCAGCAGGAAGCAGCAGAGAGGACCGCTATTGTCCCTCTCTGACCCCGCTCCCACATACAGCATCACAAACCAGCGACCTGGGTGGCCCCGTCCTGAAGAACACCTAAGGCTCCGCTCCTCATACCTAACAGGCACAAACAGAGCAAAACATTATGGCTCAAGAAGAACTCAAAGCCCCAGAGCCCATAACTCTAAGTGATGAAGAAATAGCCAAACTTTCAGATGCACAGTTCAAAACACTGGTGATCAGGATGCTCACAGAACTAACTGGTTGATTTTAGTCACAAATTAGAGGAACATATGAAGGCTAAACTAATTGAAATGAAGGGAAATGCAATAGTAATGGAAAGGAAACTGGGACTCAAATCAAGGGAGTCAACCAGAAGGAAGAAAAAAATGACCAAACAGAAAAGGATGAAGAAACAAGAATTCAAAAAAATGATGAGAAGCTTGGGAACCTCTAGGACATTTAAACATTCCAACATCCAAATTATAGGGGTACCAGCAGGGGAACAGGAACAGCCACGAGTGGAAAACTTATCTGAACAAATAATAAAGGAGAATTTCCCCAGTTTGGCAAAGGAAATAGACTTCCAGGAAATCCAGGAAGCTCAGAGAGTCCCAAAGAAGTTGGACCCAAGAAGGAATACACCAAGGCACATCATAATTATATTAGCCAAGATTCAAATGAAGGAGAGAATCTTAGAAGCAGCAAGAGATAAGGGGACAGCCACCTACAAAGGAGTTCCCATCAGACTGTCAGCTGATTTCTCAAAAGAGACCTTACAGGCAAGAAGGGGCTGGAAAGAAATATTCCAAGTCAGGAAATTCAAAGACCTACAACCAAGATTGCTCTATCCAGCAAAGCTTTCATTTAGAATGGAAGGACAGATAAAGTGCTTCTCAGATAAGATCAAGTTCAAGGAGTTCATCATCACCAAGCCCTCATTATATGAAATATTAAAGGGTCTTATCTAAGAAAAAGAAGATAAAAAAGATGAACAGTGAAAGGACAGCAAACTCACAGTTACAAAAACCACACCTAAAATAAAAGCAAACTAAGAGGACAGCTGGATCAGGAGCAAACCATAGAAATGAAAATCTCATGGAGGGTTAGCAACAGGGGAGTGGGAGAAGGAGAAGGGGGAAGAAGTACAGAAAACAAGTAGCATAGATGGTAGGTAGAAAATAGATAGGGGGGAGGGCAAGAATAGTATGGGAAATATAGAATCTAAAGAACTTGAGACATATGGTTGTAAACTAAAGGGGGGGAATGGTGTGGGTGGGGGTGTGCAGGGTGGAGGGGAATGAAGGGGGGGGGAAATAAAACAACTGTAATGGCATAACCAATAAAATATATTTTAAAAAAAAGCTTGTCCCAACCACACTGTGGAACTGAGTTGTGTCCAGTATATGCGATTGTAACAGAGTTCAACTGGAATCCCTTACACTGCAGCATTAACACATGATGTATCTTCTTGGAGCAGGACTATTACTCAAACATTGGAATGTTCCCTGTGGTTTTCCAGAGTAAACAGTGAAGGTGGGAAGACTTTTACAACAGTGACAGTTGGGTAAATGGTGATCCCGAGAGTTTACTCTTTAGCAAAAAATTTCTCCTTTTAGGTCATAGATAAATGGAGAGCAAAAACTGGAAGAGGAGTTTCTATTTGAGGGTCTCCTTTTTCATTTTAGGTTATGCTTGTAGGTCAGTGATTTGAAAAAGATTATTTCAGCATTGTGTCTTTTCTCTGGTTATTTACAGAATTCCCTATTTTATAAATGTTATACATATCTATACTATATACTGTATGTAATCAGAGAAAAAATATTTTCAGAAATAATATACTCTCTGCCCCTTCGCCAGACAGGAACAGGATTCACTAGCATGTCTGTGATTTCCTTCTTGTTTTAATGACCACCTATGGGACTAGGGCTCAAAACCCAGTAGAGAGGATTAACAAGAGAATGAGCAATCTTATGCTGCTCCTGGTTTTGAATCTAATACCCCCAGTTATGGGGCTAACATTTCTGTTTCCTTTAGTCCCAGTCTTTTTTTTTTTTTTTTTGACAGGAAGTAGGATTTATTGGTGGGTGTTAAGATGGAAGCAGAGACTTATGAGTACAGAGCCCACCATTTTTCCAGGGGACCACGATTAGGGATGTATTTGACCCCACAGCCATCTGGGATGGGCTGCTTCTCAGCCACCATGTCTTCAAGTTCATCCCCATTAAACTTAGTAAAGCCCCACTTCTTGGAGCTGTGGTTCTTCCGGTGGCCAGGGAACTTGAACTTGGCCAGGCACAGGGCCTCGATCATATGCTCCTTGTTCTACTGCTTGGTGCAGATGGACATAATGATTTGGCCAATATGGACCCTGGCCACTGTGCTCTGGAGCTTTCCAAAGGCAGCCTGCATACCTGTCTGGAGCCTGTCAGTCCCAGCATAGGACAACATCTCATTGATGCAGATGACACGGAAGGGGTGGAGCCACACTTGGATGCGAAAGCCGTCTTTGCCACAACTTTTCACCATGCACTTGTTGGCACAAATGCAGGCAGTCACCATGCACTTGTTGGCACAAATGCAGGCAGTTACCATGCACTTGTTGGCACAAATGCAGGCAGTCTCCAGGCAGCTTCAGAAGAGAGCTCTTCATATTCATCTGACACCATGTGGACACAGAGTGAGAAGTTGTCCACTTCTGCCTTCTTCCGGCCCAGGTCAAAAATGCAGATCTTGGCATCTGGGACACCTAGGCAGATGTGAGACTTTGGGAATGGCTTGTTCTTACTACACCAGGAACACCAGGCTAGTCAGTGGCCCATGGAGACACCAGCATCTTCACTGGCACGCTGAAGGGAAAGAGTAGTCCCAGTGTTTTGTCCAGTGACCTCCCCGGTAGCTGGAAACCTGCCTCAGCCATCTGCCGGTGCATGAGGTGGAGGCCCAGCTGAAAGGGCCTCAGCCTCATGCGAAACCCTTCATATATTGGGGCAGAGGATTGTGCCTTCGGAAGGTGCTTTGTCAGTGGGGATGACAGTTGGAAGTTTCTATACAAATGGAAGTTTATTTGCATTAGAAAAAAGGTGTGGGCTTTCATAAACATCTCTTCATGAAAAGAATTTGCTAGGTATACTAAAAAACAAAAACAAAAAAAAATTCTAAAAAGAACATCTGCTACAACAGCTGTTCCTAAAAGCAGATTAAGGTACAACTGCCACATAAAGAGTGAAAAAGGGAAATATCTTCCCATTTTAGTCTAATGGGATTCAAAACCCCTCCCACTTATTACTTAGTAATTCCCTTGGGATTCAGCACATTTCAAGTCCCACAACAAAATCCACTCTGTTATAAACCAAACATGATCATTCCACCTGCCTTGGAATGTCTCAGAGCTCCAAAAACAATACACATTCCACGCATCCCTCAGCCTCCACTCCTGTCCCCTGTTTAAAACTAAAGGGTCATTAAACATGAGTCCAAGAACAGCTAAGAGGCAGCAGTCATGCTGTATGGGGCCCTGGTCAGTGTGGGTGTCACTCAGAAGTAGGTGTCTGCCATTTGAGAGGGCCCAAAGGAGACACATTTTGTATAAGAGGCAAAGAATGTAGAAACTCTGCCCCATGAAAATGTACTTGAGATAATTGGAGATATTTCCTTTGCAGAGGAGAAGGCCTGAGGAGACATGGCAGTTGTCTTAGCATATTTGAAAGGTGTGCAGAATACATTTATTTGTTGCTCTGAGGTGCAGAACTAGTGTCAGCGAGTGGGCTTATCTTGTTTTGATTCATTATTGAAAAAGCATTCTGTCTAATTGGTTTTAGGAACAAAATTGGTTGATTCCTATGATAGAGGGGACACTCCCTGCTGCTAAGAACAACCAAGTAGAGGTTAGTTAAGCATTACTCAGGAATTGGTGGACAGGTTTCTCTTACTGGAATGTAGGACCAGCCCAGTGGCCTATTTTTACATTCTATCATTCACGCCTAGTTGTAAGGCCTTTCATGTAATTTTAAAACAGAAAGAATAAAGCTTTAGGGGTAATTATTTTTAAGACACAGAATAATTTAGCCCCATTGATTTTTTCTTCATTACCCTCTTTTGTGAAGATGAGTGAGAAGCAGATGATGAACAGAAAAAGGGGAGGAAAAGTCAAAGGAAGAAGGGGTAGAGGAGAATCCACAGCTGTCCATTATCCGCCCTTTCCTGGAAATGAGGCTGTATTTGAATGGTCATATCAAATGTGAACCACTGCATTACTAGAGTGCATGTTCATCAAAGACCAACTCATACTTGCAGACAGTCTCCCAAATCCTCATTGGACATGAATTTTCACTAGCAGCACTACAATGTTGGTACACAATGATATAGTTCTTGTTTTTATTTGTTGTCTTCATGGAAGTTCTCTCCACCTGTCAGTATAACAGAGCTCATCCATAACTAGCTAATATACAACAGTAAGAAAAATACAGCTTGTCTTTACAAACTAATTTTAAAGAACGCACATACCTCCAGTAAGCCTGCCCACCCTCAGCCAAAGGAACAAATACCTGCAAAGAGTACTCTTGACCCAACCCACTTCCTAAACAAAACACAATTAAAACAAACAGCCAAAGCCATTATAATCTCCTTGGAGAAAAGAATCACTTTTAAAGATAAGAATTGTGAAATCAGCTGATCACCAAATATCAAATAAGTAAAAATACACAAAGAAAACACAGTGAGTGTTTTCTTTAAACGTAGTTGCGGTCTTCTAACTGGATCTCTATTGGTACTTATCTAAATTCCACAATTCTCTCTAAACCCACTTAAATTCTACCTTTTCCATGGGGAATATGAAAAATACGTGACAGGTTCCACCTGAATGTTTCATAGGGACTTCAGATTTGTGCACCTGGAACTGAACTTGTAATTTTTGTCCTCCCAGCACAGTCCTTTCTCAGTGTTACTTGGCTGTAACAACTGTTATCAATACAAAAAATAAAAGACAGCCTTGACACTTCCCTCTCATCCCATATTTAATTCATGACTCCCTCCTATCTAAATTATCTCCTAAGTACCATTTGAATCCATCCTACCACCACCATCCTGGACAAAACCATCATCTCCTCTCTCCTGGACAATTGTAAAAGCTTCCCAATCAGTCTCCCCAGGTACACTCTTGCTCCATTCTAGAGCAGAAATGACCCGGGAGACATGACTGATCATACCACTCCAGTTTGACGGCTTCCAGCTGTCCTCAGGATAAGTTCCAAACTCATTAGCTTGGCCTCATGGGCGTGCATGATCTGGCCATGTGCTAACTCTCAGCTGTCCCTTTTATCACTGCCTGAGTGCTTAAGTCATGCTCCCTGTCCCTCCAAAGAAGAGGCCATGCCCTTACCCAACTCAGAGCTTTACACCTGTGATTCCTTCTGCCTGTCCTCCTTTCCCTCTCTCCCATCCCCAAGTCCTACTTTTCCTTCAGGTCCCAACTCTCCATTGTCAAGGAAGTATTTCCTCACACCTGTCCCTGTCGGGGGAGGTCCCCCTCTTAAATGTTCCCACAGCTCTTTATATCTTTCCTTGATAAGCCACGTCATACTATTACATCCTTGTTCATTGTTATTTCCAAAAACCAGATTAGACATTTCAGGATAACAGGGATCATGTCTCCCTCAACCACTGGAGTATCCCTGGCACCTAGCACCTAACTGGTGTTCAGAGAGTTGTTGAATGAATAAATTACTGAATGACATGTGCTAAGTCAATGATTCATGAACTTCACTCTGCAGAAAAGTCACCAGGGAAGGCAGTTTAGCAGAACCATGATCAGTCTCAGGAATCTACCCTTGTCAACAAGAACTCTGGGGGATTTTCATGCAAATTGCCCTTGGCTCACACTTTGGAAGGCAATACTCCAGGTTACACAGATCAAGTGAGACAAGCAGAATTGAGGTTAAAGAGACAAAAAAGAGCAAAATGTGGGAAGTTAAATAACAATAGAAGATTTATATAACTGTTCAAATCACCATTGAAAATCTGAAGGACTAAATGATAGATTGTCTAATTAACTCCTCAACAAGGACAGCCCACAGTAGTTAGAAGAAGAAGCCACTTGCTGCGGCTGGCAGTGTGAGGAGACATTAAAACAAGAAACGGAGTGTGTACTTGTGCTGAAGGAGAGGTCATGCTGGAAAGAAGAGTAGGGGAAATAGTACTGTAGGCAGATATGCAAACAGGAGCGTGAATTCAGTGGAAGGGAGGTATAGCACAAAAGCACACTGCTGAAAAGAAGGCTCAGAAATTCAGTGTTTGCAGAGATGATTGGAAATATAGGGAAGGCCCTGACTGTAGAGATCATTGACGTTAATGAAGGAAACCAGAATATGCCTCCTCAGAACATGCCAGATGAGCACAAGGATTTTTTGAGCTGAAGACAATTGAGCAACAGCAGATGTAGGAGGAGCTCTCTGCCCTCCCCCTTTCTGCCTAATAGCAGGGCATAAATGTTCATTGGTGAGGGTGTCCCCCATCCCTCTCTTAACCAGAAAGGGGAGATGACTCTTATCACTGGATATGGCACTGACTTGAGTCTGTATGACAAACTTTGTGAAAGCCTTATTTTCCTCTCCCATATATTTACCTTTCCACAACTAACCCCCCCAGAATCCCACTCCTCTTTCCTTTTATCTTGTCACCTCTCCACAATTTATCACCTTATAATAAAATAGTATATAAGCTTCCAGGCCTAAGCACTTTGAGGAGTTTTTTAATTTTACTATGTGAGGTTCCTTGTATGCATGTGAAATAAAGCTTTTCTTTTGCTAATCCTCTGTCAGTTTAATTCACAAGCCCCTGTCACTGAATGCAAGAGGGTAGAGTAAGTTTGTTTTCTTCCCCTACAGTATACAAAGGTTTGAGAGGAACAAACTCCTCAAAGTTACACCTGACTTACAGTTCAAATAAAAGGTTAAACTTTGTGAAAATGAAAATACTTTATTTTTCCTAAGATGCCCCATTTTCCTGAAGCACTAAAAGACTTCTCCGTAATGTAGCCTTCATGTGTGTTATAAAAATATAGGACAAAAAAAAATCAAGGTTAAAGAAAAAGGCAGCATGCACGTCCTGTCACAGAAGCACTTGGTTCTAAGACCATGAGCGCTGAGCAATTTCAAAGGAAATGGAACAACTGAAATATAAGTCTAACTTTGAACTCAGCTGATATAAGAAGAGGGCCTTTTCCCCACCTTACTTATTTCATGTTGGCTTTGATCAGTGGTGGAGAGGAACTGAGGGGGATGAGGATACGCCCCTTCAGAATAGGCCACTTTGGCATTGGCATCATTTTGAACTGCAAACAATTAAGAAATGGCGGACACAGGAGAACAGTCTGCTTTCCTCCTTTCTACCTAACAGCAGGGCATGCACACCTTTGTGAAGGTGTCCCCAGTATACCAGGAACAGGAGAGCAACTCCACCTCTAGAGACAGAGTCAGCACCCGCATAAGTCTGCATATATTCACATTGCTAAAATAACCCTTATCTTTTATTAGTTTCCCTCATCTACATATTTCCTATTTATTTTCCCACAATTTATTTGTCCTTTGAAGCCCAAACAAAGGAAAGCCTTTGTTAAATGGGATATATGCCCCTGAGTCTAACTACTTCTTTGAATTTTACTTTTTTCCTGATAACTTTAGTGCACATAAACTATTAATAAAATTTACACCCTTTTCTGCCGTTATTCTGTTTTTCTTTGTCAGCTAAATTCACACCTCCTTCCCCCATACACTAAACCTAAGAAAGTAGAGGAAAGCTTTTCCTTCCCAACAGAATCTGCTTGCTGCAATTAGAACGGCACAATCCAACATGTGGTAGCTGACTCAATCATAGCGGGTTATGAAAAGGTACAAAGGGAAACTCCAGAATGTCACCCTAAGTAGCACCTGTTACAGCACCCACAGCCAGTTCCTGAAACTTTATATAAGAATTTGCAGCTAATGCAGAGATGGAGCTCAAAGGCCCATCTCTGGGCCTGGTTCTACCACTTCCAAGCCAGATGGATTTATTTCTACTCAATGGCAGATTCTTCACCTGTAAAATGGGTATACAATTTCTTGCCATCTTTATAGCTTGTGAGAATCCAATATTAAAGCATATGTAATCTCTAAGTCACTTTGTAAGTACAAGGCATTTTTAATAAGTAAACCGATAAATAAATCAGAGTGATATTAAAATGATAATAAAGCCTATAAATAGGTAAAGTGATAGATTCCAAGGAGATCTGATATTTTTTCCTTAAATTACCATACAAGTGACATTTAAGTAAACATCAGTTGTAGTAGGTTATATAGGTATAATGGTAAAAAGAGACTGATTGATGCATAGCACTCTTATGTGTATATTGCCTCCCTTTGGCCTCACTTCATTTGCTTTCCTGAGAATACGCATCTTAAACCCCACCACTACATCAGTGTTACTCTCCGAAGGCTAAATACTGCAGGAATTTATATCTGATATTTGGGAAAAGTGCCAAACTTGACGATATCTGTACACACATCAGAAAAAAGCTTCAGCAAACAGATGCTCCTTTTTGCAATCATTCGAGAAGTTCTAATATTCTGACAACTTGTTAATCAACCAACATATGGCATCACTTCAGTAAACACAACACTCAGACTGCTTTTTACAGATCATTTTCTGAGTGATGTAAACGGTCCTGACTCATCAACACCATTCACTAGAAATCAAGTGAAGCTAGCCTTCGCCACCACCTTAAATCTGCCTAATTACTTGGGAAAAAATAAATATAGGGATTGATTTGGGTTTTCTGCAATTTTTTTGTGAGTCGAATTTTTTTTTAAAGTCATCCTTTAGACATTTGTCAAAGTAGTGAAATGCCTTTATTATACAGATTTACATATATCATAATGTCTGTAGTTCTCCTGAATTGGTTTTCTATGGCTGTCACTACAAAGTGCCACAAACTGGGTGGCTTAAAAGGTAAATTAGTTTTTCACAGTTTTGGAAGCTAGAAGTCTGAATCAGGTTGTTGCCAGGGCCAGACTCCCTCCATACTCTCTCAGTGAGGATTCTTTCTTGCCTCTTCCAGCTTCTGGTCGTACCATGCCTGTCCTGGCACCTGGCACATTAACTCTAGTCTCTGCCTCACCTTCCCATGGCCATCTTCCCTGTGTTTGTCTGTTTCTAAATTATACTTTTATTTATAAGGATACCAGTCATAGTGGAATAGGGCCCACTGTATTCCAGTATGACCACATGTTAACCTACAAAGACCCTATTTCCAAATCGGGTCACATTCGCAGGCATGGATCTGGTTATGTCTTCCTCATATCCTTTCTGGGCACTTAACACACTCATAACAGTTCCAAGTAGCACAAATCTCATCCTATGAGATGATCCTATAAGGTATGTGTGAGTCTTATCTCCCAAGACTATTATAATAGTTTTCCTTTATCCACAGTTTTGCTTTCTACAGTTTATTACCTATGGTCAACCACAGTCCAAAAATATTAAATAGAAAATTCCAGAAATAAACAATTTATAAGTTTTAAATTGCATGCTATTCTGAGTAGAGTGATGAAATCTTGGGCTGCCCCCCTCCATTACTCCAGCAATGTCAGTAATTCCTTCATCCACCCCTGTAGGTACTTCCCGCCCATAGTCACTCAGTATTCATCTTGGTGATAAAATCAACTGTCTGGTATCAAAATGTTTGTGTTCAAGGAACCTTTATTTCCTGAATAATGGCTTCAAAGAACAAGAGTAATGATGCTGTCAATTCGGATACGCCAAAGTGAGGCTGTAAAGGCTTTTTGTTAAGTGAAAAGGTTTGTATGAATAGGAAGAAAACAGTATTATTTAGGGTTGGGTAGTATCTGCAGTTTCAGGAATCTACTGGGGATTTTGGAATGTATCCCCCTCAGAATTGGGGGACTACTGTATTATAGGTGACCATCTTCTTGGGGTCCTTAAACAGGCCCAGCTGTCTTGAGCTCATAAAAACCCTTCTTTGTACATCTGCTTCCCATCTCAGGAATCTCTTTACACCATTTCCTTTCTTTTCTCACCCACTTTCCCCCTGGCTTCTGGACCCCCTTTTGATTTCACTCTTCAGGTCCTAATTCTTACTTCCACCATTCACCTTAAATATGCCTTTACTTCCATCCTCTAGTACCATGTAACTGGGCAGCTGCTACCTCCATCCCTAGTACCTCTGAGGAATGTAAAATCCAGTTCTTTCCTGTGTAAGGGGAGCCAGCCAGGCCCTAACCAGGCAGGGATGGGGACGTGGAAGAGGGACAGGCCACAAGTGGGAGAGTACCCTTTTAAAGGCTGTCTCCACCACCTGATATGGGAATGGTTAAGCATATAGTGACTTGAGGTAATAGAATACTCATCATTCATCTAACTCTCCACCTCTGAAACCAGCAATAGTGTTCACTCCTGACATTTTGAAAACTTATATATTTTGTGTACTCTAATGACCACAAAGTATCTCCTCTACAAGATGTCAAAAAATTATACCTCTATTAAATATGATTAGAAATCCAGAAAGACACTAAGACTATGTGTATTCCTAATTCTGATTCACGCTCAGACCCTCGAACAAGACCCTCCCATAGGTCTCTTTACAATCTTCCTCTGGCTTTCATCTCTGTCCCCTGTCCCCTGAAAACCCTCTCACCAAGGTCAGCATGACCAATATCACCTTGAGAAGGCCAGCAGTCACCTCTCAGTCCTGGTCTTACTTGGGCTTTCAGAGCGTTTGAGAGAACTGATCACCTCCTTCCTTCTGACACACTTTCTGCACTTAGTTTCTGGAACACCACCTTTCCTGCTCCTTCTCCTCGCTGGTAGCCCCTTTTCAGTCTCCTTTGCTTAACACTCTACCTCTCCTTGGAGTCTCAAACTTGTACATTTGTCTCCTTGACATTTCCACTTGGGTATGTATGTAATGGGCTTCTCAAACTTAACATTGCTCCAAACAAAACTCACAATTTACCACTCCCAGCCCTACCTTTTCCCAACCTGATCTTCCTCTAATGACCCCACCTCAGTCCCTAGCAGCCCCCATTCATAAGGCTTTCCAAGCCCAAAATTAAAATTTTAAAAACACTTTTCAAACTTTATTGAGATACAATTGACATTAGCGTTGTGTAAGTTTAAAGTATTAATGTGACAATTGTATATATGTATATATCATGACATTATTACCATAATAAGTTTAGTTAACACATTCATCACCTCACAAGATTAGCTTCTTCTTCTTTTTTTGCAGTAGTGGTAAGAACATTTAAGATCTCTCTTCACAACTTTCAGGCACACAACACAGTGTTGCTAACTCCGCTCACTAAGTTGTACATTAGATCCACAAGAACTTATTCATCTTAGAACTGAAGGTTTGCATCCTTTGACCAACATCTCCCCATTTCTCCCATCGCCCCATCACCTCTCTGTATGAGTTCAGATTTTCATATTCCACAAATAAGTGAGCTCATACAGTACTTGTCTTTCTGTGTCTGATTTATTTCACTTAGCATAATGTCTTGAAGGTCCATCTATATTGGTGCAAATGGTAGGCTTTCCTTCTGTTTATGGTTGAATAATATTCCAGAAAAATCACTCCCACCCAACATCCCATATCCAATTTACACAGTAAGCTATTTTCATTCTAACTTAAAGGTATATACCAAATATGATGACTTCTACTTGCACTGCTTTCTGCTTGTCAAAGTCATTATTTCCTTCTCCTCCTATGTAAACTGTTAGATACCCTGCTAATCAGTCTCCCTCAAAAGAAGTTTATAGTGACTTTTTTAAAGGGTATCATATCATATTATCAGTATTCTGTCCCTAAATTACTCCTTCCATGTATGTATGTGTGCTTATGAATGGGTACATATTTGTTTGTACTTTTAAACAAGATTCCCTGCCCTGGCTGGTGTGACTCAGTGGATTGAGTACCAGCCTGTAAACCAAAGGGTCACTGGTTCGATTCCCAGTCTAGGGCTCATGCCTGGGTTGCAGGCCAGGTCCTCAGTAGGGGGTGCGTGAGAGGCAACTACACATTGATGTTTCTCTCCCTCTCTTTCTCCCTCCCTTTATCTCTCTAAAAATAAATAAATTAAATGTTTTAAAAATTCCCTGAAATTGTAACCTAAGCTTTAAAATTAATCAATTAAAATTATAAGAAGTTTACAGATCCTAAGATTAGAGATTTGAATTTAACCTAGAGAGCAGACATTGGGCATTTTAATCAGTGAAATGTATGCAGAAAAAAGACAAAATGTACTAAAGTAGTGCCTGAATTCAGAGATTTCAGATTGTGACATTCAGTGGTCTGATTATGCAACCTTAATATTTCAGCAGAGCTGGAACCCCAGATGTACAATGTGGAAAAAGTATGTTCTCATGTAAATTATTTCCTTGTGGGCCAAGGGCAGGAATGCCCTCTTCTTAGGATAATGTGGTTTTCTTAAGAAGGAAATGGAGGCCTTCCAGTCAAGCTGATAGCAGGGATAAACACAGTACTCAAAACCTCCAACAACCACACCAAAATTACAACTAAGATACAGAACAACTATCATTTGAAACTGCCCGAAATCTAGCAGAACAGAATTCCTATAACTAAGGGTGTAAAGAAGCAGCCACATGAAACTAGTAGAAATGGAGACACAGATTGGGCTGGTCCCACACCCGCATGTGGCAGTTAAAAATCAGGAGGGCTATCTCAGCTACAGGGGTGCTCCTTGAGGAGCAAGGGGTCCCAGACCCATACCAGGCTCTCCAGTCCATAGCTCCAGTGCCAGGAAGAGGAGTCCCCAAAACTTCTGATTATGAAAACCAGTACAGATTGTGGCTGAATGAGATAGAGGGCAGGTCTAAGGGGGACTTCCGCCAAGATGGAGGCATAGGTGGATGTGCGGTGCCTTCTCACACAACCAAGTTTAGAGACAACTAAATATTAGCAACAGAAAACACAGCCAGAAAACAGAAAATTGAACTTTTCGGAAGTCCGTTAACAACAAATTCTTCAGCCTGACCGGTAAGGGGCGAAACCAGCGGCTGGTGAGGGGTTGCACAGGAGGACTCGGTCAGACGGACTCAGGCTCAGAATCCATACGCTCGGAATCCAGGCGCAGGGTTGGACCTAGTGAGCGACCGAGCGAGCCACCAGGCGAGCGACCGCTAAGGAGACAGCGGGGAAGCGGTGCTGCGTGTTGACTGTGGTCGCCCATTTGTGCGCGAGCAGATGGGCCAGGGAGTGGGCGGTTGGACCGGGCCCCGGAGGTCCCCGTGGCAAGTGGCGGTGGAGGGCGCTGCCATTTCCCCGCTCTGACCACGCCCCCACATACAGCGTCACAACCCAGCGACCTGGGAGTCCAAGGTACCGCTTCTCACACTTAAAGGGCCAGAACAGACCAAAAATGTCGCAAGTTCTCAAAGCCCCAGAGCCCATAGATCTAAGCGATGAAGAAATAGCAAAACTCTCAGACGCACAGTTTAAAACACTGGTCATCAGGATTCTCACAGAACTGGTTGATTATAGCCACAAATTAGACAAATATATGAAGGCGAAACTAATTGAAATGAATGGAATTGCACAGGACACCAATAGCAATGAAAAGGAAACTGGGACTCAAATCAATGGAGTGGACCAGAAGAAAGCAAATAATGGCCAAACAGAAAAGAGTCAGGAAGCAAGAATTCAAAGAAATGAGGAGAGTCTTAGGAACCTCCAGGACATCTTTAAACGCTCCAACATCCGAATTATAGGGGTACCAGAAGGGGGAAAGGCACAGCCACCAGTGGAAAACTTATTTGAACAAATAATAAAGGAGAATTTCCCCAATCTGGCAAAGGAAATAGACTTCCAGGAAATCCAGGAAGCTCAGACAGTCCCAAAGAAGTTGGACCCAAGAAGGAACACACCAAGGCACATCATCACTACATTAGCCAAGATTAAAATGAAGGAGAGAATCCTAGAAGCAGCAAGAGATAAGGGGACAGTCACCTACAAAGGAGTCCCCATCAGACTGTCAGCAGATTTCTCAAAAGAGACCTTACAGGCAAGAAGGGGCTGGAAAGAGATATTCCAAGTCATGAAATCCAAAGACCTACAACCAAGATTGCTCTATCCAGCAAAACTTTCATTTAGAATGGAAGGACAGATAAGGTGCTTCTCAGATAAGATCAAATTCAAGGAGTTCATCATCACCAAGCCCTTATTATATGAAATGTTAAAGGGACTTATCTAAGAAAAACAAGTTAAAGAAACATGAACAGTGAAAGGACAACAAACTCACAGTTATTAACAACCACACCTAAAACGAAAGCAAACTAAAAGGACAGCTAGATCAGGAGTGGAAACATAGAAATGAAGATCTCAAGGAGGGTTAGCAACAGGGGAATGGGAGGAGGAGATGGGGGGAGAAGTTACAGAAAATAAGTAGCATATACAGTAGATAGAAAATAGATGGGGTGGCAAGAATAGCATGGGAAATATAGAATCTAAAGGACTTGAGACACATGGTCATAAACTAAAGGGGGGGTAATGGTGGGGAAGGGGGGGTAGGGTGGAGGGGAATGAAGGGGGGAATAGAACAACTGTAACAGCATAATCAATAAAAAAATTAAAAAAAAAAAGAGATAGAGGGCAGCCAAAGACCCAGGCACTTCTTCTGAAGGATCTGTGCATGGCACTGGCCAGGTGGCTGAGTGAGGTGGAGTATTGTCCCAAGCCCTACACTAAAAGGTGGCAGGGTTTGATTCCTGGTCAGTCACACACCTAGGTTGCAGGTTGAAGCCCTGGAAGAGGTGCATATGGTACATACAGGAGGCAACCAATTGATGTTTCTCTCTCACATCAATGTTTCTCTCTCTCTCTTCCTTCCTCTCTCTTCCCTCCTCTCTCTTTAAAATCAATAAACATATCCTCAGGTAAGGATTTTAAAAAAGGGCCCATGTATGGACTTACTAGGACTCTCTTGCTCTGAGTTCAATCACTGGGGCAGCAGCTCAAAAGGTGCCAGGGATGTATGCAGACAAACCGAATTGTTGGGCTTCAGAACTAGGGCTGGGGCGGGGGGGAAGTTTCCTCCCAGACAGAATTGCTGGCAGAGGCCATTGTTCCATGGCTGAGGGCTCCCCTGACAAAGTGGAGGTGGGCAGCATATCTGATACCCCATTAACCGGGCTAACACTGTTCCCTGGCTCTGGTATTTCCCTAAGACCCCACCCCACCCAATTTGTGGGTCCACCCAAGACAATTCCAGTAGCTTTTCCACACAAAAGTCTGTTTGGGCTCATGCTGCAAACTTTTCTAAAATCTCTTAAGTTTCACAAACCACACACAAGCAGTATCTGGCTTCTGGGTAACGTACCTTTTGCTAAATGGACCTGTGCTCAGCACTAGCTGCAGCAAGTTTTGGTTCACAACTCGGCTACTCCAGGGAATCTCCAAGACCAGCACAAGTAGCGGCCATCTTTAGATTGCTCTGTAGCTCATGCTAGATGGCCCTGGTCAAGGCACAGGCAGCAGCTAACTTTTGCCTGCACCTTCTGGAAGGTCCCAGAGCTAGTATACCTGGTGGGGAGCTTCATACCATGGTGGAGCACAGTCCCATCACTTCCATGATTGGCATACTAAGGGCAGGCTCAGAGGGCACCAGAGTTCTGCTTAAGTGAGTCCTGCTCAGTGGGGTCTGTCCCTGCATAGCAGATAGTCTATTGTGGTCACTGCCAGTCCTTGTAGCCAAGTAGCCTTGGGGTAAAATCCTCATGCTAGAAAAAAACCAAGGCTCAACTACAATAGGAGGGTGCACACAGTGCACCTGTGGCAGGGTGCACAAGGAGCATCCACTCAGATGAACAGGGAGGCTTCCCCACTGGGTCCTACAGGATACTTGCAACCTAAAGCCACTCTGCCAAGACTGGAAGATATAGCAGCTCTACCTAATACATAAAGACAAACACAGGAAGGCAGCCAAAATGAGGAGACAAAGAGACATGTCCCAAATGAAAGAAGAGAACAAAACTCTAGAAAAAGAAGTAAACAAATTGGAGACAGGCAATCTACCAGATGCAGAGTTCAACACACTGGTTATAAGGATGCTCAATGATCTCAGTGAGAATTTCAACAAACAGATAGAAAAGATAAAAATGGAGATAGAAAACATAAAGAAGAACCAGTTAGAAATGAAAACTACACTAGTGGAAATAAAGAATATGTTATAGGGAATCAACAATAGAGTTGATGAAGTGGAGGAGCAAGTCAGCATTTTGGAAGATAAGACAGCAGAAAACACCCAATCAGAACAGCAAAAAATAAATAAATAAAAATAAAAATAAAATAAATGAGGATACTATAAGGAGCCTCTGGAACAACATCAAGCACACCAACATTTGAATCATGGAGGGGCCAGAAGGAGAAGAGAGAGAGTAAGAAATTAAAATCCTATTTGAAAAATTAATGACTGAAGACTTCCCTAACCTGGTGAAGGAAATAAACATACAAATCTAAGAAGCACAGAGAGTTCCAAACAAGCTGAATCCAAAAAGACCCACATCAAGACACATTCTCACAAAAATGCCAAAAGTTAAAGACAAAGAGAGACTCTTCAAAGCAGCAAGAAAAAAGAACAGTTAGTTACCTACCAGGCAACTCCCATAACTGTCAGGTAATTTCCCAACAGAAACTTTGCAGACAAGAGGGACTGAAAAGAAATATTCAAAGTGATGAAAAGCAAGGACCTACAACTTAGATTACTCTATCCAGCAAAGCTATCATTTAGAATTGAATTACAGATAAAGAGCTTCCCAGGCAAGAAAAAGCTAAAGGAGTTCCTCACCAGCAAACCAGTATTACAGAAATGTTGTCTTCTTTAAGAAAAAAATAAGTAAAAATATATAAATAATAAAATGGCAATAAATACACTTATATCATCCATGTGTTCATTGCAACATTATTTACTGTAGCCAAGATATGAAAGCAATCTAAGTTATGATCAACAGTGGATGGATAAAGAGGCAGTATGTGTAGACAATGGAATACGACTCAGCCATAAAAAAGAATAAAATCTTGCCATCTTCAACAACATGATGGATGGGAGGGTATTGTGCTGAGTGAAATAAGGCAGAGAAAGACAAACGCCTTATGATTTCACTTATACATGGAATCTAAAAAACAAAATAAATGGACAAGCAAAACAAAAATAGACTCATAGATACAGAGAACATTTTGATGGTTGCCAAATGAGAGGGTGGTTGGGAGATGGGTAAAAAAGGTGAAGAAATTAAAATGTACAAATTGGTAGTTACAGAATAAACATGGGGATGTAAAGTACAGCATAGTCAATAATATTGTAATAAGTATGGTGTCAAATAGGTACTAGATTTATCAGGGTGATATTTTATAAATTATATACTATGTTTTGCCATGTATAATGCATACCCATGTTATTGGCCTGAACTTTTAGGAAAAAGATCTTTCATTTTAATTTTTAAATTCAATTATTTATTTATTTATTTATAGAAACAAAACCAATTATTGTATTCCAGGGTATTGTTTTGCACATGGATATGATTATTGCCTTTTATAGTTACACTATTAGTTCATAAGTATAAATTAAAGAATTAAAATCATTTATATAGTTTGGAATTCGTATACTCATGTATAATGTTCATTCTTATAATTTCCCTCAAAAATTTGGACAAAAAGTGTGTATCATACACAATAAGATAGGGTAACTTTTGAGTTATTATACAATACTTCTGTGAATTATCTCCATCGAAACTTACTCTTTTGGTGCAGATTGAAGGAAAAGTCCACAGCTCATTTAAGAATGAGCCAAAAATGTGAGAACAGGACTAAAGCATCATGTCAAAGGGAGAAAATAGAAGTGAATACATTCACGTTAGGCACCTTTAGACATAGAAGCATGGAGAGCCCGAGTTTGAACTTGTGGTCAAACAGGGAATTGTGAAGAGCACTGATCTCTTTAGTCTACTGTTGAGTCTTAAACAAGGGGTTACTATGCAGAGACTGGTAATAGCCAATGCTTGTAAAGTACTTACTATGTGACAAGTATGCTCTAACCACTGGACTATTGCTGACTCATTTAGTTCTCACAACAGCTTGATGGAAAGGGTGCTGTTATTGTCTCAGTTCTACAGATGAGAAAAGAGAGGCACAGAGAGAGGCTTATTAGTTTTCCCAAGGTCATAGAACCTGAACCCAGAGAATTCGGTTCCAGGATTTGGGCTCTTAAAAATCACACAGACTGTCCTTGAAGTTTTAACTGAGCTGTCTATCTTCTTTCAGAATCCTGGAGCAGTCTACTTATCCTGCCTCTGAATTTGGACATGAAGAAAACACCTTCTTGGTATGGTGGTGGTAAGATATTGGCTCTTCTAGGAATGACAAATTATTTGACAGGTTTTCCTTGAATACTTTTTCATAGTTTCAGAGCAAGATACAGCAAACTCTTATCTCCTATTCAAATGGTTTCTATATCAATTGAAATCCAGAATTTCAACTGGATTCAATTCTTTCAACAAGAACTCAATTTTTTTTCATATACTATCCTGTGTGAATTGCATACTCTTGTAGTAGCCAACAGTTTAGGGTTTAAATTCTGGTTCCATCTCATACCAACTATGTGACCTTTGTCAAGTCATTTCCTCTCTAAGCCTCAGTTTCTTCTTTGGTAAAATGGGGATAATAGCACCAAAGGATGCTATTCAGATAATAGCACTTCAGAGGATGTCATAAGGATTAAATTAAAACAATGCATGTAAACTGCTCTTCATAGGTCCTGCCTTATAGGAAGGTTTCAGTATCTCCTAGCTATTTGCTGTACTTTGGATTGTGATGTTGATTTTCAGTATCATTAAAGGGAAACAATATTTTATTTTAAATAGTTTAAAAGCTTTTTATTAATATGTTTATAAGATTATTTATTTAAACCTCTAGTTTTCATTAGAGGTTTAATGAAATCTAGTTTTTTTCCATTAATATGTTTATAAGATTATTTATTTAAACCTTTAGTCTACTGAAGTCCCTTCCAGCTATGCTATATTCTCTGTTCAGGAGATCTTTTCAATAGAAGTGTTTATTGTGTTTTTTCTTGTCAGGAATGTATATTTTGGTTTTATAAATGATGGAGATGATGCCAGTGACAAAACTTTCCATTGTCAGTATTCACATTTGAATAGTTCCCAATGTGGCCAAGGGTAGTTCTGACTGAATGATGAGAAGTCATTGAATTAATGTAGTGCTTTATACCTCGTTTATTCTTGGCAGATGAATTCTGTCAATCTTAACTTTTAACTACCCCTCATGGGTTAGTAAGGCTTAAAAAAGTGCTTAAAAACTACATTGGAACTTCTGCTTTTCTGTGAATCTTTATCGAGCAGAATACTACCCTGAACAAGTCAGGTTCCATCTGGAATCTTCTTCAAGAGGATATTAGAACTGGAGCACCCACAGGACATGAAGCCTCTTTACTCACAATGCAGTTCCAGGGAGGATATCTTGCAGCGATGCACCAAACTAGCTTTCAATTCATGCAGACTTTTCTTCAGGCTTATAGGGCATTTTTTATATTACACAGCTCCAATCAATTCAGGATAGAAATGAATGGTGCCAAATTTAATCTTCTGTTACCTGGGCATTGGAGGTGGTGGAGATATGAACAAATAGTATAAAGTGTTGAGGGTCTTTTGATCATTAGATCCATTCACTGCTCCCTTTGTCCTTCTCTGTCATGAACTTGGACTTATTGACTGAGTGCTCCTCCCCAGACTGTACTATGAGGAAGATTGCCAAAGAAGAGCCTCCCCCGGGAATGGCTCCAGACAGTGCATTGCTGCAAACCCCACTGACTCTCCATTCCACAGCCAGGAAAATAATGGAGTCCCCAAACGAGGCAAAGTTCACACAATGGACTTGGGAATAGATAGGAGAGAGCTGCTATTTCCTCTAAACACCAAAGAACAGAGATACCTGAAAAAGGCTCATTCATCTAACACAAAGGCCAGTCCCTCAGAGACTCCCACCTCCCCCTCCTGCTTTCGGTAGTAACTCTATTTCCCTGTTCTGAAGTTTCAACTTGCTATCAGACAAAGAGCAGCAAATCCTGCATAGATATTGAACATGAAATAAAATCTTGATGTTACTATATTTAGGATAGAAACAGACTGGCAATAGAAAATATCATTTAACTTGGGCTTTCTGTAAAGGATGGATATGGGTAAATAATCAGCCCCAATAGTCTCTGTACAAGGACAAAATCTGTACATTTTCTATGGCTGGCAGGGAAATGGACTAGCATAATATAACCAACTATTGCTATTAAACATAGCCTGTTTCTGGGGGAAAAAGTCCCTTAAAGCTTTTGAATATTAGTAAGTTATCTCCCAAATTGGTTTTGTAATGATTTTTGATTTTTACTTTTTATAACTGTAGGGTACTTAATTTCCCATAAATTGCTCAGGGCCAGAAGTACCACATATGGGCTGCCGTCAAAACAAGCTGGTGACTGAAACGAGGAGAAACTCATTCCCTCTCAGAGAAGCATCCTCCCACCTGGCAGAGCCCTGGCAATTTAGGATGCCCACCCTTAGCTCAGTGAACCCAGAACAGGTTAATAGTCAGCAAAATCTGGCTGACTTGTTGGCTGATCAAATACCACCACCTTTTTCTGATCTGTATTTATTCATTCATCATGACTTTTTGGATTTACTGAATAAGTATAGCCATTGGGATACAATAGGGAACACAATAAATTCCCTATGCTCATGGAGCTAGCCTTTTGCTGGTAAACAAAGACTGCTAAATGCAAATAAATAAATAAGACTGCTAAATGCAGGGAAGAAAAACAAAGCAGGGTAAGTGGAGAAGGATGGCAGTGTTATTTGGAAGCTGGGGCATGGTGATTAGGGACTGGGTCTCTGATGAGAGACCATTAATGTTCTAGGTTCCTAAATAAGCCATCTAGCTACTAAGAGGTTCCAGGTAAAAGAAACAGCAAACATGCAGGTACAGCATGTTTAGTAAATATGGAAAGCACCAAGGAAGTCTCTAGAAGAAAAGGGGGCAGAGAGAACAAAGCCCAGAGTGGTAGAACATGGCCAGGAAGGGCCTGCACGGGATGAACATTACTATCTTATAAATTCTATGTGAAGTGTGATGAGAAGTAATAGCACATGTACTGAGGGCTCTCTTGCCCAGAGTTTTGATTTTTAATGCCCTTGGCAATTTAAAGATAGATAAATGAAGATACTAGTGGACCTAGCACAAAAACTGAAGTGTGGAAGAGTTTTGGAACTGTTGCTTTATCTCATCCTTCTGAAGATTTAACTGAGCTCACATGGGCAGCTGACCCTCCTGCATGGTTTGCCAGGCCCCACTGGTGATGGGAATCTGTGAATTATATCTCTGAATGAGCCCCTCCAGCCCCCGCACTGTGTGCCTTGCAGGCACATCTAAGCACAGTGAACTTGGACACGCCTTCAGAACATGGAGCTTCAGAGCAGCTCCATGATGATCCAGATGACAAATGGCCTCTTTAGACTGTGAGGTTTTCCTCTGCTTGAAAGAAGAAAAACAACATCTCTGGGAACTGAGAGGCCGGTGCTGTGGAATGCAGGGTGTCTTTTGAGGCCAACACATGCACACTGATAATGTCAGATGGTGACCTGGGAAAGCCGAGACTGGCTTCAGTGAACGTACTGCCCCTTCGGCTGCTGTGGGGGAACAGCAGGAAATCCTCTGATATATGGGTGAGTCTGCTTTTTCTTCCAGCCTCACTTTATCATACAGAAAACAATCTCATTCTTTGCTTATCAGCTATTCAGTCTGCCAGGTTTTCCTTAAAAAAGAAAATGCAGGGACTCCATATAGGGAGAGAATGCTCCCCATCCTCACCCCACCAAAAAAGACTCCATAGCACAGAGGAAATGGCCTGCAGTATTTCAGCACGTGCTTGAAACTTTTCTTTGGAAGGAGGCCATGCTCTAGTCAGACAAACTCAGGATCAAGTCCCAGCTTGTTGGCTTCCTTGCATGTGCCCTTGGGCAAGTTACACACTTTATTCAAGCCTCAGTTTCCTCATTTGAAAAAATAATTCCCTCCTTATAAGTAGTCTTTAAGGATTGGAAATTATATACTTTTACCTATATCTACATATTACCTAGCATCTAGTTGAAATCCAATTATTGATGGCTATCGTTATTATTATTACTAATAATTCAAAGCTTATAATTTTTAGTCCCTGTGTCACAGACCCCTAGACACCTCAAGGGTTCAATTTCAGAAGCAGTCTGAGAGTGAAGAATCTGCCAGAATTAGGATCACAAGGTTTCATCCATGAACAAAGGCCAGGCGTTAAGGGAAGAGAAAGTGCCTAGACCTGGGAAGGCAGGGGCTTTGTAAATGTGTCTCCACTCCCACCCCTTTGTCATCCATCGCATTCCTTTCTCCTGCTGAGCCCCCACCACAACCTGCTCAGATGCCTTCCCGGCATGGCACCCCAGCGTCCTCCACTGAAAGATGGCAACTCACGACGGAGAGAGAACCTAACGCCTATACTTGCTCTAAAGCAGTGATTGTCGGCCTTTCTCGTCTCTTGGCACATGTAAATGGATTACTATAATTCTGTGGCACCACCAAAATATATATTATATTTTTTGATGATGTGACAAAAAAAAGGTCTAATTTTGATTCACTCACACTGGACAGCTGTTGCTGGGCTGGCTGTTGTCATTTTTTAATTTGACAATTTAAGTGAAAAGAGGTCAGTGCTCCTGACTAAATACCCAGGTATTGCATGTTTTTAATATTCTTGTGGCACACCTTAAAAATCACTGCTATAAATGATGACTAGAAAATACTGGTTTTGCATGAGGGAGGGGAGTAGGCTCAGTGAGGAAAGGAATTCATCGCTATAATCACATAATGAAAGGCAATGATTCTTCACAGTTGTCAGTATTGGGCAAAGATGCAAAAAGCCTCAGGCTCTGGGAAGTGACAGGACGACCAGCCTGTGACTGCCAGAGAGGGGCAAGAGGCCTTCTATCTCAGATTAGGTTTTGGGTATAGATGGTATAGAACCACAGGAAAGAAAAAGATGCCTGGAGGGTTGGCTGTTAACCAACAGATGACTTTACAAATGCCGTAACGAGGTTTTTGAATTCCACAAAATTCTGAAAATAATGCATACTGAGCATTGTTTGCTTCACGTTTTTGTTACATCTAAAGTAACACGTGTGCACACTCATGCACACACACCACTGTTCTAATATCTCAGGTAGGTGTTACTCTGTTACTCGGTGCTTCTTATCAGGAGGATGAAAGGGGTTCTTGGAAGCAGCGTCACCGTAAAACACAGATTAGAGAGGTCTGAGCAAAGCTGAGTTTGACCAGTTTACTGTCATTGATATCTTTTTTCCCTTCAAACTAAATGTGTTTTATGTTTGTTTATCTTTCAAAAAATGTATTTTCCTTGTAAAAATAGAGTAGGTAAAACCCAAAGCTATCCACTGAACTTTTAACTCACTCAGCCATCAGTCCATTACACAAAAGCTTTCTCCTGTGGCCACCAACAACCAAATGGTTTCTTCTGCACGGGGTTCAGTCAGTCCTCCCGGGGACAGGTCTCACAGGCTTTCCTGGTGATTTATTTATCAAGAAAGGAGGGAATGAAGTGGTGGTTTGCTCTCAGTCCAGCCACTCAACTTAGTAAAAAGTATCTTTGAATTTAAAGAAAAAGATTCTCCCAAAGGTCTAAAAAAAATCCTTTGAAACTATAGGAAACTGATTTTCCCAAAATTAGCTTTTGACAAAGAGTATGGAGAAGAAAGAATGGCAACTGAGTCTGCATTACTAAAGGTGTGTCTTGAATCATGGATTTCATAAATTATCTTGTCACCTTATCTTCTGACAGAAACCAGTAACAGCTCACCCAAAGGAAAAGCAAATGCCTGCCTGAGAAACTCGCCCACTGAAGTCTACTGACCTGCCTTTCTTTGATGTAGCTAGGTGACTGCATAGCCTGCACTTAGTGTTGAAAACACAGAATGGTTTAATTCATTTCTATTTCCTAGTTCCTATCCTTTAACCAGCTGTCAACCATGCCAAATACATTTTTCCTGCCCCTTTGTGACATCTCAGCTAGAGCCTGCAGACTTCTGGTCACTTTTCCTTAATAAAAAGTTAAGGCCAGCTTAAAACTCCTATCTTGCATGCAATTTAAATCTCATCTCCTTCGGTCCTTGGTACAGGCTGGGCCATAGCTGTAGGGACACCAAAGGGGAAAAGACATGGTCTGGCTCTAGGTAAAATCCCCAAATCTGACTCCTCAGTGGACCTGGAGCAGTGAAAAGGGATCAGAGAAATCCTCTCTGGGTGGTTTTCTCAGCTTCTTGGGCTAACACTGATAAGTTCTTAGTATCTACTATGTGACAGGATCCAAATGTGGCCCTTGGGTGTCTGACTCAAGTTTCTGGCTGGCTTTGCAGAGTCTACACAGTCTGGAGGTGGGAGATCAGGCCCCTGTTCAACCTCTCCCACTCCGTAGCTCCCACTGACAGCAGCAACCCTACCTCCCTTTCATAGATGCTTCCTCTTGGAAACTTGAGAGTCCTTGTCTGCGAACAGAGAACTCTCACTATGGTCTAGCCTGCCCCTGGCTCAGGTAAAAATCTCCCCCATCCTTGCCATCTCACCCACCATTAAGCACCATTGGCTTCACAGCCAGTTCTTTTCATGGCTTTGCTCTGTCACTATTCTTCTACTTCCTTTCCTCAGGGAAACAAGGTACAGGAGCTGACTGGCTGCCTTGCAACCTAAACAGACATCTAGCCCACAAGAGAGGTGTCAGTCTTCCCCTCTTGCAAGTACTTTTCTCTTCAAGGCAATCTTCCCTTGGCTTCAGAAAAGAGACCACCCTTCCTGCCCCCAGGGAGGTGATTCCTTTTACAACAAATACTTAATTCATGAAGTGGTCCCAATTACTTCAGGAAACAGCCCTCTTCTCTTCTCCACTTCCTGGGTCACTATTGCTTTTGGTAGCAGGGTCTGTTCCCCTCAAAGCCCTGTGGGATACCTGAAGCCTCTGTATTCTCAGATTCAGTGCTGAGTTGCCAATGACAAGGGAATAGAAAAGAGACCTGTTAATGTTGTTTATACTGCTATCTAAACATCTCTTGAGAACTTCTGGCCAAGATGGAGGCATAGGTAGATACTCTGTGCCTCTTCGCACAACCAAAATAAGGACAACAATTTAGAAACAAAATAACAGCCAGAACTGAGAGAAAATTGAACTGTGTGGAAGTCAGACAACCAAGGAGATAAAATAGACACACTCATATAGACCAGTAAGAGGGGCGGAGTGGGGCAGCCAGATGGAGAGGGTCACACACAAAAAGCTGTGGCACCAGGCATGAAAGGCACCTTGGGCATGAACACCAGTTGAAAACATCTGTGGGGGCTGAGGCACAGGGAGAGACTCCCAGCCTCACAGGAGAGTTTGTTAGAGAGACCCACAGGGTCCTAGAACATATACAAGCCCACCCACAGGGGAATCAGCACCAGAAGGGCCCAGTTTGCTTGGGAGAAGAGGTGGAGGGGACTGAGATCTGACCGAGAGAGGAGCAGGCACCATTGTTCCCTCCCAGACCCTGCCCCCACATATAGCGTCACAACCCAGTGACTGGGTTGCCCAGCCCTGGTGAACACCTAAGGCTCTGCCCCTCACATGTAAGAGGTGTGACAAGACAAAAGAAAAATGTCCCAAATGAAAGAACCAATCAAAGCTCCACAGCAAATACAACTAAGCAATGAAAAGATAGCCAACCTATCAGATGCACAGTTCAAAGCACTGGTGATCAGGATGTTTACAGAATTGGTTGATTTTGGTCACAAATTAGATGAAAAAATGAAGTCTATGCTAAGTGAAATAAAGGAAAATGTATAGGGAACCAATAGTGATGGGAAGAAAACTGGGACTCAAATCAATGGAGTGGAAGAAAGAAACAACCAAACAGAAAAGAATGAAGAAACAAGAATTCAAAAAAAATGAGGAGAGGCTTAGAAACCTCCAGGACATCTTTAAATGTTCCAATATACAAATTATAGGGGTATCAGAAGGGAAAGAGGAAGAGAAACCAGTGGAAAACTTATTTGAACAAATAATAAAAGAGAATTTCCCCAATCTGGCAAAGAAAAGAGACTTCCAGGAAGTCCAGGAAGCTCAGAGAGCGCCAAAAGAAGTTGGACCCAAGGAGGAACACACCAAGGCACATCATAATTACATTACCCAAGATAAAAATGAAGGAGAGAATCCTAAAATCAGCAAGAGATAAGGGGACAGTCACCTACAAAGGAGTTCCCATCAGACTGTCAGCTGATTTCTCAAAAGAGACCTTACAGGCAAGAAGGGGCTGGAAAGAAGTATTCCGAGGCAAGGACCTACAACCAAGATTGCTCTATCCAGCAAAGCTTTCATTTAGAATGGAAGGGCAGATAAAGTGCTTCTCAGATAAGGTCAAGTTCAAGGAGTTCATCATCACCCAGCTCTTATTTTATGAAATGTTAAAGGGACTTATCTAAGAAAAAGAAGATCAAAAACATGTATAATAAAATGACAGCAAACTCACAATTACTAACAACCACATCTAAAACAAAAACAGAAACAAATTAAGCAAACAACTAGACAGGAACAGAACCACAGAATAGAAATCAAATGGAGGGTTAGCAACAGGGGAGTGGGAGGAGAGAGGGGGAAAAGGTACAGAGAATAAGTAGCATAGATGGTAGGTAGAAAATAGATAGAGAGAGGGCAAGAATAGTATGGGAAATATAGAATCTAAAGAACTTGAGATACGTGGTCATAAACTAAAGGGGGGAATGAGGGTGGGAGAGGGTGTGTAGGGTGGGAGGGAATGAAGGGGGTAATGGGGCAACTGTAATAGCATAATCAATAAAATATATTAAAAAATAAATAAACATCTCTTGCAACTTACCTCCATCAAACTAGAAGCCTCTACAGACTGACCAATTTATTTATTCATTTGACAGATATTTCTTTTTTTTGGCCACAGAACATTGGGTTTTATTTATTTTTAGAGAGGGGAAGGGAGAGAGAAAGACAGGAAGAGAAACATCAATGTATGGTTGCCTCTCGTGCGCCCCCTACTGGGGACCTGGCCCGCAATTCAGGCGTGTGTCCTAGACTGGGAATTGAACCAGCGACCCTTTGGTTCTTAGACTGGTACTCAATCCATTGAATCACACCAGCCAGGGCTCGGTTAGCAGATGTTTCTTTTTTTTAAAAATATTTTATTTATTTATCTTTAGAGGGGAAGGGAAGGGAAGGAGAGAAGGAGAGAAACATCAATGTATGGTTGCCTTTTGTGCGTCCCCTGCTGGGAACTGGCCTGCAACCCAGGCATGTGCCCTGACTGGGAATCGAACCTCGATTGTCTGGTTCGCAGGCCCGTGCTCAATCCACTGAGCTACACCAGCCAGGGCTAAGCAGATGTTTCTTGAGTGTCCATTCTGCCTGGGAAACTGTTGTATGCACTGGAGATGTGACAGCAAAGAGAACAGAGGGCTTATCTCTCTCAGACAGCTAACATTCTATTGCAAGGAAAAATTTTAAACAGGCATGCTAATAAGGTGATTTTAGATAGTGCTAAGTGCTCTGAGACAGTGAAATGCAGTGTAGAATGATTGCAGGGGAAAGGTCACCACTTAAGATTGGTGGCTGAAAAAGGATTATCTGTAAAGGAGATCATTGAACTGGACTAACTGATTCCCAGGCAGGGCTAATGGGCAGGCCCTTACGTGGGAGCCTGTTCTGCATACTCAGGGAATCTCAGAGAAGTGAATGGGTGGTTTTCCCACTTTCATCTCAAGGTTAAACGCTTGTTTCTCTCTGTCCTCTTCTTGTTCCAGGATAGTATAGGAGATAAAGAGCTCCACTGTGCATTCTGCTGTTGGTCCGCTGCTGGTCCACCCTGTACATGTTAGACTCTACAGCTGTCTCCTTAGACTTAGAAATTATAGTGATGATGGAGCATTTTCACTAATTCACCTGGGTCATGTGTCAGGGAGTATCCTTACCAGAATTGTAGCTTTGGCCACACTGCCTTCCTTGGAAACATCACCCACCAGTCAAGGGAAGAACAGAGCGTCAAGGCTTCACATCCACAGCACCTTCTTAATGGGGTTTATGAATGCATTCTCATGAATATTAAAATGCGTGTTACATCTTAAAGCATTATACAAATAAAAATACATTATTGTGAGGCTTACTTAATAGAATTAAGTATGGATAATGACAGGAAAAGAAACAGTTTCCAAGAAAGCTTAAGGGTACCATTTTTCTACTTGGTTTATTACTTTGAAATAAGAGAAATCTCATTGGAATTGTCCATTTTGTTAAACAAAATTGCTTCCATATCATTTATGCCCAAAATGGTATTTGTCTTAGTGACATGGAATTTTAGAGCTGAAAGATATCTTTGATATCATTAATGTCAACCCTCTCATTTTATTTTGGCTCTTTAAAGGGCCAAAATAATTTTAGGACTATATAAATGTAACTATTCTTTAACTGTTAAGGAGTTGAAATTACATTTACCCCTTTAAAGGCAACCATAAGGCTGATAAGGCCCCTGGTGAAAATGAGTTTGACACCCCTGGTCTGTAGGACCAACTGAATACAGCAGAAGTGGTGGTATGATTTCTATGATTAGGTTATAAAAGACTGTGGCTGCCATCTTGGCCTCTCTTTCTTGCATCACTTACTGTGGGGAAAATCAGCTGCCATAGTGTGAGGATGCTCAGGCAGCTTATAGAAAGGCCTAAATGGTGAGGAACTGACAAGCTCAACCCACAGCTAGCAAGAAACTGAGTCTTGCTGACAAGCCCATGAATGAGCTTAGAAGCAGATCCTCCAGCCTCGTGTGACTATAGTCCCAGTTGACAGCTTGACTGCAACCTCACAGAAAATCATGAGCCTGAACTGCCCCACTAAACTGCTCCCAGATTCAGTACAGAAAAACTGTGAGATAATAATGATTATTTAGGCTAATATTTTGTAAGGCAGTCTTTTATGCAGCTATAAATAACTGATACAAGCATAAGGCGTTGATTCTTCTAAACCACTCTTCATACAACATGATAGGCTGTATAACACAGTGATAAATCTTGCCCCTTCTCACTCCAGAGAATGACAGATAGACACTTGCTCTGCTCAAGGCCCTGCCTTAGCCCAGTCTCTGCCAACAGCACAAAGAGGTAAGAGTGTGGCCCTGCCAAATTTGAACAATACCTCCTCAAGGACAACTTTGTGGCAACTTCTGCTGGAAAACCTGGAATGAAGGCATGGCAGTAGTTTGATGTACAAGAAAAAAGTGAATACAAAGCATAACTTTAAGCAGACTTTCTTTAAATATGCAAAATCTTTTGCTGCTATTTTCATACTTTTGGAGAACTAGAAATTTCTAGGGGCTACTCTTTCCCTGCCCTGGTTTTTGTGAAAAGTTTTATGAAGCTGTCAGAGAACTCAAATTTCATATTTTCTTAACTAGTTCCAGGTATGTGGACACTTCAAAAATATTTGCAATTTAGGGCATGGGGTATACTTATGCTGATATGCCTTATGTCTTAAAGCAACCTGAGTCAAGCCACCCTTGTTTTTCTGATAAATTATGTCTCTTTCCACCTTCAGAGTTCAGTGTGAGCTCACTAGATTTACAAAACTTTCCTAAAGCGATGCTTCTAGTTAGTATCATTTCTTACTTATTTCCTTCTCACTCACATTCCTCATGCATGAATAAAGTTGGATTAGGGTCTATGTTCCCCTTTTCTCTGTGGGGGTCTTACCTGGTTCCCCACAATAACTCCCGAATTGAGGAACATTTGAGACTTTAAACAGTGGTACTTAAAAAATGTCACCAAATAATGCCAGTGACTGAGAGGCTGGCATAGTAAGGGAGGAGCTGGATAATGATAATGGTGATAATACCAACTCAACCCGGACGGGAACTTTCTTTAGTGTAACTGCATGCATAGCATGGGCTAACTTCTTAACTTTCCTGTGACAAATGGACGGAGGCAGGAAGGAAAGGAACCATGGTCTACTGTTAAATGGTTGGGGATATAGGGACAAAAAAGTCTTTGTGCATTAGTAATGTCTTTCAGGAGTTAGAGCTCAGCCTTCATACAGTCAGAGGAGAAGGTTAGATCAGAGCTCCCAAAAGGTACAATTAACAATAAGATCTGAGGGGATATTAAATAACTTTCTTACCATCCTCTGTTCTTCCCTCCCACATACCTAAAATCTATCATTACAATAAATGTCTCTGCATTAGAGTCATAGGCTTTTGAAATGCAAATACTCTTAGGAGTGTTTACTTGCTTTCTGTTCTTAACATTTTATGCTGAAGGGGCTCTGAGCAAATAAGAGTTTTAAGAAGAGAAGGTGAGGAGATTCAGCCAGACTTAGACCATGAGACACCCGCTGAAGACAGTTATTTCTTCAGAAAGTCAGAGCTGCTCACTCACTCTTTTTAAGGACTTGATGTTAGAGGTGAGGTTGTTTGCTTTTTGAAAGTTTACTGGTAAGGAACTAAAAGTTAAGCACTCCCAGGAATTATAAATAGAATAGCTGGATTTTCAAATAAGAATTTATAGACTTGTGGAGGCCTTATATTAATGCTATTAAATTCAAGAACTTTGGGGACTATCAGGCTAGTATTTCAAATTTAGTTATAGTAAAGTCGGAAGTGCAAAAGTTGAAGTTATTATGGCAAAAGTAATTCATCCCCATTACACACTCTTGACAAAATTCTTACAAGCCCTAGAAATCTGTGTCTCTAACATACTCAGTTTGATGATCTGGTTTTATTAAAGAGGACAACACAGTTAGCTCCTTTGCATGATATGGTTACATTTTCAACCTCATTGTTAGGCTCTTCACATTTAGTTTGAAAGGCCAAGAGGAAAATCAAATTGTAAAAATTTTTTGAAAGAGATAGGGTCTAAAATAGAACAGGGAAACCATTGTTTTACTATTTTCTATTGAAATAGAGCATTCAAATTTGACCTAACAAGACTTTTTCCAATTGGAAATTAAAATTAAGAAAAGCACACCATTCACATAGCATCAAAAAACTAAAATACTCAGTGATAAATTTCACAAATAGGTGCAACACATGTACACTGAACACTATAAAACACTGCTTAGAAAAAGCTAAAGAAGAACTATGTGAATAAGAGATATATACCATGTTTGTGGGTTAGAAGATTCAATATTGTTAAGATGTCAGTTTTCCCAAATTGGTGTATTCTAATCTACATCTCAGAAGGTTTTTTGTTTTTGTTTTGTAGACATTGACAAAATGATTCTAAATGCATATCAAATGGAGAAGACCTAGAATGGCCAACACAACTTTGAACAAGAAGAACAAAATGCAAGTCTAACACTGTCTGATTTCTGTACCTATTATAAAGCTATAGCAATCAAGAGAGTGTGGAATTAACAGAAAGATGGACAAATAGATCAATGAAACAGAATATACAATCCAGAAATAGACTTACACATATATGACAACTGATTTTTTTAAAAAGGTACAAAGGCAGTTCTATGAGAAAGAATAGTCTTTTTAACAAATGGTGCTAAAAAAATGGATATCCGTATGAAAAAACAGCAAACAAACTTCAATTGGTATTTTGCACCAGATTAAAAAAAAAGTACTACCATGCATATATATCATAGACCTACATGTGAAACCTAAAACCACAAAGCTGATAGAAGAAAGTAGAGAAGAAATATCTTTGTGACCTTCAGTTTTGCGGATTTCTTAGATCTGACACCATAAATGAGATCCATAAAAGAACCAATTGACAAAATGGACTTCATCAGCATTTAAATTTCTGTTCGTCAAAAGATACTGTTAGGAGAACAAAAAGACAAGCCAACCCTGGCAGGGTCGCTTACTTGCTTGGAGCACAGTCCTATAAACCAAAAGGCTGTGGGTTCCATACCCAGTCAGGGCGCATACCTGGGTTTTGAGTTCAATCTTCAGCCAGGGTACCTAGGTGAGGCAACAGATTGATGTTCCTCCTTCACATTGATATTTCTCTCTTTCTCTCTCTCTCAAATTAATAAACATATCCCCAGATTAGGATTTTTTTAAAAAAGAAGACAAGCCAGAGACTAGAGAAAAATCTTTACAAACCATATATAACTGATAAAGGATTAGTATCTAAAGAGATCCCTCAAAACTGAACTATAAGAAAACAAATATCCCAATAAAAAAGTGAACATGGATTTGATCAGCTACATCTCTAAAGAAGATATAAGGACAGCAAATTACCACACAAAAATATTCAATATTAATTTTTACCAAGAGTAAGCAATTAAAACCACAAAGTACTACATAGCTCTTAGAATGGCTAAAGTTAAAAAGACTGATCTTATTAAAGTGTTCATGAGAAAGTGGAGCTACTGAAACTCTCGTACCTGCTGTTGAGAATGTAAAGTGGTGCACTTTGGAAAACGGTTTGGTAGTTTCTTCAAAACTTAGGCATATATCTACCATGTGATTCAGCCATTCCACAACTAGGATTTACTCAAGAGCAGCGAAAGTATTTTAAATGTACCTGGATTGTCTTTATTCAGCTGCACTTAAACATACAGATGTAGAAATGAGTGCCAGGAAGGAAGAAGTTTTCCTCACTGTTCTCTAGAAACAGGAGTTCTGACATGCCTTGAAGTCAGAGGCAGAGGAAGTGAGGGAAAAATGTGGGCAAGAGACTTTCCTGTGTTTTTTGTAAGAAGGAATGGATGAGTTACCATAAACAGGCTAAGCAGAATTAGGATTTGAATGACTAGCAGGCTCCAGGGTGTAGGTGCAACTCTTGGTTGGCTAATCCTTGGCCTTGGGTTGATTAGGTCAGATGAACACTGGTCTAGAGGGTGAGAGCTCATAAAAGAGGTGGTTGGGGGTGGGTGGGGGTGTGGAGGGGAAGATGTAGGGGGGAGGGGATGGGCTCTGAATTGGCTCGTCTGCATATGAAAGGTCCATGTGAGAGGAGGGGCAGCCTCTCCAGGATCACCCAGATGTCAATACATCAAAAACTCATGGTCAGTACAAAAAGCACAAGTTCATACAAAGACTTTACATGAATGTCCATATCAGCTTTATTTGCTAACAGTCTCAAACTGAAAGCAATCCAAATATATGTCAACAACTAAATGGATAAACAGATTCTGTCATATCCAAACAACAGACTACTACTCAGGAATAAAAAGGAATAACTATTGAAATATGCAATAGCATAGATGAATCTCAAAATAATTATGCTGGGTAAAAGATGGAGACAAAAATGGAGTGTGTATGATTTCATTTATGCTATAAAATGCCAACTAATTTATAGTGACAGGACACAGATCAGTGGCTGCCTGGTAATGAGGTAGGATTTAGAGTGACATTAAAAATGGGAACAAGAAAACTTTGGCAGGTGATGGATGTGTCATTATCTTGATAGTGGTGATGGTTTCATACATATACACACACATGCCAAGGCTTATCAAATGGTATGATTTATTTTTCAGAAGATAAAATAAATGTTTAATAAACTCTGGTAGAGAAAGACTTTTTCAACTTCAAAGTGGAAGAACAAATCACCAAGAAAAGGTTGATGAGTTTAACTGTATAAAGAGTTGAATATTCTGTGTGTCCTCAAATAGTGCAATTTAAATCTGTACAATTACTGTAAGTCATTTATCTCAATACAGCTATGTAAAACTGTCTGTGAAGGGAGTGTTTTCTATCCTAGTCTCTGAAGTTATCTAATCAGGGTACAGAAAACCTTTAGCTTGATTTGAGGTCACAGAGTGGCCCAAATGATGCCCAGAGATGCATGCAGATTCAAGATTTTGGGGGATGAAAACTAGGAGTTTGTAATCTTGAGCTTTGGTTCCAGTTCTGCTACTGATTTCCTGTGTCATTTTAGGACAAAACCTGTTTCTCTAGATCTCAGTTTTCCTGTGTTTAACATGGAAATGTGAGACTTAGATATGCTTTGAACTCATGTCATCCCTGACAATCTGTGATTCTGTGCTTCTGAGCAGTAGATCTAACCTCACCTCTTATGTGTATTTACCCAAGTTGTCCCAGTTCCAGATATTCCCTGATTAGATCTCCAGTGACTGTCAGTCATTTGTCCATGGCAAAAATAAAGTGAAGAAAGAAGGTAGAAGTGGCAGGTTAACAAATGTTGCCTGGCAATGTATGAAGTGCTGTTGGGAACCTTACACCTGGCTTCTAGCTAAAAACATTGCATTGATTACAGGAACCTGTGCGCTCCACAAGCCAATCAGCTACAGGCACATGAGGTGTCCACGAGTACCAGTTGCACCCAAGTAATCAATAAGCGGGCCCTTCTTTGTCTCAAGCTAGCCAATAGCAAGCAACCTAATCTCTCCCTCCCCCCTATATATATACCCAGTTCGGAAAAATAAAGTTTGCAGCTTGATCAGAATCTTTTGTCTTGCTGCCATTCTTCGCGCCTCTTGTCCCCCCAACTCATTTGTTCTAGGTAGGTGGTCGAGCCCCAGTTGATTGCTCCGTGGGCCGGAGCAAAGTGCTTTTATTTTTTAATTGTGAAAAATACATATAATGTGAAATTTACCTTTTTAACCATTTTTAAGTGTGAAGTTCAGTGGAATTAAGTACATTCTCATTGTTGTGCAACAACCCCCACCATCCATATGCAGAACTCTTTTCATCTTGCAAAACTCAAGCTCTGTACCCATTAAGCAATAGCTCCTCATTGCTTAAGCCCCTCATTCCTCTCAGCCCCCGGAAGCCCCCATTCTATTTTCTGTCCCTGTGAATTCGACTCCTCTAGGTGCCTCATGTAAGTGGCATCGCAGAGCATTAACTGTTTTTATATTATCTATTTAATGCCCCCAATAAGCCAGAGGAATAGGAATTATCATTTAAAAAAATAATGAACAAACTAAGGCTTTGAGTAGGGAGCTCTATGTCATACAACTAAGACATCACTGGGTCAGGACTGAAACATAATCAGCTAGTTCCAAAGCCCCAATCCTTCCATGACTATAATCAGATATTAAAGCATTCAGTGAAAAGGCAGTGATCTAGCAAAAGAAGGACAGAAGTTCAAGAACAATGTACAGATCAGTGGAATTCACTCAACTCCCAATCTTGATTAGATTATAATAGGACAATTATTTACTGGCTCAGTCTTCCCATCTCTATAAATTATGTACATGTTTATTTATGTTACTGTATTTCTAAAACCAAAGTAAAATAAAAAAGAAAAATATGTAAAACTCCAAGCTCCTTCTGAAGGAAGTATAGTACCATGTAACCACAGTATATATTTGTATTACTTCCAGTGTTTAAAGTTAAATGTCACTAGAAAACACAAAATAAGATTCCAGACAGACATAACCGCAAGTGGTATTCTTACCCTCAAAAGCATAAACTAACTCTTTCCTGGCTGCTGTTTCAGCTGTTAGAGAATCCTGGGGTATCGGAATTTGCAATCCTTCATGTTATATGAAGGGACATTTGCTTCCAAGGCCAGCTGTAGTCAATCAACCCCAGAGTGAACCAGACACCCACACAGCCAGACTTCATGCAGGAAAGGATAAAGGGGCCTGCGATGAGCCAACTGACTTAAGGGTAACCAACCGCTCGTGAATGCGACAAAAGGCCCTAAACCCAAGAAAAGCAGACTTGCACCCAGCAGGTACCATTTAAAGGCAGCCTTGTAGACCTTCAAGGATTTATTTCTTTCAAACAAAACTGTTCTCAGGTTTATTTTTAACTCCAGAATGAGTGTATTTCTTTTTCTTTTTTTTCTATACTAGTCATATGAGACTTCTTTATTCATTATTGAAGAATCTTGCCAGCATTCCACAATTTCTAGGAATAGGCTGTTTTTAATGAGAAAAAAATTGCAATCATAGAGTCTTCCCTTTTTACTAAAAGATTTGGCATTGTGTTTGAAACAAATCATACAATCTTTCTTTACCAAGAGAACTTTTACTTTTTTAAAGGAAATAGGAAGTACAAGGCAGTAAAGTTTATTTAAGTGTTAGACAATAGATGAAAAAAGGCATAATATGTTCTGCCTTATTTAGTCCAAAAGGAGATTTGCTGGATGCGAAGGGGGATTTGGAAGTCTCACAGAAGTAACATAATCTCTCCTTTGTAAAGACCATCATTACACTCAAAGTCACTGTTTACTTCATGCATAGAGAGATAGAAAATGCTATTTCACAAAATAAGAATTTTTTTGTAAATCATTAAGTTTCAGTTTGGACACATGCAGCAAACATTTTACTTACTGATTCACATGGAAAGGTTTTACAAGGCTAAGTACTTACCCAGTAAATGAGAAGGAAAGGAAATGGAGGTGGGAATGGGCCTTCATACTCTCATCTGCAGATATTTACTGCAATAATATTTTACTTTTATAACATTTTGTTTCTATTTGCAATCTGGGCATTTACAAAAAATGTACACCCAACAAACCAGAGTTTAAAATACATAAAATCACACCAGAAGAAAATCATACACTCATCGCACGATACACTAAATGCTGAGAGACAGACTGAGAGACCGAGACAGAGTCCTGTTGTCTGTACCCAAGAACCAAAGCGTTCCTGAGACAGCAGAAGCTAACAAGAAACAGGGAGGGAAGGATGAAGACGAAAAGGAATGAAAACTATTCTAAGCTAAAGTCTTAGACCTAACCTAGTCACACAGGCTTGACTACTTTGATTAACGGTAAGGGACTTCTATTTGGACATTTAAACATGAAATTTAAATGGTTGGGGTTAGTGTGGAAAGAAGACAGGATTTGGAATTATAATTAAGTCTTAGCCTTGCCACTAACCCATGTGTGACCTCTAATAATCCATCCATCATCTCTAGCCCTTAGTTTCCTAACCTATTAAGTAAGGATAATGGATTAAATCCTTCCCTTGGGTCTGTGTTAACAGACCTATTAACATAGGCTATAATTCTCTGGTAAGTGGATACAAAAAGGTAGCAGTTCTTCTAGCATAGAACCCTCAGTGTAACACTGTACAGAATTTAGGAGGAATTCAAGCATGGAGGAAAGTAGACATATTCGTCCTAAGGTAAGAGAACCTTCTCTCTGAAGAGAGCCTTTAAGTCCTCATGAAGTACTCACACCAGGATGGCATCACTCCCTAAGCACCATGTCTCTGTTAGACAGGTATCACGAGGCATTGGATTGGTGGGGCATACTTCTTCCAGCTTCTATTGTAGAACCTTGAAGAATGCTCGGAGTGTTGAATACACCAGATGTTCAATGAATGAATTCCAGGAAAATCCCTCCACTGGAGATATGCTAGTCCTGCCTGGGGCAAGTAACCTTGGGCAACTTTCTTAGTATCTTAAAAAGCTTCTGTCTCTTTATCTTTAACATTAGGTTTTTATTAAATGAGGTAAAATATGTAAAATTCAGTCTGAGTCGCCCAGACTAGTGTGAAATTGTAAAGTATGTGATGGCCGTCTGTAGTAACCTCTTTGCCAACTCTCCACAACCAAAGTAAGCAAACAATAGATGTAAGAACTAGGGCATTTCTGTACCTAGGTCCAGCCCCAAATGTGCCTCCCTCCTGTCTTAGTTCTTTCCAGCTCAGCTCCAAGCACAACTGGCCTCTGACTCTTTGCCTCAATCCCTAGGATCCGGAGGTCTGACCTCAGCTTCTCCAGTCTTCCAAGCCTCCCTCTTTAGTTCATCTTATTTCTAGCCTCTTTCAATAACAGGCTTTTCTACCCCAAGTATGAGCAGGAACCCAGAATGTGCAAGACTGCCACCTAGGCCAGTCTTGCCTCTATGTTTTGTGGGAGGGATAACAGTCTCCAATCTCAATTATTGAGAACTTCATGCCCTTTTTAGGTTGCCGGTTCTATCAGACTATCCAGTTATTGAGTATAAAGCCACCAGAGGGGCACAAAGAGATGGAGGGAGAGGAATTGATTCTGGATGACAGCTTACATGAGCACAGCAATACCTGACACTGATCTATCCCTAGTTATTTCATTGCATAAATAATTGATTATCTTTACCCTAGCCTATGTCACCACAAGGTCAATTTATGTTGATTTTTGCTTTTGGGAAGTGAGAGCCCTCATATCTGAACTCTATCCAGACAACTGAATGGAAGAGTAGTTGAACAGGTAGAAGAAGAGTAGACCTGAAAATTAGTGAAACCTCCAGGATTGCTTCTAAGCAAGTCCTTCTGTCCCTGAAGATCTTCTCTGGTCTGGCCCACAGTTCCCGATGGAACTAGAATCAGACCAGCTCCTAGGATATATGAAAGCAAGACTTGACCATTCTCTTAAATACATTCTCAAAGTTGGCTCTTTGCTTCAATAGGGACACATAATGGACAAGATCTTACTGGCTTCTAAAAGAAGTTTATGAATGTTTTAGAAAAACACAGGATATCTTTCATCTCTATATAAAAGAAAAATCTGTCCCTGTTTTTTTCTTACCTCTAGATGCTTCAAACTCACCCATACTAAATCCAATATCTGTTCATAAATAAGCTGCCTCTATTTTCTTACATGAAAAAAAAAAACTATTGTTCTTGAGGAGGTAAAACTTGTTGATGACCCTTTTAAAATAGTCAATTCTATGAAATCATTCAACACCACATGTCTAGAAAACCTGGGAGACTTCAGCTCTGCTTGTGTGAGGAAACATAATACCAGGTAGAGAGTAGGGTATGTACAAAACCCCAAGATTCTCACTTTAGCACAGAGTTTATCGGTTGTTAACAAAATTAAAAACTCACTATAGTTTCCATATTATTTTAAGACATACAAAATAAGGTCTGAGGTCAGAATGAACATTTCATAGCAATGGAAACATTCAGATAAAGGGTAGTATGTATCTTTTCTCCACACAGTTAAAAAAATGGGAAAGACATTAAGTTTAACTTAGTTTTTTTCTCTTTATCTTTAGAAACTCATCTGTATTTACATGTAAAATATTAGCATCAGAAGTAGCAATTCTTCATAATACTACATAAATGTTTGAGAAAACTCAGTTCAAATATGTGCAAGAAAAAATTTAAATCTATTCATAGTAATGAATGCTGTAGTTAAGAATGCAAAATAGTTTTAGTAATTTAAAACAAAAAAAAATCTTTTAGGGGATAAGTATTCCATATATGGTTTTTATTCAAAGGCAACTTATTTTTAGGAAACTGGAAAAGACTACCCCTAGCTCTTTTGAACTTCTATGTTCAAAAGCAATTATTTATATTTAAAGCATATTTTAACCTTATATTTAAAAAATTAGTATTTTGGGGATACATATACTAAGTTTAATATTTGTTTTGCATTTTCTCAAATATATAATTGAAAAATGAATAGGCACAGAGTAGAAATTTTTTTAATTGTCTAGTGGTATTGATTTTGCTGAACATTCTTCTCTGACATTATGACTATTTATTTTACTACTGTTTAGACAACGGCACATATTTGGACAACTTACTCATCAAAGCTCAGATATATTAACTGGGCCCTTTCAAGAATTCCCAAATACTGCTTTTGAGGTTAGGAATAGCTGTTTAGAGAATTGACAGTGTAGGTCACTTTGAAGAGTCTTTCTTTTCCTGCAAAACAAAGTGTATTTAGAGAAATAAAGAAAAGCCGCCTCTCATTCCTTCATCCCCACTGAATTACAGAAATAAAAATATGCAATTTGCAAAGTAGCAAAAGGAAAAAAGGGTGCTTGTGTGAGCTCCACAATAAAAACACAGGTAAAAAAGAACAAGATGTTCCACATTTACCAACCAGCAGAAGCTATTATTCACACCATTCCAGAATTACAGAGAAAGGATAATTAAAACCACAGACCTTGAGGCCTCACCAAATCTTTCAAATTGGAATCAGAATCTCTAGGGACATTTTTTAAAGGTGCTCACTAAGTGATTCTTTTTTTTAAAGGTTTTATTTATTTATTTTTAGAGACAGGGGAAGGGAAGAAGAAAGAGAGGGAGAGAAACTCAATGTGTGGTTGCCTCTTGCACACACCCTACTGAGGACCTGGCCCGCAACCCAACCCAGGCATGTACCCTGACTGGGAATCGAACTGGCAACCCTTTGGTTTGCAGGCTGGTGCTCAATCCACTGAGCTACACCAGCCAGGGCCCTAAGTGATTCTTTAGCGTACTGAAATTTGCCAGCTGCAGTGTGCGATGTTGTAGAGACAGAGCAACTCTCAAATTCCAACAGAAGCACCAAGTATTTTCCAGGCAACTCTCCTTTGTGTTATTTGTTTTGTGACTTCTCTCTCCCTCATCTATGAGAGGCGGAATGGGGGTGCCTTTGGGGAAGTGGAAAGATGGGTCATCCCAGCCAATTTCCTCCCACCGGGTTTAGTAGACAAAGGTTGTAGCACTGATGTTCTCCTTGTTTGTTATTTCAATCAGGGAATTAAGAAATGCTTGATAATGCTCAGACTGTGGCCAATTAAGGACTTAGTTCCTCTACAGATCAAATTGGCATTCCTGTGGTAGTGTCTGGATTCTCTCAGAAATGTAGCCCATAAATGAGAATGAGTAGCTTCAGAATTTTCTTCAAACTACCTAATTCTTTCAGAGTTCCTAAAAAAAATTATGTAGAGGGGGAACATTTGTGTGACCTCATCATTGTGTCTTTCCTGACCAAATGTTACAAATGCAAAACATAATGGTTGATTCTTACTACATGTAGATGTTTGTGTCTTTTCATTAGGTAAATGCTAAATTTCCTACAAAGGCAAAAGGAAAGAAAGGAAAAGAGAGAGAAAGAGAGAGAGCTAATTAACTAACTAAATAAATTTACATACCGGATACTCAGTGAACACTTATTTTCTGGCTTTGTGTTTATTGAAGTCTTGTTTACATGATTTTAAAATAACAACCACTTGCAAGAATAGCTCTTGTAGGAAGGAGTCTTGTGTACATGGGTGTGTACAATGCCTAATTATATAGTAAGTCCCTGATTAATTTTTAGATAATAAACACCTGGGTATGTTTTTGAGCAAGGCTTTGAAGTCATAGTGAAGTAGACAATAAAGAACATAACAGAGTTATCCTTGACCAAATTGTTTAAAATTGTTACCCCAATTTTCTAACAATTCGAGACCTATTTAGGCAACTGCTGGAGATGTGTCAGAGATATAATAGATGCAAACTGTAGGTACAGGCTTCTGGAACATGAGCTGGTTCACATTGAGGGTGACTTAGCTTATATTCCTCTCTTCGTGCAGTTCCAAAATTAAGCCTCTAACATGTTCAATTGCATATGAAATCAAGTTCTAAAGCATTCTTTGATTTGTATGAACACCCAAACAAGATGATAATTATTAACTCAGATAAGTTCCCTGTTTTTTCGAAACATTGTGACCATTTGGCAACCATAAATAGCTCTTTGTCTAGGATTGGAAAACTCATGAAGAAGCAGGATATATAAGGTATAAAGGATGTGAGTGAGGAAGGAGAAAGGTGGGGTTAAAGAGAGAAAAGCAGATATACCCAGTAACTTCCAGGACACTGAAAGGCAGGCCAGGAGGACCTAAGGAAGAAGTAAGCACAAAACATCTAAAAATACCAGGACTGTAGGAAATGGTCCTAAAGATATTTGATCTGCCATTGTACTCCAAATCCTGCCATTTCAAGTCAGACCTATAAAAAGACATCTTTCAATAATGCATCATCTCCTTCCTATCTATTCAGTAAAGATACTGATTACACATCCTGCTTTGTGCCGCTGGTCCACACACCAGGATTGCTTAGTTTCTTACTTTAAAAGGTCAGTCTCATGTTACACTGCTTTCTCTTTGTGAATTTACCCGATTCACACAATTTAGTTAGTAACAGTTGCAAACTGTTTGCAACTCTCATCTTTGCAAACAACCATAAATGTGTGAGATGTAAGACTTTCAAACATGTTTTAAAATGTGCATCCTTTTGCTCTCAGCAGGGCTCACTCTACATTAACTTTTGCTTAGTATCTTCTCCTTTATCTCCCTTTGCCTTTTGCTTCTCAAATGATGCTATTTAAATATTCATTTGCTCAGTATTCTAACATCAATCAATTAAAAGCTTCTGAATTACTGATGAGTCCTAGATGATTGACAAAATGAGATTCAGACTTTGAAAATTTAGTTCCTCATTGAATATTAAAAAGTACTTAAAGATTTGAATGTATGTATAAATAAAAATAAAATAATTTATTTAGTAAACTTTTTTTCTATTAATTATAGTTATTTATTGCTGGAGCCTTTGTTCTCTCACTTTTCTATGCAGATTATGTTGATTTGGATCTAGTCTAATGATGCAGATAGCTAACATGCATTAATTGTTACAGAGTTAGATTACAGACTTGACTTTAACTCGGCTGGGATGTTCTGATCTGTCGAATATTTGCCATGCCCAGAACTCATGTCCAACAAAGCCAAAAGTTCTACATGACAGATTGGAACTCTGCAAAACACCATCATGAGATCCTAGTCAGAGCTGTTTTTATCAGCAGTCAGCTCCTGATCCAAAGGCTTGCTGCTAACCAAAAAGGACGCCAGATATGTCCTCATGCACCATCTCAGTAGTGACTGGATGAACCAATCTAAAGCCTAGGTCTCAGTAAGACTGAATATGGGACACAAAGGGAGGGGTAATTAGTGAACTATAGCAGTACAGTTAGTAGAAGCAGAAACAGAAGGTCACTGAGTCCCCAAAATAGTGGACCACAGCCTGAGGAAGAAATGGACATCTGCTGGTGAAGGGTGACAAGCTGACCTGGTCACTACAGCTGTGGTATCCAGAGGGTCATTACAGCATCCAGCTGCATCCTGCATGGCTCTCTTGTTCCATGAAGTGTTCCTCTACAGCTATGGAGATACTTCCCTCCTTATTTCTCTATTTAACTTTAATTCTCCAGTAAAGGGAAACTGCACGTCTTGACTCTTCCCAACCCTAAGGAATCTACCTGAGACAACCAGTAAGTTGATCCTTGCTATTTTTCCTCTCTGCTTTTTCATAGTATAAGAAAATAGTTTCAAAGGACATAAAGGAAAGAATAAACAAATGGGATCTCATCAAAATTAAAAGCTTTTGCATGGCTAAAGAAAACAGTATTAAAATAAAAAGAGATCCAACTGTATTGGAAAACATATTTGCTAATGATAGCTCAGACAAGGGTTTAATCTCCAAAATATACAAAGAACTTACATGACTCCACTCTAAGAAGACAAGCAACTTGAACAATAATTAAATAAATTAGAAAACACAAAAATTAAAAAGTGGATGGGGGACTTGAACAGACATTTCTCCAAGAAGGACATACAGAAGATCCAGGGACACATGAAAGGATGCTCAATATCACTAGCTATCAGAGAGATGCAAATTAAAACCACAATGAGATACCACTTTACACCAGTCAGAATGGCCATCATAAACAAAGCAACAAACAACAAAAAGAGGTTGTGGAGAAGAGGGGACCCTAATCCATTGTTGGTGGGATTGCAGACTGGTACAACCACTGTGGAAAAACAGTATGGAATTTTCTAAAAAAACTAAAAATGGACCTGCCTTTTGATCCAGCAATTCGACTGTCAGGAGTATATTCTAAGAACCCTGAAACACCAATCCAAAAGAACTTATGCACCCCAATGTTCATAGCAGCACAATTTACAATAGCCAGCTGGAAGCAACCTAGGTGCCTGTCAGTAAATGAATGGATCAAAAATTATGGTACATATACATAATGGAATTCTATGCAGCAGAAGAAAGAAGGAGCTACTACCCTTTGCAACAGCATGGATGGAAATGGAAAGCATTATGCTGAGTGAAATAAGCCAGGTGGTGAAAGACAAATACCATATGATCTCACCTTTAACAGGAAGCTAAATAACAAAACAAACAAGCAAGCAAAATAAAAACAAAGACACTGAAATAGAGAACAGGGGGACAGTGACCAGAGGGGAGAGGGGAGGGAATTTCAGGGGAAAAGGGGAAGAATTTATGGGAACCAGTATAAAGGACACTTGGACAACAACTAAGGGGGGGTGGACATGGGAGACAGGTGGGGAGCACTGGGGGGGTGAGCTGGGATGGGAGTAAAAAACAGAAAACTGTACTTGAACAATAATTAAATAAATTAAAAAAACAAAAAACTCTGAGTGTTCTGAATAAAATAAAACCACCGAAGCTACTAAAAAAAAGAGAAAAGAAAATAGTTTCAGCATGTTTTAGATTAATGTCTTTCCCCTGAATTGAAATTATTGTAGTTTTGGTCTTTGACCTTAGTAGTAAATTCTTTTATCTCTTTCTATACATATATCCATTTTTTAGAATCAGGAACAGTACTTCAATGTTTTTTCAGTCTTTTTTTGTATTAAACCCACAAGAAAACTGTGTTTTGCAGAAACAGCTCTTGATTACATGATACCATGAGAAGTCATACTGCTTTCTTCTCTACAAACTCTCAGGTGTTCAAGGTTGACAGCTGCTCTGTTCTCCTGTATTCAGTAGTATTTTTTTTTAACACTTAGAATGTTTTATTGACATTAGGTTGGCTGGGAACAATCACCTGCATTTATACTCTAAGATATTTCTCCTCATTAAGGAAAAAGATAAACGTAACATATTAGACTTGTGACTTTTGTGCGTTGGCTGCTCTGGGTTGAGAAAACATCCAGCTCTTCCTTGCAACCTGTTTCATATTACAGCTCATCAACAAAAGGTGTATGCCCCAAATTTCCACTTGCTGCCATCAACTGCTTGCTGGAAACAAACTTTGCAACATTTATGACATCAGCGTCAGCTACAGAGTCAATATGCTGAAGGACTGTGGTTGGTGGCGTGTATGAACCAGCAATGAGGGCCCAAGACCTGACTTCATCCAGGAAACACTTAGAAAATTTCACTGACAATTAGTACCTAGCTCTCAGCTTGTTCTTGGCACCTTGGACATCTGTATTGGAAAGTGTTCCTTGAATAACTGTTTTTATTCAGTTGTAGGCAGCCATGATAACACCTCAATGGGCTGCAACCTGAGAGATAGTAGAAATCCTAGAATCCGAGTAAATTGGATTAAAAGTGGGAATGTCAAACGGATGGTGAATCCCCTTGGTGACAGCTTAGTACAGAGGGCTGGTGGCATTGCTGCTCCTCTTAACTTGTGGCCCAGCACCTATAACATGCTGGAAAACACTAAATGCATTTGCTTCTGCACTTCCTGTGGCAGCACTTTCTGCTACAAAAGCAGCATGGATGGGACTGTCTCCATTCTGTTCTCAAGTTTCACTTTCACTGTATCTGCCCTTTGCACCAGATAAACTAAACCCACCCCTCATGTTCAGAAATCATTCAGCAACTTGCTTCAGAAAATGATGACTCATACCAAGTCCAATCAAAGCCATTCTTGCATTTGTAAAATGGTTCTGAACGTAGTGGTGTAACTCATCTGGTGTCACCTTTCCAGTCCTATAGTCTGGACAATAAAAGGCATTTAAGTAAGCTGTAGTAGCATGAAAATTCTCAGTGATACAGGCCTGTGGATTCTGAAAAGCCTTAGCTTTGTCAATTGTTAGCTGAGACTGAAGGGCAGCTATGTCCCAATGATGCAATTCAGGTGCTGTGGTGACATTAAGCAGGAACTCCATTGGCGTATTGACATCATCCCTTAGGTATTCTACAGTGTAGACCATGTTTTCTCTTGTTGAAGTCAATTTACCACCAACCACTATAATCCATGAGTTATCTTGAAAGATGATACTCCTTTTATAGCCTGACTAGATGCAAGATGAAGCAAATGACAGATTCCTACGTTGTTAGAATCCTTGCACCTACTGCCTACTTTAATGAGCAAACCAATTCTTATGCAGGGGCATAGTTTTCCAGAGAAGCAATCACTAAACCATTTGGTAATATGGCAAACTCAAGGTCCTGAGAATGTGGAGGCACTCCTGTAGGGGCAGGGGCAGCTGTGGCTTTCACTTTGGGGGCAGCACTGAGGGAATAAAATCCTGAGAGAGACCCAGCTCTGGTTGGCAGCTTCATGGCCCAAAATTGCTTTCTTTTTTATATTTCTTTCTAACAGTAGATCTTATTATCTCCTCAGCAGTCTTCATTCTTTCTCCTTCTCTTCTGCGAGTCTCATCTGTTGCTGTCCTCATCTTTATAGACCAAAGGTGTCAAACTCATTTTCACTGGAGGTTGCTTTCAGCCTCATGGTTGCTTTCAAAGGGATGAATGTAATTTTAGGACTGTATAAATGTAACTAGTCCTTAACAGTTAAGTGAGAGCTTGGCGCTGCCGCTGGGTAGAAACAAGGTGCTGGGCTGCATAGAACAAGGTGGAGGGCTGGATTCGGCCTGCAGGCCCTTGTGTTTGCCACCTGTGTTCTAGACAAAGGGAAACCTTATCCATATGAGAGCAATGCCTTCACACTATCTTACCTATATAAAGCCCATGCCAAAGAAACTTGAATCATATAACTTAGCAAAAAATAGATCCACAGACAACTAGACCAGAAAGAGATCACCTAGTCTGGATCCCTCAACTAATAAACTTAAATTTGAAAACTGATATTCCATTTACTTACTAGAAAACTTTTAGGTATGTTTGGAACAACTTGAATATGTAAATCTATATTTTCATTAATAAATTTTATGAAATATAAATACAGACCAAATATTTCTGATGATCATTTAATGTCTGATTTGAGCTGTGCTTGAAGTACAAAATATCTACTGGATTTTGAAAAGAGAAGAGCAAAAAAATCGTATTAACATTTAAAAAAACATTTTCATTAACATTTAAAAATAGCGATCACATGCTAAGCTAATAGTATGGATATATTAGATTAAATAAAGTACATTACTAAAATTAATTTCACCAGTTCCTTTGTACTTTTTAATGTGGCTACTAGAACATTTAAAATTACATATATGGCTCATGTTACATTTCTAATAGACGGTGTTGCCTTCATAGAACAGGGAGCCCGTGCACTTGAGCCGGGTTTGCCTGGTCCTGGATGAGAATGTCCTCTGATTGCAGGTACACTGACCCCCGTCAGCAGAAATCCAGGACTCTACTTTATGACCAAAGTTTAATTTCAATGTAGTCAATAAACTGTGTCTTTTCTCCCCACAACCAATTACTGTCATCTTTGACACAGAGAATATTTTGATGGTTGCCGGGTAAGAGCAGGCCTGGGGTGATGAGCAAAGAGGTGAAGGATTAAGAAGTAGAAATTGGTAGTTCCAGAATAGTCACAGGAATGTAAAGTACAACATGAGGAATATAGTCAATAACATTATAATAAATATGTATGGTGTCAGATGGGTACTAGATTTATCAGATATTAAGAACCAAGTCAAAACTTTAGAAAGATATATAAGAGTAAAAGTTGGCTCATGTGACTGTGGTGGCCAAGAAGTTCCACAACCTGCCATCTGCAAGCTGAAGAATGGGAAAGCCATTAGTGTAATTCAGTCTGAGTCTGAAGGCTTGAGAACCAGGAATGCTTATGTCCAAGGACAGGAGAAGGTGGATGTGCCAGCTCAAGCAAACAGAACGAGTTTGCCCTTTCTCAGCCCTTTTGTTCTATTCAATCCCTCAACAGGTTAAATGTGTATTCATACTGGTGAGGACAATTGTCTTTACTCAGTATACTAATTCCAGAAATAATGTTTTAACACCTCTTTGGGCATCCCTTAGCTCAGTGAAACTTACACATAAAATTAACCATCACAGGGTACAAAGTTTTAGTTATACAACATAAGTTCCAGGGATCTATACAGCATAGTGTCTATTGCTAATAATACTGTATTCTACACTGTACTTAGAATTTGCTAAAAGAGTAAATCTTCTGCTAAGTTTTCTTACCACATACACCAAAAATGATAATAGCAATTATAAAAAAGAGAGTAGAAGAAAATTTGGGGAGGTAATGAATATGTTTATGGCCTTGATAGTGAGCATAATTTTATAGAAGTATATTTATCCCCAAAGTCATTGAGTTGTATACATTAAATATGTACAGCTTTTTACATATCAATAATACCTCAGTAAAATGGTTTATTGAGTTTGAATTGATAGTGACCAGAAGCAAAAAGTTGATCCAGGTATTAAGATCATGCAGTATCGCAGTATTGTGTTTCAACATAATGTTCTTCATGTCAATCTATGTTGTCACAAATGGCAGAATTTCCTTATTTTTGAAGAATGATTAATATTCATCTATATGTATAACTATCCTTATGCATTCATTAGTTGATGAGCATCCGAGTTGTTCCCAAATCTTGGCTATTGTGAATAATGCTGCACTGGGCATGGGAGTGCAGATATCTCTTCAAGATCCTGATTATAGTTTCTTTGGATAAACACCTGGAAGTGGAATTCTGGATCATATAATAGTTCTTGTATATTTATTTGTTAATTAATTGATACAATTTGCTCTAAATAAATTTTTACTTTTCCAATGACAATTTACATACAATATTATATTATTTTCAGGTGTACAGTCCATTGATTAAGGATTATTTAACTTACTAAGTGGCAAGTCTGATACATCTAGTACCCATCTGACACCATACATATTTATTATAATGTTATTGACTACATTCCTCATATTGTACTTTACATTCCTGTGACTACTCTGGAATTACCAATTTCTACTTTTTAATCCCTTCACCCTTTTGCTCATCACCCTAAGCCCACTTTCACTGAGCAACCATCCAAATGTTCTCTGTATCTATGAGTCTGTTTCTGTTTTGCTTGTTCACCTATTTTGTTTCTGACTTCCATGTATAAGTGAAATCATATGGCATTTGTCTTCCTCTGTCTGACTTATTTCACTTAGCACAGTAACCTCTAGTTCCATCCATGTTGTTGCAGATAGCAAGATTTCATTCTTTTTTATGCCTGTGTCATACTGTGTATACACAACACTTCTTTATGCACTCATCTATTAAAGGAAATGAGTTGCTTCCAGATCTTGGCTATTATAAATAATGCTGCAATAAACATAATGCTGCATATTGTAAATAATGCTGGATGTATGTGTCTTCTTGATTTAGTGTTTTGGTTTTTTTTTAGATAAATAGTGACAAGTAGATTTGCTGGGTCTTTCTTTGTCTCTTGTTGTATGTCCTTTGTTTTAAAGTCTACTTTGCTGGGTATAAGTACTGCTACCCTAGCTTTTCTGGTTTGTTTGTTTCCATTCTCATTAAATATATTTATTTTCAGTCTTTGCGTGTCTTCCAATCGGAAGTGAATCTCTTTTAGACCACATATATAAAGGTCTTGTTTTGTTATCTGTTCAGGCTACATAAGTCTTTTGCTTGGAGCATTTAATCCATTTGCACTTATGTAATTAATGATAGATATGTATTTATTGTCATTTTATTATTCACATTTTTAAATATGTCCCTCGTTCTTCCCCTTAAAGTCCATCTTGTATTACTGGTTTGGTGATGATGAACTCCTTTAGGTTTTTCTTGTATGGGAAGCTCATTATCTGTCTTTTAGTCTAAATAATAGCTTTGTCGGGTAGAGTAATCTTGGTTGTAGGTCCTTGCTTGTCATTGTTTTGAATATTTCTTGCCAATCCCTTCTGGCCTGCAAAGTTTCTGTTGAGAAATCAGCTGATAGTCTCATGGGAGTTTCTTTGTAGGTAACTAATTGCTTTTCCTTGCTACTTTTAGGATTCTTTCTTTGTTTTTAAACTTTGACATTTTTACAATAATGTGTCTTGTTATGGACCTCTTTGGATTTTTCTTCAACATATGAGGAAAGTTTTCTGTCATTATTTTTTCCACATAGGTTTTCAATTTCTTGCTTCCTTTCTTCTATTTCTGGCATCACCATTAATATCTGTACACTTGAAGTTGTCCCAGAGGCTCCTTATAATACCCTTGTTTTGGAGGATTTGCTTTTTTCTTTTTACTGTTTTGATTGTGTTTTCTGCTTCCTTATCTTCCAAATTGCTGATATGATCTTCTGCTTCATCTGCTTCATTGTTGATTCCCTATAATGTATTCTTCATTTCTGATAGCTTCTTTTTTATGTTTTCTATCTCTATTTTTATCTTTCTTATATCCTTGTTGAAGTTCTCATTAAGTTCTTCTCCATTTTCCCTAAGTTCATTAAGCATCCTCATAACCAGTGTTTTCAACTCTGCATCTGGTAGATTGTCTCAATTTTGTTTAGTTTGTTTTCTGCAGTTTTGTTCTGTTCTTTCACTTGGGCCATCTTTCTTTGTCTCCTCATTTTGGCTGTCTCCCTGTGTTTGTTTCTATATATTAGATATATCTGCTACATCTCCCAGTCTCTGCAGAGTGGCCTTAGGTTGTAAGTGTCCTATAGGGCCCAGTGGTACAGCCTCTCTGGTTACCTGAGCTGGGTGCTCCGGGCATTCCCCTAGGCACACAGGTAGACTGTGTGCACCCTCCTATTGTAGTTGAGTCTTGATTGCTGTTAATGGAAGGGATTTACCCTCAGGCCATTAATCAGCAAGCATGGGCAGTGACCGCAGCAGAGGCTGATCCCATGGAGAGAGACTCATGTCAGGAAGGTTCTGGTGCTTTTGAGTCTACCTCTTCAGTGTGTTGATTTTGGAAGTTTTGTGTTGTTGCTTCCAAACAGTCTATAAGTATCCACAGAGTGTGCTGGCTTGGGCCTCTTAGAAGTGTAGGCCAAGGTCAGTTGCTGCCTGTTCTCTGCCCAGGACCACTGAGCATGAGATACAAAGCAATCTTCAGATGGCTGCTACTTGTGCTGGGCTTGGAGGTGCCTGGGAGAGGCCAAGCTACAAACCAATGCTGGCTGCAGGTAGTGCCAGGTCTAAGCCCACTTTATAAGAGGTACAGGGCATGCCAAAGGAAGATGCTGCTTATTTGTGGTTTGTTAACCTTTGAGAGATTTTAGGAAAGTTTTCAGCTTGAGCCAAGACAGGCTATTTGGATAAAAAAGTCACTGGAAATGAGTTGGTTAGGCTCACAACTTGGGTGAGGTTGGGTGCCAGGGAATCTCCAGAGAGGGGTAGACATTGTTAGCCAGATTGATGGAGACTGAGATATGGTGCCTGTCTGTTAGTTCTGTGAGGGGAGTGCTCAGCAAAGGAACAAGGGCATCTGCTAACAGTTCTGTTTAAGAGAAAGCTGTCTATCCAGCTGTTGTCTGAATGCCAGACAACTGAGTTCCTCCCAAATGTCCCTGGCACTTCTTAAGCTGCTGGCCCAGTGCTGGAGTTCATAGTGAGTAAGTCCTAGTAAGTCTATGCACAGTTCCTTTAAGAGGAATGCCTGGGTCTCTAGAAGCCCTCTGTCTCACTCAGCCACAATCCCTGCTAGTTTTTACAACCATAAATTTGGGAAACTTCTCTTCCTGGCACTGGGCTGGGAGGCCTGGTGTGGGGGTTGAACCCCTTGCTCTTCATAAGGGACCTCTGTAGCTGAGATATCCCTCCTGATTTTTTTCTGCTACAGCTGGGTATGTGACCAGCCCTTTCTGAATCTTCACCCCTCCTACCAGCCTCCATGTGGCTTCTTCTTTATATCACTAGTTGTAGGACTTCTTGTTCAGCAAGATTTCTCAGGCAGTTCTCAGTGATGTTTTTTCTGCAGTTTAGTTAAAATTTTGATATGGTTGTGGGAGAATTTGAGTACTGCTATATTGTCCAGAACCTGTAGTTCTATTTTTATTTTTTTGAGGAACTGTTTTCCAGATGAGCTGCAAAACTTAGATTCCCAGAGTTGCGTTTTCTTCACATTTTCACCAGGCCTTGTTAAAGTTTGGGGGTTTTTTTTGTTTGTTTTTGATACCAGTCATCCTAATAGGCCTGAGGGTGATATCTCACTGTGGTTTATACTTGCATTTTCCTGATGATTAGTGATATTGAACACATTTTAATATATATGTTGGCCATTTGTAGGTCTTTTTTGGATTAATGTCTGTTTAGGTCCTTTTTCCATTTTAAGACTGAGTTATTTATATTTTTATGATTGCAGATTTAAAATCTCAAACACAGATTACTTTTCCTCCCTCAACTCATGTAGCTTTTCTCAGGTTCTCACTCCCTGAACTTTTCAAAATCACCTACATCCAATCTTCTTCTCTATTATTTAGCTTTCCTACAGAATTGTCCTTTCCAACATGAAATTTTCTCCATTAATATAAAACACAAACAACAAAACAGTTGATAAGCTCTTACTTTCTGGGATGGCCATCCCATCCTGAAGTACATGTAGGAAGGTAGGAGCTAATTGCTAAAGCATGCAAGCTCATCGAAAGCTGAGCCCCACTGGTTCCACTGTTGTTGGAACCCTGCAGGTACTCGGGAGCTTACCAACTGCAAGGAAACCCTCCCCACCCTGCTATTCTGTGCCATGGAACAAACCTCTGCCACACCCCTTTCTACTTGTTGAGGGCTGTAAGACTCTAGTCCCAAGTTCCACTACTGGGTCAACGCTGTCAGAATTGATGAAGGAAGAAATAACAGGACAGGATGGAGGAACTGATTAAGAACTTCAGTGACTAGACTCAGAAGTCTGTGGACCTACTCCAGAGTCATGATCTGACACTTTCCAAGCAAATCATCTGAGGGTTAAGAAAAGTGCTAATAAACTCTTTACCAAACCAACACAGATATTTAAATGTCATAGCTAAATCAACACTAAATACCACTCCCCTGTTGTTTATTCATTTGTTCTGGAAAAGGAAGCATTTTCATCCTTTTTTTAAAAAAGATTTTATTGATCCATTTTTAGAGAAAAGGGAAGGGAGGGAAAAGAGAGGGAGAGAAACGTCAATGTATGGTTGCTTCTCATTCAACCCCTACTGGGGACCTGGCTCAAAACCCAGGCATGTGCCCTGACTGGGATTCAAACTAGTGACCCTTTGATTCTCAGTCTGGCACTCAATCCACTGAGCCACACCAGTCAGGGCACATTTTCATTCTTGTCCACCGTACATCTAAAGTTTATTTCTCATCAATATATTTAAAGTTTTAAAATTTTCCAAAATTGCCTACCTAAAGACTCAACATTCCCTTAAAGAAATCTCTCAGTTACCATTTCTCAGAGGGGCTGCCACAAAGTCACAAAGACCCCTGAAGCATAAACACAGGTCACAGACGTGTCCTGTCCTAGAGCCACAACTCAGAGGAAGCCAGACACCTCTCCCAAACCAAGTGTTCAAGCTGGAACACACTTTAGCAGAGATTTGGAACAACCTTTCCCACTGATACCGAGGGGCTTGAGTACATAGCTACGGCAGAACACCCACTTATTTCAGCTTAAGATTTTTCATTCCACTAATCCTTTCTCCCTCCAAAAAACTGCCCACTTTGCAATTCTGCACCAAGCAGGCAGGCTTATTCTTCAACACAATGGAAATCCCTGGACTTTGAATGGGATGCTTTTTGACCCAGAAATTCTCCCTCCTCTCTCCCACAGCTGTCTTCTACCTCCTCTGTGCTCTGACCTCTGTCCACTTACAATCTGGGAAAGCAAACATTCCACCTGTTTGCATACTGGATCATTTTGTTACTGAAGGAATCCCCAGGAGATCAATAAGAACTCAATTTCTTAATCAAGTACTTATTTTCAAATTTTACATGCCGGCACTCCTCAGTCACTGCATGAAAAAGATTAGTATAGATGGCTAGACAAATTCTGTGATTTCCTGAATACTACATAATAAAGATTTCTAAATTGACAAGGGGAGAAAAGAACAATTTTTATTTCCTGCAAAAATGTGGCTATTGCTTTCAAATTTGCTGTAGCATAATGAAGACAACTATAATTCTGGCACCACTTTAAAAATTATTTATGCTGTCATACTTTAATAGCAAAATTAGCTTTTCTCATAAAAATCTTTGTACATACACATATTCATGCCATTATTTTATTTTATTTTTATTCTTATTTTAATCCTCACCAGAGGATATGTTTATTGATTTTAGAAGGAGAGGAAGGGAGAGAAAGAGAAAGAGAGAGACATCAAAGTAAGAGAGAAACGCCAATTGGTTGCCTCCCATATGGACCCTGATGGGGGAATCAAACCCAGATATGTGACCTGTCAGGGAATGGAACCCACAACATAGGTATGTGCCCTGACCAGGGATCAAACTGGAACCTTTTTGGTGTATAAGCTCTAGCCAACTGAGCCATCTGGCCAGGGCTATTTATTTTATTTTTAATTAATATAGAATAAAATGGACCTTTGATTAAGTGTGTGTGTTCTATGAACTCAAACACGTGTAGTTTCATGTAACTACTGCTACAACCAGGATATCTAAAAATTGCATCACCGTCAAATTCCCTCTTGCTACCTAGTTGTAATCACACTATCCTTTGACCCTAGACCACTGAATGTTCTGTCACTGTACTTTTGTCTTTTTGAGAATGTCATATAATTGGAATCATATATTAGGTAAACTTGTTTGCCTTATTTCAATGAATACAACTATTTTATGGTTTATTCAAATTGTTGATGTATCAAAACTCCATTTCATTTTATTGATGAGGACCATTCCCCGTGTGCATCACAGTTTGTTTAATCTCTTGCCCTCTGAAGAACATCTGGGCTATTACCAGCTTTTGGAGATTATGAATTAAGCTTCTGTAAATATTTGTGTAGTGTTTTTTGTGTGAACACAAGTTTTTATTTCTATAGGGTAAATGCCTAGAAGTGGGATTGCTGGACCATATTATGAGCGTATGTTTAACTTTATAAGAAACTACCAAGCTGTTTGCCAAAGTTAGTGGCTGTACCATTTTGGCTTTCTACCAGCAGGATATCAGTCTCACTTGCTCTGCATTCTCATCAACACTTGATATTGTCAGATGTTCAAACTTTACCCATTCTAATAGGCATATAGTGGTCTCTTATCATGTTTTAATTTGAATTTTTACATAGACTGATGGCATTAAATACCTTGTTATCATCCATAGATGCTTGTTTGCCACCCATACATACTTTATGGTAAAGTGTTTATTCAAGTCATTTACCTGTTCTGTTTTATTTTTTAACCAGGTTGTTTGATTTCTTACTGTTGAATGTTAAGTGTTCCTTATTAATTCTGGATGTAAGTCTTCTGTAAATTATGTGATTTACATAATTTTAAAATGTACATAAGATAAAAAAATGTTTTTGCATCTGTATTTTGCCTTTTCATTCTCTCAACAGTATCTTTTGCAGAGTCAAAATTTTAATAGTGCTTATCTTTGGATTTTTTCTTAAATTCTTTCTATAGTTCTACATTTTTCAAATCTGTAATGGGACTATATTATGTTTCTATTTTAAATTATGTTATTTAAAGCAAAACAAATGTTCTTAGTGATTAAAACAATTCCAACAGAATTCATTTGTACATTTGAAAGAACTGCCAAATATGAACCGACATGTCTACTTAAACCTTTCTTTTTAAGGCCATGAGTAGAAAAGGAATGTTTTTAATGAGATGTCATGGCATCAGTTTAATAAGGGAATAACCAGATAATTAAGTTTTAACTCTTCATAGTCATTAGGATGAACAGAATATTTTTGATGCTGACCTTCCAAGTACAACATACTGTCTTTACTGTTTTCAAGTTGAAGCTTGACATATCCCAATAGGGTAATAAATGGCTTATAATACTTTCTATAATAATATGATTTCACTCTATGTTTTAAATAACATGCTTAGGAGATGAACTCAGTTTATAACAACTTAAAACAAAGTCTGGGCAGAAAGTTTTGGCTCCTGGCCCACCTTTGTGGTGCTAGACATCTTGAGAAAAGCAGGTTTGCACAAATGTTGTCTGGCCTTTCAAAGAAGGCATAGGTGGAGCAGAAGATCATGCTCTTTGCAAAGTATCATTCCTTGTTCTGAATCACCACTGGGAGAATGCTCTCCTGAGGGCCTAGGAATGCTTTGTTACAAGCCGGGGCATCTCCAAGTCATTGGGCCTCAGCCAGATTCAGTCATCAACACCTATTACTCTGCAGAGCAGGCAGAGAACTATGATCCTGCCCATAGTAGTGAGGGTGAACTTGAGTCTTGGCAATCTTCCTGCCTCTATTCAAGGTAGCCTCCAGTAGAACGATGACAGTGATATTTTTACTTTTGTAAAGGGATTAATGTCAATGTTTTATCAAATATGATTACATGTGGTACATTTTAAAAACAAATATGTCAGGATTTACTTATTAAATGAGTGCTGTCCCCTTCAAAGGAGTTACCTTATTTTAATGTTTTTTTTTTCATTGCTCTAGCCACCTTTTACACTTCACTTGGGACCCTAGTACCAGAGTTTATGGCACATTTAAAAAAAAACAATAGCCAAGAGTTGGAAGCAACCTAGGTGTCCATCAGTAAATGAATGGATCAAAAAATTGTGGTACATATACACAATGGAATTCTATGCAGCAGAGAGAAAGAAGGAGCTACTACCCTTTGCAAGAACATGGATGGAACTGGAAAGCATTATGCTAGGAACTGGAAATAGGCCGGGAGTTGAAAGACAAATACCATATGATCTCACCCTTAACAGGAAGCTAAACAACAAAACAAACAAGCAAGCAGAATAAAAACAAAGACACTGAAATAGAGAACAAGGGGACAGTGACCAGAGGGGAGAGGGAAGGGAAGTTAAGGGGGAAAACAGGAGGGATTTGGAGGAACAAATATGAAGGATACAGGGACGAGAACTAAGGGGGGTGGAAATGGGAGGGAGGTGGGGAGCACGGGGCGGGGGGGGGTGCTGGGATGGGAGAAATAGACAAAAAACTGTACTTGAAAAATAACTAAATAAAAAATATGAAAACAAAAACAAAAACATCTTTTTACCCTGGCCGGTGTGTCTCAGTGGATTGAGTGTCAGTCTATGAACCAGAGGGTTGCTGGTTTGATTCCTGGTCTAGGGCACATGCCTGGGTTGCTGGCCAGGTCCCTGGTGGGGGCAATCAACCACACATTGACATTTTTCTTCCTTTCTTTCCCTTTCTAAAAATAAATAAATGAAGTCTTTTAAAAATCTCAGTAGTGGAAACATTTCTGCCTTTAGGCCTAATGATTTTATAAGCATCAAAAAATGAATAATATGAGTAATTCAGAATCACTCTGACTTAATTTCAAGGGCCAGCCAGTGTCTTCATTTTATGGAATAAGTAAAATGCTCAGCTAAGGGTTTCTAGAAATCAAGCTCAAAATATATTGTCATTGGTGGTGGTTTTCTTTGCAAATAATAACTTTAGATTCTAAGGTAAGAAGGCTGTTGTCATGGCCAAGCAGCTCAGTTGGCTGCAGCATTTTCCCGTACATACCAAAAGGTTACCGGTTAGTTCCCTGGTGAGGGCACATCCTAGGTTTCCGGTTCAATCCCCAGTCAAGATGTGTACTGAGGGCAATGGATAAATGCTGCGCTCCACATAGATGTCTCTCTCTCAAATCAATAAACATATTTTTGGGTGAAGATTACATTTTTTAAAAGGCTCTTGTTTTGTATTATTATAAACCAATTAAAAAGGCTGTAGAGCCCTGGCTGGTGTGGCTCAGTGCATTGAGTGCCATCCTCTGAACCAAAAAATTGCCAGTTTGATTCCTGGTCAGGACACATGCCTGGGTTGCAGGCCAGGTCCCCAGTTGAGAGAAAACTGTGAGAGACAACTGATTGATGTATCTCTCACACATCGATGTTTTGCTCCCTGTGTTTCTCCCTCCCTTCACATCTTTCTGAAAATAAATAAATAAAATCTTTAAAAAAAATTTAAAGGCAGTATAAGCAATAAATATAGGTCACAAAAATATTTCCAGTAAAGTAGAATTATCATTTTCAGCGTTAGCCTTCAAGATGAATATTCATTTGACTATGTTCTGGTATATCTGTTTCTTTCTTTTTTTTTTAACAAAAGCATTCTGCATGTTTATAATCAGACTTGAGTTGTATAAGAATACTATGATTTACAAAAGACAAATATTGAATAAATTAATTCATATAATAAAAACTTGCCCCTTAAGAGGCTCACATTTTCAAGTTGTAAAATTTTGAATAGAACTTAAAAAGTGTATTCCAATCCCCTCCCCTGTCTCTTATACAATAGAAGCTTCAGGATGTAATTTATTCATTTCTCAATGACTCAGAATTATCTTTGTAAGCTTCAATTGCTCAATGATGTTTGCAGATTTCAGAAACTATAGCACAAATTCAGATAGGCTCCAGAGCATATGGAGACATAAACATTTTTTCTCCCTACACTGAATGGATCCATATAACTCTTTTAGAAACAATTCCTTTGCTTTCTTTGATCTCTCTTTATGATGGGCTCTCTACCCTTGCTTGGTCTTATTCACATCTCGTATTCTAAAGTTCCCTTTTTATTCATATCTTAAGTTCTCTGGGAACAGTAACTAGAAGGCGAAGCATATTGAAATTGTGCCAAATTTAAACATAAAGTCCTTGATGAATAAACTGGAGCAGAGTGCTGTCTCATGCTGTCAACATGAAATTTGTAATAATGTCAACACTGACTGCCAGAAGTCTACTTCTATTTACTTTTCTGTTTTGGTTGAATTTTGGGTAAATGACATTCTGATCACAACCTATGGATAAGTGAGGTGTCATCACAAGCCCATTTGATGGATAGAAAAACCAAGGCTCAGGAAGCTGAGCAGAAGAACTATGACTAGAGCCTCTGTCCTAATTCTTACCATTCCCTTCTGCCTCCTGGCCATGGCCCATGCTGTGGGCTGCCCCACCTGCTCCCCTTGCCATCTCCACAGCTGCATGGATATATTAGGTCTCAGGTATCTCCCTTCTTTCATCTTTGCCCTCCTTAAAAGCCTGTGATTGTATCAGGATAACATTCAAACTCCCTGTCTTCCACACCTCCTCCCCTCTTTCCAGTTTTTTTCTGCCTCTCAGACTACCTTAAAATACTGAGAAGTTGTGATCTGCAAACTCAGCTTCCCACCCCCTTATCCCAACCCCGTCCCTGAGCCAGTCCCTGATCAAGGCCAGCAGACTCAGAAATGCTATGGGGTGGGTGTTAGGCCTAAGCTCAGTTTTGAGGGACTCTAACGACCCCCTGACCTAAAGCGTCCCCCAACTCCCACTGATAGCTGGTCCATGAAACAAAGCACCTGCAATAGGTTCTGGATTTTTTCTCTAGTTCCCTTGCTGAGATGAAGACCATAATCTGAATTGCAGCCCACTTATCAAGAATCTCCGAGCTCCTTCCCCCCTTGAAGAAAAGAGGAGGGAGTAGGCTTTTCCTGTTCCTCAGGTCTGTGCTAGGCAATGTACTGGATGTGGATTTTATTATCATACATTATTATCACCACATTGCCGATGAGGAAACAAAGGCTTAGAGAAGCCCAATTACTCGTCAGAGGTCACAGAGCTGGTGTTTTGGAGCTGCCTGTCTGGAAAGAAGCTTTTCTTATCTATGCAGATTTGACTCCCAAACCTACTTCAAGATTAAATGACTACCTTCTAGTACAGTTTACTAATTTATCATCCCCACTGCCTACAGTTCCTTGTTTTCACAGCACACTTACCACATTACCCCATCCCACACTCAGAAATCAACCTGGTTTATCTGAATAAAAACTAGTGTCCCATACCTCATCCAGGCACTGTGAGATAGACAATGGAAGGTAGACATTTGTCTACCTCCCATGAAGGTCAGCCCAACTACAAGGTTCTCCTTTGCCCTGGTCACCTGCTTTGTCCTTGATTCCTTACCTTTTCTGAGGACTCTCTGCTAAGGTTTCCAGTATGCCTGAAATCTTTTACCCAAGCTGGAAGCCAACACTTTCTATCTCATTTTCCATTATTGCCCCATGCTTAGCTTCAGCCAAATGGAACTAATTGCTACTCTATATGCATCTGCTGTTTTTCCGTCTCCTTGACTTTTTTTCTTTTGAAGACCCTTTTTTAGAGAAGTTTTAACTTTACCACAAAAATGGAGAGGGAGGTACAGAGATTTTTCATTACCTCTCATCCCTACACATGCACAGCCTCCCCATTATTAGCATCACTCACCATTTTTTACTAAGGATGAATCTGCATTGACTCGCTCCTAGCCTTTTTATGTTGGTTGCTCTGCTAGAAATGCATTTAACAAAGCTCCATCAGTCACCTTTCCTGCCTATCCCCTGCCCCTTTATGGTCTGTTGCCTTCTCCTCACTGCCTTTCCTTAGGCACACTTCACGCGGCTAGATCTCCCAGAGCACATTATTTGTACTTCTCCTGGAGCCCTTCACGAGAATTCAGACATAAACAGCACATTGAACAGATCAGCTATGTCAGCTGCAGGCATAAAAAAGAAAAACATTGTTTTAGCCTGTCACTGTGCCTTCAAGCCTGCCCCTGATGAAAACCCTGGCAATGTCATGGTTTCTCTGATCATTCCTGGTTCAGAAAATGTTCTGTGCTGTAGCTTACAAAACAGTTTCAATTCAGAACTTAGAATGCCTAGCGCAAAATCCATCCACACTTGAACCACCAGGCAGAGCTTTACCATCTCCCAGCTGAGCTGCCTGAGGGCAAGTTGCTGTCTTCATCAGAAATTGTCTGGCTTCCTCTGTCTTTCTCATTCTCAGCATCACTAACTGCTGTCTTTGACCGACTTCCACCTCCATGGCTGAAGTAAGAAAGACTGATAAGAGGGACAGAAAAGATCTTTTTGATAGCAGAATCATAAGGGAGTGTGGCCAGTATTTCAAGTTGACTCTTTCTAAGACCACTTCAGAGGGTTTCCCCACACTGACTGGCAGACTCTGGCAGTTGGCTCTAATGCAGCTGATTGCTTCTTCCTCAGACCTTGGGCACCTAGTGGTCCACCTCCAGCTTTTCTCTGCTGGGGTCCCATGGCCCCTCCAGGTGGCCATACTGGACAGAATTTAAAATGCTACACCCTGCTGCCCCCATATCCTTTACCAAACAAATGTGCAAATCAGGCCGATTTCAACTCAGCAACACCTTTTCCTTTGCTCTTGCCATCAGAACAGCTAGTTAGTTATGCCTGGTTTCTCAGATTAGAGGAGGAAATCAGCCTCTGTGTCTCCTCTCCCAGGCTCAGAGAGTAACTGTCAAGTTCTCAAGATGGTCCTGTTGAAGTCAGTTACTAGAACTTAGGTGGGTAGCAGACAGGGATATGGGTGGAGAATACAGCATGATTTCTTTTTTAAAGTTAATTTAAAAAAATAGAATTTTCCTCATGAAGTCTCTCAACCTTCACTTTCAGGGACCTTTTATATATTTTTGGAGCTAAGAAAAGTTTAGATTATAGAGCCCTCTCTTGATCTGCCTTTGAAAATCTACACCTTGATCTGGTATCTCACTTTGAAATTTCCTATTAAAACTAGGAGCCTCAGCAGAAACTTGCAATTTAACATCCTGTTTCACAAGCTGGAACATAGCTGCTTATACAAACAGCCCACTCCTTTAGGATACTGTTTACTGCCTGAGAGCAAAGGCAATATCTCACTCATCCTACACCCTTCATAGCATCTAAAGTTGAGCACTCTTCCTAATAGACAACAAATAGCTATAGCTGCCTGGAATGGCCACACTTGGTCCCATATTTTCTTATAGCTACTAGCTTTCAGCACTGACAGGGGGCTATTTTACAGACCCTGATAATTAACCCCAATTCAAAACTATGTAAGATGTGACAGAAACAGCTCTGTGTTCATCAAATCCTATTTCTTTTCCCCTTGGCAGCCACCTAGGTTTCACTTCTCAGTCTCCCTTGCAGAGTGGGGATGTATAATTGAGTTCTGGCCAGTGGGATGAGGGCAGAAGCAACACATATCCCTTTCAGGTCTGGCCACAGAAGACCTCCTGGGAAGCCCTCTGTGACTTGTTTCCATTGGTGGACTGAATGCAGAGAAGGTGGGAGACCTGGAAGTAGCAAAGCAATACATTGTAAGTAGCCTGGGTCCATTGGTGACAGCTTAGAGCAGAGTCCTCATGTTGTCCTCATCCTTATACCATTGGACAATGTTGTGAATGATAAACACCTTTATATTGATAAGCCACTGAGAAGTGGGGGTTGTTTTTATGGAATATCTATGTCCATTAGCACAGAGGGCTCTACACACTCACAGAAACAAGCTAAGGAAATTCTCCTGGAATGAATCTTCCCAACTCTCCTGAGAAAGTGCCCAACATGTATTTCCTCAAGTTCCAGGTAACACAATATATTCTTTTCTGTGACAGTTTACACACCCCCATCTGAAAAATGTCTCTTTTCAGGTTTCAGATTTCTCTTTTTAGGTTAGGTGACTTTATTTTTAGTTAAAAGAAATACATAGAACAGTTCTTTCCTTCCCTCATCATTTTCTCAGAAGGTACGTTTATAGGCTTATAATTCATATTTATAATTAAAAGATGATTATTGGGTATGAAAGTATGGAGTGGGCATAATTATGAAATGCTAACTTAGGGACTTGGTCTCTTTTCCTGAGGGCTGTAGATCAGGATGTGGTAGGTTGTGTTTTTGGAATAGAAGAAAGACAAGTTTATTCAACCATGCAAATTAAATTACAAGACTTGGAATCATTATTTCTGTGAAAATGTGATCTCCATACTGTGTTAGTTCTGACATTCTTTTCAGATTTTCACCATAACAGTTCCACTTGGCCTTTAAATAACATCAGATCAGTAAAATGTCTCTGGCAAAAGATACGTATTAAACTCCAAAGTTAAATTTGAATATCTTTGCTTCAGTGTTCCAAAATTAAAAATACCTGAAAAGAAACACCATGTAATCAAAGAACAAGGTAACTCTTACTGACAAGTGTAAAACCCAAGGTCTGTAGAGTTTAAATTAGTCTCCAAATCTATCTTGGATCTCAGTGTGTTATCCTATTTTTAGTAAAATATAAGAAAGGTGATTGCATATTTCCACTATTATCTGTTTCAATATTCAATAATATTCAACTATAATAACTATTTATGTTCTAACTAAATTATTCATGTAGTAATCTATATGTATTCTCATTTCTCTATGAGGAAGAATCATTATCACTGTCATATCAGCCTTGAAAAATAATTTCTTATCTTTTAGGTATAGTAAAGGCAGATGGAAGCTTGCACCTTTAGATTAAAGGACTTCGGTTTAAAGAGTTGCAGCCACCAGTTGCTGCACTGATTTCATAATGGCCTTTGACATTCTTGAGGTTTTATAGAAAAAAGGCTGGAAAAGTTGATGATGGTGATTAATTATATGTTATTGAAGACATATTCCAATGACAGCAAGTTTAATATTTATTGTGAACTTACTATGGACTTCCAGTCCATAGTAAGGTAATTCCAGTGGACTTTGTTTTGATTTTTATGAGTAACTGGATGACTTATCTGTTTTAAGTGCTTCTGTATAACGTCCAGTTCTTAGAGTATAATGCAGGAACTCCATGTTACTCTGCCAACTCTACATTCTAGGTTTATCTTTTGTAGAAGTCCATTTAGGCAGCTGGACCACCAACAATTGCTGTAGTATTGATTATGCAAATTAAAAGTTCATGAATACATGCAAGACACTACAGGGTATGAAACCTCGTAAACTACCTTAAAGTACCCTATAATCTTGTACCCAGCAAAATCATGAAACAGCCTTGCCAATTACACATGTTTATATATAGGAAATAAGGGCTGTTTAAGTTATTTCTTGTCTTTGAGGTCAGTAACACTTCAAATAACCCAGGAGTCCCAATCAAGGAAGTTTTCATTGAAAGGCTGAGTTATAACTTGCACACTGAAGGCAGAAACATTTTCATTTGAGAGGTGGCAGGAGAGAACGATCAACAAGTTTCTAAAATAGTCTGCATATGCTAAGGATGCAGGTCTTATTGGAAAGGGGGAAGAAGGCAGCAGTTAGAGATAATGTGGGATGGGGTATATGGAATGAGACTCAGGAGACCTGTGATTATGAATCTGGACCTGATTAAGAGCAATAATGAGCTCAAGGCAAAACTGAAGACTGAATGGCCAATCTGGACAGGATGAAATTAAGTTCTAGCCAAGTTTCTAGGGATGGGTGAAAGGAAGTTATAAAGCAAATGAGATAGATAAAAGAAGTGAAAAGATACAGATATATAGGACAAGAAATAGTAGAGTTCTATGGTAGAAAGATAGTTACTTAAAATCAAGACTAACAATGGGGCTGGGGAAGAATATAACAGCTTCAGACTTTAAAATTAACAAGTATATACTTTAAAAACATTTAAAATATTTTTATTAAATGTCTTCATAGTCACTTATGCCACTTAGAAGTATAAAGTCTATAATACTAGTTGCCAAATGAGACCTCTAAGTGTCTTTCAAACATCAATGCTGACATTTAGTGAAGGAGCATGACCTCTTCCCCTGGCCCCTGAAACTCACTGATTTATTTTACAGTTTTTAAATTGTGTTTTTCTTAGATGCCAATCTAAGAAATACAACCAATAGGCACAAAGTTTAACTGCTACTTGATTTCAGTGCCTGTGTTTGCATTTATGGTCTTGTTGGCAACAAGCAACACAGATATAACATGAAAATGATGCATCTGAGTATAGAGCACACTGTAAAAGAAGATGCAGCATGTTTTTCAATTTATTTAAACTAAGAAAAGTTCAGCCACTTCTTACTGATTTTTACTGACCTTATATATTTGACATTCTTGAGCAAATATAATAAATGCATAACAACTGAATTCTTTGTTTTGCTTCTTCTCTAATCAACTTAGTCCTCTATTGTACTACAGCAAGGCACATAACTGAAAGTTTAAATTAAAAAATAAAAATATTGGAAATCCTAAGGCAGAACCATTAGCATCAGGATTTGCCAGACATTTCTCATCAGCTCAATTCATTTCTCATCAGCACTTCATCTCACATGACCTCGGGCAGAATGATATTGCTTGCCTACACAAAGAGGGGAAAACTGATTTACTTGGAGAAATGTCCTTAGACTACACTTTAGGTAAAATAGGGTTAATCTGGATTGCCCTGCAAAGAGATCTGTTGCTTTTCATAGCAGGGCAAGTAAGGTTCTTGGCTATGATAGCTTTAGTAATTACACTGAACTTGCAGCGTAATTTGGCTGAGATTTATTATTGCCATTTATGAAATTATTAGGGCCTATTTTATCTCAAGCCTTTGGCCCCAGCTTCTCCTGGTTTAAGTTTGATAAGCTTGGAGCTTGCAGCTTGTCTTAATGGGTGATGGAAGACTGTGCTCTATTTCTCCTGGGACTTCATGCTCATTAGTCACAGACGCCAATTAAAAGCTTTGTAGAGGACTAGAGGAATGTGCCACAGCGATGTAGAGGCCCGGAAGCCCCTTTCTAGTATATCATGGATGAATAAGTCTCTATGGCATGCCAAGCCACACATCAGTAGATCATGTGCATCAGCAGACAGGACCAACAAAACAGCACAAAAATTTTGAGGTCAGCACTTTTGGAGCCAATCCTTTTCCGTTTTGACTGATAAGGATTGAAACATTTTCATTAGTCTTACTGATCTTGGTCATTTTAAATGACAAACACATTACAATTGTTTTTAAAGGCAAGTTGCATAATCTAGGGAACAGCCTACACAGGATAATTTTCTAGAAATGATCATTGACCCTTGTATATCTCTCTTATGACCATGAGGGGTCAATTCAAGGTTAATGATCTGGCAACCCACTTAGGATCTAGAAGAACCACTGTTCTGGTAGGGATTATTGCCATTGTAAACCACTGACAAGGTTTGAAATGATAAGTCTTAATTAAGAAAATGAAACAACTCAGTGTCTGTGCTCTGATCACACAGCTAACAACTGACTCCATCTCAAACCAAACAGAGAATGAAATTCAGCTAAGAGATGGGTTGATCCACTTTTGTAATAAATTGTTTCATGTATCTCATCTAAAATAATGTGGTAAGGTTTCAGAAACTAGGTATCAAGTGTTGAAAGAATATTTGCTCTTTTTAATGAATCTTTTGTTTTTATTTCAACTGTGTTGTATTCTTGGCTTATTACTAATTTGTTGCTTCCAAAGAGAATTTTGAGGCAAAATATCTCAAAGATATAGCATGTTCAGTGGAAGTAATGAAAACCTTCAATGGTGTATATTTTGAAATATGTCATGTTTAGAAAGCATTTAATAATTAACATTCTCTTTGATCAACAAATTATTTTGACATGCCATAAAAATTAGGTGAGAAAATTATATCAAGAAATATTAACAGCAAAAGAGATGAATACAATCTATTTCATATCTATGGCCTTGCTGGGGTACTATGATAGAGAGAACTGGAGAGCATCTTGAGAAGACTGAGCAACTTTTATACCTGGGATTTGGACACAAAATTATACACAGGCTACATAATTTGTCAAGGAAATGTGTTAAGGTAATAGAAAAATCAGATAATTCTAGAGGTAGAAAGGGCTTAGAATTTTTACTAAAATGTTGTTCTCCTGGTCTCTCAGTAAGAAAAATCAAAAGATGTTTGCACTATTTAAGAAATATTTGCTCCTCTACAGTGCACTCTCTGGAATTTTCTCAAAGTAGGATATAGTCCTGGTCCAGCCCCACCCTGTTGTTCTCAGCACATCAGGCTATGGTCCAGTTTATTGTAGAAGTTCAAAGGAATGAAATTCCTCAGCAGTTATATAGCAAAACATTTGGGGTTACATTAGTTTAATAATTTACAAGCAGCCTTTTCAACATTAACATTTCTACAGAAGATAGCAAGAAAATCTTATATGGAGAATATGATGTGTGAAATTTTTACACTTTTTTAAATTTCAAAGAAGCAACAGTCAGATGTCTTGTTCTGATTTTTTTGTTAGGTAGTTTTGGTCAAGAAGGTGATGTAGGTAAATGCGGTTCTCAAATATTCCACAACCATATCAAATTTACTACAGAACAACCATCATTCAGAAGCACCTGAAATCTTGCTGAACAAAAGTCCTGTAACTAAGGATATAAAGATGAAGCCTCACTGTGACGAGTAGGAGGGGTGAAGATAGGTAATGGCAGGACCTACACCCACATGTCAAAGATAAAAATCAGGAGAAATATCTCAGCTGTTGAGGTCCTCCCACAGGAATGAGGAGTCTGATCCTCATACCAGGCTTCCCAGCCCGGGGTTCCAGTGCCCAACTGGAAGAGAAGTCCCCAACAGTCCTGGCTGTAAAAACCAGTGGGGCTTGTGGCTGAATAAGACAGAAGGCTACTGGAGTCCTAGGCATCCCTCTTAAAGGGTCCATGCATGTACTTACTAGGACTCACTCACTCTGAGCTCCAGTGCTGAAACACTAGGGGCATACTGGAGGAACTGAATTGTCTGGCATCTGAAGGAGATCTGGAAAGGCAGCTTTCTCCCAGACAGAAATTCTGGCAGAGGTCATTGTTCCTTTGCTGAGCACTGCCCTCCCAGAACTGACAGGTGGGCCCCATATCTGAGTCTCCATTAACCGGTCTAACAGTGTTTGCCCCACCCTGGAGATTTCCTGAGACTCTGCCCCACCCAATTTGTGAGCTCACCCAAGCCACTTCCAGTGGCTTTTTCATTCAAGCAGACTATCTTCATTCTTGATTACTACTTTTCTAAAATCTCTCAATTAAGCAGCATCTGGCTTTTGCATGTCCTATACCTCTTATTAAAGTGGCCCCAGGCCTAGCACTAGGGGAAGCTGGCTTTGATTCACAGCTTGGCCTGTCCTGGGTACCTCCAGTCCAGCAAAGGTAGCCACAACCTGCATATCACTTTGGATCTCAAGCCTGGTAGCCCCCAGGCAAGGCGCAAGTTGCAGCTGACCTAGAATTGTACTTGGTTGGTTCTTGGTTGGGAAATTTACCACCTAACCACCTTCACAAAAGACACACTGAAGGGGTAAATTCAATGTGCAACAAAACCATGCTGAAATAAGTACAGTGATGTGGGGGCAGCCCTGTATAGCTAATCCTCCACTGAGAACACACAGCCAGTATTTGCAGAAGATAGGCCTGGGGGAAAATCTCTCCTATTAATGTTCTGACAGCAATCAAGGCTCAACAACAACAGGAGGGTGCACACAACTCACAGGTGGGAGGGCACACCTGGAGTACCCAGCTCCAGTGTTCAAGGAGGCAGTTCCATTAAATCCTACAGAACATCTGCTACATAAGGCTGCTCTACCAAGTTTGGGAGATGTGGCAGCTTTACTTAATAGATATAAACAAACACAGGGAGTCAGCCAAATTGAGGAAATAAATGAAGGAACATAACAAAACTCCAGAAAAACAACTAAACAAAATGGAGACAAGCAATCTTTCAGATGCAGAGTTCAAAATACTGGTTATAAGGATGCTCAGTGATCTCAGTGAGAATTTTAACAAAGAGGTAGGAAACATAAAAAAGAAGCAATCAGAAACAAGGAATATATTACAGGGAATCAACAGTGGAGTAGTTGAAGCAGAGGATCAAATCAGCAGTTTTGAAGATAAGAAAGCAAAAAACACACAAACAGCAAAAAATTTTTAAAAATCCAAAAAATGAGGATAGTATAAGGAGCCTCTTCAAGGATAATATAAAAGAAAACTTCAAGGGTACTGCCATTTGCAAAATAGTGATGCTGGAAGAGGAAGAGAGAGAGTAAGAAATTAAAAACTATGTGAAAAAATAATGACAGAAAAATTTCCTAATCTGCTGAAGAAAATAGGCATATAAGTCCAGGAAATGCAAAGAGTCCTAGACAAGACGAAACCCAAAGAGGCCCACAGGATGGTACATTGTCATTAAAGTGTCAAAGGTTAAAGACAAAGAGATAATCTTAAAAGCAGTGAGAAAAGCAGTTAGTTATCTACAAGGGAGCTTGCAGTGATTTCTCAGTTGATTGATTTCTCAACAGAAACTGCAGGCCAGAAAACATTGGCAAGAAATATTCAAAGTGATGAAAAGCAAGGACCTACAACCAAGATTACTCTACCCAACACAGCTATTATTTAGAATAAAAGGACAGGTAAAGAGCTTTTCAGACAAGAAAAACCTAAGAGTTCATCATCACCAAGCCAGTATTACAAGAAATGTTAGAGTATTCTTTAAGAAGAAGGGGAAAATAAGATAAAAATATGAATAATAAAATGGCAATAAATGTATATCTATCAATAATAATTATAAATGCAAATGTATTAAATGCTCCAATCAAAAGACATGTAGATTCTGAATGGATAATTAAATAAGACCTTTACATATGTGTTCTAAAAGAGACCCACTTCAGATCAAAAGACACACATAAAGTTAAAGAAAAAGGATGTGAAAAGATATTTCATGAAAATGAAAACAGACAATAAAAAATAATAGGGTAGCAATAATTATTCCTGACAAAATAAACTTTGAAACAAAGGCTATATAACAAGAGACAACGAAAGACCCAGCAATTCCACTTCTCAGTATTTATCTGAAGAAACCCAAAATACTAAATCAAAAAGACATGCAACCATGTTTATTGCAGCATTATTTACAATAGCCAAGATATGGAAGCAACCTAAGTGTTCTTTAATAGAAGGATGAATAAAGATACAATGGAATATGACTTAACCATAAAAAAATAATGAAATCTTGCCATCTGTAACAACATGGATGGACTTAGAGGTAATTGTGCTGAGCAAAATAAGTCAGACAGAAGAAGGCAAATGCCATATATCACTTATATGTAAAATGTAAAAAACAAAAGTGAACAAGCAGAACAGAAGCAGGCTCATAGATACAGAGGACATTTGGATGGTTACTCAGTGAGAGTGGGCTTGGGGTGATGAGTGAAAATGTGAAGGGATTAGTTAGTAGAAATTGGTAGTTCCAGAATAGTCACAGGGAATTGGAACATAGGTAATATAGTCAATAATATTATAATAACTATATATGGTATCAGGTGGGAACTAGATTTTGGGGGGGGGGTGATCACTTAAAAATTATATAATGCCAGACTTCCGCCAAGATGGCGGCATAGGTGGAGACGCCGTGCTTCCTCACACAACCAAGTTTAGAGACAACTGAATAATAGCAATAGAAAACATAGCCAGAACACAGAAAATTGAACTTTTCAGAAGTCTGATAACAACAAATTCTTCGGCCTGACCTGTAAGAGGGGCAAAACCGGCAGCTGGCAGAGCGGGGTAGCACAGGAAAACTCCGTCAGACGGACTCAGGTGCGTGAAATCCAGGTGCAGGGTTGGACCTGGCGGGCAACTCAGCAAGCAATCGCAAGGAAACACCAAGGGAGCAGGGCTGTGGGTTGACTGTGGTCGTGCATTCGTATGTGGAAAGACAAGCGAGGGAGTGGGTGATTGGACGAGAGCCAGCAGCCCCAGCGGCAAGGGGCAGCGGAGGGCACCGCCATTTCCCCACTCTAACCCCGCCTCCACATATAGCGTCATAACCCAGCGACCTAAGTGGCCCAGCCCCGGTAAACAACCTAAGGCTCTGCTCATCACCCAGCAGCAAGAAACAGCAGAGGGGGCCACCATTTCCCCGCTCTGACCCTGCCTCCACATACAGAGTCACAACCCAGGGATCTGGGAGTCCAAGGCTCCGCTCCTCAGACTTAACGGGAGCAAACGGACCAAAAATGGCTCAAGAAGATCTCAAAGCCCCAGAGCCTATAAATCTAAGCAATGAAGAAATAGCAAAACTCTCAGATGCATAGTTTAAAACACTGGTGATCAGGATCCTCACAGAACTGGTTGATTATAGCCACAAATTAGACAAACATATGAAGGCGAAACTAATTGAAACAAATGGAATTGCACAGGAAACCAATAGCGATGAAAAGGAAACTGGGACTCAAATCAATGGAGTGGACCAGAATAAAGCAAATGATGGCCAAACAGAAAAGAGTGAAGAAGCAAGAATTTGAAAAAATGAGGAGAGGCTTAGGAACCTCCAGGACATCTTTAAACATTCCAACATCCGAATTATAGGGGTACCAGAGGAAGAAGAGAAAGAGCAACAAGTGGAAAATTTATCTGAACAAATAATAAAAAAGAACTTCTCCACTCTGGCAAAGGAAATAGACTTCCAGGAAATCCAGGAAGCTCAGACAGTCCCAAAGAAGTTGGACCCAAGAAGGAACACACCAAGGCACATCATCATTACATTAGCCAAGATGAAAATGAAGAAGAGAATCCTAGAAGCAGCAAGAGCTAAGGGGACAGTCACCTATAAAGGAGTTCCCATCAGACTGTCAGCAGATTTCTCAAAAGAGACCTTACAGGCAAGAAGGGGCTGGAAAGAGGTATTCCAAGTCATGAAAACCAAAGACCTACAACCAAGATTGCTCTATCCAGCAAAGCTTTCATTTAGAATGGAAGGACAGATAAAGTGCTTCTCAGATAAGATCAAATTCAAGGAGTTCATCATCACCAAGCCCTTATTATATGAAATGTTAAAGGGACTTACCTAAGAAAAAGAAGATAAAAAAGATGAACAGTGAAAGGACAGCAAACTCACAGTTATTAACAACCACACCTAAAACAACATCAAATTAAGAGGACAGCTGGATCAGTAGTGAATCATAGAAATGAAGATCACGTGGAGGATTAGCAACAGGGGAGTGGGAGGAGAAGGTACAGAAAATAAGTAGCATAAACAGTAGATAGAAAATAGATAGGGGGAGGGTAAGAATAGTAGGGGAAATATAGAATCTAAAGAACTCGAGACATGTGTTCATGAACTAAAGGGGGGAGAATGGTGGGGGAGGGGTGTGCAGGGTGGAAGGGAACAGAGGGGGGAAATAGAACAAATGTAATGGCATAATCAATAAAATAAAGAAATATATTTAAAAAATTTGCCTAAGAATTCATCCTAGGACACTAAGCAAAAACAAATGCAAAATGTCTCTGAAGGTCGGGCTATATTCATCCTGGCTACATATTTTTTATACAGAATTCTTTACTAATGAAAAACTCATAATCCTAATTACAAATCATATGAAGAAACAATTCACCAGAAGAATCATATCACCAGACACAACCAGTAGGAGGCTCTGAATCCTGTGAACTTCGGATAAATGAAGAAAATAACGGATTATTTAATGTCAGTTTTAAATGACTAAGACTAAAGGGAATGTAAACTGCATGAAAACAAGTATTAAAATAATAGGTAGGTAGACCATTTAGAAATGGAAATGATAGCAAGAATAAAAAAGCCAATAGATAGTTGAAGCAGATATTTAGACATCATTGAAGGCATAATCAATGGTATGAAAAACAGATTTAAAAAATAACTAAGAATGCAGCACAGTGAGATAAAGGGATAAATATAACTTAAAATGCAAAACATAAAATGAACAAAAAGTTCAACAAGTCTAATAAATTTCAGAAAGAAAACAGAAGTATGAAGCATCAATATTCAGGTGTATGCTTGTATATGTTCCAGAATTGATTGAACATATGATTGCTATGAGTTAAGAAGAAATCAAGGTAAATAAAAGCCAAATCCACCGTGAGATACATTTTATTGGAACTGAAAAACAACAGAGACAAAAGGGACATTAAGAGCAACCAGAGAGAAAAGACAAATTATTTTCCAAAGGTAACAATTAGACAACAGTAGACTTTTAAAAAGCAAAGATAAGTAACAGAAATCAATAAAGTATTTTTAAAGGAATAAGAGAAAATAACTGCTAATCTGCAATAATATACTCAACTAACTTATTGCTTGCCTGTTGAAGGTATTTGCCAATTATTAACAGAGATGTCCTAGAAAACCAAAAATTGATTCTTAGTTAAAAAAATATATAAATAAAGTCTTTCAAGACAGATTTTAAAAAAGAGAAAGGGTAAGCAAACATGTTTACTTACATTAGTATGGATAAGGGGGTAAGGCAGGGATTTTTACAGAGTATCAGAAACAATTTTATGTCAATGCATTAAAAAATCTAGCCAAAATGGTCAATTCACTTTAAATATAACTCACAATTACTCAAGAAGGAAGAGAAAACCTGACAAATAATAATGAGAGAAACTGAATCATTAAAGTAATCACTATATCAGTAGTTACACACATATACTACTAGAATTCCTTCAGATAAGGTCTATCATCTTTCAAAATAAAATTCTATTATTCTAATTTAATCTGTATAAACTTTTCTGTAGAATATAATAAGATGACAATCTTTTTTAACTCATAAAAATAAGCTTGATATAAAATGAGCAAGAAAAAATATAGATGAGTTTCATTTAATATAAACATTCTAAGTAAAATATTAGCAAATAAATTTTAGAGTGAATATTTAAAAAATTATGACCAAGTAGGAGTTATCCCAGAATAGAAAGGTTTAATTTTAGAAAACACAAATTCACTGATTAATGCATTAAAAGGGGGAAAAACATAAACTCATCTCAATAGAGGAAGAAAATATTTGGTAAAATTCAAAATACTTTCCTGATAAAACCTTTGATCAAATAAAGAATAGAAGAAAACTTTCTCATCCTGATTAAAGATCTCATTCCCTGAAAATCGGAGAGAATATAATACTTAATGGTGGTAAGTCAAAGGCATTTAACATAAAATTTGGGACAAAGTACTTGCTGTTAGTGTTTCTAGCAACACTGCACAAAAGGTCTTAACCATAATAGCAAGCGAAGAAAAAGAAATAAATATTTAAATATAAATAATAAAATATTCAACCAAATCAATTAAAATATAGATATAGTATAAAAGAACAAACATAATTGTCATTATTTGCATCTATGAATGCTTATTTAGAAAATCTAAATAAGCTACACACTTTTAAAAATAATGAGTTTAACATAGTAAGAAACAAGAATGAAACAAAAATCTATTTTCTTTATGAACTGTCAGGCAATAATTAGAATATTTCAGAAAAAGAATAAAATTCATTGTAAAAATCAACCACTTCAACAATAATTGACACCATTAAAATCGTAGAGGAGAACATTGGCAAGAAAATCTCAGATATTTCATGCAGCAACATTTTTACTGATATGTCCCCTAGAGCAAGGGACATAAAGGAAAGTATAAACAAATGGGATCTCATCAAAATTAAAAGTTTTTGCATGGCTAAATAAAACAGTATTAAAATGAAAAGAGAACCAACTGTATGGGAAAACATATTTGCCAATGATACCTCAGACAAGGGTTTAATCTCCAAAATATACAAGGAACTTACACGACTCCACTTTAAGAAGACAAGCAACCCAGTTAAAAAGTGGGCAAAGGACTTGAACAGACATTTCTCCAAGGAGGACATACAGAAGATCCAGAGACACATGAAAAGATGCTCAGGATCGCTAGCTATCAGAGAGATGCAAATTAAAACCACAATGAGATACCACTTTACACCGGTCAGAATGGCCATCATAAGCAACAAACAACAAGTGTTGGAGAGGTTGTGGAGAAGAGGGGACCCTAATCCATTGTTGGTGGGATTGCAGACTGGTACAACCACTATGGAAAACAGTATGGAATTTTCTAAAAAAACTAAAAATGGACCTGCCTTTTGACCCAGAAATTCCACTGCTAGAATTATATCCTAAGAACCCTGAAACACTAATCCAAAAGAACCTATGCAGCCCGATGTTTATAGCAGCACAATTTACAATAGCCAAGTGCTGGAAGCAACCTAGGTGCCCATCAGTAAATGAATGGATCCAAAAACTATGGTACATACACACAATGGAATTCAATGCAGCAGATGGGAGTAAAAGACAGAAAACTGTACTTGAACAACAATTACATTTTTAAAAAATTTAAAAAAACAATAATTACAAGGTACCAAGCTATGAATCTAACAAAGAAAGTAGAAGATTCTTGCAGGGAAAATAATAAAATATATTGAAAGACATAAAAGGAAGCTGAAATAAATGGAGAGCTACATTATGACCATGAATGGGGAAGTTGATATCTAGATGTAGACATTATCCCAAAAATAATCTATAAATTCTGTGCTGTTATAACTAAAATCCCAACATTGGTTTTCATGTAACCTAAGATGATGATGCATATACATTCACATAGCACAGTAAATATTCAAAAATAGGTAAGATACATTTGTGAAAAATAGTAAAAATTGGTTTATTTATTATAAGACTATAATAATTAAACTATAATTATAAAGACATGGGGGCTCAAGAGCATTAAATGTCGCTGAGAAAAGATAAACTAGTTAATAAATGGTATTGGGACAATTGCTTATTCATATATTAAAGGATAAAATTTGATCAATACATCACACCATAGAGAAATCTAAATTCTAAATTGATTCATGATCTCATTAGAAAAAGTAACTGTAAAATTTTCAAAGAATAGATAAAAAATAATTCTATTAAATTTTGTGGGAAAATATGTTAAGATTTCCCAATATACAAACCATAAAGGGAAATATTGACAGGCCTAACTATATTTTACAAAATTAAATTTCTATATGATAAAAGATATAAATAACTTAAAAACTAAGTTACTGACTAAGATATTTACAAATCATATGCTCCCTAATGGTTACCATCCAGAATATTTAAAAAGTGCCTACAAATAAACAATAAAAAAATTAAAAAGAAAAAATGGGTAAAATATATACACATAATTTTCAGTCGGAATGCTTAATGACATTATACAAATATATTAGTGTCACCAATAATTAGAAAGTCCTTACAGTCAGGAGATTAGCAAAACAGAATGTTTGATCATGCCCAGTACTAAGAAAGACGTGGGGAAACACAATGCGAAATCGGTGATTCTTAGCTCTCGCTGAACACTAGAATTGCCTGGGGAACTTTAAACAAATACCAGTCTTGGGTCGCCTCCCCAGAGATTTCTATTTAATTGGTCTGGGGTGGAACAGAGGCCTTGGTAATTTTAAAAAGCTCCCTAGGTGATTCTTTTCTGCAGCTGGAGTTTCAGACTCCATATGCTCAACATTGTTGATAGTTGAATTAACCAATACAATTTGGAGAGCAGTTTAGCAGCATCTAGTAAAGTGAACATGTGCTTCCCTATGACTCAACAATTCAACTTCAGGGTGACTCTCCTTGGGAAATTCTTGCACAGTTTATGGAGATATGTGCAAGAATCACTGCAGCACCATCATAAATAGCAAAAACTGCAGGGACAACCCACATTTCCTCAGTAGGAAAATGGGCAAACAGCCTTGGATCATGTATGCTATGTGTACTGCCCTGCAGTTACAGTAAACAGACTAGACACCTATGTATCAACGTGGACACATGTCTAAAACAATGTCGAATTAAGAGAAGTTATAAAATAATATGGGCAATGCTATGTATATTTTAAAATTTAAATACAAAACAATAGTATAACCACACATAGATATAACCACATATAGATATTACCACATATAGATATTTCATGTCTGGATCTTATTACCCACCCCCACACACATAGTAAAATTACTAAAATATACATGAGAATAATATATAGCAAACTTAGATAATTATCTTGAGAGGGAAGGAAGGGGAAAGAAAGGAAATGATGCTTTCATTTAATTTATGTATTTCATTTTATTTTACAAGTTATCTGAACTGAAGATGGCAAAATAACATTTAATTTTGGTGGAGAGTATGCAGATAACTATTAGTTTATTTGTGTACGTTTGAGATATTTTATATTCAAATATGTGAAAAGCAAAAGAGCAATGCAATTGGTATGCTCATGGGGGCATATCTTTATTATTTTTTAATCATCAAAGAATCTATTTTTAGACACAGAACTAAAAAGTAAACAAAAAAGGCACCAGATTTGGAGGCCAGAGTCCAGAATTCTCATTCTAGTTCTGCAGCTAATTTGTGAGCCATGTCACTACACGGGCTTCAGTTTCCTCATATGCTGTTGTATAATGTAAAAGAGTTGCATAAGATAATCCAAAACTCAGGCTAACTTCAGAGGTCTATGAGGCTCACTCTCATGTATCAGGTAGATAATAGGCCACTTAAAGAACGCAACACCTACTGAACATTCTCTTAACTGGTAAAGAAGGAGCGTGACAAGTAGAGTCAAGCACCAGAACTGCCTTAGCTTATGGGCAGCCAGTACCCACAAGGGGAGCTGCCAGGCAATCCCATTCCCCATAGAGGGAAGCACAAACCTTGAAGCACATCTAAATCAGAAAGCAAGTAATTCTTCCGAAAGCGATAACCATCCTGGATGGTGAAGACCAGACTCATTAGGCTCCCTTTCTGTTCCCAAATCACCCCTCCCTCTCTGGTCCTCCAAGATTACGCTCTCACCACTCACACTTCCAAAAGGTATTCACAACAGGACTTTATCCTTGGACTACATCTAGCTACTACACAACATGTAGGGGGGAAATTTTTTAAAAACACCTATAGAGCTGAAATCATATACTCTCCTAAATGAAAATACCAGATGGTCTGGCAGATAGGGATCTTTAACAGTAACAAGGCCAGTCCTGGGAGCACTGGCTTTGGCAACCACTGAGGCAGAGGAGTCACGTTTCTTTACGGGCAAGGCAGACAGTACGTAATGATGTGGGGAGGGGTGTAGGGGACACGTCGAAGGGAGGAATGCAACACTCTCCGTCTGTGGAAGAGGCTTTCACTGTTACCTTTCCATTGAATGTATCATTTCAGACCAGCTGGTTTCCAGAAAGCTATGGCCTGGATGATGGTTGCAGTGGTAAACTGGGGAAAGTGGGGAAGCACAGACCACTCCTATATTTATTCTTGTCCAAATGGCAACCAAACAGCACTCTGAAAGCAGCCAGCTCTTCCCCTAAATGATTTCTGAGAAAGGTAGCACAACCTGTCCTGTAGCAAAGTCATGATTCACAGCTACCACATAAGGAGGGAAGGGGGGCTGAGGGGCGGGGGTGGGAATCAGGAGTCCAGAAAGGAGTGGGATATTTTGGGCACATTTGGTTGCCCCCTGACCACTTGCACACTGTCTGTCCGACCACGTCCCACCAGAGCAGCCTGACAGCCCTGATTCCTGGAGTCCTGAGCAGGTGCCAACACTTGGGCCGCTGGTGCTCCATTTAATAGTGTGATCAACAAAAGGGAGCAGAGGTGGAAATATTTTAATGTTTCAGTGACCTTTTGCCACAGAGTAAGTTGTTTTTTATCACATTTGTGACATGATTTCATGGCGTTTTCAAAAGGGGTTCACGAGAGTCACAGTTTTAGTGAATTTCCCCCTAGATTTACAGATTCTTCAGCAAATTTACCTTAGTACTACGGAGACAGTGACAAAAGTTGATTTGCTTGCTAGGGCAATGGTGCTCCTTTCCGAATAAATTTTTACTTACTCATTTTTTAATCTAAAATACATTTTATATTACTGGAGGAAATGAAGCAGAAGATATTCATTGGAAACATTAATGAAATTACATGAATCTTGGCATAAAAACATAAACATTACTATAAATATTACCTGCTACCTGCTAAACAGTGTTAAGAGCAGAACACTCAGTACCTCATTTTCTAATTAATTTATGAGCTTGCAAATCATTGCACTTATATTTAGAATCCAACTGATAACTTCACTGAGACTACAATATGCAAAAGTATGATTATTAGGCAATTAAGAAGGAAGAAAAGGGGACAACAAACACAGAGTACTTACTTGCAGTGATATTTTTAAAGTCATCCCGAATTTCAAATTTGGCTTTTTTCTTTAAGAGCAAAGCCCCTGATCTGAGCTATCCTCCTGTGGTCTTCAGGGTGTACTCCAACTCTGCACAGGACAAATCTTTAAGAAATCTTCCTTTTTATATGTGTTTCCCCAAATATCACAGCTCTACTAGAAAGTAGTATAAAGGGAAAAGACTATCCTTTAAAAAAAGTCCCATCAAGTTCAGAATGTAAGCAACAAAGGAAAGATAAAATTGCTCCAAAACTCCTATCTAGTTCAGAAGTGTAACTGCTCCCCCAGCTCCCTGTGCAGGCGTCCGGGTGACATTTCTCATCATCCAGCCAGTGCTTTTTACAGCAACGGGAGGATGTTTGGAGAGAAATGAACTCACTCTCTGAAGTTCCTTATAGTAAAGGAAAACATATGGAGGATTTCCTGCTGAGGCTTCCCTACCGAGGCACAAATTCGAGGGGGTGTGGAATTTACTTGTGAAGGCACTCTGTTTCGTAGACTCAGCACTATCTGCTCAGCAACAAGCCCACAGGCACTGCTGCTGCTCAGCAGAGAACACTGTTATTCCGCAACAACCCAGCAACAGTGGCCACTCCTGGGAAGCAGGTCAACAGTATGTTAGTGCCTCATTTGTCAGTCCAGGTTTCAATCACATGTTACCTCCAGCAGCAGGTAAGTGTCCATAAGGACATTCTGCTGGAATACAGCCTTCTTACCCCATTTGTTTCCTCCCTGCCTCTTCACCTTCACCTCCCGGCTGCCTATCTGATATACAGTCTCCAGGTGAGCACTTCGTAAGCACATTCTGGAAAATTGACTTAAAATGTTACCAGGGTATCCTTCTCCATCCAACCCTTCCCCATTTGACAATGGACTTCAGAGGGCAGAACGTTTCAAAATATGTTATAAAGACACCAGTTGGTGAAGGAATATTAAATTGCACATATGAGAAAAACAGCATTTCTTGTAAGCTACTCACAAGTCAGCATATGAAGTATAAAATGGCTGGAGTGAGTGGTGAGGACTAAGACCTTGAGAAAAAAAGTGAAGTGGACACTTTCTTTCTGATGGAAAAGTGACTAAGTTTTCCCAATTTTCCAAGGACTTTTCCAGTTTTAAAACCAAGGGTCAGCCCTGGCTGGCATAGCTCAGTGGATTGAGCTCGGTCCTGGGAACCAAGCAACCACGGTTGAATTCCCAGTCAGGGCACATGCCTGGGTTGCAGGCTAGTTCCCAGCAGGGGACACATGGGAGGCAACCATGCATTGATATTTCTCTCCCTCTCTCCTTCCCTTCCCCTCTAAAGATAAATAAAGTATTTAACAAAATTAAAAAAAAAAAAACCCAAGGGTCCCGAATCCAGGAACCTCCTTCCTGCCAAGGAATCTGGGCAGCTGCCTGGCCTGCTGATGCTGTACGGGGAGCATGGGAGTTGAGTCTGAAAAAAAGACCTGAAGCACAGTAGCTGCACTGCCCAGCGATGAGTGTCTTCCATCTTAGAGACCTTCGATCAGAGAAGGGAGCCACTTCGGTGCTCCTGTGGGCCACTGGGGGCAACTGGGGGCCACTGGAGAAAGACACAGTCTCTGTTCTCACTGGGTAAGTGATTTCACTGAAAGAACTTACACTATGTAAACAGGAAGAGAACAGTCTTCAAACAGCCTATAAACAAGTGTGAGATCATCTATCCTACTGGGCAGTGTTTGGCCTGGCCTTTTCACCCCAAAGCCAGCCAAATTTTTTCCCAGAAGAGCTGACCTGCATGATTGGATTACTGTCCACTACTTTGAATTCTCAGGTTTAATTTTTCCAAACTCCACAGCCATCCTGAGTACTGTTTGGCTTTTAAGTTTAATTGCTTTTTTATTGAACAATGAATGCTGACTCGACTTTCCAGGCTCCAAAATGTAGCAAGTTTTTCACTCGTCAATGCAACAGTAAGTCAGAACATTGCCAAATATTGCTACTAAGTGCCAAGCACTGTACTGAGCCAGGGGCATAGGACTGAATCAGACACGCAAGATTGCTCTGGACCTGGCCCAGAAAAAGGGAACCTAGAAACATACCAACGGGATAATTTCAGACTGGGATATGTGTTTGGGGAGAAATAAGCCAAGTGATATACTAAAGAATAACTGGGTGGGGTGGGATTCCAGCCTACGTAGGGTGGTCCGAGGGAACCTTTCTGAGAAGGTGACACTTTAGCCCAGTCCTGGAAGCTGTGAAGGGGCGGGCTATACAGTGAGCTAGGAAAGCTCCAAGTTCAAACACAGAGGTAGGAAGGAACTGGGTATGTTCCAAAAAGCAGAAAGGACACTGGTGCAGCCTAGTGGGCAAGTGGGAAAAGTTAGAGACAGTCACAGACCAGATGGTGTGTGGTCTTGTAGGAACGATGAGGATCAGTTTTTCAAGGGCAAGGCAAGTTGAGCAGGGGAATGTCTGTGACCTGGTTTATGTTTCTAAAGGATTTCTCTAGCTCTACTTCTCAGAATGGGTTAGAGGGAGAAGTAAAAGTGAAAAGCAGATCAGTTGAGAGGAGGGTGTAGGCTGGGATAAAATTGTGCCATTGGTGTTCAAGCGAAGACAATGGTTTTGAGATGTATTTGGAAGTACAGCAAATCTACCTCAGAAACAGTGGTCTGAAATCACCTCATTTAGTTGTCCCCATGTTAATTTTCCATGTCACATGTTAATTTTTCATTTCCACCCATTGGAGGGAAACTCCAGAGATCAGAGGCCTCATCTTCTTAGCTACCACGGTGCCACCACGGTACCCCCAGCACCCAGTAGCCAGCACATGCCTACACCGAAGAAGGAACACCTGTTATTTTGTCAGCTGCACAGCAGGTGTTGTGAACAAAAAGCTGTGACTGAGCAGGGTGGGTCCCATAACCACGAGGGAGAAGAGAACACACTACTCTGCTGACAGCTGTCTTTGTTTCTGGAGTTTGAACATGGAGGTGGCTACAGTAGACTGGCTCACTCGGCATCTCTTCCAACTCATTCTAGAGAGCTCCCTTCACAGTAGAGCCTGGGCAGCTGAAAAGGACAAATCTCAGACACCCGTGCATAGGGTTCTGCTAGTCTTACCCACTCTCACAGTCTTGAATTTGGTCCGCCGTGAGTGGGGAAGAGCTGTACAGTACAGGATGCATCCATTTCGTAGGCGCAGGTGAGCAGACCAGCATGGCTTCTGAGCGCAGTTAGGGCTGGCTTCGCCAGCTGTGACCAAGGCACTCACACAGGGCCCAGAGACCAGGAGGGCCCCACACTTGTGGACATTGTTGTTGATGTCCTGATTCTTAATGATTTTAAACAAGGAGCATTTAAATTTTTCACTCCATTTTGGATGTCAACATTTTCATTTTCCACTGGGCCACTCAAAGTACATAGCTGGACCTGTGTTCTGGGGTCAGCCCTTCCACTCTGGGGGGAGCAAGGACAAGTGTTTCCTTGCTCCCCCCAGACTAGCTTCCAATTATATGGATAATGCCTCAAGTGTTACAACCCCGGACTCAACAGCTGGCCCAGAGGCTCCCTGGTCCTCACCTTCCTAATCATGACAGAGGGAAGCCGTCTCTGCTCATGGTTATTGTGTCTGGAGCCGTTTTGGGAGGCCCAGCCTTGACCTGACCCTCCAGGTCCTAGCGATATGTTACTCATCCTCATCTGAGGACATTTTTATTTTCACTGCATTTTAGAGATAGAGATGGAGAAAGAGAGAGAGAGACAGAGAAAGAGATATTGATTGCTTTCACTATGCGCCCTGACTGGGTATGTGCCCTCACTGGGAATCAAACCTGTGACCTTTCAGTCTATGGGATAACACTTGAACCAACTGAACCACACTGACCAGGCCTCTAATAATTTTGTGAGCAAAATTCCCTTTTGGTTTAAAATATATTGGATGCTGTTATCTTCAATAATACTCATTCCAAATCAAGGGCACAACTGGATGAAGAAGCTGCCTTCTTAAAAGAGCTTTTTTAATGTTTCATCATCAGATTTTTGCCTTGTCGAGGTGATGGAATTTGGTGGCATTTTGAGGTTTCATGTTCTGGACATGCTCTTTTTGAGTGGAGAGTCTGAGCTGCTGTTTAGTAGGTATAGACTTGGGCACCTTAGTTACAACCTTTAATTGTGAAGATGCATTCTCTTCCTTACTAATCTGTTGGACCTGCAAGCATAACCTGTCTACCTTCTCACTTGGATATCCATGTGACAGGTAAAATGTGAGCAAGTTGTTGTATTGGTATATTGTTTGCCTGTGGCTGACACAAATTATTATAAACTGGGTGGCTTAAAACAATAGGAATTTATGTTCTCAGAGTTTTGGAGGCCAGAAGTCCCAGATCAAGGCATGGCAGGGCTGGTTCCCTTTGGAAATTCTGGGAGAGAACCTATCCTGTGCCTCTCTCCTAGCTTCTGGTGGGTCCTGGCAAAGCTTGGTTTCCTTAGGCATTCTTTAATCTCTGCCTCGTTGGTCTTTGCATGGTCTTCTCCTCTGTGTGTCTCCGTGTTTTCTCCTTTTCTTCTATTCTTCTAAGGACAGGGTCATTGGCTTTAAGTCCAACCCTAAGCCACTTTGACTTCATCCTAATTACATCTGCAAATATCTTATTTCCAAACAAGGTCACATTCTGAGGTTCTGATGTCGACACTATTCAACCCATGACACCAGGGTACAGGTTTGAGCATTTAGTACAAACTAAGGTAATTTGGTCTACACAGAAGTCAAACATCCTGGCCTCAAAGCTGTCTGTTCCTGGCAGCTGATCCAACCAGGTACAGGAATGTGAGGTTAGAAAGACCTAAAGGTTAGCAACCATACCATAGTGGAAGAAAATGAAAGATCTTGAAGTTTGTTACACCTTCAAACACATACTACCGTTCACAGTGCCTTTGTGTATCTTGCTTGCATATCAAGTGACATCTTTCTTTCAATGCATTTGTTGCCGGGAAATAGTAAATTTACAGGGAAATCTCAATAAGTTACCCAAAATAAACCATCAAAAATACCAACCTCCTCATGTAAAACTTTTTTTTCAGCTAAAATTTTCTTTTGCATGAATGCGCCCCTCTGATTTTGTTCTGCCTAGGAAAATTTCCACAGTACCACCAGCAAAAAACAAGTATTAGTGCAGAGGAGAAAAATGTCAGGCAAATTGTTGAAATTAATGTTGCTTCACTCTGTAATGTGATGACTTTTACATTTCACAATTCAAAAATACGTTGTTACTTTAGATACTATTTTTCTAGTTCAATGAGATCTGATTCCTTAAAGGTGAAGAAGTTAATATTTTCCTCCTTCCAAAATGAATACCCAAAAGTCTACAACAAATTATAGCCTTAGGATGCAGATATCTTTTTTATGGGCACAGAAGAGAAGATTGCATTAGGACCTAGACAAAAAGCCATTCCATTAGAACCCTTACATCATTTTCACTGTACATATCTTGCCATGAGAGAACTACATTTACCAGGCAGCACTGACACCGTGTCTTCTTTCTTATTCCATTCATTGAACTATAATATAATCACTTGGGGTAACCATAACCAATCTTTGGAAGATTAATATAGAATGCTATTTTTTGTTCATATTTGGCTTCTGCAAGCTAATGAGACAGCAATAAAGTTTATGTTCCCATTAAATGTAAGAATTGCATTTTGTACCAAACAGCCAACATCAAAAATAACTGCTGGTGTAAACAATCATTCTTGGCAAACATTAATGTGTCACTGAAGATACCAATGCAATGTCCATTGCAGCTACAAAATTCTGAATACTTAAGTCATAAGAATTCATAAAGAAAAAAATTACTTAAAATATGTCATGTCTAAAAAAACAATACGAAATACATTTTGAATGTTGGCTTTCAAGTTACCTCATTTTGAATATGCACTTTGAAGAAACTAAAACTTGATTTGTTCTAACCCAAGTACTTGCTTTATTCCTGGATCAATCATTTTGGTCATTACCATTCCTTTAACTTTTAAGGTTTTTTTCTCTCCTTTCAACATTATTTCCTCCTGAATGTCCTTCTGGGTTTTTATTCATTTTAGATCCCCTTAGCTTACTGTCTCTTCACCCCTCCCCCATTTTCCATCTATTTGCTTTCCTACTGGTTTTCTCCATCACAGTTAATCCACCAAGAGTGTTAACAATGGAAATAGGAGCCATACAGAAACCATAAAACTGTGGATCAGTGTAAATACTGCTCAGCAATATATCCAGCAAACTTAAGTATGTTTAAAAACAAGACCACAATTCAACAGAAAAGTTAATAAACTCAACTAACTACACAAAATAAGGTAGTTATAACAATGGAAAAGGAAATGGCAAGTGGGAAGATAGACAAAAGAGTTGGCAAGTTTCTTTCCATTCATGACATTAAAAAAAATCCATTTTTTTGTTGTTGTTATTCATGATGTCAACCCTACTTCTCAGATCATTAATGAAGAGTGACAAAATGGAGTTCAGTTTTGACAGCATTTTGCTTTCCCTCAAGTCTCCTCCATGATTCATTGTTAGACGATGTTGCCTAGATTGCCACCTACTTTTTAATCTGGGGGGATATTTAGACTTTGGCAAGTTTGGATTGATTCACTGGGTAAACTGTGGTGACCTAACAATAACTGTTTCTTGAGAATTCAGATATATTACAGCTGTCACATTCTCTTTGTCCATTAATTTTATCATTCCATAAAAAGGCAATTGAGTTAGTGAAACATGGTTTCTAATCCTCATTTTTCTCACCTTTAGTTGGCTTAAAGATTTCTTTTCTCTTAATATTTGTTCAAGTATTTCACAATGGATTCAAGCTAGACTTTCTGGGCAGCAAATTCTAAGATGTGTTTTGCTAGCATCTTTTAAAACTAAAAGGACCACATTTTTTTCCCCTTCAGCACTTATTTACCATGTAGCCAACTGTGTCTTTTTAGACTTAGGGACCCTTCAGTCTTTGAAAGCTAGTTAATACCATAACTGTTAGGCATCCTTACCTGTTTCTGCCACCTGAATACCTTTGGCTGTGAGGTAATCCCAGCATTTCCATCTCTGCCTCAACAGAGGTTAGTATTTTTCTGAAGATGTGTGATTTCCTTCTGTAACAAACAGTTCCCATGGTTACACAGTTGCTTATACCTGGTAAGTAGAATAGCCTGCCTTAGGGTGAGAGGTCAAACCTTAAACCTGCAGCCTTTTAGAACCTTCCTGGAGGCTTATTCCTAAAGCATCTCCCTCCCCTCTGCCGATGGGATGCCTGCAGGGTGTTCTGAACTCTCTCCTAGATGAACCCCCACATCTGCTTTTCCCTGAAATTATTCTACCACCTACTATGTCATGGAGTAATGTGATTCCAACCACCTATGATGGGGAGGGTTAGTCATTTTCAACACTCTTTGGTGTCTTCATAAAATTCCAAGTAGAATAATATTCCAACAATTGAAACATATAGAAATATGTCTTAGGGGAACCCTCTGATTATTCTGTGCAAGATTCTGCAGTGGGAAACTGATATAATACACAGCATCCTAAACAAAATGTTGCTTTACCAACTAAGAAAATAAATAAAATTTATGATTTTTCTGTGTGGTTACAGTCCGTTTTTCAAGATAGGCTTTATTTTTCAGAGCCATGAGGTTCACAGCAAAATTGAGCAGAAAGTTCAGGGAATTTCCATACACCTCTGCCCTCCTTCACCCGGCCCTCCCCTTCTGACATGCTTGGCCTCCCCCACTGTCGGCACTGGAATCAGAGCGAGACACTCGTTGCAAATGATGAACCTACACATTGGGTGATCATTATCACCCAAAGTCCATAGTTTACATTAGGGTTTACTCTTGTGTTGTACATTCTATGCATTTGGACAAATGCATAGATTACCTACCAGTATAGTATCATACAGAATAGAGTCACTGCCCTAAAATTCCTCTGTGTTCTGCTTATTCATTCCTTCCTCCCAACCCTTGGAAATCACTGATGTCTTTGTTGTCCTGATAGTTCTGCCTTTCCCAGAGGTCATATGATTGCAATTATACAGTATGTAGCCTTTTCATAATGGTCTCTTTCACTCAGTAAAATTTAAGTTTCCTCTATATCTTTTTACCATTTGATAGCTTACTTCATTTTAGTGTTGAAGTATATTTCATTGTATGGATCTATCCACTGTTTATCCATATGAAGGACATCTTGTTTGCTTCTAAGTTTTTCTTATTATGAATCAAGCTGTTACAAACATCCCTGTACAGGTTTTTGTGTGGACAAACTTTATAGCTCACTTGGGAAGACGCCAAAGATTGCAACTGCTGGATGGCATGGTATATGTTTACCAAACTGTCCTCCAAAGTGGCTGTACCATTTTTCATTTCTACCAGCAATGGTTGAGAGTTCCTGTTGTTCTACATAATGACCAGCATTTGGTGCTGTCAGTGTTTTGGGCTCTTTTTCATTTTAATATGGGTGTACAGTGGTATCTCATTGGTGTAATTTGCAGTTCCCTCGTGACAGTTGATAAGGAGCATCTTTCTACATGCCCATTTACCATTTGTATATCTTCTTTGGTGAGGTGTCCAAATCTTTGTCCCATTTTTTTAAACTGTATTTTTTGTTATTGTTGAGCTTTAAGAGTACTTTGTATATTTTGGATAACAACCCTTTAACAGATATGTCTTTTGCAAATATTTTCTGTTGCTTATCTTTTCATTCTTTTGGCAGTATCTCTCAGAGAGCAGAAGTTTTTAATTTAATGAAGTCCAACTTACATTATTTTTTCATGGGTCATGAAAAATATGATCCATGAAAAATATGATCCCTTTTTTCACTGATGGTGTATAAAAAAAGTCATCACCAAACACAATGCCATAGATTTTCTTCTATGCTTTCTTCAGTAGTTTCATTGTTTCACATCTTATATTTATGTCTATGATCCTTCTGAGTTAGTTTTTGTGAAGGGTGTAAAATCTGTGTCTAAATGAATTTTTTTGCATATGAATGTTCAGCTGATCCAGTGCCATCTGTTTCTTCATTGCATTGTCTCTGCTCTTGTGTCAAAGAACAATTGACTATAATTATATGCATCCCTTTCTGGGCTCTTTATTCTGTCCCATTGATCTATTTATCTATCATTTTGCCAACACCACACTGTCTTGATTATTGCAGTTTTATAGAAAGTCTTGAAGTCAGGCAGGGTCAATCATCCAACTTTGTTCTTCTCCATAAGGTGTTGGCTCTTCTGAATCTTTTACCTCTCCATATAAACTTTGGAATCAGGTTGTTGATATACATAAAATAACTTGCTGGAATTTTGATTGGGATTTCCTTGAATCTATAGATCAAGTTGTGAAGAGCTGACATCTTGACAATATTGAGTCTTTCTATCCCTAAACAGAAGTATCTCTATATTTATACTGGATGTCTTTCATCAGAGTTTAAAGTTTTCTTCATATAGATTTTGTGTATATTGTTAGATTTTTACCTGAGTATTTAATTTTACCTAAGTATTTCAATTCTTCATTGCTGGTACACAGGAAAGTAATGAACTTTTGTATATTTACCTTGTATTTTGCATCCTTACTATATTTACCTATTAGTTCCATGATATTTTTATTAGTTTGTTTGGATTTTCCAGATAGATGATCATGTCATCTGCAAACAAAGACAGTTTTATTTTTTCCTTCCTGGTCTGTATACCTTTAAATAATTTTTATGGAGCTACAACCCATATACCATAAGACTGACCCTCTTGAACTATAAAATTTGGTATTTTTACATATTGTATACATAAAACTATGCAGCCATCTCCACTATCTAATTCCAAACCATTTTATCACCCCGAGGAAATCCATACTTGTTAATAGTCACTTTCTATCCTTACTCCCTGAATGGCTCATATTTTACACAAAGAATTCAATATACAAGATAAACTATTGTGGCAAAATCTAAAAGTACAAAAGGAAAAAACAAAACATCAATCAAAGTACAATATGACCAATTTCCAAGTGAAAAATACTAGATTAGACATTATGAAATTGTCATTTTTATAGGCAAAATGACTTTAATGATAGCAATTTCATATGGCTCAAACTAATATTTGCATGGGTATATTTGAATCACTGAATTGTTTCAGAATACCTTGATGACTACAGCCTTCAATTTAAGTTATAATCAGCTCCCAAGCATTGTAACAATAGTGTGCCAACAAAATATGAAAAAATGGAAATTGTGAAAATTTAAAAAGTCACATTCATATCCTGACTTTAAGCATCCTCCGGTGCTGACATGTCTCTACAAGAATGGATGTACTGGGTGGTTTCCTAAGCATGCACAGAAATGAGATTTGAACACTTCAAAATAATTTTAACAAAACACTTTATCCATATTCGAATTTGCTAAAGGGTTTTCGTGAGTAATTTATAAACATATCAGAAAACCCCACTGATACCACTAGAGGAGAAAACATTGAACTTGTGCTCCTATCGTGTGCTCACTGCTGGCTGTCTCCTGCTCAGTGGTCCCATCGCTGGGTTTCTGCAGCATATCTGCTATTAACACAGGGGTGCTGTTTTCTTCAAGCTGTGACTGTACTTTGACCTTGACTGTTATTGTGATTTGATAGGACAAATGAAAATTTGTTGTTTTAGTTCTTTTGAGCAAAAGTAACATGTGGAACATATTGTCTTTTAGAAAAAGAAAAACCATAAAAGCTTAAAGAATGCTTGTTAGCAGGGTTAAAATATCCAACCAAATGGTTAGGAAGTTCCTGATAGAAAACATTCACCCTGAGTCCCTTAGACATAGTCTTTGCATGTGTTTCCTTAGAACAACTAATAACAGGGATGTGTAGCCAAATTTTCTTTTCCTAGCCTATTTTATGAGGAAAATGTCTGATAACAATTTTCCTAAAACTGACACTAAATGAAAAAAATGGAGAAGAAAAATATCTAGGATAATTTAGATCTTGATAATATAGTTGCACTGTATGAGAGATATATTTTTTACTATAAGAATTGATATCCTTTCAAAATGGTTTGAAAAGAGAAGAGTTAATATTTCTTGCCTTTAATATACCTCTCTAAACCAGGCCAGGACAGAAACTTAATGGCAGTTTTGCTAAAAGCAATATTCACTTTATGTATTAAGTGCTAGCATTATGTAAGTCACTGAGTGAAAATGTTATCCTACTTACTATAAAAGTTGAGGATCAGTAGATAGACTTCAGAATGAATATACTATAGTTTGACAACATTTAGTTATGTTTATTTCATTGCCATTCTTTTTGTGGGTTTTTTTCTGGCCAAAGTGTGGAATATATTTGGGGAAGTTAATCCTCTCCACATTATGAGTTCACTATGCTGCCTCCCCAATTAGCACCATGCGCTTCAGAAGGTTTTCTCTGGGGACCTTTAGAACATACACCCAAAAGGCTACCATCTGCAGAGAAGCCTTTTATTCTTAGTCCTGAAACAGATGTGCACCCTGCTGTCCTCAGAAGTTACTGGCCAAGTAGAGTAACAACTGTGGGCTTGTTACCAATGTAACTACCATAATAGCAGCCCCATATGTCTGTTTTGTGGTAGAGTGATGAAAAAAATCCTAAAAAATTTGAAGACTACTGAAATAAAACACAAAGATCTTGCAGGTTGATTGCTAGAGTAAGGACAGGAGAGGAGGAAAAATCTAACAACACACACATCTAAAAGAGTATTAACAGCTATAGTAACCCTCTTATCAGGTAGGATGTTAATAGCAGGCAAATAAGGTATATATTAATCAATCGGAGTCTCAGATCTGTGACCTTTTCAATGTATAACAAAAGGACCTTCCTTCTTCCTCCTGAGAGATGGGAGATTGACTAAGTAAGGGTGGGGTGCAGGGGGAGGATTAGTGGGGGAACCTTAATGTTTGTCTTGCTGTTGTTTTTTCAACCATGTTGGACTAAAGTGGGTGCAGTATGGTCTTAAATCTCTGTCAAGGTGAACCTGGACAAATTTTAGCTGAAGTCTTCTTTCTCTGAGTGTCAGTGTGTCTGTCTCTGTCTGTCTATCTCTGTCCCTCTCTTTGTCATACACACACACACACACACACACACACACACACGAGAATTACAAGCTGCTCTCTGTTAGACAAATGGCCTGGAACCTGAACAAAGACTGACCCTATGGAGTCCAACTTAAACCTACTCTGCATCTCCCCCTGAAGCTCAGAGAAAGTTCCTTGGCACAGATCTTGTTCTACTGGAGTGCTTTGGGCTCTTAACTTGGGCCTCTGGTCTCTGTAGAGACCCAAAGCAATCCATCCAGAGTCTCAGCTGGTTTTTATCATAGAACGGTACTGGTTTCTTCCCTTTTAGGGTTTTTGCAAACTTCAGTTCCACATTTCAGGCAATCATCTTCCTTTATGCTTTGAAGTCTAAAATCGCTCTTTATATCTCCCCTTAGTGTAAGTTAGGCAAACAGTGCCATCCCCTGCACACTGGTGAGATCTCACCCCTTTGATGGGTACAGGTCTCTGGAGTGTCTCCTCCAGTCCCACATGCCCGAGAGCCCCCTATGCATCAGTTTCCATAGAATCCCATGAGCCTTACTGATAGCACTTTCCCTCTTGCCTCAGAAAAGCAGAGTCTACCAGGTCATACATAACCCATACACACATCACTGCATTATTGTCTGGGGCTAATTCCCCTTCCTTCCAGGTCACCTCTGCCAAAGATCAGTGGCAGCCTGAGGGGATGCCAGCAGGAGGGAAGATATGGTGCCCTGGAATTTGGAAATCTGCTCACAGTCCCAGGCAGTGTCCCTGGAAGAATGCAGGTACTCCCCCAATGGTGCCATGGCCCTGACTGCGTATGATATGCAGTCTGGCCTCACTTCATTCCCCCTGAAGAAATGAAGACTACCTGCTGAGAAAATTATCTGCATAAACAATTTCACTTCAGCTTCTCTGGCAGATGGTCCTGATTTGGAAAAGGTATGCAGACAGTCTTTGAAATATGACTTCTGCTTTTCAGGCAACTTGGAATTCTCCTTTGTAGTCTTTACAGTTCCGATGACAATTTATTGACCTGACATCATTAGCTTCCTCTGAAACCCAGCTTTCACTTCTTAATTTTCTATTTGTTCAAAAATCACCAGACCCTAATTTCTGAATCTCCATGTTTGTTACTCATTTTCAAATGCAATTAGTTATCAAATCCCATAATTTTTTCTCTCCATTCCTGTTGGCACCATTCTATTCCTGACTCTTGTTACTTCATGCCTCATCTATTATATTACATTATAATCTCAGTGTTTTAGGTTTCCCCACCCTCCCCTGCACATGACTTCCAAAGTGATACCAATTTCCTCATTTCCCCATGTATTTGCATGAACTGATGCCTTCAGTGGCTCACTATTACCGATATGCTGTGTGTTGGGCTGTGAATTACTAATCTTTTAAATTTTTATTTCCTTCCAACAGATATTCATTGGGTACTTGCAGTGAGTCCTACATTGTTCTTAGCTTTAGGGAGACAGCAGTGAAAAACCAGACCCATTTACTGTTTGCCTTTCGAAGGAGGGGGTTCATATGAAAGATAAATGCTCAGAAAAAGAAACTATGAAAGCACAGAATGAGGGAAGCAAAGCTAGTGTCTGGAGTAATGAGAGGTTTCCCCAGAAGAGACATTCAAGCTGAGGCCTGAAGGGTGAATAATGGTTAGTTAGTGAAATACAGGTGAAGTTGAAGATACAGCACATGCAAATGGCTTAAGTGGGAAAGAGCCTGACACATCTGTGGAAAGAAAGAAAGCTGGTGCGGCTGGATGCAGAGAGATATAGGGAAGCAGGAGGTGAAGGGTTGTGGGGGAGAAAGGCTGAAGGTCACAGGGCCAAACCACGCAGAGCCTGGTGGGATGTGTTGAGGAATTTGGGCTTTATTATAAAAGCAGTGGGAAAACACAGGCAGATTTGAAGCAGAGGAATGCAATGATTTGTGTTTTTAAAAGATCATCTTTGCTGAATAGTGGAGGTTTGAAGAGGCTGCTGAGTGACCAAAGGGCAGTGTAGTGTAGGTAATGGATGATGGTGGTTTGGACCAGAGTGGTACCATGGAAGTCAGTGGAAAGGGAGGAAATATTACATGGATTCAAAGGGATTGTGACATAGTGATTGGCAATGAGGAAAGCATTCATTTCTCTTGGGAAGGAGATTATTGGCTATATGGCAAGGCTTTGTTTAACTGTATAATCATGAATATCTTAATAATTTTGTAGTTTTGGTTCGATAGTAAGATCAAAATGGGATGGTAGAGAGTTAAGAAGTAAAAGAGAAGTGAGAAGTTTGGTATATAGTAAGTGAAAGCAATGCTTTAGGGAATTCCGGCTGACGTGGAAATATTGAATAGGGCTGTGGTGGAGGTAGCCATGAGGTTGAGGGAGGGAGGCTTTGGCAAAGATAAAAAAGACTTGTACAAGTTTAATGATAGTGGAAAGGAGAAAGCAGACAGGGAGAGGTTGAAGATAAGGGAAAGAGACAGGTGTGGGAGAGAAAAGGGATAGTAAGATAGCCGAGAGGGTGGGAGGAACTGGCTTTTGATTAAAAGGAGGTGCCCCCTGTGTTTTACTAAGAGGGCAGGAAACCGTGAGCCCTTCAAAGCCCTAATCTGACCTTAAAATGACCTCACTGGTGATAAGAAGAGACAAGTTTAGACCTTCCACACTACTCACCTGCATAAACCCTTGACCCCAACTTGACTGTCTCTTGACTACACCATGATCATGCTGTTCTCTAAGAGCCAAACGATGTTTTTGGAGGAGGCAGTCACCTTTGCTTGTCCAGCAGTGATGAAGTGTGTGTTATTGAAAAGAAGCAAAGCTAAAAATTCAGCAGATTGTTAATATTTATCCCCAGAGGTGTGTTTTGCCTCATTTTCTACAAAAATACTCTTATTATATTCAAAGTTTGGTCTCAATGTCACAAAAAACTCCACCAGATTACCTAGAGCTTCAGGTCAAAGGACTTAGACATGTACATGGTCATGAAGGTTTCCCTGACTTTGTACAGTTTGGCATATTAGATAGCTTTCTTGATATGAATATATTTCCTTGTTAGAGACCCTGACATTGACCCCTGATAATTAGAAGTAGTGATGACTTTTCCTCTGACTCATTAATGAGTAAAACAGGCTATATTTTTTCCTCACCTATTTCTAACCTTTAGAAGAAAACAGTTGGAACAATAATGACACAGTAAGAAAAGCAGCATTTATATTAGCCAAAATCATGATGATGTAAGTTGCTGGGCATGTTGTTGAGGAAGTTCTGGTTTTAAGACCTTCAGGGAATATCTGAAATGACACCAGCCAATCATTCAGATTCCATACAGCCTCTTTTTGCTCTGCAGCAGAGCAATTTGTGAGCCAGTACTGATAATAACACAGTCAGGGTTTGGATATCAGATTTAATATCTTAAAAACTCATAGGAACCAAGAAATGCTTTATGGAATAGTTCTATACAAAAGAATTTGCTGCGGTAATCTCATCTTAATGTACCTGGAAAGGCAAGGGGTTTAAAGTCAGGAGACATAATTTCTTATTTTTGGAAAAGGCTTGGAGACAGCCACAAGTCTCATATAATCAAGGAAGAATTCTACAGATGGATCCCAGGCTATGAATCTGAAAATAATCCACACAGCTGACTAGTGTCTTAATGACTTTTGGTTATTGCTTTGATTTTCTCAGCCTCAATGTTGCAGGACTGCTGCACTAGAAATGAATTTGCTTGTACTTTTAAGAAATTCCTTCTAGAATACTTAGCATCACTGTCTCTCCCCTGTCACAGGTACTTTTTGGGAGAGACCTGAAAGCAGAGACTAGAATCCAATATGACTGGGGTCATGAGGAGCACATGATCACAGGTAAGGGAGGATTAGCTCTATTTGGAAGTTCTAGAGAAGATGTGTTTAAGAAAATGTCTACATCTCCTGAACCTCAGTGAATGAGCAGGTCTCCCTGATGGAGGAAGCAGAGAAGGGTGGTCAAGATGCAATAAAACACAGCTCCTTGAAGAACAGGTTTGGAGATAACTCCTCGAGCTGATGGCAGAGAGCCACATGTCTACTGGCATCTCTGACTTCTCAAAGCCAAAAGCCTCTTCTCCAGGGAAAATTCATTAAATTCATTCTCAGTGCAATCCTTGGAGTTTATCCCACACAATAAAGTTATAGAGTCACTGAGAAATGTGGAATGGGAAAGGACCAGTGAGCCCATTTGAGTGAAAGGACATTTGTATGACTTCACCAATAGTGAGCAGTCCATTTACTTGTCTTGAGAAACCATCAGATGCCCTGGTCCATTTATACCCATCATGGGAAGCCATAGAGCCTGACACAGCTCTGAAATGATATGAAATTACTTATGATGTACTCTTTCTAACTCTGTGCAGGCAGGAAACAAATACACCCCCAACTCCTAACTCCTAAACATGTAAATGTGAAGACTGATGAGATCTGTCACTGCGAGTAAGAAGACTGCCAGGACGGAATAGACCCCATATCACATATCAGTAATATGCTTTCCTTCATGGCTGTTGTGAACTGAATGTTTGTGTCTCCCCTGAGCCCACCCCATTCATATGTGAAATTCCTAGCACCCAGTGTGATCATATCAGCAGGTGGGGCTTTGGGTGGTACATAGGTCATGAGAGTGATGCCTTCATGAATGGGATTAGCACACTTACAGAAGAGACCTTAGAGAGCTCTCAGTTTTTTCTGCCACATGAGACATAACAAAAAGGTGGCATTTACAACCCAGAAGAGGGCCCTCACCAGAACCTAGCCATGCTGGCAGAAGTCTGATCTCAGACTTCCAGCCTCCAGAACTGGGAGAAATAAAGTTCTGTTATTCATAAGGTACCCAGCCTATGGCACTTTGTTACAGCAGCCTCAGTGGACTAAGATAGTGGCCTGGATTGTACAGATGGCTTTTGTAGGTGGTATTACTTAGGAATTCTGTTTCTGTGCATGGACTAAAGTGAGGGCATGAGGGTTGAATTTATGGCCTTTTGCCATTCATTCATGTACTAATTAATTAGTTAAAACACTTATTATATTTACCACCCACTGTGTGAGTAAAGAAAACCAGGGCTAAAAGGTAACCACAATAATAAAACTTGATCTGTTTGGACCTTTTCAGTTAAGAATTTGAGAATTGTTTGAAACATATGTAAAATTTAATATTGAAATAAATACTTAGTAAACAAGTGAAGATAAATATGGTTGTAGAAGAATGCTTAAATTATGTAAGACAGTAGTTTTCAAGAAGCCTCATTTAAAAGTACCTCTGAAAGCACACAAAGATAATACATTAAAAACAAACCATTCTTAAAGATTTGTCTAAGTAGTTTCTTAAAGAATTGTCATTAGGCCAGGATTTAACCTGATCCTAGTTATTATAAATCTGTCAAAGTAATAATACTACATTTCTCAAAGTTCCTCTATGATTCATACTTCTAATTAAATCAGACTGACTTTTTCCCTAAGTCATTGTTGGTATTAAACCTTTTCCTGCAGAGTGGTTTTCATTTAAGGATTGATAGATTTGCTCAGTTTGGATAACAACTACCATGCATGTATCTCCAAATTAGCAGAAGGCCTCCCCTGAGAGCCTTCAAGAACAGGGCTGATGAGGATGACCTAAGGCCATGTCATCACAGGACGGTTACAACACCCCAGCACCAGCTGGAAACCTCACTGCCACTCTGGCAAAGGTATATTACAGTCCCTGCTAAACACATGAAGATATCACAGGCATGACTTCCTTGAACTGGTGGGTCAAGGTCACCTCATGAATCTCTCACAGGAAATTGGGAGCAAGGATCTTGCTGTATCTATTCTCATATCTGGGACTATCTCCCTCCTTTTCCTGGTGATTAGAAAACTTCCATTTTCAATGCCAATTTTAATGTTTTAGAGGTTGAGATGGTGCTTCTCAATCATTCTCTTCTTCTCTTCATTAATATTTGGCATATCTACTATATAAAAAAACACACTGCCCATTAAACTGCAAAATTATGACATTTATGGAACATTAGCCAGAAAATATGAAACTAAAGCTTTATCCTGAGTTCACTTAGATTGCATCCTTTATGAAATTTAGGATTCTTGAAAGAAGAAGAAGAAGAACAACAAAATCAATCAGGACAAACTCCTTATTTAAAATCTTGTACACATGGAAACTTCCTATGGGGATATACAAAATAATTAGGCTAACAATCATTAACTTGTCTTTGTTGACATTAAAATATCCTGGCCAATGTCAATCTGGTAATGAATAAGTAGCCATTCTCTCCAAAAATGAGGGAGGCTATGCTAGTTTGCAATACTGACAGAAGCAAAAGAAATCCTTAATTTGCTCAACCCCTGAAGGCAGAGCTGGCCTTAGAAAAAAGCCTCCTTTGTTGAGGCTTCTATTTAAATTTACTTCCACCCTGCTTTTAGTAATCTCCTCATTTTAAAGCCTAACTTTATTAGCACCCAACAACAGACACCATATCACAAAGAATCTCACCTGACCAGCTCCAGGTATGTGTGGGAGCTGGGCAGTGAGAGTGGTCAGGGGATTTGCGATGTTAAATTGAAATTATATAACTGTATGTTTATCTGGGGCATGGAGTGAGGAGGCTGATGGAGATTATGGGTCAAAGGTGCTAAAGACTTCTCAGGCTGCTCCTTGGCACTAGTGGTTACCCCTGTTGTTGTATATGGTTTGGTCCAGACTTTCGGAGATGTTAGTTATGGCAAATGAGGCAGCAGGGCACGTAACAGTGCCCACAATAGAGCAAGCTGTTGGTGGCAAAAGACTGGAAGTCATGCCATTTCCAAAAGCATTTCTACCATGCACTGAGGACCAGAAGCCAAGCCAAAATTTAAAATCTTATTTTGTGGTTTTTATGTCTGCTAAATGATTCTGAGTATTCATTCTCAGTTGTCAAATTGCTCTATATGAATTGAGAGGAATGACTAGATGGCTGGCAAGGCAGTCTAATATTTCAGTGACGTGACCAATGTTTTTTTCTCAGATGTTACCAGTTTTTGACATTCCAAAGTCTGGAAACCACTGAGCTATATACAACACCTACGTTTTGCTTAAAAATTAAGTCTATCATTTAATCCTTGCAATATGCTTTACCAGAGGAGGTAGTAATATGAACAAATCTACCCATTTTTGTAGGAGGCTAGTAAAAAATGAATTAGGAGCAGAGGTGAAGGTGGTCAGGTTCTACTGGTTCACCTCTCTTAGTCACTTTCTGCTTCTGATCTAAGCTGGCCTGCCTGCAGCATCCAACACCTTTGAGCATTTTCTTCCTCTTGATGCATTTCCTTGGTTGGCCTAACAGCACTACAGCAACTTGGTTTTCCACTTGTCTTCTGAATGACTTTTTTGGGGTTCCTATGGGTGGTCCATTTCCACATTTGCCTGTCTAAAAGGATGATGTTCTTTATTTCTCTGTTCTGGGTCCTTTTCTCTTTTTTTATTAAACACCCTCCCTGCAGATCTCATTCATTTTCATGGCTTGCATTGCTAATGATGGAGCTTGTGTGTCACCTACATTTATTTACCTCATCCAGATTAATTGAGATAACACAGGCAAATCACCCAACAAGGACTCACCTTCTCATTAAACAACTATTTATTAAGTGCTTATATGTAAGCACTTTCCATTCTAATTTCTAGGGATACAGAAGTAAGCAAAACAGAGAAAAATCCCTGCCCCATGGAACTTAACTTCTATCTTCTAATAGATGAGTTATCATAAGAAAACTAAATAAGATATATAGTAGGATAGATATGCCATATGTTATGAAAAATATGATGCAGAGAAGGTGGACAAAAAATGTTTGGATAGGAGGCAACTGCCCCTTAAAATTGGGAGGCCAGGAGAATCGCATTACAAAGATGACATTTTGAGCAAAGAACTGAGGGAGATAGTGAGGGGACCGTGCAGATATATGGAGAAGGAGTGTCCCAGACAGGAGAGACAGGCAGCACAAAGATCTCAGCAACTGTTAACTACAGCACTATGTTAGCTCTCAGGTTTCTCTTCTGACGTCCAGCTTCTGGATGTCCATTCCTTTAGATGCTCCATGGACACCTGAAATGCAACAGGTCCTCAGAAAGATGGATCATCGACCTGTGTGGCATACCCTTCCCTTGTCACCTCTATCCGAGTGAACAGTACTGTCACCCACTCACCACACGAGGCAGAAAAACAGGGGGGCACAGCTTCAACTTGTCTCTCCCCTTCCACATATCTCACTAGTTGCAACTTCTTAATGTCGTAATTTTAGATTTACATTTGGCTTTAAATTTACTCTGTCAGTTCACCTATTAAGCAAGCACAATTTAATTAACATTTGATGGACAAAATACTGAGAGATGTGTATCCAAATGCTTCAAAATGTTAAGTGTTCTTTCTCTGTTGCAAAGAAGTGTTAGATAAGAACATGAAGACTAATTCTCTCCCAGGAGATACAAAGGCCTGTATATTATCCCAAACCTTATGTCATGAAGCTAACTAGCAATTATTAAGCACTTCCTCTTATTTTATTTAATTATACTTTTCATAAAATCAAGGCCTAGATAGAGGAAGTAATTTGCCTGAGTTACACAGAGGGAATAGTGGGGTCTGGATTAGAAATCAGGCAGGATGGCGCCCAGCAAGGTCTTCTGGGCCCTGTGCCCATGGCGAACAGGAGGCATGCAGACTGCCCACGCACCAGAAGCAACAATAGCGGAGTGGCACTGGGAGAAAGGCTACGCTGTAACACCCGGTCCTACTTCTCTAGGAAAACTTGATTTTGGTATCTCACAAGGCTTTACTTTTAACTAAAGTGAAAATTTGTGAAATGGAAGCAACAGTGCTAAACAAATAACAAACACACTAAAAAATGTTGAAGCCCAGAAGAATTGGGACAAAGGCTGCTGCCCTGGTCAAGCACGAGGAATTGCCCTGGGTGATGGTACACGCAGCCTGCCCATCACTGCTTACTGGGAGCTGAACCAGGAGTGGGGACAAAGCTCTACAGCCATCAACAACAAAAAGCTTCTCTTTCTCTTCCTTTACAGTCCTGGCAATGCCAATGCCGTATTTAGTCCCATTTTAACTGGCTCAGAGATGAGCCAAGTTAAAGTAAGACAAGAGCATGCCTTAAGCAGACTTGACCCTATGAATCAATGAGCTTATGGGCTTAGCTGGGCAAGGCTATATGGAAAGGAACCCAGAGAGTAGGCAGTCTCAAACAGGTTTTGAAAACCTGCCTTTGTTTTCAGGCATGCTCTGTTCTTCTAGACTGAGTAGATGATTTCAGGGGCACAGGTTAGAAGCAAGGCAGAAAGCTGAAAGCATCTAATGCAACAGGAAGGGAGAGGAACCAGGCGAGAGGATGCTTCACCAGGAGATAAAGGGCCAGTGTGAGGCTCTTGGACAGCTGAGCAGGTGCTGTCCCAGGGCCAATCCAAATGCTGTGTGCAGCTCTCTTCCCACCTTTATCCATTTCCCCCATCTAGAACAAATGAAAACTCTGTGCCTGAGAACCCAGCACAGCTCACATCAGCTGTTCTAAAGAGAGATTCCTGCAAGCCTGAAATTAATGCAGTCACTTAAGATATTTCTACTTATACCATCAGTTCTGGTTTCCCAGCTCATTTTCTTTAGACTCCATAAACAACAAAGCATCAGGAGAAATGATATGGGACACCAAACATCCCATTGCAGGCTCATTTGCATGTGCCCTTGTCTCTTTGTAAATTGAGTCTATGGTGTAAAGATTACAGCATTATCAAACATGCAGGAGAAATGATTTTCAGCACATCTGCAACACAATCATTCCACTAGGCCCTTAAATAAATCAATTTCATTTCAACTGCAATGTAAACCCTTGGGAAAGACTTAGAAAGCTTTGAAACAGAAATTCGTGATACCCTAACTCATACTATTTGTTCCCTTAATCATTATGATGGTGATCCAAAAATATAATAATCTCTGCAATTCAGACCCTACTTGTTTAAAAATAATTTTGACAAGTGTTATAATTAAGTAAATCATTATGTTTTCAATGGGAAAAAGCACTTAGTAAACTATTAATACTATCAGAGGGTAGTCGAATACTTAAATTGCCTTCCTGAAAGGACAAGCTGTTCCTAAAAAATGATTTACATACCCAAAATGCATATATTAAGTTGATGTGCCATCTAGAAATAATCTTTATTTATGTATTACTTCAAATGTATTTGGTTAACCTAATTTAAACTACTATGCAAAGTTGGAAGAAATTAAAATGTTGCTTATTTTAGAATCTTAAAATTGAGATGGGCTTTTCCTCCTAATTATGGGTAATTAGTGAGGTTTTATTGTAACAATAAATCACAGAGGAAGCTTCTAGTTTCATGGGTGGTTGATGCTGATTCTAATCAGGAGCCCTGACCTCATGCTTGGGGAAGGATTGGCTTCCGGAAGGACCCATTAATGACTTAGGAAAACAGATGTGCCACTGAGCAATACTAGTCATGCCAAGGACAGAGTGTCCCTTCTTCTTCCTCCATTCTCACAAATAAAACCAAGGACAAACACTGACTGGGGAGCATTGGATAAACAACCAAACAGCTTACAGAACCATCCAAGTTCAGAAGAGTTCCACATAGTCAGCAGCCATTACCAACAGAATAAACCACTTCATCTCTCACTGTGTTAAAATTTCACGAGATCCAACACACCTATGAGAAGCTTTAAAGAAAAATAAGAAAGGAAAAAAGACCTTGGAAATCAGGATATTTAACTAGGGGTCCTTTGGTTGTACTAATAGAAACGCACTGACAGTAGCTTAAACAAAAAGGAAGATTTACAGGAGCTATTGGCATTCAAGACAAATGGAAGCACAGGAACCACATGAGAGTCTGGACTCAACAGTCTCATCTGTCTGTCTTCCTCATCGGTTCTTCTCGGCATGTCTCTTTATTTCTCTCTCTATAAACTGCCTTTCTGATTCTACGCACTGGGCCAAACTTGGCTGTGCCAGGATGTTCTGGATTAAGAACCATCAGAAACTTCTTACCATCTCTACGATCTGATTCTAAATTTTCAGAAGAAATTATAAGTCACATCAGTATTTGATTTCAGTCATGTCATTTACAGCCTGGCATTGGGGATGCAACTTCTGCTACAGGGGGCTGTATCTGTGTGTGACAAGGATGCAGACATGGGCTGTGCCATCACCTCAAAATGTATCTATGACCAATATCAGGGGTGACACCTCCCTTTGCAAAAGATCAATCTGGGCACAAAAAAGTGTTCTCTCATGGAATGGGTAATTTCTTCTATAGGATCAAACATAGTTCTTTTATAGGGAGCATATATCAGTATATCAAAGAAATGGGAATAATCAGATATCTTATTTGTATTTAAATAGGTTTATCTTCCTTGATAAGGAAGATAAATGACAATATAATGCTACAAAAGGGTAAATGATAGTAATCCATTTATTTTCTAAGGGAAATGGAGATTGTTATATTACTCATACAGAGAAAAAAATTGTGTGACAACTGTAATTAGAAAATAAATTCGATAAAGGAGAGCCTAATTTTGGGGATAGAAAGTACCCAAACCTAGTTCTTGTGCTCAGAGTTGCCTCATAGTCTCACGACAGCTTCACATGGTCCTGCCTGGGGGCGTAGGTGGCTGCTGCTCTCCCGTCGTCCTGAAAGTATGCCCCTACTCTTAACTTCTCAATTACATATCACAGAATATATCTTCTCTACATTTCGGTGTTTGTTTTCTTAAATCATGTATCTTTCATAGTTGTATTTTCCCATAATCCTTGTACATTATGGACACTTGGTAAATAATCCTTTCATGAAGTGATCCATCAAAAGAGGAGAGAAGGGGGGTTAACATAACTCTCTAGTGTGTTCCATGTGCAAAAGGAACCCAAAGTGACATGGCATTGGTCTCTATCTCACTGAATAAGAAAGTGGTGGAAGGAAACGTATACACCGATGATCTCCCGTGGCCCCTGCATCGTATAAGAGAAAACTCGGGTTCAGAGAGGTGAATGGCCACTTAGCCAGTCAGAGGAAACAATAAGTCTAGGGCCCAAGTACTTGTCCACATATCAGCATTGCTGGTGAATGTCCAGGGTGAAAATTCTCCCTTGAGAGAAAAATAGTGCTGTCTAAAGCACATGGATTTGGCCTTTGCTGAGAAGTCCTAGAAAGTTGCTGTTTAAGTGAAAGCTGCTGAGTAAGAACAACTTCTGTCCTCATCCCCCATCTTTTCTCCAGGCACCCAGACACCTCAGGCTCCCCAGAGTACTGCTCCACCTGAGCTTCCCTCTGTGACAGTGGCTGGGCCCCAAACCCAAGGCCCAGTTCAAATCATTGGGCCAAATTCCTCCCTAAATAGCTCCTGTAACTCTCATTGTTTTTTACAACTGAATCTACTTTAAGTACTATTTTTACTATGAGTTCTTAAAGAGTAGTTTTAGCTTATTAAGAAATGTTTTAAATTTCTGAACTCAGAAATTCAGTTTCCTTGCCATTTTTTCCCTAGTATTTGCACAGTAAAGAGAACAGGCTTTTACTTTATGCTTTTGGTTGTGGCAGAAGAGAGCACAGATGCTGGAGATAAAGGACCCTGAGTTCAGGTTGCAAGTCCCTACTTTTGAGATCCCCCCTAGATAAGGCACTGCATTTCACTGTCCTTCGTTTAAAATTAATTTATTTTTTAATTATGGTTGCCATACAAAATTATATTAGTTTCAGGTATATAACATAGTGATTGCACATTTATGTACCTTACAAAGTGTCACCCTGGCACTTTGTCTAGTGCCCATCTGACACCATACATAGTTATTACAATCCTATTGACTATATTCCCTGTGCTGTACTTTACATCCCCTTGACTATTTTTATAACTGGCAGTTAACTTCTTCATTCTTTTCACCATTTTCACTCATTCATCCATCCCCTCCAAGGCACTTCGCTTTTCTAAACTTGTTTCCTTAGGATAAAATGTGGGTGCTGTGGAGATTAAAAGAGCTATTGTCTGCACAAGGAAGTGAATGTGATGCCCACAATGACCAAGAGGCAGCAGCAGGGAGTCTTTCTGCTTCTTAAGAGAGTAAAAGAAAGAATTCACCTGCCATTATCCTGAGGCTCTTAGACCCTAAATTCCAGAAACAAAAGGATGAGCTGGTTGGGCTCTGGAGAGAGGTCTAGGCAGCGAATCCCCAGGGTAGATGCCTTTTGTTCGGTGCCAAAATGCAAAGCTGTCCACTGATGTCCACAGCTGAACTGCCCAGCAATGGGGCAACCCTGATAGCTTTACTCTGCTTTATATAACTTTTTCATGAAGTAGATGCTGAGTGTTCAGTATTAAACATGGCCTATGCTCAATATCAATTTGTAGATTAGCTCAGCAATAAATCACCCTATTAGCCTGGTATAACTCACAGGCCAGACATACTTGTTTGGCTGTGACTGAGGGATATTGTGAGCTGGCCACCTGTCTCTGCCTCAGGTCTTAATGAAACCAATATCTGGATAGGCCTCTCTAAATGTCAGTCAATCCCCTCAAAGTCCCCTTCTTACAAGTGGTTCCCCATGGAATTTGTCTCCTGTTGCCTGGATTAACAGAAGAATTCCCAGGTTTCTCTGAGAGGCAAGGTCATCTTTAGTAATGACTCCCATAACTAAAACAAAAAGTTAATAAGCACAACAATAAGGATGAGTAAAATGCTTTTAGATTTGAGAACAGAATCAACATTTGCCAGTCATTAGGGAAGCAATAAAGGAGACAATAACATGAACATAAAATGAACAAATTGAGGACCTGCATTGTTCAAAATATGTAAATAATATATCAGTGACTGAAACAAATCACCACTGTGACAATTAAGCAAAGGAGGAAAAACTAGAAAGGAAAAACTCAAAATAAGCTCTAAAAATTTTGTAAGTCATCCAACAATTATATCGACATTGTTTCTCTATGTGCTGACTTTGACTAACATGTACTTTGTAGATAGACAATATGTTTGTATAAGAATTCTGGGAACTAACTTCACAACATACAAACTCCGACTTTCACACATCCCAGCTCCAGGAGATACACTGACCTTCAAACAAAAAACAGGAAGATACACACCAGACTATCACTTGACCCTTTTTAAGGTCCTCATAGAACAGACTGTTGCTGGTCTGCTTATAGTTCCCTCAGTGGAGAACTCTCAACCCTCTCCCCTTGATCTCTTTGTTCTGTTTTCCCTCTACCTCCTTATACAAACCTCTGCTTATACTGAGATGTGGGGAGATGGGCTTTGGGAAGAGAGTTCCCCATCTTCTCAGGTGGCTGACACTTAAACAAACCTCTTTCCTTCTCACCATCTGTCTCATGAGCTTGACCTTCATTGCAGCAGGTAGCTGGACCTGTGTTCAGTAACAATAGCATGTCTTTTTACCAGAAGCAAAAATCCTAAAAAACATCAAGTGGTGGCATTTTGAACACCAACAGGGAAGGGGCAGAGAGCGCCGAGGCCTGAGCGAGCACGAGAAGAAGGGGTGTGTGTGTGTGTGAGGGAGGGAGGGAGAGAGGAGAGTGGGGAGAGAGAGAGAAAGAGAGAGACATCGAGACTAAGAGGAACAGAAGGACTTTCTCAGCTTCCTAGGACCCACATGAAGGACAGACATCTCTGAGACAGAAGAGGGAGGTGCAGGGCACTGTGCTGACAGGCACTGGAGAAGATGAAATGAGAATTCCAGACAAGATGAAAAAAAAAAAAGAAAAGAAAAAGGAAGATATTACACACCTAAAGAAATGTCATATGACCTGCTTCTTCTTGCTCTTCCATTTTTATTCAGTTTCTTTCTCATTTTTTGTGCCACACAGACATTATTACTGACACGTTCTTATGGAGAACCATATGAAGAGAGAGGAGAAAATTGGAGAGGAGTGGGGCCACACAGGTAAATACAGACAGAAAACGAAAGTGTCTGCCATACCAAAAGCATTTTTAAACTTATTTTTCAGAACAAACTCAAACATTTCTTTATTGAGACTGTCCACTTATTTTGTTTTACTGAAATTTTGCTGTAACATCAATTTATCCCAGAATCTTCCACTGAAAAAAAGCAGGAAAACATGTGTAATTCTATTTTACACCAGAGGCAGAAACTCTGCTCCTCCTCGTCCCCAAATTGGCTGAGTGACAGAAAGCTCACTGCTTCATGAGGCAGACTGTCTGCTTGTTGCAGCACTCCAGGTATTTATTTGGTCTCTTATATTAAGCTCAAAGCCCCTCCATTAACTTCCCCTAGTTGGCTCTAGCTCTCCTTGGGAAGTACAGAGGAGTCCAAACCTCTCATGACACACTCATATTGGGATAGTCTTCATCCCTCACTCTTCCCAGTCCTTGAACTGTTTTCTTCCAGAACAATTGTATGGTTGTTCTGGATTATTATTATCTCCTCCAAAGTGTAACTGAGTGCAACCATCTGAAATTCCCAGTCTCTAGTCCTCAGCTTTTGTGACATGTTTTCTGGGCAGTTTTATCCAGATCCAAAGCTCAAACAAACTGGTAACTTTCAAATTGGTATGTGCAGCCCAAAACCCTTTCATTTCAGCTCCATAGAGCCAGCTACTTGGGTGTTCCTCAGATGCCTCAAGCTCAGTAGGCCCCTGACTATTTCTAGCACCTTCCTCCACATATCTATTGGGCACCTTCCAGTCCAGGGCTCTGTGAATGGCTCATTATCCACTTGGTTGAAATTTTTAAATCCCTTCCTCTCTTTCAATTCCTTCACCTCACTGTCTAAACATATCAACTATGGTTCCTTCATATTTCTCTTCTTTAGCTTCACAACTCCTTCAGTAATTCAGGCCACAGTTGAAAATTTATGAAGTGAAAGAGCTTGATTTTGCTTGCCTAAGCCTGCTGAGGCAGTTCCAGAACTGAGTTTTCTTTCTGACAGGGCTCTTTGTTAGGTTCATTTCCTCTCTGCCTGTGTTCTTAATCTCCATCCTTCAAACTGCTTCCAAAGATACCCGATTGCATAAATTTGATCACATCATTCACATCGTTCTTTCAACATTCCTCACAGTCTTGCTGTATTATCAGTGTTCTAAACACAGTTTAGACTTTTGTGCTGGTGGCTGCTCAGCAATGACCCTTGCTATTTGACCTTTGAATGACCCGTGAGTCTCTTTGACCAGATTTGTTAGGCATCACACACTGCCTCTCAACAGTCCCTACAAAAGAAACATGTTCTGGAGAACCAAAGTTTAAACATCTGAATAGAAGCATGAAAAATGATCATTATTATTTAGGTTTACCTTATACATTTGAGAAAAAATGTTTATTTCTTCTTTCCTTATTACTTGACCCATCTTCCATTTAGACTGTCTGCACTAAATTAGTGCTTCTCAAGATATCCTTCTCTGGAATTGGGTTTTTATTATTAAATCACAATAAACATTTTCCCTTTTGTTTTTCAGTGCAATTTATAAAAATACTGCTGAGGAAGTATTTCTTTTTTAAAATATACTTTATTAATTATGTTATTACAGTTGTCCCATTTTCCCCCTTCATTTCCCTCCACCCTGCACACCCTCTCCCACCCACATTCTCCCCCTTTAGTTCATGTCCATGTGTCATAAGTTCTTTAGCTTCTACATTTTCCACACTATGCTTGCCTTCCCCCTATTTTCTACCTACCGTCTATGCTAATTTCTGTACCTTTTCCCCCTGTTCTCCTCCTCCCACTGCCCTGTTGCTAATCCTCTATGTGATCTCTATTTCTGTGGTTCTGTTCTGTTCTAGTTGTTTGCTTAGTTTTTCTGTTCTAGTTGTTTGCTTAGTTTGTTTTTGTTTTAGGTGTGGCTGTTAATAATTGTGTTTGCTGTCCTTTCACTGTTCATATTTTTTTACTTCTTTTTATTAAATAAGTCCCTTTAACATTTCATATAATAAGGGTTTGGTGATGATGAACTGCTCGATTTTGACTTCATCTGAGAAGCACTTTATCTGCCCTCCCATTCTAAATGAAAACTTTGCTGGATAGAGTAATCTTGGATGTAGGTTCTTGCCTTGGAGTATTTCTTTCCAGCCCCTTTTTGATGCAAGGTCTCTTTTTTTTTTTGAGGAAGATTCAAATCACATCTTTAATCTTAACATTCTATATTACTCTTTTTATAGAAATCATGACATAATCAGAACTTTATTCTTTATAGAAAATTATGGGAAACTTTTTATGACATGATGTCGTTTACAAATTTGGAATCTTTGAAAGAGTATATCTTTCTTATTTAATTGAATGTGATAATGATTACCAGATAGATGTCTCTATTTTGCTTTCTTTTTCTTTTTCTTTTGAATTTCTAATTTCTTTTCTTTTTTATTTTTATTTAGTTATTTTTCTAGTACAGTTTTCTGTTTATTTCTCCCATCCCAGCCCACCCCGTCCCATGCACCCCACCTCTCTCCCATTTCCTCCCCCCTTAGTTATTGTCCCTGTGTCCTTTATACTTGTTCCTCTAAATCCTTCCCATTTTTCCCCTTAAATTCTCTTCCCTCTCCCCTCTGGTCACTGTCCCCTTGTTCTCTATTTCAGTATATTTGTTTTTTTTTTTCTGCTTGCTTGTTTGTTTTGTTGTTTAGCTTCCTGTTAAAGGTGAGATCATATGGTATTTGTCTTTCAACACCTGGCCTATTTCACTCAGCATAATGCTTTCCAGTTCCATCCATGTTGTTGCAAAGGGTAGGAGCTCCTTCTTTCTCTCTGCTGCATAGAATTCCATTGTGTATATGTACCACAATTTTTGGATCCATTCATTTACTGATGGGCACCTAGGTTGCTTCCAACTCTTGGCTATTGTAAATTGTGCTGCTATGAACATTGTGGTGCATAGGTTCTTTGAAATTGATGTTTTGGGGTTTTCTTAAAATTAAAAAAAAAAAAAAAAAAAAAAAAGAAATTGATGTTTTGGGGTTCTTAGGATATCATCTTAGCAGTGGAATTGCTGGATCAAAAAGCAGGTCGATTTTTATTTTTCTGAGAAAATTCCATACTGTTTTCCATAATGGTTGTACCAGTATGAAGCCAGCATCATCCTAATTCCAAAATCAGATAGAGACACACAAAGAAAGAAAACTTCAGGCCAATATTGCTGATGAACATAGACGCTAAAATCCTTAACAAAATATTGGCAAACCGCATCCAATAATACATCAAAAAGATCATACACCATGACCAAGTGGGATTCCTCCCAGGGATGCAAGGATGGTTCAATATTTGCAAATCAGTAACTGTAATTCATCACATAAACAAAAGCAAAGACAAAAACCACATAAGCATATCAATAGATGCAGAAAAAGCTTTTGATAAGGTACAACACCCATTTATGATAAAGGCACTCAGCAAAGTGGGAATAGAGGGAGCATTCCTCAATATAATAAAGGCCATATATGAGAGACCTACAGCCAACATCATACTCAATGGGCAAAAACTAAAATCTTTTCCACTAAGATCAGGAACAAGACAAGGTTCTCCACTTTCACCACTTCTATTCAATATAGTATTGGAAGTTTTAGTCACAGTGATCAGGCCGGAAAAGGAAATCAAAGGCATCCAAATAGGAAAGGAGGAAACAAAATTGTCACTGTTTGCAGATGACACGATAGTGTACATGGAAAATCCTATAGACTCTATCCCAAAACTGCTCGAACTAATCAATAAATTTGGCAAAACAGCAGGATACAAAGTCAATATCCAGAAATCAAAGGCATTTTTGTATACCAACAATGAATCAGCAGAAGCAGAAATCAAGGAAAAAATCCTATTCGATATAGCAAAAACAAAAATAAAGTATCTGGGAATAAAACTAACTAAGGAGGAAAAAGACCTACATGCAGAAAACTACACAGCACTGAAGAAAGAAATCAGGGAAGACACGAAAAAATGGAAACATATACCTTGTTCATGGATTGGAAGAATTAACATCATCAAAATGTCCATACTACCCAAAGCAATATGCAGATTCAATGCAATACCTATTAAAGTACCAATGGCATATTTCACAGACATAGAACAAACACTTCAAAAATTTATATGGAACCATAAACAACCCCGAATAGCAGCTGCAATTTTGAGAAAGAAGAACAAAGTAGGAGGAATCACAATACCTGATATCAAACTGTATTATTACAAGGTCTCTTTTGAATAATCAGCTAACAGTCTGATGGGAATTCCTTTGTAGGTGACTGTCCCCTTATCTCTTGCTGCTTCTAGGATTCTCTCCTTCATTTTAATCTTGGCTAATGTAATTATGATGTGCCTTGGTGTGTTCCTCCTTTGGTCCTACTTCTTTGGGACTCTCTGAGCTTCCTGGATTTCCTGGAAGTCTATTTCCTTTGCCAGATTGGGGAAGTTCTCCTTTATTATTTGTTCAAATGAGTTTTCCACTTGTTACTCTTCCTCCTCCCCTTGTAGTACCCCTATAATTTGGATGTTGGAATGTTTAAAGATGTCCTGGAGGTTCCTAAGCCTTTCCTCATTTTTTTTTTGAATTCTTGTTTCTTCATATTTTTCTGTTTGGTATTTTCTTTCTTCCTGATCCACTCCATTGATTTGATTTTCAATTTTCTTTCCATCTCTACTGGTTTCCTGTGCATTTTCCTTCATTTCACTTAGTGTAGCCTTCATTTTTTCATCTAATTTGTGACCAAAATCAACCAATTCTGTGAGCATCCTGATCACCAGTGCTTTGAACTGTACATTTGATAGGTTGGCTATCTCTTGGTAGCTTAAAAATATTGGCTCTGGGGCTTTGATTTTTACTTGTGTTTGAGCCTTTTTTTTCCCTTTGGTCTAGTCACACCTATTATGTAGTAAGGGGCAGAACCTTAGCTGTTCACCAGGGTGGGGCCACCCAGTTGCTGGTTTGTGATGCTGTGTGTGGGGGTGGGGTCAGAGAGAGAACAATGGAGCTTGCTCCATTCTCTCTCAGATTTCAGTCCCTTCTGCCACTTCCCACAGGCAAATTAGGCCCTTCTGGTGCTGTTTCCCGGGTGGGTGGGCTTGTGTACATTCTAGGGCCCTGTGGGTCTCTCCAATGAACTCTCTTGTGAGGCTGGGAGTCTCTCCTGGCACCTCAACCCCTGCAAGTGTTTTCAATAAGTGCTTTTAGGCTTTATTTCCCAGCACTGGGGCCCTGGGTTGCATGGTCTGTCGTGCTGCCGGTTTTTGCCTGGTTTATCTGTGCGCGAATATGTGTTGGCGGTTAGCCAACAGCGTCTCACTGGGTCTGCTTATTGCCTCCCCGTGTCTGGGGTCTGCCAGCTGCCACTTTTTTCTGCCACGGCCCCTCTCTGCCTGCTGCCAACTCCTCCCCTCTTACTGGTCTGGATGAATGGTTGTCGGACTTCCATACAGTTCAGTTTTCTGTCTGTTGGTTGCTTTTTTGTTTCTAAATTTTTTTGTCCTTAATTTTGGTTGTGCAAGGAGGCATAGTGTGTCCACCTACTTCTCCATCTTGGCCAGAAGTCTCAGAAGTATTTCTTAATTAAGGATTCTGTATGCTGAGTTAAAAGATGGTGAAGTAATAAGCAAAATAATATTCTATTATGTTTGTCATTTTGCAAATATATTTTTCTCATCTCTCTTCTCTCCCACCCTTGGTGTCATACATCCTCTTGCCTCCCTTAAAACTCACCATATCTTTGCACCTACTTTCTGACGATGACAGACAATAATGCCTTTTCAGGGTCACTGCTGCAGTCACAGTTCATATTTGTTGTCATCTGATAACTGATAGCATTTAGTTAAGTGTTCAGCACAGTGTAAATACACTCTTCATCTTGTGTAAGTTCACACCAGACTGTACTTGATCTTTTAGTTGTCATTTGGCTTTAAAAGATTGATGAAGCAGAAATGTGACTTTCCAAAACATGTGCTTCAGAATTAGAAATCATTATGCCTGGTGTCTATTTAATGAAATATTAAGTTATAAGAAAGACTGAAAAATACTAATCCTCTTCTCTCTCTTTTGTCTTTTTTGCTGATTTCACTGAGCAATTAAGTCTCAGATTTGGGGAAATATTGAGATTACTGAGTACAAGTAGAAAGGGGAAAGTTAGCTTTATGACAACCTATGTTAAGTGTATTACATTTAGTTGAATAAAGTTTTAAATCTATAAATGAACCAGTGACCATTAAGGTACTTCTGAAACCATTTCCCCCAGTGAAGGTTTTACAAACAAAAATTGTAGTATTTTATCTACTTCTGATTCATTCATAGAGAAGAACATTACATTATTATCTATACAGTTCTTAGAATTCCTAGCTGTTTAGATGGATAACTGGAAAAGAAGTAAGCTTTATATTATTTTCAGTAATTAGGGTTTGTCTATTAAGGGAAGTACTAAGTCCTTAGCCGATAGTGCAATGTTCCCTTTAATTGAACTCATTAGTTATGCTAAGAGATATCAATAATTTATTTAGTAGATATAGTACCTACTTCCTTGAATAGTTAAGAAATGATGGTTAAAGAGATATCCTTAAAACTATTAATAAGACAATGATGTCATGCAAGCAACCTGAATACTAGTTACTTCCATAGAGACATGCTTTCAGTAATGTAAATACTGAAATACATGCTCTGAATAGAAAACAATATATTCTAGAATTCTATGTTCTAATACACTTGCATACTGTTCTATAAATACACCTCTCCTTTTATCAACCTTTCTTTCCACTGATGATATGCAAGGGCAGTGAGTTGAAAACAGTTTCAGCAAAAATTGAACAAATTAGCACCAATGTTCCCCTCCCTGTCCAATAGGAAAACAAGGTATAAACATTAAGCTTTATATTGAGAGTTTTAACTATTGTATTTCTGGTAATTCAAGAAACAAGATATGCCATAAAATGCACACCTCTCAAATGTAATTTGCCCAATTATAACAGAAACTAGTAACTGATTTGTATATTAATGTATTGTCCATATAGACATGTGTACACAGTACACATTTTATTAAAATTTATGAACTGTTGTATACCAATCAATTAACTGCAGTTTGATCATAACACTTCACATCATATAAAATTAAACAGCTACTTATTATTATTAAATGTCTAGATGTGGGTTGTTCATTTTTTAAATGTATCCTTCTTGGAAGTTTTGGATTTCTGACTTCTGATATTAATGCCATTTTATCCATTCTTTAACCATTCATTATCTTTTCAAATAATTCCTTTCTCTTAGTCTTTGTTTGGTCTCTTCCTGGACACTCAGTTGGATTCACACTGGACCTTCTCACTCTATTTTTATATCTTTTTTCTTTTCATTGAACTTATTCAGATGACACTGCTTTACAAAGTTACATAGGTTGCAGGTGCACAATTCCACCACACATTATCGGTACATTGTATTGTGTGTTCACCACCCCAAGTCAAGCCTCCTTCTATCACCATTTATCTCCCATACCCTCCTCCAAATTGTTTATATTTCCCATCACTTTCTCTCTTAGTGATATATTAGAAATTTCAAGTCTACTTTTCAGTTTGCTAGTTCCCTCTTTATTGTATCAAGTCTACCGTTTGGCAAAACCATTGAGTTTTTACCTTCAGTTATGTTTTTCACATCTAGAAAATCTGCTGTTTAAATATTATCTTTTATTCAATATTGTTAGAATCTGGTCTTTAAATACATAGAATACATTTATTTCATATCTCATATCTAATAAGTCCAATATTGGTAATTTATGCAGATTTCATTCTATAGAATTATTTTTCCTTCCTGACTCTTGTTCATGGTCACTTGTTTTCTTATGTACCTAGTAAATTTTTACTGTGAGCTCATGTTTTTGGACTTTTATCTGTGGGGATTCTTAAGAGACCTGATATAAAATACATTCTTTCTAAGAGGATTTTTATCTGCCACCAGGCAGCTGGGGACACTATCAAGTTGGGATCATTAAATAAAATTTTTAACTTTTGTGTGTTAGGGGGGTGGTGTGAGAGTGTCTTTTTTTTTATTTTACTCATCCACAATAATATTACCATAGGCCCTAAGAACACCTGAGTGCAAATATGAAGTTAGACACCCTTAGAATATTCTTTTCTTTTATTCTTCTCTACATTGAGGTGAGGTTAAGAGCTTTCTGGTGTCCTTCCACAGGTATCTTTTCTTGTTCATCCACTGGTGATGTCTGTAAGCAGACAGGCTCTAAATGACTACCATCCTTCTTGGCTCTCAGGATTTCTCTCTTCTCTACTGACTATATCTATTAAAATTCTCTAGGCCACCAGAGACTGGCAGAGACCACTACAGCAAGTGAAGGCTCCAGCTTTCACTTATTCCTTGGCATTGAAGCCCTTCCCTCCTCCCTTCCTCCCTCCCTTCCTCCCTCCCTACTTTCCTTCCTTCCTTCTGAAGAATGATTCCTTCACTTTCCTGGCAGATCAACCAGGAATTATATAAATATATATATATTTATATATAGTTTTAAAAAATCTAGTGTCTTTAACTTTACTCTCCTGAGAGGACATTCTTTGAACATCTGTTAGGTAAAGAGATGCTATGTACATGTTATATATATTATGTAATGTACATAATATATGTACATTATTATTAGGGATCTTTTTTCAATGATTTTTGTCGACTATTCTAGTTAATAGCTCTTTAAAAAATCCTTGTGAAATAACTTTAATAAAATACACAAATAAAGGAAATCTGATATTTTCCTAATATGTTGTCTTTACATACTTATGACATATCTTCACAAATCTCTAACAATGTAAATAGAAATTTCATTATAAAAATTTTATGTTATGTTGTGCTAGAAATTGAAGTAGCAAATTAGTCCTCACCTTCTGAGAAGGAAGTTCATAATTAAAAAACAAAAAAAATGTACTCTCAGGGACATATGAAGGATAGCCATACAAATACTAACAAACCATACAAATGATTATGGATGAAATAATACATTACAAATAAGAATGTAAGGGTATTTAATGGCCTCCTTTTGCTGAGTCTTTCTTCTTAAAGTGGAGTAGGAGTACCCCCAGTGACCAGATTTTGTGGATACCTGAAGCTATAAATTAAACATGATAGAAAAAATATATACATGGCAGTAAAAAAATAAATAAAATGCATCTAAATTAAAAAATGAAGTTTAAAAATGAAAATCATTTTATTGTTATTCTAAAAAAATAAACATGCTAGAAAAATCTTAATTATAATGGTAATTCACTTAAAAATAATGTTATGTTAAATGAACAATATATTGTGAACTAGATGATAAGACTTGCCTCATTTTAAGTATAAAACATTGCAAAAAGAATTCCTACTTGGAGTATTTGCCATTAGAAATGTGGCATAAATGTATTTGTTTCTGTTGGGAGGGAATGTTTTAAATGCTGAGTCCTGGAGTTTAAAAAGGAACTTTCAAGTTGGTGTCCTGGAGTCTTAAGATTTTAGTTCTGCTTTTGCTCCTGCTTTCACCCCTGAATGTTAGAGTAGCCCCCAGGTATAGGCCATGATCCCTTTTGTATAATTCCCATCCTTCTACCTCCCTAGGGGATTTCACTGAGTCCCATGGCTTTAAATAGCATTTACCTACTCTTATTTGTATGCAAAGTCCCTGCCCATACAAATAATCTGATTTCTGCATCCAGGTTTTTAACTTCCTATTTAGCATTGCCTCTTAAAACACATTAATATCAAAAACAGAACTTTTGACTCTTATTTATCAGAACTTGCTCCTGTATTACTTCCCATTATTCTCTATTACATCACCTTGTTTAATTTTTGTCACAGAACTCACATTATAAAGTAAGCCCCAATGAACGACAGCCTTCATTTATCATGGCCTTCAACTTGGTTAGAGTCTAGACCAACACTTGACACACAGTAGAAGCCCAATAACTGTTCATTGAAGGAAAAAATAAATATCCTTCTCTCTTTTGACATTATTTCAAATATCCCTCTCCCTCCCTCCACCTTGTTCTCACCAGTTTTCTTTTATTTAATCAACACCATTCTACTTTGCCATTTTTTAAATGCAACACAGTCTTCTATTGTGTTTCTTGTCCCCTCCTTGATAAAAGCCCATTGCCTGGGGAAATAGTCCCTTCTGCTTCTTCTGTGCACTCATACAATTTTGTACACAAATCATTCAGAAAATCCTATTTAGATACCTAGATAATCTGGATATCACAGTTAGTATATGATCCTCCTCAAGGACAATAACCATGTTTTATGTATTTTTTAAATTTTCCAGTATTTAGCACAATGCCAGACACACAGTAGATGGTCAATGAGGGTTTTTTTTTTTTTTTTTTTTTTTTACAGGGGTGGCGGTGGGCAGGGCTGGCAAGTAAAGGCACTGTAACAATGGCATTTGCAGAAACAACATCAGCACCAGGATCAAGTGTTAAAATACTGACTCAAAAAATGTCAATCTAATGTACATCTAACATATATTGAAATAAACCTTCTTAAGTTTATTCATTTCAAAATTATGAGTATATAGCCTTCAATATACCAGCCTATTCTACATGTTCATGAAGTGTATGATAAACTGTCAGATATAGCATATTATTCTTTTGTCTGAATAAATAACTGTGTTTAAATAATGAGCTTTCTTTAAAGTCTGATATTTCTAGAGATGAATTACCAAGAAATATAAACTATAACAAAAAATATGTAATTTTGACAGATATTTCACTGATGTTTCTTGTATAATAAGCAATGATTTTTCTCTAGTTTATTTTGGTAATGTAATTGTACATTTTGGAAACTTGTGAAACAAAACTGACCTGAACCCATTTGAATTTCTCTGTTGCACAAAGGGGAGAAAACCACATGGGTAGATGTTTTTACTTAATTTAAGACCCTAGAGATCATTAACTCATGAAACCATAATAGTTAACCTGGTACAGCAGCTTTACTGAGAAGAAGGCTAATTCTCTGTCTAGGTTTTCAAATTCCCAGACACCCATCCTACCCATTTCTGGCCATGATCAAAGTATTAAGTGGTTGTAGAAGAGATAAGTAGGCAGACAGACAGGTACAGACAGGTTCATGATAGTTTGCTCCTAAATGGCCAAGATTAATGAAACTATTGTTAAGAACATATACATCATAAAATGATGTACTGAGTTGATTTATTTGCTTGGGAGAATTTTTATAACTATATCCCCAAATAACCATTTAATCACAGACTCTTTCATCTATGCTAATTCTGATTATTTTTCAAATTACCAGATTCTGATTACATAAAGAAATCCAATAGAATAGATATATTTTAAAAGTGAAGTGGTGCATTAAACTTGAAAACTTAAAGTTGGAATAAATAAATATAACAAAGTAAAAATCTGAGTTCAGGGAATGAAAGTGAAAAAGTAGCTCAAGTGGTAAAATATTCTATTGAGGTTGGTAAAATTTCTCATTTGTGATTGTATATACTCTCTTAAGGTCTTTATGAAGGAAAAATATTACTGGGATACAGATCTAAATTTTAGAAGATATCAAGTAATGCAGATTTTGGAAAATATGTGCAAAAATAGAGTTTGTTACTTTAATTTTCAACTCTAGTAAAAGAAGAAACAGAAAATTATTTTATGGTTTTCTAACTTTATCAACCTAAGAAATATACTTCTTTATCAGGTCCATTAGAGATAAGCAACCAAAAGCAAATCAGGGTATTATATACATGGTAAGAGATACTGCTCACAACTTTTTAGCATTCAATAAGCCCTGGCTATAGCTTAGTTCCACAGATAAAATCCAATAAGAATCAGCACAACCACTGAGAGCACAGAGAGCACTACTCCCTGCCCAGTCATCTTGAACTTCAGTAAGCAAGTAATAACAGAGAACTAGGAGTATAGATAGCCTAGTACAAGAGGCATTACATACCAGAGATCAAGAGGAGTCCACGTCAAGGCAGTGGACATTTGAAGGGAAACCTAAAGATGTAGCAGCTTTTGCCTTTCTGAGTAACACATATAAAAGGAAAAGAACATTGAGTTAGAAGACATTGGTTCAGGCCAATGCACCTTTAGGCTTGATCAAAGAAAGTAACTGTAGACTTTTCATTGTATTAAAAGAGATAAATTAGGTGACCTTTAAGTTTTAATCCTACTCTAAAATTCTGAGAGTGCAATTCTCTTTATCCTCAGTGGCCCATGTGTCTCTGATACTAAAATATTTAATTTTTCCTTTTATCAGATCTGTGAGTCACTGACCTCTTTAGCCTAAGTAGACTATGTGAATATAACTGAAAATACACAGATTAGTTTAAAAAACACCCAGATTAATTTTAAGTGGTGGTCTCATACTCATTTTTTATATGCTAAATTTTAACAAAATCAGGTAAGAAAATGAATATGGAAATACATGTTACTTGTATTTCTTACTTTTCATCTATTACTAGATAGAAGACAAATATAGATAAGGTTAATAAAGAAAAATAAGAAGAATTCTAGAAGTAAATGTTAATTTTTAATATTCACATAGTCAGATCTCATATTATACCTGGTTGAAAAAATAGCCATTAACTAGTAGTAAGCAATATTAAATATGTTTAGTTTTTATTGGTAAAACAACATCGCTTACTAAAACTATGTAAGTTTTAGTACTAGGATGGAGAGAGACTTACTGGTCTATACAGATGTGTTATGCATGGCCCTGAACTAACTGATATCAATAATAAGCTAAAACTATGAACTTTGTAGCTGTAGGTACAAATTACCATTGCTCTGTTGAACAAATGCTCTGCCCTTGACCTTAGCAATACTAAAAAAGTAGTGTTATCTGTCACAAAAGCAGTCAGATAAGGGAACATACATGATAAGTACAAACCCACTGTTTCTTCTGGAATATACTAGACAAAGTGCAGGCCTTACCAGTGGGTGATAACTGTTTACTGATACTACTAGCTTATTATAGGAAAAAGCAGTACATTAAGCACACCTTTTAGAGACACTACCTACCTATAGCCACAATTACCTTTCATGCTACTTCACTGTCTAAGAGTTTAATGTGTAAGATCCTAATGTCACTGCAGTCATCAGTAGTATCCAGAATGAGTGGAGTCGTGTAAGTTCTTTGTATATTTTGGAGATTAAACCTTTGTCTGAGGTATCATTGGCAAATATATTTTCCCATACAGTTGGTTGTCTTTTTATTTAATACTGTTTTCTTTAGCCACGCAGAAACTTTTTTATTTTGATGAGATCCCATTTGTTTATTCTTTCCTTTATATTCCTTGCTCTAGGGGACATATCAGTAAAAATGTTGCTGCTTGACACTGAAATAGAGAACAAGGGGACAGTGACCAGAGCGGAGAGGGGAGGGAATTTAAGGGGGAAAATGGGAGGGATTTAGAGGAACAAGTATAAAGGACACAGGGACAATAACTAAGGGGGGAGGAAATGGGAGGGAGGTGGGGTGCATGGGGCAGGGTGGGCTGGGATGGGAGAAATAGACAGAAAACTGCACTTGAAAAATAACTAAATACCCCCCCCCCAAAAAGAATGAATTTGCACACCACTAGAGAAAAAACGTACATTTTGTGCCCCTGTTACTAATATTTTTGACTTACAGAGGTGGGCAATATTGGGCAGCAGGTATCCATAGAAAATCTTAATCAATATGCACTATGGCAAATAAGATACATGTGAAGTTACCCTTTGTACACAGAGTAGCATAGGTGTTTTCCTGGTTAGGTACATATATGAGATCTGTAAAGGAATAAGTTTTTACCTTCCACAGCAACTGAAAGTAAAGAGAAACCTTATTGCACTAGACTCAGAGTATTCACAGGGCACATGTGCTCTTGAAGCACTGAACATGTATTAACTAAGTCATTAATCCTCACCACTACTTCTCCCCATAAAGCACATATTATTATTCTTTAATGGTTGACAAAACTCAGTCAGGAAGGATAATTGCCTTGCTCAAGGCCACTGAGGAAGCCTGTGTTAGGAAAGAATTGGACTTGAGTGATTTTTGGCCTAAGGCTTGTACTTGTACCACCAGGTCATGTGTGATGGAAGAACCTTCCTTAAATTGTATGCAGAGTATTTGTGTGTGTGTGTGCCCACTCAACTGTACAATCATCAGTGCACACAATAGGATTGCAAGGTCCCATATTCAACATATCCTTTCATTTCTCAGTATTAGAAGAACATTTACAGTATTATGACAAATGGATTAATTTCTAAATTTATTCTCTTCCTTTTTTCTTTGTTTTGTCTGAGAAATGCCAACTCTGGGTAACACATAAATAGGGTGAAACAAGAACAGCATATTCTGAACTACGGAATATTACCAGACAGTTTTATTCGGGAACCAAACTACCCAATCACAGGTTTTGATTAATTTTATTAATTGTTTTGATGAACAAATTGTGTTTACAGGTACTTTAACATAGTGGTGAAATGTGTCAGTTCAGGGGTCAAAACTGCCAGAATTAGAATTCTGATGTTCCTTTTTCTGTCACATGATCTTGGGAAAATGACTGAAACTCTGTCTCAGTTTCCTCATTTGCAAAATAGGGGAAGTAACAGTACTATATCATAGGATTGTCATAAGGATTATATGACATAACACATTGTCTCAGAAGAGAGAGCTCAATAGAGCTTAGATATCATCATCATCGTCACAAATATACAGGATATGGAAACCCTATTTTCAAACTAAGGGAGTGGTCAGTGTTTATGTCCACTTCTAGAAAAATGCTTTTCTTTATTTAGAGCACTTAAGATACCAAATAAATAAATAAATAAATAAATAAATAAATAAATAAAACGAGGACAAAACAATTGGGGGAAATATATGTAAACTGAATTCAGGAGAATACTAAAAACTCAGGAAGAAAGGAAACATTTTTAGATTTTGACTCATCCTGAATAAAATTGTTGGCACACATCAACACACATTCCAACATTCTTTCATTTTGTGGGTTTTCATGAAGAATAAAGTTCTCCATGGGTAACAGTTAGATATTACTGTTGCTGTCCTGAAGTCCATTAGTGGCCAGGCTCTTCTGTTCTAGGCCATTGGCTTGGAACAAAAAGCACACTAACATCACAGTGATGTGGTTACTAACCTCACTAAATGGGGATGTACGGTACCGTCAAACTGGAATAGACAAAAATAACTTTACGATACATAAAGTACACAGATCTACTGCTTACATACTGAAAATAACATCATATATTTAGGTCTCAAAATAATCAGAGTTAGAAAGCTTCCTGGAAATTAAAAATATGATGATCACAATTAGATAGAAGAGGTGGAAGATAAGGTCAAGAAAATCTGAATAACAAAATGACAGGACTAAAAATACAAGGAAGATAAGTATCAGAAAGTCAGTGTAGCAGATTCAACAGCCAGCTCGTAGAAGGTCCATAAAGAGACCACTGGAGCAAACACAGAAGAAGAAATTATCAAAGAATTAATAAAAAAGAATTCACAGAGCCCAAGGTCATTATTCTTCAAACTGAAAGGACTCATCAGTATCCAATAAAAAAGAATAGGAAAAAACCCATCCTTTCAAATACTTCAGTGAAATTTCAGAACATCAAGGATAAAGAGAATATCCCCAAAGCTTCAAGAGAGACAAAAAATCACCTACAAAGGAATGTGTGAACATGTGAATGATGTGGGATTTCTCGTCAACATGTCTGGATCCCAAAAAGTAATGGAGAAAGGACTTTAGTATTATGAGGAAACAATTATTTTCAGTCTAAAATATGTCTGCCCCAATTATCATTGAAATGTGAAAAAAGTGACATGAAAAAACTCAGAATGTTTATCTCCCATTTAGCTTTTCTTAGGTACTTTCTTGGGAGTGTGCTTCAGCACAATAAAGAAGTAAGCCAAGACACACCTGTCCAGGTGTTCTAAAAATGAGTCAGAAAAGGGTAGGGCAGAAGGACCAGGGATACAGATGTGAGTCTGGAGAAAAAGGGGGATTCTATGAGTATGACCGTATTCCTCCTGTCCTTGGGAGGGTTGGAAATGCTGAGGAGAGGCAATAACTAAAGACTTTAGGAGAAAATGATAATAGCAACTTTTTGACCTAGCAATGAAAATATTTATGAAGTCTTATTAGTTACACACTTTACTGATTTTCAATCATTAGAATTAGTCTATGGACAAACCATAAAGACAATTATGATAACAAAATAAATAATTGTTATTAACCTTTTAAATATGAAAACAAAGTACAGAAGATTTAAGAGGTGGAAAGAGGAACATGGGAAACAGGTGAAGGGAAATGTCGTTGAACTAATTTAAAAAGTAAACTAAATGAGAGACAAACAAGAAAAGTTTTAAATGTATCAGAATGTTACTAAACATTACTAAACAAATAATATAAAGGGGAAAAACATATATGTGAGAACCTATATAAATAGACTAAATTAAATCTCGTGTATTAAATGGAATAAACATTCTAAAAAACTAACACCAAGATCTTAATGTGGTTAAGAAAACAACACCAGCCCAACACACACCTAAGATACCATGACCATTATTAGATTTCTTGATTTTAAGAAAATCACTTTAAGTAAAATTCTAATACTACATGGCTATTCTATAAATAGGATCTTAATCCTGATCTCCAAAATTAAAAGTTACTATTGGTACTATATGACTCGTGTATGTTTCTGAAAAAAAAAAAAAAAAAGAATTCTGATTACAAATAAAAACAAATATACATTCTGTTGAGTGTTATCTTTCACAAATGTTCAGTCCTGCTGCCAATTTTGAAACTGTTGCAATGGAACGTGCCCTTTTGAACAGCTGGAATATCCTCTCAGGGAGATACAAAGGACACAACACTTTACTATTTTTTCACTTGCCCGTGTTTTTTTTTTTTTTCTCTACAAAAAAGTGTGCATTATCTATATTTACCTTGCATGTTGATAATCACTCTAGGATTCAAATGACTTTTAACAAACTCCCAAATCAAATCTGCCATCAAAGAAAACCTATTTTCACCCATTAATTTTATTCAAAGATGTTCCTACAGGTTGTCAAAAGAAGGGCAGTATTTCAAATAATCTTTGAATAGGAATTTAGGTTTAGATTGTCTGTTTAAAAATTTCCTCCCAGCACACCTTACACAGACACAGATAAATACTCCATATAAATGTTTATACCTTGTTGTGGTTGAGATAGTAGACACATTTTTAGAAGAATCTTTTAGACTTTTATATATTTTAGACATATTATAATATCAGAGATCTTTTCTTTTAAGCAGATAAAATTCAGTCCAGTAAGCAACTTTCATCAACACTTCCAAAGTCCTTCAGTGTTCATTGTATATGTCTTTTAAAAATTATTTTGGTCAACTAAATAGTTTATGTACAAACATTTGATTGATGATAGCAAATAAAACAATGGTAAGTTAAGGGAAAAAAATAAAAATTTCCAGACAGATGTGCACATTTGAAATAGTACATAGCACCAAAATGTATTACTGCCTATTCATTTGTAATTGTTTTTAATGAAGAAGATGTCAGGATTAAAATTGTAAAATGAGCTTATTTTTTTCTATAAAATAAACACTTCCAGTTATAACAATGAGTATTAAAACAATGTTTAATTTTAGTATAAAATCACAGGACCATATTATATTTTTTGGTGGAGAGCTCAAAATGTATTAAAATAATAATTATGAATGTTGCTTAGTGATTTAATATTATTTCTTGGTCTAATGGAGGAAATTATTACATTTTAAGCTATGACATCATTGCCTTCTGAGATTATATACACAGAAATAATAGATAGCTTTATTTGGTTACTACATTTCTCAATTCCCGGTCAAATATTCAACACTATTCTTATTAAGTGAAACATTCTGATATTCACCTGAGAAAAATTCATTTAAATTCTCCAGGTAACAATGTCAGCAGAGATTTTTGTCATGGTTGGCAAGGAATCATATTGTCAGATTATCATTTCAGATACAAATTTATTTTTAAAAGAGACTGCAAAAAATTGAATGAAAAAATTTTGTTTCTTTCCACACAGATAAGCAAATAAAAAGAAACTTCATGTGAATATGATCAGATTTTGCAAGACCATGAAATGGAACCAAGGGTAAAACCTGCCGTTCTCAAAGAGAAGTGCAGTCAGTTTTTCTCCTACCATTCTTTAATTAATACAAGAAAGTTCTTTTACCTCCTAATTACTGGCTATTTTAGCAACACACCATAGGACTTTAGAAAATGTTACACTCACACACACAGATAAGTATTTGAAACCACAAGAAGTCTTACTCATTTGAAAGTTACCTGTCAACGTTATTAAGAAAGAAGTCTCTCAGCACAGGCTGACAAAAGCGGCTGGTGTAAGATGTTACCTTTGTGTGTGGAAGCCTTCCTCTGGGCAGGAGTGGCTGCTGTTTGCACCTGCTGCTGTTTGACAAAATTTCCTTCACTTCCAGTTCTCAAAATCTTCTCATCTAAACTGTTTTTTTTCTGTTTGCTGTTCAAATCGTTCCTCCTAGGTGATGGCAGCTTAGAAGCTGCATTAGCAAAGAAAGGTCTAGCCAAGCGAGAAGGTTTGGACATTTTAAACAGCAGAAAACACAACAACTAAACGAACCCAGAATGTTACCTGCTGGGGCAGCAGATTCTAAAAACCTTTTGAGCTTCACTTTTCAACTGCCACCACTCCAGTGTAAAGCGCAGCTGGACCGAAAGTGCTGGGCTGCACTCGGGTTTCTTTTAAAAGGCATCGTGTAGCCGCATAGCCCATTTACTAGACCTGTGGAATGTAAATGTGCTTCGAAGATGCTGGTGACAGTTTTGTAACGGTAAATGCTCCAACTCGAACGCACAGCAGATTTTGGGATAGGAAATGTAAAATACAGATAACATACACACACTAAAACAAATAGGGAACGTACTAGCAAGCACAGACTAGACGACACCGGACAGTCTAGAGGTGGAAAAAGAATGTAAATATCACCCCACCCACTCACGTACAGTAAAGGAAAATAAGCCAGATGGTGGGGTTTATATTACTATGAAGTGCATATCATGCTCAGTTTCCAGGCATTAGTTCAAGCAAATATTCCTCGCCTTAGCACAGTCTTATATTATATTCCAAGAGTTGACTGTGTAACAAATGCCCATCTATGTAATTACTTCTCCTGCTGCCTAGAGAACACACACAGCACCATGGAAAAGAAGGAACAGAGAAGAATGTAATTTCCATACCTGTTTGGCCAGCCCCAGGGTACCTACTAACTGATAAGAAGAGTTGTGTGTTCATGCAATGTGGTGTGGGATGTGTGTGTGTGTGAGTGTGTACATATGTGAGGGGAGGGGCTCTAAGGAAGAGACAGATTATTTTGCCTCTTAGAAAGCTTAGATTTTATTCTAATGAGAACATGAATACTTGCATTCCATTTCTGAAAGAACAATAGTTGTGATGCAAAAATAAGTGTGTTCAAGGGGCCATATTTTTCTAGGCTAAAAACAATCCTTCCACCCATTAAGCATGTACCCCATACTAGGAGCACACAGCCTCTTTCCCACAAAAGGAAAACATTTTCCTCCAAGTTTCCCATTTCAGTGATTTTTAAGACTTGGGGTTACACTGTTGCCAACTTCAATGATTGCATGTTCCCTTAGAGAGAGTTTACACAAGCTCTCTATGAACTATAAAGTGGTTCTGAGCCTATGAAATCACACAACTCCACTACAAGTGTAAATACCATGCTATTCCCCACTTATAGCTGATAAGCTTGCAGCTACTTAGCACTGGAAAGAGTTTAAATTTTGGAGTGAATTGGACCTGACTTTACCTCTAAATCCCAAATGTGGACCCAGCCTTGGGTCAGTCTTTTTTAATCAATAAAAATGCGACAGTGGTTTACCTGAAGTGACAAATGTCTGGCATACTGTAGCATTCAATTACTGAATTTCCTTACCCTGTCCTTCCAAAAATGCAGTTTTAATTATTTCCAAAATGTCTAGTAGTCTTATGAAATATCAGAGTTACAAAATCAAAGCCTAATCAAGACCAGAGAAACCACGATAACATCACATTTCTGACTTTGGATCTGGGAGAAAGCAACACGAGAGCAGACTCTTGACATTATGAGCCATGTTCCCTGCATGTGTCATCACCACTACTTTGGGAAACACTGCCCCATCATAAATGCATCCCATTAAATACTGCGAAGCCTAGCAACTAAATTTAAGTGATTCCTTTACTCTTAGTTATTTTGTCCAAATAGGAAAGTCCATATTTTAATTTATCCAAATTCTCTTTTTAAAAAATATTTATTGATTTTAGAGAGAGAGGAAGAGAGAGAGAGAAACATTGATTGCCCCCTACCCCATACAAATCGAAACTGGGATTGAACCCCCAACCCAGACATGTGCTCTGACCAGGCATCGAACCCACAAATTTTTATATACAGGATGACATTCCAACCAACTGAGTCACCTGGCCAGGGCCTATCCAAATGATCTTTTAGTTATGCCTGAGAACCATTGCTTTCTTCAGCCTCTTTGAATTTCTTCATTTTGTTCATTAGCACTAGCCACTGGCTTTCTTTTCAGGAACAGATTTCATAAAGAAACTGACTTTGACCACGTCACAGACGGCCAAGTGGAGAGCATAGAGTTGTGTTGGGAGGTAGAAACCATCTGTCATAAAAGTTTACTCACCATTGAAAGGACCACTTCAAAGGCCAGGCTTACATTTTAAATTCATGTCTCAGAACAATACCCAACAATGACATATGTTGGACCCTGAGGTACGCAAATCACATGGCTCTTGAGGGTCTGTGGTACATGGCAGTAGACTTTAGTCTGGAAACCAACTGGAGGGATCAGGGCCAGGAAAGAAGTGTAGCTGCATCCTAACACCACTGGAAACACGTAGCTTTCCTGTATGATGTGGATGCAAGCATTTTGGAAGAAGGGAATTATGGCTCGCCATGATGTGCTTTCATTCTCTTGCAGAGTCCAGCATAATTAGACCCATTTTAGAAAGAAGAGGAAGAGAAAGTGACTATGCAACAGGCCACCTTCCAGAGGTGGGGATTGGGTATTATGTGCATGTGCGTGTATATATGTATATATATATATATACACACATATATATATAATATAGAGAGCATTAGATATACTCATATAGATATATACTTATACTTTAGATATATAACACATGCACATATATTTATGTATATGTATATACAAACACATATATGTATACAACACACATCCTGTTTATGTCTATCCAGCCATCTCTCTCTTATTGGTTTGTTTCTCTGGAGAACCACCCTGCCAAACACACACACATACACATGTATAATACATGTATGAGAGAGAGATTTTTAAGGAATTGGCTCATATGATCACAGGGTTTGGCAAGCTGGAATTCTGCAGAACAGGCTGGCAGGCTAGAAATTCAGGGGAGAGTTGGTGTTTCAGTCTTAAGTCCCAAATCTGCAGGCTGGAAACTCAGGCAGAATTTTTATGTTGCATTCCAGAGGCAGAATTGATGTTTCTTCAGAACTGATGTTTCTCAGTCTTTTTCTCTTAAGGCTTTCAGCTGATTTGATGAGGTCACTCAAATTATGGAGGATGATCTGTTTTGCTTAAAATGTATTGATTTGAATATTTCTCACATCTAGAAATAACTTCATAGTGACATCTAGATTAGCATTTGACCGAACACCTGAGCACCATAACCTAGACAAGTAGGCACATAAAATCACAAGGGTTAAACTATGTCCTTCCAAGGTTTTCAATCCATGGAAGCCCCCCGCACTAAGCTATCTGCCACAACAGGGGGAAGACATATGATTTTTAATGTTCCCCAAAATAGTGTGTACTAACCATGTATACAACTTCCCTCGACACAGAATTTGGTTCTTTGTGTGACCAAAACGTGGTGTTCAAAAATCTCATTCAGTTAATCCCACTATAGACAAGGACCTATAGGAGAGATAAAAGGAAACATACATTCCACTTTTCCTACATGGGAGCAAAAGAAGCCTCTAGAATTCCCATTTATTACAGAGGGCAGAGCTGCTGCTGAGTGGCACCTGGCTGTGTGCAGTGGTGCTTCTAGGATCCACATATTGTCTGTCTGTCCTTCCTTCACTACCCTAACGCATGGTGGCAACACCCCATTTTTCCCCTCATATGTCCTTCCCACAGCCCTTCCTCCACCATTATCCCTTACACAGGGAGCCACCCCCAGTTGGGATTCATTCATTCTCACCTTCCTCTAATGCTCCTTCCACCCAGAAGTGTCATTATGATGCAGAGGCCTGGACTGCTGGTGGGGGGGGTCAAAGTTTGGGGGCAACTGTCTTTGAGCCATGGTGGTTTCCAAACCTGGGAGGCTCTAGAACCCCTTTGAGAACCTCTAAGAATGAATGTTCCTAAAGCTTCTTCAATTCAGACCCAGTAGATTCAAATGTTGGGGAACAGCCCAGCAGGGGCTCCCAGAAATTTGCAAAAGTGATTATTAGGTGATTGACTTTGATGTTCAATGGGCTTTGGGAGCCACTCTAGCTCATCTCCCTTCCCTGTGCTCATGCTAGTAGCTGCCTGGTTGGACTTTCCTTGGTCACACTTCTAGGTGCTGCTGCACCTAAATGAGGTGGGCCACCAGCAGGGCTGTTCACTCCTTTTCCCCCTTTCATTTTGTGGAGACCACCTGCTGCAAGCAGGTTGTGTGGTGGCTCCCTTATGGTGGTTCCAAGGAACCTATCTGAGAACAACCAAACCCATCTCATTTGTCACCTGCTTGGAGTTTGAGTAAACATGCTTGGTTTAAGCTATAATACTTAGGAAACAAATATTTTCTGTCACTCAGGAAATAGGTTTCACATGTCTTTACCAAAACTCATGCATCCATGTAAAAAATGCTGGTTCATCCATAAGGTCAATACTTTAAAACACGTTGAAGAACATACAGTTCAATGCTTTTCCTCTCCACTCAGAGGACGTTTTCTGGGATTCTTTGGTCTCTCAGGATCTATCAAGCTCTCAGGCCATCAGGTCAACAATGATAGTATATTTTATTTTAATCTAAGACAGAAATAGAAAGTTGACACAGAAGCATTTGGTTGGCAATGCAATCTCTAACCAGCTTAATAAAACCCTTACAAAAATGAAAGGTGGAAACAAGAGAGGTTCTAATTTTTTGTTTTTTTCTCATTTCTAAGAAAGGATCTGAGTTGGCTTACAAAACGCACACTAGAATGAACTTAGTATGAAGTTAGAAGAAGAACTGAATAATGATAGAGAGTGGAGAAAAAGTCAGAACATGCAAATGTATTTCCATACTAAAAGCAGATTTGGCTCTGAGCTTCCTAGCACCAAGCAAAAAAGGAAAGAAGAGAGTTTGCAGAGATTATGACATTTTATCATTAGTTTGATTCCAAAGACTAAGAACCTGTCAATTGATTACAAAGATCTTGTTGGAATTGTGAGTTGCCTCAGGGCAAAGGTCAGCCCCTGAAGAATAAACCCTAACTTCATCTGGAAAGCAATACACATCTATATGCTTATTCCAAGAAAACTGCCTTAATCTACAGTACACAATTTTTCCCTATGACCAACAGGCACTTTGCACACCTACTCCAGAGCCTGGCACTTCCAATTTATGATATTCCTCAGCTGTGCCATTAGACTCAGGTTTACTTTGAATTCTTGGGCTTTGTCTCTGCTTGCTTCCTTTCTTGGTTGCATCTCCCCACAATGACCTAATCACAGTTTGATGGAGCACTCTGGACTTTGACACTGGCTTTTTCCTTAAGACTCTTTGTAACAAGGCTCCAACATGTGCTGGAAATGACCTCTGTCGGGGCACACTAGTTTTCTCACTGAGTTTCACAGGCTCAGGTCGGTACCTCTGGAACTAGCCTGATTGTCCTTTAGCCCATTCAGTGAGGGGTGGGGGGGGGGGCTAGACGTTTTCTTCCTACTCTAAAATTCCTTGTATTTACCCTGTCCATTCCAAACCTGGCCATGATTTTTTCAGTATTAGAACCTCTTGCTGAACCACCTTTCATGTTATCACTAAGGAATTATTTATTGTATTGTGTTATTGTTCTTCCCTGCCCCCTGCCCCATACATGTCCACTTAGCTTCCTGTCTGGATGCCCCTAGCTCCCACACTTTCCTGGTAATCTGCATTCTGTGACATAATTCCATACCAAACAGAAAACACTGTGGTGTTTGGACTATGAGGCCTGGGTGAATCAGTTAGCTCTTCCCACGAACCTTCTTCCTGGCTTCTGATCCTGTGCTATAGTTCTTCAATTCTGCTTTTGTAACAGCCTGAGCAGCCCTGGCCCAGGGAAGATCACTGGTCACCCTAGTTAAGAAGAGGCTGCTGGGGCACTGCTCCCTGAGGCTGGTTCAAGGACAAAGCCTATTGCAAGCATGTGTTTGGCTGGCCTTCATCTGGGCTCTCTCATAGTCTATGAGGGAATCTGCAGCTTCCTCTTTCCCATCAGGATTTAACATCAGTGAGCACTCACCCATGACTGGTCCTTTGATCTAGACCTGGGGTCTGGCTCTTTGGAGCACCTCCTGCACTTTCCCAGTTCAGCAAAACCTAAAGCAGAGCTTCCTCACACCCCTCAGAATATTCTGATTTCTAAATCCTGAAAGCATAAGCTGACATAAAATGTCCATGCTTACTAGCTTCTTCCTTGTAGCTAACCTAAACCCCTCCTTTGATCTTCACACATACTTTCTCTTGTTGTTTTGACATAAAAAGTAAGATCACCTAATGGGAATATTCTCCCTTATTTCTTCATGGTCCATAAGAAAAACCCTGCATGATCAGAATTCTATGCACTAATTGCTTTTTTTCCCTCTCTCTCTCCATGATCGGGAGATTTGAATTGGCCATGGCCACATTCCCAGGTAGCCACCCTGCCCTCAGAAGCTGGAATGATTGGTGTCTTCCCAGTGTAGCAGCACCTTAGTGTTGCAGACAGGGACAGGGTTATCCTAACCTGCATGTCCCCTGGGCGAGTGAGAAAATGTAGATAATGATTCATGTCCAATTGCAGATGACAATTCACAAGGACAGAAAGGCTACAAGTACCCCAAGACAAGAAAGATGGAAATGATACAGGCTGGTGCAGGGCCCAAGCTCTCCTTGAGACAGTAATGATCATTAACAGCAATTGTTAACCCTTACTGTGCACTTTTTACATATGCAATCCTCTTCTATTATAAAACATTTATACCTTACAATAACCCTAAGAAGTGGCTACTAGTATCCCCAATTTACAGATGAGTAAATTGTCACACTCAGAGGTTAGAAACTCAACCAAAGTCTTGCAGATTGTAAGTACTGAAGCTGGAACTTGAACTCAGTCAATCTAGCCCCAGAGTCTGCCCTCTGCTCTTAAAATCAAAGTCTGACTGCAAATCACACCACACTCTGAGTATGATAAAGTAAACACTGAGTAAACATAAAGTAACTGTTTAGTCACAGTGGTGGTGTGGGGAAAGTACCTCTGCTTTCTTAAATGCCAAGTGCCAGGTCCCAAAAGGCACCACAGCCCTGTAGCTGCAGGAGTCCCAGCATGAGATGTGTTACTGAGGTTAGCATCACAGGAACCAAGCAACTCCAATCTGGAAGCATAGCACCCCGTGGTGATGGGCAGGTGGGTGAGTGCAGTCCAGAGGGTGTGAGCAAGCAGCTTCTGATGTGGAACCAATCAACCCATGGAGAAGGTCAGTGAGAAACAGAGGGTGAGGAGTCCAGGCTCCTGAGCATCAGCATCTCCCAGCTGTCTCGACCTTTCCCATCCCTGACTCCCGACCTTGCTTTCTGACCAGGTGTCAAGCAAAACAACTTGGTAAGATTTGTCTGACTTCCCAGCTCACTCCACCCACACTCTTAGAATGAAATACTGTGATTCATCCACATAGCAGTCACTTCACCTCCCAGGACCAAATCACCTGAAGAGGTGCCATAATATCTTCTCTGTTTATGTCACAGGGTTGTGGCAACGATCAAGTGAGATAATGAAAGTGAAAGCACTTTGATGATTGTAAAATAACACATGCGTGGAAGTTAATACTTTTTAGGCTTATAAATTACCAAATCTCCTGCCTAAACACTGGTTTGTTATCCTAGTAGAATCTTTATAGCAACGATCAGCAAACATTTTCTTTAAGGAACCAAACAGTAAATATTTTCAGCTTTGAGAACCAGTTGATTCCTGTTGCAACGATCCAACTCTACCATCATAGTGTGAAGGCAACCACAGACAGAACACAAATGACTGGGAAGTGCTGTGTTCCAGTAACACTTTATTTACAAAATAGGTGGCTGAACACAAATGTAGTTTGTTGATTCCTGTTATACAGGTGCCAACTAACCATTATGTGTGAATGACAACTTCATTCTGATTCCTTGCCTCACTCTGTGTATCTATGAGCGCACTTTGTGTTCTGGCTCCAAATCTGTATGAAACCATCTCTCAAATTACTTCACTCTTCTGTTTGGACCTTCCATCACGTTCAAAGACTTGAGGTAAGTCTCATGATAGTCTCTGTCCATGAACAGCCAATATTGGTTCTAACTTAATTATACAACTTAGCAAGGACAAGAGTAACAACCTCTTTGGCTAGCCGGGTTATCTCATGCTTTTCCATTTGTACCAATAGTTAATTTATACAAGTTGCCATGAAGGGATGGTTTGAGGCATGGTTTGAATCTTAGGATAACTAAATCTATATCATCAACTTGTAAAATTTTTCACTTTTTATAGATTCAAGACAAAGGCTTGTAATCAGATTCCTCAATTTCCTCATTAAATGCTACAGAGAGATTTCCTGATTTAACAACTCTAATTTCTAAGAATCCTTTAAGAAGGATTTTTTATGAGTTCAATAAAAGCTGCTTTACACCATGATGTCACCCATCTGCACTTTTATATTGTAAAAGAATCTTAAAATTATTTAGGACATGCTTCAGTATGTCATAAAATTGTCAGTGCCAAAAAGAACTTTCTTGGTTTTTATTGCAAACCACTCCCATACATGGAAGACAGAATGACTTATCTGAACCAACAGTAGATTTAGAAACAGTTCGAAAAAGTTGTACAAAAATGTGTCAGACAGCCAGGTTGTGACGGAGGCTGAGATTTTTTAGTCACAGACGGTTTTCCATGTGCCATTTTAAGAATTACATTGGCTCGAACTGTGAGTTAAAAAAATTTATATTTAAGAGTAGAATTCTGAAGTAAAGATAAGCTATTTCTTATTAGGCTGGACTTCAGTGATATTATTAAAAGTATAATTTAAAGTAAAGCAACCTGAAAACATTGGGTCACCTACAAGTTATTCTTATGACTTATTAGTAACAATAGTTTATTTAGATTTGTCCAAGAGGTTTTAAATACTTGTAGTTATAATGGGCAGTACATTTTGCTTACTCTAAAATGCAAATGAGACAAAGGTGGAAATTTTTCTTCTCTCCATTTCATGAATCCCGATTAGAACTACATAGTTCCAAGAAAGAAGAAAACAGAAAACCAATGAAGACTTTAAAGGATAAAAGCCACACCACATTGATTATCTGTACAGTGGATGAACTTATTAATTCTTCTGCCATTACTTAAAAAGTTGATGGGCCTCCATTTGTATAATTTCAAATTATCTTGCTCAAGTTCTTTGTATTATAACACATCCAGCATAATTGAATTTTCTAGGTTAGTAAAAGCCAAATCTTTAAAAAGGAAAAACTAAGAGGTTATTTTAGAACTTCCAGGCACTTGCGGAAATATGGAATGACATTTAGTCAACAGACACCTGCTGCTTTTCTGAGATATCTATAGAATTCCTTTCTGGTTTCCCAGAGGCTTGAAAATACTCTGGTCTAATGGTGGTAGGTAGTAGGAGAAATCATGATATGAATGAGTAAAATTAAATAAAACTAACAGTATGCTAAATGGGAAATTCTATATGTTCGATTAACTTTTGATGAAGGATGAATGAGAGGAAAGTGCATTCATTAAATATTTGAAAGATGTGATACATCAAAAAGACAACATAAATGTTTTTTTTAAATGTGTTTACGCATTACTTTTTTCTATTTATTCAAACCACAGTAAATTTTGCATAAAAGTAATAAAGAAACCAGCCACCAAAAATAGAAGTAGTGAAATGTGAAATTAAGAAACAGCTCTTTTCTTTGAATATGAAATTACATAGCTTTAAAAATTATTCAAGGCCAATAAGCATGTGAGCATATGCTCCAGATCACTCATTAGGGGAATGAAATCAAAACCTCAATGAGACACCACTTCACAACAATTGGGATGAATATCACAAAAGATAAAAATAAAAAAACTCAAACCGAATTAGAAAATAGCCCATGTTGGTAAGTGGAGAAATCAAAACCCTTGTGTACTCTGGATGGGAATGTAAAGTGGTGCAGCCATTGTGGACAGTGAGAGTGGTCTTGGTATTTCCTCAAAGAATTAAACATGGAATTGCCATATTATCCAGCAATTTGATTTCTGAATATATAGCCAAAATAAATCAAAGCAGGGACATGAGAAGGTATTTGTACACTCATGTTTATAGCAATATTATTTATGGTAGCAAAAAGGTAGAAGCAGCCCAGGTGTCCGTTGACAGATGACTGGATAAACAAACTACAGTAAACACATACAATGGAATATTATGCAGTCTTAACAAGGAAGGAAATTTTGACATAGCTATAACACAAATGAGCTTGAATATGTTATGCTAAGTGAAATAAGCCAGTCATAAATATACAAATATTACATGATTCCACTTATATCTCACAGTAGTCAAACACATAGAGGAAGAAAGTAGAACAGGGGTTACCGGGGGTGTGGGGAAAGCAGAATAGAGAATAGTGTTTAATGGGGACAGAGTTTCAGTTGAAGAAGTGGAAAAAGTTCTAGAGGTGGATGGTGGTGATGGTTGCACAACAGTGTAAATGTCCTTAATGCCACTGAACTGTGTACTTAAAAATGGTCAAAATGCTGTTTTCTATTATATATCAATAAATTTTATCTCAACAGAAATTATTCAAATTCATATTCATCTACAGTTGGTACTTTAATTTTTCCTTGTGAAACAAGGGCTAGACAATGGTCTGCTTTCTCCTTGCTTGAAGGAGTAGCCAGAGTCATGACGAGCTGAAAATCCTGTTTTTCCAAGGAAGATTTAATGAGATGGCCAAAGTCATTTTGTGGCCAGAGGAGAGACATGGCTTCTCCTTGAGGCCTCGCCATGGCTGCCCAATTTATCCAACAAGGCCCCTTGTGTTGTCACATAGCCACAGTGCAAACAGATAATGCAAAGCCCTTGTAAGGGAACTTAATTCCATTCTCTCTCCCCTACTTTAACAGACATAAATGCAAACTACTGCTCTAATAGTGATGAGCTAGGCTCAAATGGACCCAGAAAGCACCTTTTCAGAACTTGCTCCCGTCTCTTTGCTTCCCTGGCTCTGACTTTTTATTTCCCTTTTCCTTCAAAGGCACAGTACACCCTCCTCAAAGGGAAGAAGGAATTTCCCTATAGCTTTAGAATCCTTGGGAGCAAATCCATTCCCTCCGACTTTCTAAAATTTGCCCTAAATTATGTTATAGAAGTTCCTGTACCAGTGTTCCATTTTTTTCCAAGTGAAAAATAAAAGATCCATTGAGCATCCTGCATTTGTTTTTATTAAGCAAAAGAAGCTCACACCAGTCTGTGAATACTCTGTAGAGTAAATGAAAGGAAGATTGATGCCATGCTGTATGAGAATAGTCTATAACCCTCATATCTCTGCAGGCTCATGTTCTCAAACCAGGAAAAGTTGATATTCATGCAGAGAAACAGAGCAGCATGTATCTTAAAGAGAGGTTTAGTGTTTCCCCTTTTGTAGATGCTTCTAATTTACAAAACCAGATGAGGCTCTATAGATGTCTTGTTTGCCTGGTCTTGCATCTCCAACTCAAGATGGGATTATTCAAATGATTCTTTTCTTCCCTAAAAAATAATTCATAGACAAAAAATGTACCCACTTATGCACAGTTAAGAAAACTATGAAATACAAGTTTATTTTCCATTACATGTTAACTTCATTTTACAGACTCAGTTCACTTCACTTACTGCTTCTTCCTTGATATCTCTTATTATGTCCATGGGAGACCCCTAATTCCAGCCCACAGAAAGCCTGTATTTTGGAAAAGCTCTTCATGGGATATTTATAACTTAGAATAGGTTAAAGCAAGGAATGTATTTCACAGTATTACATTTTAAAATATGAAATATAACATTTATGGGAGTGGAAAACTAATGATATACCACAAATGATATTTAGATTTTAAAGTACTCTTCAGATCATCCTTTAAGATTTTGAAATACAGAAAATGTAAAAGGGATATATACTAAAGTGAAAAGATAAAAAACCCACAAAGCACACACATGTACCCATTTGCCAAGCTTTAGAAATAGGAATTAACTTTGAAGAATCTGAAGTCTTCTAAGGGCTCCCAGTTGGCCGCATTCCCTTCGGACTTTGATGTGACAGCTTCCCTGAATTTAGTTTTAATGATTCTTTTGTTTTTCTCCTTAGTTTTATAAATTCTTACATATCTCTAAACAATATGTGTACCATTTTACTTTTTAAATTTTGTGCAAAAGACCTCAAATAGTATTTGGTCTTTTGTAATTTACTTGTAGGGTCAGCATTATGTTTTATGAGATTCATGTATGTATATACTTGACTTAATCTAATTCATTAATTTTCACTTTGTATAGTGGTCTATAACATGAATATATTACATTGAAGAAGTATATTACATTTTGCAATCAAAGAACCTTTGGTTTGTTTTAGTGTGAGGAAAGGATCCCTTTCTAATTTTTTCTACAAGGATACTCAATTATATCACACCATGAACCAACCATTCCTGTGGATCTGAAATGTCAGGTTTGTTGTTTATTCATTTCCACTTTGTGTGAATCTTTTCTGGGTTCTTTAATATGTTTGTTTATCTATTTGTCTTTGTGCTTTGCTGTCTTAATAATTAGAGCTAAATAGTAATAAAATAGTTAATACATGTTGACATTTATGATATGGCAGGTACTATTCCAAATACTTAACTGTATGGTAACTCATTTGTTTCTCATTATTACCCTTTGAAGTGGCCACTGTTACTATATGAATTAAGAAACTGAGACAAAAAAATAAACTGTAGCTATCTAGGCAGGATTAGAAATCCAATCTATCCACAGAGATTGTGTGAATGATTCATGTTATAAATCATGATATCTGCTTGGGCAATGGGTCTCCTTAAGGACTGTCTTAGATATTCTTTATCCTTTGTACTTATATGCAAATTTTATGCACATTTTGCTAAATTTCATGCAAAATAAATACTATTAAATTTTTCATTGATTCAAAGAAAAGTCTAGTACATGATGGCTTTAATGGTGAATTTTATCAAACATTTAAAGAATTAACATCCATCCTTCTCAAACACTTCCAAAGAACAAAAGAGTAGGGAATACTTCCTAACCATTTTATGAGGCCAGCATTACCCTGATAACAAAGCTAGATAAGAACAATACAGGAAAACTACTGTAAAGTGAATTCAATAGTACAAGACAAGGACCATACACCACAATCAAGTGGGATTTATTACAGGGTTCAAGACTAGTTCAACATCTGTAAATCAACCATGGTGATATATCACATTAATAAAGCAAAGGATAAAAATCATATGATCATCTCAATAGATTCAGAAAAAATGTGACAAAATTCAACATATTTTGATGATAAAAATTGTCAACAAACTGGGTATAGAGAGAAAATATCACAACAAAATAAAGGCCATATATGACAAGTCCACAACTAACATCATACTCGATGGTGAAAATCAGAAAGCTTTTCCTCAAAGAGCAGAAATAAGAGAAGGATGTTCACTCTGTCCACTTTTATTCAACATAGTACTGACAGTCCTAGCCAGAGAAATTGGGCAAGAAACAAATCAAAGTCATCCAGATTGAAAAGAAAGAAGTAAAACTGTCTCTAACAGGTGATTTGTGAGGTATAGGAAACTCTAACAGTTCTACCCAGAACTGTTTAAACTAATAAATGAATTTAGTAAAGCTGCAAGACACAAAATCAATACACAGAAATCTGTTGCATTTATATACACTAACAACAAACTGCCAGAATGAGAAATTAGGGCAAAAATTTGATTTATAATAGCATCAAAAAGAATAAAATAATTAGAAATAAATTTAACTGAGGAGGTGAAATATCTATGTACTGAGAACTACATGACATTGATGAAAAAATGAAAAAGATTTAAAAAATGGAAAGATATTCTGTGCTGATTAGAATAATTAATATTGTTAAGATGCCCATACTCCCCCAACCTAGAGATTCAATGCAATTTCTATCAAAACTTCAATGGTATTTTTCACATAAATAGAATAAGCAATCTTAAACTTTGTATGGAACCACAAATTACCCCATATAGCCAAAGCAACTCTGAGAAATAAGAATAAAGCTGGAAGCCTTATACTTCCTGATTTCAAACTATATTACAAAACAACAGTAATCAAAACAGTACAGTACAGGCATAAAAACAGACACAGATCAATGGAACAGAACAGAGAACCCTGACATAAACCCATGCATACACAATCAATTAATTCATGACAAAGCAGCTAAGAATATACAATAAAAGGGGAGAAAAAATAGTCTTTTCAATAAAGGGTGTTGGGAAAACTGGGTAGTCACATGCAAGCAAATGACACTGAACTTTTTTTAACAATATACATAGGAATCAACTCAAAGCGAACTAAAGATTTAAATGTAGACCTACAGCCATAAAACTCCTAAAGGGTGGGGTAAGCTCATTAATAAGGGTCTTGAATTTGACACCAAAAGCAAAGGCAATAACAGAAGGAATAGTCAAGTCACATTACATCAAACCAAAAAGCCTCTGCACAGCAAAGGAAATGCTGTGGTAATAGTCACTGTGCAACATGTAAGCACAGCAAATACACATGTTGCACATCTTAAACTTACACAATGTTACATGTCGATTATATTCCAATAAAACTGGGAAAGAAAGGTTCAAAAATAAATTTATTCTGGTGAGTCTCCCTACCCATTAACATGATATTTCTCTCCACTTGGGTACTAACCAATTCACTTTTATCACATTTTATAATCTACAAGTTGCATATCTTTTGTTAAATGTATTCCTAGTTAGCTTATTTTAAATCTTCTGTAAAAAGTGTCATTTTAGAGTTACATTCTCTGTTTGTTACTTTTTTTTTTTTGAGAAAACACAGTAGACTTTAAACAGTTATCGGTTTGCTTCTGGCAATGATGAACTAAAAGGGATCAGATTTACCCATTCTCTCCAAACAACTAGGAAAACGAAATATATGAGAAAGTTTTTCAACACTGTTCAATACACAAAATAGAGAAGTGATTACTGAAGGAGTAAAAACAAATGAGGTGAGCCTGAATATTCCAGTTAACTGTTAGGGAGAATGTCCAGATCACAGCAAAGTGTAGGGACACCCAGACACAGGCCAGCCGTCTCTCTTCTAAGTTGAAGAGACAGAGTTCAGAAGGCAAAAGCACACATTTCACAGAAAATATCACAAGAGAGTGCTGTACAGAGATCTATAAATACAGGGAGTTTTTCTTTGTAGCATAGTTAAATAAAAAATTCTTAGCAGAAATATATTTTTTAAATCTTCAAATATTTAAAAATTAAACAACAAATGTCTAAATAACCCATGAGTTAAAGATGAAATAAGGAGAAAATTATAAAATATGTTGAACTGAATGAAGATAAAAATGAGACATATAAAAATCTGAGTTATATTGCTAAAATATACCTAAAAATTTTACAGAATTATATGATATTATATAGGCTTATATTACAGGTATTTTTGGCCAGAAAATAAGAAAGATCTCAAACTTTAACAATCAAGCTTCCACCTTGAAAAAATTAAATCTAAAGTTAGTATGTGAAGAGGAGCAATAGAAATCAAAATCAGTGGAATAAATAGCAAAAAAAGCTACGCTAAAAGTTCATGCAACTAAAAGCTAATTTTATGAAAAGATCGATAAAATTCATGAAAAAATAAAAAATAGGTGGAGGGAAGATGGTGATGGAGTAGGACGGAGCGGATTCCATTTCCCGTACACATGGGAGAAAATCCTGGCCAATCTGTGGAGGAATAACGCAAACAGCCAACAGTTCCCCAGCATATATGAAAATAAGAGTACAGAAATTTTAACGGACACTGAAAAACCAGGTGGTAAGGAGACAGCTGCAGGACAGTGGGGTCTCAGGGACCGGAGCAAAGACAGAAACAGCAGCTGTATTGCTGATCCAATATTGCTGATGAACATAGATGCTAAAATCCTCAACAAAATATTGGCAAATCGCGTCCAACAATACATTAAAAAGATCATACACCATGACCAAGTGGGATTCATCCCAGGGATGCAAGGATGGTTCAATATTTGCAAATCAGTAAATGTAATACATCACATAAACAAAAGCAAAGACAAAAACCACATGATCATATCAATAGACGCAAAAAAGCTTTTGATAAGGTACAACACCCGTTTATGATAAAGGCACTCAGCAAAACGGGAATAGATGAAGCATTCCTCAATATAATAAAGGCCATATATGAGAGACCTACAGCCAACATCATACTCAATGGGCAAAAACTAAAATCTTTTCCACTAAGATCAGGAACAAGACAAGGTTGTCCACTTTCACCACTTCTATTCAATATAGTATTGGAAGTTTTAGCCACAGTGATCAGGCAGGAAAAGGAAATCAAAGGCATCCAAATTGGAAAGGAGGAAACAAAACTGTCATTGTTTGCAGACAACATGATAGTGTACATGGAAAATCCTATAGACTTTACCCAAAAACTGCTTGAACTAATAAATAAATTTGGCAAAATAGCAGGTTACAAAGTCAATATCCAGAAATCAAAGGCATTGTTGTATACTAATAATGAAATAGCAGAAGCAGAAATCAAGAAAAAACCCCATTTGATATAGCAAAAAGAAAAATAAAATATCTGGGAATAAACCTAACCAAGGAGGTAAAAGACCTGTACTCAGAAAACTAAAGAACACTGAAGAAAGAAATCAAGGAAGACACAAATAAATGGAAATGTATACTGTGTTCGTGGATTGGAAGAATTAACATCATCAAAATGTCCATACTACCCAAAGCACTTTACAGTTTTAATGCAATACTTATTAAAGTACCAATGGCATATTTCACAGACATAGAACAAACACTTCAAAAATTTATATGGAGCTGTAAATGACTGAGAATAGCAGCTGCAATTTTGAGAAAGAAGAACAAAGTAAGCGGGATCACAATACCTGATACCAAACTGTACTACAAAGCCATTGTAATCAAAACAACCTGGTACTGGCATAAAAACAGGCACATAGACCAGTGGAACAGAACAGAGAGCCCAGAAATAAACCCAAGTCTCTACAGGCAATTAATATTTGACAAAGGAGGCAGCAACATAAAATGGAGTAAAAATAGCCTTTTCAACAAATGGTGTTGGGAGAACTGGACAGCTATGTGCAAAAAAAAAAAAAAATGTTGAGCACCAATTTACACGATACACCAAAATAAATTCAAGGTGGATAAAAGACTTAAATATAAGCCATGACACCATTAAAGTCCTAGAGGAGAACATTGGCAGGAAAATCTCAGATATTTCACACAGCAACATTTTTACTGATATGTCCCCTAAGCAAGGGACATAAAGGAAAGAATAAACAAATGGGATCTCAGCAAAATTAAAAGCTTCTGTATGGCTAAAGAAAACTATTAAAATAAAAAGAGAACCAACTGAATGAGAAAACATATTTGTCAATGATACCTCAGACAAAGGTTTAATCTCCAAAATATACAAGGAACTTACATGACTCCACTCTAAGACAAGCAACCCAATTAAAAAAATGGGTAAAGGACTTGAACAGACACTTTTCCAAGGAGGACATACAGGGGATCCAGAGACACATGAAAAGATGTCCAATATCGCTAGCCATCAGAGAGATGCAAATTAAAACCACAATGAGATACCACTTTACACCAGTCAGAATGGCCATCATAAACAAAGCAACAAACAACAAATGTTGGAGAGGGTGTGGGGAAAAGGGGACAGTAGTTCACTGTTGGTGGGATTGCATACTGGTACAACCACTATGAAAAACAGTATGGAATTTTCTAAGAAAACTAAAAATGAATATGCCTTTTGACCCAGCAATTCCACTGCTAGGATTATATACTAAGAACTCTGAAAAATTAATGCAAAAGAACCTATGCACCCCAATGTTCATAGCAGCACAATTTACAACAGCCAAGAGTTGGAAGCAACCTGGGTGCCCATCAGTAAAAGAATGGATGCAAAAACCATGGTACATTTACACAATGGAATTCTATGCAGCAGAAAGAAAAAAGGAGCTCCTACCCTTTGCAACAGCATGGATGGAACTGGAAAGCATTATGCTTAGTGAAATAAGCCAGGTGGTGAAAGACAAGTACCATATGATCTCACCTTTAACAGGAAGCTAAACAACAAAACAAACAAGCAAGCAAAATAAAAACAGACACTGAAATATAGAACAGGCTGACAGGGACCAGAGGGGAGGGAATTTCAGGGGAAAAGGGGAAGGATTCACAGGAACAAGCACAAAGGACATATGTACAAAAACTAACAGGGGTAGAAATAGGAGGGAGGTGGGGAGCACTGTGCGGGGGTGGGCTGGGATGGGAGTAAAAGACAGAAAACTGTACTTGAACAATAATTAAATTAAAAAATAAAAAAGTAAAAATAAATAATAAAGTCTTAAAAAACAGCTTTTTAAATTGAATGTAATTTTTGAAAAGATTTGATTCACACTTTTCTGTCCTTCTGTGGCAATCTGTGCCAATGTTCTGCTTTGCCATGCCTTTACCTGAAGAGATATACACACCATCTCCCCCAGCAAGCACTCCTCGCCTATAGAGGAGGGCAACATGGGGCTTCGCTTAGTTCTGCTCTCAGAGTATGCCAGAGCTAGGACCACGGGATCCATGCAGGTGGCTGGCTAAGACCTTTACAGTGCGAATGATTGCACAATGCGACCTATGGAGAAAGCCCTTGGGAAAACCGTCAGATCGGTCTGCCTGCTGGTTGCTATGGAAGAGTAGCTCCACATTCTGGCTGGGCTGTAAAACACCTCATAGATATAGCAGTTGGTGTCATAGATGAAGATGATGGAGGAAGTACTGGTGTCGTTCTGTTCAATTTTGGCACAGGATAGTGAAGTTAAAAATGGGACAACAATGCACACTTCATTTGTGAATGGATTTATTATCCAGAAATAGAGGAAGTTGCAGGTTTGGACGACACCAAATAGGGTTCCAGAGGTTTTGTTTCCATTGGAAAGAATTGAAATGTATGCCAAGAACAGAAAATGACAAAACATATTTTTGTCTTAAAAATAAGAAGCTTTTGTTTAGTGTTTTGGTGCTTAATCAAGCTTTAGCTTCTAAAACTACTTAGTTCTCTTATGACCAAAGAAAGGGCACATTTTTGTGTTTTTCTGCATTTGGTTGTTGTATAAATCTGCATGGTAACCTGACACACACAACTTTTTCAGTGAAATGTGTATCAGTTACTGATTCCCCCCAGAATTCTTATATAATTTTCTAAATGCTGCTCCTTGAACAGTTTATTTTTCAGTTTACTTTATAAGTGATAAGCAAAGCCTTTTATAAAATTGATTTGAATTTTTTCACAGATTGTTACATAAACTGAACTAAAAGAAAATAATAAGTTAAAGTTAAAAAAAGAAAAATAATAAAACAAAATTCATGAGACCATAGTCAGCCTAATCAAGAAAAAAATTACAGATTACAAATATCAGAATGAAAGAGTGAGGATCACTATAAATGTAACTGTCATGAATAACTGTATACCAAATAAATCAACAACCTAGATGAAATGTATAAATTGCTTTAATGGTATAAACTATCAGAACTCACTCAAGAAAATATACGCAATACTCCTGTATTTATAAAAGAAATCAAATTGGTGATTATAAACCTTACCAGGATGAAAACTCTAGCCTGAGATGGCTTCATTGTTGAATTCTAAAAAACATTTATTTAAGAAAAATATAACACAAACTCTATCCACACTTTTCCAGACAATAGAAGCAAGAGAATTTTTCCTAAGTCATTCCTTGAGGCTGAATTACCATCACACCAAAGTCAGATGACATTGTTAGAAAAGAAAACTACAGATCAAAATTTATCATGAATATATATGTAAAAAGTCTAAGAAAATTTTCACCAATTTGAATGTAGCAATTGAGGTAATTTACCATTTTCCTGACTAAATTAAGTAAAAAACATATGATCAGCCCAGAACCAGAAAAAACATTTGACCAAAGTCAACAGTTATTTATAACAAGAACTTTCAGTAAAGTAAGCATAAAATACAGCTTCTTTAACCTGATAAAAGGCTTCAATAAAAAAAATCTTAAAGCTAACTGCCTTATTAACTCTAATAATATATGAATTCATTTGTATTTTCTAGATAGATAATTAGTAAATAATGGCATTTTTGTTTCTTCCTCTCAAATTTTTATGCCTTTAATCCCTTTTTCTTGTCTTATTTTTCCTATTAATCTTCCAATTTTGTTTCATGTATTTTGAGGTTTGGTGATAGAAGCATATACATATAATTATTATACTTTCTGATCAACTCATTTATCATTATAAAATAACTTTCTTTTTCTCTAGTAGCACTTTTTTTTTGTCTTACAGTATGCTTTGTCTTATAATACTATAGTCATTTCAGTTCTTTTATAGTTAGAGTTGTATGGTATAACTTTTCCCATTCTTTTAATTTTGATATATGTACTTCTTAGAATCTAAGTTGACTAGCTTGTAATCAGCATATAGTTGAATCTCTACTTTTTTCAGCCAGTGATTGGAGTGTTTAGCTCATTCAAGTTTAAAATATATATTAAAACAGGTTTATGCTTGGCACTCTTTGCTTTCTAAATGTTTTATATCTTTTTCTTCCTATTTTTCTCCTTTACTGCCTTTTGTGTTTAAGAAATATTAGTGAATTACTATCAATTACTATATTATTTTTAAACTTTATTTTTGAGTTATTTCTCAGGGTCTGCTGTTTGGACTATAATATTCATCTTAATTTATCATGATCTTCAGGTTAATATGAATTAATTTCTAGCAAAATTATACTGCTTCAATACAGTTTTATCCCCCACCCCACTTTGTGCCATTATATCATATATATTGCATGCACAGGTGTTATGAGCCCACTAATACAGTGCTAAATTATTGATTTATACAATTTTATGATTTTTAGAAAATTTAAGAGACAAAAGCATTTTAGCAGTGTTTACATTTATCTACATACAGTCATACCTTGGTACTCACCAGCTTCAGAACTTGTCAAATCCTATACTCATTACATTTTGACCAAAAAAAAAAAAAATGTTTCAGGACTTGACTCTTGCTCAGGACCTGTTGTGCTTGTTAAAACTTCTATGAGTCACAAATCTGCCCCACAAAAGAAAATACTTTTTATTTGGTATTCATCAGTTCTGGCCCTTGTCATGAGTTCCAGAATGAATTAATGACAAGTACCAAGGGAACACTGTATTTAATACGTTAATCTCTTTGTTTCTTCCTTTGAATTTAAATTACTGCCTAGGTTATTTCTTATCATAGTGCTTTTTTTTTTGTTATTTCTTGTAAGCAGATCTATGAGCAATGACTTTTCTGTCTTTTACCATCTGAAAATGTCTTTACTTTCCTGAAGTTTTTAAGGATAGTTTTGCTGGACATAGAATTCTTGTCTGATACATGTTTTCTTTAAATACTTAGAATTTCATTATATCACATTCTGATCTCAATGATCTCTGTTGAGTGTTACATATTATTTATTTTGTCATTCACCTATACTTGATATGTTATTTTTCTCTCAAGGTTTTTTCTTAATCTTTAGATTTCTAATACAGTAACTATGATTTATCTAGTTGTGGATCTTTATTTCTCACTTTATTCTACTTAGGGTTCATTGAACTTCTTGGATTTTGTATATTAATATTATAGTTTTCAAAAAATTGGGGAGTATTGCACCATTAACTTTATCCCCATTTCACCTTCTCTTTTCTTCTTGGAACTTGCATTATGTAATGTTGGTATGGTTGATGTGGTTAAACAGGTCTTTGAGGTTTTGTTAATTTTTCTTAGATATTTTTTCTCTTAGTTATTCAGATTGGATAATTTCTATTGGTGTATTTTCAAGTTCAGTGGTTATTTTTTCTACCATCTCAAACCAGCGGTTGAGACCATACACAAGATTTTTAATTTTCATTATTTTACTTTCAAATCCTGAATTTTCATTGAATATTTTAAAACATTTTAACAGAACCTGTTTTTTGGATCAGTTTTTGGTTTATGGTAAAAGTGCACAGAAAGTACGGATTTCCCATATTCCTTCATCCTCCTGCACATAATTTTCTATCAACATCTTTCATTAATGTGGTACTTTAAAAGTTATCAAGCAATATTGATACTTATGGTTAACTAAAGTCCGAGGTTTACAGTGAGGCTCACAATTTGTGCTGTGCAGTTTGTCAATCATAGAGTCATTTGTCACGTTTGTAGCAACTTGCAGAGTGATTTCCTTACCCTGATTATCCCTGTCGTCTACCTATTCATGCCTATTCTCCTCCCCTTTTCCTTCTTTCACCTGACAGCTACCAATCTTATTGTCTATAGTTTTGTCTTTTATAGGAGATCATTTAATATGCAGCCTGTTCAAAATTTCTTACTTCACTAGGAAGATGTATTTAGGTTTCCTCCAAGTCTTTCCGTAGCTTGATAGCTCATTTCCCTTTTAACACGGAATAATATTCTGTTATATGTATACATCACAATTTGTTGCTCCACTCATCTATTGAATGACATCTTGGTTTCCTCCAGTTTTTGACAATCATGAAGAAAGCTGCTATAAATATTTATGTGCAGGACTTTATGCAGACCTAAGTTTTCAATTATTTGGGTAAATACCTATAAGTTTGGTTGCTGGACCATATCATAAGTCCATATTTCACTTTGTAAGGAATTGCCAAACCGTCTTTAAAAGTGGATGTACCATTTTACTTTCCAGCAACAAAAGAGAGTTCCTGCTGCTCCGTGTCCTTACCAGTATTTCTCGTCATTGGTGTTTTGAGCTTTACCCATTCCAATAGTTGTGTAATACTATCTTGGCCAAGAGCTCAGGTGGCACTGGGCTGGTAAAGCAGAAGGGGAGAAGGCCCAGGTTGGCAGGTCTGGGAGGCCATGTGGCTCAGCTGCAAGCCCCATGCCCCTCCCTTGAAAAGGAGGCCTCGATGGCAGATGCCTGCCAGCCACCCACACCTACTTCCACAGTGTGGCCCTATTAGCTGCAGGTCCCACCAAGGTTGCTACTCTGCCTGCTGCAGCTCAGGTGGAGCCTGGGACCTACCGCATGTCCAAGTGTGGAATGTCATGTGGCCTAGTGGGTGCCAGGCCCCTCTGCATCTCTGGCACCTGTGGAACTGTGGATAAATATTTTAGAGAAGAATACTTACCTGGAAGTAGAATACACTGTAGTTCATCAATCAAAATAGGTTTTGTAAACATTTATTGCAACCTACTGTGGTCAGGTTTATATGCTAGCTGCAATAGAAGGTTTAAAAATATAAAGTCATAGTTCTTCATTGCATTGGTAATTACATTTATTTCCCAAGGACTGACTATGTGTGTTTTAAATGTTTATTACTTACTCTCAGTGCTTTGTACATTTCGTCATGTGCAATTCTCATAACAAATATATGAACTATGTGCTTTAGTTACTATGCTTATTTTTAAATGAAGAAACTGGGGCAAAAAGGGGTGATTAATTAAGGATTCAAACCCTTGCTGTCTGACTGCAGAGCCTGTGTACCTAACTACTACATGACATAACTATATGTAATACTAGACTATACTACACTATACACTAGTATATGTAAGCCACTTAGAGTCTAATAGAAAAATAATGAATACAATAAATAGAAAGAATAAAGACATCAAAGAAATATTTGCTAAATGTCACTATAACAACATAGATGACAGGATCATTACAGGGTATGCTGAGTTGATCTGGGAAACTTCATGGCAGATTGGAACTTCAGCTGTATTTAAGGCCAATCTCAACTGTGCATGCTGAGATGCATAAATTATGGTGTCAAGTGATGGGGTTTTTTTCTCTTATAATCTATTGTTAATTTCATTTAATGACATACTAAGAAGTAAACTGAGCCTACTGGGAAGTTTAAACCTTTGTTATCTCTGACCAGTCAAGAAACCATTTTCTGTTTCTTTTCCACTTGTAAACAGGAAGGCAACCCTTCCCCCAAATACTTTCAAGTTACATTGTAGCCTTACGACCAGGTTCTGGTTTGAAGAATGTGAATGAAAGTTATGTTGCTATTTCTAGGCCTGTCCATAAACATCCCAAACAATCATACAAACTCTCTCCCTTCCAGTGAGAATGGGGAAGCTACCAGATGAAACTAGTTACAGCAGAACCCACAAAGGAGCCACCTGACTCTTAGTATAAATATAAAATGAGCAATAAATAATTCTTTATTAGTTTAGGCTGCTGAGATTTCAAGGTTCCTTGTTATAGCAGTGACTTTTAATTACCCTGACCAATGAAACAAATAAGAATTCAGACTGGCAAAATCACTGCACAGTCCCTTATAGGGAATCTCTGGAGGATTCGGGAAAGTGTGTCTGCAATCTTCAAAATTTCTTTGTGCTTTATCATTTTTTATCTTTTACATTCTTGGTTCTAGGAGGTTTCAAGTGACAATGTTTTTTTTTTTTTTTTGTATGAGAATCAAAAGAAAATGATCCTTGGTTTAAGATAACTTTGATCATTGCATACTATTTTAGGATCAATAATTACTGAAACAACAATACTATTATAATAGCTAATACTTATTTAGAAATTTATATTAATTTCTGTTGTATGGATTTTGTGTCTTATTTTGTTTAATTTTCAAAAAATAAAAGCTGGGTGTGACTGTTATGCATTATGTGATTTTAATACTGCTTAAAGAAATTCTTAGTGCCCAAAGTGCTTTGCAAATTTTTAGAAAAAATGGTGTATTTTTCATATGTGAGGATATAACTTGGCCATATTTCAACAGCACTGATTCTTCCTAAACTTTTGAGAATCTTTCCTGAAAATATTTTAAAAAGTGTTTTTCCATTTGACATGAGCATTCTAAATGAAGCTCATGAGTCAGATGCTGTATTGATCTAATATGCTGTTAAGTGGCAAAATGGTACAATTTATCATGTTGAGATGGAATTATGGGAAATTCTCTCTGCTGTGGGTCCCTGTACATACTTTCTCATTTCTTTGTATAACAGACTAATGATGGAGGAGCTCTCACTTCAGTCTTTTGTTTCCAAAAGGCAAATGCCTGTAAACAAACAATTATTTTTGAAGTAGTGTACTTTATCCCACACTGTTTAAAACAATGATTTGTTTATTTCAAACTGTAAACTCTATTCTCTGCCTATAAAACAAATTAGCTTTTGTATGAATATGAGAATATAATTTTTCTAAGTTATTTAGTAAAAAAGGTCTCTCTTGCCATAGTGTATTAAATAGATTATTAAAGTCCATTAATTTAAGTGCATGTGAGTGTCTCTGGCTTAAGAGAAACAGTTCTGCAGGTGATATTTATCCAAAATCAAAATTGTCTTTTTGGGTAACCTTGAGACAGAGTCACAACCTTACACAGGGCAAGACAAAAAAACAAAGCTCAGTTTATATAAAAACCATGTTATTAAGTTCTGCAGAATGTGTTGGCATCTCACCCACTGCTTCTCAAGAAAATATAACAAGTGACATTTTATGCACATTAGTTTTCCTGTTGAATACTATACCTCAGTGGGAGGAGTATGTTGAATACTCTCAGACAACCACATCCCCACATGCCATGGTTAAGAGCACTGTCTTAGGTACTGTTTCTCAGTTTCACTGTGAACACATCCATCTTTTCCTCTACTGTCAGATTTCTTCTTCAGCTTCTTTATCCACCTCCACTTTCTTCCCCAGTGGCCGCCTCTGTTCATGACCTATAGCCAAGTTTCCCTTCTCTCCTTGCATTCCAGTACAAGCCTCTCTTTCTTTGCCTTATGTGTAACAGTCATTGGATTTTCAACTTATCTACATAACTCCTGATTTGCCTGAAACCTGGTGCCAAACATAGCAGGACATTTCAGAATGACATTTGAGATGCTAAGTGAAGACTGTCTGCACAACAGAGCCACTCAAGTAAGCAGGTGGAACAGAACTTTCAATCAAATGCAGCCATTTCTTGTAATCTGCAGTAGTTATGGCCTGTAACATCCATGTGAACACCAAATTAGTAGATATTGAACCACTGCTCCTATGGGGAAAATATAGGGTACAGTTCGTGAGAGCCTCTAGTCACATTTCGTCAACTGATCAATATGTGACCTTGTTGTAGGTATGTTTCTGTTTATGAATGTCTTAATTTAGTATGTATATTGTTGATTTACTGACATGGAACTCATGGCCAACAGCATCATAAGTCATGCCTGAATGAAGCTTATCTAATATGTATTTTGTTCTGTAAGGCACAGCGTAACCTTCTCGTGCTCAGGATCACTGGAGAGAAGAACTTTTGTACTTTGCTTGGGGGGCATCTTATTTTTTTATTTTTATTTTTTATTTTATTATTATTTTTAATTGTTCAAGCACCGTTGTCTCCATTCCCAACTCATTCCACCTCAGCCATTCCTACCTCCCACCCCTGATTTTACACTCCCCCCCTTGGTTTTTTCCATGTGTCCTTTACAATTGTTGCTGCAAACCCTTCACCCTTTTACCCCCATTCCCCACTTCCACCTCCACTTTTGTTACGGTCACTTTGTTCTTAATTTCAATGTCTCTGGTTATATTCTGCTTGCTCATGTGTTTTGCTGATTAGGTTCAACTTATGAGTGAGATCATATGGTATTTGTCTTTCACTGCCTGGCTTATTTCACTTAGCATAATGCTCTCCTGTTCCACCCACACTGTTGCAAAGGGTAGGAGTTCCTTGCTTCTTTCTGCTGCATAGTATTTCATTGTGTAAATGTAGCATAATTTTTTATCCATTCATTTACTGATGGGCACTTAGGTTGCTTCCAGCATTTGGCTATTATAAATTGTGCTTCTACGAATATTGGGGTGCATAGATTCTTTTGGATTGATGTTTCAGGGTTCTTAGGATATAATCCCAGCAGTGGAATTGCTAGATCAAAAGGCAATTCCATTTTTAGTTTTCTGAGGAAATTCCATACTGTTTTCCGCAGTGGCTTCACCAGTCTGCATTCCCATCAACAGTGCACTAAAGTTTCCTTTTTTCCACATCCTCCCAAGCACTTGTTGTTTGTTGATTTGTTTATGATGGCCATTCTGACTAGTGTAAAGTGGTATCTCACTGTGGTTTTAATCTGTGTTTATCTGATGGCTAGTGATACTGAGCATGTTTTCATGTCTCTGGACCCTTCTGTATGTCCTCCTTGGAGAAGTGTCAATTCAGGTTCTTTGCCCATTAAAAAAAATATTTTTATTTATTTATTTATTTTAGAGAGAGGGGATGGGAAGGAGAAAGAGTGGGAGAGAAATGTCAATGTGCAGTTGCCTCTCATGTGTCCCCTACTGGGGACCTGGCCTGTAACCCAGGCATGTGCCCTGACTGGGAATCGAACCGGCGACCCTTTGCTTCACAGGCCCGTGCTCAATCCACTGAGCTACATCAGGCAGGGCTTTTTTAAAAAAAAAAATTTATGCCCATTTTTTAAATTTAGTTGTCTGTCTTCTTAGAGTAGAGTCATGTGAATTCTTTATATATTTTGGAGATCAAACCCTTGTCTGAGGTGTCATTGGCAAATATGTTTTTCCATACAGTTTGTTCTCTTTTAATTTTAATGCTGTTTCCTTTAGCCATGAAGAAGCTTTTTATTTTGACGAGATCCCATTTGTTTATTCTTTTCTTTTTGTCCCTTGCTCTAGGGGACATATTGCTTGGGGGTCATTTTAAAAGTGAAGTCATCAACACACAGCACAAAGGTGTGAAAAACATGGCACTAAATAGACTGTGAAAAGGACTCATGTGCAGTATGAACAGAAACAAGGAAGCCGAGTGTCACCTTACTGGACCTCAGCTGGGATCGTGTGTGCATTTTGGTTGGCTCAAACGTTTCTCCACTCTTGAGTTTTTCTGTAGGGATTACAAATAAATCATAGTGAGTAGGTGAATAGTCAATACAGAATCTGTGAATAATGGAGATTGATTGTATATCAGTCATAACAATTTTATGGATTAGAGTGCTTTCAATGACCAAAAAAAGTTCCAGTTATAAAAGACACTTTTTTTTTTACTGACTGAGGCTTATGGAAATCAATGATAGCTCATCCAGTCAAAGTATAAAGTTTTATTAAAACCATGTTTAAAAGCCTTAAATTTCCTTGTCTGCACACAGTGCTTCTAAGTTCAGTTCATCATAATGGGCATTACATTCACCTGAAAATTTTGACCTTTAAAAGAATTCCCAGGCCTGCAGGGCTCCAGGCACTAAACACAGAGTTCAGTATTGACTTTTGAAAATCCTTAATTCAAGGCATAAGGGTGAATTTTCCACACTAATCCTGGAGACAGAGACTCCTATCTTACTATCAAACACCTCAGTTTTCTGTGACTGAGGAATTCTTTTCTTGCTGCTCTCTATTCACCCTGCAAAATGACACTCACTGATCTTTTGCTTATTGGCTGAATTGTAGGAGAATCAAGGAAGCCATGGAGTGGATTGCTGTGTGGAGGGTGGGGACTTCTCCCAAAGGTATGAGCTGGGGTTTCAAATGGTGACATTTGACTGGGAGCCAAGATCCTGTGTTTACCAGGCCTGGTTTTCTCTTTAGGATTTACATTGTGATCCATTTCAATGGGAGTTTAAAACCATGTTTCACAGTCCTTTGTGATGATGAATCTAGAAATAGTCTCAGAAAGTCAACAGGATCTTTGTGTCAAGGACTACCAGCAGAACTGCAGCTGGCACCACCTGTCTGCAGAAACACCTTAGGTCTGTTTTCTTTAGATTGCAAAATTGAAATAAACTTTCAAAGTATTTTTAAAGTTGACTATGGGTTTTTGTTAAATGTAGAAATAGTTCTTTCTTTTTTCTTGACTCTTTTTTTAGTCAAATGAAATGTCGCTCTCAATTCTTTTAAAACATAGAAATATGCCATAGGAACTTGGGTAAAGAAAACCCACATGAAACATCTGCCAGATGTTATGGGACAAATGCTGGTTTGGAAAAGCCTTTGTTTTATGGGGAGCTGCCATGGTTCTTCCGTCACATCAGTGTGTACTCAACTCATTCCATTTAATGAATAAAAATGCACTGACTGGCAGTTCGCGAGAACCACCAAATACCAATTACTGAAGAAGGAAATTGCTTCAGTGAGAGTTGAGGAAGGGCAAAGCATCATGAAGTAAGTTTAAAATTTTTTAACTATAGCACTAAGTTGAGAGTTTTCTCTTCCCGTAACTGGTTTCTTTTGCTGCAAGAGAAAACTACTTAAATCTGTTTTTTGCAATGTTGAAACAGAGAAAATCAGCAGTCTACCCCTTTAGGATATTGGGGGCTCATGTGTATGTTTGTTGAAACAAGTGCCAAGGAGAAAGTATCTTTCAGCATCTGGGGGTCCCATATGTAAAGTTATGATGCAGACTCTGACCAGCAGGGTCTGTGTGTTGTGGCTGTGACAAATAAATTCATATGGACTGCAGAAGTTCTGTGGAGAAAAAGGGACAGCATGGGCACTCTCTGAGTGAGAGAGTGCCCCGACCCTCACCTGGACAGGCTTTTATTGCTTTTCTGAGCACATTACATAGAGAATGGTCTTATACTCAGTTTACTATATACAGGTTCACTTTAGGTGGTTACCTTTTACACATAACAAAGGAAAGGATGTTGCATATGAAGGGGGAAAGTAGTTGAACTGGTTACATTCCATCCCTGGGAGGTTTAGCACAGATTTTAGGAAGTTACTTTAAAGAAATGCAATAAACATTTTCTGCCTCAATTCAGGGTGAGGGAGTTTTAGCAATAGAAAGCCTCGAAATAGCTTAGGTACTATGCAGGCCTGGTTCCCCATGGGAAAGCCACTCTGTGGGCCTGTCTCCTGTGTGCTACCTTGCTCCTGCTGGCTTTCTGAATCAGAGCTGGGCTACATTTACCATTACCATGCAGATCAATTCCCTATAGACCGCCTCCCCCCTTGTTTTTAGTTAGGACTACTATAGTGGTGGATCCCACAAAGCTTGCTACTTGCTGGTCTTTTATATGACCCTGGGGAAATACTTTGCAAATGCATTGAAGTACACAAAGCATTATTAGAATCAGTAAGAAATTGGCAGCACCAAAGACCCACACTCTCAGGTTAAGTCCATCAAACCAATTTTTGGGGTTTATCACTGAGATTGTCATGAAGGGTTTGAAAAGCCTCTAACTTAGTCAAGTGTTGAATGTCCTGCAGCTGCTGATGTAATTCTAGCTGCAGTTTATCAATTTGTCCTTTTAAATTGGTGGAAAAAGCCCCTCTAGGACATGTTGAATATTGGTCCAGGAGTACTGGCTGGAGTTCCACTGTAGTGGCATGATGCACAGCTTGGGGAATCCAGGATCACAGGTCAGCTGTTGGTGGTTTGTGCCACAGGGGTGGGTTTCTGAGTGTTTTTACAGTGTGCTTCTCATTGTATGGACTTTTGCTTGCGGCTGGTGGAAGACCTAGTGTTCTGTCCTGGGCCATGTTCCAGATTATCCTCTCAAGGGATAATGGCGAGTGCCCTTGTGGCTTTTAACTGCTTGACCTGTGCCTGCAAGATGCAACAAATGCTTGGGAGAGAGGTCAAGGCTCCTGCTTACTAAAGAGGATACAGATGCAAAGCGGCTGCAAGAGACAGTGACCTTGGAAGAAATTCCTTTTTCTCTGAAGTCCAGCACACCCCATGACCTTACCGAAAAGCACTCAGTGTCATCTACCCTTACTTGGCCTGATGCACACACTTCAATCAAGTTGGTGTGTTGTCCACAACTACGGCCCATAGCCCTGGGTCCCTGTTCCTTGGTGCCAATGTTACACATGTAATATGACATGGAAAGGCTTTATTATGTACCTCAGCCTGGCTCACTAGCTGTGTGACCTTGGCCAAGCGACTTAGCCTGCTAAGGCCATGTCTCTGCAACACTGGACTGGAGTTTACTAAAGATGTCTATTATTATACTGAATTGTTACAAGATCTTAATAAAAGAATGTATTTATAGTTTTTTAGTGCCTTGCATTAAAGAAATGCTGATTTATTATTTCTGCATCATAAGCTTATTTTCTGGTCATTCTGCATTTCCCTTCTGGGATCCCCTCCACTGATAGCAATAGCCTACATCCCAAGGAGGGAGTGTTTGGGATGACAGATGCCTCACGATCAGGGCCAGAAAAATAGTCAGGCACTAGGGGGGGAAAGAAGTTAGCAAAGTGCAAAGTGTCTTTATTACAACTCAACTGATTTTAAAGCTTCCATTTCTTTTCAGCAAATGTGTTTTCTTCCTTTCATAGAAATAAGAACATATGTGCTGCCTGGCAGATGATTTCTGCAACTCCTAAAGTCAGGATTGGAGAAGGCTGACTCACGTTTTTTTGCACTGAATGTGTGAAATCTTTCAAGACAAATTGGAGGAGGGAAGAGCCACAGGATTTTGGATGACGCTCTCAATTGCTTCATGATTACATCAATAAAAAAGAATTGATTGATTATTTGCTTCTATTTCTGACCATTTTAAACTACCTCTTTAAAAAATAGCATAAAAAGATGAGTTGAACAAAAGCTAACCACCTTGAAAAGAAGAGAAAGAAGATAACATTCGTAAAGGGATGTAGCTTCAAGTCATCTGAATTATTTGATCTTGGGGCATCCTTGTAATGCAGGTTTCATCTGTGACAAGGACAGAGCTTCTGGGAAATGCATAGCCAGTGAGACTTTATATTGACTTTAAGCATTGACTTCTTTACATTATACCAAATGACTTCTTTTTTTAAGATTCATATAGTTCAGCCCTGGCTAGGTAGGTCAGTTGGTTAGAGCATCACCCCAATATGCCAAGATTGCAGGTTCAATACCTAGTCTGGGCACATATAAGAATCAACCAATGAATGCATAAATAAGTGGAACAACTGCTTGATATTTTTCTCTCTCTGTCTTTCTCAGCTCAGTCTTTCTCCCTCATTCTCTTTCTGTTTCTCTAAAAATCAATCAATAAATTTTAAAATTATCCATATACTTTAGCTTTTATTAAGACTAAAGTAACATGAAATATGGGAATCTAGAACATGATTCCTATTACAATAACACATTTGGGGAAATGTTTCTCGGGTATCACTGTAACTGATTCAGCAGGTGACAGTAGTTCTTTTACTAGATATATGTCTTTAGCATTTATGCAGGAAACACCAGGTCAAAAACCTTACCTATGCAGTATGTTGTCAGTGGTAAGTCTGATTGCCTATGGATCAGACACCGACAGCATACACAAACAAACAGACTCACTCAGGAGCCTGATTTTCTTTCAAAGAAAATGTTTTACACATCATATACAAATTAAACAAGAAGCCCAACAATGGTGTTTTATCATCCCTGAAAAGGGCAATAGACCTGACAAAATATTTCCTTGAAGTGCTTTCTTCATCACACATTCTATGGAACACTCCTAGGGGACGGCCTGTGTGATCAGTAATAGTTCTAGAAGATGGGGGTGGGGGTGTATTAGGTGAGAAAATGGGAATGCAAAGAGGCAAGACTTGAAGATAGATGGTTTACCTGGCCTCCATAAGAGCCATCTCAGATTGAGGTTGCTCTTTGAGAGCAAAGTTCCCCAGCTCAGAAAGCAAAAGAGCTCCAATGACTCCTGCCACAGAGGTCAGAGGAAGTGTCAGGAGCCAGAAAGACTAACTATAGCCTAAGTGGTAGCCAATTCTGTTTTATTCTAGAGCTCAGTTCAAATCCAAGGCTTACCACGTAATGACTGTGTGACCTTGAGCAAAGCACTTCAACTTTGTGGAGTCCCAAAATGGAGATGATAACACCCCCTTTTGCTTAGTTGGAAGGATTAAAAAATATCACATACACTGCATGGCACACAGTAGACACTGAATAGTAGTTATTATTTTGTATCTTTGTGATTATCCACAATCCTGGGATTGTTAACTTTGCCAATGCTGTAATTTGAAACACATTTATCCCTTACATTCTAGGCAACTCCTTCAAAACCTGTTTTCCAAATATATTATCTAGTTTGGGCTTAGAAAATCTTGCATATGTTATGCTCTGTTTGTCAAAGGCTCCTTATAATGCTTACCCAAGGGTAAATCAATTTCACAGAATACTGTTCTGCCTTCTATTATTCTTCCTGAACCACATTCCATGTGATAACCAATTTCTTTACTTCCCCTTTCCTCCTACCACATTCCATACCCTAAAAAAATGCCAGTTATGTTTTAACCCTCCTTTGAAAGTCAATTTTCAACCCTACTGTTTAAAAAGTTATTTAAAGTAGTTACAAATTCTTTTGGTGCCCTCCAACTCCAATCCACGCAACAAAATAGTAATGGGGGAAATTATTAGTGCTTTTGCCAGAGTCCTCCCACTGAGCACAATGACTTTGTAATGAAGTACACATCCATAAATGCTTGACTCTTTGATCTCTGCCTGCTTGTACAACTCTAAAGAGAAAGACATTCCAGTCCAAACCACACAAAGAGGAACACAGGTTATTTATGGGAGCCCACTGACTCCAGTTTAGCCTGGCTCCTTCAAGATTCAAATACACACATCATTTTGACTGCGAAACTTGCTCCCTCCCCTTACAGTGTCTAATGGGGCCATAGTGTAGGAATGTCTGATCTCTTGCTTCTCCCTGGGGTGAGAAAGGTAGCTGGTTTGGCAGAGAGACAGACACAACAGTATTTATAGAGACAGTAGAAAATCGACTCCATATGCCTAGAGAGGGAAATCAGAGTAAATCACCAGGAGCTAAGGGGACATCTGAACTCTCTTTCTGAGGCCAGTCCAGCTTCTGGCTGAGAGTAAACAGGACCTACTAACCAGCTCTCAAGATGAACAAAATCTTGCATCCACATGCCCTCTTTCATCAGATGGTGTTTTACCAACCCTGTCACAGTCAAAGAGGGGAAACATGCTCATAGGTTCCTTGAGTTCAGAAGCTATTTTGCAAGTCTGACTCCTGCCTTACTCATGTACTTCCTGTGACACAGCTGGTGTAAACACAGAAGCCATGAGTTCCCTACTCTAAAGTTGTTGAAGCTAAGTTTGATGAGTTTTTGTTAGTGATTTTTGGATCATGATGTCCTTAGGTGATCTGAAGTGGGCCTGAATGTTGATTTACATTGCTCATTAAAGCAAAATCCAAGTTGAATAAAGACTGTACTGGAATGGGATCTAATTATCTACCTACACAGATGATTTGGGCAAAGCGAAGGACCTTAAGGAACCTGGCAAATTTATCTTGCTATTTTTTGAGGATTCTGACTTTAATCAAAGTCATATTATTGGGTTGGCCTAAAAGAGACTCTTGTTTTTGATTCGATCTATTCATTTCATAGACAGAGCATCAGATACCTACACAGGTCTACATATTGTTTTCTAAAAGTTTGTGTTTTTGAGCATTTTCTTATTCTTTAGTCATTATGATGGTTTTAAGCCAGAGGCTGAACACAAAGAAAGGCATATAAGTAACTACAAAGCACTGCCTGAATAGAAACACATATGTCGATGGCACTGCCTAAAAGCTCAAAGAAGGAATAGCAATAAGTAAGTAAGTAAATAACTAAATAAATAAATGAATGAAAGAGCTGCACATCAGCACAAATAGACAGTGGGGGAACTCAGACATTGTGTTCCACTGGGCTCAGGGAGGGACTTAACAGAAGCCAAGTATAGATGGGCCTGTAACTCATATTTCATTCACTGTCAAGATGACGAATGTTCATTTTATGATTTAATAAAAGATAAATATCATCTAAAAAGGAAAATGTGAAGAAGAGTACTCACAGATAAGCAATACAGTCTTTGGGATAATAATGAGGAGCTCTGGACTGAGAGTCTTCCTCTCTCTCTAGGACACATAGAGCAGAGCGCAATCAGTATAAATTCAGGACCTCAGTTTCTCCATCTGAAAAAAAGCATATAATAATGTCACTGTTTCCACCAAGTAACTATTAACCGAGTAATTGAAAATTCATGATAGAAAAAAACACAGAATAACAAAGAGTAGAAAAGTATATATCTGACATGTAGCCCATAATGTGTGTATAGCCTTATGATCACACATGCACCTTTGTACAAGATACCCAAAGTTAGAGGTTTTAACTTCTATTATCCACAAAATATTATTTGGATACTACAAAGGAAAGTAAATACATTAAACTAGATCCCTCATGAAAATAAGAGCAAGCTTATGTAGTTTGGTGGCTGAAGGAAATTAGGAGAAGTCAACTGAGAGGCAGAGAAGCTGAATGAGAGGCTGAACTATCTCCGGTTCTCCATTCTGCTCCCTTGGTCAAGAGTGACCAGTCAGCTGTGATTGCTATATCATTTGGAGAGATGCCTGGATTCCATTAGCCGTACCAAATGGGAAATAACCATGAGATTGAAGACATGTGGGAGAGGCTGGGCCACCCAAGAGCATGAGTCACTCGACATAAAAATTTTGACATTATGGATGAGACCAAGAGGCACCACTTCTGTGGAGGAAAATTCCAAGACCATGGAGAAGCCCCAGAATATAAAACTTGACATTGCTATCTTCCCCTATAATCAGCATATTTGTTCACTGCCAGAAGCTATGGTGAGTTTAGTTGATGTTGGTGAATTGGGTGCACAAGGAATAGTAGACCCCTTTAGAACATTTCCCCAAGTGGAAGTTTTTGTCTGTAACAATACTTCTTAAGTTCCAGAGAAACACATTTCTAAGTAGGAAAAAAATCATGGATGAAACTATGAAAAAAAACCCATAAAATACAATTAAAATGTGTCACAAACTGTTGACTTTAAATATCCATATTATTAAAATTTGCATTGTATCACAATTAAAATACATCACAAACATATTATTGAATTTTGACTCTGAAATAGTCATGTTAAATAGTTGTGTTTAAAATATTGGTTATAGCTATACAACATAGATTAGTTTCTTGTGCTGACTTCAATTAGACTCGTCCCCCCAGCTGATAATCTGTTTTCCAGGTCCTATCGCTGACTCTACTACCACTTCACCATGATACAATGCACATTCCTACTTCCTCTGTAAAGGTTCTTTCTTTGTTTGATACTGTGGCAACTTTTCCTCCAGTCACCACACTAAGTTAGACTGGGTATTGAATGACAAAAACATTATGAAATTCTGAAAATTGAAAATTACTATATATATCAACTACATGGCATTTTCATAAAGCACTCTACAAAGCTCCTTAATATCACTTTGAATCCTAACAACTCTTTGAGAAAGGTAAAATCAATGTCCCATAACTCACAAGAAAAGAGAGTATCCAGATTAAAAATTACATTTCTAGCAAGCAGTGAACTCAAGATTTAAACACAGTCTAACTGCAAAGTTTGGAACACTTCTGCTTACATAAATCACCAGCCACACCAAGGAGTGATTATTTTACTAAATATAATATTTTCAGCACAGTTATTTGATTGCTCTGTTAATAATAAAGGCACTAAATAACTTGTATTGGATGCCAAGCATTACTCCCCACACATTAGAACAACCCTATGAGGGAGGCACTATTAGTCTCATTTTACAGATTAGCATGCTGAAGCTCACTGACATTAAGTAAGGTGTCCAAAAATCACATTGTAAGTGGCAGAGCCTGATTCCTAAATCCATGTCAGCCTCCCCCCATAGCCCATTATGCCAATGGCTATTCTGTTTCTGTATGTGTAATAGTTAACAATTCTGTGTGAATAAATTCACTGTTTGGGACAAAAAGTCCCAAGCTGTTCCCACCATCTCCCATTTTTCTTTGAATCCCATCATCCAACCACCCATTCTGACTTCCCATGACACCATACCAGCCTCCCAATCACCTCTCATCCTGAGGTTCATGGTCCTGTATTCCTGCAGGATTGGCCCAACTCTATCCTTGTTCCAAACATCTGTATTTGCCTTCTCTGCTCCTCTTCCCAAAAATCTTTGCCACAATGGCTGCTATTTCACTCTCTTCTTTCCCTTTTCTACTTATATCCCCAAATGTGAGAGAAAAGGTCAATATGAAAATGCTACATATGGGAAATAAGGCAAATTCTTTGAAAAGAGCAGATATTGCAACAGGAAATACAAATACATCATGAATTATTTGTTGGTCATTGGGTTATATTGGGAAATAATAATAATAAATTGCTTGAATAGCTTTATAGAAAAGTTCTCTAGGGTCAAATTCAGTGAATTCAGACTAGGTTAGGTAATTAAAAAGTATATTATACTATATTTTCAAATAGGTATAATTTTAGTTTTATTACTTTTATGAAAATGGGCAAGTAGAAGTTTTAAATGAGTTAAAAAAATGAAAACCTTAACAGTTAAAAAAATAAATGAGTACCTTTAAATATTTGATGTTAATCTAAAAATCTTGTCTTCAAATAAAATAAAAAATCCCTTGAAATACTGTGAAAATTGTGACCCAGTGTGAGATTCTGAAAGAGGAAGTTTACTTAGTAAATGTTGACTTCAGACCAGCTGAACTCCAAATTCTTCAAAATTTAAAGACTTTGAGATAATAAGGATATGAATACTACCAAGTCTGAATGAATGAAATTTTATTGTTTGACTACTGCAAATTATCATTAGGAGCAGAATTATGAAAAACATCCTGTAATTATGAACGACATATTAGCCCTGACAGGTGTGCCTCAGTTGGTTGGGCATCTTCCCACAAAGCAAAACGTCGCCAATTTGACTCCTGGTCAGGGCGCATTCCTGGGTTTCAGGTTTGGCCCCTGGTCAGAGTGTGTGTGAGGGCAACTGAGCAGTGTTTCTCTCACATTCGTGTTTCTCACCCTCTCTTTCTCTCTCCCTTCCCCTCACTCTAAAAAGAAATAAATAAAATCTTTTTTTTAAAAAAAGAGTGACATTAATGATCAAATAGTAATCCCATACCAGCACATTTTTTAAAGAAAGCAATTGTGAAAACTCCTCCATTTTTGCAACAACATTTCACCTTCTGGTCCACTAGCTACCAGTCAATTTTTTCATCTGAGAAATCCAAACCAGCTGTGCAACTAGACAAAGATGCAAGAATGTAAGATGCAATTTCTCCTAAAATGTGAAATATTTGATGATATTCAGAGTTAAATAATACTATATGAAGAATCTAAAAATCAGGGCTTTTTGTTAAGTTAGTTCCTATTAAATAAAGCATTTATAGTCTTTGCTAGTTTAATTTGAAGTAAGGGTGATATCTGAAGCTAAAGAAATGACATCATACCCTACAACACATATGTTGGATTCCTCAATGCCTGAAGCCAGCTGTACAAAAGTGTGCTTTTTACTGAGTTGGATTAAAAAAAGTACACAATGCTAGAAATTATTGCAATATATTAACCATGCTTTACAACAGTGTTATGAGCACAAGGGTAATCTTAATTGATCAGCAGAGGGCACATGGAATTTTAATTGGCTAGAGTCTTCTAATGTATTTTCCATCTATATTGAATATAGAGAAGGGGAGTGGTGGGGGTTGCTGTCCAAAATTCAAGACCCCTGCCCCTTGATGGGAAATTCTGCCCAGTGTACAGGTTTGTTGAAAGAACCTGTCCACTTGTCCTCCAATCTAAAGGAGCTGACAGAGTCAGACCTGTCTCAGTTCTTTTCCTCTCCTTCCACCTATCACTTTTCAGCAGTCCTGGAAGCCAGGGTCCAGGCAGGTGACTTGGGCTCTTCTCTAAAACCCAAGGGAAAGACTCAAAGACAACAGGACGTTTGACATACTAGGGCTGGCAAGCGATGTCAGTGACCTTGCCTTGGTCATCGCTCCAGTTTTTTCATTGTCAGAGCCCACCTGGCCTCAGCTGATCAAACTCTGTGGGGCCTCAGTGTCTGAGCCCAGGTCAGCTTCTGTTTGTTGCAGCTGGGAACTCTCCCCAGAGCAAATGCACACCTTTCATTTTTCTCATTTGAATCTTACTGTTCAAATCAACTGACTAAACAAAGCAAACACTACCAGACACACATTCAACCATATGACCCACTTTATCTGTATCCTCATTTTAACATGCAGTGCATCGTTTCATATCAATTGTTTAATATTAGTGGCCAGAAGAAAAATAGAAAAAAAAAAGAAAAAATATATGGCAATTTTAGTGATAGAATCATTCTTAGAAATGTGAACATAAAACAACCCAACTGAGAGACATTCAATTTTGCATATTTGAATACATACCTAACTATACTGCCTGTTACACTATAATTTAATCACTGTCTCCTTTTTCTCTTGGACATATTTCCAGAGTCTAAATTAAAAAAAAACAGTCAAACATTGAATCTTGAGCTCCCACTCAGCTTCAAATTGTTTTTAAGTAGTAACCATTTTCTATTAGGATCATGTTGTGTTTTTACTTATAGAATAAAAGGATTTTCGGTATAATGTGAAGACCCTCTACTTAGGATAGATTTTTGTTGATTTATAGAATCATTGAGATCTTTTATAACAATCCAGTTCCCTAACCAATTCTTTCATATTATTCAGAATTATACTGAGAACATAAGATCATGGAATCCTATTGGCTTTTCAAAAATATCATACATAGTTGAAAGATCGAAGAGTATGGAAAAACTTCATAAGGTTTATCCTCAGGCATGGGCTCCTCTGCCTATTGACCTCAGTGCCTTGTCTAAAAACTGGGGAATTCAGCCCTGGCTGGTCTGGCTCAGGTGTTTGGAGCATTGTCCCATAACTGAAAGGTTGTGTGTTCTGTTCCAAGTCAGGGCACAAGCCTGGGTTGTGTGGGTTTGCCCTGGCCAGATACGTAAGACCCATGGTCCAGGAGCATGCGATCCTCAGTACAGGTATGTTCAGGAGGAATACAATCAGTGCTTCTCTCTTGCTTCGATGTTTCTCCCTCTGTAAAAAGCAATGAATAAAATATCCTTGGGTAGGATAAAAAAAATCCACAAAAATGAGGGATTACTACATGGGCATTGCCTGGCTCTCCTTCCACCTGCCTGCCATGTCATCAGGTTGGCACTGGGAGGAAGAGAGATGCAGGAAAGAGAAACAGGGTCATGGAAATAGGTTCTCTGGGGGGAAAATGTGTGGCCCCTCATGCTTGGAGTTATGGATTGACTTCAGGTCACTGCTCCTTGGAGTTATGAGGTTCTTTCCTGTTTTGAGGTCTGATGTTATTGAATTAACATTTTAAAAATAAAGGTGTTTCAGAATAGGGCCAGACTATAAAGTGTTATACATGAAAGTTAGGAAGTGGATCACAAAGAAAGAAAAGCACCAGTGAAAGGGCATTTGTTTGAAGACATTGGTAAGCTTAAGTCTTCTTTTTAAAATACAAATGAACTTCCTGATGTTTGAAGGCAAAGGAAAAAGAGCCAGATAGAGGATAAAACTGAAATAGTTGGAAGTTCCTGGGCTGGGTTGGTATGGACAGGGTCCAGAGCACCAGCACAGGGATTGGTTCTAAAATGACATGAAAGCACCACCCTATCCCCTCCTTCCTCCTGCCTTCAGGAAACCATGAACCAAACCAGCCACTGTCCAAAACGGGTGGTCACTCCAGGTATGGGCGTGGCTTCCCCTCCCTCCATTCTCCACCATTCCCTGGATTGCCCAGTCATTGCCCACTAGGGGGAAGAGGCAGGAAAGAGAAACAGGGTCCCAGGGGGAGGTTCTCTGGAAGAAAACCCATGGCTACTGATGCCCAAAGCCCTCCAGAATGCCACGGCAATGCTGTCAGTCCGCACCTGTGAAGTCCGTATATCCGGGGTTAGATGTAAAGGATATGTTGGACTGCTGAGAAATAAAATGAATTGTCACAGTAGAGAAGATTCCATATAGAAAATATTATCCAGCTTGAGCCTCTCCCTTATAACTACCTACCACAAATTATTTTTGTAATAAAAATGAGCTCCTGGAACAAACTAATTACATGGGAGAACAACTTACACTTCACCACAGTTTTCATAATACATATTTTTTCATCAAATAGGAGCCAGCCAATGTAATTAGGAAAAATGATTAGCAAAGTTTTTATTGAATATGGATCCAAATCATTTAAAAAAGATTTATTTTGAAAATCACTTTAAACCTACTTTTTTTTTCAACCAATAATCTATTTTCTTTTTGACAATAGGTTTCTGGGGACAGGAGAGTGATCTGAGAGAATATAGTTCTTCTCCCTAAATATTACCAAGTTCTTTTTCCTTTCATGATGGAACTTTCTGTACGTTGGTAGAGAAAGTCCAGAAATGTGGCTGCTTCTTCCTAACAGAGCTGTGGAAGAACAAACCACTGAAACTCCAGTGCAAATCATCTGTAGTTCAGACTTGGGATTCATCTCTGAATTTGAAAAAGCTTAGACCTCAACGATGCTGTTTTCAATTCTCAAGTTATACAAGGCTTCTAAGAAGTAACAGCAGGTTTTGAAAGCTTCTGCCTCTTCTCTTTATACCTGTATATTTTAGAATATTTTGGATGTTTCGGAGTAAACAAGAATAAAATCCATCTGACTGAAATTACACTTTGAAGTATTTAGATTTAGATTTAATTTTAGATTAAAACTATTTAGATTTAGATTTAAGTATAATTTAGATTTAGTTGGAAATTCCACAGTATAAGTGGGTAAACAGGTGTCTCTCTCCATTCTTCTGTATTTTGGATGCACAGGCTTATAGAGAAATTTGACTCCTAAAAAACAGCAACGATGAAATTTAAAATTTTGTTTTTGAGTGTATTAAATTTTAATTTTATGTGCACACTGAGATATAATTGACTAGAATTTCTTCCTATTATTTAATGATTATTATTTAGATCTTCATGGGAAATGTAGCTTTTAAGCACTTTAGTGTGGCCATTAACAATTTCAGTTGATTTTTCTCCTACCATTCCATCCGCAAACATTCATTGTAGGGCTACTTTGTGTCAGGCACTGTGCCAGTTGTAGGGTATACAGTGAAAAAGAAAGTGGGTTCCTGCTTTTATGTTACCATTTAGTGAGGAGAAACCCATTTTCAGAGGTCTGCTCCAATGTTCTTGTTCTCCTGCACACTGTCTACCTCCTACCTAATACAGCCACTTTCCCCCATGCCCCTCAAACCCAACACCTTCTCTGTCACCCTGAGGCAAGAAGGGGAGCACACACAACTACAGTCATTTGACTTTACCAGTTCTTGCTTCCGACAAACATAAAGATAAGGCCCTTTCAAGTCTTTGATATGACCTCATCTGCTTCACATAGAGGCAAGGAGGGTGAGGTGACATTCTGGGAGCTTCTGAACATACTCAGAGGATGGATCTGAATTAAAGAGGGAGGCAGGTATCCTCTGTAAAATAGGATACATGTCCTTTTGCTAGGGGTTTACATCAACCTTGCACTGCAATAAAAGAAATTCCCATCATTTGTAACATTCATCACAGCCTCCGAGGAGATGGACCATTTTTGCTACTTGTATTTTACTCCAGAGAAATAAGAAACAAAAGGTTAGAAGACTTTTCCAAAGTCAGTAATAGACCTGGGACCAGGAGTCAGAGTTTATAAATCCCTATCCTGTGCTGAGCATACTCAACCTTACATTTCACCTTGCCAAAAAATCAAGGTTCACTTTTGCTGTTTAACTAATTAGAAGTTAGGCACATCAGGCAAAAGGCAGCACCTTGTTAATAACATAGTCATTATTTTATAGTTTCAATCTGAAACTCCATGTTCTTCCAAACTTCTTAATACTTTTATGAGAAAGTTCCTGGATCGTCATTTCAACCTGTATCTACTCCCATGTATGATACATTTGCAAAATATCTCTGAGAAAATATTACTTAGGAACTATTGAAAATTTTAGGAAAAGGGAAAAATGCTCTTTCAATAATTAAGAAGCCATTTAGCCTGATTTTGTTAAATGCATACATAAACATGCACACACACATGTGCCATAATAGACTGTAATGGATTTGATAGAGAATTTACTAGAAAGGTATTACCCCATAATCTGAGATAATGAAGCTGTCAGGTTCCCTAAACTGTGACGATTTCAGAAATGAGTCTATTGTGTTTCTTCTTTCCATTTTATAAATTGACTAGTTTTTCACTAAAAGCTGACAGAGTACTAGGGTACTGCTCTTTGTTATTTTATCAGATCCCTAAGACACTGTAAGCTCCCTGGGGGCAGGAGCCGCCTCATTCCCAGGGCACTGCTTGACACACAGCCAGAGATGAACACAATATTAATTTGAAAGTGAATCTGTGTCTGGTATACCAGGCCGCTTTGTATACTTTTAAATTTTAATAACGTGGATTGGAGGCAAAGTTTTACAGGCAAATGAAAAGCAAGTTTTTTGTTTGACAGCTTAGAGCAAGGGAATTACATAATTTTAAATGATGCTTTCTTATTTCAGACGGGGAAACCAGTGAAAAATGGCCACATATTCCCAATAAAACTGAATTTGGTTTTGGTTATAAGAGGCAAACTCTAACCTACTTTTAATGATGCTTTCGGATTTACTAAACATTCTTACAGCTTCAAAGTTTAAATGCTTCCATGAAGCTCCTGCTCAAGGACAGAAAAATGTTGTGTGGTTTGGATTTGACTTCAGTGAAGACCGAAATGATGAGTAATGGACACAGTCACACTGCCCCCAGGTGGTGGCATGTTCAACTACGCTCAAAAACTTTTATCTTTGAGTGAAACCCAGAAAGATCTTTGGTTTCCATAGCAACACCTACAAAAGACTCTTGAGTTTAGACTTATAAACTTAATCTCAAGCTCCCACTCAACTTTCATATACTGTCCTTGTCCTGGGAGAAAGGCAAACTGCTAACAAGGGGGATTTTAGGATTCCAGTTGAGAACCCAGCAACCCTGACAGTCCAGATGTGAAATGGTGATGAGCAGCGAGATTCTCCTGAGTCCTAAAATCAGCATAAAGGCTGTTATCTATCATCAGCCAAACGTGTTCCCCACCCCTCACACTTTCACATACCCGCACTCCTAACCCAGATGTGATTCGGCAGCTAAAAGATCATTAAGGCCATGTTTAGCTTTAGTTGTCGTGAATTTATGGCTCAGGTACCAGGAAAGAAATTTCAACATGAGGCTTTTTCTAGGCCAGGATTGGGCATACAGCATAGGCATTACTAGGTTAGTCCAAAGAGAACTGGTTTTGTCACTGAAAGTCCTCACTTTCCCTCTAGGGATCCCCCAAACTACTCATGAACTGGAGCAATTGTTAAAACTTGGTATGTGTCCCCATCCACTGGATGGATGAAGCAGGAAGGATTTGAACCTCAGGACCATTTCTTTGTTGTGCTGAATATCTAGGGGACGAGGCTGAGATCCAGGTACTTAGAAAACCCATCCCTATCTATCATTTCTTTTTTAAAAAAGGCTAAAAGCTATCACACTTCTACCTTTTAAAATCTCTCAGACAAGCAGCATCTGGCTTCTGCATGCTCTGTGTCTCTTGCTAAGTGGCCACAGACCCAGTACTGGAGGCAGTGAGCTTGGTTCATTGCTTGGCATCTTCTCAGCACCTCCAAGCCCAGCATGAGTAGTAGCCATAAGCAGAACACTTTGTAACTCATGCCAAGTGGCCCGGGACAAGGCACAGGTGGCTGTTGACCTTGGCCTGTACCTCCCAAAAGGCCTCAGAGACAGTGCCCTAGGTAGTCAGCTTCAGACCATGCTGAAGTACCATCCAACCACCTCTACAAGTAACCTGCTCAAAGGCAGACTCAATAGGTACCTGAGCCCCACTAAAGTGAGTTCTGCTCCATGGGGTCCACCCTTGCACAGCAGATCTTCCACAGTGGTTGCAGCCAGTCTTATAGCCAATTGGCCTAGGGGTAAGTTGAACCCACTGATGTACCAATAGCAATGAAAGCTCAGCTACAACTAGAAGGTGCATACAGACCACACAAAGTGGGGAAACACTTGGAGCACTTAGCTCAGGAGACCAGAGAGTCTGTGTCATTGAGCCCTGCAAGATACCTTCTACATAAGAACACTAACAAGCATGGGAGATGTAGCACATTTACCTAATATATACAAAAAAAGTCACAAGGACTCAGCCAAAATGAGGAGACAAACATGTCCCAAGGAATAAATAGAGTAAAACTCCAGAAAAAGATCTAAATAAAATGGAGATAAGCAATTAACCAGATGCAGAGTTGAAAACACTGAGTATAAGAATGCTAAATGATCTCATGAAAACTTCAACAAAAAGATAGGAAACATAAAAATTAAGATAAAAAAAACATTAAAAAAAGGACCAGTCAGAAATGAATGGTATGGAAATCCAAGATGGTGGAAGAGTAAGTAGAAGCTATACTAACTTCCTCCCAGGACCAATCTGGAATTGCAACTGAATCGTAGAGAAACGATTCTGAATAATCAACTGAACACTAGCTGGAGAGAAGCCTTATAACTACAGACAGACAGAAGAAACCACTTAACCATAATGAGTCTGGGAGGGAGTATGGAGGAGGCAAGAGAAGCATGGCTGGATCCCATGGGCAGCAGCCAAAGTTCTGGAGGGATATTTCAGCAGCTGGGGAGGGGGTTGGTTCCAATTAGAAGTTTGGGGTCTAAACCCTAAGTTGGGCTCTCCAGCCTACATTACCAGAGGTGTTGGGAACTGCTCTGCCTGGTTTCAGGAGTTGTAACTACCTCCCATGGCCAAGGATGAGTGAGTGACCTCTGGAATGCAAACCACAGGAGACAAAGCTTGTCTCTGGTAGCAAACACTGACTCAGCTTACTCCCCTGCCCCGAAAACATGGTTGGCTAGTCAGAGACAGGTAAGACTCCTCACAGAGGGGTAACCTAAGCCACACACGATCACTTGGGAGGCCATCATGGAAGGACTCAGGGGGCTGCAACAAAGAGGGAGCAGTGGACCCTTGCCGCGCCCCCCCGACCCCCGGCTATTCTGACATAGCCCGAGTCCCCATGTCCTCTGGGAAAAGCACTTCTAGGCTCTAATCCACTTAAGCCTAAAAGCCTATGGTGGGGAAGGTGATGCAGCCCTGTGCTGGAAATGGAGGGTTCTCCGGGTGATCAGGCTTAAGAAAGAATATGTAAAATCCTATGAAACCTGCTTTGTTTAGAATGCTCTCATTTAAATGATAAGGGTCCAAGCAAGAAGTTTGTTCCTCAAAGTTTTATGGCTCTTTAGCTATCTGACCCTGACTGAGAATAAGCCCTCATAGTTCTTTGAATGCTATCTATTGTTTGATCCTTACCTATATTCTTGTGCAAATGAACCCAATAAAAGCCATTGAGGAAATGGCTCTTGGCCTTTTTCCTCTGAGAAATTGGCTGCCTCTCCTCCCCAAGCAGATCATGTCTTGATAGAGTCCATGGTGGACGGGGGCTGGGGGGGGGAGGGGGGGGACTTGCGGCAAAGTTGTCCCCACACAGAGGCAGAAAGGAACTCAGATAACATTTAGCTGTGAAAAACAGCAGGGTTTCTATTTGCCAGGGAGAGAAGGCTGGAGAGTCAGAGAGCCTCTTAAAGGTCCAATGCACAAAATTTTTTTTTAATTTTTTTAAAAATATTTTATTTATTTATCTTTAGAGGGAAAGGGAAGGAGAGAGGGAGAGAAACATCAATGTATGGTTGCCTTTTGTGCATCCCCTGCTGGGAACTGGCCTGCAGGGAACCGGCCTGCAACCCAGGAATGTGCCCTGACTGGGAATCGAACCGCAAGTGTCTGGTTCACAGGCCCGCGCTCAATCCACTGAGCTACACCAGCCAGGGCTCCAATGCACAAAATTTTATTTGCGGCCACTTACCCTGGGCTCCAGCAGAGGGAGGGCAGAGTGAACTAGAGACGTTTGAGGAAAGTCTGGAGTTGGTAGGTTTGGGGAGAGAACTGAAGGAACAGCCACCAGGATCCCTGTGCTTAGTCACTGCTCACAGTGCGGAAGCCACCTTTCTCAGGCAGAACACTCCTCTCTGAACAGCATCAGCCTAAGGGGAAGCAATGGACACACCCCCAGGAATCACTCTGCCCCACCCTAGGGATCTTAAGCCAGGGGGCTGATTATAGCTTGAGGCTATATAATTGATTATTTAAACAACTAAAGGAGACCTCTGGAAGCTCTAAGAGACTTCAGCTGACCTTCTCCAGGCCCAGTGTTGATAAACAATGATGCTGGTGCACAGCAAGGTTCTCTCTACACACAAACAGGCCCAGCAGAGGCAGCTACATGCTGTGGATCACTGATAGCTCTGTTGATCAGGGCCAGTCACAACCAGCATCTGACAAAAGCTTACATAAGAGTCTGCAGATCTACCAAATATGCAGAAACAAATTCAAAGAAGCAGCCAAAATGAAAAGACAAAGAAACAGACCACAAACAAAAGAACAAGAGAATTCTCCAGAAGAAGAGCTATATGAAAAGGAGGCAAGCAATTTATCATATAGAGTTTAGAGTAGTGATTATAAGGATACTCAACAGCATGAACAGAAGACATAGAAACCATTAAAAAGGACCAGTTATAAATAAAGAATGCAATGTCTGAAATAAATAATACACTGGAAGGAATAAACAGTAGGTTATATGAAGCAGAGGATTCCATCAGTGACTTGGAAAACAAGAAAGAAAATATACTCAGGCAGAGAAACAAAAATAAAAAAGAGTTTTTTACAAAATGAGAACTTAAGAAATAATTTGAATAATATGAAATGTAACACATCCACATCGTGGGAATACCAGAAGAAGAAGATAGCAAGCAAAGGATCAAGAACCTATATGAAGGAATAATGACTAAAATTCCCCTAATCTGGAGGGCCAGCACAGATAGAGGAGTAGGTAGAAATGCTTCACTTCCTTGCATAACCAAAATAAGGATAACAACCAATTTAAAAACAATAAATTACCAGAACTGCAAGAATATCACACTGTGTGGAACTCTAACAACCAAGGAGTTAAAGAAACATTTGCCCAGAATGGTAGGAGGGGTGGAGATGGGAAGCTGGGCAGGCAGGCAAGGTGGTGGACAATGTGGGTGGGTGAGGAGTGGCTGGCTGACTGGGAAACTAAAGACTTCAAACCTCTAGCTACAAAATACTGTGGGGATTGTGAAGGTGGGAGAAACTCCCAATCTCACAGGAGAGTTTGTTGGAGAGTGGGGCTAGCGTGGAGCAAGTGAGTGGCATTGTTCCCTCTCTGACACCTCCCCAACAGACAGTGCCACAATGCAGCAAAGGGGGTTGCCCCATTCTGCTGAGTACCTAAGGCTCTGCCCCCTTACAATATAATAGGTGTGCCAAGACAAAGAAATATGGCCCAAAGAAGATAACATATCAAAACTCTAGAAAAAGAGCTAAACAATGAGGAGATAGAAAATGTATCTTATGCAGAGTTCAAAACACTGGTAATCAGGATGCTCACAGAATTGATTGCACTTTGTCTCAGAATGAAGAAATGAAGGCCACACAAAGTGAAATAAAGCAATATATACAGGGAACCAACAGTGAAGGGAAGGAAACAGAAACTTCAATCAATGATTTGGAAGAAAAGAAAGAAATAAACATCCAACTGAAACAGAATGAAGAAACAAAAATTTGAAAAAATGAGGAGAGGTTTAGGAACCTGTGGGACAACTTTAAGTGCTTCAACATCTGAATCATAGGGGGTTCCAGATGAAGAAAAGGAAGAGCAAGAAATTTAAAACTTATTTGAACAAATAATGAAGGTAAACTTCCCTAATTTGGCAAAAGAAATAGACTTCCAGGAAGTCCAGGATGCCCAGAGGGTCCCAAGGAAGCACATAAATAGACATCACATGCAGGGTTATCAGTGGGGGGCGGAGAATGAGGGAAAAGTACAGGGAATAAGTAGCATAAGTGCTAGTTACAAAATAAACAGGAGAAGGTTAAGAATAGTATAGGAAATGGAGAAACCAAATAACTTATATGTACGATCCATGGACATGAACTAAGGGACACGGAATGCTGGTGGGAGGGAAGTGTAAGGTGAAGGAAACTAAAGGGGAGAAAACATGGGACAACTGTAATAGCATAATCAATAAAATATGCTTAAAAAATGAAATCTTGCCATCTACAACATGGTTGAACCCAGAAGATATTCTGCTAAGTAAGTCAGACAGAGGAAGACAAATGCCATATAATTTTATTTCTATGTGAAATCTGCAAAAGCAAAATGAACAAACAAGTAGAACAGAAAAAGACTCATAGATACAGACTCATAGATACTCATTTTGATGATTGCCAGGTGGGAGGCAGTTTGGGGGGCTAGATACAAAAGGTGAAGAAATTTAGAAGCACAAATTGGTAGTTACAGAATAGTCATGGCGATGTAAAGTATAGCATGAGGGATATACTCAATAATATTGTAACAACTGTGTGTGGTGTCACATACTGAGGTGGTCACTTCCTAAGTTATGTAAATGTCTAATCACAGGTTTGTACATCTAAAACTATTATAATATTGTACATGAACTAATTTTTTTAAAGAAATTATTTTTTATTGTTGTTCAATTACAGTTTTCCTCATCCCTCTCCCCCATTACTCTCCATTGCCCTACTTTCTGCTCACAATCAATCCCCACTCCCCACTGTTGTTTTTTGTCCATTGGTTCTTTATACACATTCTTTGACTCGACCTTTCCCCTTCTTTCCCCCGTTATCTCCCTCCTTCCTCCCCTCTAGTCACTGTCAGTTTGTTCTTTATTTAAAAATAAAAAATATTGCCCTGGCTGGTGTGGCTCAGTGGATTGAGTGCTGGCCTGTGAGCCAGGGGGTTGCCAGTCTGATTCCCAGTCAGGGCACATGCCTGGGTTGTGGACCAGGTCCCCCAGTGGGGGGCTTGTGTGAGGTAAGACACATTGGTCTTTCTCTCCCTCTCTTTCTCCCTCTCTTCCCTTCTCTCTAGAAATAAATTAGTAAAATCTTTAAAAATATAAAAAATAAAAAATTTTCAAAAAAAGGCCAAAAAGATTAAAAATTTTTTTTAATAAAGGAGAAAGGCTGTTTTAGACAAACTCTTGAACTCTGGAAGTTCCTGAAGGTGCTGCCTGTCTAACTATGACTAGGGTGCTGGGCAAATAGCCCAAGACAATTAAGGAGAGAAAGCAATAAAGGGATTCCCGAGGCTTGTTAGTCAGCTTACACAGGTGGGATGAAAATAAAGCTATCAGAGAGCTTATGTCCACAGGGAAAATTGATCACAAGTGGTTCTCAAATGACATATAAACACAGTGAAGTTAAGCTGACATCATTGATCCTGTTGCCCTGCAGCGTTGATTTAGTTTAATTTGGCTGGTTAAGTGGGTCTGCTCTCCCTTCATCCCCTCACTCCCTGTCCCTGCACCCCATGTGCTGCCTCAGGAATTGCAGGCTTGGCAGACTATGATCCTGCCACAACCCCCAAACACTCTTCTGGTCCATTTGTAGGAGGCAATAGGGATGCCCAGCTTGACAGTGAATAATAGGGCCCCATGACAACTCATATTCTGACATTAAAGGCTCCTTCTACCATTGGCTGGGCCATGCTCCTTCTTATCCCAGCATGAGGGACTCCAAGAACAATGATGGAACTTGGTTCCCCTGACCTTTGTCATCTGCCAAATAAACATATCTCATGTGGGCCATCCCTTATCCCAGTGGATTCTCAACTTCACTTAGGCCATGAAGATATCCAAATTTATTTCTTATAGTTGCTTTCCCTTCATCAACCTGCATCACCTTCCCTTCTCTCAGATCTCATCTGGGCCTTTAAGAGGTCGATAAAAGATAGACACCTCCTTCTAGTTCAGTCACACAAAATATTGATATGTTTATTGGGCACTCAAGCCTCATTTCTATTTCCCTGTGGTTCTGTCATATCCACTACATTTTCAGTTTCTTTCACTTTTTGTATATACTTCTGAATGTATATTTGCCAAGACAATTTTCTCAATGAAATAACAATAAATACTTAGAAAGCCACATGGGGCACACAACCCAAAGCACTGTAGTTTGTTTCAATGTTGTGGTTTGGAGTGTATTCTTTTATACATTTTCAGATTCAGGAAAATAATTTTACCAGAGAAGTAGCTCACAAAAAAATGTGCTTTTTAGAAATGAGGCTATTTGGTTTCATGTCATTATTTTCATGGATCACAAGACAATTTACCTTCTCTAATTTCCACCATAAATAGGTTATTTATTCATAGGATTATAGTGAATAGGATTCTTATATTCCAAGAGATAAATAGATAGTGCTTCATCCTGGTATTCAAGTCCCTGTAAAACATACTTTTTAAACTATTCCTCAACATGCATCCTTGCTTCCCCAACAGATTATCTTTCTGATCCTGACATATATACTGTATATCACCAATTTAAAGTGTGTACCCATGCTGTCCCTTCTCCAGAATGCAGCTCCCCATCTCCTTCATACATCTGTAACCTGTTCACATTGCATGGTCAGGCTTAAATCCAGGACAGTGGACAGAAGTCTCCCCTTTGTCTGAACCTCGACCCTGACCCCTCATACACACAGGCACACAATCTGTCACTTCACTCCTCCACCCATCTATTTCCTAATTAGATTGCAAACTCCTGCAGGACCTTGCCTTCTACTTTTATATTTCCCTTAAGTACTAAGCCCAGGGCTATGCATATCTTGAGTGCTTAGTAAACAGATGAGAGAACTAACAAAAGTCAATGTAAATAAGACTGCAGAAAGATAGTTTTTCAACAGAAAACTGAGCTGTCTGTGGCTCTAAAGCTGTTCAGGCTGTCCCTGGTTGTAGATCTTGACCTTAACTTTCCTGTAAAGATACAGACTGGGTTTGTAAAGAATGTTTAGTAGAGATTAGGAAAAGATGTGAGTAGTTCGATAGCTCAATCAACATAGAACAACTTGACAACTCTGGTTCTAAACCCAATTTAAGGAGGGGAGTAAAGCTTCTCTTTTCTCCTTTGCTTTTAATGTGCAGACCAAGTCATATTAACTCTTGATTTTTCAGGGGTGGTAGGTTCTCTATTGTGTGGTAACTTCATTTCATTTGCCTCCAATTTCTTCATTTATAAAAGAAGGGATTTGGAACATTAGATTGTCTATAATCCACTTCCTTTCTCTATCACCCCTTCTTTCTTCTTTGGCTTTCACCCCATTCTTCAGTTTAATGCCCATAAACACCTATTACTAACAGGTAAAGAAGGCAGTTAGTTTATCTGTTTGCCAGGACCTCTTGTAAAATGGGTTGGAGCATCAATTTAAAAATAAGCAGAACACAGGTCCTTAGCTCTCTTTTGATCATGGCTCTGTCATTTCTCCAGCAGTAACTTAGCTTTTATAAAACTAGTAGTGCTTTGAACAGATGGGCCTCCTTTTTTGGGCAGGGGTGGGTGCTCCAAAAAATTAAGTGCACACTTTTCTTGAATATATTTTGATAATCTCTGTTTCTCAGCACCCTCAGATATGACTCATCATTAGAAGAGAGGAGAGGTACCCATAACTGAAGAAGAAAAAGGATATGGATTCTTTTGATTGACTATAAATAAATGAGGTCACTTCCTTTTTTAAAAAAGCTATTAATTCATTAATATTGATAATTACTGGAAAAAGATAAAAATGATTTCTTAAGGCTTTAATGAAAAAAAGTAGAAAAGAGAAAAATTTAAGCAGAATTCCCAAATAAAAAAATGAAAATTCAATCTCTTGACTTGTATGATGCTTTTTGTAGTACCTGCTTAATCGGCAAATATGTGCCTTGATTCCCATTTGAAATTAGGAGATAACACATTTAGTTAAACAGTTCTTGTCTCTTCTTTGTATTGCTTATAACCAATTAATTAGTTCCAATAAAGATACTTTTGCAATACATCCAACTCCTAGTTTTTCTAAAACTCATTACATGTGGCATAATGAGAAGGTGACATAGAATCAACTTTTCACAGCTTGTACCGGGCATTGAAGAAAGCATTTACCAGTCAGTTACCAGTTTACACCTGCTGCAGTCCTAGCAATTAGGTGTGACTACCTCTTTTTGCTGATTAGGAACTGAGGCTCAACAATATTGAGCACTGGCAGGTACTCGTGTGTCCAACAGAAGTAGAGTACCCTGAACCTTAGAGCTTTCTTCCTAGGTCTGTAAGACAAAGAGGTAGGGCACTACTTGTTAAGTGGTGGTTATCTGAAGGTGGATCCGACTCCAATTTTCTTCCTAGTATAGCACAGAGGCTTCCTGAATAACAATCCCTAATTTAAAATGTAAGGAATACACTTACAAGTTGATTTATCCTCAATTTCCTTAAACATGGTTTCCTCTAAAAGTCTCTAAAAGTCTTCTCTTGAGAAGTGAGGTGGAGAACCAAGAAACTTGCAGTAATCTCTAGGGAAGAATATGGAGTTATTCAAAAGTATTGACAACATTACAGTAAATTTCAGATTCAGGAAAAGTTTTAAAGGTTTATTGTTTTCAGAGTACAAATCCTAGAAAGCTGAGCTGTGGAAATTCTCCATGGCCAGTGGGTCTTGGGCTCCACTAACTGCTTGAGAGATGAGGCAGTAGCTACATTCTGGGGGTACTCTTGGACAAGTCTCTAGCCCTACTGGTATTTGAAACTTGGAAAATAAACTGATTTGAATATTTGACTTCTAAGGCTGTTTCTAATGACAAATTTGTGTGCCTATATGCCATGTCATTTGTCTAGTACACCCAGGAAGACAGCTTAAGTTTCAAGGAAATCTGAAACTATCTAAGCAAAGGATTGTAGGAAATGAGTTCTCAGGCTTCCAACCTTTTTGATAGTAAGCAATGCACAGTTCAACTGTACACACACACACACACACACACACACACACACACACACACAGCCTCCATTTTATCTGATGATTATCATTGTAACATTTATGTCTCCCTTACAATTCGGCACAATATTTAAATCAATAATTACTGATGATGAACGCTGCTCATTTATTTCTGCAAAGCAGAGGTACTATATATTTTGTGGCTGTAATCTAAGGTTTCTTGTCCAATCACTAGAAGTTGTGTTGCCTATAACAGATTGTGCTGATATTTCGGGAAGAGTTAATATAAGTAGAAAATATTTCGGAAATCAAAATAAAAATTATTGGAAATTTTGCTTTTCATTAATTATATCAGCAAATCAAAGTTTTTATATCAAGCAATTATGTAACAAGGTTTCAAATTATGTTTCAAAGAATTTCTGTGTATAATATTTCCATATGGTAATAGTCTGTAAAATTTTATAACATACTCACAAATTATTGTGGCAAAAAAAGACTAGTTTTAACTTCTTAAAGTCAATGTCATTTTTTCTGACATAATTTTTTGATTTTTATTTTCTGATGCATTGAAATAAAAAATGCATGTTTTCTCAAAAAATACAAAAACAGATACATATTCATTAATAAAAGTGAACAAATTATATAGTTCTCATGGATACATTTTTAACCTAAAGTAAAACGTAAAGTCTTTATTTTTAGTCTGTATTACAACACTTATTTTTATTTGTTTTGTTGTACTTGTCACTGTCTGTGTGCATTTCATAATTTATTTGTTTACTTGGTCTTTGACTCTCCAACTACCAAGCTGGGTCAGGAAAACAATGTCTCTCCAGGTATTCCCAGCAGAAAGGGATATAAATAAGGGAATTCAGTAGTCACAAAACTATTGAAAGAGTAAGAGAACAATGAAAGTTTGCCACTAGCTTTAAGAAATTAAGGAACTTTCTGAAACCACAGAATGTTCTTGGTGATAATCATAGCTGCAGAAATCACCCAAACTAGTGTTTATAGCAATATCTAAAGCTGCTAGAAAAATCTCATATCAGCTGAAGCCCAGACACTTGCCCATGGAGTAACAATTTGGCTTTCACCTATTTTCCAAATCTTGTGAGAATGCATCTCATTGGCAGAATCTAATCTAAAACCCTCCAGGTAAAGGATTCTAGAAAATGAGTTCTCAAGTTTCCAGCCCTTGTGATGGTGATGCATAGAAGGGAGTGTTGCTGAGGACCCTACAGTTAATTTGTACAAGCTCCAAAAGGGAAGGAGCCATGCTGCTCTCATTTATTCTCACAGCAGTTCACAAACTTTTTGGTCTTAGGATCCTTTATATTCTTAATATATCTAGAGGATACCAATAAGAGCTCTTGTTTATGTGGGTTATACTTATCCATATTTACCATAAAGAAATTAAAATTGTGAACATTTAATAGTGCTAATTTATTAATTCATTTAAAAAAATAATAAAATCATTATATATTAACAGAAATATGATCATTTTTATTAAAAATGATTGCATTTTTCCAAAATAGAACCAAAAATTTGCACGAAGAGTGACCTTGTTTTACATTTTTGGAAATCTTTTTATTGTCTAGCATAACAGAATATAGCTTCTCTATCTTTTTTTTTAAATTTTCTCAAAAAGAAATAAATAATAACTATATTTACTTAGTTTGACATTTCCCTTGAGCTAAAGAGAAGGATGTCAAAAAAAAAAACTTGTGATAGCCCTGGCCTGTGTACTTTGGTTCGGTCCTCTTGCAAACTGAAGTACCTACCGCAGGTTCAATAATGGCATGCACAAAAGGCAACCAATTGATGTTTCTTATATAAATGTTTCTCTCCCTCTCTCTCTGCCTTTCTTCCCCTCTTTCTAAAAGCAATGAAAAGAAATCCTTGGATGAGGATAAAGAAAAGAACACCTGGGACATACACTTAAGAACATACTCCACTGCATCTAGATTACTTGAAAGAAAAAAAATAAGGAAAAAGTTCTGTTCAACAGATAAATTTATCTTTGCTTCTCTTCTTCCTCTTGCAGCCATTTGGGCCTTTGAAATGGCAGCTTTTCCCTGACCAGCCTCTGAGCCTTGGTTTTTATTCTTCATACTCTTTAACATTGGTGAAGTTTTTAGCATGTCAGGCAAAATCAGAAAGTAGATCTTGCTCCAATGGATATATACCTGCTCCAGCTGTGCTACTTGGCCATCTCTCTATGTGACTGTGATGTTGGACATCTGGCAGTTCATGTTGTTTTCTGCTTCAATTAGATTCCCATGGTATACCTCACTGGTGTTTGTCTCACATGTCACAATGTGACCTTCAGCTTCATGTAGGACTTTAATCAGCACATCAATAGACATCTTGGCAGGAAGAAAGTTCTACTCCAGCCTCTTCTTCCTTCCTGGTGGGGTGGGGTGAGGGTCGGGTGGTGGCAGCAACTCAGGTTACTGTGAGAACATCAGTTTCCCTATCTTCTAATAGGAGAAGATATTGGGCAGACTTCTGGTCAAGATGGAGGTGCAGGTAGACTTGCTTTGTCTCCTCACACAACCATAACAAGAAGGATAGCCATAAGAAGGATAACAACCCATCTAAAAAACAAAAACCAACCAGAACTGCCAGAAAATCAAATTGTGTAGAAGTCTGACAACCAAGGATTTAAAGAAGAAACATTCATCCAGACTGGTAGGAGGGGCAGAGAGAACATGGTGTGGTGCCATGAGGCAGTGGCAGATGGTGGCAGAGAGGCAGCTGCGGTTGTGGTCTGTGGAATGGGCAGCCCCATATTAACATGCAGTGGATACAAACTGGAACAACTGGGGAGTGACTGATCTCAGCCCCAGGCCAGACCATGCAACCCAGGGTTCCAGCAATGGGAGAGTAAAGCCTTATACTGTCTGGCTGTAAACCAGTGGGGGTGGGCGCAGTGGAAGAAACCACTGGTCTCTCAGGAGAGTCTATTTAAAGGGACTGCAGAGTCCTAGAATGTCTGTAAACCCACCCACTCTGGGAATTAGCACCAGGGCAGCAACCAGAAGGGTGGCAGACACTTATAGAAAGAAGGTGAAGTGATTAGAAATGGGCAAGAACCAAGCAAGTGGCATTGTTTCCTTTCTGACCCCCCTCTCCACACACAGCGCCACAAAGCAGGGAAGTAGGCTGCCCCACCTAGAGAATATCTAAGGCTATGTCCCTTACAACATAACAGGTATGCCAAGAATGGGAATCTAAGTAGCTCTACCTAATACATAGAAACATAGGAAGGCTGCCAAAATAAAAAGACAGGGAAATAAGGCCCAAATGAAGCTACAGATCAAAAGTCCAGACAAAGAACTAAGTGACATGGAAATAATCAACCATCAGGTGCAGAGTTCAAGGCACTGGTGATCAGATTGCTCAGAGAAATGATTGAGTGCAGCCACCAAATAAAGGAAGAAGTGAAATCTATACAAAGAGAAATTCAGAAAAATACACAGGGAACAAACAACAAAGGGAAGAAAGCCAGAATTCAAATCAATTATTTGGAGCTAAAGGAAGAAATATTCAACTGGAACAGAATGAAGAAACAAGATTTCAAAAAAATCAGAAGAGGCTTAGGAACTTCTGGGACAACTTTAAATGTACCAACATCTAAATCATAGGGGTGCTAGGAGGAGAAGAGGAAGAACAAGTAATTGAAAATTATTTGGAGTAACAATGAAAAAAAAAAAAACTTCCCCAATCTGGCAAAGGAAATAGACATACAAATCCAGGAAGCCCAGAGTCCCAACCAATTTGGACCCAAAGGGCAGCACCAAGACACATCATAATTAAAATGCCAAAGGTTAAAGATAAAATCTTAAAAGCAGCAAGAGAAAAAGAGAGAGTTACTTACAAAAGAGTTCCCATAAGACTATCAGCTGATTTCTTAAAAGAAATCAAAGTCATGAAAGGCAGGGACCTACATCCAAGATTACTCTATCCAGCAAAGTTTTCATTTAGAATTGAAGGACAGATACAGTGCTTCCCAGACAAGGTAGTGCTCAAGGAGTTCATCATCACCAAGCCCTTACTATATGAAATGTTGAAGGGACTTACCTAAGAAAAATAAAAAAATAAAACTATAAACAGTAAAATGACAACAAACTCATAACTATCAACAAGGGAATCTAAAAAAAAAAACAAAAACAAACTGGACAAGCAACTGGAACAGGAGAAGAGCCATAGAAGTGAAGATCACATGGAGGGTTGTCAGTGGGTAGGGGGCTGTGGGAGAATGGGGGAAAAGGTACTGGAATAAGAAGCATAGTTGGTGAGTACAAAATGGACAGCAGTGTGTTTGGAATAGTATGGAAAATGGAAAAGCCAAAGAACTCATATGTACAACCCATATGGACATGAACTAAAAGGGGAATTGCTGGAGGGAGTACTGGGCAGAAGGGGACAAAGCAGAAAAATATGGGACAACTGTAATAGCACAATCAATAAAATATACTTAATTAAAAAAGAGAAGATATTGTAGCCCTGGCCCAAGTGGCTCAGTTTGTTGAAGCATCATTGTGTAACCAAAGGGTTGCAGGGTTTGATTCCTGGTTGGGGTACATACCAAGGTTGTGGGTTTGATCTCAGTCTAGGCAATGTACAATCCCCAGGCCAGGCACATACTATTCCTGGTCTGGGTGTGTGTGATCCCCAGACCAGTGTGTATGGTAGGCAACTCACCTATGTTTCTCCCTTGTATCAGTGATTCTCTCTCCCTCCCTCTCTCTCTGAAGACAATGAAAAAATGTCTGGGTGAAGATCAAAGAAGTTTTTTAAAGAGTAGATATTAAGAGTAAGAGTGAAATATGCAAGTAACTTTTCAGTATTATTATGGAAATAGTTTGGCCCTTGAAGTCCACCCTAAAATTTCTCAGTATTACTCAGAATGCCTAGGCCACACTTTGTGAGCCACTGTGTAATCATATCCTTAGCCATGAGCATCATTATCTGACATATGATACATGCATAAAAGACATTTGTTGAATTAATGAGTAAAAAAACATTATATCCTTGTATTTGTTTTTTGTTGTTTTTGTTTTTTGCAGTACATGTAGGGAACCATCTATATATGTTTTTAAAGGAAGGCTTCCTCTTTCATTTATTCTCAGTCCTAAAAATTTTGTGGTTGGAAGACAGGGAACAAATATCTCAAAGGCCATATGTCAAAAGTGACATATTTGATTCAGATCAAATTAAGGAAAACTTGTGAATTGAATGAAGTTTTGGTATTCCCTCATTTTTTGTCATAGAATCAGAAAATCCTTATTGGAAGTGACCTGCAAGATGATTATGCCTACCAAGGCTTGAGGCACAGTTTTATGAAACTTTCCTTTCCAAATTGGATACTATGTACCCCAGAGGGACACTTGGTAAAGTTTCAAGTATATTCAAGTCCATGGAATAATTCTGGAATATAGATTTTACTTAAAGTTTTCAGGGTACCAATATTTAATTACATTAAAACAAATATATGTCATAAAATGCACTGTAAATTGGATTGTCTCATTTTTCCCCTTCTTTCTGACATGTGACTTGCAGAGCAGTAGAGTAGGTATTGATTTGGGACAAGAGAATGGGGGCAGAACTGACATGACAGTAACCTCCTTCTGACCTGAGGCCCTACAAATCATCATGCTTTTCTGATCACCATCTTTAATCCTCCACAAGAACGTGCTTCAGGTAGTCAGTCACTGGTCCAAAGAGAATGAAGAAATGTGGAACAGAGTTGAACCCAGCCTAAAGCCTGGAACCATGACAAGCAAATCTGAAGTACCACAAACAAACAAACAAGCAAACAAAATTACATACTTGCTCTTTCATCCTTTAAGACTTTGATTTTGGTTGTTATGTGGCAAACACTGACTAATACAGGAATTGATTCCTAGAAGTAGGGTACTAGTAATAGAAATATATGCAGAATGGGTTATGAGATCAGCTGACAGTCAATAACCAAATCATTATAGAAAAATAGAAAGTTGTGAATTGTGCACTATGTTATATACAGACATGCCTCAGAGATACTGTGGTTCAGCTCCAGACTACCACAATAAAGCAAGTCACACACATATTTTGGCTCCCCAGTGTATATAGAAGTTAGTTTTACACTATATTGTAGTCTATTAACTGTGAAATTACATTATATCTAAAAATATATTAATGGATACCTTAATATATATCCATATTAATAATGGATATATTAATTTAAAAACACTTTATTGCTAAAGAAAGGCTAACCTTCACCTGAGCATTCAGCAAGTATTAATCTTTTTCCTTTGTAGGGTCTTATCTCAATATTGAAGGCTGCTGACATCAGGGTAGTGGTTGCTGAAAGTTGGGGTGACTGTGGCAATTTCTTAAAATAAGACCATAGTGATGTTCAGTGCAACAATTGACTCTTCCTTTCATGGACAATTTTCTCTGTAGCATGCAATGCTATTTGATAGCATTTCACCCACAGTAAAACTTCTTTAAAAATTGGAGTCAATCCTCTCAAACCCTGCCACTGATTTACCAACTAAGTTTATGTATTCTAAATCATTAGTTGTCATTTCAACAATCTTCACAGCTTCTTCACCGGGAATAGATTCTATCTCAAGAAACCACTTTCCTTTGCTCATTAATAAGAAGCAACTTCTCCATTAAAGTTTCAAAATGAGATTATAGCAATTCAGTCAAATCTTCAGGTTCCACTTTCTAATTCTAGTTCTTTTTCTGTTTCTATCACATCTGTAGTTACTTTCTCCTTGAATCTTGAAGCCCTCAAAGTCATCCATGAAGTTTGGAATAAACTTCCTTCTATACTCCTATTAATGTTGCTATTTTTGATTCCTTCCCATGAATTGTGAGTGTTAATGGCATCTAGAATGGGGAATTCTTTCCAGAAGATTTTCAATATACTTTGCCCAGATCCATCAGAGAAATCATTATCTATGACAGCCATAGCCTTACAAAATGTTATTTCTTATATAGTAAGACTTAAAAGTCAAAAGTATTCCTTGATCCATTAGATGGAGAATGGATGTTAACAGGCATGAAAACAACATTAATCTCTTTGTATATCTCCATCAGAGTTCTTGGGTGACCAAGTGCATTCTCAATAAGTAGTAATCTTTGACATAAATCCTTTCTTCTGAGTAGTATGTATCAACAATGGACTTGAAATATTCAGTAAACCATGTGGTAAACAGAAACAGATGCGCTGTCATCCAGACTTTGTTGTTCCATTTACAGAGCACAGGCAGAATAGATTTAGCATAATTCTTAAATGCACTTAGAGTTTGTAATGATAAATAAGCATTGGCTTCAACTTATTAAATGAGTATTGGCTCAAACTGTATTAGCCCATTATAAGAGAGTTAGCCTGTCCTTTGAAGCTTTGAAGTCATTCACTTCTGCCTTCTAGCTTTGAAATTTCTAAATGCCATCTTGTTGCAATGCAAGGCTGCTTTATCTATATTGAAAAATCTGTTGTTTAGTGTAGTCACCTTCATTAATTATCTTAGCTAGATTTTCTGGATAAATTGTTAAAGCTTCTATATCAGCTCTTGCTGCTTCACTTTGCACTTTTGTTATGGAAATAGATTCTTTCCTTAAACCTCAGGAACCACCCTGTACTAGCTTTATAGAATTTAAGATAATTAGACCCTCATTCTGGATTAGGCTTTGGTTTAGGGGAATTTCATAGCTTGTTTGATCTTCTACCCTGACCACTGAACCTTTCTCCATATCAGCAACAAGGCTGTTACATTTTCTTACCATTTGTGTGTTCACTGCAGTAGCACTTTTAATTTCCTTTAAGAACTTTTCCTTTGCATTCACAACTTGGCTAACTGTTTGGATCAAAAGCCTGGCTTTTGGCTTATCTCACTTTTGACATACCTTCCTCATCAAGCTTAATTATTTCTAGCTTTTGATTTAAAGTGAGAGATGTGCAACACTTCCTTTCATTTAAACACTTGGAGGACATTGTAGGATTATTCACTGGCCTAATTTCAATATTGTTGCGTCTCATAGGAGAGGGAGAAAAGGGAATGGCTGGTTGGTGGAGCAGTTGGAACACACCCAACATTTCTTGATTCAGTTCGCCATCTTTTATGGTTGTGCTCTGTGGTCTCCAAAACAATTAAAACAGTGACATCAAAGATTGCTGATTGACTATCAACATAACAAACATTATCATCATCATCATAACAATAATAATAATGTTTGAAATATTGCAAGAATTACCAAAATGTGATGCACAGACAAAGTAAGCAAGTGCTGTTGAAAAAAATGGTACCCATCAATAGACTTGCTTTATGTTGGGTTGATGTAAGACTTCAGTTTATTTAAAAAATGCAAAAAGGAAAAAGGACTCATGGACATGGACAACAGCATGGTGATTGCTGGGGGAAGGGGAGTACATGGGGACTAAATGGTAATACAAATGCAATAAAGGACAACAATAAAGTAATTTAAAAAAATTAAATAAAAAATGTAGCATCTATGAAGAACTATAAAGCAAAGCACAGGAAAATGAGGTATGCTTATAATTGTCAATCATATGGTAAGACTGTCCTCTGTAGTAACTCAGGACACAGAAATATTTATATTAACTTGTGTTGGGGAAGAACATTTTAAAGCAAAATATTGAAGAATTAGCTGCTTCTTTTAGTAAGGTACTATAAGGGTGACATGAACTCAGAAAAGGCCAGTTTGTAAACAAATAGAGCCCAGAAATTTTGAGATTTGTAGGGTTGGGAATTGAAACTCTTTTTTTCAGCTTAAATTAAACAGAAGTCTTTGAGACTCTGCCTCAGGAAAAGACCTGATCCTGGACACTCCTGTTAAAATACAGCCTCAAGGCAAATGTAAACCCAAGACTTTGATAATCATACCTTTTAAAAGACATCTTAAATGATTAAAATGTCCCCTATAGCAGGTTTTAACTGGAAAAGTCCTTCTGTGTAGATTAACTGTGTGGTTCCTTAGAAACCTATTAAACTCAAAGGACTTACAATTAAGTCTATGAAGAGATCAATGTCCAAAAGCATGGAAGTGACTAGAGTCAAGTGCACTGAACATGTGCATAGATTTTAGAATACTTATATTGGCAGAACTATTGTCAGGCTTAGTTAAAAGCCTATGACAAGTTATAGAAAGACCAAAGGGCAACCAACAGTCCATAAGCAGGAATTAGGCAGAGAAAGTTGCTCAGCAACCAGGAAGGATGTATCCTCACTCTCCTCTTTAGATGTGGTCATGAACGGTGATCAAAAAGGAAGGAACTCCTGGCAGGTAGGGAGGGAGCCAAGAGCAATGGAGAACAGTGTATTGAAAGCTGCTCTGAGGACACAGAGCTGGATCCACTCCCTTATCTATGACCTGGTAACATTTTCTCAGTAGGATTTCAGAATTACAGTGGGTTAGTGACTGTTATGTGCCTCCCATTCTTGATCTGCCAAATGTTGTTGCTTTAACCTTTCCCTCTTCTACCATTGCATGTTAGGTATATATCTGTGTGTGTATGAGCATAGGAGATGAATAGACAACTTGTCTTTTTAATTTATGAGTCTCCAAATCAAGAGAAGTGCCATCTGGAACTGATGTCATAAGATCATTAGATTCAGGACTTTGAGCCTGATGTTGGGATTAGACAAGGCTTTGGGGAGTCTTAGCATGGAGGTGAATATATTTTATGTGTGGGGGTAAATAATTGTTGTCAAGAGGGAAAGCTGTGATCAAGTGGATTACTTGTCTCAATTTTTAAATTTCCTTTGGCATGTGACTTTTCAATATAGTAAAGCAAACAAAATATATATCTTGCCCTGCTGACTTTGGGCTCAGTTGTATGACATTCTTCAGCCATCAGAAGGACACTGGAGGTGATACTTGCCTTACCAGGCATGGCCTTTTGCACTCCTCTATCTGGCATAAGTAGAACATGCCCTGGGGCATTGCTGGTGCAAGAAGAATGAGAAGTCCTGTGGATCAGGCCTGAACCCAAGACACAGCTTTGGTCAAGGCTGGCCTATCTCAGCCAAGCCCACCCAGTGACAGTCAGCCCACAGAATCAGAGCGAGAAAAAAAAATACTATCCTAAGTCCTGAGATCATTGAGGTTGCTTGTTATAAAGAAAAAGAAGACTAATACAAAGTAAGATACAATTTACCACAATTTTTATAGATAAAACTTAAACTTTCAAGGACACGTCACACTTGCTTTTGACCTATTGACACTATATATTTAGACCTCAAGGCTTACTGGATATTTCCACTGCTGCTAAGGGTTTTTCAGGGAAACTTCCATTTATTTATTTATCTTTTGTGGACTGAGATTTATGACCATTATATTGTCACAGAACATACTTATTTTTAGGGAGGTAAATACATATTCCAACAAGTATAGTTAGTTTGTGTTTTCAAGGTGTTATTGCTTTTTAAAGTTTACTTACATATTTATTTTAAAAAATCATTTTATTGTTGTTCAAGTACAGTTGTCTGCATTTACCCCCAACCACTGTCCCCCACCCCAGCCATCCCTGCCTCCCTCCCCTGATTCCATGACCCCTTGGTTTTGTCCATGTGTCCTATATGGTTGTTCCTTAAAACCCTCTGTCCCTTTCCCCCATTACTCCCTCCCACCTCTCCTCTGGTTACTGGTTACTGTCAGTTTGTTCTTAATTTGAATGTCTCTGATTATATTGTTTTGTTGATTGGGTTCCAATTAAAAGTGAGATCATATGATATTTGTCTTTCACTGCTTGGCTTATTATTTCACTTAGCATAATGCTCTCCAGTTCCATCTATGCTGTAGCAAAGGGTAGAAGCTCTTTCTTTCTTTCTGCTGTGTAGCAGTCCATCATGTGAATGTACCATAGTTTTCAGATCCATTCATTCACTGATGGGTACTCAGGTTGCTTCCAGCATTTGGCTTTTGTAAATTGTGCTGTTTTAAACACTGGGGTGCATAGGTTCTTTTGAATTGGTGTTTTGGGGTTCTTAGGGTATAATCCCAGCAGTGGAACTGCTGGGTCAAAAGGCAGACCCATTTTTAATTTTTTGAGGAAGTTCTGTACTATTTTCCACAGTGGCTACACCAGTCTGCATTCCTGCCAACAGTGTACTAGGGTTCCCTTTTCTCCATAACCCCTCCAACATCTGTTGTTTGTTGATTTGTTTATGATGGCCATTCTAACCAATATGAAGTGGTATCTCACTGTGGTTTTAATTTGCATCTCTCTGAAGGCTAATGATACTGAGCATCTTTTCATATGTTTCTGGACCCTCTGTATGTCCTCCTTGGATAAGTGTCTGGTCAAGCCCCTTGCCCTCTTTTTAATTGGGTTGCTTATCTTCTTAGAGTGAAGTCATGTGAGTTCTTTACATATTTTGGAGATCAAACCCTTGTTTGAGGTATCATTGGCAAATATGTTTTTCCATATAGTTGGTTCTATTTTCATTTTAATGCTGTTTTCTTTAGCCATGCAGAACCGTTTTATTTTGATGAGGTTCCATTTGTTTATTCTTTCCTTTATGTCCTTTCCTCTAGGGACATATTAGTGAAAATATTGCTGGGTAGAATACCCGAGATTTTCCTGCCTGTGTTTTCCTCTAGGGTTTTTATGGTATCACTATTTATATTTATATTTAAGTCTCTTATCCACCTTGAATTTATTTTTGTGTATGGTGTAAGTTGGTGATTGAGTTTCATTTTTTTTTGCATGTAGCATCCAGGTCTCCCAACACTATTTGTTGAAGAGGCTATTTTTACTCCATTTTATGCTTCTGCTCCCTTTGTCAAATATTAATTGACCATAGAGACATGGATTTATTTCTGGGCTCTCTATTCTGTTCCATTGGTCTGAGTGCCTGTTCTTATGCCAGTACCAGGCTGTTTTGATGACAGGGGCCTTGTTATGCAGTTTGATATCAGGTATTGTGATCCCTCCTACTTTGTTCTTTTTCCTCAAAATTGCAGCTGCTATTCGGGATTGTTTATGGTTCCATATAAATTTCTGAAATGTTTGTTCTGTGTCTGTGAAATATATCATTGGTACTTTAATTTCTTTCTTCAGTGTTGTGTAGTTTTTTGAGTACAGGCCTTTTACCTTTTCGGCTAGGTTTATTCCTAGGTACTTTATTTTTCTTGTTGCTAAATCAAATGGGATTTTTTTAAATCTGATTTTTGTTTCTGATATTTCATTGTTGGTGTACAAAATGCCTTTGATTTCTGAATATTGACTTTGTATCCCACTGTTTTGCCAAATTCACTTATTAGGTTGAGCAGTTTTTTTGTGGAGTCTATAGGATTTCTATGTACACTCTCATATTATCTGCAAACAATAAGTTTTGCTTCCTACTTTCCAATTATTTATTTTTTGGATGCCTTTATTTCTTTTTCTTGTCTGATTGTTGTGGCTAGGACTTCTGATACTATGGTGAATAGGAGTGATGAAAGCTGATGTCCTTGTCTTTTTCCTGATCTTAGCGGAAAAGAGTTTTTGCCCATTGAGTATGATGTTGGCTGTAGGTCTATGATGTTGACTGTAGGATGTAGGCTGTATATGGTCTTTATCATGTTCAGGAATGCTCCATCTAGTCTCACTTTGCTGAGTGTTTCTTTTTAATTATAAGTAGGTGCTGTGCCTTATTAAATGCTTTTTCCACATCTGTTGATATGATGTGATTTTTGTTTTTGCTTTTGTTTATGTGGTGTATTATGTTTATTGATTTGTAAATATTGTACCTTCCTTGCATCTCTGGGATGAATCCCACTTGATCACGGTCTAGGATCTTTCTAATGTATTGCTGGATATGGTTTGCCAACACTTTGTTGAGGATTTTAGCATCTATGTTCATCAATGATATTAGTCCAAAGTGTCTTTCGTTGTTATGTCTTTATCTGGTTTTGGGATTAGGATGAAGCTCTTCACAAAAATAGTTTAGGAGTCTTCTGTCATCTAGGAGTTTTTGGAATAATCTGTGAAGGATAGGGGTTAGCTCTTCCTTACATGATTTGTAAAATTCTCCTGTGAAACTGTCTGGTCTAGGGCTTTTGTGTGCCAGGAGTTTTCTGATTATTGCTTCAATTTCATCAGCTGTTATTGGTATGTTCAGGCTTTCTGCTGCTTCTTCATTCGGTTTTGGGAGATTATATTTTTCTAGAGATTTGTCCACTTCACCTAGGTTTTCAAATTTCTTGGCATGTAGTCTTTCATAGTAATTTCTTACAATCCTCTGTATTTCTGTGGTATCAGCCACGATCTCTCCTCTTTCATTTCTGATTGTGTTTATTTGGGTCCTCTTTCTCTTTTTTCTTGATGAGCCTGCTTAAAAGCTTGTTGATTTTGTTTATCTTTTCAAAGAACCAGCCCCTGTATTTACTGATCCTTAGAATTGTTCTTTTAATCTCTATGTTGTAATTTTGCTCTGATCTTGTTTATTTCCTTCCTTCTACTTGCTCTGGGCTGTATTTGTTGTTGTTTCTCCAGTTCTTGCAGGTGTAGTGTTAGGCTGTTTATTTGAAATGTTTCTATCTTTTTTAGGTAGGCCTGTATCTCTATGAACTTTCCTCTCAGGAGTGCCTTCACTGTGTCCCATAAGTTTTGGATTGTTGTGAGAGTTCATTTTCATTTGTTTCTAAAAACTTTTTGATTTCTTCCTTGATCACATTCTTGACCCACTCATCGTTTTATAGCATGCTATACAATCTCCATGAGTTTGAGTGTTTTTTCCTTGAGTTTGGTTTTTAGTTTCAGTACCTTGTGGTAGAAAAATGCTTGAGATGATTTCAATTTTCTTGAATCTGTTGAGGCTTGTTTTGTGTCCTATCACATAGTCTATAAAAATGTTCCATGTGTATTTGAAAAGAATGTGTAGTTTGCTTCTTTGGGATGAAAGGCTCTATATATATCAGTTAAGTCCATTTGATCTAGGACATTGTTCAGTGCCACAATATCTTTGTTGATATTTTGTTTGGAAGATCTATCCATTTTTGACAGTGGGGTGTTAAAACCCCCTACTATAATTGTGTTGCTCTCAATATCTTTCTTGAAGTCTTCCAACATTTTCCTTATGTATTTGGGTGCTCCTATGTTGGGTGAATATATATTTACAATGTTTATGTGTTCTTGATGGATTCTTCCCTTGAGTATTATGAAGTGACCTTCTGAGTCTCCTTTTATGGCCCTTATTTTGAAGTCTGTTCTGTCTGACATAAGTATTGCTACCCCAGCTTTTTTTCCCTGTCCATTTGCTTGAAATATTTGTTTCCAGCCCTGCACTTTCAGCCTGTGTAAGTCTTTTGTTCTGAGGTATGTCTTTTGTAGGCAGCATATGTGTGGGTCATGCTTTCTTATCCATTCAGTTATTTTATGTCTTTTGATTGGAGCATTTAATCCATTTACATTTAAGGTTATTATTGACAGGTACTTATTCACTGCCATTTTACTTCCTTTGTAGCTGTGTTCCTCTCTCTTTCCCTTATGTTAAAGCCGAACCTTTAGCATGTCTTGTAGGGTTGGTTTGGAGGGTTGTTTTTGAGGCTTTTTTTTTGTCTGAGAAACTGCTTATTTGGCCTTCCATTTTAATTGAGAACCTTGCTGGATAGAGTAGCCTTGGTTGCATGCCTTTGTTTTTTATTACTTGAAATATTCCATGCCAGTCCCTTTGGCTTGGAGCGATTCCCATTGAGAAGTCAACTGCTAGACTTATCAGGGCTCCCTTGTATGTTACTTCCTGTTTCTCCCTTGATGCCTTTAACGTTCTCTCTTTTACTTGGAATTTTGCCATTTTAATTATGATGTGTCTTGAAGTGGGCCTCTTTGGGTTCCTCTAAATTGGGACACTCTTTGTTTCGTGGATTTGTGTGACTTTTCCTCTCATCAAATTAGGGAAGTTTTCCATCATTACTTTTTAAAATAGGTTCTCTATTCCTTGTTCTCTGCTGTTCCCATAAAACCTATTTTTTCCCTTCTCTTCCTCTTTCTGGGTGTTTTTTTCTACCTTGTCCTCCAGCTCACTGATTTGATTCTCTGCTTCATCAAGCCTGCTTTTGACTCCTTCTACTGGGTTCTTCAGTTCAGAAATCATATTCTTCATTTCCTCTTGGCCCTTGTTGATAGTTTCTATTTCCTTTTTCATGCTGATATAGTTTTCAGCGAGTTCTTGTAGCTTCCCTGTAGTTTTTGGTAATTCTCCATGAGCTCATTGAGCTTACTTATAACCATTGCTTTGAACTCAATATCTGATAGTTGACTTGCTTCAATTTCATTTAGCATTCTGAGGCTTCCTCCTTTCCTTTCATTTGGGGTTTATTTCTTTGTCTTCCTGTTGTTTGTGAGACTCTCTTGTTAAATTGATCTGCTTCTTAAATTGATCTTTTCTGACTCCCTGAGTTTGTGGCGTGAAATTCTATGGTAAAAGACCTGTGAGGTTCATTGGTGAAGTGTCCTTGATTCTCTGAACTTGCTGCTTTTGGACTGTTGTTTATGTTGGCTCTCTGGATGTTTTTGGGTTTTGATTGTTGTTGGGCCTTTCTTTGGTGGGTCCTTCCTTCCAGCTGGTTAACTGAGGATAACTCAACCCACCATGTCTTGTATGGTGTTGTGCAGGTGCAGACAGGTTGTGTTGAAGCTGGTTCTTCTGTCTGTACGAGATTTTGAGGCTTCTCTCTCGCTATTATTCAGTTGTTTGTTCTCAGTAATTTCCCCACTGTTTAGTTGTAATTCCAGATTGGTCCTGGGGGAAGGTTAGTGTGACTTCCATTCACTCTCCCCACCATCTTCCTTTATTATCTGTTGGTGGTTCCTTTGTTGGTGGTTTCTCTCTTCCAGCAGGTATACACCTGTCCAGAGCTCTCACCTAAGGGAAACTTTAAAAAAATGCTAGTGATGAGCTCTAGCCTACAGGCAGGAAACATTTGCCCTGTTGCTGGTTCCACTGTTTATTATCAGCTGTGTCATCTTGGGAATGGTCATACTATTTTTCTAGTATCCAATTTCCTTCTTTGTAATTGTAACTTGTTTTCCTATTTCATAGTAATCATAGGATTATTGGGAGTAAAGGAAAGGAGATAATAGATATAAACATATTTTGAAAATTGTGTTGTTATTACAGAATCTCTACCAGATTTCATCTGGTGTCCTTGCAAAATATTCTAGAAGTACTGCTCACTACCATTCTCAGTCTTGAGAGACTACCATTTATTCTCTACCACTCACCTCTGCAGTTCTGGATAATGCTTCAGGCATTGTCATTTTCTTTGGTTTGTTCCCATTAAAGTTTACCAATCCCAGTCTCTTAAGATGCTGTTGAAGTCAGTTATGTTAATTATCTCAAGACAGCAGTAACTGAAAATGTTACTGGTCTATTTGGATTTTAACTGGAACTTTCATGAGCAAACCCAAGAAATAACAGGTAATAACAAGCTCCAGGCCATGTACAGTACTGTTAGTTTAGGAAGCCTGAAAATACCTTAGAGTGCAGATTGCCTGCAAGTTGTGCTTGTTCTTAAGTGCATAAAGAAAGACATAAGTACCCAGGAGAAAAATATAGAGGTTCATGCAGAATAACAAGGCCCTTTGCTCTGATTATGTAAAAAAATATTATTTAGAGTCCTTGCAGAAAGTAATAAATAGGTTTTTTTTTTTACCTAATTATATGTTCTGGAATTGACCCTCACCTACTTATGGACATGACAAAGCTTTATAAAATCAAGATCAACCTTGGAATTAAAAGTCAACAGGTAGTCCTTCCATGTGTAAGGACATGGGGATTTTCCAAATGAGCAAGGAGCATGAGATAAAGTTTTAGCTGACTAAAGCTAGTAGATGCCTTTAGAGAGGAGGGTTATGGTTATACTTCTGAGATGAAGATGTGAAAACTTCAAATTAACTTTTTAGAAAAATTATCTAAAATGAAGACTCAGTCTACAATGATATAATTTGAAATGATTATCTGTATTAAACAGTTTCCTTATGTCAAAAAGTAGCAAAACAAATCTCATATAAGTGTTATTGATCAATGTCTTCACCAGTTTTAAATCATTGTTATTGGAGCAAGTAATAAATTTCCTATCTTTTAAAAGGTTTACTACCACATAAAATTTCTGTATATTTTGGCTGAAATATAGTTTTATTTTAAAATTTTATCAACCATGAACAATTGACCATATAACTGAAGGTATGTTATGGAGATAGTGGCTCGAATTGAGGAGGCAAATGAAGCTTATTGGTATGAGAGTGAAAATAGGTAATTAAGTACATTCATTTATCTCCTTTCTTTCTTAAAATAAAAAAAATCATTAACCATATGGGCATGAAAAATGGGAGGAAACAGTAATGAATGGGAAGTTTTAACAAATATTAAGGAAGGGAAAGGAAAGGAGAAGTGGTGATAGACTGAGAATTATGATTCAATTGCCTGCTAAGGGACCTGCCAATAAGCAGCCAGATGATTCAACCCTGCAGAACCCAGGACAGTGATATTCTTGGAAACACCAGGTACCAGGAAGGGGGTTGTGCAGGAGAGGGGACAAGACCAAAGCGGGGGGGGGGGGGGGGTTGAAAGAGTAGAGGACTTCTCTGATGACTTACAAGTTGGCTACCCTATTCTTTCTCTATCTACAACACCCCTCCCCATCACCACAACCAAATACACCCTGCCCACAGAAAATCTGAGGTATTCTTTCAGGATGAACTCAGGACTCAAAGTACCAGGTGGAGTAAAGGAATGTTAGGGAAAGAATGACTCAAAATAGGATAAAATAAAACTCTACATGTCAAACAGTAGAATTCTCAGGCTCCTTGACTAGACCTGCTTCTAGAACATTGAAAGCCAGTTAAATTGGGTGATTCCTTTCTGAGGAATCAGAAAGACCTTATAGACACAGTCTACAGATAATGCTATTAGTCATGTTTGATCAGTCCCCTGATCACCTGACAGTGAAGCTTACCAGTCAGCACAGTTAGTAATCTCTCCATAAACTCTCAGTCAAGCCTTTTTCAGTGCTCCTGTCTTAAATAGGACCCATGACCAAGGTATCAGACACTGAGCAAGCCTCCTGCTTGAAACAGAGAAACCAAGACAAACTCTAAGAAGAAATATCATATTGGAAAATGACAAACTACAAAGAATAGAGGAAAACTTAAAATACTTTTGCTCTTACTATGAGACAAAAAGAGAAAATGCTGTAGTCATAAAATAAAGACAAGATGCTATAAAACAGAAACAATTAGCAAATGTGAAGTAATGCTTGGAAAATAAAGTAGCTAACATTTAAAAAATTTATAGTCAAGGTGAAAGATAAAGTTAAAGAAACCTTCCAGAAAGCAGAGCAAAGAGACAAGGGGTAAAAATAACAATTTTTTTAAAAAAATAGAAAATGAACTAAAGTCAGCAAAGAAATTCTGGTTCTCAGGTCGAGAACTTCACAGCAGCACATCCAGAGCCATGATAGATGGGTGAGGACAGAGAGGTTTGAGAGTGATACCGTGAGCTAGCTTCTAGACTAAAGAATCAGTTGGGAAAGAAGAGTGGAGAGAGAAGCAGAGCAGAGAAAGGCAAGCACACCTAATCTGCTGAGAGACAGGCAAGAAGGCTCCCAACTCCCTCTTGGAAAAACAAACCCCAAAAATGTGTTTTGTGTGCTTTTCTGTATCTTTATTTTATTTTAAAATAAAATAAAAAGTATATTCAATCAGAAAAAGAGTCCACATATGAAATTTTATTACAATGTTTTACTTTAAGAAAGGCAAGAAGAGGACAAGAACTTAAAGGGGCATAAGATATGGGGTTGTTTGTCCCTCAGGAATCCAAGACTTCTCCATCTTAAAATATAAATTATACTAGAGTGAGAATGAGCACAGAAGGATTTGAACATCAGACCTGCCACCCACTCACTGGGACTGGCTATGTTGACTTGGGCATGTTATGTCACCTCTCTAGAACTCAGTGAAACCCCCCGTAAAACTACTTCTAAGATTTCACTAAAATCTCAAGTTCATAAATCTAAGGAATGTTGGGAAGTATACTATTTTGTCTCCTCTTCTATTTTATGTGGTTCAAAGTGCAATTTAATCAAGACTTACAGTCATTCTTTTGAAGCATATCTTTGAGGACAAGATACAGGTGGGTCTCCATCCCACGGTTCTTTGTCTGATGCTCCAGGTATTTGGAAACATGAGGCTCTGTCACCATCCATGTGTGCTCACTTGCCCACTTTGCTCACTTGCTCACTTTGCTAGCCAAGTAACAGGCATGTAGAAATTGGGAGATGGACTTCTGACCAAGTTGGAGGCATAGGTAGACACACTGTGCCTCCTCACAAAACAACAAATTTAAAAACAAAACATAACCAGAACTGACAGAAAATCAAACTGTGTAGAAGTCTGACAACCAAGAAGTTAAAGAAGAAACATTTATCCAGACCAATAGGAAGGGTGGAGATTGACAGCAGGGCAGAGAGGCTCGGGAAGTGACTGGTGGACCCAGGGAGGCAGTGGCTAGTGGAGTGGACAGTCTTACATTCTCATACAGATAAACCAGAAAAGAAAAAAAAAGGGGAGCAAGACAGACTGCACAAACCAAGGTTCCAGTGTGGGGAGATAAAGCCTCAAAACCTTTGACTGTAAATACTTGTTTGGGTTGAATCGGCAGTGGGAGAAACTCCCATCGTCACAGGACAGTTTATTGGAGAGACCCATAGGGTCCTAGATGTACACAAACCCACCCTCCTAGGAATCAGCACCAGAAGGGCCCAATTTGATTGTGGGTAGAGGAGGAGGTGACTGAAAACTGTGAGGAAGCAGAGCAAGCAGCATTGTTTCCTCTCAGACCCCTCCCTAACATATAGCATCACAACACAGTAATGTGATTTGCCCTGCCCTCATGATCACCTAAGGCTCTGTCCCTTACTATGTAACAGGCATGCCTAGACAAAAAAAAAAAAAGGCCCAAATAAAAGAATAGATCAAAGCTCCAGAAAAAAAAATATAACTAAGTGATGAAGAGATAGCAAACCTATCAGATACACAGTTCAAAACACTGGTAATCATGATGCTCGCAAAACTGGTTGAATATGGTTGCAAATTTGAGGAAAAAATGAAGGCTATGCTAAGTGAAATAAAAGAAAATATACAGGGAACCAACAATGAAAGGAAGGAAACCAGGACTCACATCAACAGTTTGGACCAGAAGGAAGAAAGAAACATTCAACTAGAAGAGAATGAAGAAACAAAAATTCAAAAAATGAGGAGAGGCTTAGGAACCTCCAGGACATCTTTAAATGTTCCAACATCCAAATTATAGGGGTACCAGAAGTGGAAGAGGAAGAGGAAGAGCAACAAGTGGAAAACTTATTTGAACAATAATAAAGGAGAACTTCCCCATTGTGGCAAAAGAAATAGATTTTCAGGAAGTCCAGGAAGCTCAGAGAGTCCCAAAGAAATTGGTCCCAAGGAGGAACACACCAAGGCACATCATCATTACATTACCCAAGATTAAAATGAAGGAGAGAATCCTAAAATCAGCAAGAGATAAGGGGACAGTCACCTACAAAGGAGTTCCCATCAGACTGTCGGCTGATTTCTCAAAAGAGACCTTACAGGCAAGAAGAGGCTGGAAAGAAGTATTCCAAGTCATGAAAGGCAAGGACTTACATCCAAGATTACTCTATCCAGCAAAGCTTTCATTTAGAATGGAAGGGCAGAGAAAGTGCTTCTCCAGATAAGGTAAGTTAAAGGAGATCATCATCACCAAGCCATTATTATATGAAATGTAAAAGGAACTTACCTAAGAAAAAGAAGATAAAAAATATGAACAGGGAAAGGACAGCAAACTCACAGCTATTAACAACCAAACCTAAAAAAAATTACAAACTAGGCAAACAATTAGAACAGGAACAGAATCAGAGATATGGAGATCACATACAGGGTTATCAGTGGGGGAGTGGGAGAGGGAGAAAGGGGGAAAAGGTACAGAGAATAAGTAGCATAAATGGTAGGTATAAAATAGACAGGGGGAGGTTAAGAACAGGATAGGAAATGTAGAAGCCAAAGAACTTATATGTATGCCCTATAGACATGAACTAAAGTGGGGGAGTGTGGGTGGGAGGGGGCTTGCAGGGTGGAGGGGAATAAAGGGGGGAGAATGGGACAACTGTAATAGCATAACTAATAAACTATATTAAAAAAAACAAGTGTGTAAAAACTCAAATGGAGTGCATTGAAATTTCCTACCATATTGCAACAGGGCCACCAGAGAGAAAATGATAGCTAGAACATGATGGTACTGTAGTGGCCTCATAAGAGAACTTTAAAACTTTGGTTAAAGAAGGATGTAATAATACTCATTAAACTACAGGAAAAACACAGTACCTATTTGTAGCTATCTCATCTTTTAGTTTGCATTTTTCTATGTATGTGTTAAAATGCACATTGTGTATTAGTATTTAACTGATGTGTGTAAAATAATACATGTACATTATGTGTTTATTAATATAAAACTAATTTGTGTAAAATAATATGTGTACATTATATATGTATATATATATGGTACATTTATTTTTGGTAATGTTTGGAGTCTATTAATTCTACAGCTAGTCCACTGAGTCTCCATAATGTCGTGCTTCAAAAGCAAACTTACAGATGTACAGGAAAGGGTTATGCCTGACCTGAATTCAACATGAAATACTTCACTTAAGGAATTTCATTTTAATTTAGGTTAATTTATCAGAATAACTTCAAACCAGTATCATAAAAGATACCCACACATTTCCTGTGTTTCCTGTTCAAAGAAATAATTATGCCTTGCATCAGAAGAGGAGGGGAGCAATAAACCTGGGGACATTTAGGAGGCTCTCTTTCCTCCAGGGAGGTCAGGCTAAAGGTTAAAGGAGGGCAGGTTGCAGCCTCAGCTCTTCAGAATAAAGACATGACTTGAGAGTTTGCAGAATATTGAGGACATCTCTGAATATTAAGGTTGGCTCTCAGACTTAGGATGTTTCCATTCTTCATCTGAAATCACCGTGATGATGATCATTGCTATTTGGTGAGCAGAATGTGTCATCCTGCTCTCATCAGTTGTGTAGTAAGCAGTCATGTTTAAGGAAAATGTTTGAAAAATGAACAGTGGAATAGAAACTCGGTGGGAGTATTGTGATAATGGAATTCTATTCTACACTTACTAGGAGCCCACACAGTTTTCTGAAGGTTAAGAAATAGGGGATGTTATTTTCAAGGAGTAGCTTGTGTTCATCTAATGATGGCAGACAAGGTCTCAGTGGTAGTAACTGCTCCCGAAGCACTCTTTTCAAATTAGAGGGCTGCTGAGTGAACAAGCTGAGTTGCTCCTCCTGGTCTATTTGGTCTCTTCCAAATTACCTGGTGTCTGCATTAATTTAAAAGGAAACATCTTTGGGAGCAGCTATTAATATAGAAAATAACTAACTTTAAATTGTGGCTCCAGAGAGCTGGGCTATGAAATCATTTACAGACGTTCATTAATTTTTCATTTTATATAACACTGGCAAGGGCTTTAGAACATATAAAAATAGAGTATATTTTCATTTCTAACTGTTTTACTTTTGGAGAAGCTGGGTAACCTTAGTAAGTATCCATCAATCCTAATGCTTGCCTTTATTTTACTCATCTTCCTCTTCCTTCTAACACTAGGCCATTAGAGTGTGACAAAACAAGCATTGAATGAAACCACTGAAGACTTCTTTTATCTCACTCTGCCACTTATTAGTTGTTTTACCTTGGGCAAGTCACCTAACCTCTATGAAGCTTAATTTCTTTTTTTAAAATTTATTTTATTTATTTTTTATTGATTATGCCATTACAGTTGTTCTATTCCCCCCTTCATTACCCTTCATCCTACCCCCCTGCCCCCACCATTACCCCCCTTTAGTTTATGACCATGTGTCTCAAGTTCTTTAGATTCTATATTTCCCATACTATTCTTGCCCTACCCCCCTATCTATTTTCTACCTACCATCTATGCTACTTATTTTCTGTACCTTCTCCCCCCTTCTCCTCCTCTTCCCACTCCCTTGTTGCTAACCCTCCATATGATCTTCATTTCTATGGTTCTGCTCCTGATCTAGCTGTCCTTTTAGTTTGTTTTTGTTTTAGGTGTGGTTCTTAATAACTGTGAGTTTGCTGTCCTTTCACTGTTCATATTTTTTTAACTTCTTTATCTTAGATAAGTCCCTTTAACATTTCATATAATAATGGCTTGGTGATGATGAACTCCTTGAATTTGATCTTATCTGAGAAGCACTTTATCTGTCCTTCCATTCTAAATGAAAGTTTTGCTGGATAGAGTAATCTTGGATGTAGGTCTTTGGATTTCATGACTTGGAATACCTCTTTCCAGCCTTTTCTTGCCTGTAAGGTCTCTTTTGAGAAATCAACTGACAGTCTGATGGGAACTCCTTTGTAGGGGACTGTCCCCTTATCTCTTGCTGCTTCTAGAATTCTCTCCTTCATTTGAATCTTGGCTAATGTAATTATGATGTGCCTTGGTGTGTTTCTTCTTGGGTCCAATTTCTTTGGGACTCTCTGAGCTTCCTGGATTTCTTCATCTATAACACAAAGATAATGACACCTGCCTTCTTGTCCTCTATAAGCAGGGGATTCAAAGTGCTTTATAAAATTAAAATTTATATAAATTTATAACATTCTAACATCTAGGATTGGAAAAAAACACTTCATTTAAGAAAAGAAGTTTGACAAACTTTCAATCATTTCAAAGTATGCTTTTCTTTTTACAATTAAATAAAAATTCTTTTCAAGCCTTGGGCCATGAATTATTCTATAGAACCAAGAAGGGCCTAATTCTAGAGGCAGTATTTTTTTGAGGTTAATCATCATTTCATTTACACATAAAATACACATGAGAAAGATCTCCATCAGCAACAGGAAAGCTCACAGACTAAAAGTCATAATCATCCTTATATTTTAGCTATTATTCTGCTGACAAAGAAGTGGTGTCTTGTGGAGTTAGCTCCCTGCTTGCAAATGACTTTGTACCTGGACTCCTTTTGTACAAGTTAAATCCACACACAGAGTCTTGATTTAAACAAAGTAAAGCACATTTCATCTTGAAACATCGAGAGGTTCCTCTGACCTGGTTAGTGGGATAGAACATCCTCTGCATTGGAATTGTCCTGCTCCCAACTTGCCCACTGGCAGCCATTGACACTGCAGGATCCAGCATGTCTTTGGGCACCATAGCCTTTGGACTCCTTCTTTCCAAAGTTCCTCTACAGGCATCTTCAGTCTTCTAAATCTGTATCAATAATATTTTATTCTAATCTCTACATGATCTAGAAGAGTGCTGAGCATATATGAGATACTCATAGAATTCACACTGATTGAGTGTTGAGGAATATTATCTTGTATATAAAATATGATGTGAGTCTGATTCAAGAGGGAGAATTTTGGCATAGATGTATGTGTCGTCTGCCTAGAAATAGTTGTGCCTTTGGGCAAAAAGTATCATATTTTAATATGCCTAAATTGGCACTAACAATTGAACAGTTGAAGTTCATTTGAGAATAGACCATTTATAATCTTGTAGAAGAAGAATATGCCCAGGTAAGGTGCTACTCAGTAAATTCCCACTGCTTTGTGACAGGAGGGCCAGTCTGGAATGATGAAGAAAGATCTTAATTTCTAGTACCCATGTTGCCACAAGCTGCTTGGATGACTGTGGATTAATTGCTTTATTTCCCCAAGACTCTACTCAGTTCTTTATCTAAAAATGAATGAATTGGATCAGTTGATCTTGTTAGTTCTGACACTGAGCAGGGAGTCTCTGCATTCATTCTGGATCTGCAGATAATGAGTCAAAAGTGAGACTGTAGGTAGAAGTGGTCCCTACATCATATGTGAGTTTCTAGAATCTGTGGTTAGCCCTGATAAGTTTTCTAGAAAATGGATGCAATGGGCCAAATAGGGAATGGGGCATGGGATTCTAAGAATCACATACAGTCATCTCTGTTTCTAGATAACTCATCACAGAAATCCATTGTGACATTTCCAAAAGTGACAGAAAGCAAGAGGAACAAAAATCCCTTTCCCCAGGAACTGTGATACAGTATGGAGGCATGGTTGTCCAGTGGTTGTGTGGAGAGTTTGCACTGGCAAGGCTCTGAGCTAAATAATCGTTGGTGTCTCAAAGGTAGCTAGGAGTAGTTGACCTTCATGCTTCTTCCAACCTATAGCACCTTCCATGGAAGTCATGTCTAGCCTGGTAAATGATCTGTGTTCCCCTTTGTGAGCTCCTTTTGACTCCTACAAGGACATTAAGAAGCACTGGTCAGGGCTTTTCTTCAGAAGCAAGGAAGCGATTCATTTTTCACCTCTTATTTTCAAAAGAACTTTCTGTATTTCCAACTTCATTTCAGGGAAGAAAGTAAAAGCTTGGAGAAGCTGCTGTGGGGGCAGCAGGTTGAAATCTTAATTTCAGATACTTACTTTTTATAAAACGTGTCCTGCCTGTTTGCCAGCCAGGCATTTCTTTGAGTCTGGATCTCACTTCCAGTTGCAAAAGAGCGTGGGGAGCGAGATGAGGAGTGAGGATGCGGTAAAATCAGCTGGCAAAGAAAGTTTTAGGGGCCAACTTCTTTGTTAAAAATAGGCTCTGCCTTTGGGATCAGTGGCTTCCATGGAGATTGTTAGTTGGAATTACATATTTTCCACGTAGGAGAAAGGGCATTGACAGGCCATTGTCTCAGCTTCTTTACTTCTGTGTGGAGCAGCTCTGTGAGTCACTGATGCAGGACAGACAGGCATGCTTTCTACAATGTACTCGGATGAATTAAACTAGAACTCTGAAGTTAACTGTTAAGAAGAAAGAAATAACATAGCTATACCCACAACTCATGAACTACAAGTTTTCTACATTTACATAATGGACAAAGAGGAAATGCCTGTCCATAGGAGGGAAGTATAAGATTTAAAATTATGAATGTTCTTTCAAACTATAAAGTGAGGTAAAAAGTAACATATACTGAATCCCTGCTTCATGATAGGCATTGTAATAGGTGTTTTGTGTAGTGGGAAGAGTATTCATAGTAGTAATAATAATAAACAAAAAATAGTGCATGTATTGTTTAGCATGTAATATGAGCCAAATTCGATTTCATGTGCATTATACATGTTATCTTGAGCTTTACAAACATGTATTAATAACTCCATTTGTTAAAGAAAAAACTGAGGTTCAGAGAGACTAGCTATTTAACAAATAGTATTTGATCCTTGGTATAATGAAGTACAAAGCCAGGCCCCTGATCAGACTATCTAACAGTCAATAGCATCTTCCTCCTACAGACAAAGAAACTGAAATTTGGGGTTTCATAATTTCTCAAAGGTTAGCATTTTAGGAATTGTTGAGTATAGACTTCAAGCCAACTCCTTCAAAACACATGCTTTTACTCTTCTACCTCACATAAAACCTTTATTATGCCATATGCTGAGCAATGAGATGTCTGACAGCTAAGCACTAAGCCTTTAAATCTGTGTTTTTAAATCTGGAGGATACACACAGTCAATTCGAGTGCTTCTTTCTTTTGGTCAATAAATTTACCCACGTTGCCTTCTATATTTGTCACATCCTTTTTCATTTTCAACTTAAAAAAACCTGATTTTGTATTTGGAGGCTCTTTGATTAACATCTGATTCTAGGATTGTTTCAGAGAGTTGAACATGCAATACCAGTGGGAATGCTGCTGCATTCCATAGGTAAAATGAAAGTTTTTCCAAACCACACTTTCTTTCTTGATCAGAAGTTGGTCCCACAGGAAAAAATTTTTGACTGAGATTGGTGTGAAATCTAAGATTTGATAGAAGCAAACAGACTTGCAATATGAGCCACAGCTTCTCTTCATTTATTACCTCTGACAACAGTGATAAGGCAGAATCTTTGCATAAGGAAGCAGTGTCCTGGTTTGAATTATATTCAGCAAATAATGAATTTGGTAACTGGCCTTCCTTGATCTGAGGAAAATAATTGTTTTTTATCTAGACATATACATATATTTATTTGTTCTCCAAACACATAATGCCATTTTATAAAATTTCACGATGACCCCTCTGTGAGGCTGGGAACTATTTTAGGAATGGGCAGTGGTCTGTCTTAGAACTTTAGATTTGAGTAGATCTGGCTTTGAATCCCAGTTCTACTATTTATAAATAGCATGACATTGGGGATATTAATCTTTCCCATTTTAGTATCCTAATCTGTAAAATAGATTGCTTTAAGGATTAAATCAGATATATAGTGTTCAGAGTAATGCTCAATAAATGATAGCTATGATTATAATGATAAAGATAAAATTCTTCAATAATTTGTTTTTCCTCTCTAAGATCTATTTTTCTCCTATTCTTAATACCTGTGTACCTAAATAACAGGAATGTAAAAAACTGTTAAGTCATCAACATCAGCTGACAAAATAATATCACAATTTTACAATGAATAGAGAAAAATCAAAGACATATGTTTTTCAAATTGAGCCTTTTCAATTCCAACACTCTTAATACTGACAAATGTGTGTGAAAGCTGGAGTGTAACAAAGAATTATGTGGTAATTTTCTCATGAAATGTAATGTGAATTCTCTCACAGGGAATAGAATTTTTGTTTAACAGAAAGTCATAAAAACTCATCAACCATCAATCAACAGTGATTTTAGAATGTTCCAAGGTGATGCCAGCAAGACAATTCAATTAGGGAAAGAATAGTGTTTTCAACAAATGGTGTTGGATTAACTGGATATTCACATGCAAAAAAATTAATTTGAACTTTTTTATACTGTAAGTAGAAATTGATTTAAAAATGAATCATAGATCTAAATATAACAGCAAAAGCTATAAAACTTTGAGATAGAAATGTAGGAGTAAAACTTTGTGACCAGGAATTAAATCTTCTTTGATAAAACACCAAAGCACAGTAACCAAAAATGACAAATTGGAGTTCAACAAAATTAAAACTTTTGTGCTGCAAATGATTCCATTAAGAAAATGAAAAGATAACCCACAGAATAGGAGTAATTATTTGAAAATCAAATATTTGATAAAGGACTCATGTCCAGAATATATTAAGAACCCGTACAACTCAGTAACAAAAAAAAATAAATGATTCAATTGAAAAATGAGCAATGGAAACTCAATTCAAACCACAATGAGACATCACTTCATACACACTAAGTGTCTATAAAAAAGAATAGACAATAAGCATTAGAGAGGATATAGGGTAAGTAGAACTCCCATGCATTCTGATGAGAATATAAAATGGTGCAGGCACTTTGCAAAACAATTTGGTAGTTCCTCAAAATGCTGTATATACATATTGCTTCTATGCCACCCTGAAATTCTGCTCTTAGATTTGTACCCAAGAGAAATGAAAAGATACAACCATAGAAAATCCTGTACACAGATACTACTAATACCATTATTCATAAGAATGAAAGAGTGGAAACAATCTGGATATCCATCAAAGGAAAAATAGGTAAATAGAATTTGACATATTCATATAATGGAATATTATCTGGCAATAAAAGGAATAAAGTATTGATGCATACTACAAGATGAATTTTGAAAGCACAACACTAAGTGAAAGAAGTCAGTCATGAAGGATCTCATGTTGCATAACTCCATTTATATGAAATATCCAGAATAGGCAAATGTAAAGTGATGGAAAGTAGATTAGTGGTTGTCTGGGGATGGGAGGTTGTTTGGTAGTAAAGAGTAACTATTAATGGCTACAGAGTTTCTTTTGAAGAGGACAAAAATTGATGATGGTGATAGATGCACAGTTCTGTGAATATACTAAAAATTAATGAACTGAATACTTTAAATGAGTGAATTGCATAATATTTACATTCTGTCTCAAAAAAGTTGTGAAATAAAACAAAAGCGAAGAAGGTAGTGTTTGCTTTCCAGAAGTCAAATTACCTAGGCAAGGGTACATGAGTCAAAAAAGAAAGGAAATTAGCCATGCTTATGGAGAGCCTCTGTATTAAGCATTACCTATCAACTTGATTTACTGTTAAACAGCTCATTGGTAGTGTCTATAGATACATTGTCTAATGTTTAGCTGTTTTATTCATGATGGACACAGAATGCTTGAATTTGATGTTGCAATATATGTATGCATAATCATGTTTATATATATTTATATATACATACTTCAGTATTGTTTTGTGAGTTTCTTTTCATGAGAATATCCTTTGATAAGTTCTTTAAAGGGAAACTATGGTGCCAAATTGTCCCCAAAAGTTGCGCCAATTTACATACCAGCGGTAGAGGAGGATGTTCATTTCCCCACATTGCCAATGCTATCTAGAATTCTAATTAGTGAACTCTACATATTTTTATTTAAAATAAAATTTCTTTGGTTATGAAGAACTCTAAGCATCATTCCATTTACTTATTGACCATCTGTATTTTTTTCTTTGAACTTGTTTCTAAATTTATTTATGGAAAAATTTAAAAATTCATGTTTTTTTGGATATATAGGTTGCAAATGTCTCCTTTTGTTGTCCTTTTTTAACTATTATTTGTCATGTAACTTTCTAAAATTTTATACTTTCAATTTTTAAAATCTTTTCCATTATGGCATTATGTTTTGTATCATCTTAAAAAAAGTTTTCACACTTCAAGATTAGAAATAAATAAACTTAACCTTTTTTTGATACTTTGTGGTTTTCCCTTTTTACATTTAAATCTTTGATAGATATGGAGTTTGCTTTGATATAACAAACAGGATGGACATTTAGCTTAATTTTTTTAATGATTAAGACATATTTAACTTTACTCATTTATTATAAATTCCACTTTTAGCATGAGCAATATTTCATAAATTCCATAAATGTAGGTCTATTTATAGACTCTCTATTCTATTCCAATAATCTTCTATTTTGTTTTCAATACTGAAGTATTTTATTTACTTCAGTTTCCAAATATCTCAATATTTGATAGCCCCTCTCATTGTTCATCTTTTCCAGAAGTAACCTGGCTAAGATCACTTGTTTATTTCTCCAGATTTATTTCTTAATGTCCTAGAAAAATATCTCATTAGTATTAGAAATTCAGAGAAACTGATATTTTAAAAAATGACCTGCCGTAAGGACAAGTTGTGTATTTTGTGTATTCAAATATTCTTAATTGTCCATCAATATATTTTTTAAGTTTTCCGCAGATCCTGTATATTTCTTTTAAAGTTTGCTGTTGTGTATGTTTTTGTTGTTGTTACAAGTGAGACCTCTATTTCTCCATTATATTTATCCTCTCATGATTGGTTTGTATGTGAGAAAACATGAACACATATTTGTGTTTTATAGGTTAAATGTATAACCAGTAATTCTTTTGGAATTACTAATTGATGTTAATGTTTTTCCTTTGATTCTCCTGTGCAATACAGTGTTACACTAATATACTGTACATCTGCGTGTTGCAACCCTTCAAGGCCAGGCAGGTCCATGGTATTCACGCAAACAGAAAAATAGTCACAGAGCCGTTGGGATGTCTGACATGCCTTTATTCACAGGTAGGTGAGCCACACACTCTGCAAGCTGCATGTCTGTCTGCATGTCTCTGCGTGGCACAGGTCATGGGTCTTGCTCCCCAGTGTGGCACTCATCATGGCAACTGTCCCCTTGAGTGTCTTTCATCATTGCCCCCAGTAGGGAGTCTCCTACCTGTTTGAGTACTAGAGGGGAACAAAGCCAGAAAACTGCCAGAATATTACATGACATATAATTCTGTGCTTGCAAGCCCACTTCATGTTATGGGAACAGTTTATTGGACCCAGTCTCAAGGCTAAGAGAACACTGGTTATGAGGCCACTCCAAGACCATGGGAACACTGCTTCCCTTAGCTACTCAGACACCTGGGTGAAGAAGCAAGACTGCCTCCACCTACCTTACAATCTATTAATAATTAAAAATTATTCTTTTCTTAATGTGTGTTATTTACATATAATATGTAATATATAGATATGTATAAATCATACATATATATAATACATAATATAAGCTTCTCCATCTAGTTACCTTGGCTAACTTTTTGGAAACTATGTTAAATATAAGTAGAGTGACACTGGGATTTCTGAATTATTTCTGTCTTCAATAAAAAATGTCACTGCATTCTGTTTTAAGCATAATATTGGAATATGTATTTCTAACTGACTTCTTCAGTGTTCTAGAAAATCTTCAATCACTATTATACATAGAAATCCCTGCTGCTTCTCAGTCTGCAGCAGATGAGATAGTTGCCTTGTGAGAAGTAACTTTTGCTATTATGCTTTTGGATTGATGTGAGGCATAATTTTGAAAATATTATTTGTTTTTATAATTGTTTTTTAAAATGACTGCCCTGTCCTTGGAGTATCTCTCTGGAGCTATATAGCATATATTTGAGTCATACTATCTCAAATACTCATATACCCTTTATATTTAGTAAAAATTTGTATGCGTATGATAAAGACAAAATCAAGTTTTATTTGTTTAGATTTACAAAGTTGAACTATCCTTGCAATCCTGGGATTAATCTCATTTGGTTGTGGCAATTTCTTTTTGTACTGCTGACTTGCATTTGGTGAGCTTATAGTTCATATTTTTGCATTCATATATATAAACATGAGTGATTTGCAGACTTTTTTGTGTTTGCTATCATCAACAGATTTTAGTTCTTGGCCTTGCAAGGAGAATTTGGAAGTTTCTTTCTTTTTTATGCTATAGAAAAGTTTATAGAGCATCCAAATTATGTTTTCTTTAAAAGTTTGAAAGAACATCTCCCATCAGTTCACCAAACCTAGAGTTGATGATGTGTGTGCTTGGAAGAAAATGTGGGGCCCTGTTCAAGAAGTAAGACTTTCCAGATGGAAATTGTAGAGCATTAAACTAGGGGCAGGTGTTCCCAGCTCTGTGAGACTGCTTGGACCATACTCCCAGGAAGCCAGCTCTGCACTGTGGACAGCAGCAATGGCTCTGAAATCATCACGGCAGGTCAAGAACAAGCCATATTAAATCAGTGTCAATTACAGGGATTCTGTTACCCTCCCTTGCTGAAATTGAACAAGCATCTTTTAAGAATATTAGGGCGACAGGATGGAAAATTCTGCAGAGACCCTCTGGGCACAAAGTACGGTATTTTCTTCCCATGTATTCTCAGCCTCACATGCTAGAAAACTGCACCCTATGTAACTCCAGTCACTTGAGAAAGCTGTATTCTCACCTACACTATGCTGAAGATGCTTACCTGTTGGTTATTTTAAAAGCCCAATTATTTCTATCATTTTTGCATACCTCCACTTTCTGTGCCCCCAAAGACCTCTAAACACTTTTAAGATGGAAATCCTGTAAATTACTGATGTCATTGTGCCTGTATGTAGCAGAGTTCTAGCTACTTACACCTCAGTGGGTTCTCTGTCTCTTTCACACACAACTATAGACCCAGACCCTTATGTGTAAACTAGCTGGAAACAGGGAAAGGCACCCAAAGTACAAGGTCCTCTATTCTCAAGCACTAAACTGCTTGATGTAGTCTACTACCACTGACTGATCTAGGAGCAGGAGGCCTTGCAGGGCATGTGTTGATGAGACATACATCAATGCAGCCCTCAGGATATGTGGCCACACTTTCCCAGAGGAAATGTGCACAGGCCTTTTCCTGGATGGGCACTGTCGTCATGGAGTTAAGGTCTTTACAGAGATAATCAAGTTAAAATGAGGTCATTAGAGTGGGATCTAATCCAACATGACTGATGTACAGGGAAGACAACATGAAGAGGCACAAGGAGAAGGGGGCCCTCTCCTTGTGCAACTACTGAAAGCCAAGGAGAGGGGCCTAAAAGAGATCCTTCAGTCACAGTCCTCAGAAGGATCCAACTCTGACGTCACCATGATTTTGCACTTCTAGCCTCCAGAACTGTGAGACAATAATTTGTTATTTAAGCCACCCCATCAGTGATACTCTGTTACAGCAGCCTGAGCAAACGCAATACCATCTTAGCTCAGCTGCTGTCAGAAAGTACAGTTTTTCTACACTTAATTAGATCTGGTTAATTTGTTGTCACATTAAAAAGTAATAAGCACAGTGGATATTTTTATGATAGTTTATAGGTGTAATAACACATGAGAAAGTGTGTTTTCATCAGCAAATCTTCAGTATACACAAAAAGAACCAGGGACAACTATGCATGCAAAACTTGACAAATAATTTTTTTTTAATTACAGAAGCTGTCGTGAAATTTATTGCTGAATAATTTTCTTATTTAGAAATGTTTGGAAGTCTCCATTTCAACCTGCTCTCAAGCCATGACACTGTTGGCTGATGGCATCACAATTGTTTCTCAGTATTATTTTTAAGTATTATTTTTAGATAATATGGCCCTTAAAAAGTCATACGAAATATAATGAATGTACAGATTTGTATCTGAATACAACTGTAAGAAAGTAATATAAATGTAACTGTAAGAAAGTTACATAAAAAGTAGAAGACGGGAAAGGCACAAAGATAAATAAACTGTATTAATATGATATTTTATAGAAATTGCACTTTTATGGAGTTCTATAAAATTCCTCAGTGGCCCATGAAAATTCCTACCTTTATGGAATTCCACAGAATGGCTTCCAATGCAAATTCTAGTATACCCTAGAGGCTTTGTAAAAATTTTACCATTTACAATCCATAAAGCTAGAGTTTGAACATTCTTAATGCATTATAATGTTAGTGGCTTTGATTTCCTAAGAATATCAAGATCTCTCTTTTAAATATAAAATGCTTTAAATGACATGTCCTTACATATAGTTGCTCAGCTACACAGCTGTCAAATCCTATTTTGCTATTATAAAATAAATAATGTAATAATGATTACAGGAAATATACAATAAACTGTTAAGCAGTTAGCTCATATTCATTTGTGTTTTTCAATGGATTATTTTGAACCATAGACTTAATGGACTCATTAGGGTGTGTTAAGCCAGATGAGGGTTAGATTCCCAGAACTACAATGATTATTTGCTTTGCTTTGTTTAAATTTCTTAAGTGAAATATTAGTTCCATTTATTTATTTCCCCTTGCCTATCTAGGATATTACTCAGCTCTGAAACTAGGTAGAATCAGAAGATGCAAAACTATTGTGCTCAGCTATTCCCTTTTCTACACAAATATTCTTTTATTTCTGGAATAAAAAGAGTGCCCTCCAATTTTATTAAAAAAAGAACAATCTTTTCAACTATTCCCTTTTCTATACAAATATTCTTTTATTTCTGGAATAAAAAGAGTGCTCTCCAATTTTACTTATAAAAGAACATAATCTTTTAGTTAAGCAAACTGGAGATTCATAAGAGGAAAAAAGATGACTTCTTGTTTTCTTCAAATTGCAAGCAAGGTATGCTGGAAAAGACATTTTGGATTATTATAAGACAAGTGAATGAATGACAAGAAGAGATATGTAAATAGCTGTTCTGATCTATGGTCCCCTAATATGTTATAATAGCACTTCAGATGCTGTACATCAAGATATATATTTTTATATATCTATATATCTTATATATAGTTATATATGACATATAATATATATCTTATATATAGCACCTCATTATATATATATTATGTTATATCTATCTATCTATCTATCTATCTATCTATCTATCTATCTAGCATCTCTTGTTTTATCTCCCCAGACCTTTTCCTTCTTTCCATAACAGAAGCCCTCTTCATGTAGAGATCCACCCCCTCATACAATGTTCTGTGCTAGAGGGCAGCTAGCACAGAACACCTCTTCCAGGCCCCAGGAAGGCACGTGCAACCCAGCTAGGCCACTGAGAGCCCTTCTCTAGGAATTTTTCAATAGCATTAAAGAAAGTGTGGTGACAATCATGGTAAGAAAAAGTTCAGGAAGTGCTTGCCTGAGAAAGTAAAAGTAACACCCAGAGTAACACAGAGAGGAATGACGACAAGAAGAGAGCCTCCAACAGCAAACTGGCCTTTTTTTGTGGCACAACAGCCAATAAATTCCCATGTTGCTGAAATTAGTTGGCCTAAATTCATCTCTCTTGCCACTAAAATAATCAACCAAAAAATCTTTCTCTGTATGTTTTGTTTCTCTCAAAAGGTAGAAAGAATTGTTTCATATGAATGAATCATTCACAAAGAAGAAGTTACAGTTGTACTCAACAACTTATATTAAAATTGTATTTGATTTCAATGAAAAAAGAAACCTTGGTTTTTGCACTGTTTCTTGATCTGTTTTCTGTTTTTAGTCCCCTCACCATTAGCCTAGTTCCTCAAACTTTTTTTTTTGCACCTAGATTATTCTCATCATTGCTAAAATCATTTGGGGCGTTGTCTCTGACAAGAGTGCCCCAAATTACTGGTGTGACATTCAAGGCTACCTTCCAGTCCTCCAATTCTGGCCACCTGCCTCTACACCCACCAAAGCCCCCTCGTATTTCCTCTACTAGGCTTTTCACCATTCCTTAAAACTGCCAGTTGCTTGTCTGCTTTTGGCCAAGTGCTCATCTTTGAAGGAAAGGACTTTCCCTATTTTTTGCATTTCTTAATTCTGCTTATTCTTAAAAGTCCTTTTTTTTAATTTTGGAATTATTGGTTTATTTATTTATTTATTTATTTATTTATTTATTTATTTATTTATTAAGTCTTTACTCTTTTTTTCTATTAAAAAGAGTAGTCCCCTTATACCTGCTCCCTACAGCTAGCCAATCACCACACTGTTGTGCCTTGTCCATGAGCCCTTTTTTCTTTTTGCTCAATCCCTCTACCCATATCAGGGAATAAATGGCCTCCTTATCTGTACCCCATGGTATTTCTTTCCTTCTCCTTTATGTTAAGTTAGTTGCAAATATTCTTTTTCTCTCTGAATGTGGTATGCTATTTCATGCATTCATTTAACAAGTATTTAGCGTCTGTCTGTGTGGGGCACTGTGCTAGAAACTCAGGATACAGCAATTGACCACCTCCTCCTGGAGGACTATGAGTTTGCTTTTGTAGGACTTGCAACTTTAGTTATACAACTAAGTATGTAAATCAACTGCAGTGGTAGAGACATGAAAAAAGTACAGAGTGGTCAAAAGGAGCACAGGCACTAGCCAGGTGAAGCTAGGGACAGTCGCACAGAAGCAGATGAGTGAAGGCCACGTGGCAGGAAGGGACAGGAAGCGCAGGAAGGAGCAGGACTTGTTTGAGGAAATGGCAGAGGAGTGACAAGAACAGGGCAGCTAGAAAGGGAGTGTGGGGATGCAGGGCTCTTGAAGGTATAAGGCAAACCTGGTTGTTATGCTAGAGCAGCTGAGTACCACAGAAGTATTCTCAGTGGGAAAGTGACATGATGAGCTTAACATTTTAAAGGATCGACTGCTGTCTAAAGGGAGGGAAGAGGCCTGGGGAGGCCTGTGAGAGTCTAGGGTGGTGATACAGGACTGGGCCAATGGTGGCAATGGAAGGCAGTGAAGGGGAGCGGCAGTCCTCACACAGTAGGGTCCTCAGGATTTGGTAACTGATTAGATGGGGATTAGTAGGCTCATCAAGGTGACTAATGCACATATCTTTTTTATTGTAGTGAGGTAATTAGCCTACTGCCTCAAATATAATATGTCTCCAGGATGTGTATTAGATTGAACTATTGTAATGTTTTCTTAAGTTACCAAGGACACCCAGCAGTTCATATGATATACAATAGTGCTGAAACAAGTGTGTGTGTGTGTATGTGTGTGTGTGTGTGTCTGTGTTGCATATTTTTTAGGTCTTAAATTTGGGGTAAGAATCTGTGACAAGATATAAGAGCACAAAGAAATCCTATAAGGCCACTTTCTCACTTAACCTGGACTTCTACCTTTTTAAAAAAGTTTTATTTATCTTTAGAGTGGAAGGGAAGAAGAGAGGGAGAGAAACATCAATGTATGGTTGCCTCTTGTGCGTCCCCTGCTGGGAACTGGCCTGCAATTCAGGCATGTAGCCTGACTGGGAATTGAACCACAATCCTCTGGTTTGCAGGCCTGAGCTCAATCCACTGAGCTACACCAGCCAGGGTAACTTCTACTTTTTTAAATTGGTGTTATAAAGAAGATTAAAACAGAGCCATTTTGAGTATTCATAAGTTATAGATCCCTTATGGATTCACCTAACAAAATGACTTGGAGAGTTATTTGCCTTCATTGAGTCTGTGCTTTTGCCTGGAAGTTTGGAGAACGTTTTCATGTGACTCTGACTGCTGTCTGTAGTGAATATAGTTAATCATCTTTCTGGTTCAGCAAATACTTCCCTCTTTCAGTGTTTCCTCCAGAGTCACTGATGCCAGATGTAATCTAAAGATTTTTGGGCCTTTCACATCTTCTCTTATTGTTCCTATCCATTTAACTGCTCATCTGAAAATAGAAGTTCTCTTCATCTCTTAAGATTTCTGTGATAAGATGAACTAAAAGGAAATGAGAACCCACTCTTAACAATTTGGGCTAACAACAAAAATAATGGCTAATCAATTTAAGAGGATTATAGGAAGCTCTTCATTAGCAAAATCCAAATATATGATAAAATCTCTATGTAATTGTACTATCTAGCTAACTTGTGACTACATGAATGGTCTTCTCAAATGTCATGATTTGACTCCTTAATCTCCTTCATTTTATCACCTGTAGCCCTCCAATGGGGCAGACAACTTACTTGCTACAGACTAATGAACCCTAAATAGTCCTATCCCAAATGTGATTTCCTTAAAGATTAGAGAAATGACTAATGCCTGTTCTATGGAAGGATGGAATCCAAGACCACAGAAAGGGTGGGAGAGGAAACTTTCAATAGATAAATCGAGTGCAGAGTCATTCAGAGGCCAGTGGTCAGTGGTCCCCAGGCTAGATTGCCCCTTCTGGAGAGAGGACACCCCTTTGGGGTATCTTAATACATGTTAGTAATGTAGAGTGGAAAAGTGATAATGACAATGATGTGTATTTGTCGAGGCCCTACTATAGGGAGGCACTGCACTTTATAAAATTATTACCTTGAGTGGAGGACAGACAGGACTCAGGAGCCAGAGTTCGTGGGTTTGAACTCCTGCTCTACTGCTCACTAGCTATGTGATATTGGGCAAGTTGCTTAATCACTGAGTGTTTCAGTTTTGTTTTCTGTAAAATAGGGAAAATAGGATAATAACCTTCTTCACCTCAGTCAGGTAGTTGTGTAGATTAAATGAGTTAATACACATAAGTGGATTAACATACATTTAAATCATCACACTTGCTGAGATGATTAAATGAAATGACATGTCAAATGCTAAGCACAAAGCACATAATCAGTATATATTCATTTTCCCTCTCTTTTTATTGAGGTTCTTGAACCAGTGGCCAAAACTCCTAAGAATTATCCTGCCTACTTGGTTAACTTGCTTTAATCTTAGTGGCAACTGACTTATTAGAGGAAGAAAGCTTCAGATGATTTTAAATACAAAACAAAACAGCCTCCTAAAAAAAAAATCATATCACATTCCTGTTCAATGGCTGTAGAACACGACAAACGCTTCAAACACCTGACATCATCACACAAATGCATTTTCATCTGGCCTTTGGATAAAGCTGGCCTAAATTAAGAGAGTATTGGTTTCATAGCAAGAGAAGAATTTCATCTAGATATTATAAGACTCATAATATTTTAACAGTTGTTTAAAGAAAAGTCAAAGCCTCCCGGAAAGGAACTGATTCTTGTGCTGAAGGCTCTCCACTAAGAAATTCAGAGGTTCACTATGACGTGTTTTCATAACTCCAAATACAATTGACTATTAAGTCACTCACTTAATCGATAAGAATGGTAATAATACCTAACATTTATTATATACTTATTCTGTGCCAGGTGTATTAAGTGTTTTATGTACATTACCTAGTTTGATCTGCACAATAACCATGTGAGGTAGAAACTATTATTACTTCAGTTAGGCTATACATAAGAAAACCTAACTTGCCCAAACTCATTTGGCTGAGAAGGGGGTGGAGCTGGGTATTGTCAAGCCCCTAATGCTTCTCCTAATTTGTTCTGCTCTTCTTCCTGGCAACACCAGAGGACTATACTCACCAGACTCTGGAAGTTTAGGCAAAGCTGATGAAATATGAACAAAAATGATGGTGACACATGGATGCCAAGTCATTTATATGTTGATGTGTCAGTTTTTTAAATGATTTTTTATTATTGTTCAATTACAGTTGTCCCCATTTCTTCCCCATTACTCTCCCCTGCCCTACCCACCCCCATCCTCACCTCCCACATTCAATCCTCCCCTCCCCACATTGTCTGTGTCCATGGGCCCTTTATGGATGTTTCTTGACTTGACCTTTCCCCTTCTTTCCCCTATTATCCCCCTTCCCCTTCCCCTCTGGTTACTGTCAGTTTGTTCTTTATTTCCATGTCTCTGATTCTATTTTGCTCACTTGTTTGTTCTGTTGATTAGGGTCCACTTATAGGTGAGATTATATGGTATTTGTCTTTCATCACCTGGCTTATTTCACTTGGCATAATACTCTCCAGTTCCTTCCATGTTGTTTTGAAGAGTAAGAGTTCAATTTCTTATTAACTTTCCCTTGCCTTGGCCAATTTGGAAGTCACATTTGAGACAGAATGTCTCAAGTTGGAAGGAGCCTAAATTCCTGAGACACTGGATAAAGGAGAACTGTTATTAATCTACATCAAGTTTTACATATAAGATAAATTTACAGTATATTACACCATTGCATTTTCAAGATTAATTTGTTCCTGTAGCATAACTAAGTACAGTCCTAATTAAACACTGTTGGAACATTGGGAAGGCTCTAGAAACCAAACTCTTAACCATGTTTTCTAAAAACCCAGTCCAAAAGTTAGTCTTTCAATAATATTTAGAGATGTCATTGAGAAGAATTATAGAACATCTCAACTGTCTTCTCTCAGAAAGTAGACAAGAAGTAACATTAATAGACCCACTCATTCGAAATCCCTGAAATTTGTGTTTTTGCCTTTCTTCACTTTTGTGAATGAAGGCAGTCCAAGTGATTTAGTGGTGTTAGTGACACTCAGCAGCATTTTTCTACATTACTGAGCCAAGTCTTCTGCGTGAAATGATGGCTGGTCATAGTAGGAGAACTGAAATGAAACCATCCAATTGTATCTCTGTGTCTGGATGATAATAGTAATATTAACAGCTTACACTTACAGAATGTCTCTGGTTTACAAGTTTTGTTCACATTATCTCATTATTTTCTCATGACAACACTATAAAGTAGGGCAAGTCCATTGTTACCATGCCCATTTCACAGATTAGGAAACTGAGGCAGAAAAATTGTAAATGGAGGAGCTAAAGCTGAGAATCACATTTTCCAAATCTTAGTACCTTGTTCTTAGATAGGAGAAAATGGCCAAGATGAATACTAAAGAGTCTTATTAATACTGCTAAGATAGAAGAAGTCTTGGGTCACCAGGTGACTCCAGGTATTTAGAACTGGCATTTGTAGCTCTTAGTCACAGGTAATTTCTCTCAGCAGTGGACATTATTAGAGCCCCACATGGTTTCACGAACAGATCACAATAGGCTGCCTTTTACAGACTTGAAGTTCACTATGCTTCTACCTTTGTGAGATACCTGTTGAGCTCACAAAGATGAAGGGAGACAGAATGGTCCAGAGCACATGGGTAGTGATGATTATGGTAGAAATGTAAAATAAAAGGACAGAAACATTTCCAACTCAAATAATGTGTGGTTCTATGGGCAAAAAGAAATAAAGTCTCCTGAAGAAGGCAAAGCTGCCTAGGTAAGGTAAAAGGAGTGCTGCAGACGCAGATGGTACTGGCTGGACACAAGCCCAGTCCCCCATCATTTAGTCTCTGCTTATTACAGAATTTGGTACAATTGTTCCGCAATTATTCTCTTGGCACAGAGATGATAACCCCTGTGTACAAGCTATTTCCTAGGAGAAAATCAGCTTTTTTTAGGTGGCATACGAATTCTTCGGCCTTTTAAGCTGAATTGATTAAATGTAATCTACATTGATTAAACATATAATCTACAAAATGTCTGGTGTCCTAAGAATGTGAATGCAACCTCTTATATATTGGTTAGCTTGGTCTCAGTCTACATTACGTGGGAAAAGCCAGAAAGGTTTCCTTAGACTTTTCTGAGGAATGTATTAAATAGTAAGAAATGAGACCAATGTTTTTCATTTGGGAAGTTTTAGCCACATAAACAGGAAGAGGGCATTTGATACACAAGGAGAGGCTGATCTGTACAGTCATGTATCTAGGGCACATTGGAAAAGCTGTGCCATTTGGATGCAGACAGAACTGAGTTGGAATCTTAATTCCTTGTGATCTTGGGCCAATATTATACTTTTCTACCTTCAATTTTTTTCTAAACTAAAACAAAAATATTAATAGCAACTTTCAAGTTCCCTGAAACTGCCATGCTTCCTCTTACTTGTCAGCCTTTACCTTGTTTATTCCATCTAAAACATCCTTCTTCCCAACTTTTCTGGTGATTCCTATATTGCCTTAGGCCTCAGCCTAGGTGCTCTTGCCTCTTTGAAGAAGGCCATTCTGCTTCTCCAGGCCAGGATCAAGTTTAATGGATCACACAGGTGCTTCTTGAATTCCTGTCTTCACAGTAGTTAGTACTGGTCACATCAGTGGTAATATCCTATTTATGTGTTCATCCCTTGATTGAAAATTTTTTAAGAGCAAGGGAAATTTCCTTTATCATGGACATCCCAACACTAGTGAGGTGATTGGCACAGCAAAAAATATACTCATGAAATCATTCATTTAGTAAGTATTTATGTGTACTGTGTTAGATTTCATTTTAGACACTTGGAAATACAGCAGTAAAAAAAAAATTGAAGCCATCTTGAATCTTATACTCTAGTAAGTATAAAAAGACAATAAACCAATAAGTAAAATGTACAGTAGGTCAGATGGTGATTAACTGTCTCCAAACTCATTCCATCCCCATCCCCAACAAAAAGTCATCTCTATCTCCATCTTTTTCCATATCTTTGGAAACTACCTCAGCCCCACTGGTCTCTACTCTTACCCCATTATCATCTGCAATATTCTAAACCAAACTTCACTTCTGTCACTATCCCCAATGAACAAATTAATGAATAAATTAATTACTTTGTATGTTATCTGAGAAAATGCCAGTAAAGGCCCTAGCACAGGCCTGCTGATGATATATTCAGTAAATGATTCTTTCCCCACATTCTTTGGTCTGTGAGTCTTGTCATTTACTTCTTTAAAACCTCAATGGATCAGAAATGATGCAATATAAAGTTAACACTTTCAAAATATATAAGAAAAAATGTTGAAATAGTTGAACATTCAGCATTTGAATTGTATCATTGCTGCTGTCTTCTTATAAAGCATTCTTAGAATTCTCATAGCACTTCAGTATAGAGGTTACCAAAAAAGTCCTGGTAATCTTATGGGGAAGAGTCCCAAACTTTATAGTCAGAGGCTAGATCATTGCCTCTTCTACATAGCCACTATTTGCTTGGTGGTCAACACACTTGGTACAGGGTTGTTCAAGGTTGTAGAATTAGAGGGGGAGGGGTCTTGGTTCAAATTTTTGCTCTGCCACTTAATGGCCCTAGAGGAGTACAATTCCTTTAATACCTCTCATTTGATTTATTATGCTATATGATTGAAATAATTAAATCATCAAATGCCTATGGTTTTTTATAAAGATCCAATGAGTTAAATTATGTAATAAGCCTTAGAAGAGTGCCTGATGTATAAGAGGTGGTCAGTAAATGTTAACTCTTATAATTCTGATTAAAGGTTATTGTGTTCTCCTACCCTATTCAGTTCATAATTCAATGAAAGTTTAGCAAGCTAGAAAATTTAAATTATGAAGTTATAATTTTTCATTTTGATATTTCTCAATATCAAAACTTTATATGTACAAACTGAACACTTTTCAACTATTTCAAGTAAAATATTTCATTCAGAGTACTTGCATTATATGATCAGTAGTTACTATTTAAAAAATGACAGCCTTTTTTTTAATAGTATAAAGATTAAATCTAAATAAGGTAAAAAAAGAAATGTTGATGTAGACTTTTCTGGTAAATGAAATCCATAACTGAAATTTATTTTGGATATCTGAATGTAATATATTTGCAATGTTTTTTTGTACAAATATAAGTAATTATTGACAGAGAAATAAATTCTCACTATGCATATGTCACCTATCTTGTAAATTTCTAAATATTAAATAGTATAAATAACTCTGAGAAGTAAAAAACCACTGAAAGTATAAATATACATGAATCAACAAAAAAAATCAGACTTACAAAATCACATCAGACAGAAGTTCTATAACTTCTGTATAAATTCTATAACTTCTATACAAGGATATACAGAAAAAGCCATGTGAAGACTGGTAAAAGGGGCAGAAACTCCAAACAGGCTGATCCTACACCCAGGTGTGGCAGTTAAAAATAAGGAAGGATATCTTCTGTGTAGAGATCCCCACTGAGCAGTGAGGGGTCCCACCCCACACCAGGCCCCAATAGCACAAGGTTCAAGTGCCAGGAAGAAAAGTCCCTATAACCTTTGGCTGTTAAAACCAGCAAGGACTGTGGCTGAGTGAAACAGAGGGCTTCTGGAGCCCCAGGTGTTTTTCCTAAAGGGCCAGTGCACAGACTTAGACTCACTCTGAGCTCTAGACAGTATCTGGAAAGGCACAGAAACTTATAAGAAGGAACTGAATAGCCTGGCTTCAAAACAAGGACTGAAGAAGAAGCAACTATCTCTCAGAGAGAAGTGCTGCCAAAGGCCATTGTTTCTTTGCTGAACTCCATCCCTCCCCACTCCAGAGCTGGCAGGTAGGTGCAATATCTGAGTGTCCACCAACCTGGCTAACACATTCCCCCTGTTCTGGTGATGGCCTGAGACCTGGCCCAACCCAACTTGTGGGCACACCTAGACTGTTTCCTGTGGTTTTTCCACACAAATGGCCTGTCTTGACTAATATTTTAGAGTTTCTAAAATCTCTCAAATAAACAGCATCTGACTTCAGCATGCCCTGTACCTCTTGCTAAGTGGCTTCAGGCCTGGAACAAGCAGTAGCTGTACTTTATTTTCAGCTTGACCTCTCCCATGAATCTTGAAGCCCAGCACAAATAGAAGCCATCTGAAGATTGCTATGTAGCTCATGATGGGTGGCCCTGGACAAAGCATAGGTGGCAGCTAACCTTGGTCTGCATCCCTGGGAAGCTTCAGACCTTGAGGAAATACTACCCAATCATGTCCACTATCAACACACTCAAGGGGCAGACTATCAGACATGAGAACCCCACTAAAAAGAGTTCTGTTCAATTCATTTGGACCCTGCAAAGAAGATCCTCCCCTGTGGCCAGTGCCAGTCCTTGTAGCCAATCTTCTGTGGGGTAAATTCCTCCCATTGACATGCCCAAGGCAATCAAGTCTCAACTACAATAGGTGGGTGCAAACACTCTACACAAGAATCCACATGTGGAGCACCTAACCCAGGTAACCAGGAGGACTGTGCCACTGGGCCCTACAGGACATCTATTACATAAGGACACTCTACCAAGACCAGGAGATGTAGCAGTTCTACCTAATACATAAAAACAGGGACACAGCCAAAAATGAGGATACAAAGAAACTTATCCTAAATGAAAGAACAGAACAAAACTCCAGAAAAAGAACCAAATAAAATGGAGACAAACAATACACTAGATACAGAGTTAAAAATACTGGTTATAAGTATGCTAAATAAAGTTAAGGAAAGAGTAGATAAGTTTAGTGAGAACTTTAACAAAAAGATAAGAAACAAAAATGGAGATAGAATACATGAAAATAAATAAAGATAAAGAATACACTAACTAAAATGAAGAGTACATTATAGCAAATCAAAAGTAGAGTAGATTAAGCAGAGGATCAAATCATAATTTGGAACATACGGAAGCATAAAACACATAATCAGAACAGCAAAAATATCCATAAGAATGAGGAGAGTATAAGGAGCCCCTGAGACAACTTCAAATGTACCAACAATCATATCACGGGGATGCTGGAAGGAGAAGAGAGAGAGCAAGGAATTGAAAACCTGTTTGAAAAAATAACAGCTGAAAACTGTTCTAACCTGGTGAAGAAAATATAGATACAAGTCCAGGAAGTGCAGAAAATCCCAATGAGGTGAACCCAAAGAGGCCCCCACCAAGACACATCATAATTAAAATACCAAAAGTTAAAGACAAAGAGAGAATCTTAAAATTATCAAGAGACAAATGGTTAGTTACTGACAAGGGAGCTCCTATAAGACTGTCAGCTGATTTCTCAACAGAAACTTTGCAGGCCAGAAGGGATTGGCACTAAATATTCAAAGTGGGGAAAAGCAAGGACCTACAACCAAGATTACTCTGCCCAGAAAAGCTATCATTTAAGAAAAGTGAAGTGCTCCTTAGAAAATAGCGAAAGGAATTCACCACCTCCATGCCAATATTATAAGACATGTTAAAAGGTCTTCTTTAAGAAGAGGAAGAAAAGAAGATGAAAAATCTGAATAATAAAGTGGCAACAAATACATATCTATAAACAATTACTTTAAATGCAAATGGATTAAATGCCCCAGTAGAAAGGCATATGGTGGCTGAATGGATAACAAAACAAGACCCGTATAAATCCTGCCTAAAAGAGACTCACTTCAGAATGAAAGACAAACACATGCACTAAAAGTAAAGGGATAGAAAAAGATATTTCTTGCAAATAAAATAAAAAGAAAAGCTGTGGTATGATACTTATATTACACAAGTTAGACTTCAAGTCAAAGGATATAGTAGGAGACAAAGAAGAACCCAGCGATTTCTCATCTGGATATTTATCCAAAGAAACCCAAATGATAAATGAAAAAGATATGCATCCATATGTTCATTGCAGCATTATTTACAATGGTCAAGCTATTAAAATAATTTAGTGTTCATCATAGATGAATGGATAAAAAAGAGGTGGTGCATATATATAATTGAATATGATTCAGCCATTAAAAAATGAAATTTTGTCATTTGTAACAATATAGATGGACCTAGAGGGTATTGTGCTAAGTGAAATAAGACAGACAAAAAAAAAAGGCAAATGCCATATGATTTCACTTATATGTGGAATGTAAAAAACAAAATAAATGAACAAGTTGAATAAAACAGACTCACAGGTATAGAAAATATTTTGATGGTTTCCAGATGGGAGGGATATTGGGGGAATGGGTAAAAAATGTAAAAGGATTAAGTACAAATTGGTAGTTACAGAATAGTCATGGGAATATAAAGTACAGCATAGGGAATATAGTCAATAGTCCAGGGGTGGGCATGAGTGGGTTAAATTATCAGCCATCATTACCTAAAGATATTTATAAGTGAGAATAAGAAATAAGAGCAATAATAAGAAGAAGACAAATAATACAAATGAATAATACAATAGTAAATAAATAAATGATAATAAAGAATAAGCTTGGTGTTTTATGTACTCAGAACTGTAACTTACTTTTGCCCAATGCTGTATTGTAAAAACTATTAAATATGGTGTCAGATAGGTACTAGATTTATTGGGTGACCACTTCATAATTTATATAATATCTAATTGTGGATGGGACCTGAAACTAATATAATTTTGTACATCATCTGTAATTAAAAAGTCATTAAAAAGAAAAAAGTAATGAATCACTGATAAATGCTACAACATGAACTAACCTTAGCAACATTATTCTGAGTGATGGAAACCAGTCAGAAAGGGCCACATAGTGTTTGATTCCATTTCAAAGAACTATCCAGAAGGGAAAATGTAGAGCCCAAAAGTAGACTAGTAATTTTCTTGGGCTGGGGGTGGAGGAGAAATAAGAAGTGACTGCTAATGGGTATGGGGTTTCTTTGGGGATAACGAAAATTTTCTAATATTGATTGCAGTGATGGCAGCACATGATCTACAAATATATTTAAATCCATTGAATTGTATACTTTAATGGGGTAAATTGTATAATATGTGAATTAAATCTCAATAAAAGCTGTTTAGAAGGTAAAAAAAAAAATCTTATCAGAGTCCCCTAGAAAACAGCTCTTCTCTCTTACTGCTCATTTTATTTTGCGCATGAGGGTATCATCATAATTTAGTAGAATCCCCACGCATTTTATGTCAGGGTTTCATGGGGTTTGTGAACTTGACAAGTTACTTAATTTTCAAAAGAATTATTTAAAACAGACTTCATGGGAGGATTATAAGAATCAGCCCAACTATCCCTAAAAGATAAAAGGCGAGTATGGAATCTTCTTCCACTTTACTACTCTCATTATCTTTTTTTTCCCCATTTTAGAATCCTTAGCTCTATCTATCTTGTGTTATTTATGGCCATTTTATATCTCTGCTACCAAAGAGCTCACAGTCTAGCAGATTACATTATACAGATTGACAAGTCAAAAAATCCAAAAATGAATAAATTTTACAGATAGGTATGTAATAAAGCCTTAGTACCATTGGTGACTAAGCCAGAATTAAACCTGGATCCTTAGACTTCTATTTATTTTCTTTCTTCCTTTATCCCTTCCTCCATCTTCTCTCCTTCCTTTTTCCTAGCCTTCCTTCCTTCCAACATATTGAATCATACACCAAACAATATTCTAGGTTCTAGGCACTTGGGCTACATCTATAAATAACAACAAAGAAACAAAAATAAAGTCCTGCCTTCATGGAGTTGACCTTCTAATGGAAGTAAACTATAATAAAGTATAAATAACAAATAAAACCTTTTAGCTATATAAAGATTCAGTTTTCTTTTCAAAACCACGGCATAACTAGGAGACACAGCATCTATATCTTTTTAAATCTTACAGGAAATGGCACTAAATCTAGTATCACCTCATGATATTAAACAAAGTAGTGGCATTTACCTGCAACCCTGGGTGTGGTGATGAACATAACCTTCAACTCTATCTGCATTTGAAAGAGTGTCATTCTTTGTATTGTTTTATTTAATAAACAATTGGGCACTGTTCTAAATATTTTATATACACATTAACACAACATCCCTATTGGGTAAGTACTATTATCATTTTCATTTTATAGCTGAAGACATAGAAGTACAGACAAATTCAGGATCTTTCTTGTGGTCACAAAGCCGTGAGAGGTTAAGTCTGAATCAAGTCAGTTTTCTCGGGACTCTACTCCCTTATCTACTGACAGACTAACTTTCCATATCTCTGTGGATTTCCATTGGTACCAGCAACAAACAGTCCAAGCAACATCATGAATGTCAAACAAATTGACAATATACAATATAATTTTGTATATAAGAAATACATAAAAACATAGAAATTATTAGATTAGGTCACAAATGTGTTGGACAGTCTGCACTCATGTTGCAATGGGTAACTGAGTAAATGATCAGTGCTGGAAGGATTTATGATTTAAAGAAAAGGATCCTCTTCTCTATCAGGGCTGGGAAGTGATGGAAATGCAGTAATTTCTCAATTATTCAAAATTGGATCAGGTGCACTTCCCCTTACTTGCTATTTCTTCTTAAATTTCCCTGTTATTATCACCACCTATGGTGTCACCACCTTGTTTGTTGTCTGTATCCTTCTACTAGAGTAAAAGCTCTGTGGAGGCAGGAATTTTGTCTACTTAGTTTCTTGCTGTATATCCTTACCAAGAACCATGGGTACCACATAAGAAAGTACTCAGTAAAATATATTGAAGGAATGGAAGAATTTAATGGTAAATTTACAATTTTAACTTGACTGTTATCACCATCTCTTGATGAAAAAAGGGATGAGGAAAGGAAGGATTATGAAATACAAACATGCTCTTCTTACTGCTTTGGGTAATTATGTAAAAAGCTGTGGTATGAGATGAAATTTATAGGTTTGGCCAAAGGAAAAACTTGAAATATTCATTTAAGGACTGCACATAATGTGATTACTCTAATTAGAAGTCATAGAAATGGAGAATTAGTTAATGAAATTAATATTCACTGCTTCAAAATCATAATCCTGATTTTAGCTAGCTAAACAAAGGCTCTTTTGAAATATTTTTATTTAATCACATCATTTCCAGGCATAAATGTTTCATTTATGTGTATATTCATTATGTGTGTATTCATTTACATAGATGTGTGTATACATATACACACACATTTTACCTTTATATTTTAATTATACTAGGAATAAATGGAGTGGTTTTTTCAATGGTCTTCCTACCATCACATTTTCAAACTAGAATATTATCCAAATCTTTTGCCCATTGGGTTCTTCTGGGCTCTCAAAAAGTCTATATGTACAGTTATATGATGATGTTTTCCTGCAGGTATTAGAATAATAAAAAAAGCAAAAGAAATATGAAAAAACACTTAACAGTGATCATTTCTACATAGTGCTGTTCTACATTACTGTTTTTTAATTTCTTTGAAAAATGAAGAAATCAATTTTATGTGCTTGAAAGTTTGTTGCTTATTATGGGCAGATGAATTTAAATGCAACAGTTGCTTTGTGTATGGCTAATACATGAATTAAAAACATATATAATTTTAAAAACACACAATCTGAGTCTCTGAAACAAATCAGGAAGACTTAATGAGGTTTTAGTCATTATCTTTTCTTCCATATACCAAATTGCTGTTTTTTTCCTTTTTAACAGAACATACACTGGAGTCACAGAGACTAGATACATTTTTCTTTAGACAGAAATGTGGAGAAGGATAGGAAGCTGACCAGAAGAAGGGATAACTCTGTTTCATAAAATGGGTATAACCCAAATTCTGTGTGGTTTATATAAAAGGTTTACTAACCACTAGACTAGGTTCCATAGTCAAATAGTCCCATGGTATAAAATCCAGGTTTCCCAGTTTCCCAAGACATGAAAATCACTGTGACTAGCTTTCAGAGGACATTTGACTTCTTTCTTGCTAACAGTCCTCTCATTTCCTATGTACAGAATTCTACAGAGGTTGACCCTTAAAATAATAACTATTGCTAGTATTAGAAACTAAATATACAGTAGAATCATTTCCCAGTTCCGGTAAATCTCTGACTTATTTTAAATAAGAAATATTTGCTTTCAAAATCTCTCCTGCATAACAAAATAATTTAATAGCCTCTTGGAGTACCCTGATATGTGGAATATTTTTATAAAGTTTATATTGCAAAGATACTAAATGTAAAATTTGTTGTGGTTTGATAAACATATACATTCTTATGGCCAACTCTTCAGTTGGAACATAGAACATTTCTATAACTCAGAATTCTGTATGTCCTTTGCTTACCTCATTCCCTAGGCAACTACCATTCTAATTTCTACACTTCAAGGTAGTTTTGTCTCTTTTTGAACCTCTTGTTAATGGATTGATGTACTAATGAGTCTTTTGTATCCAGCTTCTTTTGCTTAATGATCTTGAATTCATCCAAGTGGTTGCAGGTATCAATATTTCATTTACTTTTTTGATGAGTTATGTTCCATTGTTTGAACATATCACAATTTGTCTATTCCTTCTTGTATTGGTGAAAATTACATTATTTGAGGATATTATGAATACAGGTGTTATGAAGATTCTTGTATGAGTGTTTCCTATGGAAATGTACTTTATTTTTCTTGCTTAAATATAGGTTATTGGGTCATATTGGGTGCTCTCTTTCTCCTCTCCCCCACCCAGCTCTTCCCTCTCCAGTACCCTGACCTGTAAATACTATCCACCTTAATTATCCTGAACTCCCAACTCTATCTTCTCAACTCAAGGATTTGTCTGGGCTTCTGGGCTTTGTCTAGTTTCCTTTCCCTGTACTGGAGTCTGGAAACTCACTCTAGGAAATAAGCAGAGGCAATGATATGGCTCCTCTCATTTGTTTCCACTCTTTCAGGAATCACTGCCTGCTGCTCAATACCTGAAAACATTGTTTCTTATATTTTCTCCAATTTTATTAATTGTTTTGGGGACAAAAAAAAAAGCAAAGCAAACCTGAGACCAGTTCCTTCAATTTGCCCTAAAGCAGAAGTTCCTACTTATTACAGATGATGCCAAATTAAGCAAGGTGCAGTAGGGAAGCAGGGGAGCAAAGAAGGGTTTAATTGGCTGGTTGATGGACCTTTCTATCAGCAATCTTTTATAATCTAGCCTTTTTTTTCTTTTTTTGGAAAGCAGCATATGAAACCTTATCTAGTGGGGCTCGGAGAAACACAGATTCCGGGGAGCAGAACTAAGGCAGCACTGCTCAGTACATATGGTGAAGCTGGTGGAATCTGAAAGAGGGGAAGTACAACCCAGGTCAGCCACAGGGAGTTGAGAGGACAGGTTTTAGGAATGAGTTGCAGGGAAACCAGGATAAGGCTGATTGGTCATGTGCCACAGAGTAGCCATGTAAGGGAAACATTTCTTTGGGTGAGCATAGTATTACTAGCCAAAGTCTCAGAAAACCACTTTTTAGTCCTAGTAGGTAACTCTCCCTGCTTCACTTCCAAACATTCCTATCCCTATGATGACATTATATGTAACCTAGCTTTGGGGCTATAATTTAACAACCACCAAAAAATCAAATGGAGGGGGAATTTAACTGTAGTTGGGTTATAATTGGTACCATACAACATGGCTGTTTTATGTGTGTTTGTTTCTGAGGGCTGCCATAACAAATCACCACTATCTGGGTTGCTTAAAACAGCAGAAATTCTTTCTCTGGAGTCCAGAAATTCAAAATTTAGGTGGCAGCAGGGCTCTGCTCCCTTTGAAGGGTCTTAGAAAGGATCCCTCCTTGGCTCTCCCTAGGTTCTGATGGTTGCTGACAATCCTTATTCCCTGGCTTGCAGCTACATCACTCTAACCTCTGTTTCTATTGTTCCATTGCCTTCTTCTTCCCTGTGTGTATCCTCTGTTTCCAAATTTCCCTCTGCTTTTCCTTATGAAGACACTATTCATTGAACTTAGTGCCCACCTTGCTCCTGTATGGCCTCATCTTAACTTGATCGCATCTGCAAAGACCTTATTTCCAAAGAGGTCACCTTCACAGCTACCTGGGTTAGAATGTGAATATAACTTTTTGGAGAACACAAATTTAACACCACGGTAGTGTGCCAAATTATCTTCCCTTGACCCTCAATCTACACTCCATACTTCTCTACCATTTTCTCAGCCCCCAAACTATATGGGCTACATCTATGGACTCCTGCGACCTCTGGCTTTCAGGTGGGTTCAGTGAATGGGAAGCCTCAACAAGATATGGAGGGACTAAGAAGAATGAGCAAGAATTAGAATAGATTTTTAGAGTCATTGACTCCACACTCTGATCAATATTCATGGAAGACTTTACTTTGGAAGCTGGATAAATTAATGTACATTTGTTTTGAATATGTTATTATATAGAGAACTTACAAAATACACTCTAAGACCCTGTTATATTTTGATTAGCAGCAAATTACGAAATTTTCAAGCTAGAAAGTGACTTGGTGGGCATGAAAAGTCAATATAATGATTTCACAACTAAAGAAATGAAGGCTCAATGAGACAAGAGCCTTGCTTTAGGCACAGGGGTTGGTCACCAAGCTAAGAGCATGACCTGCCTCTCAGAAGCCCTAGTTCAAATCAGAACATTCTTCTCACAAACTAATTCAGCCTTCAAGTGAAGACAGCATTGCCCTTTATGGCTTTTTAAATGATACCCTTTAGTTTGAGATTCTATCAACTTCTATCATCAGCTTTTCCTTCAGAGGGTCATTAAACAGCTTACAGGGAAAATGTAAACATGGAATATGTGCCAAAGATCCCTGCTTCATAGTATTCAGCAAAAAATATGCTGATTTTATTACACAAGAAGTGAAACAGGCAAAATAATAGCAATCATAAACAGTTTTGAAATGCTAATACAATGCCCGTACAGCACTTACATTATATATACTGCCTGCAGTTCTAGCAAATTGATTAATTGTTTCTAGAAGGTTCTTATGAAATTCAATCCACCCATTAAAGTAATAACCAAAAAACAAGGGAATTATTTACAGTCTTAATTTTGCTTTAATATTCATTAATTCTTCTAAGCAACTTATAAAATTTATTTTTTATCATTATCACAAGTATTAATTTAAGCCAACACACATTAAAGAGACTCATTTCTGTGTAGAACAGGTTCTTTTATAATACACAAACCAGACCAATGGTCTGATTCTTTTATTTTGCTACTTTGAAGAAAGATAATGCCTAATGACTTCAGAACTCATGTATTTTAGTGTAAAAACAAATGTTATATTAATGGTATGGAGTAAAGATGTTAAAATATTACTATATAAAATTCATAAGGAAAATTCCCCATGAGGGTAGGATTCAATGGTGTCTGAGAGAGTTCTCTGTGTGTAAAATTTTATAGTTATTCCACACCTCCCAGTTGTGTTAGGGCGTGTCTAACACGCCCTTCAAAAAAAAGTTGTGTTAGATCCCTGAGTTGATGATGCCTTATTGCTCAAGTGTCTTGGAAGACCTAATGTTTCCTAGATTCTTCAAGTTGCAGTTCAAAGACTAGATAAAAATGGCTGAATTTATCCACTTTGCCTAGTAAGTGTGAGACCATAAACAACTAGTTGTTTAATGACTCTAGGACTTCAGTAGGGGCTTCCTTGCACCTTGGCTTGCAGTTATCTTCAGCTAATAGGAGGAAGACGTAGCAAGAGAGGGAGGTGGGAGAAGGGAGAAGTCATGGTCTTTATTCTCTTGTTCCTCTCTGCTGGGCTGCTGCAGTTTTCTTCAACCAACAGCTACAACTTTTACCAGCTGGTCTTCTCCATTCTTCTCACTCAGGTGTCCAATAACTAGACTCCCCTTGCCTTTTAGGCAGAGTGGTGGTGAGAGTTTCCTGAAGCCATTAGCCCTGGAGGACTGCACAATCCTTCTCTGTGTTCCTGAAATCCTGCCCACACCTTTGCCAACATTCCCATCAGTAAATGAATGGATAAAAAACTGGTACATTTACACAGTGGAGTACTATGCAGCAGAAAGAAAGAAGGAACCCCTACCCTTCATGACAGCATGGATGGAACTGGAGAGCATTATGCTAAGTGAAATAAGCCAGGTGGTGAGGAACAAATACCATAAGATCTCACCTTTACAAAATTCTTGATTGCTCAGTTGAATGAATCATCTGTTTCCCACCAGGAAGCCAACAAATACACAACAATTCTAAGACATTACAAATATGACCTATATTCAAATAAAATATTGGAATATACATCTAACACCACCAATGGGAAGGAAAAATGGTGATAATTTGTTGTAGGTGAGTTATCACTTTCAGGGCAGTCTGATAAGGCTTCTTGCACTTGAAGAGAAATAATCCACCCACCAATACCATATTTTGCTTTGTATAATGGGCATTTTTTTGCCCAAAATTTTGAGGGAAAAATTTGGATGCTCATTATACATGGGTAGTGCCATAAATACCTTGTATCTGTCCTTGTGTTTTGTAATTATTTGTTATTTGTAAATTAATTGTAAATAACATAAAATTTCTTATACTATATGTTCAAAAATAAATGCTAAAATTCCTTTATAATACAAAAAACATATCTAAACATAAATAAATATTTGAAAAAATTAAAATGAAAGATTTTTTCTGAATGTTTGGGTCAAAAATATGGGTGTAGATTATTCACGGGAGTGCATTACACATGCAAAACATGTAATTATTGTGAGATTTTTTCCCAGGGACTGGCAAGGGCACAAAAGAACTATAAAACACAATTCCTGTTTCAAGAAGTTTACAGTCTACTAGGTGGTCTAGGTAAGTATTAAATTGAGTAGCCTTGACATAGTGAATTTTCTTTTTCTTGGCATCTACATTTAAAGGTACAGGGATGAAAGACAAGAACAGAGGTGAGTGAGAGACAAACCTAGAATTGTCTAGATTTGAACCCTAGTTTGCCATTGTCTGGTTATGTGACTGAGGGCAAGTTACTCCTTCCCTCTGAGACTCAGTTTGTTCATCTATAAAATGGAAATTCTACCACCATCCAGGGTGTGGTAGGAAATACTTAAGGCATCCACGTAAAGAACTTAACATGGTGTTTGACTCTCATGAAACACTCTATAAATGTTAGCTGTTGTTATAAGTAATATCTGAGAGAGGCAGGCAGGGTCAGTTAGATCATGGCCTAGAAACAGGGACTGTAGAAAAGTATACAAAAGCACTTAATCTAATATTCTGCTGCTACATTCTATATGACAATAATACTCTCATCAGACTTCAGATATGTTATGTATCTTTTAATTTTGAAAAAGGCAATGAGGCGTTTGAACTACAAGTGCCATATAATTTTGGATCCATCAGGATGCAAAAGTGAGGGACACATATGAAGTGTCCATCTATGGCTGTGAAACATTCAAGACCAAGTGATGGCTGAAGGCATGGAATCCAGGAACACCTAGGAACACCTAGGAACTCTAGGAACACCATCTTCACACTATGTTAACTTTCGGGAATCAGACCGAGCTAGAGTGTAATAAATAAAAAGGCAGCACTTTCTTAAACATCTAAATCTATTTCAAGAAGCCACAGATACAATAGAACAATCCATTTCAAAGACTCTGGGTTCTGCTGGAATTGTAAATAACTCAATTTTCATATAGCCCTTTCCCAGCAAGATGCAGAAATCGCAACTTCTGAAAGATGCTGCCAATTATTTTGGTGATATATACATGTACAACTTCATTGTAAAATGCAAATCAATTTTGAAAACATTCAAAAATGAGAAAATGTATGCTGTAAGTAAAAAAGTATGTAATATAGAACAACTGTGGACACAGCTCTTGTTGAAGCACTACCACTATTTGCTAAGAATTCCAATCACTTTCAGCTTGAATATTTAGATAAAAACTGTGTAAGATGACATATAAGCAGATGTTACAGAAGCCAGTCATTTTTTGTATTCATTTTCAAAGATCCAAAAGTTGATTTTAAAATCCCTTATTGCAATGTGCCCATATTTTTTCTTCTTATTGGTACAGATTGTATGGTAGTTACTATGAAAAAATGTATGAATAATGAACAGTAAATGCAAGTTTTGAAATTTATTTTTTGGCATAGCATTATTTAAAAAATAACAATTGTCTATACTCCTTTTGTTGGCTTATGAAGCCCTACCTGATTTGACCTCCTCATAACCACCTCACCTTTTACTTTTTCCCTCTGACTTGCTAGCCACATTGGTCTTTTTGATACTCTTTCATGCCAAGCTTATTTGTGCCCTAGAGCCTTTGAACATGTTGTTCTTTGTTGTAGTCTTTCTGCAGTTGACTTGTTTTTCAGACCTCAGCTTTTGATCATGTCCTCAGAAAGACAGGCCTGCTGAGACCACTCAGTTTAAAAAGGCCACTCAGCAGTTATGACTTTAATTTTCCATGTGAGGGTGTAAAAGACAGTCTGGAGCCATAGCACCTGGATCCAAATTCCTTACTACCTGTGGGATCCCTGCAGATCAAGACTTCAATTTCCTTATCATGAAATGTACATAATGACAGTGTCTACCTCATCAAGTTATTGGAAGCATGACAGATAGTAAGCATGACACAAGTTTGTGTACATGTAATTTATTGTTGTTCATGACTGTTTTCCACATCTGAAGACTCTAAGTTTCATGAGAACAAGAACCTTCTTATGCTCTATTGAATACTTTAACCCCGTGGCCTAGAATAGTAAATTAGCATGTAGGAGGAACTCAATAATGATTTACTAGAGGAGATCCAAGAGGACAATGGAGTAGGTGGATGTTACACTTACCTCCTCCTAGGATGAAACCAGAATTGCAACTAAAATATAGAGCAATCAACTTTAATAACCAACTGAAGACTATTTGAACAGAAGTCTTTTTTTTTTTAAGATTTTATTTATGTATTTTAAGAGAGAAGGGAAGGGAGGGAAAAAGAAAGGGAGAGAAACATCAATGTGTGGTTGCCTCTCACACGTCCCCTACAGGGGACCTGGCCCACAACCCAGACATATGCCCTGACCAGAACTGAACTGGTGACCCTTTGTTTTGCAGCCTGGTGCTCAATCCACTGACCCACACCAGTCAGGCATGAATAGAAGTCTTATAATCAAGGATTTATAGAGAATCCACATGAAGACTGGTAGGAAAGGTGGAGACATGAAAACAGTCTGGCCCTGGTCCCACAGGTGGTGGCTGAGATACCAGAGGTATAATTCAACTGAAAAGGTTCCTCATAAGGAGCATGGGGTCTTAACCCCAAGCTAGGCAACCCATCCCAGAGTATCACAACCATGATGAGGCACCCATATAACATCTGGCTGTGAAAATCAGTGGGGATTCTATCCAATAGGAAGAGACAGGTCTGGCCAAGATGGAGGCATAGACAGACACACCGTGCCTCCTCACACAACCAAAATAAGGACAACAAAAATTCAGAAACAAAATAACAACTGGAACTGACAGAAAATTGAACTTTAGGGAAGTCAGACAGCCAAGGAGCTGAAAAGACACATTCATCCAGACTGGTAGGTGGGGTGGAGTCGGTTCGCAGAGCAGAGAGGGGTCACAGCTCAGGAAGTGGTGACACGGGGTGTGCAAGGCACCCTGGGCATGCAAGATGGCACCAGACAGACCCTGAGCGCCCAGGCAGCAGCTGGCAGATCCCAGGTGTGGGGTGGCAATGGGCAGACTCAGTGAGGGGGCAACTGAGAAGCGGGGCACCGTGAGCAAGGCAGCTGGCTGACTGGGCAGTAGTCTCACATTCTTGTACAGATAACTGGGGAGCAAGATAGATCCCGCAACCCAGGGTCCTAGTGCTGGGAAATAAAGCCTCAAAACACTGATTGAAAATACCTGTGGGGGTTGAGGCGCAGGGAGAGACTCCCAGCCTCACAGGAGAGTTCACTGGAGAGACCCACAGGGTCCTAGAACGCACATTAGCCCACCCACACAGGATTCAGCACTAGAAAGGCCCAGTTTTCTTGGGGGAAGCAGTGGAAGGGACTGAGGTCCAACACAGAGTGGAGCAAAGCGCCATTGTTCCCTCTCAGACCCCACCCCCACATACAGTGTCACAATCCAGAGACCGGTTTGCCCTGCCCAGGTGAACACCCAAGGCTCCACTCCTCATACATAACAGGGGAGACAATACAAAAAAATGGCCAAAAAGGAAGAACAGATTAAATCTCCAGAAATAATACAATTAAGCGACCAAGAGATAGCCAACCTATCAGATGAACAGTTCAAAACACTGGTGATCAGGATGCTTATGGAATTGGTTGAATTTGGTCACAAATCAGATGAACCAATGAAGGCTACACTAAGTGAAATGAAGAGAAATGCACAGGGAACTAACAGTGATGGGAAGGAAACTGGGACTCAGATCAATGGAGTGGACCAGAAAAAAGAAAGAAACAACCAAACAGAAAAGAATGAAGAAACAAGAATTCAAAAAAATGAGGAGAGGCTTTGGAACTGCCAGGACATCTTTAAATGTTCCAACATCCAATTATAGGAAGAGACAGGAGTCTGCTAGAGACACAGGTATGCTCTTAAAGGGCCAGTGCACAAAATTTCATCTACAGCCACTTATCTTGGACTCCTGTGGAGGGAGGGCACAGCAGACTAGAGTCACATGATGAGAGATGGGAATTTGTGGCTCTGTGGGGAGAGCTGAAGATATAGTGCCAGGATCTCTGTGCTGAGTTATTCTCCCACACTGTAGATGCTGAATTTCTTGGGTGGAGCACTCCTCTCCATGTGGTATCAGCTTGGGGGAAAGCAATAGCTCCACCCTGTGGATTCTCTGTAGCCCCACCCAGTGAAGCTTATGCCCTGCTGAGGAGTCAGCTGCCTGGGTAAGTGTGTAGAGGTCAGGGTAGACTCAGGGGATGTCAGTGACTGAGTTATGCGGCTTTGGTGCAAAAGCCACTCCCCACCTTGTCCCCCAAGCCTGACTGGCACCTCCCCCTAGTGGGAGATCCACTGGCTCAATCCTACTGGCTCTAGGTGGCTCCCCCATTGAGCCCAGGAGCTTGGTAAAATCTGGGATAGACTGGTTTGTGTGGCACAAGGACCCAAGGATAAGGGCCATTTTCCCTTGCACCCCCAAGCAGTACAGAGCTCTCCCATCACACAGCTAAATCTTGATCTGCTTGAACCTGATCAACTCTGCTGGCCTCACCCTGATGACTCCCTGAGACCCTGCCTCACCATGAATATGTGTGAGCATCCACTAGGTGGCAGCTAGACTTGGTATTCCCTGGGACATTTGCCAAGTAGCCTCATAGCCAGCACTGGCACCAAGTTTGAACCTGTAGCATTCTGGTAAACACCACCTGTCCCTACCCAGTGACTCACTGAGAACTTACCTAATAATGCAACTTAAGTACTGATAGAGGCTCTTTCAGTGACTGAGCCTAACAAGCAGTCAACAGGCACATTCAGACAGAAGTAGACCTTTTGCTGATCTGACCTAGAGCCCAGTGCTGGTAAAAGCAAGCCTTGGTGCACAACTTGGTCTTTCTCTCACACACTGAGGCCAGGCAAAGGCAGACACAAATGGTGGATCGCTTTGTAGCTCCAAACTGGTTTCTCAGAGCCAAACCCAGACAGTGTCTGACATTGGTCTATCCCAGATTCCATCCAAGAAGGCCCAGAACCGACACACCAAGTGGTCAGCTTTAGATAACATCAGAGCAGGGTCCAATTAACTTTACAAGTGGCATATTCAAAGGGAGATCTCTGCAGGCATCAGATCTTGCTGAGGTAACTCCCCTTTGTGTGGTGAGCAACTGCACAGCAGCTTGTACACTGAGGTACAGGTCCATCCTCACAGTCAACCAGCCTGAATGTCCACTCCTGCCCAAACAGACCAATAGAAATCAAGACTCAATTGCAATGGCAGGACCCACATAAGGGACAATTCTGGAGCACCCAGCTTGGGTGATCAAGGATATTATGCCACTAAGACCCTCAGAATACCTACTACATAGGCTACCTTACCAAGTACAGAAGTCATAGCAGATCTACAAACACATAGAAACAAAAGAGGCAGCAAAAAATGGGGAGACAAGGAAACATACTCAAAATGAAAGACCAGGAAAAATCTCCAGAAAAATAATAAATGGAATGAAAGCAAGCAATTTACTAGATATAGAGTTAAAAAATAGTTATAAGAATGCTCAAAAAAAAACTTAGTGAGAACTTCAACAAAAAGATAGCAAATATAGAAAGGTACATAGAAAGCATGAAAAAGAAACAGTTGCAAGTGAATAATATATAGTATCTGAAACAAAGAATACATTAAAAGGAATAAACACTATGTTAAATGAAACAGAGAAATAAATCAATGATTTAAAAGACAAGGTACCAGAAAATACCCAATCAGGGCAGCAAAAAAAAAAAAAATTTAAAAAATGAGGATAGTTTAAGGATCCTGTGTGACAGTATGAAGCATAACAATGTCTGCATCATAGGGGTGGCAGATGGATAAGAAAAACAGCAATGGATTAAGAATGTATTTAAAGAAATATTGCTTGATAACATTCTTAACCTGTTGAAGGAAAAAGATACACAAGTCCAGGAACCTCAGAGAGTCCCAAACAAGATGGACCCAAAGAGGCCCATACCAAAAATGTCATTATTAAAATGGCAAAACTTAAAGACAAATAGAGAATCCTAAAAAGCCACAAAAGAAAAGCAGGTAGTTACCTACAAAGGAGCTCCAATTAGACTGTCATCTGATTTCTCAACAGAAACATTTCAGGCCAGAAGGACCGGCATGAAATATTGAAGGTGATAAAAAGCAAGGATCTATAATGAAGGCTACTTTACTCAGCAAGGCTATCATTTAAAATTGAAGGAAAAGTAAAGAGCTTCCCAGACAAGAAAAAGCTAAAGGAGTATGTTAATTCCAAACCAGTACTGGAAAAAAATGTTAAAAGCCTTGCTTTAAGAAAAGGGGGGGAAAAGAAGAACATAGTTAAAAGAATAAAATAGCAATAAATTCATTTCTATCAATAATACTTTCAATGTAAATGGCTTAAATGGTACAACTAAAAGACATAGGGTAGCTAAATGAACGAGAAAACAAGACCCATATATATATTACATACAAGAGAACCACCTTAGAACAAAAGATACACACAGACTAAAAGACACAGAAAAAGATATTTCATGCAAATGGAAATTAAAAAACAGCTGGAGTAGCAACACTTATACCTAACTAAATACACTTTAAAAGAAATGTTATAGTAAGAGACAAAGAAGGACACTACAAAATGGTAAAGAGAACAACTCAACAAGGAGATATAACCCTTGAAAACATTAATGAACCCAACATAGGAGCAGCTAAATATATAAAACAAATTTTGATGGACATAAAGGAAGAGATCAATAGCAATACAGTCAGAGTAGGGTGTTTTAACACCCATTAGCATCAACTGATAGGTTTTCCAGGCAGAAAATCAACGAGACAGCACCTTAAATGAATATTAGATAAGATCAATTTAATTGATATTTTCTGAACATTTCACCCCAAAGAATCAGAACACACACTCTTTTCAACTGCACATGAAACATTTTCTAGGATAGTACACATGTTAGGCCATAAAACAAGTCTTAATAATTTTTTTAAAGCTGAGATCAAGCATTTTCTCTGATCACAATGGTGTGTAACTAGATATTGATCACACAAGACACCTGAAAAACACACAAAGACATGAAAGCTAAATAATATGTTACTAAACAATAAATGGGTTAACAATGAGATCAAGGGGAATGTTAAAAAATATCTTAAAACCAATGAAAATGAGAACACAACCCAAAATGTATGAGATACAGAGAAAGCAGCCCTAAGAGAAACATTCAGAGCATCATGGGTCTATTTCAAGAAATGAAGAAACAAACAAACAAAAAACCCTCAAATAGGCAATCAAATTTTAAACCTAAAAAAACTTGAAAAAAAAACCAAGAAACAAAATCTAGAGTGAGTAGAAGAATGGGAATAATAAATATCAGAGCAGAAATAAATGAAACAGAGTCTAAAAAAGCAATACAAAAGATCAACGAAACCAAGAGCTGCTTCTTTGAAAAGATAAAAAAAGATTGACAAGCCTTTAACCAGACCAACCAAGAGAAAAAGAGAGAGGAACCAAATAAATAAAATCAGAAATGAATGAGAAGTAACAACTGACACCAAAGAAATACAAAGGATTGTAAGAAAATATTAAAAACAACTATATACCAACAAATTGGACAATCTGGACAAAATGGACAAATTCCTAGAAACATACAATCTTCCAAAAGTCAGTCAGGAAGGATCCAAACATCTGAATAGACAAAACCAATAAAATTGAAATGTTAATTTAAAAACTCCCAACAAACAAAGGTCCTGGATTGGATGGCTTCACAAGTGAATTTCACCAAATATTTAAAGAACACCTATCCTTCTTCAACTATTTCAAAAAATTCAAGAGGAAGGAAAACTCCCAAGCTCATTTTACAAGGCCAGCATTATTCTAATTTCAAAACCAGAAAAAGACACTACAAAGAAAAAAAATTATAGGTCAATATCCATGATAAACATCAGATGCTAAATCCTCAACAAAATATTAGCAAACCAGATCCAGCAATACATTAAAATGTCAAACACCATGATTCAGTAGGATTTATACCAGGAATACAAGGTTGATACAATATTTGCAAATCAATAATGTGATACACTACATGAAAAAAATGAAAGAGAAAAGTACATAATCATACCAATAGATGTAGAAAAAGCATTTTATAAAATCCAGCACCAATTTATGATAAAAATTATCAACAAAGTGGGAATGTAGGGACCATACCTCAATGCAATAAAGGTCATAAATGACAAAGACACCACCAACATCATACTCAATGGGAAAAAATTACAAGTGTTCCCCTTAACATCATAAATAAGACAGGGATATTCACTTTCACTACTCTTATTGAACATAGTATTGGATGTTTTAGCTATAGCAGTCGGACAAGAAAAACAAATAAAAGGCATCCAAATTAGAAAAGAAGTAGTAGCCCTGTCATTATTTGCAGAAGACATGGTACTGTATACAGAGAACTCTAGTGATTCCATTAAAAAACTCCTAGAACTGAAATATGAATTCAGTAAAATAACAGGAGACAAAATAAATATCTAAAAATTAGTTGCATTTTTATATGCAAACAATGAACTATCAGAAAGGGAACCTAATAAAACAATCCCATTTATGATGCATTAAAAATACCCAGAAATAAATTTAACCAATGATGTAAAAGACCTATACTCAAAAACTCATAAGACACTGAAGAAAAACAATGAATAAGATACAAATAAGTGGGAGCATATAGCATGTTCATGGATAGGAAGAATTAACATCATTAAAATATCCAAAGCAAATAGATTCAATGCAATTCCTATCAAGGTATCAATTTCACAGAGCTAAATAAAAGTCCTATAAAGATACCAATGGTGTATTGCTCAGAACTAGAATAAATATTTCAAAACTTTACCTGGAACCACAAAAGACTTGAAATACCCACAGAAATCTTGAGAAAGCACAAAGCTGGAGGAATCACACTATCTGATATCAAACTATATTACAAGATCATAGTAATCAAAACAGCATTGTACTAGCATAAAAATAGACGTACAGATCAATGGAAGAGAATAGAAAGCCTAGAAATGAACCCATACCTTTATGATCAATTAATATTTGACAAATGAGGCAAAAACATATGAAGGGGTAAAGATAAGCTATTCAATAAATGATGCTGGGAAAATTGGATAGCTATGTGCAAAAAAATCTAACTAAGCCACCTTCTTATACCATATACAAGAATCAACTCTAGTGGATTAAAAACTTAAATGTTAGCCCTGGCTGGTGCAGCTCAGTGGATTGAGCGCAGGCCTGTGAACCAAACAACTGCAGTTCGATTCCCAGTCAGGGCACATGAGTGGGTTGCAGGCCAGTTCCCGGCAGGGGATGCATGAGAGGCAACCACACATTGATATTTCTCTCTCTCTCTCCTTCTCTTGTCCTCTAAAGATAAATAAGTAAAATATTTTTTAAAAAACCTTAAATGTTAGATTTGAAACCATAAAAACCCTAGAAGAAAACATAGTTTTCATAGCAGGGAAAACAAGAGAAAAAAATAAACAAATGGGAGTACATCAAACTAAAAGGGTTTTTTTTGCACAACAGTGGAAATTATCACCAAATGAAAAGACAACCTACTGAATGGGAGAACATATTTGCCAATGATATATCTGATAAGGGATTAATTCCCAAACTATATAAAAAAACATACAGCTCAACACCAAAAATAAATAAATAAACAATCCAATTAAAAATGGGCAAAGTACCTGAATAGATACTTCTCTAAAGAGGACACATAGGTGGTCAACAGACATATGAAAAGGTATTCAACATCATTAATCATTAGACAAAAGCAAATTAAAACCACAATGAGATATCATCTCACATCTGTCAGAATGACCATCATTAATAAATCAACAAACAACTGTTGGCGAGGACGGGGAGAGAAGGGAACCCTGATGCCCTGTTGGTGGGAATGCAGACTGGTGCAGCCACTGTGGAAAACTGTGGAGTTACCTCAAAAAATTAAAAATGGAACTGCCTTATGATCCAGTGATTGCACTTCTAGGAATTTGTCTGAGGAAACTCAAAACAGTAATTCAAAAGAATATATGCACCCCTATATTCATGACAGTGTCATTTACAATAGCCAAGCTTTGGAGGCAGCTGAACAGCCATTAGTAGATGAGTGGCTAAAAAAGCTATGGTATATTTATGCAATGAAATAAAACTCAGCTGTAAAAAAGTACCTTTTGTGACAGCATAGAGGGACCTGGAGAGTATTATGCTGTGTGAATTAAGCCAGTCAGAGAAAGGCAAGTACCATATGATTTCACTTATATGTGAAATCTAATGATCAAAACAGCTAATAAACAAAATAAAAACAAAGTCATTGATATAAAAAACAGATTGACAACTGTCAGGGAGGCTGTGTGAAAAAATGTGAAAGAATAAAGCAAAGAAAAAAACACACAGATGTGGACAACAACATGCTAATTACCTGAGGGAAAGGGGAATAGGAGGAGGTAGAAGAGGGTAAAGAAGGGATAAAAGGAGACTTGGCTTATGGTGCTGAACACACAATATAATGGACAGGTGGTGCATTATAGAATTGTACACCTTAAACCTATATGATTTTATTAACCAATGTTACCTTAATAAAGTCAATACAAATTAAAAAATAGCTACTTATTAAATCATGACTACATATGTTTACATAAATAAGTAATGAAGAAACTGAACATTAAATTGGTGGTCATTTATGAAGAGAAAGATCTATCACCACACGCTAAAAACTAGAAGTTTAACACTGCAATTTCTGGGAAGCTCCCTTCTCAGGTGGCTGGTGTTAAAGGCAATGTTTTCAACTAGAACCTGTTATTTGTTCAAAAATAAAAAACTGGGAACCACGTAGGTCTGGATCATGGCCCTCCCAAGCCTAACCTACTCTCAGGGGACCCTGTGCTACTCAACAAGTACTTCTAGATGTGGTTCCTGTGAAATACAAAAGCAGTGTCTCAACAAGGCACTGAACTGCTTGATGATCATGCAAAAGCCAGCTAAGCCTGCAGAGGTAAATGGTTTAACCACTTTGTCTTTTACATTATCCTTTCAAACAGAGGGCAAGACACTTATCAGGAACTCAGGTTGGCTGGTTTACTGTGGCTTAGTTGCTGCATCTCACTGGTCCTCAAGTGACTGGCTTAGGAAGGTACATGGTTAAAATTTTTTAACCATTTATTTAGTGATTATAGTTATTCTTATATGTGAGTTCCCAGCCTTATGTTCAATGTGACATTTGGTTTATCATCATATAGTTTCACGACTGAGCCTGAAAAAGAAACTGACAGTCTTGGGAGGTCAGAATAATGTAGCTATTTATACGTGTATTTGTGCTACAGAATTCATGACATCAAACCCAGATTACATTCAAAGGATGCAAAGCAAGAAAATATTCAGAAGCATTTATTCTGGGACAGGACAAAGGGTTTATAAATTCCGTATCAAATATATTCACCCCAAAGCCTAATCCATAACTGTTTTATCTTCCTTAAAGTTTTATTTTCATAAATTCATATGCTGTGGATTACTTATGAGCATCTCACTCTGTGATACCGTCCTGCTTTTACAGTAAAATAAAATTCAATTTTGATACCTCAAGTTTTTATTTCTAATTTACTGAAAGTTTTATGTAACACTAAATTTCACATTATTTCCATGTTATACTTTAAATAATTATTAGTTAATATTACTATTTTTGAACAAATAACAGGTTCTAGTTGAAAACATTGCCTTTAACACCAGCCACCTGAGAAGGGAGCTTCCCAGAAATTGCAGTGTTGAACTTCTAGTTAATATTACTAGAGGAGAACCTTAACTTACAGATAACATTTGGCTGCACTGATACAAACAAACCCCTTTCTGTGACTTGCTAGGAAAAGTCAGGTGAGAAAAAAATAGTTTATTGTTAAAGTAAAAGTTTCTAGACAGTTAAGATAAATAGGATAAAACCATGACTAGTGTGGCTCATCATCCCACAAACTGAAAGGTCACCAGTTCTATTCCTGGTCAGGGCACATGCCTGGGTTGCAGGCCAGGTCACCGGTTGGGGACCTGCAAGAGGCAAATGATCGATGTTTCTCTCGCTCATCAATGTTTCTCTTGCTCTCTTTCTTCCTCCTCTACCCTCTTTATAAAAATAAAGAAATGAAATATTTAAAACTTTTGAAGGTTTTAATTGGTGCATCAATAAATATTCATGTCCATCAGCTAAAAAAAGGAAGAAAAAGGGAGGGACTTGGAGTCAGGAAGCAAAGGTGTGATCCCACCTTGCTATGGCCTTGTGTGTCACTATTTTCTCAAGCTCTCCATGTCCAAATTCCTTTATCTATGATATGGGAAAATGAATACAATGACATTTAAGAGTCACTTTTCTTCTAAGACACTTTGATTCTACTACTGTTCTCATTTTGTCACAAAATTTGTATAATCTACAAATCTTATATAGATATTAATCTTATATTTTCTTCTTATGCAGAAGCTTCAAAATTCACTTGCATACTTTATGATTAGAATTTTCCATTTGTTCTTTGGTTATTCTGGTAATTATAGTTTCCTTTGATCAGTGTCCAAGATTTTCAACTTTCCTCTAATTACTTTTGAAAGTACATGAAGGTATGTGTATTGGTTTCCTATTGCTGCTGGAACAAATTTCCACACACTTAGGCTTAAAACAACACTGTGAATAGTAAATCTCCTTTTTATAAACCACCCAGTTTATGAAGTTTGTTATCTCAGACTGGATTAAGAAAGACATCTTCTTTTTTGCAGCCCTTAGTTCTGGCAAAGTTCCGCTTTGCTTTATCCCATATCGGCGCATTCCTCAGCAACATTCTCTTTCTTAAAATAACCATCTTAGCCCTGGCAGGTGTTTCTCAGTGGATTGACTGCAAACCAAAGGGTTGCCAGTTTGGTTCCCAGTCAGGGCACGTGGGCCAGAGTTGTGGGCCAGGTCCCTGGTTGGAGGTGCATGAGAGGCAACCGCACACTGATCTTTCTTTCCCTTTCTCCCTCCCTTTCTTTCTCTGTAGGAATAAATAAGTAATATTAAAAATAACCCTCTTTCTTAGAGACTTTAATATCCATTGAACTCTGATGTGTTCATCTCTGGATACACACAGTCACAACCTGTTAAATAACATACTTTTGCTAACAATAAGTTGTGCTACAAATCAAGTACACTGGCATCTATCTGGAAAAGGCAATGAACACTTCAGTGCAAGACTGTCCCTTTTCTTCTTTACCTTCTCAGGAAAGAAGAATCTGCTCCTCCCTGAGCACCCTCCCAGAAGAAAATCACTGGATGTGCAAAGAATGTGCTCAGCACCCATGTAAAAGCATCACATATTTTAAACAAGGTCTATCTGAGTCTTCTGGTAATTGGATTCTGATTCCACTAGCAAAGTTTAAGAGATATCTTTTCACTGAACATGAAATATCTGTATAAGAGTAGATACGTAATACTATGTCAACCATGCAAGAAGGAAAAGACAACAATGTGCTTGAATCTCAAACTAAATCTTTCAAGCACATGGAGCCAGGAAAAACTAAAATGCTCTTCCTGACAAAATCTGCTCACTGGATCAGAAAATAGGGCTGTGAAGAGCCTGCAGTTGTTTGCTTTGGGCTCCAGCTGCAGAAAAGGAGTGTTCTGTCTCTCTGACCCAGTCCCTCAGAGACAGTGTTCATTTTGGTTGAGCACAGAAACCCCACCACATGCACTTCACCAGAGACAAATGTGCCAGTTGTTGAAATGGTATTATATAAAGAAAAAAGTGATGCTTTGTATTTAAAATGGAAACAAGTTTAATATAAAGTGAAACTGGGTTCAAATAACAGGAGAACTATTAGAGCTGTCAGATGACTGGGCCAACTTGGGGTAGAAAAGTCCCTGTCACTATGTTCAAAAAGGAGCCAGATAATGACCCCTCAGAATGTGGCAGAGGATATTTAGGTGACAAGTTTGGGAAAGCAAGAGGGTCTTAAAGTTCTCAAAGCTTCTAGCCAACTTGACATTTAATCATTCTGAGACCAAATCTAGTGTGGTCTGATCAGTCATCATGAGTATTGACCGGAAAGACCTCAGAGAAATCACCGAATCTGTGGCCACGAAAATAGCTCACATCACCTTTGAAAGAGAGGTTTATCAGTCTAGAAATGGAATGTACTTTAATCAATCCAGCCAGTCACGGACCTTCCCAAAGGAGAGGATGACTAGAGGCTGAAAGAGACAGTGTCCAATTGTTACCTCTGGATTTGCATTCACAAGGCTGGCCCCATATGAAATCCTGGAAAAGGTCACCTAGGCTCTCTCCCCTTCACCTGAGTTCTCCCATAGTGCATTGGGGCATAAATGGTTGAGAGTCACCTCATTGGTGGGAAGTACTGACATAAAGCAGAGTCAAATCTGAGGACTTTCCTGTCCTACAGTTGCTGGGTGTGAGGCACAGGCTCTACAACCTTCATGTCCACATGGAAAGGCCTCTTTAAGGTCACCCAATTTAGAGTCTTCTCTTGAACAACTGACCCTTGGATGTGTCTTTGTGGAAGCCCTGCCATTCTGGATGTGTACCATAAACCTCCTTGCGTCTGTGAGCTCTAGGGAGCACTCTGCTCTGGAGAAACCACCAAGCGACTAGGTGGTCGAGAAGACAAGAGGCAGGGGGAGAATATCTGGTTTTCCCAGCCTTGTTGCAGAGACTCCTCCAGATGCAGGTCAGCTCTCTTTGGGGGTGTGGGACAAAAGTCTTAGGTTAACAAGGAGTTAGTTTTAGTGTCCTCATAGGTTCTTACAAACTTAAAGTGATGTTTAATCACTTTAAGACCACATTCTGTGAGGTAGTTATCGGGTTTCTTGAATTCATTTGCTTCCAGAGTCTAGAACAGTGTTTGAGCACTCAGTATGTGTGAATAAATCTTTGTTAAATGAATAAATGAACCTGCATAGCCATAGCCATAGTCTATTAGGGATTTGGGGAAGGGGGGTTGTGACCAAGGTAAGTAAATAAATTTTCAAAGACTGTGACTCTAGCTTCAAACATACATTGTTAACATTTGGAATTTGGCGCCTTCCTGCTCAAGGACTCTGAGATTACTATTCAACTAGATAAACCTTTACCCAGATAGTTTCAAACCAATGACAGTAAACAGAGTAGTGGAGTGGGCGTCGGGGGATCATTTCTATTTCTCTCAACGTGGCAGAATAACAGTAAGTCATCTGCATCAGTTAACAATGCCACCTGGCCCCACCACCTGACTCCTCAGAGACCTGCTTTCATCCACCACATGCACGTTGAAGACCTGTATGGCTGGCTTCTAGTCAGGCTCAGGGACACCCAGTGCTGATTCCATAACAGTCTCAATGGTATAAAATAAACTGTACTGATATTTGCTCTCAGGAAGTGTGCTCTCTGAGGGCTATTTTTTTGTGTGTGGTGGGGGAGGGTGGTGGGAGGTGCGATTGTTGCCACAGACTGTACATTGTTCTTTAAATTCTTACAGATCACAAAATTACCACTATATATGAGATACAAAATTATTCATGCTCCATCCAATTCTGGAAGCACTCTGGACTTAGCTGGGCAGGATTTGGTGGCAGCCTGATGGTGGCAGGTCTGCGATGAAGCCAGGGCTCATAAAGGCCATCTTGCTGAAGCAATGGTGGGATGGTGACATTGCAGAAGGGTCTCATCTGTGACCAGCTGCTGGAGCAGGCCTCATGGAAAGATTATCATGGCTTAAAACAGTTTCCAAAAAGTATTGGTGGAGGGTCAGTATGCTACATTGTTATGACAAGATCCATTTGCCCTTACTATTTCTCCATGTACTTTTCTCATAGGTGAAATGAACCAATTTTTCATTAGCCTTCCAGGGTTTTTTCCCCTCTAAGAATTGTGGAATGAAAAATGTGTTGCCTTTTAATTGAAAAAAAAAAGCAAATCCTATCAAAACACATTTAACCCGAAACTGGTCTAGCACATTCTATACACACATACATCTGTACAGTTATACATAGTACATACCAAGAACTTAAACAGAGTAGTCAAGTGATCAAACACAGAGGGAAGATGAAGACACAGGCCCCTCCTGGTTTTAGACAATGGAACCTGTTTTCTCACCCTCTCTTGCTAATCCTACTTCGGATGAGCTGTGGGACCGGGAACCAGAGATGACTTGTCATGACAGCTGTTTGGACAGTTGGAGAAAGCCCTGTGCTGCCTCCTCAGAACTCTCTTGCTGCTTCTTTTGTGTTAACTTTTCATATTGCCTGCAACAGACAAGCTCTGGGAATTGATATCTCCCAGCTAAAACTCAGCCACTTTGCATTCATATAGCCAGAGTCCCTCGTGTCAGATCTCTAATCTGTTATTTAATCCTCCACGGCTTTCAAACACACCTGTTCCCTGCCTTTGCCCCACAGCTGTCTGCAAACCCACATCTTACCTCACCTGCCCTCTTTTGACCAGATTGTGGGCTTGTTGCCAAGTACAGAAGGTCCCCAACTTACGGTGGTTTGACTTTATGAGTGATAGGCACACGTACTTTGAATCTGATTTTTTATCTTTTCCTGAGATAGCAGTGCTCTTGTGAAGCTGGGTGGCAGCAGTAAGCCATAGCTCCCAGTAATGCATGTGATCATGAGGGTGAACAGCTAGCTGATAGTCTCAGTGTACTGTAATATCCGCTTATTTGGAATACCGTGTCTGTGTTTTCCATCTCAACATGTCTACAAAATGCACTTTTGTGTCTCTTGCTTCTTGTGAAAAGAGAACAGCAATTCCTCTTGAGATGAAACAAGATATTTGTCCAGCCGTAGGCTAATGTAGGTGTTCCGAGCACCTTTAATGTAGGGTAGGCTAAGCTATGATGTGTGATACTTTAAGCATACCAAATGCATTTTCCACTTACAATATTTTCAACTTAAGGTGGGTGTGTTAGGATGTAACCCCATTATAAGTTGAGGAGCATCTGTACTCACAGGACAAGCATTCTAAGGATTTCACAGTGAGAAATAAGGATCTGAGTGTCCCCCTGTCCTGTAAGCTCCACTGCTCTTACTATGGATTGGACTGAAATCGAGTGGTTCCCTTCTGGTGAGCAACAGTAATTTTGGAAACTGTAAATCAGCAAGTCTTCCATTTTGCATAATGAATCAATTTAGGGTCTCTGTGCAATGCTGTCTTTATCTGATTTTACCCTTCACTAGTTCCATTAAAATCTGGGGCCTGAATAGTATGTATATATTCTACCCTATAAGAAGAGAAACAGAGAAAAATATTAAGCTGACAATTTCAAATTCCAGCTTACCTGGGTGTCAGAATATGACTCTAAGCTATATAGATAAGAAACCCCCTTATCACCATTTTCAGTAATAATAGGAAGTACTTTTATATTAAGCATTTGGAAGGTATAATGTATTCATTTTGCTCTGCCTCAAAAGCATTAAATAAAGAAGTAAATGACTGCAATAGGAGATAATACTATCTCTAATCAAAGCTTATGTAAAGAGGTGTCAGTTCTTGGTGAAGGAGTGACAAACATAGTCCAGTGGGACGTTGGGCATTCAGAGGAGGGACCCTCTGAGTATGGCTGGGTCAAAACTGCTCAGAGCCAAAGAAGAAGGCAAAAGATGAACAAGCATTAACTAAAATTCCCTCAAACCTATAGCTTAAATGAAGTTTAATAGACACAGTCTGTTAATTACTATGAATCCTGACAACTGAAATTTCACTCACCCTCATCGGACATGAGTTAAGTTCACTTTTAGATGAACTTTTTCATTAGAATGGAGTAAGTGGACAATCTGACAACAGTAACCTGGACCATGGTACTAAGGCTGGATATTCCTTAGTGACGTGCAAATATTGGTAAAGGCACAGAGTAAAGTACCTAGAATCCCTCCGGGGACTGACATTCTTCTACATCACCCCAGGCATTCGTCTGTCCCAGTATACACTGGGCTTTTAAAGGAATCTCCACTCCCCAAACATTCCCTTTCCTCCCTCCCTCAAATTAGTTAATAATAGCACCTTCCCTCTGGCAGAGAAAGCAGATGCCACATAGGAGACAGCCTCAACCTTCCCACTGCAAAATCTACAAATGTGCTTCCTCTCTGCCCAATTTGCCCTCCTAGGTCTGGTCATTCATTGGCCCTGCATTCTGACCAGTGTTTTCCTTTCTCTTTTCTTAGTCTTGAATTCCATCTCTAGAGGCATTTTTCCTAATAACTCATTTTAAAAGAAATCTTTTGTTTCCGAACAATTATTAGATTTCCAGAAAAGTTGCAAAAATAGTGCATCTTTTCCACATATACTTATTTCGCCTACCTTCATTTATAGTTAACATCTTACATGACCAGGACACATTGACCCAAATGAAGGAACCAGCTTGGCATGCTGGTTCACTCAACTCAGAACCTTATTTGAAATTCACCAGTTTTCCCCTTACTTCCTCTTTTGCAGTTCTGATACAGGGTGCAGCCGGGGGTGGAGGGGCGGCAAAAAAAGATTTGGAATGGTGTCCAGAATTCAAAGTGTATAGGAATATTGGAGAGACATATAAGATGTCCTCACCCGCTCCCCCCCCCCAAGAAACGAATGGAACAGGGCCATTGGGAGCTGTTTTGCATAGCAATAGTTTTGCAGCTAACCTCTGGAATGATTATTTAACATATCTATAACCTTTAACTGGTTTCATAGATATGTTAAATAGCTGTGGCCAAGTTTGGAGCCAAGGAGAAGGGAGTGGCTCGGACCCAGGAGAACTAGGGTCTGCACTCCTGAGGGAGAAGTGCCGGTGTGAGAGCTTGGAAAAGATGGGCTCCAGGACATGAGGGGATAACTGCCCAGGTGAGGAGAGAGCCACGCGGTTTGGGGCAGAGTGAGGACCTCTGCAGTCATGTAGGAGAGAGCCATGCGGTTTCAGCAAAGTAAGGACCCCCTCTTGGTGAGGTGAAAGAGGGAGCCACATGGTTTTGGCAGAGTGCGGACCCCCTCTTTCCCAGGTGAAAGGGAAAACCATGAAGCTTTGCCAGAATGGAGGTCCCTGCCGCAAGGTGAAGAAGAAAGACAACGCGCTTTTGGTGGAGTGCGAACACCTGCAGCTTTGGTAGAAGAGGCCCACGCGGCTTTGGGGTGCCCCCTTTGGCCGCGTGGCCTGGAAAGCAAGAGAGACTATGACTGGAACTGGGTACAAAGAACTCTTGCCAGTGGACCGTGAGAGGGTACCACAGTACTTTGGATTAACTAGAGAGAGATCCTGCCTGCACTATGACACAGCTGACGGTGCCAGCGGCATGCAACACAGATGTGTGCTCTTTTCCTGATTTACGGTACCCAGAGTTGGGACAGTGGGAGAAGGGAGAGCTGTGTGGGTGTAGGTGTACACCCTAAAGGACTTTGGTATTTTAGTGGAGGCATTAGGCCTGAATAGCATTAAATAAACATTTTGTTTCCTTTTCACAAATCTCTGGCATTGAGAGATGTCTTTCCAATTGGTGGCGGACAGAAGAGCCCAGTAGATTTTAGTATTTTGTCCTTGGGAGGGGCCCTTGTTGTGTAGCAATATTTGGCATCCCTAGGTGGGCCAGATATTGCCCCCCCCGGACCTCTTGTTCGGTAACAGTTCCTCTTAGGAAGTTAACACATCCATGTCTCCATAAAATTAAAAATAAACTATAAAAAGCCTCACATGACTTCCTTCAATCACCGCCCTCTCTCCCCTTTGTCTCTCATAGATAAGCCCAGGGTGACCACTCAGATGGATTTTGCTCAAGATGTTGATGACTCACCTGTTTCTATATCCTGGCATGACCTCTCTTTCTTAGCTACATGACTTCCCGGCAGCACTGAACATTTCCCCTGGTTTCTATGCAGTTGTATTTTTCTGCTTTTCATCCCGCCTTCCAGCTATTTCTTTTGCTTTCTCCTCCCTTCTCTCCCTCCCCTCTCTTCCCCTCTTCTCCCCTTCCCTTCTCTTGTGGGATTCTCCTTCTCCTGCTTTCCCTTCAGGGTTATTTCAGATCTGATCTGTAATTTCTTTTTTTCTCATTCAAGACATTCTCTCTAAGATATATTACTCAATACTTCAATTAATAAGTAGGTAGAATGACTAAAACTCTACATCTATCTACTTCTCAAATCTCCCTCGAGCTTCACACATCAGAGCATATTACAAATACCCCAGGCTTCCTCCCCAGGTAGCGTCGGCCTAGCTCGGCTGCTTCATCTCCCTGCTCCATCCCTGGTCCCTGCCCCACTGCCCCCTCTTCTGAGAGCACTGTACCATGCCTTATCCTGCCATTTGGGCTGAGAGTTTGGATTCTATCTAAGTGGCTGTCACACATAACCAAACAGGCAGCACACCTGGCAATTATTTCCTCCTTTTCTGGAATGGACCTAAGCACAAAGGGTATCACAGGTATTCCCACTGTCCCCAAACCTGGGCTGGGGTGACCAAAGGATAAAGGAGGATAACTTACTGTGACATCTGAGTTTGAGCTAACATCAGGACTTTGTACCAAGACAGACAAAAAGATGGAAGTGTGTACACTGGTGACTGGCCTCAGATGTGTCCCTGACACACCCTCATGCAAGCCCTCTTTTTAAGTTGCATCCCCCTTTAAGGAGTTTTCTTCAATCTAGAAGGGTGTTCCCTACCTGGAAGCCTGGGCAAGGCCCATACATCCTTCAAACTTGGCCATGTATCCTCTTTCTAGGGCAGTCTTCCCTGAGCCATCAACCTAGGTTGGATCCTCTCTTGTCACTTAGCTCTCCTGGGTTAGTGCTATATCCCGACCCTACACTTTGTAGGCAATGTGTCTGTGTTAACTGCCACATCCCCAGCACCTAAGTGGTGTCTGGCTCTCAGGAGGTTCCCATGAATGTTGGTTAAGTGAGGAGCTTAATGGGTGCACACAGACAGGCCAGCTCTGCCTTCATGTGTGAAGACAGCAGGTCAAAGGTGTGGGAAGCCGTTCCTACTAATCCTAGCCCCCAAAGATGCTTCTCCATTTGCCTATCTGTCTCCTTCCCTAATGTGCAAAGACAGAATTTAAAAAGAGGTAGGAGAAATAACATTTTTATTTGTCTATTTGAAGAGTCTGGCCGATTTTCTCTCTCTCAGAGTATATACTAAGCAAAAGTGTCAACATTATTTTGGAAGCCAGAATTTTCCTGGCAGCCTGTCTCATGCTCTACCAACCCTGGACTTTCCAATGGCCTCAGGATACTCCCCAGCCAATTACTCACCATTCCGGCCCCTGCTCCTCTAATTAAAATACATCTTCGCACTCTCTTTATCCTCCTCACTTTCATTCAAAAAGCACCTCTAGACCCCCATGCAAGTTCATAAGGCAAGTTGTGGAAGCAGAGATAATACTGAAGCAGGGGAAAGTCTCCTTTTCTGTTGTTAGGAACAGAAAAGCATCAGGTTAAAGCAAGCAAGCAAATAAACAAACAAACAAAAAAAAAACAGAGCTCTCCTAGTCTTCATTGCCAAAATAAACTCATGTACTCAATAGGATGTCTGTTCTCTGGACATGATTCAGGCTGACAGCTCCTTTATCTGCCCTGAAATAAAAGAGGCTTATGCAGAGCCTCCGGTGAAGTTCTCAGTAAAAAGGTCTCCATTAAGACTCAGGCTGGCTGTAACAGGTCATCGTAACATACAGGCTGTCTTGAGAGGACAGTTATGAGGGATAACCTTTGTTCCTAAGAATAAGTGAATGAAAATCACATTGCTTTGGTTTTCTCTTGTTGGCCAGACTATGTGGATGCTATACAGACAGACAACTTGGGAGAAAGTGGCATTCTCAGCTTAGCCATCACAGGCTGACTGTGTCTGTGTGATTACAGAGGATGATGAAGTGGCACTTGGATGGCTGGCATCCCCAGTCTCCTGCTTCCAGTGCCTAAATGCCTGCTCCAATTCCTTCCAGGGAAGGAACATGTATTACATTCCTCCGATCACATCGAAAGGCAAGCAACTTATTTTACTATACACTATCTTAAATTTTACCTTAGAGCCTCCCAGTGGTTCTTCCTGGTGCTGCCAGACCTTCTCTAATAAACTACCTCAAATGCTCAGAACCCGAGGCCTAATTCACTGGGAACCACTTACCTTCCTGTTACTGCAGGTCAATGCTACCTCCCTCAAGGCTTTCTGTACTTAAAGCTCACCTCAAAATTTGAAAGGGGGCTTTGTTCTTCATCAGTAAAATCTGCAGCCTTAATGAGCAGACAAATAAGGGAGGAAGTTTATCAAGATACCACACCTCCCTGTGGCAGCTAAGTGGCTGCCTCTCAGGATGATGAGGAAGAGGCAGAGTAGAGGGTTTTATCTGTGCCCATCCTACCTTTTGCTGGTCATTACTGAAGCAGTCATTGCTCTCCCAACTTAACTCATAACTGCACAGAGCCTGGTGGTCACTGACCAGGCAGTCTCATCCCAGTTGCTCACCAACGGCAAAGCACTGCTTTACATAGAAGTCAGAGCTGAAGGCATTGCACGGCCTCATCTATCTTAATTGCCTAATCATTAATATTAAGCCTAGATGCTCACCTCACCATGGAAGACAAGACCAGCTCCATCAAATGTCTTGCTGAGATACTGGGTAATGGCAGCCAAGTTTTGCCATGCCCAACATAAATAAAAATTTCTTTTCACACCTATTATTTATTTATTTTTAATTTTGGGATTGGGTGAAGGAAGAGAATGGTTACTCAGAGAAACAAAATCCCTGAATGCACACACACATCACCACCACAAATACTTTTAAAAATCTTTGCTTCTTACAGCATCTGTTCTTATGTGTGATGTTAAAATGAAAAGAGTGAATCATTTGCATCTCAATGGCAGAGCTACAAAGCTGCAAATGATTAAAAACCGTTCTAATTCTAAATACCCACAGGCATGTGTAGAGAACTGAGGTTGTTTGGGGTATCTTCTTAGCCTTTCAGAGGGATAAAGGGCCCAGAGGCAGGTAGATAATAAAGTCAGACCTAGAAACTTGTAGAGTTACAGAGCCTGAACTTGGTGCCAGATGACTTTAGAAATACCCTGAACTTGGTGCCAGATGACTTTAATCTGGTTTATAACTTGTCAGAGATGGGACCTTGACCAGTTACTTCTTCTGCTTTCAATATTCTTACTTTGGGAATTGGGATACTGATACTTATATCACAGGATGCTTATATCGCATGGATAAAATGAAATAACATACGGAAGTATGTGAGAGCGCCTTGAACATTGTAGGTATTCTTTAAGTGTTGCTTGAGTCTAAATTGTGTTGGGGACCTGGGATGATCATTTATACCCCTGAAATTCCAGCTTACTTATGACAAGCAATTGTCCTTTCCCTAACCCTCAAACTTGCTCTTTGGTCATAAATGCCTACTTTTCCTTACTCTATTTGGAGTTGAGCCTGATCTCTCTCCTCTCTATAAAAGCCCATTGTTCAAGTCCCCCTTGAATAAAGTTTTCTTTACCATCTTAACAAGTACCATAAGTAGGACTTCCGCCAAGATGGAGACGCAGGTGGAGGAACCACCTTGCCTCTGTGCACAACCAAATCTAAGAACAACTATTTTTAACAACAATCACAACCAAGCCACACGGAAAATCGACAATGTGAAGTCCAAAGACATCTAAATGCTCAGCTAAACCAGTAAGAGAAGCGAAACCAGCAGCGGAGCAGGTTAGCAAGAAAAAATCTAAAGACCTACAACCAAGATTGCTCTATCCAGCAAAACTTTCATTTAGAACGGAAGGACAGATAAGGTGCTTCTCAGATAAGACCAAATTCAAGGAGTTCATCATCACCAAGCCCTTATTATATGAAATGTTAAAGGGACTTATCTAAGGAAAAGAAGTTAAAGAAACATGAACAGTGAAAGAACAACAAGCTCACAGTTATTAACAACCACACCTAAAACGAAAGCAAACTAAAAGAACAGCTAGATCAGGAGTGGAAATATAGAAATGAAGATCTCAAGGAGGGTTAGCAACAGGGGAGTGGGAGGAGGAGATGGGGGGAGAAGGTACAGAAAATAAGTAGCATAGACAGTAGATAGAAAATAGATGGGGGGCAAGAATAGCATGGGAAATATAGAACCTAAAGGACTTGAGACACATGGACATAAACTAAAGGGGGGTAATGGTGGGGATGGGGGGGCAGGGTGGAGGGGAATGAAGGGGGGAATAGAACAACTGTAACAGCATAATCAATAAAAAAAAAAGACTGAGTTTGCACAAAAAAAAAAAAAGAAAAAAGGAAAAATTCCCGGGTGGTGCGTGGAGTGCAAGCAGCCGAAGGCGCTTATCGCGAACTAGCTACGGGAGCGCACAGGGAAGAGGCGCAGCGGGCTGTCTGCGGTCGGTGGGTCGCGCATCTGCGTGCAGAGAAACCAGTGAGAAGGGAAGCCTGCACGGGGCAGCAGGCTCGCACAATTCCGATCGGATAAACAAGATCGGGGCGAGTGCTGTGACTGGACGGGCTGGGCTAGCTGAGAGGACCACCATTGCTCCCACTCTGACCACGCCCCCACACACAGCATCACAAACCAGCGACCTGGGTTGCCCCGTTCCGGTAAACAACTAAGGCTTGGCTCCGCTTACTTAACAGCACAAATAGACCAAAAATGGCTCTAGGATAACTCAGAGCCCCAGAACCGATAGATCTAAGCGATGAAGAAATAGCCAGTCTTTCAGATGCACAGTTCAAAACACTGGTTATCAGGATCCTTACAGAACTGGTTGATTTTAGTCACAAATTAGAGAAACATATGGAAGCTAAACTAATTGAAATGAATGGTAATACAAAGGAAACCAATAGTAATGGAAAGAAAATTGGGACTCAAACCAAGGGAATGGACCAGAAGGAAGAAAAAAATGATCAAACAGAAAAGAATGAAGAAATAAGAATTCAGAAAAATGAGGAGAAGCTTAGGAACCTCCAGGACATCTTTAAACGTTCCAACATCCGAATTATAGGGGTACCAGAAGGGGGAAAGGCACAGCCACCAGTGGAAAACTTATTTGCACAAATAATAAAGGAGAATTTCCCCAATCTGGCAAAGGAAATAGACTTCCAGGAAATCCAGGAAGCTCAGAGAGTTCCAAAGAAGTTGGACCCAAGAAGGAACACACCAAGGCACATCATCATTACATTAGCCAAGATTAAAATGAAGGAGAGAATCCTAGAAGCAGCAAGAGCTAAGGGGACAGTCACCTACAAAGGAGTTCCCATCAGACTGTCAGCTGATTTCTCAAAAGAGACCTTACAGGCAAGAAGGGGCTGGAAAGAGGTATTCCAAGTCATGAAAACCAAAGACCTACAACCAAGATTGCTCTACCCAGCAAAACTTTCATTTAGAATGGAAGGACAGATAAAGTGCTTCTCAGATAAGACCAAATTCAAGGAGTTCATCATCACCAAGCCCTTATTATATGAAATGTTAAAGGGACTTACCTAAGAAAAAGAAGATAAAAAAGATGAACAGTGAAAGGACAGCAAACTCACAGTTAGTAACAACCACACCTAAAACAAACTAAGAGGACAGCTAGATCAGGAGCAGAACCATAGAAATGAAGATCTCATGGAGGGTTAGCAACAGGGGAGTGGGAGGAGGAGAAGGGGGGAGAAGGTACAGAAAATAAGTAGCATAGACAGTAGATAGAAAATAGATAGGGGGGAGGGTAAGAATAGTAGGGGAAATACAGAATCTAAAGAATTTGAGACACGTGTGCATGAACTAAAGGGGGAAATGGGGGGGGAGGGGTATGCAGGGTGGAGGGGAATGGAGGGGGGAATAGAGCAAATGTAATGGCATAATCAATAAAAAAAAATTAAAAAGAAAACAAAACAAAAAAAACAAGTACCATAAGTAATTTTTTCTTTAATATGTATATGACTCTAATCCTAAGTAGTACAGAGCAGTAGATCCTCAGAAGAGTCCCGACGTCCTCCATCTACAACTACAGGCCAGTGGACCCATCAAGTTTGAGCATCCTTCTAATGAGGACTGGACCAGGGGGTTGAATTCTCTCTTGGCCAGTACCCTTTATACTGCTCAGGGCTGGTGAGACATCCCACCAAGGACCCACCCTTGGGCCTTTGGCTACCACAGGTGTGGTCAGAGAATTAAGACCAACATCCTACTGCAACAAATAGCTTCAGGCTATTCTTATCTGCTGTGACACTTGTCACCTCAGGTTTCTTTAGCAAGGATTTAATTTTATTCCTCAGGGTATTTCATTTTTAACTTGCTCTTAAAGGGAAATCGCTCTCCTTTCCCTGAAGGGTGTAATGTCTGCAGTGGCCAGTGGGGGCAGCTGAACCTATCACCCAGGGTCTAGTAGTCAAGACTGTGTTGAGGTTTTTCTGGGAATCTGCCTACTCTTTTCTTCCCATCTAGCATTCTCACTTTTCTCTGCTTCTTTAGAAGGTACTTTCACTTAAGGTTCTGAACTAGTTTGTCCACTTTTTCCTCAGGTGTTTTTACTGCATAACTTCCATTTTCTATCCCTTCTCTCTTCCCCCAAGTTATACCTTTGCTCAGCTTCCTTTTTAAAAATAATTGGATTGTCCCTTTATAATTTTTAAGCACATTCTTAATTCCCCATTTATTTTCTCTGAGTGCTTATTGGTTGCCCTGAACTCCATCATCTCATTTTTTTACTTTCTCGGTCTCACCTATGAGTCCAGGGGGTCCTGCCCATCTTTGTGTGCTGGGCCCACAGGGCACCACCTAGCACATGGTGGGTGACCAGAGTTTCTTGGATCAGGTTCTTCAGTGAAGTGCCTAGGGGAAAGAGTTGGGTTGGTGACAGTAAACTACAAACTGCCTTATTTGAGTCTCATAGCCTTGGTAGGTTTGGGGTTGAACATGGAACAGGGACAGAGTATAAGTGTCACTCAAGACATTTCCCAGTGGATGTCCAGCTGGCCCATGAGTTCAGTCAGGGCTAGGTTGGAGAACTAGTAGTAATAGGAACCATGGTTCAAAAGAGGTCACCCAGAGAGGGTGTTGAGAGAAAGGAGATAATGGAGGATCACACCTGGGCACAGCAACACCTAAGGGATGAGCCAAGAAGGGAGAACAGAGAGAGAGCAGTGAGACAGGTGGGAGGAAAGTGAGGAGAAAGCTGCACCACCACCACCAAGGCAGTCAGGGCACCAGTTCTGAAGGGAAATTATTTGCCTTGAAATTAGAGGAAGTCTAGTTGAGAAGAAGAAATCCAAATTGTGGGGATGTTTCGACACAAGACAATACACCAGTAGGTTCTAAAATCCGAATTCCTTAGCAACAGAAAAACCCAAGGTGATGAATGTCCTGCTTACCTTCTCATACTGCTCATGTCACTACTACTCTAGACTTTGCTTCCACCACACAGGCTCTCTGAACTAAATGTGCCCCCTGCCTTCTGCTTCTTTTTGGTTCTTTGTTTCTGAAATTCTTCCCCCCACAGGACTTCTCACAGTCATTAACTCACATTTCCTCAGAGACTCACCGACTGCCCCATCAGGCAGCACTGCCAAGCCCCATCCCACTGACTACATAGTACTCATCACTCCTCAAAATGATCTCCATATATTTATTGTCACATTTTCCTTTCCCTCTCAAATATTAACTTCATGAGAAGAGAGGTATGCCTTGCTCATAGCTTTTTCTCCATAGCCCAGAAGAGAGGCAGGCACATAGTTAACCCTCAATAATTATTTGTTGAAGAAAGAAAAGAAAGAAGGAAAAAAGAGATAAAGAGAAAATAAAGAAAGGAGAAAGGATTAAAGATGTGGCCTACTTGTTAAATAACTCAAGCAAAGCAGCAGCCCAGTGAAGGTCCTTAGGCCATTTGCTTTAACATGCATGAAAGAATGCTATGCAGTTTTCAAGTTCATTATTTATATATAGAAATCTAGAAAGGGCTTTAAACTGCCTCAGACAGCTTCATATCCATTTGTGGTTTCAGTACCTCAGTGTATAAATATTTGAGTCATTGAAGACATTTTTTTCTCATAACTATTCTCCCTATAATAGAATTTAGGCCATTAAACTATACCCGTTCTCAAAAGGGGCATTCATAAAATGAAACGGAATTTGGTCATGGTGGCACTGGTCTACATGATCATTATTACAAAGACACAGAGTCAAGACGGGGGAATTTTACATCAGCTCTTAAGTACGACTTCTCTCCTCTGTTCACATGCATGCACCTGTTGGGCTCCAGTAATAAGAAGTGTAGTTTTTCTTGTCATCATCTACAGTCTGCTCTCCTATGCCCAGGCTCATTACCTCACAGCAATTGTGAAAGTAAATGCATGTTGGAGGCTTAGTCCTGGAGATGATCAACTTTTTAAAGCAGTCTGCCCAGAACTACTTTCCTTGACATAATCCTTTTAGAAATTGCAAATTGAGGAGGAGTTTACAAAACATTTTTGGTACTTACAACTATTATGCACAAATCAAGATAAATATTTACCCTAATAATAGTTTTACCACAAATAAAAAACTGAAATCACACATAATGGCTAAAAAACTCAAACATCTACAAAAATAATTTCCTTTTGTTGTTTAAATACACTTTATTTTACATCTGATTATTCTAAGAAAGTAGTGAGTTGTGAAGACATCAGGAAATAAGACCATGAGAAAGCCATGATTGTGTGTTTGGTGTGTACATGAGCATGTGTGTACGTTTGCTCACACTTCCCTACCACTGCATCTCAGTTCTTGAATTTTGGGGAGATGGTCCATATTTGTTGTTCAGTGTTGCAAAGTTGTTGGGGGATGATAATGATTCTACAGTCTGATTAATGAGACTGCCATTAGCTCCTACTCCTTTTCATCAAAGAATGACTCTTTCTAGTTCTTGTGTGCCAACTACACCCCCTGTCCCTACTTCTATTTGCTTTCAGGATTCCATGACAAAGCCTCTGCAGAGCCCCTTTCAGAGGCCACCTGGTGCATTTGAAGAAGTCTCCTTGAGTATCTGAAGTCCTGGGTTCTCCCTCCCATACCCCCTTAGCTCTATGACTTAAAGCAAGTAACTGAAGCTTTCCCAGGACCCAAAGAAAGTCACGGAAGATCAATTGATGACTGAACTCCATCTATGAACTCTGGGTGGGGAGCAGGTTGTTCCACAGGACACACAAAAAGTCAAATGGGGAGGTCTGCACAGACAAATTCCATCTACTCACTCTGCTCAGACCCTTGGGCCCACTCCTCAGATAGTGCATGTATGTGCTCCAGGGGCCTGGGCAGACCTCCCCAACCCCACCTAGGAACTTTCTCAGCAGGAATTTAATAAACAACCCCTTCCTGACATTAGTTTTAGATGGCAGTTCACATGCTAATACTACATGCTTGGTAATACGGTGACTACTAGAAGTGAAGTCAGTGTGAAGTCTGTTACCAAATATACCACTACTTTATAAGACAGACTGACACAACTTTTATAACAGAAGTGCATATTGTATATTAAAACTTCAATGTGTACTTGGTGAAAAGAAGTTCTTTCTTAGGTCAACAGTTTTATTTTAAACCTACATGAATATCCAATGATGACCTCTAGCAATACTGAAAGTTTTGTGATATGAGGAATAATTCCTCATTATTTGGGACTATTACGTGTCTGGTTCTTAACTAGTAAATGCCAGGAAATGTCTCACAAATATTTCAAATAGTTCCTGGAAACAGTATTGCCCCTGGTGAGAACCACCATATTTGTGGATTGTGAAATCCATTTGGTTGGTGTAAATCAGAATGAAAGGAAAAAAGGAAGGAAGGAAGGGTGGGAGGGAAGCTAAAGTAAGAGTAAAAATATCAAAGAATATTGTACCTAGTAAATGTAAGTATTATTTTATGAAATTTTTGTTTTATTCTGTGTGGTATTTTTATGTGTATATATGTGTGTATATATGTGTAGATTTATTGTGTGTGGTCCTCTGAGCTTTCTCACAGCCCAGCTAGAATACTGTGTGACTCTTTTCATTCAAAGGTTGTGAGCAGCATCATAAGAATAGAAGTCATTTAACATGGGATTTGAGGTCAGGGTTTATTTTCTACATTTAAACTATTCCAATGGGGGACAGAGCTGCCAGACTCATTATCAGTTATGGAGTTAGATAGTTACAGAGTTCATGTTTGGACTTAGAACACTTTCTCTTTTTCTACCTTGACTTGCATTTCTTCTTTATTAGTTCAAAAATAGATTTAAAGATTCAAATCAGATATACAAAAAGATGCTCCAACTTCATTAGCAATCAAGGAAATGCAAAATAAGAGCACAATGAGATATCATTTCACACTCACTAGATTGACAGATATTAAAAATTCTACAAAATCAAGCACTGGCATTGATATGAAGCAACTCTCATACAAAAATGTAAATTGGTATAAACATTTTTGGACAACAAGTTGACCTTGCATATACTCTATCACTCATTCCTCCTCCAGGTTTATACCAAAAAAAAAAACTCTTGCACAGGTATACATAATATGAGCAAGGTGCCACAAGCAAGATTGTTCTAGGGGAGTGGGTTATAAAGTGAGCAAGCAAACCAATCCTGGAAACAATTTGAAGTCCAGGTAAAACTGAATGGACAAATAAGTTATGAGATAGTTTTAGAAGGAAATACATATAGCAGTGAAAACTATTCTACCATAGCTATATATATGATTTGGTGTTTTAGTGGGTCAAAAGAAAGATTATTCTAAGTTACCTAAGCCAGTCAGAGAAAGACAAATACCATAGATTTCACCTATATGTGAAATCTAATGAACAAACTGAACTAACAAGGAAAATGGGGACCGACTCATAGATGGAGAGCAGGATACAGCTAGTGGGGAGGGGGGAGTTTAGAGGGTAGAAGGATTGAGCAAAAAGGAAAAAGGACTCATGGTCATGGACAGCAGTATGATGATTGCTGGGGGAGGGGAGTAGAAGGAGACTAAATGGTAATGAAAAATATACAATAAAGGTAAAAAATACATATAATAAAAAAAGAAACTTCCATTAAGTCTTATAAAGGAAAGAAGTTGAAACACATGCTATAGCATGAATGAACCTTGAGGATATTTACCTCAGTGAAATAAGCCATCCACAAAAAGACCAATAATGTATGATTCCATTTATATGAGGTATAAAACATAGTCAAATTTATAGAGACAGAAAGTAGAAGGGTGGTTGGTAGGAACTAAAGGGAGGAGAAAATGAGGAGTTGCTTAATTGGTACAAAATTTCAGTTTTGAGTAATGAAAAAGTTTTGAGATTGGTTGCATAATAATGTGAATATGCTTAATATTAATTTGAACCCTTGAAAAGAGTTAAGATGGTAAATTTTATGTTAAGTGCATTTTACCACAATTAAACACTTAAAAATTAAAAATAAAGTTGCAAAAATATATACAGGGTATAATTTGATTTCTATGACACTCAAACACCTTCAGACTTACCATACAATTCTTAGAGATACAATCATTCGCGTTAAAGTGTTAAATAAAAAGTAAGGTGTTCCATGACATAAAATGTCTTCAGTGATGATAATCGTATTCCAACTCTTAAACTGGGTGTTAGACACAGTTTGATGGTTATACTTGCATAATATATAATATCTTATAAATATATAAACTTTGTTTTTAAGTCAAAATGTTGTGGTATCAATGTCAAAATTGAGACTGCATGATAAAGTACATGGAGCTGAGCTCCAGGTTAGAATCTGGAGTGGCAATGAGGCACCCAATTGCCTGGTTAGAGTCAGAATTTATGTGCAGCCTATCAATAGAATATCAGTAGCTACTGTTTTCTTATACCCCCTTAGCAACAGCTCAGCTCTGGCACCAGAGGAAACAGCCATATCACAGATGCTCTGGCCATTTCTCTCTACATTAGTCTAACCCAGGAAAAAACTTTATTTGCACATGAAGGGAAATAGAGGATCCATGAGAGAATTTACTAAAAAACTGTTTAAAAATTGTTTACTATTAAATAAAAGGCAATCTCCTGTCAGATTATTTTTAAAAGTTGAATTTGATAATATTCCATAAAATTTTTAAGGGTTTTTTTTATATTTAAGAAAGAATGACTTTTTTTTTTAAGAGTAGAAGAGAAACATCAATGTGTGGTTGCCTCTCATGCATCCCCTACTGAGGACCTGGCCTGAAATCCAGGCATGTGCTCTGACTGGGAATCGAACCAGTGACCCTTTGCTTCACAGGCCTGTGCTCAATTCACTGAGCTACACCAGTCAGGGCAAGAACCACCCTTTTTGCTTTCCATGGAACAGTGATTTATCCTCATGTCAAGTAAAACTAAGAATTTCTGTCCTGTTATCATTCAGAGTTCAGCAAAGTTTAGAGACAGTGGGAGGGTTCCAACCTGCCAGTTAGTTTTCATTTCCCTCAGTTTCACACAGCTCCCAGGGGCCTAAATAGAAGCATCTTCAAAGTAGAAAGGACTGTGATCCACCCATGCAACCTGGCTCCACAGCTAGTCTAATCTACGAGTGTTTGCAGCTCCCATCCTCAGCCCTGGCCACCATCAAAGAAACTCATCTCCTGAAGCCCAAGTCCATTCCTCTTATGTCAGTGAGCAAGTAGCAGAGCCTGTGGATAGTTCAGACTGGAGCTAAGAGCAGAAAGCGCAGTGGATGAACAAAGAAAAACATCAAACCAAGAGGTGCCATTTAGATAATTTTAGTCACATAGGACAACTAGGGCCTCTGCTGCAGATGAAAGAGCAAAATGATTTTATTTTGATTCAGAAGTAAAATAAGAATAAAGAAAGTTGAGAAGCCCCAGGTCATATGCCTGAATTGATGAGCTGACTAGGTCATTTTCAATCTATGGTATCTGTTAATAGAGAGTAGCATTGCTTGCATCAGATCTTTATTTCTACTGACAAAGTGATTAAAATAGACTCTGATAAACAAGTATACTTTCATGAATGTTTATGCTGGTTCATATTCTTAAACTTTAAAAAAATCCACCATTTATTTCTCAAAAAAGTGTGGTTAAAGAAATGCAGGAATGTCTCTTAATAGCATTAAACTGACCACAACTGTTTTTATCAAAATGAAGAGAGACCAACTAACAATTTAAAGCAGCAAAATCCCCAAGCACCCACTTAGAGTTTCTAGTCTGTAGAACTTATGAATCTCCACTGACCCTCAACCAAAGCTTTAATGTACAAAGTCTACTTTCATTTGATTCAACTTTGTAAAAAAAATCCAGGTCTCAAAAAAACTCAAGACTTTATAGCCGGTCATAAAAAACATCTCAAGTTTAAAGATGTGTTTGCAAAGAATGGAAGTGTCACCCAGGTATGGCCACTCAAGACTTCCCTAAAAAGTTAATTTAATCTTTAGGATGCTACTCCAAATAAACTACTACAGCAGTAAAACAGGAATTAGTTTTCAAAAATTATTCTTCACAAGTCCTCATCATCAGGCATCCAACTGTAAAATGGGTCAAAGGTATCAAGAGGTCAAAATGGAATCAGATACAATTTGCTGAAGAGTGAAATGCACTGTAGAGGCCACCAGCAAGATTTTGATCCACAGCCTGAAGCTAAGGCATTATATTCAGGTGATAACTTTTTGGGGTGAGTTGATGGTGAGGGAAGAAAGAGGATAAAACATACAAAAAGAACTCCTTACAGTGCATGTAGTGTAAGTGTCAATAAAAGCACGGCATTTATTCAGAAGTAATTTTTTTTTTACTTGTTGAAAAAAACCCTAAAGATCCATCTAATATAAATTGAATAGTGTCAATGATGATTATACACTTAACAAAAACAACAAAAAATAAATTAAAAAGGACAAAAATGATCCTATAAATAGAGTAAGGAAATACATATTTGCCATTTGCTTTTAATTATTCTTCCACTTTACAAAGAAACTTCAATGCCATGGTATATTTTCTGTTCCATAAATTAGCTAGGAGAAATAAGGACTCTATTTCTATTGCTACCAGATCATGGTTTAAGTTGTGGGTTTATTTTTTCCCAATTCCATCAAAATTCTTACTTGAGGTATCTTTTCTTTTAATAACATAGAACAAGTGATTATTTCAAATTTGTGAACTTTGAATAAAATTTAAAAGTAAGCCATCATTATTACAAGACACAACACAATAAATGAGGTACACAATGCCAATTTTCCATGAGATTTCTCCTCCCTGGAGAAAAATAAAATTGATGCTTAATGTATGCCATCAAACACTCTTAATTCAAAGGTTGGTTTCTATTATTGAGAAGCCAAGATTCCTCAGCAGACTCCAAGTCTTAAGGCCAGCAGACACCAAGCATATTATGAAGGATGACCAGATGGACCACAAACAAACAAACAAACTCTCAATAAGCTTCTGAAGCATGTCACTGGGTATTAGAAACAACATTCCAGCTTACCATAATTTTATTTCCATTAGTTAGGAAAAAAAAACTAAAGGAAAATCTTGTAAAAAGTACTGTTTGCTTAAGTGTTACTTATATTCTCATAAAAGAAGTCACTTTATATTACTATCTCACAAGCAATATTTAAAAGAATTCTCAAATGGAATAGACATTAAAATATTTAATAATAAATATTTTGCATATTTTAATAATGATTTGTTGAAATAAATACTATTTAATTTCCAAATATCCTGTGGTTTTCATTTTTAAAATCAAACAAATAAGAATTCCAAAGGAAACTAATTTTTTCAATTAAGTATAAAAATAAATAGTTTGGAGAGTAGACATATAACTGAAAAAGTAATAAGAGAAAGTTAACACCCAAAGGGGAAGGAAAAAAACAGATAAAATACATTTATAGAAAGAATTTAGGGACCTTAACTTTTAACCTCAACAGGACCAGGTATTCTTTCATAAACAACTAGCCAAAATACATGAGGTGATAACTTCTAGGTCATGGATAAGAGGATGCACAAAAATGCAATCTCTGAGAGAAAAGAAACCCACAAGGTAAGCCCCATAAAAATCTTGGAATTCTGCCTGAGGGCAATTTCCTCACACAAGGGGTTGTAAGCCCAGCAAAGCATAGCAGTTCTGTTGATTTGAGGGGGCAAAGATCAGAATTTGATGTTGTTGCAGCTATTGAAACCTGAATGGGCCGGGTCCTAGAAGGCAAAGAGATGGAAGAAAATGCAGAAATGGACTCAGAAGTCTAAATGTGGGAGTCTACAACTTCCAATATCAGTCAGACTTTACTGAAAATGGTTTCTATTGTCAAGAGAAAAAAAATAACCAATACAAACAGAACAGATCCTGAGGCCACCTATATGTTGGAATTAACCAAAACTTTATGACTATTTTTATAAATATATTCAGGAACATAAAAAGATGGTCATAATAAGTCAACTGAGGAGAAAAGCAGAAGAGAAATGAAAATTATATGTAAAGAGAAGTTCTAGGAGTACAATGACCAAATGAAAAATTTACTAGATAAAAAAATCACAGAATACTGGAGATAAAATAAGAAATGGGTTTATGCACTTAAAAAGAAACCAGAAGAAATTATCCAGTTGGAAGAACAGAGCATAAAAAGATTAAAATAAAAAGAGGAAGGAAGATGGCGACAGAGTAGGAGGGAGCAGATTCCACTTCCCCCTACACACGGAGGAACAGAGCAAACAGCCGACAGTACCCCAGCATGTATGAAAATAAGACACCAAACATTGTAGCAAACACTGAAAAACCAGAGGGTAAGGAGAGTGCTTCAGGACAATAAGGGACCAGCTGGGGACCAGGGCAGCTGTAGTCCCAGGCCTGGCACCCGGTGCCAGCACTGGGTCTACCACAGACTCCTCGGGAAAGAGCCGGGTCAACTGCTCCCTCCCTCCCTGGCCAAACAAGGTTTAAGCAGCAGCAGGAGAGATCTGGTTGCTTGAAGGCACAAAGAAGGGAAGAAGGACAAAGAGGCAAACACACAGGGGCTGTGATCACCCTTGAAGTCTGTGGTTGCTGGCTTAGGAGAGTTGAAAGTCTCACAGTGACATGCACTGACCCGATAGCCACCAGTCTGGCTGGCAAATTGGGCTATATGGAGTAGAAGGCTTGAGTAGGAGGAATTTCTCAAAAAGAAAGACTGTGGAGTTCTCCTGCAACAGCCGCTGGGCCTACTCACCTCCCAGCCAGGCAGCAATTGGAGGCCCGGTGTAGAAGGCCCCCCACACACCCTCACAGCACTGGGAAGGGACTGAGGCAGCCTGGCAGAGGGCCCATGTGCCCGCCTGCACCCCTGCTCACAGTGGTAACCCTGAGGAAAGAGCCTCTGAGGAAGACCTGGATCCCACACCAAAGGCGCTGGGGAGAGGTGCCAGACTAGCTCGAGAGAGAGTGCGTGCAAGACTGGCAGAGTACACATTGGGAAGGGAGAACAGCCAGCAAGACCAGAAAAACTGGTTTGGCCAGTTTGAAAACAATAAGTGCTGTGTTTTTTTTAAGTAATCTTTTATTTTTTTAATTTTTATTATTGTTTTATTTTTCAATACCTTTTCCTCTCTTTCCTTCTTTTTTGTTTTATTCCTTCTTTCTTTCCAATTTTATCTCTTCTTCTTCCCTTCTCCTGAGTTTTTTTTAATACCCACCAGTGAGAAAAAAAATCTGGAACTGTGAAAGGGCCAGAGTTGGACCCAAATAGGGGGCATCCCAACAGTTGAGATAGTGAGACAAATTTTACTTTGTTATTGCAGAGAAACTGCAAGTTACTGCATATTTGTACTATTATTTTTCATTAATCTTACATCTTTTATTTTAATACTATTTTTGTATTCTTCTTCTTTCTGTATAGTCTTCTTTGCTTGGCTGGTTATATTGTATCATTTGACAGTTTTCCCCATTCTCTCTTTCATAGTGTATTGCTAATTTACTGTCCTTCACATCACTTGTGTTCCTTTAGCACACTCCTCAAAGTCCTATACCCCCTATTCCTGTTATCAGGATTACATAGATTCTGTCATATCATTGTTACTCTAATATTATTGTAAATAATAGCTGTTCCATACTATTGTAAATACTTCACAACACCCCTCCCGGATCTTAGCCCACTTCACAGTTTCCTGAACTCTATTACTGTAGTGGTTAACTCTACTCACATACTACACCTATTTACTATTTTTTACTCTCACCTTACCTCAGAATCTGACCTCCCGCAACCTCAATACTTTCTAGATCCGACTCACAAGCCTTTCCTCCCCAACAAGAGTCTTATCTTCTTTCCATCCTTTCTTAAAAGTGGCTAGTTGGGTGGAATATCACAGTTAACATTATACATAGCCAAAGGATCTCCTATCTCTTCTCTACTGGCTGCTACTGTAAATATCAAAGAATATCTCTTGCTGTCTTAAACCATTTTGCCTTCCCTTCCAACTGATCGCAAAAAAGAGTAGGTGGAAGTGGTTAACACCAGGATACCCACTGGAAGAGGAAACCCAACAACAAAGGAACCACCAACAGATAACAACAGAAGAAGGTGAAGAAGGGAGTGGAAACCATACAAACCTCAATATAGGACCTATCTGGAAATACAACTGAATAGTGGAGAAACTACCCAGTACAAACAACTGGACAAGAGCAAAAGAGAATCCTCAAAACCTTGTACACATGAAAGAACTAGCTTCAACACAACCTGCCCTCACCAGCACAACAAAATACAAGAGGTGGTGGACACAGTGACCCTCAGTTAACCATCTGGTGGAAAGGATCCACCAAAGAAAGACCCCAAAACAATCAAAACCCAAAGATAAACACAGAGCTAACTTAAAGGACAGCCCAAGACCAGTGAGCTCGGGAAATCAAGGAGACTATACCACTGAATCTCACAGGTATTCCACCACAGAAGTTCACACCATAAACCCAAGGAACCAGAACAGATCAATTTAAGAAGCTGAAGCTAACAAGAGGAATCTCACAAACAATGGGAAGACAAAGAAACAATCCTCAAATGAAAAAAAAGGAGGAAGCCTCAGAAAGAATGCTAGATGAAATAGGGGCAAGTCAGCTATCAGAATTCAAAGCACTGGTTATCAGGAAGTTCAATGAGCTCACAATGAGCTATCAGAGACTACAGGGAAATTACAATGAACTCACTGCAAAATATATCAGCATGAAAAAGGAAATAGAAACTATCAACAAGGGCCAAGAGGAAATGAAGAATACAGTGGAAGGAATCAAAAGCAGGATCAACGAAGCAGAAGATCGGATCAGTGAGTTAGAGGACAAAGTAGAAAAAAACTCCCAGAAAGATCAAGAAAAGGAAAAGAAGCTCAAAAGAATGAAAAGGGATTAAGAGAAATGCAAGACAATATGAAACATAATAATATCTGCATAATAGGGATACCAGAAGGAAAAGAAGAGCAAGGGATAGAAAACATATTTGAGAAAGTAATGATGGAAAACTTCCCTAATTTGATGAGAGAAAAAGTCACACAAATCCAGAAAACACAGAGTCCCAATCAAAAAGAACCAGAGGCCCACTTTAAGACACTTCATTATTAAAATGGCAAAATTCCAAGACAAAGAGAGCATCTTAAAGGCAGCAAGGGAGAAACAGGAAGTGACATACAAGGGAGCCCCAATAAGGTTAACTGCTGACTTCTCAATAAAAATATTAAAATAAAAAACAAAAACAGTTTCAGGGATAGTATCAAATAGCCCAACATCTGTGTCATTGGAATCACAGAAGGGAGAGAGTGATAAATGGTAAATCAATATTTGAAGAAATAATAGCCAAAAATTGCCCAAATTTGATTTAAAATTGCAAACAAACAGATCCAGAAAGCCAGTGTCCCCCAAGCAGGATAAATACAAGAAAATCACACTTAGGCACATCATTCTAAAATTCAAAAAGAAAGGGTAAGAGAAAGTCATGTAAATAGCCAGAGAAAAAGATGTATAAGAGAACCATGACACAAACTATGGAAACGCAACAGAAAAAAAATAAAGACCAGGAAACAATTGAAAAACATCTTTTTTTTAAAAAAGTAATTATTTAATTAATTTATTTTTAGAGAGATGGAAACAGAAGGAGAAAGAGTGGGAAAGAAACATCAGTGTGTGGTTGCCTCTCATGTGTCCCCTACTAGGGACCTGGCCTGCATCCCAGGCATGCAGGCATGTGCCCTGATGGAATCAAACCAGCAACCCTTTACTTCACAGGCCCATGCTCAATCCACTGAGCTACACCAGCCAGGGCTGAAAAACATCTTTAAAGTTTTGAAAGAAAAGTAAAATTGTCAACTCAAAATTCTATATAAAATAAAAATATGCTTTAAAAATGGTAATTTTAAGATAAATATATATATTTTAAGATAAATAAAAGTTATGAGAATGTATTACCAGCAGACTTAAGGATTTACTTTGATCCTGAGAAAAATGATACTATATGTGACTGAGAACTGGTAGAAAATGATGGAAATTTATTTCCATCCCAGAGGAATATAAAAGACTATTTTTCTTATAATTTCTTTAAAGACAACTGCTTATTTAAAGTAACAATAATATCATTGTAAGATGAGGTTAATAATTTATATAGAAGTAAAAGAAATGAAAATGAAAGCCTAAAGTACTGAAATGGATAGTTACATGGAATTATACTAACATAAGATAATTAAATTTATGAAGGGAAAAGCATGAAATGTGAGTAGGAAGAAGTAAGTGGAAAGAGAATGTGAACAGGTACAACAATGAAGCTAAAGGAACACTGATAAATTAAAGATGAGTATTGTGTGTCCTAGAGCAACCACTAAAAATAATAAAACAGAAAAAGCTTTAAAAATTGAAATTTAAAAGTTTTTCAATGAGCCCAAAAGAAGATAGTAAAGCAAAAATAGAGAAATCAAAATAGAAAGGAGATGGGAAAAAATGGCATGATATATATTAGACATAATATAAACTGGTACATTAAGTGTAAATGGATTGAACAATGTAATTAAACAGCTGAGATTACCAGACTATATATAAAAGTAAGATCCAATGAGATAATGTACTTAATAAATTAAAAAGATACATTTTAATATAATATTCAAATGTATTGAAAGTGTTTGAAAAGATTTCTATGTGAAAAGTAAGGATAAAAAAAAGTTAAAGAGGCCATATTACTACCAGTCTTCAAGGCAAAAGAATTATTAGTTGAATAAAAGACAGAGAATGCATAATGGTGAAAGAAACAATTCATCAGAAAGACCTAGCAATTCTAAATTCATGTGCACTGATAACAGAATTTCAGAATACATGAAGCTAAAAGGAACAGAATTAAAGACAGAAGTAGACATCATATTTGGCGTTTTTTAATATTGTTGTCAGTAAGTAGATAAAGTAGGCAAAAAATCACTTAAGGGTAAAGAAGATCCGAAAATGTGATCCACTAACTTTGCCTAACTGACATACACAGATCATTTTATCCAAGAAATGCATAATACATACCTTTTTATTGATTTTTTAAAAGATTTTATTATTTAGAGAGATAGGAAAGGAGGGAGGAAGAAAGGGAGAGAAACATCAATGTGGGAGAGAAACAGCAATCAGTTGCCTCTTGCTTGTGCACCATGGGGACTAGGGCTGCAACACAGGCATGTGCCCTGACGAGGAATTGAACCTGTGACCTTTGGTTTTGTGGGATGGTTCCGACCAACTGAGCCATGCCAACTAGAGCTGTATCTGTTTTAAGAAAAAAATTTATTGTTCAAGTACAATGTCTTCATTTTTACCCCCATCACTCCCCCAACTCCAGTCACCCTGACTTCTCACCCTTGATCCTACTCCACTTTGGTTTTGTCCATGTGTCCTTTACAGATTTTCCTGAAAACCCTTTCCCCTTTTTTGCCCCATTATCCCCTCTGACCTCCTCTCTGATACCATCAATTTGTTCTTAATTTCCATGTCTCTGGTTATATTTTACTCGTTTGTTTGTTTTGTTGATTAGGTTCCACTTATAGGTGAGATCATATAGTATTTGTCTTTCACTGCCTGGCTTATTTGCCAATAATACCTCAGACAAGGGTTTGATCTCCAAAACATATAAAGAACTCACATGACTCCACTCCAGTAAGACAAATAACCCAATTAAAAAAATGGGCAAAAGACTTGAACAGATACTTCTCCAAAGAGGACATACAGAGGGCCCACAGACATATGAAAGGATGTTTAGCATCACTAGCCATCAGAGAGATGCAAATGAAAACCACAATGAGATACCACTTCACATTGGTTAGAATGGTCATCATAAATCAACAAACAAGTGCTGGAGAGGATGTGGAGAAAAGGGAACCCTAGTGCACTGTTGGCGAGAATGCAGACTGGTGCAGCCACTGTGGAAAACAGTGTGGAATTTCCTCAGAAAACTGAAAATGGAACTGCCTTTTGACTTGACAATTCCACTTCTGGGATTATACCCTAAGAAGCCTGAAACACCAATCCAAAAGAACCTATGTACCCCAATGTTCATTGCAGCACAATTTACAATAGCCAAGTGCTGGAACCAACCTAAGTGCCCATCAGTGAATGAATGGATCAGAAAACTATGGTACATTACACAATGAAATACTATGTAGCAGAAAGAAGGAAGGAGCTTCTACCCTTTGCAACAGCGTGGATAGAACTGGAGAGCATTATGCTAAGTATATCTGTTTTAATAGCACATGAAGTACTCATCAAAAAAGACCATGTTCTGAATTATAGAATAAAACAAGGAGTTTCAAAACAGACAAAATATTTCTTATAATTATAACAGAATTAAATAAAAATCAGTAACACTACAACATCTAAAAAAGTCCAAATGTTTAAAAATTAAACAATATACTTTTAAATAATCCAAGATTAAAGGAATCAGAGACAAACTAGAAAAACATTTCAAAATGAAGAATAATGAAACACAAAACATCAAAGTGTGCAAAAGAGGAAAATTTATAATTTTAAATGACTAATTTGAAAAAAAGGAAGACTTAAAATCTATTATCTAAGTGTCCACCTTAAGAATTTAGAAAAGGTCTTGAGTTGTATGGTTGAACTTGTGTGGTTTTATTAATCAATGTCACCACAATAAACTCAACAACAGAAGAGAATTCAGAAAAGGAAGATCAAATTAATGTAAAGTCAATAGAAAGAAAAACAAAGAGCAGAGAGATTAAAGTGAAGAAGCATAGAAAATACTAAACAAAAATAATAACAAAAGAAAATACTAAACAAACATTTTATCTTTGAAAAGATTAATAAAAATGATAAACTACCTAGACTAATTAAAAAATAAGAGAACATAAATTACTGATAGTAGAATATAGTGGGACTATCACAATAGGGCCTACAGATTATAAAGGGAAAATAAGGGAATATTATTAAGACTTTATTCCATCTTGTTCTTTCTCTTCTCTTTCTGGTCCCCTTATGATGTGAATGTTGGAATGCTTAAAGTTGTCCCACAGACTGCTTACATGGTCATTGCTTTTGTTGTTTCTTGCTTCTTTATGTTCCAAATCATTGATTTGATTTTCAGCTTTATTCACTCTACTGTTGTTTCCCTGTAAATTGTTGTTCATTTCAGTTAGTGAATACTTTATTTCTAACTAGATCTTTTTTATGCTGTTGAGGTCCTCATTAAGTTCCTTGAACATCTTTATAACTAGTGCTTTGAACTCTGTACCTGATAGATTGCTTGCCTCGCTTTTGCTTAGTTCTTTTTCTGGAGTTTTGACCTTTTGTTTTCATTTAGGCCATGTATCTTTGTCTCTTCATTTTGGCAGCCTCCTTGTGTTTGTTTCTATGTATTAAAATAATGAAGAAAAAACTTCTCTAATTTGGTGAAGGAAATAGACATGCAAGTCCAGGAGGCACAGAGAGTCCCAAACAAGAGGGATGCAAAGAGGTGTCCTCCAAGGCACATCATTATTAAAATGAAGATAAAGAGAGAATCTTAAATGCAGCAAGAGAAGAGCAATTAGTTATCTATAGGGGCATCCCCGTGACTTCTCAAAAGAAACTTTGCAGGCCAGAAGAGATTGGAAAAAATATTTAAAGCTGTGAAAAGCAGAGACCTACAACCAAGATTGCTTTACCTAGCAAAGATATCATTTAGAATCAAAGGGCAGATAAAGTACTCCCTAGACAAGAAAAAAACTAAAGGAGTTCATCATCGCCAAATCATTATTATATGAAATGTTAAAGGGATCTGTTTAAGAAAAAGAAAATCAGAACTATGAACAAAAAATGGTAATAAATACGTATCTATTAACAATTAAATCTAAGAAACAAATTAAGCAAATAAGAAGAACAGAGACAGAATCATGGATATGGGAAGTGTTTTGATGGTTGCCAAATGGGAGTGAGGTGTGGGGAAATGGTTGAAAAGGTGAGGGGATTAAGAAGTACGAATAGGCAGTTACAGAATAGCCATGGGGATGTAAAGTACAGTATAGGAAATGGAGTAGCCAAAGAACTTATATGTATGATCCATGGACATGAAAAATGGTGTGGGGGTGGCCCAGTGGAGTGGGGGCTGCTGGGTGGAGGGAATGAAAGGGAGGAAAATTGGGACAACTGTAATAGCAAAATCCACAAAAAATAATTTTAAAAATTATCCCACTATACTTAATAATGTTGATAAAATGTATAAACTCCTGGAAAGACATAACTTGCCAAAAAAAATTACTTTAAGAAGAAATGGAAAACCTGAATGAGTTTATATCTAGTAGGGAATTTGAATCTGTAATGAAAAAGTTTCCCACATAAAAAAGTTTATGCCCAGATGATTTCACTGGTGGATTCCATCAAACATTTAAGGAAAATTAATATCAATCTGACACAGACTCTTTCAAAAATTAGAGGAGGGGAAAATGTTTCAAAATCATTAAGGTAGAACCCTAGTTAAACAAGTAACAAATAGACCCGACTAGTGTAGTCTGACTATGGTAGCTGAGAAGCAAAAGTTCACAGGTTTGATTCCCTGAGGCCACATTCCTGGGTCTCCAGTTAGGGTGTGTATGAGAGGCAGCCAAACTATGTTTCTCTCTCTCATTGATATTTCTCTCTCTCTTTCTATCCCTCTCTTCCCTCTCTCTCTAAAAATGAAAAAATAAAATCTTTTTAAAAAAAGTAACAGATAGTTTAGAAAGCTGCTGCTTGCACATGTTTTGGACATCCTATGTGAGACAGGTAGGAAGTGTTTGGAAAGCTACACAAAAACAATTTCCAACTTAAATGCAAATGTAAAATTCTGCTAAAGATTGGCCAGCAACTGGATAACATTTATTTCATATTTTCTGAAAGCCAATACGATTCAAGTCTTTGATAAAATTTCTTAGTTGATTTCTAAATTCCAGGTTTTTATAGGGCAATCACATCTGAATCATCACAGAAGCCCAACAAGGTAGATTTTTATTTAAAAGAAAAGATTAAAATGTGATATAAAAAAAGATTACTGAAGAAGATTACTTTTATAGTCTGACTATAGTCAGTACAAGCAAATTTCAGGACTGGTTTTTATTCCAGATATAATTCTGTTTTTCTTGTGTGACTGTAGATATTGACCCTGCAGGACAGAGATGTGAAAAGACATTCTTTAGACACAGATTCCAGCTTATCCTAATGGTTGCCTATAGCTACATCTCTTTCTTCCTTTACTTTTTTAAAACACTCTGTTATAAGAACATCAGTAGTGGAAAAAATTCAAAGAAATGTGATTTAGAGATTAAAAGCAAATACCAGCCTCCAGCAGTTACCTAATACACTTTTCAGCATCCGTATCTTCTTAAACACAAACATCTATACATAATGCCTTACATTTTTTAGAAATAGTTTGACAAAATCTAGGGATATAATCATCAAACTATGGTGTAAAACACCATTATCCTTTTATTTTTACAATTGAGAAAATAGAGGGTCAGAAGGATAAAATAGTATATTCAATATAAGAAAGCTAGAACATGGCAATGCAATCTAAAATCAAAGATTCCTGACTGTTAATCTGTTTATCAAAGAGCCAGAAATATTTTAATGGTAAATATGAATTTAGAAAGGGAGTCTTATCCATTATATTATTGATATTATTGACATGTGAACATGTTACTTATACAAAAGTTGAGGAATTTTAGTCCAAAATTTCAAACTGTATCTGCACCTTCTTTAAAAATTAAAAAAAATTAAAAAGGCCCCTAGTTTGTAGTACCTTATTAACTACAAATCTGTTATCAAATCACACTTTTAGAAAAAAGAAATATTTAAAATTATAGTAAAGATCATAACCACCCAGTGTCAGATAATGCAGATGTGTAAAAGGGGAGACTTTGTGTGTCTCCCAGTTGCTCAGCCATCTTTGATCTAAGTCAGTCATTCGGCTTTCCGTGGTTGATAGCTGCAACCTCAGAGAACACACAGAACTCCTCACTGCTGCACCCTAGTGAGCATGTTAAAAATGAAATAAGTTTACCAACACCCTTCAGGTTCCTTGTCTGATCCCTATTTCAAGAGCATGCTAGCCTCTGACCAATATGGATACTTCTGCAATCATCTTTTCTGAGAGTGCTTAATACAGAGCTTTTGCCTTTCAGAAAGGAGTTTGATAAGGCCAGGCATACATGTACATTGATGACAATCCTTCTGAGTAAATATAAGACAACAGATATTCAAAGAAATGTGTTGTCAGATCCAAAATACCCATGTTGACATCCACAAAGTTAGCAATAGTGATGCATCTTGCTCATGGCTGCTAGAAATCAGGAAAGCTCACTACAGTGCCAGCTTTTCTCTCCTTTTCTTGTTTTGACTCTTTGTAAAGTCTAGGCAGACAATAAACAGAAGCAAACATCAGGATAATGATGTATCTTTTAACAGCTGCAGGCCCTGCAGCCACTCTTAGCACCAACACTTTCATATCCCCTGAGGAATTGGAAATACAAGTCACATTTTAAATAGCAGGCAAGACTTCATATTTGCTAAGTGATCATTGGAAATAACTGTTTGGTCTGAGCACTTTTGCATATGCAAACCCACTAAACATAGGTATAACAGTTGTTAATATTTCAATGATATGAAATACAGTTCAACTTAGAGCTCACTGTGCAAATGGGTTATATAAGCACACAGCTTCAAACAGGGATACAGCAGAGAGATGTTTGGGGATAAAAGAAGGGTGAGAAGTCTACTTCTTTCCTTCTCCCAGTGCTTCATTATCAATTGTACTCAGTTGCTAGTTCACCACCATCCCTGGTTTGGACATGTGCTTCTGTGTTCTTTTCAGTGCCACAAATATGTATCAATCCTAAGTGTCAAACATGGCTACATGCTGAAGATACAAAACTGAACAAGACACATTTCCTGAAATTATGGAAGTAGTCAAGTCTATAAACATGCTGGTGACAGCTGCTTTTGTCATTCTGATTTGCTCCCTATGTTGCTTCCATCTGAGACTCCCCCATGGTAAAGTCCCTCACCTTCAAATCTACTTTCCATCATCATCCCCATCTAGACTGTTGACCTTAGGTGCTTTAAAACAGTGCACTGTGAAGTATAAAACTCAAAGAATACTCAGTCTTTGGCTGGAGAAGATAGAAATGCTTCTCTCTAAAAAACAGCAATTTAAACAACCACGAGAGGAGTTTGGTGCGATAAGACAGAAAGAAGGAAAGAAGGCAGGGTGGCCTACCCCAAACAATTCTGTTTTAAGTTAAACTTCCAAGAAATGAATTCAGGACTGAGTACTAGAATTGATGAGTAACTATAGAGACCTGCAGTCATTAGCAAGCTGAGGAAATCAGCAGGTGCCAGACATTCTACTATTCCCAAGAACATCCCAAGGATGCTAATATGCAAGTTACTTGGAACAAAGCTGAGCCTGCAGCAAAGGGCAAATCTTCTAGAATAATTCTTCTAATTCTACCACATATCAGTGCCTATAACAGGAAAATTACAGCAGCAACTGGAAAAGCAAGAGATTATGTATTATAGTGGTTGAATTTTATTTTTCCCTGCATAACAGTACAGCTACCAGGGAGAGAGAGCCCTCCCTACCTTGGAAAATAATTTTGCTCTTGTGACTATTAAAATGATGGTATATTACCAGGCTAAATTGGTTTAAAAGACAAAATGATGTGAACTAAGACAATGGTTTTCCCACTTGCTGCTCTGGAAATAGACACATAGGCAGTCACCAGATGATGGCTTTTCTTGTTGTCCACATATTTCCAGTGGTCAAACATCTGGGCATCCACAGGGTACACTCTCAAGCTTCAGGATAAGCAAAAATGGGTAAGAAAAGCATACTGACATTTTCTTCTGTATACAACTAATGCAAAGTTTTTCTTTAAAAAATTTTTTACAGCAAGTGATATAAACAGCTTACATTCATCCCACTTTTTTTTTTTTGAAAGCTAGAACCAGAAATATCATCTAGTTCCAGGACCTTCCTTCAGGTTATTTGCCTAAGGGCAAGAGTCACTTAGGACATTGATTGAATTGAGAACTCAATTCTTTCTTGGTTCAGAACAATGGTCTATCACAACTTTGCTCAGTTTAAGAAAATGCAATTCAGTAAATCATAGTGTTATTTGGTTGGTTCTCAAAGGGACTATAATAACTCAAGAAATACATCTGCCCCTGCCTTTGATCCTTTGAGTTGTTTTCTAAAAAATGGAGCATGAGCTCAGATATTACTAACTATAATGCAAATATTCTAGGTAAAAGTGTCACATGGAACTCCTGGTGAAGTCTATTCTAAAAGTGTAAACTCTTCACCTCCACAGCTAACAGTTGTTCTGTCTCATCTTTTCCCAAGTTTTTAAAATTATTCTCTAAATAATTTTTTAATTATGGCATAAGTTATATTTTTCATACTTAACTCATTTCCATGAGGAATCATAGAAATATGTTCCTGTGTATACAATGCCTAAAAAGAGGAGAATTTACAAACATGGTTAGAACCAAAGTGAAGTAGGAGGTATTCCAGTACTTAATACATACTTAATGCAAGAACTATTGCTGGGAGTAACTCCCCAAAAGGCCATTTGTTGCCTTGAGTGGTGAATATAGAATTAAGTTCAGGTTTTGTTTCTTTTAAATGATTGTGACAATTTATTTCCCAATCACAAGTCAATCAATCAATAGGTAAATGTGATTCAATATAATGGTTACAAATTATTCCCAGATGCTATACCAAGGAAAACAACAAAATGTAATTCAAATGTGAGGGAATACTGGGTCATATTTCCCAACCACCACTCTAGATGAATCTGAACACCTCACACCCTGTTCTTCCAACCCTCACCAGCCATTGTGTCCCAGCTCCCCTTCAATGCTTTCCTCTCTGTTAATCACACAGTCCAATTTAGGAAATGTTGTCCATCCTTGGCAGGGAAATATCTGGTTTACATGAAACCATTGATTGTGGAACTGTGATCCCCTACACCACCATACTCTGATACTGAGTGAATGAATAAACCTCTCCAATCATTGTGTAGCAGAAATGTCTGCTGTACAGTGGCTCAGATTCAGGGAGTTGCCATTTTCATCTGTATAGTGAGGTTCATGTGAGAATGTGAGCATGATAATACATTTTGTCCAGATTATTTCATAGGAATAAAGAAAAAAACAGAAAAAACAGGAAAAAAGGCTCTTATATTATTGGTAAGGACATAGATTAACAGAAACAGCAAATCTTTAGCCTCAACTAAACACTTATTAGAACCCATAAGATGTCTGTTTAATTACGAAGAACAAAATTAAAGACTACATCTTGAATATTAAAGCTGTGTCATTGAAATTACAGGTAAAATGTAATTAAGAATTTAATTTTTTAAATCACTATAGAAATAGAAATTTCTTGTAAAATTATCTATTTTTTAGTTTTCCCACATTTGATTTTTCACATCTTCAGGAACACATTATACATAAAAATTAAGGACTAGCTACGGTTTTCCTCTACCATTATTCAAATAGAAAAACTTAAGACATTCAACCAATCTAGCATTATATATTATATGCAGATGATATACTACTTTTGTCAAAAACCTATAAATAAGAATACTAGTTCATGGTAGAAATTCAAATAGAGTTAACTGAGGACTGGATATATAGTTGAATCCAGAGCCACCTTAGTACTCTCACTTAGGCTTCAGCTTAATCTCTATTGAAGGCAAGAGAATGGACCTAGACTTAAGACCCTTGAGAAAGAGAGTAAATACTATTACCTTGATCTTGAACATGTGCTACTGGCATGGACCAAGAGACTGAGTGTAGGAGAAGACTGAGGTCACAAAATTCCCAAACTGAATAGAAGCAAACATTGAGTCATCTCATCCTAACCAGCAATCAATAAACTTCAACATTATGGAGATTTTTGTATATGTTTTGTTTTTAAATTTATTCAAAATTTTAGTCTAACTTTGATGGTGGTGAATATTATAACACATCTGAGACCAGAAAAAGGCACTCCATTTGCAGAATTGGAAACCATATTTTATCCTAAAGAAAGAGGTGAACAACAGAAGTGCATGTGGTCTCACACACTTGTGACATGATTAGATCACATCTTGGAGGGTGGGCAAGCAGGCTGGAGCATCAGGCCTCAGAATGCAAGCCAGGACAGTCGACAGAACTAGTGGAAATTGACACAGCCACCAGGTTATGTCCAAGGCGAGCAGCTATACATGGGACCATCGTGCCAGGTTCTAGTGCTAGAGGATATCAGTACTCCTCACTCAGTCATGGAAGTAGGGCATGGAGCAAGTCATCAAGCTGCGTTCTCCAGTAATGGAAGGGAAAGTCAGTAGATTATTTTGTGGGGTGGCTAAATCTCCATTCACCCATAAAAACTGTGAAGTGTAATGGACAAAATAGGTTCAAACATTATATAGCTTGGGCATCAGTCTTATATAACACAATTTTATCAGTTAGATTTTTGAAAAGTGTTTCTAACCACAGTAAATCCCGTTTCAGCAATTTAGCAAAATTAAAGTGATTTACAAAATAAGCGAAGAGATACATTATGTTGTTCGTCATCATTTTCCTAAACTACTGGGGTTACAAAGAAGCATAAATATTTTTAAAGTGCTCAGGATAGTTTAATTCTGTCTTTGGCAATTTATAACTTTACAAGAGACAGACTACTAAGATGTATTCTAGCCATCACTAATTGTTTTTAGATTATACACTAATATATGCATTTCATAATTGTAAGTGAAAGAATGCATTACTAATGTTCAAAGCTGTGGTCCTTTTTGCATAACTTAACTAATTTTAATGGTTGAAAACTTAATTAAGAAGATTCAAGTGAAATCAGCTTCAGTGATAAATGTGCTTACCTTTCATCAAAATAGTAGTTTCATATCATAATGAACTACAAGAACTATGGCTTCAGCAATTTTTGACCCTATACAGACCTCCAATCCATAAATACTACCACTTTTTCACTGTGCTTCACCCTTCTCATGTCCTCACTTTCTCCCAACTAGCATACATTGTAGCATTTGTTGTTAAAATCACACTATTGCCAAGACTCCACCTGGTCAAACCCAGTGTTCCAGGTCCGCTGCACCAGGCCAGCATCAGACAGGCTGCTGGTCTCAAACCAAAACTGTTGTCCTTGGACTGTTCATCACATCTACATTTCCCTTTTCCATTCACTTACTCATTTTCCTAACGTTTTGCTCTTTCCTCAAGCCTCTACTCCTCCATCCCATCCTCTCCCCATCTGAAGACTTAGCTTCCTATTGCCCTGAGAAAACAAAAGCAATCAGAAGAGAACATCCTTCAGCACCTGCTCTGAGAAGCATTCATCCATCTGCAATTGGCCCATGGCCTCAAACTTTCCCTCTTGTCACCACAGAGCAAGTGACCATGCCCCATCCAAAGTTAACTCTTCACTATACATACACCCCTCTCTTCCCTACCCAAGGGGACTATTCCACCAATTCCTCCTTTCTCCTGCCTCGTCATTTCCCCCTTTCCACTGGATCATTTTCAAGAGCATCCAAGCGTACTATTATTTTTTCCCATCATAAAACAATAAAACCCTCTTACTGTCAGCTCTCCCTCCAGCTACCTCCCCACCCTTCTGCTCCCTTTTATAAAGAAACTTGTCGAAAGAGTTGTATTTAAAGGACTCACTCCAATCTCTCCCTTCTAATCTCTCTTGAAACCATTCCAATCAAGCTGTTGCCTCACTGAGCCATTTATATAGCCCTTGTGAAAGCCACCGATGAAACTCACGTTGCTAAATCTAACAGTCAGTTCTCAGTCTTCATTAATTTGATCTATGCACAGCATTTGATACATTTGATCACTTTCTCCTTAATGCACTGTTCATTTGGCTTCCAAAACCCTTACTCCCTTTATTTTCCTCCTGCCTCACAGCAGCCCTTGTCTTTGCTAGTTCTTCATCTCCTTGGTGTCTAAACGTTAGCATGGCCTAGACTCTAAACCAGCCTTCTTGTCTATAACCACAATCACTCCCTAAGTCAAATATACTTAACACATTTAACAAACATCTGGGGACGCTTTAAAAAATGCCTATGCCTGGGACCCATCACAGACCAATTAGAAAATTTCTAAGGGTGGGGGTGGGCACAGGTTGAGAATCACTGTCATGTATGGTTTCATCCAGCCTCATAGCCTTGAATGCCATCTAAGAGCTGATATCATCAAGTCCATTTTTCCATCACAGATCTTGTCCCTGAACTCCACACTTGAATATCTAACTGCCCACTTGACTTCTGTGCTTGGATGTCTAATACCATTTTAGACTTCACAGATCTTAAACAGAATGCCTAAGCTTACCCTGTCCAAACTTGCTTCTGTTGACAGTAAAAGACAATTCCATATTTTAGATGCTGAAGCCAAAATCCTGTCGTTTCTACTTCCACAGTAGTTGGAGGCCCTGTCACTTCTCACCATCTTTGTCACTACCACCCTGCTCCAAAACTCTACCACTTTTCCCCAGATATGCACCTGGCTTGCTCCCTACTTTCTTTGATTAATTGCCCAGATATCATCTACTCAGGGAGAACTTTTCTGACCACACTATTTAAAATAGCACTCTTTCCTCCCACTACATGCCCTGCCCCTGTTCCCTGCTTTATTTCACTCCATTTCATTCACCTCAATATGACACACCACATCTTTTACTCAGTTGATGATTAATTCTGCCTCTTCCTTAGAATGCAGCTCAAGAGGGCTCAGCATCTGAAACACAACCTAGAACATGCACATAAATATTTGTGGAATGAATGCTTAGATATTTTTAGCCTCTGGAAATGAAATTATATAACATTAAGAGAAAAATAATGTGATTACTTTAGGCAAGAAGGAAGAGCTGACCCAACCAGCGATTAAACCCCATTTTGTGAAGCTACCCACTGGTCTGATGATATAGATAAAACATTTTGGCATATAAGTATGCCTCCTCCCAAAAGTGCTGTATGTGAAGAGTATGTTATTTCAATATAAATGACATCTGGAGTTCTTCTTGCCGTGATCTGACTTAATGCCTCACACTGCTCAGACCAAGCTGTCTCCCGAGTCGGTCCTGTTTGAGAGCCTTCCTGCCAGGAAAAGAGCAGAGGGCACTTGTGCCTCTTTACTGTGACAACACGTTATCTGTGTTACCTTTAACTTGCCTGCACTCTCTCTAGAAGCAGCTGAACCACGTGCCCTGGACAATCTGGCTCCCACGGTGTCCCTGTAGGAGTCTGACAAGAAACAGTGGCAAACCATTGCCTTTATGTGGCTGCAAATCAAGATTTTGGTGTGTGTCTGAACCCCTCCAGCAGGAGCATGGCATCACAGTATGAATTTTCTTATACCAGTGTTTATTTGCTATGTCACCAAACAGATGCTAGCCACATAAGAAGAGAGGTTTTTTAAAAGCCTATTTTATAATCAACTGTCAATCTATATCTAATGATAAAGTCTTTGATAGTGAACATTTATTAAAAGCTATCAAATAGCATTAGCTTCCTCATTTTTAAAGACAATTGTGTATATCTGACAAAAGATATATGGCTCACTGAAACCTATCCACATACTCCTAGGGAGACTGTAATTACTTTAAGCAAAAGTATATTAACTTCTCAAGACAGCAAGGCTTGCACACTGTTAATACAAACATGTCAATTATAGATTTGTCTCACTCAGGAATATTCATTAATTCTAGCTATGGAAAGAATGATGCCCATAATGGGAACCATTGACTGAGGCCCTAGGGGAACTGTCCTAGAAATGTTAAAAGTAATAAATAGAATTTCACACATCAGAACATATAAAAAACAAATTTTTGCCTGCAGCTATAAATGCCTATGTGAAATTAACATGAAGAATCCAATGAGATGCAATTGTGTAGTTGGGGTTTATGAAGTCCTTTGCTCTGTGGCCTGCTATGGAGAAGATGGCCATGGGGCTCTCTGCCTTATGTGTGAACACATCTCATAAAAGCGTTAGAAACTTCACTTATACTTCCAGTGAGAGGCTTACATTTCTAGTTGAGTAAAATGCGTGGGCTTTGTAACAAACTTTTGTCACTTACTGGTACTTCATTTCAGGCTATTTACTTACTTACTCTGGGTTGGTTTCATTCTGAAAGGCTGAAAACATGACCTGAAGTACTGAATGTTAGTGATAAACTCTGAGAGGGACAACTGGAAATATCTCTGTGCTAAAAATTACTTGTATGTTAATATATGTGTAAAGAGCTTTGCTGAGTATTGTCATCAGTAATCAAACTCTTAGCTGTCTTTTCTAAAATGCTATATATATATATATATTTTCTCCCCACATTCCCCTTTCCTTCTGGTAATCACCATAGTGTTGCCTGTGTCTTAAGATGATTTTTGTTTGTTTGTGTTTTGCTTAATCCCTTCACTTTTTTCACTCAGCCCAGCATCTCCCCTTCTCTCAGACAACTATCAGTCTGTTCTCTGAATCTGTTTCTATTTTTTGTTAGTTTATTTTATGTACAAAAGGAGGAAATCTTACCTTTTTTTGACAGCATGATCTATGCTACGTGAAATGTCAATCAGAGAAAGACAATTACCATATGCAAGGCTAACCTTGTGGTTGAAAAGTGCTTAGGCTACTGATCAAGATAAAGTGGCTTTGAAATTAGAAAAGGAAGGAAAAAACCAAATAATTAACTTACTAATTGTTTCCCTTAATATGAACACTAGCCACTGGAGATATTTTAGCGGTAACTGAACTGCTGTCTTGGCTAGGCTAGTGCAATGCAGTCTTTGGCTGGGGGATTGGGGTCCCTGCAGCTTTTGCTCTCTGGTTCCCGAGAGCAAACTTTTTGTCCTACAAGCTGAGAGTGAGACTAACCAGTCGTATTTAAACTTCTTTCTCTTTCTACATTTCCTAAATGTTTGAAAATCTGCTCGACCTAGTGTCATGCTAGGGGTGCTCTCCTTTCCAAGCCCTTGCCATTGGAAGGTACCAAGGACCACTTTCCTCTGCTCCTCTTACACTTCCTCCCAGGCCACATGGTCTCACCCTGCTGCTCTTACAATTTTTTTTACAACAAATACTGGCAGCAACAAATACTGGCAATACAACAAATCCTGAATTAAATTTCCCACATGGGAACATGCAATCATATAAAGATCCTGAAACAGAGAGGTCATTTGACCTTCTCAGAAAAACTGAATAATAGTGGAGAAGAAGGCATTTTTTCTGGCACAAAAGACTCTGCAAGTGCTTGTGGACAGATTTAAGACTCATTGTTGTTAATCCCTAGGGCCTAGCATGGTGCCTGACATATTGGAGATACTCAATACATGTTATTTTAAATGGGAAATTTCAAATGCCAAATGGGTGTTGCCACTACTGGCAAATGGCTATTGATTGGCACTGAATTTTCATAGTAGTCATTGAATCTTCCCAATATTTTGAAGTTAGGGACAGAAGCTTGAAAAGACCTCACTACTGAAGGAGTGGTGACTGACATGTCATTCAAATGCCCCATACTTAGGAAGGCATGGTGAACTTGCAATTGGTCAGTTTGGGGATATAAGGATAGAAGTAGGAGATGTTTGGGTTAATAATAGCCATGACTGAGGATATGTGATAGAGTCTGTGTTCAAAATAGGGGATTTGAAATGTGCTGAAGGCTTCTCAGTGGTCAAAGATTAAGAGCAAAATCCCAGTTCCATCAAAGAACTGGACTCAGAATCAAGGAAAACAGAACTTCTATCTTGTAAAGAATCACCTGAGGGATTGGGAAGGAGGATGCAGGTCATGGAACTGCCTCAGATAGGCCAGACCAACTCCAGAACCAGCCCCCTGGTGGGCAGGGAGACTCAGTAAGCTCTCAGGCTTGGCAGACAATCAGAAAGTCGCTGCAGAAGCTCAGTTAATTTAGAGTACTGATGACACAGTATAGGAGAGTGGTCATGACCATTGATTTTGGAACCAGACTGCCTGGGTGCAAATCTTAGCAAATTGCTACTACCTCTTAAGTCAATTACTTAATTTCTCTATGCCTGAGCATCCTCACCTATAAATATAGATATTAATATTATCTACTTCATACAATTATACAAATTAATGAAATAATGTATGTAAAACATAATCCCCTGCCTGGCACAGGGTGAGTAGTAAGTAAGCCCTGGCCAGAGTTAGGCTGAATCCTCACTCCCCTGGATGTTAGTGCCACTCTTGGTGTTGCTGTATGCATTTACCAGTATTTCTTGAAGTATGTGTGTTTGAGGGGACCAGGTGGGCCAGGCGTGGGTTAGGGCTAAAACTCATTATGGCTTGTATCGCGTACCTTTATTAAGAAGACTTAGGGCAAAGAAAACCTATAATATAAAAATATGAAATTTGAAAGTCAAAGTCCTCAAGCCCCAGGAAGTTAGTCTCTATGATTCAGCCACCTGTAGCAAAAACAGTATCAGGAGAGCAGCGAAAACATTCTAGAGCTGTTCCCACCTTCAGATAAGTTCCACCTCTGGGTATAGTTAGCATCTGTTCTCTCAGCCGCCTGACTCTGGACAAATGAAAGTCCTCATTTGTTACTGCACGGAGGGTAGTTAACTGGAACGAATCAAGGAGAAACTCCAGCCCAGCAGTTCACAAGGGTGACCGCATTTAAGAGATAGTGCCTTCGTCGAACTGTGCTGAGATATTGACAAAATACTGACAAGAAATATTTGTAAGCAAGGAAGGCAAATATCCAAACCATTTTGGAAGTAGTATCCATGAAAACATTTTATAGGCATGTGAAATATAAAATGGCTCATTTGTAAGTTCTTGGTGGCAGGGGCACTTGTCTCACTGCTGTGGCAGCTACAGCTCACACTCTTCTCTCCCTCTCAAAAAGCCACTCCACAGGAAGAGTTGGTGAGAATGACATCACAGGGCTAAACTTACTTATGCCACAACCACAAATTGTTTGCAAACATCAGGACTTTATTTCTAGCAGCAATAAATTATTTACCTCAGAAGCAATTGAGACACACCAATGTGTAAAATAACATGGTTTTTGAACAAAAATTGAATTAAAAAAAAGAAAACTAAATGAAATAAAAAAAGTCAAAAGCAAAAAAATAAAATAAAATAAAACAACATGGTTAAGAACTACTGCCTAGCCTGATACTTCCCTTTAGTAGTTGATAAAATTGGTACTCAGAAAACATAAATAGCTTGAGGTCACAGAGGTAGAAAGTAGCAAAGTCACCACCTACTTGAAACCAAGTCTGCTGATTTGAGTCCACTGCTCTATACGACACATCACATTTCCCTCAGCAGAGGCCTGACATGTTATTCAAGTGAATAACAGCTTTGTAGTGCTGGATGTGTCTCACTTTTCCTCCAAGATATCTACCACCTTCCCATAAGGAAGAATCGTCTATTCCCCATTTAGCCACTGGGCCACCTTTTACTAGGTGGGTGGTTATACTGCTATTTCAAAATATGCGCTACATATGCTAAAAACTGCATTTCATGTTCACACATTAAGCTGCAAATATATGTACCCTGAACTAAAATACATTTACAAAATATTTGAGCTCAGCATTGCTTAGACATAATTTGTGTTTTTATGGAATTATTTATTATAGCAGAGAATCTTTAATTCCAATGACAAGATGGCCTGCAGCAATGTTTAATGTTCATTCAATTTCATTCAGTCAGAAATTGACATTAGGACAGGTCTATTTTTATAAAAGACATTCAAGCTTTTCCAAAGGGAAGATAGTTTTTCAAATATTATTAAAAAATATGCCCAGAAAGTATAGCCCTAACTAGTGATATCAAGTGATAACTTTTTATTAGCTACCACATTCAATAAAGTGCTTTTTTGCAAACACCCTCACTGTTTAGCAGGCCTGAGAGCTGGGTGACTTCACTAATAAAAAGGACAGACAGCTCAGGCGCTGCCCTGTGTCCTAGCCGTAGGTCACAAGAGAGATGAAGGATATTCCTTCTCAGTGAATTGATAGCCATTTATTTGCTCAATGTCTAGGCTGCAGATGTTGGAAAATGTCAACCTTCAATAGAAACAAGGAACTAACCACTGCAGCTTGACACAGGCAGACTGCCAAGAGAGTCATGGTTTGGTGACAGATGGACAATTCTTTTTTTTTTAATTAAATCCCATACAAAGAGATATACAGACAAGGACAGACATTTAGGCAAATACACTTGCCTGTTCTTCCCAGAGCCCAGGCATATGTGAGCAGTGGAATGAGTGTCACTGTGCCCTTTGGTCAGGGCAATCTTTGCACAGGCTTTGCTCAAGCCTATTTACTGGTCTATCTTTGAATCCTTCATGCCAAGACCGGCTTAACTGAGCAGCTATCCATCTGGGCTTCTTTCTCAGTGACAAAGAAAACCATGTGGTCTGGAGGTATTTGGGGAGGTGGTTAAAAATGGTAAAAAACAGAAACAAACAGGCCCTAACCAAAGGGAAATAAGGAAACTTGTGGAAGGGCATACTGTAATTGCACCAAGCACAAGAGCTCTGCAGCACCAAGCTTGCACAGTTGCCTCTGCTGCTGCAGAAGGGCCTATGGTCTACACAATGCACAGGCCTGAAGATAGTGTGGTCAGGCCAGAAGACTCAGATGAACAGAAAGATGAGGGGGATTAGGCATCAGAGAACTTCTATAGCCCCCTCCCTTTTAAGCTTCTGTAGGATGCTTGTGGGGTGGGCCAGGCAGAGTGTAGTGGCAGCCCCTGTGGAAATCAGCCTGTGTGCCCATTCACTAGGGAATTTCTTGCCCTTTGGAGTAATAAAGGGTGGGCATAACAACAAGATGTTCTAGGTCATTAGCAAAGAGAGAAATTTGCTAAAATATAAATTTTAATTTTGCTAAATTTTCACCTACTTTTATTTTAGTGCTTTTTAATCAATGGAATAAAATCATTCAGATGCAATAGGGGAGTTTTTCTTCAAACTTGCTCAACATGAAGCAACTATTATGATATTGGTTCAGCAAATATGCAATTTTTATTGAGATGGGAAGATTTAATTCAAGAAGACAGTAGTTTTTCTTCCTAAAATAAGATATAATATAATGCAATTATAAATAAAATCTCAGAGGGCTGTAAGTTTGGTTTGGTATGGTAAGGTTATTTTACATAATTTTTGAAAGTAGGTAAAGTAATTTGATGTTTGAATGGAAGAATAAGTCTCTAAGAGTATTTATTATGAAATGAGAGTGAGGAATAGCGTATATTATGTTCGAGACTGAAGAGGTAGTGGATTCGCCTTACAAACTGTAAAATTTATTTTAAAGTTTCTTTGATCAAACCAACACAGAAACAACAAACTGATCAAGAATTCAGAAAAAATCCAAGTATCCATGGGAAACTGACATGTGACAATAACAGTATTTTAGCTTATTTAGTCCTTTCTCCTCAAAGTTCAAATTTAATAAGTTTGATAAATTTTGCTGGAATCATTGAGTAACCATTTGAGGAAAATTAATTTGGACTTCATCAAACACCAAATACAAAAATAAATTCCAGATTAATTAAAATGTGTTTAAAACTAGAAACAAAAATGAAATTTAGAGTTCTCATGTAACATAGGAATATTCGATGCTATAAAGCAAAAAGCAAATTTGAATATAAAAATGCATCTAAGAAGAAGATTTGGCATGATAAATGATTTACAATATCAAAAGACAAATGAGAGACTTTAAAAATTATTTGCAAAGTGCATGACACATTGAACATTAAATTTATAATACATAAATTATTCAGGAAAAGTTACAATACCAAAGTGACAAAGGAATGAGTATGATTAAATTCTGAGAATAAAATTCATAAAAGAGAGCCCAAATGGTTAACAAATTAATGAAAAGATAATCCAGAAAATACAAGTTAAAGGTACAATAAGATCTCATATTTTACCCTAAAGATTGGTATGAATTACAAAGGACACTAAATCCCAGTGCTGGCCAGGACAAAGGAAGAATTTCTCTCACTTGCTGCTGGTGAAAATGTGAATACTATAGTTTAAAAAAGTAACCCAATAATATCTAGTAAAAGATTGCAATGTGTAACACTATTTGTAGGAACCCCTCCCCAAGAAATCTCTGAAAATAACATGATACCTATCAATTGACAAGTGGCTAAATAAATTATGGTTCATCACATTGTTAAAAATGTGCAAAATATGAAATGTTATGCAGCTATTTATAAAATGAGCTAGATCTGTAGATATTGACATGGAAGGATATCTATCACTGATGCCTTGTTTGTGAGAAAAAGCTAGTTTTAAAGAAAAGTATTGTGATGGTTAAATTTTGTCTAGGCTGTGGTGCTCAGACATTTGGCAAACACTAGCCTAGATTTTGCTGTGAAGGTATTTTTTAGATGTCATTAACATTTAAACACACATTGAATAAAGCAGAAGGCCTTCCATACTGTGGGTGGGGCTCCTTCAATTGTTTTTAGGTCTTAAATAGAAAAGACTGAAGTCCTCGAAGGAAGAAGGAATTCTGTCTCCAGCTGGCTGCCCTGCCCTGAAAATTTCAGACTTACCAGTGTCTACAATCATGTGAGCCAATTCCTTAAACTAACTCTTTCTTTATGTGTGTTTACACACCTTACTGATTCTTTTGCTCTGGATAACCCTACCTAATACATGTATATGGTGTTTCCATAGCTACAGACAAACATAAATTCTATGCATGCATATTTATATTTGTAGAGTTAGTATGAACATGGAGAAAACTGAGGGAAAATTTGCACCAAGCTAAAATACCTGAGTGTGTGTGTGAGTGTTTGGGGAAAGAGAAGAAAAGGGGGTGGGGCTAGAGCAAAACAGAAATAGAATGATACAAAAGAAAGCACAATAAAACTGCAAGTATATAAAAATTAAATATACATGAAAATAAAGACATGAATCAACTAAATTTTAAAAGGATCAGTTGGAACCAGATAGTGAAAAGACCTTTCATCCCAGGCTGAAGAACATTGCCTCACCCTGTATTCAATGTAGGGTCATCAAATGTTTGAAGCACAGAAATAAAAATGATTTGAGGGGGAACTGTCAAGATAAACTTATTCCAGGGGACTGGAGAAGCATAGTGTTTAGGAGCTTAGGCTTTCACATCAGCCAGATCTGTGTTTACATCTCAGCTCTACCACTTACTTGAGTGTGATCTGTTATGCATGATTTAATTCCTCTGAGTTCCAGTGTCTTAATGAGAAAATGGGGTAACAATACCTACTTCACAAGGTTTGTGTGAATATTCAAAAAACCAAATGTGAAAATGCTGGCAGAGTAAACAGTTAATTAAAAAAAAAAAAAAAACGCGCGCGCACACGTGTGTGTGTGTGTGTGTGTGTGTGTGTGTGTGTGTGGTTAGGAGAGAGAGGCAGTAAGATTACTAGGGACTATTGAAAGAGTCCAAGGGAAGTTTACAAAGAGCAGCTCAGTGGTTGATAGAGTAGTTCAAAGCAGAATGACAAAGTTATGTGTGTGTATGCCTGGCACACCAGGGGGAAGAGGTGGTAGCTGTAGGAATGAGTGGAAGGAGGATCTTGAAGGTAAAATCTAAAAGATTATTTTAATACCAAGGATGACTATAAAGTTTCTCTATTAGATAGTGGTGTTACTACCATAGGAGCAGCAGGTGTGGGAGAAGGGTGTGCAATGTAAGGGACTGGGTTTGGGCTATAACAATGGCTAATATTTATTGAGTGTTTATCACTGATGACTCTCACAACAACCTATGCTTTCTCCATTTCACAGATGCAGAAACTGATAAACAGAGATATTAACCAATTTGCTCAGGGTCACAGAGCAAACATTTGCTGGGAACTTATTATGAATAGATAAAGAGAATTTAAAAATGAAAGCCATGGTCAAAGGTATTGTTAAGTGTCGCCAAGAATCTGGAAGGATAAATACAAAGTGGGGCAAGAGTAGTTTACAGTTGTTCATATGGAAAAATAATGCAATAATTAATAAATAGTAATACAAGAATAAACTCTCTGTTTTGTGGTACTCATGACTATAAACCTACTTTTGCCCCACCCTCTAGTGAAAATAGACATTGAATTTGCAGTTGGGAGGCAACTTATCCTTCTCAGCATCTGAGTTCAGTGGCTTAAGAGCAGAGCACATGTAAACACTGACTATTTTTCAAGGAATGTAACAGCCAAGGGCAGGAGACAGGTCTGTCATGTCCCCTTCTTAGGGAGCTTCTCTGATCAATTTATTCTCAATAGAATTTCTTCTATCCCATCATCTTCTATTGCTCTTCTTGTGTTATTTTTCTTCATAGAATTTATTACCATCATCATCTATTTACTTGTTCAGTGATTACCTTCCAACATCAAATTTAAACTCCATGAAAAGAGGGACTTTTTTTTTCCTTATAACATCTCTAGCAACTAGAACAGTTGTTGATGCATTATAAGAACTCAATAAAGATTTTTTAAAGGAATGAGCTTGGAGACTCTGTGCCTCGTCCCAAGAAAACCATAATTTAATTGTGCATATATAATGTGCACAAACACAATATTCAAGTGAGCACAAACTAATGTAGTGTAAAAACAGAGCACCCAAGCTTCATAAAATAATGGGTTGAGGTCAACCAGGAAACACTTTGTACAAGTGAAGATGTCAGAGTGAGATTTTTTTGGAAGAGGACAGGAATTTTTAAGAAGAGAAATGTAAGAAAGGAATGAGTAATATTTTATCTGAAGATATGGAGTGACAGAAGGTTGGAATAGAAAGTCATGTAGAAATAACCAGGTCTCTGGGGAACTCAAAATATATTATTCCTTTTCTATCTATCTATCTATCTATCATCTATCCATCCGTCCATCCATCTCTATCTCTATTTCTCTAACACACACATGCACACACACAGACAGAAGTAAAATTTGATTTTGCCCAATAACTTTATTTATATATGACTTATGCACTGCCTTACTCCAATAACTTCCAGGGAATTTTATGAATAAAATAGAAAATTCAGATGTGATTTTTTTTTAAATGAAGTTTTCTATCACTTGTATTTAGGGGACATGGGAAACTCATCTAAGCTAACCCTGTATTATTTAATGCCTTAGTTTCTGGGTAAGCCATTGGTTTTCAATTCTGATTTCACTTTATAGTCACTAAGTGAGCTTTAATAAATACCTCTGGCCAGGCTCTGGCCCAAGCAATTAATTCAGAAATGTGAGCATGGGTGTCTGTGCACTGATAGGGTCACAAAGCTCCATGAGCGCTTATAAAATATCTAGATTGAGAACAACAAAGCTAATGCATTTACCCCAAATGGGACCCCTGAGCACCCAAAGGTGCCCTGGAGGAGCTGTGATGTCCACATGTACAAGGAAAATAAATTAGAGAGGATTTTTCCCTAATAACTTATTGATGTACCTTTATGACCTGAACTTCTTGTCTACTCACTTCGATTTCCATTCAAAATTGTTTGGATACAGAACTTCTGCCAGTTGCAGAACTTCTGCAAGATGGAAGCGTAGGTGGAAGCAGTGCACCTTCTCGCACAACCGAGTTTAAAAACAACAAAGTTTTAGCAACAAAAACATAGCCAAACCAGAAAATTGAACTATATGGAAGTCTGACAACAACAAACCCTTCAGCCAAACCAGTAAGAGGGGCAGAGCCAGCAGCAGAGAAGGGTGGGGCAGGAAAGATCCACTGGACCTATCTGGGCACACCACCCAGGTATGCCAGCAACCATGGGCAGATCCCAGGTGTGGAGTAGTGGGTGGACCCACTGAGGGCTGATCGCGGTCACACATTTGCAGATAAACCAGTGAAGGAGTGAGCAGTGAGATGAACCGTGCAGGCCCCAGTGGTGGGAAGCGGCAGAGGGGACTGCTATTGTCCGTCTCTGACCCCGCCCCCACATACGGCATCACAAACCAGCGACCTAGGTGGCCCCGCCCTGGTGAACATCTAAGGCTCTGCTCTTCATACCTAACAGGCATGAAGAGATCAAAACATGGCTCAAGAACAACTCAGAGCCTCAGAGCCCATAACTCTAAGCCATGAAGAAACAGCCAAACTCTCAGATGCACAGTTCAAAACACTGGTGATCAGGATGCTCACAGAACTGGTTGATTTTAGTCACAAATTACAGAAACATATGAAGGCTAAACTAATTGAAATGAGTGGAAATGCACAGGAAACCAATAGTGATGGAAAGGAAACTGGGACCCAAATCAAAGGAGTGGACCAGAAGGAGGAATAAAATGACAAAACAGGAAAATATGAAGAAACAAGAATTCAAAAAAATGAGGAGAGGATTAGGAACCTCCAGGACATCTTTAAAAGCTCCAACATATGAATTATAGGGGTAGCAGAAGGGGAAGAGCAAGAGCAACAAGTGGAAAACTTATTTGAACAAATAATAAAGGAGAACTCCCCACTCTGGCAAAGGCAATAGACTTCCAGGAAATCCAGGAAGCTCAGAGAGTCCCAAAGAAGTTGGACCCAAGAAGAAACACAATAAGGCACATCATAATTATATTAGCCAAGATTAAAATGAAGGAGAGAATCCTAGAAGCAGCAAGAGATAAGGGGACAGTCACCTACAGAGGAGTTCCCATCAGACTGTCAGCTGATTTCTCAAAAGAGACCTTACAGGCAAGAAGGGGCTGGAAAGAAGTATTCCAACTCATGAAAAGTAAGGACTTACAACCAAGATTGCTCTACCCAGCAAAGCTTTCATTTAGAATGGAAGGACAGATAAAGTGCTTCTCAGATAAGATCAAATTCAAGGAGTTCATCATCACCAAGCCCTTATTATATGAAATGTTAAAGGGACTTATCTAAGAAAAAAAAGTTAAAAAAACATGAACAGTGAAAGGACAGCAAACTCACAGTTATTAAGAACCACACCTAAAACAAAACAAACTAAAAGGACAGCTAGATCAGGAGCAGAACCATAGAAATGAAGATCACATGGAGGGTTAGCAACAGGGGAGTGGAAAAAGAAGGGGGGAGAAGGTACAGAAAATAAGTAGCATAGACAGTAGGTAGAAAATAGATAGGGGGGAGGGCAAGAATAGTATGGGAAATATAGAATCTGAAGAACTTGAGACACGTGGTCATAAACTAAAGGGGGGGAATGGTGGGGGAGGGGGTGTGCAGGGTGGAGGGGAATGAAGGGGGAAATAGAACAACTGTAATCGCATAATCAATAAAATATATTTTAAAACATAAATAAAAATAAATTATTAAAAAACTGCATACAATACAAATAATCACAAAATTTCTCTACATTTTTAAACTATAATATGGAAGAAAATGGAACTCCTGAGGGGCCTGTTGTGACAAAGACAGAAATAAAGCTATATAGTTGGTTGAGGAGAGAATGTGTTTGGTCAACACAAATCACGGACATTTGTGAATCATCTCAGATGGCCATATGTGTCAATATGAACAACTTTTCATTTCTTTTTCTCTTCTATTTCTTCCCTATTCCCAATTTTGACCTGCAACTCTTTACTTAACATGAAATGCACAATAGCCCTATTTATAATCTATATATCCAAAGTTCATCTAAATATGTTTATTTTCATTAATATTTTTCTTTATTACCTGCCACATAGGCAACAACAAAAAATCCAGCTATAAGGACAAAAGAAAGAAGGTGAAGAGAAATTATGTATAATATGCTACCCAACAATTTGGGAAGCAGTTAGTGTGGAGGGTGCTCTGAACACACCTACACACAGCTGGTGTCTAGTTTCAAACCTGCCGCCTAAGCAGGCTGAGTCCTATTCACAAGTAGTGAAGAGATTTGATCCTTACAATATTGGTCAGTTAGACCCAAACTCTCAAGATGGGTGCCAGGCTACCTACTTCTATTGTTTTATATTGCTATAATCATTGATTACCACAAAAGTAGTAGCTCTAACCAGCACAGTTTGCTTCTTGTGGTTCTGTACATCAGAAATCCTGGTGGCTCTATTGGTTTCTCTGCTATGAATCCCCTTAGGTCAAAATTTTGTTGGCTTGTGTGGGGGGGAAGAATCCACTTCCAGCATTATTCCTGTTTTAGAAGACTTTGTTTCCATGTGGCTGTAGAGCTGGAGTCCCTGTTTCCTTGCTGACTGTCAGCTGGGCACCTCTCTCTCAGATCCTTTGGGCTACATGCATCCTTCCCACACAGGCTGCATCTACCCTCTGACTTCCCCTTCCACCACAGTTCTTTGACTCCAGTTGGAGGAATTTCTTTGTCTTTAAAGATTTATGTGATTAGATTGGACTCATTTGGATAATCCAGGATAGTCTCTCTATCTTAAGATCTGAAATCCTAATTACAATAATCTCTCTATTTTAAAATCTGTAATCTTAATTACTTCTAGAAGTTCTGTTTGTCAGGCAATGTGACATATTCTCAGTTTCCAGGGATTCAATCATGGACATTTCTGGAGTCCATTCTGCATTTTTTCACAGTTCAGAGTTTGTAAAATGACTAATACAACCTCCCTGTGTCTGTTTCTTTGTCAATTAATCCATATTCATTTAAAATTCCACTACATCTGCCTTTCTCCATGTAGGTTTCATGCCTTTGTTATTACACAAAATATATTCATTCCACTGGCAGTCTGTGCATGCTGCTATAACAAAAATACCATAGACTGGGTGGCCTACACAACAAACACTTATTTCTCACAGTTCTGTAAGCCTGAAGTCTAGGATCAAAGGCACTAGCAAATTCGAAGTCTGGTGAAGGCCAACTTCCTGGTTCACAGCTAACCATCTGCTCTCTCTGTCTTCACATGGTAGAAGGGGTGGGGAGCTCTCTGGGGTCGCTTTCATAAGAGCACTAATCTCATTCATGAAGGCTCCACTCTCATGAAATAACACTTCCCAAACACCACCTCCCCTTCCAAATATCATCACAGTGGGGTTAGGTTTCAATACATGAATCTGGGCAGACTCAAGCATTCAGTCTACAGTCCCTTCCAAGAACTCTGAAGATTCAGGTTCCTTGTATAACACTGGAATATAAACCCTTCCCCAGAAAAAAAAGACATAAAAGAATTTTTTTAGAAAATTATTGTTTTTTGACCTTTATTTTTACCCATAGCAAGTTGAAAGCAAATAATAAAGATGGTTACAGTCTGCATTACAAGTGCTATAATAATTTCCTTCTTTATTTTATTACTAAGTAATAATGTATTTGCATAGTTTAAAAAGACTAGATGCTTAAATTGCTTATAAATAAAGCAACAGAAGAAGTGCTGAAAAAACAATTCTTAACTCCAAAACTCTATTTATTTAAACTATTTATTTTAAACAGGACTGGTCCTGCATATAGACATTTTGTTGCTATGCATAATATTAATATCATTAAATGATATATGTTTTACAGGTGGCAAGGGAATCCAGTCAGCTTTGATAGGGATTATATAATGGAAATCACACTAAAAAGAGGGCCAACATGAAATGGAATAGTTTCTCAGTAGGATGGAAACAAGAAGCAATGATATTAAATTATCACCTAGGAAACCAGAGGTGTAATTTTTAAAGATTTGACTATTAAGGTCAGTTAGAGTTTACTGCCAAGATAAAAAAAAAACTATGCATTTACCTCAGTTGCATCAAGGAAGAGCAAGTCAGGGCGAAGAGAGCAGGGAGACAGGGTGGTCCTGCCCAGGGTGGGGATGGGGAGGGAGGCCCAGTTATCAGCTGTTCCCCTCGCTAAAGGCAGGGGCGTGGAAGTGAGCATGTGGGAGAGGCAGGGCTACTGTGTGCATTAGCCTTGTGCTCACCCTCACCCTCCTAACCTGGACAAGTGACATTCAGCACAAGGCTGCAAATGCCACCAGGAACATGAGCACATGACAGTGGGTGTCTATGCCTTTGAAAGTCTAAGGGATATTCTAAATCAGAAGCAAAAGGCTTACACGCATGTGACCCCGAGTTATTGTTTTTGTAGTGGCTGCCAAAAAAATCACAGGAAAGTCATTTTCAACACTTCAGTCTAAATACAGCTATGCTTTTATGAGGCTAATCTCAAAAATGTAAATTTGTATATTTAGAAATTCTGCTGAAAGCATATAACCTTTTCTGAAGAACACATTGCACTTGTTTTTTGAATTGAAAGCTTTGTAATATGCCATGGCTAAAAGTAATAAAGTTCAGATTTAAATATAAAATATTGATGAACAGCTGCTTGTATGTTGAAGAAGCCCACATATCAATATAGCCACAGCTGACAGTTGCAGGCAGTGGTTATCTCTGAGGTACCAGAGCAAAGAATGCCTCAAGGCATGTGGTTAGTGGAAGGCTGCGTCATTGTTTTTCCAACTATGACTCTGAAAAAAATTTTATATTCCAAAATAATCACCACAGTGCATCCAGTTAACACCCCTCACCTCACAGTTACAATATCTTTTCTTGTGATGAGAATGTTAGCAACTTTCAAATGTACAATATACTATTAACTATAGTATCACTTTATACTTTAAATCCCCATGACTTTTTAAAAGATTCCAATAGAAGTGAGATTATATGGTATTTGTCTTTCTCAGACTTATTTCATGTAGCATAATAGCCCTCAAGACCCATTCATTTTGTTGCAAATGTCAAGATTTCCTTCTTTTTATAGCTGAATAATATTCCATTGTGCATATACACATACCACATTTTTTATATTTTATTGTTTATGGGATTACAGTTATTCCAGTTTTTCCTCCTTTGCCCCCTCTACCCAGCCCCTCACCCCAAGTCCCTGAGGTAATCCTTATACCATCGTCCATGTCCATGGGTCAAGAATATATGTTCTTTGGCCACTCTATTCTCTATGCTGTATTGTAAATCCCCACGACAATTCTGTAACTACCAATCTGTATTTCTTAATCCTTTCCCTTTTTTTTGTCCATCTCTCTGACACCCACCCCTTCCATCTGGCATTCTCTGTATCTATGGCATTTGATGGTCAGATAACCATCAAAAAGTTCTCTGTATCTATGATTCTGTTTCTGTTCTGCTTGTTTATTTCACTTTTTTTAGAATCAATGATTGATTGATATGTATTTATTGCCATTTTGTTGTTCATATATTTTATCTTCTTCATAAAGACCTTTTAACATTTCATATAATACTGGTTTGGTGGTGATGAACTTCTTTAGTTTTTTTCTTGTGTGGGAAGCTCTTTATCTGTCCTTCAATTCTAAATGACAGCTTTGCTGGGTAGAGTAATCTTGGTTGTAGGTCCCTGCTTTTCATCACTTTGAATATTTCTTGCAAATCCCTTCAAGCCTGCAAAGTTTCTTTTGAGAAATCCACTGACAGTCTAATGTGAACTCCTTTGTAGGTAACTAACTGCTTTTCCCTTCCTGCTTTTAAGATTCTTAGTCTTTAACTTTTGGCATTTTTATGATGTGTCTCAGAGTGGGCCTGTTTGGGTTCATCTTGTTTGGGACTCTCTGTGCTTCCTGGACTTGTATGTTTATTTCCTTCACCAAATTAGGGAAGTTTTCTGTCATTATTTTATCAAATAGGTTTCCAATTTCTTGTTCTATGTCTTCTCCTCACAGCATCCCCATGATGTAAGTGTTGATACACTTGAAGCTGCTCCAGAGGCTCCCTACATTATACTCATTTTTTCATTCTTCTTTTCAGTTCCTTTCTTCTGATTGGTTGTTTTTTAATTTCTTATATTCCAAACCACTAATTTGATTCTCAGCTTCATTCACTCTGCTCTTAATTCCTTTTAAATGGTTTTTTATTTCAATTACTGTATACTTTGTCCTGACTATAATTTTTTATGTTGAGGTCCTCACTAATTTCCTTGAGCACCTTTATAACCAGTGTTTTGAACTCTGCATCTAGTTGATTGTTTATCTCCATTTTGTTTAGTTCTTTCTATTTGAATTTTGTTGTGTTCTTTTATGTGGCTCATGTTTCTTTGTCTCTTCATTCCAGCAGCTTCTGTGTTTGTTTCTATGTATTAGGTAAAGCTATTACATCTCCCAGGCTTGGTAGAGTGGCCTAAGATCACTGGCACAGCCTCCACTATTACCCAAGCTGGATACTCAAGGTGCGCCCATATGAAGGCAACATACACCCTCCTGTTGTAGTTTGGCCTTGATTGCTGTTGGCACATCCAATTTTAGCCACTGCCCTTGTTCTGTTTGGGGTCACAAAGTATAAGCTACAAAGTGATCTGCAGATGGCTGCTCCTTGTGCTGGGCTTGGAGGTTCACAGGTTGAAGCCAAGCTGTGAGCCAAGGCTGACTGCTACTATTGTCAGATCTGGAGCAACTTAGCAACAGGTATGGGGCTTACTAAAGAAAGATACTGCTTGTTTGAGAGAATTTAAGAAAATCTGAAGCATGGGCCAGGATAAGCCATTTCTATGGAAAAGCCACTAAAAAAAGCTTGAATGGGCCCAAAAGTTAGGTGGGATCACCAGAGCAGGGCCCTCAGGAGATCACCAGAGGGGGGCAAACAGTGTGCGCCAGCTTGATGGAGTCTCAGATATGGTGCCTGCCTGCTGGCTCTGTGGCTCTGTTGGGGGAAGGGGTCAGAAAAGAAACAGTGGACTCTGTTAGCACTTCTGTCTGGGAGAAAGCTGACCCCCAGCTCTCATCCTGATGATGGACAATTCTGTTCCTCCCCAGATGTCTCTGATGTCTTTCAATCTGCTGACCCTGTGCTGAAGCTTGGAGGGAATGAGTCTGAGTAAGTTTGTATGTGGGCCCTTTAGAGGAGCCACCTGAGACTCCAGCAGCTTCTGTCTCAGACAACTTTAATCCACAATGGTTTTTACAGCCAGAAGTTATGGGGACTTATCTTCTTGGCATTGGAATCATGGGCTCTGGGGCCTCATGAGGGGCTGGAACCCCTTACTCCTGAGATAACTCTCACAATTTTTATCTACCACATGTAGGTATGGGACCAGCTATTCTGCATCTTCACCCCTCCAAGCAATCTCAGTGTGGTTTCTTCTTTAATTCCGTTCTTGTTTTCTTTTTTAATTCCATAGTTGCAGGACTTCCATTCAGTTTGATTTCTGATGGTTCTGAATGATAGTGGTTCTATAGTTTAGTTGTAATTTTGATGTGGTTGTGCAAGGAGGTGAGCCATGGCCATCTTGACTGGAAGTCTATACTACATTTTGTAATTAATTCATCAAGTGATGAGAAATTCTGGAGAACACTCACCAGGACTTCCCTAAAGAAGAAGGTGAGACAGCATAATTTCCTAACTATCTGCGCATCAGAAACACACAAAAAAACTTACTATGAAATACAAATTCCTGGGTCCCAGGCCTGGAGCTTGTGATTCAATCCCTTTTACCAACCACTGTCACTCCTTAGGTGATTCTGACACAAAGTCTTGACGACTTTGTCTTGAGTTATATTCATGCCTGTCTGCTCTACTGTAGGGCACACAGGCATGAATATACTACAAGGTGGTTTTAATTACAGCTAAAAATCATCACTATTAATGACAGAACTTTGCTTCTGACAAATGGTTTCTTTAATTAACTATTTGATTGCCACTCCTTTCTATCTCTGGCCTCCTATTCAGTCCTGTCCTTTTTCCTCTAATAAATGTAAACATACCAACTTTACTGGACAACACAGTCGGTAAAGGTGATGAAGGAAATTCCTGTAGCCTGAGGAATAAAATTTATTGACCACTGAAATATACCTAAGTTAATAAAGCATCAAGACTTTCTCCTTCTGAGATAAAAATTTATTAATTAAAAGCATTGTAGCCCTGGCTGGCATAGCTCAGTGGATTGAGTGCAGGCCTGTGAACCACATGATTGTGGTTCGATTCCCAGTCAGGGCACATGCCTGGGTTGCAGGCCAGTTCCCGGCAGGGGACTCATGAGAGGCAACCACACATTGGTGTTTCTCTCCTTCTCTCCTTCCCTTCCTCTCTAAAGATAAATAAATAAAATATTTTAAAAAAAGCATTATAAAATCTTACATGAATTTCATTTGACAAACACTGATCAAAAGGCTATTGTATTTGATATACTCTACCAGGCAAAGGGCCTATGAAGGTATGTTAATCTTTGTCCCTTCCTTCATGAAGTTCACTGTGTAGCAGTGAAGAGAAAGATTACCCTGTCCCTATTTACGCATCTGCATCTTGCTTCCCCCCAATACCCAACAGTGGTATTGTCAGCTGGCATTCTTTTAAATTCATATTAAAGTGGAGTAGAGAGGAAATAAAATAGTTGAAATCATAATTATTCTTTTCTTTGCCATTCTGGAAGACTTAATGAAATGAAAGTGAGGAGCTGGTAGCACGTCAAACAAAATTACCTTAGCCTCTAATAGCCAGCCCAGCTCTTTGCTAGGGTTAATTTTGTCTAGAGGACATTAACCATGGAGCAAACTTTTCTGTTTCCTCCCAAAGCTGTTGAATGATCCTGTACACTAGAACAATAAGGCACCTGTGGGTTGTTCTTTTTTAATTAAAATCTCTTTAATGGGGTAGACTTTCAGGCATTTACTTGTGGTAAATGCTAGAATTTGGTCCATCTCATTTTCCAAAGTCCAATTTGTAAACTGGGTTTAAAAACAGTCTCTTGGTTTGAACACACAATAAAAAATTCACAGCAGTCTCTGAAGGACAGATTTATAGGCTGTTCAGATTAGAAAGCAAGCAAGATTACAATGTGTCTGTGTATCTATAAGTGTTTATAAGTGCCTGGAAATTGGCAGAGGACTCCTGAGAAAACATAGGTCAACCAAGAGACTGGTCAACCAAAGGTCAACCATAGGTCAACCAAAGGTCAACCATAGGTCAACCAAATTGCAAGACCTTAGGCCATCACAACTGAGAGTAGGTTTCAATAGAAAGTCCTGATCAATCTAGGGAATGAGACAGGAGCTTGCCATAGAGCTAGAAGATAACAAAACCTAGGGAGAGCACTGTTAAGCAGTTAGTGAAGTGTGAAGCTCAGCTGTATTTAGAATGCTATCCTGATAGGAACTTTCAGATGGAGGGATTGTTGAAGTCACACTCTATTCACTCAGTGGGACTCCAGGTCCTTTTAGAGCAATGGTATCACTTCCCCTTATTTTAACACAGATCCAGGTTCCTTGCTGTAAGGACAGGGTGAGCAAAGAACTTTTCACAAGAACTAGCTGCTATTGAAGCTCCCTATCCATCAGAATTTGGATGGATGATGATTGCATGTGTAAATGAGAACTGGTTTCCAGAAAATACAACTAAATGCCAGCTTCTAGCTCATTTCTAACACTAATTGTTATTTCTCAATTAAAGATTTATATATTTTAAGGCTTCCATTGATAAAATGATATAAATTATAGCAAAAAATAACTTCTTTATTCATTTGTTATGTCAAGCCATTTGAGAAACTGTATCAATAACAACATTAAACTTTATGTTGTCTTTTTTATTTATTCATTCATCCAAACATACTTATGAGCACTTTCTATGTACTAGAATAATATTAGGTTCTGGGAACACAAAAAATAGACACACTCTCTCCACTACTCAAACTAATAACTGAAAGGCAGAAAAATGAAAAGTTAAATAACAAAAGGATAAGCTAAATAATTCTGTGACCTCTAACAATTTTAAAATCTCATTGCTTACAGCCACAAAGGTATATTTCTTGTTCACAGAAAGTCTACTATAGAACCATGCAATTCTCCAGGTCAGACAAGAAGCCTTCCAAGTGGGAACTCAGTATATATGTGGGAGGTAAAAGCAAAATAAAGTGGAGATGTACTAGATGTGCAGGGTGAGGAACAGGGTGGCGTCAAGGATGACTCCCTGACTTGTCAAGCTGCAGAATAATGGTGTATTCACTGAAATATGAAGTGCTAGAAGAGAACTATGATCTGAGGTCAGATGATGTTTGTATTTTGTGTGTTGCAGGAAATTTCAGAGCTTGGTGTTAGATATATTGATTTTGAATTTTCTTTGAGACCTTCAAATAGAGATACTGGGTACGCATTTGGGGTTCAGAGGTGATATCTAGCTGGAGAAATAAATTGGAAACTATGAGAAAACTGAATGAAACCGAAGGCAGAAGCATGGATAAGGATATCTATAGAGATGGTATAGAATGAGATGAGAAGGGGGCCTACACCTGAGCTTATCTTGCAGAGGATACTGATAAGGAGGGGACTTAAGTGATGGAAAAAACCAGGAGAGTGTGCTATCTTAGAAACCATAAAATAGACTCTTTCAAAGAATAATCAACATAATAAAATTCTGCTAAAATTATCAAGTAAAATGAGAATGAAGACTACATTTTGGATATGATAGCACAAGTGATTAGGCACTTAGCAAGGGATATTTTAGTGGTATAAGGGAGACAGAAGCTATATCTTTAGTATGCTGGAAAAGAATAAGAGACCACCAATTAAAAATGGTTGATTGAAAATACACTTTTATCTCACTGTCTTCCAAAAACCCACTAAAACAAAAATAAAATAATTTTTAAAAGGCACACACTTACGAAGAGAAAGGAAGAGAAAATCAAAACCATTGGAGACTCTAGAAAGCTGGACTAAACTGGTAGAAAAGCAAAGGAGCAAGACAAAGAACATTTCAGATCCCGCCAGAAGTGTCAAGAAACTGTGTCACTGTTCTCTGAAAGTAAGGATAAAGTGGGTTGTGAAATATAGAAGGATGAGTGAAAAATATTCAAAAAGCAGTTAAATCTTCATTTATTCCTTTTCTTATCTTATAGTTACTTAGCTGCCCCACTTCTCCATACCAACATATAATAGAAGATTATACTCCACAGAGGGTAAAACAAGATCTCTTGACTGGAGGACTGCAGGCACATTTGGGGATACAGTACCTCACTGAATAAATCAAAGTTTATTTATGGAAAGTTGAGACCTTCAAGCCCTCTTCCTTGATACATGTTGTAGCCAGGCTTATATGATTAGGAAGAGATTAGCTGAGCCTTCTCTGGGAAATCTGACAAGCTCATGAAAAGAAACCCATAGGTTTTTCCTAGAGAAAAAGGTCAACTATCACCTGACACTGAAGACAGCCAACAGGAACCTGAACTCAGCCTTCTCCTTCTCTCTGATATTTTCTTGGGTATCTCCATTGGTCAAATCCACTTGGAAGTCCAATGGTAAGAACTCTGGTTGATAGGTCAGCCTCCCAAGGTAGAAATGGAGTGAGAAAAGATGGAGCTGTTCTGGAGGGGTCAATGGAAGACATCTTCCTCAAGGGTAAAACCTTAAGAAGGGCCAAGTAGTGGGGCATGCTTCTGAAAGCTTGGGAACACAATCAGACAGAAAGGCAGGGAAGGATATCAACTGATTTTAAGTAATCACAGTTGGGGGTGTGCTAGGATGAAAATTATCTATTATATCTGGAAGTTAAAAAAAGAGACTTAAAAATCAGAAAGAAGTAACTTCTCTAGTTTGTTGACTCTATTTTCAGGGAGAGAGTTTAAAGATTTTGAGTTCTTCTACAAAATTACTTTTACTTGGAATATCACTGTTTTGCTTAACCAAGATTAAGGAGTTTTAATAAAAAACATAAAAGGTGTATAGATGCTTACAGGATAGTGTTATCACATGTGATGAAAGACTTACATAGCAATAAAATCAGAAATCAAAATTACTCAAATCCCAAACTATGTCTCTTTCACCAGTAAACCTGAGACATTTGCACTGATAACACTAGACAGCTTAATCCATTTCACAGACAGCCATAAAGGTTTTCACATAAAATGTTCTCATACTGGAGGCCTCCCTCAGCTTCTGACCTTCTACCTTTTGCTTTTGAAAATACTCCAGAAACAAAGATTGTTGATGGAGAAAGCTTGGCTGTGACTCAAGGAGATTTTCTTTGCCATTTAAGAGGCCACACTGAGGTCTGAGAAATCCAGGTCCTTGGGCTCCAAAGATGAGCTTCATCTTCAGCATTGGCCAAGACCAGTGATTTTCAGCATTTTCCATCTTATGGCACAGATAACCTAATGACTAAAATTCTGTGGCAGACAAAAAAATATAGGTATATTTTGATTCATTCACAATGGATGGCTATTGTTGTGTTGCCTATTGTCATTTTTTAAAATTTGACCACCTAGAAGAATAGAGGTCAGTGCCCCTGACTAGATAGCCAGATATTGCATATTTAAAAATTTCTTGCAGCATGCCAGTTGAAAATCGCTGCTATATATAATGGATTTGACATAAATAAATTGGGTACTTCACAGCATGCATTAACTTTTTTGGTGCATTAAATAAACAGCACTGACATACATTAAAGACAGTGACCCACTCTACTGCCAACCTTCAATGCAATTCCACAGGTCTCGTTGTGCCTTGAATATAGCAAATTCATTCCTGTCTCAGGACATCTATAGTTGTTGTTACAGTTGATGTTTCTTCTTTTTGGCATGGCCTTTTCTCTAGTTTTCATATTGAAGATTCCTTCTCAACATTAAGGTTTCTGCACAACATTATCAAAAAATCACTTTTACTAGAGGAATCACCAGTCTTAGATTAATCATAAAGAGCTACAACTAATAAAAGTCACATACATAGTATTTACCATATGCCAAATTCTACACCTATGTACTTATTTTTTCTTTATGTTGACTTTATGTAGAATATGCCATTGTTATTCCTTCACTGTACATGAGGAAACGGACATACAGACAAATTAAGTGAAATTGCTTAAATACCTATAGCTAGTAATTAGTGAACCTGAAAGTTGAATTCAGACAGTTGATGCTGGTGCCAGGACACATGCTCTTAACAAATATGTTGTACTTCCTCTTGAAATGAAGTATCACACAAATGCAGCTACCAGTAGAGAAATATGAAGAGGGTTATTATCAGCTCTATTGAATTCTTCTAGGAAACCAATATTTTATGTTATCTTCTTAATATCATATCTATTATGTCCATTTCCATGAATTTTCTTAACAATTGAAGATGATCTATAAATACTTAAGAATTAGGGATAATGTACTATTACTTATAAGAAATTTACCTCCATTGACTAAAAAAATCTAAAATGTACTAAATAGGTGAAAAACTTTCATCCATAAAAGTTCAATTATGTTTAAGGGTTTTTTTTTTGCATGATATATTTGAAGGCAATGTAAAAGGATCATTAATTCTTCATTCTATATTTTTCCTTCTATTAACCCTATAATTTTTAAAACCACATTCTGTAACTTCTAAGAAAAACACAAACTTCTATATTAAGATAAAGAATAGTTAATGGGACTTTCAGCCAAGATGGAGGCTTAGGTAGACATGCTTTGCTTCCTTGCACAACCAAAAGAAGGATAACAACCAATTTAAAAACAAAAAAACAACCAGAACTGTCAGAAAATGAAACTGTATGGAAGCCCAACAACCAAGGAATTAAAGAAGAAATATTCATCCAGACTAGTGGGAGGGGTGGAGGTGGGCAGCTGGGGTAGAGAGAATCCAAGGTGATGGTTGGCAGACCTGGTGAGTGAGGCAGAAGATGGCGGTCAGGGTGGTCCCACATTTGTGTGGGGACAAACTGGGAGGAACAACTGGGGAGTGAGACACATGGTACAACCCAGGGTTCCAAACTGCAGGTAAATAAAGCCTCAAAAACTTCTGGCTGTAAACATCTGTGGGGATTGCAACAGTGGGAGAAACAGTTTCACAGGAGAGTTCATTGAAGGGGTCCATAGGGTCCTAGAATGTACACAAGCCCACTCACCTAGAAATCAGCACCAGAGCAGCAACTCAGGGTACAATTCACTTGTGGGAAGTCGGGCAAGAGCTGAGCAAACAGCATTGTTCCCGCTGTGACCATTCCCCCAAATATAGCACCACAATGTAGTGAAGTGAATTGCCCTATCCTGGTAAATATCTAAGGTTCTGCCCCTTAGAATATAACACATGTGCTAAGACAAAGAAATAGGGCCCAAATGAAAGAACAGATCAAAACTCCAGAAAAAGATCTGAGAGATAAGGAGACAGACAACCTATCAGGTGCAGAGTTCTAAACACTGGTATTTAGGATACTCACAAAAATGACTGAGTATGAATGCAAAATAAAGGAAAAAGTAAAGGCTATACAAAGTGAAATAAAGAAAAATGTACAGGGAACCAACAGTGAAGGGAAGGAAACAGGGACTCAAATCAACAATCTGGAACAAAAGGAAGAAATAAACATCCAACTGGAACAGAATAAAGAAGCAAGAACTCAAAAAAAAAATGAGGAAAGGCTTAGAAACCTCTGAAACAACTTTAAATATTCCAATATCTGAATGATAGGGGTACCAAAAGGAGAAAAGGAAGAACAAGACATTCAAAATTTATTTGAAAAAATAATGTAAAATAAATTCCCTGATCTGGCAAAGAAAATAGACTTCCAGGAAGTCCAAGAAACTCAGAGAGTCTTAAACAGGTTGGACCCAAAGAACACACTAAGACACATCATAATCAAATCACCCACGATTAAAGATAAGGAGAGAATCTTAAAAGCAGCAAGAGAAAAGAAGTGAATTACCTACAAAGGAATTCCCATAAGACTATCGGCTGATTTCTCAACAGAAACCTTGGAGGCAAAAAGGGGCTGGAAAGAAGTATTCAGAGTCACGAAAAGCAAGGACCTACATCTAATATTATTTTATCCATCAAAGCTATCATTTACAATGGAAAGGCAGATAAAGTGTTTCCCAGATAAAGTGAAGTTACAGGAGTTCAGCATCACCAACCCCTTATTATCTGAAATGTTAAAGGAACTTATCTAAGAAAAAGAAGATCAAAACTATATACAGTAAAATGACAACAAACTCACAACTATCAACAACGGAACCTAAAAAAACAAAAATAAACTAAGCAAACAACTAGAACAGGGACAGAATCACAGAAATGAAGATCACATGGAGGGTTATCTGCAGGGTTGGGGAAGGAGGAGAATAGGGGAAAAGGTACAGGGAATAAGAAGCATAAATGGTAGGTACAAAATAGACAGGGGTAGATTAAGAATAGTATGGGGAATGGAGAAGCCAAAGAACTTATAGGTGTGACTCATGGACATGAACTAAAGGGGCAGGGAGGAATGCTGGAAGAAATGGGAGTACTGGGTGGAGAGGGATAATGGAGGGAAAGAAATGGGAAAACTGTAATAGCATAATCAATAAAATACACTTAAAAAAAGAATACTTAGTGGTTTCACATATACCCTTTCCTATCTTCTCACTAAAATACAACTACACTGAAAGAAACACAAAATTACAAGAGTAGTGGCACTAGGGAATGCTGTCAATAAAATACCAGATATACTAACCAAGCATTGACAGAACCCAAGAGGAGGATATGAGGTAATTTCCACTACGTTCGATGGAGCAGACCTGCCTCAGGTTTGGAAACATGTTCTGACCCAAATGAGGAAAGCAACATGCAGAGGCTATGTTGTGCAGTGGGCAGAACCTCCTTCCTACTCACTTCTACTAAATTAAAGGATACCTTTCTTTTCCATACCTATTTGGACACATTCATTTTCAAATCGTGGGGTGAGAAATACAGATTTGTGATTAGGCAGCATACCTGGGATAAAAAAAATGTATTGTAAGCAAAGGAGAAGAAAGAGTTTGTGGCAATCATACAAACAGGGAAAAGAATAGTTTTTCTTGAACTGTTTCTGGAAAAGGATGTTCTATAGGCTGCATCAGATTATCAAAGCATAAATTCCTCTTCACATTAATGGATGATGGGAGAGAATATCCTTCTACAGTGCAGCACAGTCACATGTGTATCAATGAGCACCAGACTTGGGAAATTAGAAAAGGATCTCTATAAAAATAATCCAGGCTAATATTTTATGTGACGGAGAAATTCTCAGTGCAAGCAGGTAAACAAGTCACAAAATAGGTGTCTGAAAAACAGGGAGACAGTCTAGAAGATAATAGCATTTATGATAAAGTGGCTGAAGAACCAGTATATTGAAAATATTTACGACTTCCAGTCAAGATGGCAGCATAGGTAAACATGGTTCATATCCCCACACAACCACATCAAAATTACAACTAAATTCTTAAACAACCATCACTCAGAACCATCAGAAACTGAGTTGAATGGAAGTCTGATAACTATGGAATTAATGACACCACATCTATCCAGACTGTTAATAAGGGCACAGAAGCAGAACAGGCTGGTCCCACATCCACATGTGGTGGATAAAAATTCAGGAGGGATATCTCAGAAGCAAGGAGCCCCAGCCCAACACCAGCCCAGCCCCTCAGCCCAGGGTTCCAGTGCCAGGAAGAAAATTCCCCATAACTTCTGGATGCAAAAACCAGTGGGGACTGAGTTAGTGAAAGAAACTTCGAGAGTCCCAGGCAGTTTCTCCTAAAGAACCCATGAACAGACTTACTCAGATTTATTCCTTCTGAGCTCTAGCACCAAAGTAGCAGCTTGAAAGGCACCAGTGGCATACAGGGAAGAACTGAAGTGTCTGGCACTAAATGAGACCTGGGGAACAGCTTTCTCCCAGACAGAAAGGTGGGCAGAGGCCATTGTCCCTTTTCTGAACCCTCCCCAACAGAGCCAACAGGCAGAAGCCTTATCTGAGACTCCTTCAACCTGGCTTGCATTTGCCCTGCCATGGAGATCCCCTCAGACTCCATCCCACCTAATGTATAGGCTCACCCAAGCTGTTAACAGAGACTTTTTCACATGGATGGCTGGTCTTGGCTCATGCTTCACAAATTCCTAAATACTCTCAAACAAGCAACAGCTGTCCTCAGCCCCTAGCCCCTGTAACTCTTGCTAAGTGACCCCAACCCAGCACTAGCAGCAGCCTTCTTAGATTACTAGACTGGCTTTGTCTGGGAATCTCCAAGCTCAGCACAAGTAGCAGCCATTTAAGATTGCTTTATAGCTCATGCAGGGTGGCCCTAGGCAGAACACATGCCAGGTGTTTCTTTTGCCTACACCACCCAGGAAACTCCAGAGCCTGTGCACCCAGTGGACAGCTACAGACCATGTAGGAACACTACCACCCTATGCTTGCACAGCTGATTCTCCACAGAATGTGGAGGTTGGTGGTCAGTGGTCACAGCCAGTTCCTGCAGCTGACTGGCATGGGTAAATCTCCCCAATTGACTTGCCAACAGCAATTAAGGCTCAACTACAGGAGGAGGATGTACTCATCCCACAAGGAAAGCACAACTCAAGTAGATAGCTTGGGTGATAGGGGAGGCTGTGCCACTGGACCCTATAGGATACCCACTGCATTAATCCATGCTTCCAAGACAGAGAATCATAGCAGTTATACCCGATATGTAGAAACAAACGTGGGAAGGCTGCCAAAAAGAGGAGAAAAAGGAACATGGCCCAAATGAAAGAACAGATCAAAACTGCGGAAAAAAAACTAAGCAAAAGGGAGATAAGCAATCTATCAGATGCACAGTTCAAAACACTGGTTATAAGGATGTTTTTAAAGAACCTAGTGAGGATCTCAAAAGCATAAAAAAGGTCCAGTCAGAAATGAGGAATTCACTAATTAAAATAAAGAACAATTTACAGGGAAACAACAGTAGGGTAGATAAAGCTGAGAGTCAAATCAATAATTTGAAACCTAAGAAAGCAAAAACCAATAATCAATCAGAACAACAAGAAAAAAATAGCATCCAGAAAAAAAAAATCTAGATTAGTGTAAGCAACCTCTGGGATAACTTCAAGTCAACCAACATTCACATCATGGGAGTGCCAGAAGGTGAAGAAAAAGAGCAAAAAATTGAAAACCTACTTGAAAAAATAATGCAAGAAAGTGTTCCTAATTTGGTCAAGGAAGTAGACATGTAAGTCCAGGAAGCACAGAGAGTCCCAAGCAAGATGGACACAAAGAGGCCCACTCCAAGATGTGTAATTAAAATGCTGAAAGTTAAAGATAAAGAGAAAATCTTAAATCAGCAAGAAAAAAGCAGTTAGTTACCTACAGAGGAGTTCCCGTAAGACTGTCAGCTGATTTCTCAAAAGAAACTTTGCAGGCTGGAAGAGATTGGCTAGAAATATTCAAAATCATGAAAAGCAGGGACATATCATCATGATATCATTTTGAATCAAAGGGCAGATAAAGAGCTTCCAAGACAGGAAAAATCTGAAGGAGTTCATCACCACCAAACCATTATTACATGCAATGTTAAAGGGACTTATTCAAGAAGAAGATCAAAATTTTGAGCAATAAAATGGCAATAAATACATATCTACCAACAACTAAATCTAAGAAACAAACTAAGCAAAGAACAGAGATAGCATCATGGATACAGACAGCATTTAGATGGTTTCCAGATGAGAGGGTGTGTAGGAGATTGGGTGTAGAGATGAGGTGATTAAGAAATATGAATATGTAGCTACTGAATATCCATGGGGATATAAAGTATAGTATAAAAAATGGAGTGGCCAAAGCACTTATAATACTCATGACACATGGACATAAACAATGGTGTGGGGGTTGCCTGAGGAAGAGGTGGTCACTGATTGGATGGCAGCAAAGGGGGAAAAATTGGGACAACTGTAGTAGCGTAATCAATAAAACAAGTAAAAAAAGAAGAAAAACAATATTTCAGTGAAATTGCTGGAAAGGTTAATATGTGTTATTTCAATAGTGAAACATTGCTAGTGGAAACCAGAGAATGGTTTGGGGAGGGCTTGGATTGAGTAGAGTAGAAAAGGACCTCAGATATAATTAAACTACCACAATACTGAATGAACCATTTCCACCAACACTGAAGTAAACCAGAAGGAAGGCAGAACACTAAGTGGAAAGAACTTTTGTAAACTAAGTGCCAGAATCTCCTGTGAATGGTGGGCTATAGCAGTCTGCTAGGGCTGCCTTAAAATGTCATGCACTGGTGGCTTAAGAAATAGAACATTATTTTATCACAATTTTGTAGTCTAGAATTTCAAGACCTAGGACCTTGGCAAGGCAGGTTTCTTCTGAGATCTCTCCTTGGTTTGTAGGTATCTGTCTTCTCCCTATCTTCACAGGGTCTTTCCTCTGCATGTCTGTGTCCTAATTTCCTTTTCTTATAAGGATACCAATAATATTAAATTAGGGTTCACCTAAATGACCTCAGTTAACCTTAATTATCTCTTTAAAAGCCCAAATACTATCACATTGTAAGGTACTGGGGATTAGGACTTTAACATGAATTTGGGAATGGGAACACGATTCAGCTCAACAGGGAGTTACCAGGAGTATGATAAGGGACAAGAACTAGAAGGAACAGAGTATGGTATATCAAATGAGATGAACAAAATGAAGGAAAAATGAGTGGTAGTGACAGTGTGTGTGATAAGTTGGTAACTTTACCAACCGAGTTGTACATGGTATGAAGAAGGAAAAGGATCTCCATTTGAGAAAGTGATTCCCAAAATCACAACCTCAATGGTGAGGCAGGTAAGGCCAGCAACACACACACACACACACACACACACACACACACACACACACACACTTAGTAAATAAGTTGAAGCTTTAGCAAAAAGAAATTTCAGTCAAAGTGGTATAGTAGATTCATATTTTCTCACACTGCCACTTCCCTAAATGCATGCCAAGGTGATCAAATAGAAAAAGAGCAAAAACAATATATCCGTGCTTTTAAAGAAATAAATACCACCCTGGAGTAGGAGCAGAGCAGAAACATCAATGGCTAAGCACAGCCCTGCTGAGTGCTAATGCAGATGCTAGAAGGTGGTAGAATATTCATCATCTCTGGGAATAAAAATGCCTTAAGGATTGGGGCTGGTCCCCCTTCTCTCTTTAGAGAAGCTATTTAAAAAATCACCTGGCACCTAGCTGGTGTAGCTCAGTGGATTGAGATTGGGAACTCTCCCTTCCTTTCCCCTCTAAAAAGATAAATAAATAAAATCTTTAAAAAAAAATCACCTGGCTTTCATGAAGTTTACCAATGAGTTCCATTACACTAAATCCAGCAGTCACTTTTCACCCCTTATATTATTTTCCCATTTTTACCATTTAATGTTTCATCACTCTTCCTCTCTTTTTTGAATGCTCTTTGCAGTTCGTTTACCTTCTCCTATTGTAATGCTTTCTTCATTTAGCTTCTCAAAAATCACTCCATCCTAACTTCTCATACTTCCCTGACCTCCTCTTTGTTTCCCTACTGGCCTCTTGTTCCTTTCTCCCCACCTCGCAATGTAGGTCTCATCCAGAGCTTGAACCCTCAGCCCTATTTATTCTCTTCTCTGATTATATTCTTTCTCTCCATGATTGCACTCATGCATGGCCCAACTACCACATGCTCATACTCCCAGATTACACATTTGTACCAAACTCCAGAGCATGATCCAACCTTCCAGTTACATCCACTCGAACATCTTGTAGGTGTTCTAAATAAATATTTCCAAAATGGAACTCTTGCTCTCTTCCCTTTGTCCTTTTTTCCTCTATTTCAATTTTATTCAACATCTAACCCATTTAGTTTTATCTTCAAAATACTTCTCCTTGTCTCCATTGCTTCCACCCTGATTGCTCAACTGCACCGGCCCCCTGGCAAAGGTGCTCCTGCCTCAAGGCCATTTTACTTGTTTCCTCTGTCTACAATTCTCTCTTCCTATTTCAGGTCTTTGCTCAAACATCACTTTTTCAATGAGGCCTTCCCTTATCATTATATTTAGATAACTAGGGTGATGACTATGCAGCAGAACTAGAATAGTCCAAATTAGAATGTGGAGGCAAGTGCCCAAGGAGAATATTTTCAAATGTAACAAACTGGACTATTCATGATCTGGAAGACCCTTATAATCAGGCAAAGTCAGGCAGTTGTTTTCATGTCAACAGGAAAAACAACAGTTGGGAATGTAAATGACATCAATGTGGATCATGTAAAAGTCACACTCCAGCTGACTGAGGCAGATGTTTAGGGAGGGGAGTAAGCAGTTGAAGGGTAGGGAGTACCCTCACGGAATACTGGCCAATATTATTGAGAATTCACTTAGCACCAGGCTCTGGCTAAACACTTTAAATGTATTCTCTAATTTATTCTTTATAACAGCCTTGTAAAATAGGTATTAATAATTATTCCCATTATAAAGGCATATTGAAGAATCTAAATTTAGTGCTTAAGGTTATTAAGAAAAGGATTTAAGTATATTATTTAGAGTTATAAAATCAATTAGTAAATAGCTAATTAAAAAATAAAACATTTTTAGGAGTAGGAGAAATAGTACAAATATGCTAAGTTCCTATTTTTTCATAGCAGGGAGTCAATATACTGTTTGAAGTTGATGTATCAAGAGGTGAAAGCATCCAGCACATTCCCTGGGGTGACAATGGAGGGAACCACAAGAAGAACTAAAAAGAGTAAAGGAAGGAGATCGAAGATGCAGTTGGGGAAGGAAATATTTATTTTCCACATTATCATTTTTGTACTATTTAAATTTTATTGTCAATATGTACATTACATTTATAATAAAAATGTGTTAAGTGCAGAAGCAAGGATATGACAGAGTAGCTATGGAAACAGGGTGGCAATAGTGGTGGAATGCAGAAATCAGGAGGGTCCCCAGCTGTTTGGAGTGAAGCTCTAGAAATGATAGCTGGCTCAGCTCCAGGCTCCAGGAGTAGTGTTTCTTGCCCACCCCATGCCTTTCCCTCACCATGAGCTCCACGCCATACTCAAATACCTGTAGGCATTGGAGAGGACTTCTAGCCTTGACATGAAATCTGCCATTTTCATGTCTGTGTAGTACTTTCCCTGGTCACTAAGCACATATACATATGTATGTAATTGTATATGTATATAAGAATTAATGGGATATACCCTTCATATTACACATGCCTGTGAGGGGAAAACTCCATATTGTCCATCAAAAGACAGGTATTTGGTGTCCAGGTGGGCAGTTCAGGCAGAGTGAAGTCTCTTAAAAGCAAAGTCCTTTATCACAGTCACTGGCAAGTACACTAATTTCTACAACTGAATTCTTCTCAGACAGCCCTGGACAAAGTCATCTTCCACCAAGGTTGTATCATTTTGATTACATGCTATTATAAATAGCCATATAATTAGCCTCTAGGACTATTCTCTTAGACTTGGCTATCAATGAAGTTTTTATACTTCAGGGTTGCACAGGTAGACCATTTCACCCCCAAACAGACTTGAGTGCAGAGAACTCTTCTTTTTAAGGAGCAAAGAGAATTGCTTTTCTGTGGAGACCCATAAAGTGATAACTTACCTTAAGCCTAAAGAAGGGAGGCTTTACAGAAGATTGCAACTAGTGAATCATTCTGTCATGAAATCGATCTCTGCATCTGATTAGTTTTCTAGTAACACTTGGAGAGAGAAAGTGTTGTTGGCAAAGTAGTAAATATCTGGGAGCTCAGAGATTTAAACATTATCAGCTATTCAGATACAAACAGCGGCAATTTAGTACAATGGAGAAAAAAGCCTTTAGTCTAATTACTTCCGCTAGTAAACCTACCATTTTTCTTTCCACTGATTTATTTAGTTTCACAGCATAAGCTCAACTAATTTCTTTTCACTAAGAGGTCATGTATATTCATATCTTCACTGCAAATATTTTGAAATGCCTACCAGCTACACAATACTTTGTTAACTCTGGTACCTGAAGTTACTACATACACAAGATTACAAATGCAATAGTTGGTACATGGACGGCACTCAACAATGGGGGAAAATTGGGGCAATTGTAATTAAACAACAATATAAATAAATAAATAAAATGATAAAATTGAATCATATAAAATAAAGATCAGTAATAGTTTAAAAAGAGAATGTGCTTAGACTGTCCAATAAATAAATATAAAACAATTGGGTTAAATGTCAAGCCATTGACCAGAAAACTGTAGATGTGCAAATAATTAAACTTTTGAATGAAGGGAGCATATATATAATAATTACATATCACCGAAACTCTAGATTACAGTAAAGAAATTTTGTTTTTGAAATTTTCCTTTTTTGCATATTTCAACTACAAGTTCTCACCAAAGAGGTTTCTGTGTTTCTCCTGATATGATACCAGCAAACAGAACTGAAAGAGCTGACAGCCTACCCTGCCTTTCAGGCACTTAGCACAGTTAAGTGAGTTGAGTTAACTCACTCCATTAAGTGAGTTAATTGAGTTCAGTTAAATGGCCAGGTATAGACTTTGATTCAAAGCCCAAGCAGTTATCTAGGTAACTGATAATCACGGGGGAAAAACAGATAATCAAGGGGTGTACTTAGTTATTAATAGCCCTTATTTTCCTAATTCAATTGAATCCATCCTCATCTTCTAAATTTTATTTTATAGAACCAGAATCATTCTATAGCCACCATATCTAAAAACACTCCTTAGAGCAGAATAATCTGATATGCAACCTTAGCTGCAATTCCTGCCAAATTGAATAGCCTTACAGTTTCTTACTCCTTCATCTGGCATTCTTAGGCAAAGTACTTAGGAGAAAGGATTCTGTATACAGCAATGAGCATTGAGAAAGATAAAAGAAAGAGGGCAGTATTTTTCTTCCTATTTATTCTAGGGCATCTTATTTGTTTTTAACTACTAAGCAAAGCCTGTAAGACACTGCAAGATATATACATAAAATAAGAATGCAGAGAAAGTCCCCAGTTTAATAAAGGCTATATTCCAAAAGTAGCCTGGCATGGTTGTGACATACTCAGTTTCTGATAGTTGTATGCACCTGGCTTAGCATCCCAACTCTCACTTACAAGCTGCACAATCTGTAAAACAGATGCAATAATAATGCACATTTCAGAGGGCTGGTGAGACAAGCAGATGAGGATTAATGAGAAGTAATGTCCAGCTCAGAGCATTTGAGGCCTGATGCATAATAAGTAATCAATAAATATCTATTTTTATTAAAAAAATGTTAGCTTTTGGAACATAGTTTACTCTTTCCCTTAGACAAAAGGTTATAAACAGTGGTTAGAATTCCAGGTTAACCTATTTTAGTCATAATAGGTATAGCCCAGCATTAATAGTGTTATATAACCAAACAACCAAATTTAGAGCATCACCAGCTGTCACTTCCATGAGCATGTTACCCTCCAACCCTCATGGCCACCTTCCCAGAACAGACTCTGTCTCCTTCTAGGGCCTCCAGAGGTTTGGAGATGGGGAGTCCCAACCCAGGTGCCAGAGCTGCATAGGGAGGTGATCCTGACTACACAAGCCAGAAGTCTGTGCCTTTACTGCAGAGACAGTGGTATATCAGGTGTGGCTTTATGACACCTTGAATCAAGAATGCCTTGGGTTTGGGGGAGACTTCCAGAGCTTGGCATTGATAGGGCACTGCTCAGTGAACCAAACGAGAGCTCAAGGCCAGACCCGGGAACACCTTGTTCCTTAAGCAATTTACCACCCTCCTTGTGCGCAGTGCTTAGAATATTTAGGAAATTAATAAAGGCTAATTAACTTAAAATTACAAAAGGCCCCTCACAGTTGGCCTCCTCAATTTACCATGTTTGTTCCTGTTTCTGTGACTTGACAGTCTTCTTTTTGCCTGAAATGTTCTCCCTTCTGATCCTCCCACACAAGCAAATAGTCATCGCTGAAGACCTCAGTCAGAGGCTATTTTCTCCTAGCATCCTCCTGGTTCCCCTGAAGGCAGCACTTTCTGTGGTGGTACCCACAGCTCCACAGCGCTCCTCACACAGCTCTCTCCTTTCATTGTGGTTTTTAACATGCTATTATTCAGTGCTTTCAGGAGTTCATGTGCATGGGAACCATTTGGGAAGCTTGTAAACAGAGAAGATCCTTGGACTTAACCCCAGGTACTCTCAGTACTAAGGGAGGGACCTAGGAATCTACTTTGTTCACAAACTCCCTGATGGTTCTGATAGAGGGGAAAGCACAGACAGAGTACAACTGTACTTGCTGCTCTCTTCCCACTAGTTACTAGCCCCAAACACAGTAGGTTCTCAATAAAGGGGAGCATTTTTAAAAAGTGGGCATTCATCTATCAACAAACAAATGTTTTTTGAGTGTATACTAACTCAACAAGGCCCTACCAACACTGAAGTTTGTAGTCATCAAAATCTAATACGGAGCAAGAAAACAGGTACATGCAATCAGTGGAAACAAATATATCTAAGACTTCCAGATTACCTTGCCAAAGAGCCAGTGGTTCTCAGCTGTGTCTGCACACTGAAATGCCTTGGCCTCCATCTCTAATGCTCCTGAATTTGTCTGAGATTGAGCATGTGCACTAAGATTTTTACACACCCGCCCCGAGGTGATTCTTCTGTGTAGCCAGGGTTGAGCGTCACTGCTCCATGCTCACTGAGCACATTACTTGTACCTTTCCTGAACTAGTTATTTTGCTTCACTTTCCCAAATCCACTTCCTGATCTCCTCTTCTCATCTCTAACCAAATTCCCAAGCTGCTTGAAGTCGTGGACCAAATCATATTCACCTTTTATTTCTCTATAGTGCCCATAACAGGAATCTATACTTAGGAGTTACCATATTGTGATTTATAATAAGAAATATATATTTGGTTATCATCCCATTCCTTCCACAGAGCTCCTAACACCCTTATAATTTCCTAAGTGATGAGAGTGACAAAGAGGTCTTATGGTAATGAGGTGAAGTTTGAAAGCCCCCAGGTAATATTAACTTAGGGACTGACTGCCAGGGGGCCCAACCATGTGAGTAAAGGACTGAAACTTTAAGTCCTACTCCTCTGACCACCAGGGAGGGGAAAGTAGGTGGAGGTTGAATCAGTCACCAGTGGCCAACAATTTAATCAATCATGACTGTAATGAAGTCCCCATAAAAACCCTTAAGAACAGAGTTAAAGGAGTTTCTGTGTTGGTGAACATGTGGAAGCGTTAACAGAGTCACTCGCCATAAGAGGGTATGAAAGCTTTGCCCCCTTACCCCATACTTTGCCCTATGTATCTCTTCTACATGGGTGTTCCTGAGTGATACCCCTTCACAATAAGACAGTAATCTAGTAAGTGCATTATTTTTCTGAGTTCTGTGAGCCACTCTAGCAAGTTAATAGAACCCCAGGGATACACAGCTGATTGATCAGAAGCATAGGGAACAACTTGGACTTGTGTATGGCACCCAAAGCACTGTGAGGGTGGAAGCCATGTGAAAGTGAAGGAGAAACAGAGGAAGAATGAGTTTTTCTAGATAGGAGGAGAACAGTAAAAGTTTGTGGAATTAATGAATGAAAATACTATGCGGGGGACTTAAATATCACCCCTCAGTGCTCAATAACCACAAATGAGTTGGGCCAAAAAAACATTTCAAGAAACTGAACCGGAGCATGACTCAAGATTATGGATAGGAATGTTTAAAAAAATAGAAACAGTTTGCCATTTGAGCATATAAGGAGTCTAAGGAAAACTTTAAAGTAACAACAGACCCAGCAACAAAGAAGAGCAGGTGTGAACCAAGGGGATCTCTTTATGTACCTGACATGGAAGAAACCCTGGGGGACAGCAAATACACTGGAGCAAAGCCTGTCTGGTTGTCAGCACCATGAAAAAGGGCATTTCTGAAGGAGTAATAAATGAGGCAATGAAGGAATCACAGGAGGACTGTGAGCAATATCATCAATCAAACAAATTTTCCTCTTTTTAAATTGAAGTATAATTAACACACGGTATTGTATTAGTTTCATGTACACAACATAGCAATTTGACATTCGTATACATTGCAAAATAAAAACCACAATAAATCTAGGACTTCGGGTCAAGATGGTGGTATAGGCAGACATGGCTCACCTCATTGCACAACCACATCATAACTACAACCAAAATATAAAATAACTGTCACCCAGAACCATTAGAAATCAAGTTGAAGTCTGACAACTACAGAATTAAAGAAACCACATCCATCCAGACTGGTAAGAGGGCTGCAGACACAAAATGGGCTTGTCCCTCAATCATGTGTGCTGCATAAAAATTTGGGAAAGATGTCTCAGGAGCGAGGAGTCCCAGCCCCATACCAGGGCTCCAGACCAGATTTCCAGTCCAAGGAAGATAAGTCTCCACAATTTCTGGCTGGAAAAACCAGTAGGGATTGAGTCAGTGAAAGAAACTTCTAGAGCCCAAGCAGTTCCTCTTATAAGAACTCACACACATACTCACCTACTCAGACTCATTTCTTTGAGCTCCAGCACAGGGGTAGCAGCTTAAAAGACACCAGTGGAATATACAGAAGAGAGGCCATGAAGGCGAGGAGAGGCCATCATCCCTTTTCTAAGCCCTCCTCCCACAGAGCCAGTAAGCTGATGCTGTATCTGAGATTTCATCAACCTGGATAACACTGTTTGACCTGCCTTGGAGATCCCCAGAGATTCTGGCCCAACCAATTTATGGACCCACCCAAGCTGCTTTTCCACATAAATGGCTGATCTTGGCTCCTGCTTCACAACTCCCTAAATTCTCTCAAACAAGCAACAGCTGGCTTTAGTGAGCCAAAGGCCTGGCACTAGCAGGAGCCAGCCTAGATACACACCTTAGTTTTGCCTGGGGTTCTCCAAGCCCAGAACAAGTAGCAGCCAGTTCAGATGGCTTTATAACTCATGCAGGGTGACCCCACACAAAACACAGGTGAGGGATGACCTTGGCCTGCACCACCTGGGATATCCCAGGGACAGCTCACCCAGTGGACCATGATAGTCCATGTAGCAAGCAGCACTACCACCCTGCCCCTGTAACAGCTGATCCTCCACAGAGGGTGGAGGTTGGTGGTCAGTGATCAGAGACAGACTTTGCAGCTGACTGCCTGGACAAATCCCTCCAATTGATCTGCCAGCAGCAACCAAGGTTTAACTGCAAAAGGAGAGCATCCTCAGCTCAAATAAAGGGCATATCTTGAGTACCCAGCTTGGGTCATAGGAGAGGCTATACCACTGAACTCTTCAGGGCCCCTACTACATTAGGCCATACTACCAAGAAACAGAGTGAAAGGAGCAGAGTGAAAGCAGTGAAACAAACAGACACAAAGTGAAAGCAGTGAAACAAACCTTGTGTTTGTTTCTTAATACACAGAAACAAACACAAGGAGGCTGCCAAAACAAGAGGACAGAGAAACATGGCCCAAATGAAAGAATAGATCAAAACCCCAGAAAAAGAGCTAAATTAAATGGAAATAAGCTATCTATCAGATGCAGAGTTCAGAACTCTGGTTATAAGGATGCTCAAGGAGTTTAGTGAGAACCTCAAAAGCATTAAAAGATCCAGTCAGAAATGAAGGACTCACTAATTGAAATAAAGAACAATTTTCAGGGAAACAACAGTAAAGTAGATGAAGCCAAGAATCGAACCAATGATTTGGAACATAAGGAAACAAAAAACAACCTATCAGAATAGCAAGAAGAAAAGGATCCAAAAGAACAAGAATAGAGTAAGCAGCCTGTGGGACAACATTAAGCATTTCAACATTTGCATGATAGGGGTGCCAGAAGGAGAAGGAGAAAGAGAAAGAAATGGGAAATCTATTTGAAAAAAATAGTGAAAGCAAACTTCTCTAATTTGGTGAAAGAAATAGACATGCAAGTCCAGGAATCACAGAGGGTCCCAAACAAGATGGATGCAAAGAGGCCGACTCCAAGGCACATCATAATTAAAATGCCAAAGCTTAAAGACAAAGACAGACTCTTAAAAGCAGCAGGAGAATTGCAGTTAGTTACCTACAGGGAAGTTCCCATTAGACAGTCAGCTGACTTCTGAAAAGAAACTTTGCAGGCTAGAAGGGATTGGCAAGAAATATTCAGTCATGAAAAGCTGGGACCTACAGACAAGATTACTCTACTGAGCCATCACCTTATTTAGTATCAAAAGGCATATAAAGAGCTTCCCAGACAAGAAAAAGCTAAAGGAGTTCATTATCGCCATCACCAAACCATTATTATATGAAATGTTAAAGGGGCTTATTTAAGAAAAAGAAGATCAGAACTATGAACAATAAAATGGCAATATATACATATGTATCAACCATTGAATCTAAACAACACAGTAAGAAACAGACAGAAGAATACCATGGATACAGAGAGCATTTTGATGGTTGCCAGATGGGAGGGGTGTAGGGGAGAATGGGTGAAGAGGTGAGGGGATTAAGAAGTACAAATAGGTAGTTACAGAACAGTCATGGGGATGCAAAGTACAGTATAGGAAATGGAGTAGCCAAAGAACCTATGCATAAGCCAGGAACATGAACAATAATGTGGGTATTGCCTGAGGGAGTAGGGGATGCTGGGTGGAGGAGGGCAAAGGGGAAAAACTGGGGCAACTGTAATAGCATAATCAATAAAATATCTTTAAAAAATAATATATATAATTATCCAAAGAAAATAAAATCAGTATCTCAAAAAACTATGTAGAGCTATCTATACTTCTTATCCTCAATAGCCAATGAAACAACCTAAGTATCTGTTGATGATAGAATAGATAAAGAAAATGTGATACATACACATGGACACACACTGGAATATTATTCAGTCACATAAGAGAAGGAAATTCTGTCTTTTATAAGGACATTATGCTAAGTGAAATAAGTCCGACAGAAAGACACAAATACTCTATGATCTCGCTTATATGTGCAGTCTAAAAAATTCAAACTCAAAGAAACTCAAAGAGAGCAGAATTATGGTTACCAATTGCTGGGCATAGAGCAAATGGGGAGAGATTGGTTAAAGGGTACAAACATATAGTTATAAGATGAGTAAGTTCTGGGGATTTAATGTACATACAGCAGGGTGACTTGATTAGTAATTCTGTATATGTCATTAGGTGTCATTGAACTTGCTAAGAGAGTAGATCTTAGGTGTTCTCATTTTATTGTTTATTAATTTGATTATAATAATTTCACAATGTATCATATAGCAAACCATGTTTTACATCTTAAAAATATATAATTCTTGTTTGTTAATTATACTCTAAAACTGAAAATATATATAATAAAGATATGTAAATGAGAAACTAAATGTATGAAGACATGTAAATAAAGTTCCATAGACTTTAAAGTGAAGGATAATTGAAGGTCTTTGGGAATTTAGGGCATTTGTCATCTATTGGAGTGACTATACTCTCTAGTCTTCATTAGAGAGTTTTAGGTTACACTAATTATCGGGGCATATTTACTAGTAGCCCCTTTCACTTGCATAAATGTCTTTATTTGGATCACATATTATATAGTAATCCTTCCTTAATAGGTTCTATTTATAAGGTACATTAACTGGTTACCATTTCTTGGCAGCTTTTAACATGTTATCAGAACATCTCATGTGTTGGTCTCAGAATTCTACAAAATACATAAAATTTATCAAGGACTGACTCAGATCCCTTAACCAGGTTTCTAATTCCTAAATTCTTCTCTTGTTTTTTGACATTCACAGTTTGTAAATTCTGTTATTGGTATTAGAAAATGGCTGTTTTTTCCCCCTAAATTTCCTTTCTCCTCTCAATATATCATTGTGTAGCACATAGTTTAAAATGTAATTTTATGCTTTTTGAAGGGAGAAAAATGAAAACTCATTATCTCTTATATATTAAATCAAAATATTGTTTCTAGTATTTTTAGTTTTTCACATCAAATTTTTAACTTTTCCTTATCATTTGGGTCTACTTTAAATGGTTTTACATTCTCAGAAGTGGTCTTCATGTTTGCTTGCTGATTGATCTATATTGATGAATACATAGATAAGTGATGGAGATGAATAAAATACCAGATAACAAATAGAAAACTAACTGGCTTTAATAAGGCTGTATTGCAGGTTGCTTTTGGTTAATAGACCACATATACAGCTATTGCCTTATTTTAGCAAGACAAGTTATTTGATTATGACATAGTTTCAATATTGGTTTAAATAAAATTGGTTTTCATGTACTACCGTTTAGTCCTAGGTAATATGTTTGTTATTCTGGATTAAAATATCTTGAGGAAATAATGAATAGAAAAATATCCAATTTGCCAAATATTAAAATTGAGTGCATTGCCCAGGCCCAGTAAAATTGCAGGGTGGTTTGAAAAAAAAAATCAAACTTTGAAATCAGACAGGCAGACCAAACTGGCTTTGTTTCTTAGCAGCTGATATCAGACAAGTTGCTTATCCTTTCTGATACTCATTACCTTCAGGTGAAAACTGGAGATCTCAATATCAGTGTGGGGGATGGTATTGAAACAAACTAAATGAGATTAATGTGAAATCCCTAGCACACTTTTGTGTACACAGGCAAAGTTAAAAAATTATTCATTACCACTTCCTTACCTCTTGGATGGCTAGTATGCTAGTATGTTAACCTCACCCTCATTATCCAGTCTAACCTGAACCCTAATTTTGTGATGAAATACTTGGTTTCTTCAAATTTAGTATCGTCTTATATTGTCTTATTATATTTCAATTTTTTTCATTAATACCCTCATGGTCTACTAAAAGAAGTTTAAGTGTTTTATAAGATCATTTGCTAAAGCAGTAATAAAAATGCTTTCATAAAAAGTTTAGATAAATCCTCTGTTTTATCTATGAAATTAGAGCAACAATACCACCTAATTTAGAAAAGTTTTATATGATTTAAATAAGGTATTAAAATATTAGAAATTTGAAATTTCATAACAAGGACAAAACAACAGAATTTTATTATTTACATTACATTTGTCATTAGCAAATGCTCCTACTTGAAAGGTTTTACAACAAAGAGCTCAGTGTTAGTCACTCTTCTCAAGAGTAGCAAAAATCTTTTGTGTTGTATGCTTTGTGGAATAAAAGAAAATTGCCCTTTCACATCAGTCTTAGCACTGTGTTTTGGATCTGATTTCAAAGGCAAGAGCAACAAATGCAAAATTAAGTAAATGGTACTACATCAAACTGAGAAGTTTCTATACAGCAAAGGAAAACATTAACAAGATAAAAAGGCTACCTACTGAATCAAGAAAATATTTACAACACATGTTCAATAATGAGTTAATATCTAAAATATGTAAAGAACTCATATAATGCAATAACAAAATAAATCTGATTATAAATAGAGGAGATCCAAGATGGTGCAGGATTAAGTGGAAGCTACACTAATCTCCTCCCAGGACCAATCTGGAATTATAACTAAATTGTAGAGAAACCATTCTGAATAACCAAATGAACACTAGATGGAGAGAAGCCTTATAACCAAGAACAGAAGAAACAGCTTCATCACAACAAGACTGGTACAGAGTGCAAAGGTGGCATGAGTTGGCTAGCAGGGCTCCCACAGGAGGCAGCTGAAGTTCCAGAGGGATATTTCAGCAGTTGGGGGTTTTTACCTGAGAAGTATGGGGTCTAAATCCAAGGCTGGGCTCCCCAGCCTACAACAACAGAGCAGGAAAGGAACCCAGCTGCTATCCAGCTGTGAAAAACATCAAGGTTTCTGCCTACCAGGGAGAAAGGCAGAGAGCCTCTAAAAGGCCAAGACACATACACACACAAATTCCATGTGCAGTCACTTACCCTGAGCTCTGGCAGGAGGAGAGCAGAGATGACTAAAGGTGCTTGAGGAGACTCTGAGGCTGGTGGCTATGGGTAGAGAACTGAAGAATAGCTGTCAGAATCCTTGTGCTGAATCATTCCCCATACTTCAGAGCCATTTCAGGCAGAGCACTACTCTCCTGAATGGCATCAGCCTGCAAGGAGGCAATAGCCCTGCCCAGAGGAATAAATCTTCCCCACCTGGTGGTGCTTCAGGCTGACTGCTGATTACGTATTGATTAGATTAAAACTGATCAGTTTGCTGCTGGGTTAGTTTAGCAGCTAAAACCTAAAATACAAAGAAGCAGTCAAAAGGGGAAGACAAAGAAACAGATCCCAAATGAAAGAATAAGATAATTCTCTAGAAGAACTAGATGAAATAGAGACAAGGAATTTATCAAATAGAAAGTTGAGTCATAAGTATAAAGATACTCAACAGCATGAAAAAAAGACATAGAAACCATAAGAAAAGATGAGTCGCAAATAAAAATGCAATACCTGAAATAAATAATAAACTGAAATGAAGAAACAGAAGGCTAGGTGAAGCAGAGGATCGAATAAGTGTTTTGGAAGACAAGGTAGAAAAATACACCCAGACAGAGCAGCAAAAAGAGAAAAGAATTTTAAAAAATGAGGAGACCTTAAGAAACATTTTGGATAACATGAACCATAACAACATCCATATCATGGGGATATCAGAAGGACAAGAGAGTGAGCAAGGGATCAAGAACCTATTTGAAGAAATAATGACCAAAAACTTCCCTAATCCGGTGAAAGAAAATATCACACAAGTCGAGGAAGCTCAGAGAGTCCCAAACAAGTTGAAACCAAAGAGACCTACACCTAGACACATCATATTTAAAATGACAAGGCTTAAAGACAAGCCTTTTAGTTAGAATCTTAAAAACCACAAGAGAAAAGGAGGTAGTAACCTACAACAGAGCACCAATTAGACTGGCATCTGATTACACAGTAGAAACATTTCGGGCCAGAAGGGAGTCGTGTGAAATATTCAAGGTGGTGAAAAGCAAGGACCTTCAAACAAGGTTACTTTATCCAGCAAGGCTATCATTTAAAATCAAAGGAGAAATAAGGTGCTTTCCAGACAAGACAAAGCTAAAGGAGTTTGCTAACACCAAACCAGTACTGCAACAAATGTTAAAGGGCTTGCTTTAAGGAGAAGAAAAATAAAAATAAAAAACAGAGGAAAACTGTTTAACAATAAAATGGCACTACATATGTATCTATAAATAATCATCTTAAATGTTAGTGGCTTAAATGCTCTACCCAAAAGACAAAATGTAGCTGAAAGGATAAGAAAACAAGACCCATATATGTGCTGCCTCCAAGAGACCGAACTCAGATCGAAAGATACTCACTAAATAAAGGGTTAGAAAAGATATTTCCTGCAAATGAAAAAGAAAAAAAATCTGGGGTAGCAGGGCTTATATCTGACAAAATAAACTTTAAAACCAAAGCTATAGTAAGAGACAAAGAAGGATATTTCATAATAATAAAGGGAACAATGCAACAAGAGGATATAACTCTAGTAAACATTTATGAATCGTGTATAGGAGCATCTAAATATGTAAAGCAAATCTTGATGGAAATAAAGAGAGGGATTGACAGAAACAGTCATAGTTGGGGATTTTAACACACCATTGACTTCAATGGACAGATCTTCCAGGCAGAAAATCAATATAGAGAGTGTCTTTAAATGATACACTAGATCAAATGGATTTCATTGATATTTTCACAGCATTTCACTCCAAAACAGAAGAATATACACACCTTTCAAGTGTACATGGAACATTTTCTAGGATAGACCACATGTTAGGACACAAACAGGTCTCAATAAGTTTAAGAGGACTGAAATAATATCAATCATCTTCTCTGACCACAATGCTATGAAACTAGAAATTAGTCACAAGAACACTGAAAAACACACAAAAACATGGAAGCTAAATAACATATTATTAAATAGCAAAAGTGTGAACCATGAGATCTAGGAATAAATCAAAAGATACGTTGAAACAAATGAAAACGAAAACACAATAATCCAAAATCTGTGGGTCACTGGATAAGCAATCCTAAGAGGAAAATTCATAGCATTATAGGCCTATCTCAAAAAACAAAACAAAACAAAACAAAAATCTGAAATAAACAATTTAACTTCACATTTAAAGGAACTTGAAAAGGAACAACAAACAAAGCCCAAAGTGAGTAGAGGGAAAAAAATAATAAAGATCAGAAATAAACAAAATAGAGTCTAAAAAATGACATAAAAGATGAATCAGTCCAAGAGCTGTTTCTTTGAAAAAATAAAAAAAGTCTGACAAAGTTTAACCAGACTCATCAAAAAAAAAAAAAAAAGAGAGAAGACCCAAAGAAATAAAATCAGAAATGAAAGAGGAAAAATAACAACTGTCAAAGAAATACAAAGGATTTTAAGAAAACATTATGAACAATTATATGCCAAGAAACTGGACAACCTGGATAAAATGGATAAATTCCTACAAACATACAAACTTTCAAAAACAAATCAGTAATACAGAGAATCTTAACAGCAGATTACATCTAATGCAATTGAAGTAATAATCACAAAACTCAAAAAACAAAATCTGTGGACCAGATGCCTTCACAGGTGAATTAACCAAAAATTCTGAGAAGAAGTAACAGCTCTCCTTCTCAAACTATTCCATAAAATTCAAGAGGAGGGAAGGCTTCTAAGCTCATTTTATGAAACCAGCATTACCCTAATTCCAAAACCAGGTATAGATACTACAAAGAAAAAAAATTATAGGCCAATATCACTAATGAACATAGACGCTAAAATCCTCAACAAAATATTAGCACACAGAATACAGCAATGAATGAAAAAGATCATACACCATGATCAAATGAGATTTATTTTGGGAATGTAAAATTGGTACAACATTTTCAAATCAATAAATATGATTCACCACATAAACAAAATGAAGAATAAAAACCACATGGTCATATCAACAGATACAGAAAAAGCATTTGATAAAATCCAGCACCCATTTGTAATAAAATTCTCAGCAAAGTAGAATTAGAGGGAACATACCTAAACATAATAAGGCCATCTATGACAAACTCACTGCCAGCATCAGACTCAATGGGCAAAAACTACAAGTGTTCCCATTATGATTGGGAACAAGACAGGGATGTCCGCTTCCGCCTCTCTTATTCAACATAGTACTATAAGGCCTAGCCACAGCTATCAGATGACAAGAAGAAATAAAAGGCATCCAAATTGGAAAGGGAGACATAAAATTGTTTTTATTTGCAGATGACATGATACTGTACATAGAGAACCAGCAAGATTCCACCAAGAAACTGCTAGAACTGATAAATGAATTCAGCAAAGTAGCAGGACACAAAATTAATATCCAGAAATCAGCTGTATTTTTATATTTATTATATGGCAATAATGAACTAGTGGAATGGGCAATAAGAGAACAATCCCATTCACAATTGCTTCAAAAAGAATAAAATATCTAGAAATGAACTGCACCAAGGATGTCAAAGACATGTTCTTGGAAAATTTTAAGATACTGAAGAAAGTAACTGAAGAAGATACAAATGAGTGGAACAACATACTGTGTTCATGGATAGGAAGAATTAACATCACTAAGATGTCCATACTATGCAAAGCAATCTATAGATTCATGCAATTCCTACCAAGATTCCAATGAGGTATTTCACAGAACTAGAATAAATATTTTAGAAAGTTATATGGAACCACAGAGGCCCTGCATAACAACAGTGATCTTGAGAAAGGAAACAAAGTTCGAGGAATCACATTACCTAATATCAAACTATACTACAAGTCCATAGTAATTAAAACAGCCTATTACTGGCATAAAAACAGACACATGGATCAACAAAACAGAATACAGAGCCCAGATATAAACCCACACCTTTATAGTCAATTAGTACTTGACAGAGGGAGCAAGCACATACAATGGACTAAAGATAGTTTATTCAATAAATAGTGTTGGGTAAATTAGACAGATATGTGCAGAAAAATGAAACTAGATGACATTGTTATACCACACACAAGAATAAATTCAAAATGGATCAAAGACTTAAATGCTAGACCTGAAACCATAAAAATCCTTGAAGAAAACATAGGCAGCAATATCTTGGACATTGTTTGTAGAAATTTTTTATTGGATATATATCTTCATGCAAGGGAAACAAAAGAAAAAATAAACAAATGGGACTACATCAAATTAAAAAAAATTGCAGAGCAAAGGAAATCATCAGTAAAATACAAAGACAACCCACAGAATGAGAGAACATATTCCCTGATACATCTGACAAAGGGTTACTATCCAAAATTCATAAAGTACTTACAAAACTCAATACCAAAAAACAAACAACCAAATTAAAAATGGGTAAAGGACTTTAATATACATTTTTCCAAAGAGGACAGATAGATGGCCAATATACATATGATGTGATGCTCAATGTCACTAATCATCAGAGAAATGCAAATAAAAACCACAATGAGATACCATCTCACACCTGTCAGAATGGCTGTCATCTATAAATTAACAAACAACTAGTGCTGGTGAGGATGTGGAGAAAAGGGAATCCTAATGCGTTATTGGTGTGAATGCAGACTGGTGCAGCCACTGTGGAAAGCAGTATGGTTTCTGAGATACCTCAGAAAATTAAAAATGAATCTGCCTTTTGACCCAGCTATCCCACTTCTGGAAATATATCTGAAGGAACCCAAAACACTAATTCAAAAGAACAAAAGCACCCCTGTGTTTATTGCAGCATTATTTACAATTACCAAGATACAGAAGCAGCCCAAGTGTCCATCAATAGATGAGTGGATAAAACAACTATAGGACATTTACACAATAGAATTCTAGTTGGCCGTAAAAAAGAAGAAAATTTTACATTTTGCCACAGTATGGATGGGCCTGGAGAACATTATGTTAAGTGAAAGTGAAATAATCCAGTCAGAGAAACACAAATACTGTATGATTTCACTCATATGTGTAATCTACTGAACAAACTGAACTAAACAAGGAAAACAGCGGTAGACTCATAGATAGAGAGCAGATTGCAGCTAGTGGGGTGGAGTGAAGAGTGGTTATGGAGCAGAAAGACTGAGCAAAGAGGAATAAGGACTCTTGGACATGGACAAAAGTGTGGTGATTGCTGGGGAGGAGGGTGATATCAATGGACTAGAGAGTAATGGAAAAAATACAAAAAGCTTAAATAAAAAATAAATAGAAAATCTGAATAGACATTTTTTTAAACAAGGTATAAGATGACCAGTAGGTACATAAAAACATGCTCAGCATCACTAATTATCAGGGAAATACAAAACAAAACCACATTGAGATATCACCTCACATCTGTCAGAATAGCAATTATCAAAAAGACAACACACAAGTGTTGGTGAGAATGTGGGGAAAAGGGAATACTTGTGTACTGTTTGTGGGAATGTAAATTTGTGCAACCATATGAAAAACTGTATGAAGATTCATCAAAAATTAAACATAGAACTGCCAGATAATCTAGCAACTCTACTTCTGAGTATTTATCCAAAAAGAATAAAAATACGAATTCAAAAAGATATATGCACCACTATAGTCATCGCAGCATTATCGCAGCATTATTTACCATAGTCAAATTAGGAAGAAAACTAGATGTGTATGTGTATACATTTATATATGTATGTAAACACACATATATATGTATGTGTATATATAGACACCTATATATATAAAAATGGATATATTATATATAAACATTACTCAGTTATAAGTAACAATAAAATCTTTCCATTTGTGACAACAGAGATGGCCCATGATGGTATTAAGCTAAGTGAAATAAATCAGACAGAGAAAAACAAATACGGCATGATTCTACTTATATGTGGAATATAAAAAAAAATAATACAAAACCCAGACTCAGATATAGAGAACATATTGGAGGTTTCCAGAAGGGAAGGGGCATTAGGGAGCAAATTGGAAGAATGAAATTCAGAGGTACACACTTCCAGTTGTGAAAGAAATATGTCATGAAGATATAATGTACAACACGGGAATACAGTCGATAATAGTGTATTAATCTTGTAAGGTGAGAGATGGTAACTAGACTTATTGTGTTTTTTTTAAATTTTAAGAGTTTGTTTCTTTTTATTTTCACTTTTGAATGATATGTTATTGATTATGCTATTACAGTTGCCCCAGTTTTTCCCCTTTGCCCTCCTCCACCCAGCATCCCCTACTCCCTCAGGCAATCCCCACATTATTGTTCATGTTCCTGGCTTATGCATAGGTTCTTTGGCTACTCCATTTCCTATACTGTACTTTGCATCCCCATGACTGTTCTGTAACTACCTATCTGTACTTCTTAATCCCCTCATCTCTTCACCCATTCCCCCCCACACCCCTCCCATCTGGCAAACATCAAAATGCTCTCTGTATCCATGGTACTGTTCTGTCTCTGTTCTTCTAGTTTCCTTACTGCGTTGTTTAGATTCAGTGGTTGATACATATATATATATTGCCATTTTATTGTTCATAGTTCTGATCTTTTTCTTTTTAAAATATATTTTATTGATGATGCCATTACGGTTGTCCCATTCCCCCCTTCATTCCCCTCCACCCTGCACACCCCCTGCCCCCACAGTCCCCCTTTTAGTTCATATCCATGTGTCACAAGTTCTTTAGTTTCTACATTTCCCATACTATTCTTGCCCTCCCCTCTCTCTATTTTCTACCTACTGTCTATGCTACTTATTTTCTGTACCTTCTCCCCCCTTCTCCTCCTCCCACTCCCCTGTTGCTAACCCTCCATGTGATCTTCATTTCTATGGTTCTGCTCCTGATCTAGCTGTCCTCTTAGCTTGCTTCTGTTTTAGGTGTGATTATTAATAACTGTGAGTTTGCTGTCCTTTCACTGTTCATAATGATCTTCTTTTTCTTAAATAAGCCCCTTTAACATTTCATATAATAATGGTTTGGTGATGGTGATAATGAACTCCTTTAGCTTTTTCTTGTCTGGAAAGCTCTTTATCTGCCTTTTGATACTAAATAAGGTGTTTGCTCAGTAGAGTAATCTTGTCTGTAGGTCCCAGCTTTTCATGACTGAATATTTCTTGCCAATCCCTTCTAGCCTGCAAAGTTTCTTTTCAGAAGTCAGCTGACTGTCTAATGGGAATTTCCCTGTAGGTAACTAACTGCAATTCTCCTGCTGCTTTTAAGAGTCTGTCTTTGTCTTTAAGCTTTGGCATTTTAATTATGATGTGCCTTGGAGTCGGCCTCTTTGCATCCATCTTGTTTGGGACCCTCTGTGATTCCTGGACTTGCATGTCTATTTCTTTCACCAAATTAGAGAAGTTTGCTTTCACTATTTTTTCAAATAGATTTCCCATTTCTTTCTCTTTCTCCTTCTCCTTCTGGCACTCCTATCATGCAAATGTTGGAATGCTTAATGTTGTCCCACAGGCTGCTTACTCTATTCTTGTTCTTTTGGATCCTTTTCTTCTTGCTATTCTGATAGGTTGTTTTTTGTTTCCTTATGTTCCAAATCATTGATTTGATTCTTGGCTTCATCTACTTTACTGTTGTTTCCCTGAAAATTGTTCATTTCAATTAGTGAGTCCTTCATTTCTGACTGGATTTTTTTATGCTTTTGAGGTTCTCACTAAACTCCTTGAGCATCCTTATAACCAGAGTTTTGAACTCTGCATCTGATAGATAGCTTATCTCCATTTAATTTAGCTCTTTTTCTGGGGTTTTGATCTATTCTTTCATTTGGGCCATGTTTCTCTGTCCTCTTGTTTTGGCAGCCTCCTTGTTTGTTTCTATGTATTAAGTAGAGCTTCTTTGACTCCTTGGTAGTGTGACCTAATGTGGCAGATGTCCTGTAGTGTTAAGAGGCATAGCCTCCCCTATCACTGAAGCTGGGTACTCCAGGTGCACCCTTTGTGTGGTTTGAGGATACTCTCTTATAGTTGACCCTTGATTGCTGATTATAGGTCAATGGGCAGGATTTACTCAGGCTAGTCAGCTGAAAAGACTAGCTGTGTGCTGATAACCAACCTCTACCTTCTTTGGACAATCAGCTATGCAGGGGCAGGGTGGTTGTGTCCTACATGGTCTGTAGCTGTGCACTGGATGTGTAGGCTCTGGGGTTCCCCAGGTAGTGCAGGACAAAAGAACACTTGACCTGTGTTTTGCTTGGGGCCACCCTGCATGAACTATGAAGCAATCTGAGAAGGCTGCTATCTATGCTGGGCTTAGAGATTTCCTAGAAAAAGCCAAGCTGTGAATCTAGTGTGGTTGCTGCTAGTGCTATGTTGGGGCCACTTATCAAGAGGTACAGGGACTGGCAGCTCCCTGAGGCTGGCTGTTGCTTGTTTGAGAGTATTTAGGAAGTTGTGCAGCATAAGCCAAGACCAGCCATTCATATGGAAAAGCGGCTTGGTTGGGACTAAGTCTAAGGAATCTCTATGGTGGAGCAGTGTTAGCCAGGTTGGTAGAAACTCAGATATGGCCCCTGCCTGCTGGCTCTGTGGCTCTGTTGAGGCAGGGTTCAGAAATGGGATAATCGCTTCTGCCCACTTTTCTGTCTGGGATAAAACTGTCCCCCAGCTTTTGTGTTGATGTCAGACACTTCAGTTTCTTCTTGTATGTCACTGATGCCTTTGAAGCTGCTACCCCAGTGCTGGAGCTCAGAGGGAATGAGTCTGAATAAGTCTGTGTGTGGGTTCTTTAAGAGGAACCCCTTGGGACACCAGAACTTTTTTTTGCCAACTCAATATCTGCTGGATTTTGAAGCCAAAAGTTTTGGAGATTTATATTCCTGACACTAGAACCCTGGGCTGAGGGGTCTGGTGAGGGGCTGGGACTCCTCCGAGCTCAAGATATCTCTCCAAAACTTTTATCCACCATATGTGGATGTGGGACCAGCTCATTCTGTGTCTCCACCCTTCTTACCAGTCTAGATGGGTGTGGTTTCTTTAATTCCATAGTGGTCAGACATCAATTCAGCTCGATTTCAGACAGTTTTGAGCAATGCTTGTTCTATACTTTAGTTTTTATTTTGATGTGGTTGTGCAAGTAGGCAAGCTGTGTTTACCTATGCCTCCATCTTCATCAGAAGGCACTGATCTTGTTTACAAAGTACCTGCAGTCTTTTGTAGTATTTTGACATCTCTGAAGGACTTTGTAGTGCAAACTAAATCAAAGTGCCTTGTAGTCCTGGAAGCACTTTGACAACTCTGAAATAGCAGTGCTGTCCAAACTGAAGCATTTAGAAATTGTGGGAGCACTTTCTGGGTTTGGAAACTGAACCAAAGCCTTAAGAATATCTTGATGAGCTTTGAAACTGTGGTTGAAGTGCTTCGGCAGCAGTGATGACACACTGAAGGCTGGGAGGAGCAGCCAGGCCTTCCTGAATGATTATTGACCCAACTCTACAGGGAGCTTCCAAAACACATCCAGAGATCTGTAATAATTCCAGAGTCATGGGAATATTCTTAAGCCCCTCAGCAAATTCAGTGCTCCAGTTGCATTCTTCTTCTGCACCATCTTGTCCATTTTCTTGGCAATGCAGACCACCTCATCCTCCATGGTTCTGGCAGGTATTCCCCATGCCCAGTCTGCTTGGGATGGGAAGTGGGCAACACTAGGGCAGAAACCACAGTGGATGAGGCTCAGGTGCTGGGTGAGCCCAACACAGCAGACCCTGACCTAGGCCCTTCCTCACAAACTGAGTGGGTTATATATTTTCTTAACCTTTATATATTGCCTCTCCTCTATCATCTACCTACCTTTTTTTTTTAGTTCCATCTTTTCCTTCCCTCTCTTTCTCCCTCCCTTTTTCTCTTCTCTTTCTGTTACCATAGACAGAGCATGGGCAATGAAGTGAGCCTGGCACACAAGGGCCATTTGGAAGAGCAGGCTGCTTGGAAGCTGTGCAGGGGATGTGGGGATGCAGGGATCTAGGGGTGCCTGGCAGACTCCAACCAGTTCCCCCCAGTTGTGCAGGTACCATATGTGTGGGAGCCATGTCTAGCATTGGGTGGCAGGCTGAAGATTATGATAACGCCAGGCTTCCCGAGAGCCAGTCCTGCAGCACCCTCTCACCAATAACCTTGATATTGGTCAGGGACAGTCAGGGAGCATCGGGGAGTCTTTCCCATTGGCCAAGATGGCAAAGGGGGTGGTTCTTATAATGAGCAACCCAAGGGCTACAAAAATGAGTGGACAGAGCCTGATCCACCAAAAGACAGCAAGATAATTGGATAGAAATAAAGCCCTCCCCTCCCTATCTCTGTAAGAACTGTGGGCTTGAGCAGGAAGGGAGGATGGTCTTTGAAATGGGAGTCTGCCATTCTCTCAGGCACCTGAATAAACCTCTTTCTTTTGCACCAGCACCTGAGTTTGGCTTTTGTTGCAGCAGGCAGCCAAGCCTGTGTTTTGGCTACATTTCCATGGCTCTGCCATCCTCCATCTATGAAGCTCTCTCCTTTCCCCCCATTCCCTTTTTTATGCATTGTTACCTCTGATTATGTGTTGCCTCTACTCTGCCAAGCCCATCCCAGCTTGCCTTCATCTGTGACTGAAATAAAGTTTTAAGTTTATTGTTACTTTTATTGAATAGTTTTATGTATTTTGCTTTTTAACTTAGGATCAGTTGCATTGAATGTTTTATTTTTTTTAATACAAACCAACATTTTGGTAGATAGACTGAAAACCCAAATATATCCTTACCCTAACCTTTGAACCCATGAATATCCTAAATTATGTGACAATGGGATTTTGCGGGATTGATTAAGATTACAGACTTTAAGAGAAGGAGATTATCCTGAATTATCTGAGGGAGGGGTGGCACAATCCACTTACATAAATCCTTCAAATGGAAAATTTTAGCTAGAGACAGAAGAGACACTGCAAAAAGGCAAGTCAAAAAGATTCTAAATGTGAAAAGGAGTCAAAACTTTTGTTGGCTCTGAGATGAAAAGAGTCGCGTAATGGAGAGGGTCATGTCTGAGGACTAGAGAGAGCCTTGAGGAGGCACGGTGGCCTCTAGCTGACAGACAGAAAGAAAACAGAGCCCTAGGCCTACAACCACAAGGAACTTGATTCTACCAACCATCAGAATGTGCTTGAAGAAAAACAGCTCAGCCAACACCCTAGTTTTGGCCTTGTGAGACCCTAAGGGGAAGACCCATTTGAGGCACACTGTACCAGCACTTCTGAGATTCAGAACTGTGAGATAACAAATGGGTATTTTAAGCTGCTAAATTTGTGGCAGCAACAATAGACGATTGATGCAATGTGTGTATATAGTATTTAACTCAGCTTAACTTTGGGAGAAGAGGTTCCTGGCGTAGTGGTTCTTAATAAAAAAAAGTTTCCCTCATCTTTACTTCTTTAGGCTGTTTTGGATATATGGTGCATGTGCTAGTTGATTTTTCAGTCATTGTCATGTTTTCAGATGAAAGGATAAACAAAATCTAGAGGAGCTCATTCTAAAAGCACACATCATTACTGTCAACATTTAGTTCGTTCCCATTCTCATACAGCTCTCCAGGAAGAAAACTCCTTTTTTTTTTTTCTAATTACTTCTCATCCCTGTAAGATACTTAAGCAAAACATTTTGCTTCTTTGAGCATTCAAAAGACATACTATCCTCTACCACACCACCAGAATAGAAGAATAATTAACCCAAATGTATAAATGGAAGCAGAAACAGCCAGTTGATTCTGCTCATTGACTCAATTTATCAGTCACATTGACCTTAAGAAATTGATCTTAAGAAACTTCTTCTACCTTATGAAATCAAACATCAATAAAAACAAGAAATTCTGCCAATTTCCTGCTCATTAAAAAAATTCACGCCTTTTTCCCACCTGCCATGAATTCCTATAACGTGATATAGCAAAATAATCTATTAAAATATGAATTTAAATGCTTCTTCCTGCTACTGCAATAGGATCTAGGAATAATAAGGCAAATTTCATCCCCCCTCTAGGTAGCACAAACTCTTGAGCTCTGCATTCAGGGCTCCCAGAAATTTTAGGTTGAGGAGTTAAAAACAGAAATTGCTAGAAACATGAAAAATAACTCTAGTCAGGCTTTGTTACTAGCCAAAGAGATGGATGTGTGTGGAGAAAATGGAGGCAGTCTGCCTTCCTCACCCAGGTGTCTGGGTAACTAAGGGAAGCAGTTTTCCCATATCCTCGAGTGGGCCTGATAAGCAGTGTTCTCATAGCCTTGAGACTGAGTTTGATAAACTGTTCCCATAACCTGAAGTGGGCTCGCATGCCCAGAATCATGGTATGCTATATAATTTTCTGGCTTGAAGCCAGCTTTGTTTTCCTCTAGTACTTAAGGAGGTAGGGACTCCCTGCTGGTAGGGGCACATGTGCCACACAAGGGGACAGGTGACATGCAGTGTGCCACGCAGAGACATGCAGGGAGACACATAGCTTGTAGCATGCGTGGGTTGCCCACCCTGGAATAAAGGCATGCCAAGCATCCCCAAGGTTCCATGAATATTCCTTCATCTGCCTGAACACTGTGAACCTGTCAGACCTTAAATGTCACAACACAACTGCAACAGTTGGCAGGATTTGACAGGAGTCAGTGTAGAACAGTATGGAGCCAGTGCCCCTAAAGGGGGACTTGGAGTGGCCTGTCACCAGCAGTTCGATAGTTGGGGTCCTGGCAGCTTGGCCTCCCACCCAGGACTGGCCCAATGTTAGTGGCACAGCTAAGTAGTCCTCTAGACACATAGGACAGGCCTCTGTGGTTACACCCCTAGGGTTTTGGACAGATAATTTAGAACTGCAACAACGCTGGTGTGTGGGCACTAGGAGGTCTGAGCTCATCATAGGCTCTGGCTCCTTCTGTTGCTGTACTGCCTCTTCTGCCAGTGCATTCAGGCCCCCACAGCAGTCTACCTGTGCCACTGTGCCCCTTTCACAGCTCTGGCCACCACCTTCTCCTGGGCCGCGCTTACAGCGCCGTACTCACCTGCACCAAGCTCACCTGCACCAAGCTCACCTGCCCTGTGTGGAGCCCACCGCTTCCACTGCAGCTCTCTAGCCCTCTCCCCATCAGTGAGCTTTCTAGGTGCCAGCTCCAGCCTGCTTTCTCACAGCCTTTCAGGTTGCACCGCCAGCTCTAACAGCTCCCACATAGCCCTACCTTCTGGAATGCCACCTCAAACTCAGCAAGGCTTTGCCCCTCAGTCACTGCAGTGCATGCTACTCACCTGCAGGGGTTCCCACCTCTTCTGATCGGCTCACTCTGAGCAGAGCATTCCAGTGCATTGCCTCTGCCGCTGCCACCACTGGGAAAGCACCAGCAGGATTAGCAGTCCTGTGGCTGGTCACTCTTGGCAACTGTGTTCCACATCTGTGTGGGGTGGGAGAGGTAAGAGGATTCCCAGATCCAAACTTGCCCCAGGTTTTGATGGTGGATCACATGGTCTTTTGTCCAGCAACTAAGAGGTAGGTGTAGCCACTGTGTTACTTCTCTTCCTAAGGGGCTGGCAGGTACAGTTTCTAGCCACATACCTTGGCTACAGTATCAGCCTCATCATTCCCAGGGGGAGCAAAAGATGCATGTCCAGTAACATGATACACAGTGATTTGTATTTACCCAGCTCAAAGTAGACTTCAAAGAAGCTCGGAAGAAGACCTGGGAAGGAAAGCTGCTTCCATGACTCTGATAGAAAACACAAACCAGTGCTGACATTGATTTGTAGTGTGAATGCACAGGTTTCTTTTTATTTTGTGGATCCAATTTGCTGTAGACAATTCATGGTGTGTTACCTGAACATGTGGCTATGTGCTTTATTTCTGTGACAGTATCCAAACCAGTGCTTGGGGACTGTCATGACTCTGTCAGGCAGGTTTGTGCTATAAAAGCAAGCGACTGGAGCTGACATTAAACAGTGATGTTTTTCCACTTCTAATATCTGTAATAATTTCAGCGATGATACACTCACTTTAATGCACTCATTGCAATAAACCAGTTGTCTACTTATTCTCTTCCCATTAAATATCACACACACACACACCCTGCTGCAAGAAAATTAAGCCCATAAAGATACTTTATTAGTGGAAAGTCACAGCTTACTTAAGTTTCATAAGTCAAGCAATTCTAAGTTTCTTCTGCAACTTTATCTCATACACCACATAAGCATACAGTGAAGCATGAAACCTAAATATGCAAATGGAATAGCTTTTGTACAAAGGGGATGCATTCTTGCAGCAATGATTTCACCATTCCTTGCTCTGTATCTTTAAAAGGACTTCCAACGGAGTCATATTCTTATCTGTCTCTATCCTGCATGAGCTCCTTACATACTCAAACACTGGGCTTAAAAGGAGTATTTAATGCCAAACACAGTTGGGGCACAAAAAAAATGGCACGAACCTTCTCAGGTTACACAGCTCCACTCTGCACTCCACTTAAGCCAACCTGGCCATCATCTGCCACATTCTGCTTGGTTATTGTCACCTTGGTCCCTTCGCAAATACCCTTTAAAACAAATTCCCCACCTCTCTGATAACCTCCATTTGTCACCTCCATAGGATTTTAGTCAAAACTCACCTCCTCCAGAAAGATTTTTCTGATTTAGTTGTCCCACCAACTCTTTTGACACATGTACATTCAGCTGATAATAGAATATTTTGCCCTTCTTTATGTACCTTTTTAAGTGATATATATGCAGCTTTATAAGTGAGATGAAGTACATCGGATATTATTAGAAAGCATTTAAATGCCTGTTATCATGGCAAGCTGATCAGGTTTAGATGGGTAATAATAAAGTGGGACTGTATTTCATGGCATTAATTTTTTTTGGAATTTAATAAGAACTACAAACTGCATAGCTAGTAGACCTCTGTCAATCTGTGGGATTCTGTGAGAGAAGAAACATGGGATAGAACAGGTATCATTGAACCAGGAGTCAAAAGACATAGGTCATTCGAATTCTTATGACTTGATGTTTCCCTAGTTTTTCTATGTGATTAGAATGTGAATTCCTTGAAAATGAACTTTGTGGTCATCCTCCTCTCAACAGATATATATTCCATCCCATATAATGCAAAGTTGGGTGATCATCTACATATTCCAGGCACTCACTAAGTATTGTTAACATATACAGGGTCTGACGCAAATAACCTCCTTTTGTATTACAAACACTTTTATTAGAAAATTATAAGCATGTAACTGTGTAACATAACAATATCACATTCAAGCATACCATAGGGCATTTTAGGTGAAATATGCAAATTAAAACTATAAATTATTACACCCATATTATTACCCTACCAACCATACTTAAGCAGGCGTTATTTCTTCTGGACCCTGTATTTGCACATATGATTATAGCCAGAATGAGTTTCAGTGGTTTTAAAATGAAATGGGTAGTTTTACCAATTTCTAGCTTGCAAAGCTTGGAGAATTTTTGAGACTACTTAGTCCAGAATTTTTATTTTACATAGGGAAAAAGTGAGGCAATAATGGCTTATTCAAGTACATAGTGCCAATAAGTGACTCAAGAGGCATGAAATCCAGGTTCTAACATTCCTCCCAAGGCTCCCCTTATACTCTGTAAGGTGAAATCTGGTTCAAAAGCTCAACAGGGTGATATAAAAACTTCAAACCACAAAGGCAAATTGCCATGTACGATGACATATTTTTTGTGTCTATTGGCAAAACTTTTTGCTTGATGGTTTTTCTCTATGGGATGATTATTTTAGGTGTGTATTGTTTAGAATAGTGATTTTACACCTTTTTCATCTCATGGCACAAATAAACTAATTAATAAAATTCTGCAGCACACCAAAAAATATATTACATTTTTTGCCAATCTGACAAAAAAAAGAGGTAAATTTTGATTCATTCACACTGGATGGCTATTGTTGTATTGGCTGTTTTCCTTTTTTTTGACAATATAAGGGAAAAAAGGTCAGTGTCCCTGATTAAATAGTCAGATATTGCATGTTTTAAAAATCACTGTAGCACACTGGTTGCAAATTGCTGGTTTAGAATTATATTTGGCTGAATATACCCAGGGATTGCCAAGACACAGTGACTTAAATGAGAATGACATTAATTTTTTTGTCACTTGAAGAAGTCTAGCACCAGAGGACCCAAAAGTGGTGTGGGCCAATATCCCTTCTTCTCCCTATTACATTTGGGTTCAAGCTTGCTGCTCTAGTGCTCCATCCATCCCCTCTGAATTCAGCCAGCAAGGACAAGGGGCAGAGAAAGGCCACACCACTCTCTTTTAGAAGACCTCTTGGAGGCCCCAAACAACAATTCTGCTAACCTCACCTTAACTAGGACTTAGTTGTGTGGCCCTACCTTGCTTCAAGGTACTCTGGATGATGCAGTCTTTTATCATGGTGGCCATGTGCTCTGCTAAAATTTGAATTCTGTTACCAAACCAGAAAAGGATAATAAGTGTTTTTTCGTTTGCCACAGAATTTCTGCTCAGCAATCCTTTTCTCAATTAATTCAAAGAATGCTTTAATATTATGCAAATAATCCAGATATTAAAGTGAATATTATGGTTTTATATGCATAAAGTAATATCAAGCCACATAATGACAATTGCTTTAAACACATTTGGTATATAAGGAATATTTTATTAGAATGCAATCACTATAAGCTCACATTTTTACCTTATTGATACTAATAGTAGCAAAATAATCCCAGGACTATTAGAAAACTCCTCATATGTCAACTAACTCGTCACCAGGTCATGACATTTGTCAAGGGAGCTTATAATAGTGAGTGATTTCTTCAAGAGTCTAGCCGGCAACTCCTTCCACCTACTTTGTCTGCCTCTTTCCTGCCCTTTTAAACCCTGCCAAAGGCCAAATCATTGCCAAGGCAACCGAGGCCATTCATTCTCCCCAGCTGATTCAGTTTGCCTGTGTCACCATCAGAGAAGTAAGAAGCAAATCCTGTGGAGCAGACAGACATCTGGTTTTCTGTCTCTGTCACAGAATGGCCTGTGTTTTGATCTCTGTACCCAGAGTGTCAGATTGCTGATTCTTCCTTCCAGTTCCTCCTTCTGGAGAGACGATCAAGAGGGAGTCAAGAAAACCTGAGTTAACTCAAATTTTAGGTTTTAAATTAATGCAAAATATTTTTCACTTTGGACATAATTCATCTATTTTAAGCCCTTCCCAGTTAGCTGTTCAAAATGAGAGCCTGGCCCGATAGTTTACATAGAAAACCTACATTATTATCAGCCCAAATCTCTTCTAAAATATTCTCTTAAATTGAGACTAGTAGTATTTCAAAGTTTTAAACACTGTCATGAGATATTGCTCTTAACCTATTTCCTCCTCTCCATTGCTCCCATCTCCATTGTCTTTCAATATTGAAGAAATTTTAGGCATCCTTCAGTCTTCTCGTGATCCTTTGGATTCCGGAAAGCTCGTTTTATCCTCTAATTTACTTTATATCCCTTAAGTTGCCTCTATTAGACCTCTATTAAGTCATTTGAAAAAGCAAAAGTGAGTGCTTTAGAAAAGACAGTCTCTAAAGCATGTCTCAGCTCCAACACACTCCATGACTCTATGATAGAACAACCAAATAGTAGTGAAAGTGAAGCTTTAAACTTCTCTTGCAATGTTTCAGTAAGAACTACAGCCATTTAAAAGTAATTTGACAGTTCTTCTGGATGAATTCTTCTGAAGAAGAAATTGTTTTTTGTATACATCATCCTGTCTTATCATACTTTCACAGCTGCCGAAGGGTGGCAATTCACTATGCCATTTTGAGAGTTGGTGAAATGAAAACTGATACAGACTCCCAGGTAAGTACCAATTAAAATTATTTCAAATCATTTAAGATGAGTGTTATGTCATAGTCTTAGAATACTGCCTTTGGAAGAACTAGTACTTTGTCTTTTTGCAAGGAGAAAAGAATCATGTTGCTCCCCAACTCTGCAGGATTATCTGATGTTGAGCACCTACCTCTGCAATGCATATTCTGCAGAGTTCATTGTTATTTCAAGTTCGAAGATAGCAATATATGTTGTAGCCTGAGAAGACCAAAGTCATCTCTTTCCCATTTCTCTTTCTCTTTGCCTTTGCTTCTTTTTCCAGAATCTGTGTGTGCCCAACTCTATTGCCTAAAGCTTAGTGACTAATGGACAATTTTCAGTGCTCCCAGTGCCTGAGTAGGTGTCTACATTTACTGATAAACACTACGAAAGCTGACTTCCAGCCAAGATGGAGGTGTAGGTAGACACATTGTGTCTCCTCAAACAATCATAAGAAGGACAACAATTTAAAGACAAAAAACAACCAGAACTTACAGAAAATCGGACTGTATAGAAGTCCAACAACCAAGAAGTTAAAGAAGGCACATTCATCCAGACCGGTAGGAGGGGTGGAGATGAGCAATTTGGTGGAGAGGACTTGTGGCAAAGTGGGGGCTGGTGCACCGGTGAGGTGGCAGCTGGTGAAGCAGGCAGTCTAACATTCTCATGCAGATAAACCGGGGGGAACAGGTGGGGAGCGAAACAGACCATGCTGCCTAGGGTCCCAGAGTGGGGAAATAAAGCCTTAAACCACCAATTAAAACACTCTGGGGGTTGAGGTGGCAGCGGGAGAAACTCCCAGCCTCATAGGAGAGGTCATTGGAAAGACCCACAGGGTCCTAGAACATACACAAGCCCACCCACCTGGGAATTGGCACCAGAAGGGCCCAATTTGGTTGTGGGTAGAGGAGGAAGTGATTGAAAACAGGCAGAGAGTGAAGCAAGTGCCATTGTTCTCTCTCAGACTCCTTCCCCACATACGGTGTCACAACACAGCAACATGGGTTGCCCCGCCCTGGTGAAGACCTAAGGCTCTGCCCCTTACTACATAAAGGGTATGCTGAGAAAAAAAAATGACCCAAATGAAAAAACAGATCAAAGCTCCAGAAAAAGTACAACTAAGTGATGAACAGGTAGCAAACCTATCAGATGCACAGTTCAAAACTCTGGTAATCAGGCTGCTCACAGAATTGGTTGAATTTGGTTGCAAATTACATGAAAAAATGAAGGCTATGCTAAGTGAAATAAAGAAAAATGTACAGGGAACCAATAGTGATGAGAAGGAAACTGGGACTCAGACCAATGGTGTGGACCAGAAGGAAGAAAGAAACATTCAACCAGAACAGAATGAAGAAACAAGAATTCAAAAAAATGAGGAGAGGCTTAGAAACCTCCAGGACATCTTTAAATGTTCCAACATCCAATTATAGGGGTACCAGAAGGAGAATGAGAAGAGCAACAAATTGAAAACTTATTTGAACAACTAATGAAGAACTTCCCCAATCTGGCAAAAGAAAGAGACTTCCAGGAAGTCCAGGAAGCTCAGAGAGTTCCAAAGAAGTTGGACCCAAGAAAGAACATACCAAGGCACATCATAATTATATTACCCAAGGTTAAAAATAAGGAAAGAATCTTAGAAGCAGCAAGAGGAAAGGAGACAACTACCTACAAAGGAGTTCCCAGTAGACTGTCAGCTGATTTCTCAAAAGAGACCTTACAGGCAAGAAGGGGCTGGAAAGAAGTATTCCAAGTCATGAAAGGCAAGGATCTACATCCAGGATTACTCTATCCAGCAAAGCTTTCATTCATGATGGAAGGGCAGATAAAGTGCTTCCCAGACAAGGTCAATTTCAAGGAGTTCATCATCACCAAGCCCTTATTATATGAAATGTTGAAGGGATTATCTAAGAAAAAGAAGATAAAAAATATGACCAGTAAAATGACAGTAAAGTCACAGTTAATAACAACCACACCTAAAACAAAAACAAAAGCAAACTAAGCAAACAACTAGAACAGGAATAGAACCATAAAAATGGAGATCTATGGGAGGGTTATCAACAGGGGAGGGGGAGGGGGGAAAGGTACACAGAATAATTAGCATAAATGGTAGGTAGAAAATAGACAGGGGGAGGTTAAGAATAGTATAGGAAATGTAGAAGCCAAATATATATATATATATATATATATATATATATATATAATATACATTAAATGTATATAATATATATGACCCATGGACATAAACTAAAGAAGGAGAATGTGGGTGAGAGGGGGTGTGCAGGACAGAGGGGAATAAAGGGGCGGAATGGGACAACTGTAATAGCATAACCAATAAAATATATTTTTTAAAAAGTACAAAAGCTTGTCCACTTGCCCTTCAAGTTATTTATAATGCTAGACTAAGTATTTTCCAGAACTCTCTAAAGTGGTCTAGATTTTTTACTTCCTCAGTCTTCAGCCCTTCCAAATAGAGTTGAACAAAAGAGAATTAAATTTATTGGGCTGACATTGGTTAATAAAATTATATAGATTTCAACTTTACAATTCTACTTTTGTTGTTGTTGTTCAAGCACAGTTGTCTCCATGTCCTCCCCACCACTATCTCCCACCCCAGCCCTGCTCACTTCCCACCCTTGATCCTATGCCCCTTTGGTTTTGTCCATGTGTCATAAATACACTGCCATCCACAAGTGAGTGTGGGAAGCTGCCCAACTTAAGAATCAAAATTAATATGTGCAAAAAATTGCAACATAGTGTTTGTTTTTATATATTCAAAATGTCACTCAAGACTTCCGCCAACATGGAGGATTAAGGTGGATGTGCCTGCCTCCTCTCACAACCAAGTTTAAGGACAACTAAATATTAGCATCAGAAAACACAACCAGAACACGGAAAACTGAACTTTTCGGAAGTCCGCAAACAACAAATTCTCCGGCCCGGCCGGTAAGAGGCAAACCGGTGGCGGCGGGTTGAGGAGTTACAAAGGAGAACTCGTTCGACCCGGGCGCGGGCGCGGGACCCAGACGCGCGACTTTTGGGAAGTCCGCAAACAGCAAATTCTCCGGCCCGGCCGGTAAGAGGCAAACCGGCGGCGGGTGGCGGAGTTACAAAGGAGAACTCGTTCGACCCGGGCGCGGGCGCGGGACTCAGACGCGCGACTTTTCGGAAGTCCGCAAACAGCAAATTCTCCCGGCCCGGCCGGTAAGAGGCAAAACGGCGGCGGCGGGTTGAGGAGTTACAAAGGAGAACTCGTTCGACCCGGGCGCGGGCGCGGGACCCAGACGCGCGACTTTTGGGAAGTCCGCAAACAGCAAATTCTCCGGCCCGGCCGGTAAGAGGCAAACCGGCGGCGGGTGGCGGAGTTACAAAGGAGAACTCGTTCGACCCGGGCGCGGGCGCGGGACTCAGACGCGCGACTTTTCGGAAGTCCGCAAACAGCAAATTCTCCGGCCCGGCCGGTAAGAGGCAAAACGGCGGCGGCGGGTTGAGGAGTTACAAAGGAGAACTTGTTCGACCCGGGCGCGGGCGCGGAACCCAGACGCGCGAATCCAGACGCACGGGTTCCAAACCCAGGATTGGACCTAGTGAGCAGCCCACCGGGTGAGTGACTACGGAGGAGTCAGTGGGGAGGCGGTGGCAGCGAGTTGACTGTGGGTGCCCGGTTACGCGCGGGTGAGGGGAGTGAGCGGGGGACCGGCGGCGGCGCCATTCCCCCCCCCCCGCTCTGACCACGCCCCCACATACAGCGTCACAACCAAGCGACCTGGGACTCCAAGGCGCCGCTTCTCTCACTTAAAGGGCCAGAACAGACCAAAAATGTCGCAGGGGGACCTCAAAGTCCCGGAGATAAATCTAAGTGACGAAGAAATAGCAAATCTCTCAGACGCACAGTTTAAAACACTGGTCGTCAGCTTCCTCACAGATCTGGTGGACTATAGCCACAAATTAGAGAAACATATGAAGGCTAAATTAAGGGAAATGAATGGAATTCCACAGGAAACCCATAGAGATGAAAAAAAAACTGGGACTCAACTCAATGGAGTAAACCAGAAGGAAGAAAAAAATGATCAATCAGAAAGGAATGAAGAAATAAGAATTCAGAAAAATGAGGAGAAGCTTAGGAACTTCCAGGACATCTATAAACGCTCCAATATCCGAATTATAGGGGTACCAGAAGGGGGAAAGACACAACCACCAGTGGAAAAACTATTTGAACAAATAATAAAAGAAAATTTCCCCAATCTGGCAAAGGAAACAGACTTCCAAGAAATCCAAGAAGCCCAGAGAGTACCAAAAAAGTTGGACTCAAGAAGGAACACACCAAGGCATATCATAATTACATTAGCCAAAATTAAAATGAAGGAGAGAATCCTGGAAGCAGCAAGAGCTAAGGGGACAATCACCTACAAAGGAGTCCCCATCAGGCTGTCAGCAGATTTCTCAAAAGAGACCTTACAGGCAAGAAGGGGCTGGAAAGAAATATTCCAAGTCATGAAAACTAAAGACCTACAACCAAGATTGCTCTACCCAGCAAAACTTTCATTTAGAACGGAAGGACAGATAAGGTGCTTCTCAGATAAGACCAAATTCAAGGAGTTCATCATCACCAAGCCCTTATTATATGAAATGTTAAAGGGACTTATCTAAGAAAAAGAAGTTAAAGAAACATGAACAGTGAAAGGACAACAAGCTCACAGTTATCAACAACCACACCTAAAACGAAAGCAAACTAAAAGGACAGCTAGATCAGGAGTGGAAACATAGAAATGAAGAGCTCAAGTAGGGTTAGCAACAGGGGAGTGGGAGTAGAAGACGGGGAGAGAAGGTACAGAAAACAAGTAGCATAGACAGTAGATAGAAAATAGATGGGGGGGGGGCAAGAATAGTATGGGAAATACAGAACCTAAAGGACTTGAGACACATGGACATAAGCTAAAGGGGGGGTAATCGGGGGATTGGGGGGGCAGGGTGGAGGGGAATGAAGGGGGGAATAGAACAACTGTAACAGCATAAACAATTCAAAATAAAATCCATGGTATAAAAAAAAAAAAAAAAAAAAAAAAAAATGTCACTCAATATCTTATATACAAGACTTTTACAGCTCTAGGTAATACAAATACTGGCTACTAAGAAATAAATGTCTTAAAGTTTTGCTTCAGGGACTTAACTTAACTTTATGTATGAGACTCCACAGAAGAAAAGGAGGTTCCTAAAAGACTTCATTAACCTTTATTAATTTCAACATAAATTAATCTCCAGGCTAGATCACACCCACCTTGCAAGCAATTCAAAGAGGCTGTTTGGCTTATAGTAAGTGTGGATACTGAAAATTAGAATGTCACACTTTTATGCAGGCAAAATATTTTCAAAGTACTAAAATGATCAATTCTAATGAAGCCTTCATAATTAAAGTTTCTCATTTTGAATTTTTTAATTTACCTTATGACAATAACATTTAAAATGCACTCAAACTCATTATAAGTGTACTACATGAATGTAAGTTGCTATTCTCTTACATTGTGAAGAAAAATAAGTCTTTTATGAACATTTTAAATTATTAATTTTTATAATCCATTATTTTTATAGAGAGTAATGGGACTTTGGTTTTGAAAATGTGATCATGATAGTCACTTTACTACTTTTTTATATACATAAAAGTGAGAGATTAAGACCGCAAAGGCCTTAAAAATCACTCTGGCTGTAAAACCTTATAAAACAATAAAAAAATATTTGCCTCAGTTTTAATTCGTTCATATTTTTGCTGTGCTTCTAGCTTTCACATCATAATAGTAATGTTTTAGGCTTATAAAACTTTACTTTTCTGGAGGCACTCTCAAATCTATTACCTCATCTACTCATGAAAAACTGTAGCTGGGGAGACAGAATCTTCATATTCTTACTCAAACATTTTTTACTGACAACTGCTAAACCTGGGGAGTTTATGAGAGCCATAAAATCCTGACCTGGAAAGGTCACTTAATTTATACCTTTTTGCAGCTTTCAATAAAGCCAGCGGTCAGAACAACACTGGCTTTTCACACTTCATCCTGTGCCTCTTGATTAAATCAGACTCTAACTGATTTTTTTTTGTTATCTGCTAAATGATTTAAAATAGCACAGCTAAAGCACAATGCATTCCCCACAAGAATAGAAACATGACAGGCTAAAATAATGGTTTATTTCAGAGTAAAATCTCACTAAGGCAGCATAAGTGGATAATAGCTTAGGAAAGTTTCAAACATGGGATGGCTCAATTTTGAAATGGAGGATTATGAGCAGTTTATAATGTGGAAAATTGGGAGGGTTCTTCCATATACACTCTTTTTAGTTTTTCCAGAGCTTAGTCATTTATTCATGATAATTGCACTGTGTCCCTTTTATCAGCTATCCCCAGTCTTTGCTGTCCTTTCGGGGACACAAAAATGAAGAGTAATGGAAAACAGCTAACATTTATTGAGAATCTAGTATGTGCTTAGCTATTCTAAGTGTTTCATGTACAGTTAAGGTCAACCTAAGGTTACACAGCCAGAAAATGGTGGCGTATGGGTTCTAATATCGATCTGCCTGCCCGGAGATCATGCTGTAAAGTGCCTCTCATTACACCAGTCAGCTGGAGGCCCTGTCCTGAAGGAGGTCATGTAAATCTAGTGAGTTGGTTGATCCACTCATTCTTCCCCACACTCAATACTTGCCTTTAAATTATTCATCTGTGCTAACTATTCCTGTCTATCCTTCTCTCTAAAATAAACCACCACCAGTTCACAAGCCATCTCCATGAGAGATTTTTTTTGAAGCTCCTTTAAAAAGTGCTTGCTAATGACCTGGTAATTGTTTTACACCATTTTAAATGAAGTGCAAAGTCAATGAGAAGTCACAGGAATCCTGTGAAAGCTTTGGCAGAATATAAGGCTTCCCAGAGGAACTGTTCATATTAGAATTGGCAGCAGCTTCTCAGCTTTAAATAAATAAAGGGAGGGGGCCCCACCGGGGAGAAGTGCCTGACAGTGACTACCTGGTTTTTTAAAATAATACTGATAAAGATACAATGAAACAGACACTGACTAGGACAGCAACAATTGGCACAAGTTTCTGGAAAGCAATATGCATTCAGTTAGCTAACATCCTTTGACCCAGTAAGGCCATCTCTTAACTATTCTAGGAAAAGAACTAGGTATTTGAACCAAGATGTTTATATGCATGTTCACTAACCATTAATGGTAATACCACAATAAGGAAGGCAATTTATAAATGTGTAAGAATATGGAAATGATTAAATACATTATGGTACATAAACTACATTATGGGTTTACAGCCATTTTATGTGACCTTTTCCAGATATTTTTAATAATATGGGAAAATATTCACTATAAAATTTTAAGTGAGAAAAATAAGTGCAAACCCTTACATACATGTAGACCTTCTCTAAAGACTGATAATTACAGAAAAAAAGAGAGAAAAGGGCAGGACAAGGTATGTTTGCATTTAAAAAAAGGACTATAATGAAACAAAGCAAAAAGGTATAAATGTAACTAAAAAGTAATGAAAGTTATTTTTTTAAAAACAAAGGGAGAGTGACCTTGGATTAGGCAATAGTTTCTTAGATGTAATATCAAAAGCACCACCAACAAATGCGAAAGAAAGTTGATAACATCATCAACATTTTGTTCTTTCAAGGGATAGCATCAAGAAAGTGGAAAGACATCCCACATAATGGGAGGACATTTTTGCAAATCATGTCTTACAAGGAAATTTTATTTAGAATATATAAATAACTATTACAACTCATTAATAAAAAGATAAATAACTCATTTTAAATGGCTAAAGTAACTGATAGATGTCCAAAAAATGACATTCAAATGGCCAGTAGGAGCATGAAAGATACTCCACATGATCAATCATGAAGGGAATGGAAACTAAAACCACAGTGAGACACCACTTCATACCCACTAGGATTATAGAGTCAAAAAGTCAGATAATAACAAGCATTGGGGGAGGATGCAAAAAATAGAAACCCTCATATGCTGCTGGTGAGAATGTAGAGTGGTGAGCTACTTTGTAAAACAATATGGTTGTTCTTCAAGTGGTTGTATATTAAGTTACCAAATGGTCCAGCAATTCAATTCCTATGTATCTACCCAAGAGAAATGAAAACACATGTTCACACAAAAACTTGTACATGAATGTTCATAACAGCATTATTCATAATAGCAAAAAGTAGAAACTCAAATATCTATCACTGATTAATGGATGAATAATGTGTGATATATGCATGTAATGAATCTTGAAAACATTATGCTAAGTGAAAGAAGCCATAAAGAACCACATATTGTGTGGTTCCATCTATCTGAAATACCCAGAATAGGCAAATCTACAGACACAAAGCAGATTAGAGGTTAACTAAGACTAGGGTGGGAAGTGGATGGGGAGGGCTGTTGGAAGGGTACCGCTGATGGGCACAGGCTTGCTTTTGGAAGTAATAAAATGGTTCTATATTGATTGTGGTGACAATTCACAGTTCTGTTAATATACCAAAACCACTGGACTGTGCACTGTAAATGAGTGAATTGTGGTGTGTGGGGCCTATTATTTCAATAAAGCTGATAAAGAAAAAAGCAAAAGAGCAAAAATATTTACTCCCTTTATTTCATCTATCAACCCTCAATATATGGCCTGTGCTAAGCACAGTGAAAGATACACAAATAACTTGAACTTCTTGTTTTCCAAGAGTTCACATGAACTGGCTACAAGACATGCTAGAGGTAAGTGCTACTGCCCATAAATACCTAATTATACAAATTAAACATATATTCTCTCACATTATAAAGAATCAGAAGTGGAGATTATCATTTCTCATTCTAACTGCCACTTTCTAAACAATTATATAGAGCTTCATTATGTAATCTAGATTTGTACCAAATCAAATCTTTATTCCTAATTGTCATGGAAATATACACCTGGGTCCCCAGCTAACATCTCAAACCTATGTTTTAAACAGTATTTTAACCCTCCATTCCTGCCCCCTTCCTGCTATGTCAAATCTACATGTCTTCCTGTTCCTATCTCTCAGGTCATGTATGGCACAACATCCTTATAGAAAGCAGGTATAGAAACCTTAGAATCACCTGTGAGTCTGCCTGCTGCCTCATCTCCCATCCCAGCCCATCTCCAAGGCCTTATAATCCTACCTCTTCAGTGTCTCTGGACTTAATATTCCACTCTCACTCACTACTGTCCCCTGGATTCTTGTCTTCACCATCTTTCACCTAGAACAGTATAACCATTTCCTAAGTCATACCTCTAATTCCAGCTCTTCCCCTCCAATTCTCAATCCCGTGTTGCAGTAAAAATTAACTCCCCCCTTTTAATTGTATTTAAAATTTCCTTAAAATACACTTAAATACAGAAAATCATATAGCAGAAAAGGATAAACACATCTTAATGTAACTTTTGTTATAAATATAATTGCTTTCTTAGAAGAAATGGAGCATTCCAGACAAAACCAAATTCATCTTGATTCCTTTTCTAGTCCCACTCCCTTACCTTCCACCCCAAAGACAATTTTATTAATTTGGGGTTATAATTACAGTACATAAACTTTTAATATGCATGTATGTATTTATACATACTGAGGTTTTTCCGGAAAAAGTCTAGCTATTGTAAATATAATGAGAACAGTTTGTGTAACATTGATGTAACCTGGCAGCCAAGGAGAATGGACTAGAGTGCACATGCATGAACAATGACCACTTCACTGTACTAGTCAGTAGGGGTGGTAGATGCTGTTGAGTGAGCATGTGTACTGTGTGCCCATTGTATTCAAAATGTCTGAGTGAGTAGAAGTAACAAATCTGCATCAAATTTTGCATTTAGCTTGAACATTCCTCTGTGAAAACTATTCTGATGATTCAAAAGGCTTTTAGGGACTATGCAATGAATGGAACACAAATAAAAGTGTGGTACAAATGCTTCAAAGATGGTTGAAAATCTCTTGAATGTGATCCACCTTCTGGAAGGCCTGCAACAAGCAGATCATCTGAGAATATTGAATATGTATGGACTGCAATCCATACGGAATGTGTAAGTTGCAACAAGACCAAGACCATGTTAACTGCTTTTTAATTAGGAAGGTGTTGTTTATCACAAGCACTCCCCCTTCAGGCCAAATGATTAATAAGGAGCTGCCAATCACCCAATGTTCTTTGTCAGATGAGAGATGCAGTACAACAAAAATGGCCAGAGCTATGGGCAACCAGTGATTGGCAGCAGCATCACAACTATGCTCCCACTCATGCATCATGTCTCATACAGGGTTTTTTTTTGTTTTTTTTTTTTTACAAAATATCAATCATCCAGCCCCACTACAGCCCAGATTTCAGACCATCTGTGAAGTTTAGGAAAATGCAACAGGGCAGCTGATGGTGACTGGGAGAACTGTATGAGGTTCCAAGATGCCTAATTTGAAGGAGACTGAGGCATCACTCTCCTATGTGCAATGTTTCTTGTATCTGGTATCTTCTTCAATAAATGTCTCTTTCTCATATTACATGACTGGATGCCTTCTGGACAGACCTTGTATATATACTACAATCTGTAAACACTATATAATATTGCTTTGTGTATTTTATATTTGTTCCTTTGCTAACCTTATCATTGAGGTATGACAAGCAAAATAAATAGTACATATCTTGAATGTATGTTTTGATGAATATTTACAAACTGAACATTCCTGTGTAATCCCTGCCCTCCAGATTAAGATATAAGAACACTGCCAGAACTTTAGAAACATCCTACACACCTGTCCACTCCCAGCCATTATCTGCCCTTATTACTGTTTTTACCTTTATCACCTTAGATTAGTTTTGCCTGTTTTTGAATGCTCTGTGAGTGCCAACCAACCAACAAATCAGTCAATAAGTAAAATAAGTGTATACATGTTCTGACTTCTTTCACTTAATATTATATCTATGGGTTTCATCCATGTTGTTGCATGCAGCAGTTGGTAGGTATTTTTCATCGCTGTATAGTATCCTATTTTATGTATGTTCTGCATGATGAACTTTAAGTTGTTTCTACTTTAAACTATAATGAACAATTCTCCCATAACTCTTCTTATACAAGTCTTTTGACACACATGTATACATTTTTGTTGAGCATACACCTAGAATGGAACTGGTGTGTCATTTAGTTTTTTCATGTTCAGTTTCAGCAGATACCTCCAAAGAATTCCTGCCTTTACACTCCTACCAGTAGTAAATGAAAGTTCTGGTTGCTCCTCCTCATCACCAATATTTGGTACTGACCCTCACCTTCATAAAAGCCATTATGGTGAATATATCACCTAGTTTTACTTGTATTTCTCTGATAAATCATGTTGAACAATTTTTCTATACTTATTGGATATTTTGGCCTTCTTGGGTGAAATGCCTGTTCTAGTCATTTGCCCAGCACTTGCAGGGTTGTTTTTCCTTTTTATGTCAATTTATAGGAGTTATATATTTCAAATATTAGACATTTAGGAAATATGTGCCTTATAGACATCTTCTCCCATGTGATTGCTAGCCTTTTCATTCTCTTAATGGTAAGATTAAACAGAAATTCTTAATTTTAATGAAGTCTGATCTATCATTTTTAGAGCGTTTCCTTCTACTAATCATGTAGAAAACAAAAAATGCAGTTACAAAACTATCGTTACAAGAATATTAGTTTTTATAATTGTCCATTCATTTACCTATAATGAGATCTTTATTCAAATGGCTTCAAAACATTGTCTAGTGTCTTTTCACTGTAACTGGCATTTGAATTATTTTCTAGTGTCCTATCATTTCAATCAGCTATACTCCTTTAGCATATCTTGCAGGGTAGGTCTAATGGTAATGAACTCAGTTTTGTTTATCTGTGAATGTCTTCATTTTTTCTTCACTTTTGAAGGACAGTTTTGCTAGATAAAGAATTCTTGGTCAACTGTTTTTTCATTTTTCCTTCTGAGCACTTTGAATGTAACAGCCCACTGTCCCTAGCCTCCAAAGTTTCTGCTCATAATCTTACTGAGAATCCCTTGTATGTGATGAGTCACTTCTCTGATGCTGCTCTCAAGATTCTCTTTGTCTTTGTCTTTTGAAGGTTTGATTGTAATGTGTCTCAGTGCAAGTCTCTTTGAATTCATCTTATTTGGAGACTGTTGAGCTTCTTGACTGGTTTATATTCTTATATTTCATCAAATTTGGGAAGTTTTCAGCCATTATTTCCTCAAATATTCTCTTTGCCTCTTTATCTCTCTCTTGTCCTTTTGACATTCCCACATTGTGTATGTTGGGCCTCCTTGATGGTTTTCTATAGGTCCCTCGGCCTCTGTTTACTTTTCTTCAATCTTGGTTTCTTCAGACTTGATTGTTTCCATTGTCTTCTTATCTTTAAGTTGCTGATTCTGTCCTCTGTCTGCTCCTACTTCCTTTCAATTCCTCTAGTGACATTTCTATTTTGTAACTGAACTTTTCAGCTCCAGAATTTCATTTTTTTCTTTTTAGGTGTTCCAGGTGTTTATTGATATTTTAATTTTGTTCATATATTGGCATCTTGGTTTTTTCCACATCTTCCTCTAGTTTTTTTGAGCATCTTTATGACAGTTTTGCTGTATTTTGTCTACTAGGTATTCCATCAGGTCTTTTTCAGGGTATGTTCCCAATGATTTATTTATTTATTTTTCTGAATAGGACACACTTTCTCATTTCTTTATATGCCTAGTGTCTTTTTTTGTTGTTGAAAACTGGCCATTTAACTCTAATGTAGTAACTCTAGAAATAAGTTCATCAAAGAAAGGTAAATTTTCCCCATTCTTCAAAGTTTGCTGATTTTTATTGCTTTTACTTATTGTTTTTGTTTGGTTGGTTGTTGTAGGTTGACTCAGAATTAAGTATTAGACTGAGTTAAAATTTAATGTCTTCTCAGGTCTGGCCTGAACCTCTGCATTTCCCTGGGCAAATACAGTGACTTTCTAACTTCCCCTGTATATACAATTACTTTTGAGTGTTCTAGTCTTCAATTTCTGGCTCCTAAAAGGGGAAAAAGAGAAATATAAAGAAAGGGGAATAAAAGGACCTTGACCCTTTAAATTCCCTGGAAGTCACTTCAGCTAAAGAAGTAGGAGAAGGTGCAATAACAATGGCTGCCTGCTTCTCTGTCTGCACCTTTGAGATAAGAGTAGCAACCAATGATCAGATCCCTGTAATTTGGAAGACAATGCCCTTTCCACCCACCCTGGCTCCCAGAAGCTGTGGGCAAGCCACTCCTGGATCATGTGCACAGCTGCCTGCCATGAGGCAGGGCTGGAGAATGGGTAGCTGTTACTACGCTAATAATAGAAATTGACTAAAATTCGCCTTGATTTACCATCTAAGCCTTCAATAGAATCCTAAGTTCCAAAATAGTTATATTGTGCAGATCCTGCCAGTGCCATTGTTATCTAGGTAAAGAGACAGACTCCTGGAACTTATACTCTGCTATCTTCCCAGCAGTTATTGTATGGTCTGTATTATCTTTTTAAGTATTTTTAATTGTTGAAATTATATAATATGCACAGTTAGTTTATATAATTTGAACTTCAATTTAGTGATCCTTTAAATTCTGACTAATTTATAGCTTATCTATGAGAGCCTTTGTATTTTTCAAAGTATGTTCAAAGTATTTCATTATTATGATTGCTTATGCATTTATTCTTATTGTGCCATCTTATTTTCTTTTGAATTTACGTTGTTTTGTCTTTGCTTTCTTTTCCCTCCTTACTTTCTTTTGTTGAATCAAGTTTTCTTTATTCCTTTCTATTTTTCTGCTACAATCTTTTGTTTTCCAATCTTACACATTATATTTATGGTCTTATAATATTCAATACTTATCCTAAAAGTGTTCAAATGTAACCCCAATTTTAGTAAGCCGAAATTTGATTGGTGTATCTAATTTCCTAAGTAACATAAGGACTTGATTCTCTGCCCCTCACCCATATTTTATTACTGTTTGAGTTAATGTCCACCTTTTGTGTTAAATCTCTATAATTAGATGTTTTGAATATTATTTAATTTATATGCCTATTTACAAAATTCCTCATTCACTATTGTTTTCTGGATTTAATTTCTTACTCTCTGAGGGACAATTTTTCAAATGTGAAGTCATAGTAGTAAATGCTCTTAGTCTTTGCATCAAATATTATCTTTATTTTATCCTCACTATTAAATAATAATTTTTCTGGATATACTATTCTAAACTGACAATTATTTTTTTGCTGCATAAAAATACTATTTTGTTGTCTTAAGACTTTTTTTGCAGGTACAAAGTATACTGTTATTCTAACTGCTCTTCTTTTTTAGCTATTTTTCTCTCTAGAAGCTTATACAATTTTATGTTGTTGATATTTTGCATTTTCATAGTTATGTATCTTATGTGAGTTTCTATTTTTATTTTATTTCCCACTGATCAAATCAGGACCCAGTGTGCTTCTTCACTTTAATTCTCAAATATTTGCACAACCATCACTTTGAATATTGCTTCTGTCTCATTATTTTCTCTCCTCCTGGAACCTGGATTAGACATGTGTTGACTTTTCTCAGTGTAGTCTACATTTCTCTTTTTTTCTCTATTTCCCATCTCTAACTTTCTGCACTAAATTCTCCATTATTTCCTTAAATTAATATTCTAATTCACCACTTCTTTGTATGTGTCTCATATACTATTAAGACCACTTGCTTTAAAAAAAATGAAATGGTTACAGTTCTAATTTAAGAAAGTCTACTGGTTATTTTCAAATACACACACCTACTTCACACCTACTTTTATACAGTGTTATATTTGCCCTATGGTTTTCTGATTTCCTTTAGTTCTTTGAACATTCTTATATACTTATGTTGATGTTTCTGGTTTTTCAATCATTTCTAGTTCTTGAAACCTACATTCTACCCTTTATTGGCTCTTCTAATCCTCTCTGACACACATTGATACTCATATGGTTTGTGCTTTTTGAGTGAGCTCATTTTCATTAGGTGTTGTTTTTCATTAGAGTTCTGTTGGGAAAAAAAATACCTATTTGATGGTTGCAGATGCCTCTACCACAGGTCTAATTTCTCCTGCTCCAGGATAGTGTTCATGTTAATTTCACAATACTGGGAAATAACCCAATAATAACCCAATACTGGGTTTCCTGCCATATCAATAGTGTTTACATCTGCAATGGCAATAGGCTGAAGTTCTAATCTTTGGTGCTATCTTTCCCTGTAGCTTCAGATGTATGGCAATATCCATGAACAATTCTCTGAGCCAGTACAGTTTTTTAGTCCTTTTTAAATGGGCTAGGTAGCCCTTTATGACTCCTGGTTTGGTGCATATAGATCTGTGATTATGGCCTGAACTCCTCCTTCCCTGGGACTTAAGACTTCCACTGCCAGGTGTTCAGGCCTACATCTTTATTGCTTTCTCTCATGGTCCATTTTAAGTTTCGGATCCTGCTCACTGATCTGGCTTTGAGTTACTCTTCATTTCTGAGTTGAGGATTTCCATTTTTTTATTTTGAGTTTGGCCTAGGTATTTATGTTTTTTATATTTTACTGATATTTGTGTGTTGAAGTGAAAGGTCAGGAAGCTGTTTCATATCAACTTAATCAGTCATATTTGTCCTCTTTCCAAACACAAATATGATCATATGGCCTTTAACTGGCACCCATTTGCTTGAAAAACAAAGTCAACCTCTTTACCTGGCTATTTGAAAACCTCCACATCCAGGTGAAATTTTGGCTCCCAAATTTTACCTACAATCATCCTGAAATCTCTCACCCCATACTACAGCAGCAATAGCCCAGGAGTCATCCCTCAACACTCCATATAGTGTTGCACCTTTAATTTAAGAAACTTCATTTAGGGACAGTATCTAGATCCAATTTCTATTTTTAATAATAATATTTTGACTCTTCAAAATAATATTTTGGACTCTTCATTCTGACTGTGAATGAATATTACATTTTGGAAAATGCAAAATGGGGTTTGAAAGCACAGTTGACTCTGTCATCCATGTATCAGTGCACTCAACTACACAAAACCAAAGTGAAAGTGTTCATACAAAAAGCCAGAAAGGCTCTGTGCATACAGGAGAAACTGACCCAACTGAAGTGTGAATTATTGAATTTCACACTGATGCAGCAGTCCTGGGGAGACAGTACCTTAGAATGCATTAAGTTCTCAGGACTCAGTTCTCTGCTCTCAAGAAACATATGTTCTGCCCTCTTTAGAAAGGGTAGGCTGCTGAGGAGACAGCAGTTACATTCTGTATACTTCATTAGAGCAAGGAAATGTAGTTCACTGTGCTCAAACAAATCTTAGCTGCTAATGGGCCAAGATATTGTGAATGTAGAGTCAGAATTGCTGGGACATCAGAGAACTGCTGAAAGAAAAAAAAAACATCTTAGGAACCAAAGAAATTGCACTTGTAAGCTTCATTTATGTACTGCATAGCAAGTGAATCAATAACTTGAAAATCGTACATTGAAGACCAAAAAGGAGTTGATTGCAATCTTCAAAGAGTTGGCAAAAATAAAAAGTAGCAGTGCAAATTAAACTCATTCAAAAGAGTAGAGACAGTTGGTTTAAACCTAAGAAGATTCAACCAGGCTAGCAAAAAAAAAAAAAATCATTTTTCCTAGAAGAGATGACAGAGGAAAGTAATAGAATACAAAATGTGAATACCGATTTTTTTAAAAACCCACCCAGAGTGTGTTTTGAGAATTTTTTTCACAGCGTGATTCATAAGAATGCAGAATGGTATGTTTAGGAAGGCTGATAAATATAAAAATAGAAGGTTATCACCATGGTAAATACAGTTTTAGTAATTAGGGCAGAATGTTAAGAAGTAAAAAATTACCATCTGAGTCTCCAGTTTTATGCTATTAGCCAAGTTAGTGTAAGAAAAATCATTCACATTTTATCATTCATTTATTTTTTTTAAATTTGGACTTGTTTATATATAACTTTTAATTTTCACTTAAATATGCATCCTTTTTACCTATGGGAGTATTGTCACATAACTCATCAATGACATTTTTTTTTCAGCACACCTTTTTCATTCCACACCTCCTCACTTTTCTTTCTCTCTCACACACACACATCCTCAATCAACTCTCAGGCATCTCTGGGTTTAAAGTCTGGAGAATTCCCGAGATGAGAATTCCATCTGATCTGACCACTTGAGATCTTAACTAACAGTATCTGCGAGAGAGTGTCCTCTTCCAGGACCCTGGTCTTGGGTTCAAATTGAGGTTTCATCCAATACATAAGAATTGGGTTAGCTTACTAGAGCACTAATAGGAATGATGTAGTGTGGTCTGTTGTTTCAGACTGCACACTTCTATTCAGCCAGCTATCTCGTCAATGTCTACCATCAGTGCATGAAAGACTAGCAAGGGCACACATCTCCAGCACTGCACTGGAAAAGCACTTCAGAGCAAAATGCAGACTGATAGAAGCACCAGGAAAAAGCTCCTGTTCATACTGCCCATGCACATACATAGTCTGTTTAAAAAACAAAAACATATACCTAAGGGAAAGTCCAGCATTTATTCATATGGGAAAAAAAACAAACCCAACCAACTGGTTGTGTGTCATGTTAACAAATGCAAAGCACCTAAGTGAGTAGCTTCCCTGCCTTGCAATGACACAAAGAGAAATTCAGAATGTCCAAAGGTACCTCTCACCCAGCTCCCTGTCATGCTCACCTCTACAGAAAAAAAGTCAATTGACAAGGGGCTCAGAGAGATATATTCACTGCCCTACAGGATTTTGCATCATATCTGCAGCATAGAATTATAACCTTTCCTAAAGTATCAAGTATTCCAGACACTGATTTGAGCCACATTTGAAGTTTCACTCCACCTGTCCTCTTAAAGGTGAAGTACCAACAGTTAAGAAAAGAAGCGTTGGGCTGAAAACACAGTCCAAGAATAAAAAGCCATTATCTCTGTCCCTGGCTATGTTTTTGTCTGTATGTCTATATTTTTGTTTATATTTATGTCTGTATGTCAGTGGAGTTGCACACAATAATCTTATGTATGTAAATATTTTTATATTTATGTCTATATTGTTGTTTGTATTTATATCAATATTTCATGAAGATATATGTAATGATTTTATGTAAATGCAAATATAGTGGTATGAATTTGCAGCAGTGTCTTTGCATATATATATCATATATATACACAAATTTGTCAAGTAAAATCATAGCATTCTTATGGGAGTTTCATCAAGATAATACTGAAGATGTATTTCTTCCATCAAGCAGTGGGATACAAGAAAAATACATCTACACATTTAAAATAATTTAACAGGCATCCTATGTGAAATGAGGGAGCAATCTTTCATTGACTTAAAATTGAAGAAATATTATAACAAAGGCAGATGTCATAGGTCAAGCTTCCCAAGAAATGGATTCTGAGATCAAAATGTGTCTGCTTGACACATTTTGACATGTAAAACAGGGATGATAGAAAATTAATAGTACGTACTTCATGCAGTGTGAATAAATTAAATTAGCCAGGCAAAGGTCTTAGAAGAGTGTATGTCATACTGTTGGCTATAACCAGCATTATTCTTTTAAGAGAAATCTATGAGCTCAATATCACTTCATGATTACTAAAGCTTACCCATAATCTGCTTCACAAACCATGCCAAGGGTCAGAGTCAGGTGCCTGCTCAGTCTCCCAACACGTTAGGTTCTTGTGCTGTGTTTCCCACCACCTCTTTTGAGGTGGTAGCCTAATAATTTCACACTACCTTTGGTTAAGTTCAATGTCACTGATAGGAAAAAAGGTTAAGGTGCTCCTCTGTTCTTATTGTTGGGAGACATGGCTTCAGTAGATGTTTGAGAATAGACACTTGGGAATCGCAGGAAAGACAGCATTAGGTCAACTCTTTCAAAATCAAAACCATCATTATTTTCAGGTGTCCTCCAACCTTGAATTACTCATATGTATTAATTCTATTTAACAGGTCAAGTCAAAATCGGATTTCTGAGGGCACAATATGCAAAGATTTCATATAGGGAGGTTGCCAGAAAACCAACCACTCAAAAGGAATATACACTGCAGTTGCTTCACTGAAATTTTCATTTGACTACCTTGTGCCACTGGAACTGTATTTCCTGGCTAAAATGAATACTGTGGGGCCTCAATCATTCATTCATACATGTGATGGGGCAAACACCCAGCCATTTCCCACAGGTATTCCCTAGCCCACTTCTCTGCTTGTGCAGACAGAGTGACCACTCACTCAGGGGCCTCAGTTTTCATGAGAGGACTCTTGCCTTATGCATATCTTACCTGATCCTAAAAGCTTATGAACCTATCCTTTATCTGCCCCCCAGTGTATACACCCAGATGATGCTATTATCCAGGGCCCTTAGCCCCCTGATCTCTAATCTCACAAAGTCCTGGTGAAAGAAATATTGCCCAGAATATCCTGAATAACATACGATCATTCAATCTTCATAAGCAGTGGCTTTTAATGTAATTGGAAAAAATTTAGGGAGTATATGAGCACTGTAAAGACAAATGCAAATTTTTGTGTTTATGTCCATGTGTGCATTTTTCTGGAGAGACAACCTGATGGAGTTAATCATGTTATCCAAGATAACAGAACATGGCAGTTCTGCACAGTGGTTAAGAGCAGGTCAATCTCTGACTACTGGAGGTATACCTTGTCCCACCATTGTATGACCTTGGGCAAGTGATTTACCTTTCAGGGCCTTCAAATCCCTAATCTACCTCAGGGGGTAATAACAGCATTTATTCCTGGAATTTTTGTGCAGAGTAATTGAAATAATTTCAGGTTATCTGAGTGAAGCACTTCAAACAGTGCCTGGCAGTATTGGGGGTCTAATTTATATTTACCGTTATTCTTATACAAGTCCATACTTCCTCCAAAACTCAGAAATGTTGCTCTGGATATTCTCAGTAAAACAGTTAGATGGAGTCCGACCACGAGAAAGTTTGGGTTTGAACTATGTTCATCTGTACCAGTTTTATTTATTTTTTCTTTTTTTCAGTTAGGCCTTGGTTATTAACATTGGCCCTCACTGAGGGATGTACGCACTCCTCATCCACTGCCTGTCATCACACGCCGTTCTCTTTATGATGCCCCAAGGAAGAACTGTCTCACAGCCAAGGACACAGGAAACCTGCCCAAGTGAAGAACTCAAGACTTTTAATATCTTAGCGATCCCAGGCACCTTGTGACAAGTGCCAGGGCCCTCTGGAGCCCAGGCACCGTCTGAGGCAACCGCCAGCAAGGACACAGGCTCATGTTGTGAGCGTTTCATTGCATTAAATCTTCCCCCTGTTTTCTGATTTTTGTCACCCATGTTTTCCCTGGGCTCCTGTTCCCTCAGTTGTTATTTAATCCTGTTGTAATTTATGTGGTTTTATGAACCACATCAAATGCATTAAGGAATAAAGTCATTATGTACATAAACAAAGCAACAAATCCTTACAGAATGGATAAATATCTTGTTTCTTATGCTATTTGCTCTGTTTTATGGGTATTCTTTATCCTGTTTAAAAGAATTTGGATCTTCTATTTTGAAAATATAAGGGGCCAGGTGGGGGGACCAGTGGGCTACAAACAGATGAACAAGCAATCAAGAGATTTCTAAGATATCCGGTGGTGATACTTTTCAAAGCAAATAAAATCACTCCCAGAAAAATATTACACGGGCAAAGAAAAATAAATCACTTTAAAATTAATCTTGTTTATAACTTAAAAAGGTATTTCATGTAGAGCTAATATATTCCCAATTCTTAGTCTAATAGAACTCTGCCCTATTTGCTGTCTTTTTTAATATAAACCCTTTTCAATACTTTAAATTCAAACATTCCAAAGACAGTGATCCTCAGGCTTTTTCATGTAATCAGAGAATGGAAACTGCTGGGTTTCCTTGAACAGAACATTTCAATTTCATACATAAGCCCAGCGGCCTACAGTACAAGAGTGAGTCTTAGTAAGTCCAATAAAAATTCTTGAGGAAGTTTCTTGGATTCCCTCAGAAAAGCAGAAATTAATTAGTAGATCCTAATTCTTTACAAGAATATGCTAAAGATGTCTCCTCTCTCTCTCTCTCCCTCCCCTAGTAATCCTGTGGTAGCAGAAGCATTTTGCCTTCTTCACACTTTCTTTAGGGTGACAACCTGCTTTGTGATATCCAAAAATCAGAGGGAAATTTTTTAAAGGCTGAAAAATTATAAAATGCACAGTAATTACACTAGTAATAGCTCACATCTGTGTTGCACATCATGGTGTATAAAGTTATTTCATAGCATTATCTTATATAATCTTAATAAAAATTCTGATGACAAACTTTAAGCTCCTTTTCTGGTTTACAAAGCTGCTATGGGTTGCACTGTTTCCCTGCCCCCCCCAAATCCTCATGCTGAAGTTCTAACCCCTAGAACCTCAAAATGTGACCTTATTTGTAGACAGGGTTTTTACAGAGGCAATTAGTTAAAATGAGGTCCTTAGGGTAAGCCCTAATTCATTGTGACTGGCATCCTTACAAAAAAGGGAAATCTGGAGACAGACACATATGCAAGGAGAACACCATGTGAAGATGAACGTGAGACTAGGGTGATGCTTCTTCAAGGCAAGGAACACCAAAGATTGCCAGCTTCACACAAGTCAGGTGAGAGGCAGAGCGCAGCTTTTCCCTCAGAATTTTCAAAAAAAAAAAAACCAACCCTACAAACATCTTAATGTTAAATTCCCAGCCTCCGGAATGGTGAGACAATAAATGTCTGTTGCTTAAACTGCTTGGTTTGTGGTATTTTATTAACAGCAGTCCTAGAAAACTAATTTGTGATCTGGCCCTCATCTTTTCTCCGGCATTATCTCTTCCCTCCTTCCAACGGACTCTACACTTTAGCCAAACGGGACATTCTAGTCGGGACTCTGTCCATAAAGAGTCTGCTAGCTATTGGGAAAACATTGATCCACATAAGTAGGATGCCTTCCCTGGCAGGGATAACTGCATGTTTCAGAATATTTGGGAAGATATAATCTACTTTTTCTAGTTTCATGAGGTAGAATCTAGGGATTCTATACTCACTTCACCAGTATTTTTTCTGCTTTGTTTATAGCAGAAAAAAATTTTTTATTGATTATGCCATTACAGTTGTTCTATTTTCCCCCCTTCATTCCCTTCTACCCTGCACACCCCTCCCCCACCATTCCCCCCCTTTAGTGTTTGACCACGTGTCTCAAGTTCTTTAGATTCTATATTTCCCCTACTATTCTTTAGCTCCAATAATTTGATATATATCTTTTTAAAAAAATATCCCAAAGTGGCATAGAGTAGTCAGAGGATCAGGTACTCCAGCTCATGAATGAAGGTGGCGTGTAGGTTCCACAAACGGTCTTTTGCCAGATGTGCTGTGAAACCCCTTCTGTCTAGAAGTAGGGTCTCTGACCCACTCTTGATTCCGGATGGTTGTTGTGACCACTTGATCATAAGAAAACAGAATGCTAGCTTCCAGGACAGGCCTTAAAAGACTGGTAACTTTCTCTTCCTGCCTAGTACATTCTTTCTACACTCTGATGGGATGATTTTGACATCATAGTCCAGAGACCATGGTTGTAAAAAAAGAGGCAAACCTGGGAATAATTATATGGAACCACAAAAGACCTGGAATAGCCACAGCAATCTTGAGAAAGAAGAACAAAGTTGGAGGAATCACACTGCCTGATATTATACGATACTAAAAGGCCATAGTAATCAAAACAGTATGGTACTAGAATAAAAACTGACATATGGATCAATGGAACAAAATAGAGAGCCCAGTAATAAACCCATGCCTTTGTAGTCAATATTTGATGAAGGGAGCTAAAACATACAATGGGGTAAAGATAATCTATTCAATAAATGGTGTTGGTAAAATTGGCAGATACTTGCAAAAAAAAATGCAAATAGACCCCCATTTTACACCACACACAAGAATAAAATCAAAATGGATTAAAGACTTAAATGTTACACTCAGAACCAGAACAACCTTAGAAGATAACATAAGCAGTAAAATTGTGAACATTTCTTGCGGCAATGTTTTTTTCTGATATATTTCCTCAGACAAAAGAAACAAAAGAAAAAATAAACAAATGGACTACATCAAATTAAAAAGTTTTGCACGGCAAAGGAAACCAATGAAATGAAAAGAGCACCCACTGAACGACAGAACATATTCACAGTGATACAACTGATAAGGGGTTAATATCCAAAATTTATAAAGAACTTTTAAAATTCAACACCAACCCCCCCAAATGATCCAATTAAAAAATGGGCAAACACCTGAATAGACACTTACCCAAAAAGGACCTACAGATGACCAACACACATGTGAAAAGATGCATAATCTCACAAATAATCGGAGAGATCCAAATTAAAACCACAATGAGATATTACTTCACACCTGTCAGAATGGCCATCATGGGTAAATCAACAAACAAGTTGTTGGCAAGGATCTGGAGAAAAGGGAACCCTTGCGTCCTATTGGTGGGAATGTAAATTGGTACAGGCACTGTGGAAAACAGTTTTTCCTCAAAAACTAAAAATAGACTTGCCTTATGACCCAGCAATGCCACTTCTGGAATACATCCTAAGAAACTTGCAACACTATTCAGAAGGAATATATGCATCCTATGTTCACTGCAGCAATATTTACAACAGGCAAGATTTGGAAGCAGTCCTAGTGTCCATCAGTAGATGAGTGGATAAAAAAGCAGTGGTGCATTTACCCAATGGGATACTACTTGGCCATAAAGAAGAAGGAAATCTCACACTTTGTCATAGAATTATACTAAGTGAAATAAGCCAGTCTGAGAAAAACAAGTACCATCTAATTTTGCTTATGAGGGGCAATCCCCCCAAAACTTCAGAATTTATTTATTAAAACATTTGTATTTATTCTTACATGCTTAAACTTTAGTCACCTTCAAAGTACTCTCGATTTGATGAAATATGCCTATTGAGATGTTTTTTCCACTGCTCAAAACAGTTTTTGAACTCATCAATTTTGATGTCTTTTAGTGCTTCTGCTGTTTTTGTTTCACCTCTTCCACCTTGGCAAAACATTTCCCTTTGACGACTTTTTTCATCTGGGGTGGGGAGTCACTCAGGGTGAAATTAGGTGAATATGAAGGGCAGGGAGTGAGGATGATGTCATTTTTGGTCAGAAACTGCTGACCACTCAGCACAGTGTGTGCAAGTATGCTTGTAAATCGCCAATCATGAAATGGGCAAATGCATTGAAAGAGTCTTCAAAAGAATTCACTGAAGCTGAATGCAGCCTCTCACAATAACACCAGCTGGTATACCGATACGGATGAATTCCTGTAACACTCATGTAATGAGGGAAGCCTGTATTATGAGAGGTCTACCCCCCCCAGAAGATAATTTCATATTTTGGGGGGTCTCCTCCTTATATATGTGGAATCTAATGCACAAAATGAAATAACAAGCCAAATAGCAAAATACCCAGAAAGAGAGCAGGCTGACAGCTGTCATGGGGTGAGTTGGAAGGGCTGGGTGTGGAGGGTAATGGGACTGAGAAAAGAAGAAAGGAGAGAAAAACTCATGGACACAGACAACAATGTGGTGACTGCTGGGGGAGGAGGGTTGGGGCAAGTTGAGGAGGGCAGAGGGGGATAAATGGTGATGGAAAGAGACTTGACTCAGGGCGGTGAATACACAGTACAATGCACAGCCAGTGTGTTGTGAAATTGTGCTCCTGACACCGTACAATTTTAACTGTCACCCCAATAAATTCAATTAAAAATAATAAAATTTTTAAAAACTAGGAGTAAAAAAATTCCTTTGATGGGTACAGAGTTTAACTTACGGCTGAAAAATTGAATTCAAAACCTTTCAGAACACTGTAAGTGGCAGTGACCCTGAAAGTCTTCTAATATATCATTCCTCTGAGTTTAAATCTCTGCTGTGGTTGAAGAGAAAGGTGGGAGAAGAAAGAACAAATGCCATTCATCTGCTCAAATGGATGACAACCTTTGCCCTAATGTGGAATAACAATCACGAGTTTCGGAGTCAGGCACACATAAGTTTGGAATCAGACATATTTACTAACTGTGTGGCCTTGAGAAAGTTGCATAATCTCTCAGAAATTCAGTTTCCTTCTCTCTGAACTAGAGATAAAGATACTATCTTCAGGTGGCTGTGAGTAGTAAATGGATAATGAACATATAGTGCTCAGTGACACCATGCATGTAAATGTTCAATAAAGACTCCCATTGTAATCCAGGAAGACAGGGTTCTTCCCTCTCAATCCCTCAGGCCTGATATGTCTGCTCAGGGCCTGTTTGGGGCTGGATTATTACAGACATACATGGTAGCATGGCCAATATTTTTATTAAAATATACATTTTACAAAGTGCTTAAGTTATTGTACCCAAAGTACTCTACTCCTCTGAAGGACTCCTGTGTAAGGCCCTGGTGGGTGCTGTTGGCTTGTAGTCCTATTGGTCAAAAGCTGGGACTCTGGAACCACTCTGTCCCCTCCAGGATGAGGGGACATGAGACAAACATGGCACGCAGCCTCTGAGGAAGGCAATGTGGCTGTTATCATCTCTCTTGTACAGACTGGGAGACTGAAGGTAAGAGAATTGATGTAACTTAGACAAGGTCATAGACAGAAAACCAGGCAGACCTAAGAGAACGTAGGTATCCTGGCCCTCCAGGCAAGTGTTCCACCCTAACACACCATTGTGTTTGGGAACTAAGCTAAAAATCTTTGCACAGCATGGAACAAGATGCAAATAATTTTATACTCCAAATTTCCTTTGGAAAATATCTAGATAAGAACCTGGGGTATAGCTGAGACTTCTGACAAGACTAGTGAGGAGCAAGGAGAACAATCTGCTTCTTTGGAAAGTGGGGGCAGGAGGGAGGGATTAGGAGAGAGCGAGCCTCAGCCAGGGAGACTTAAGAGGAAGTGACCCTCCCTATAGCCCCCAAATGTCAATAAAGGCTATTAAAATCAGGAAACATTATCAGTAGTGCTCCTCTTATAAAAACTGACTTGCAAAGAGGCTGTGTTTGGTGGACAGGCTGCGCCAGGTGAAGCACAAGCTGCCTCACAGGCCCTGAGACTGAGGCCTAGGGTCCCTTGAGGAAAGAAGACCCAGAGCTTTCCACAAAGGACTGTGGGTGTCACAACCTTGTAAATGGAGCTGGACCGAGTATAAATGGGTCTTCATAGAGTAGGAGGACCCCCAACCTTGTACAAGTGGTAAAATCAAGTGATATTCAAGTGCCCTTTGACTATCAGATAGAAGACTATGTCATATATATTTATCATGAAAAGAAATTTGCACAAATACATTAAAATAAGCATACATTTTCCAGGGCATTTTCAGATTTTCCAGCGCTCTCTCTGGTTCCCAGGTTCAAGCAATTAATCATGCATTTATTTTTTTAATCACCTTTATATGTCAGGTTTATTCTACATTAGAAAATCATATATTCTATGTTTACTTCAGGAAATCTAAAATTTTGTTCCCAAGTTTGACAGAATGAATCCCAAAGCATGTATTATATATGAAATGACTCACAGTTGTTAACAAAAATCAGCTACTCCCTAAAATAGATAACTGCAATTTTGTCAACCAAATGAAAACATGAACAACAGCTTTTTCTGCCTTTGTAAGCAAACGCCTAAGGAAAAATGTGTTCTTTAGTGAAAACTTGAGCTTTGCTTTGTCCCTTATAATCAGAAGAAGGCACAAAGTAGAACCAGCTGAGGCAGCTTCCTTACTACTCTACTTACCTACAAATCAAGTCATTGCATGAAACATTTTTATTCCCCCAAACATCCATTTCATATGTGTTAGGACATTCATTCCCCCAAATATTTAAGTGCTTTCTGGTCAGTGATAATGGCCATCAGTGGGAAACAAGCACCTCAGAAGGACTGGACAATCAATAAGCATCCACTTAAAAGAGGAACCTCCCAAATAGGTGGGAGAAAAATGATGTATTTTTCTCTGCACTTTGATCTATAATTGAATGGCTTAAAAGCCAGTTGGGAAGTAAAGTTTAAGAAGCTCTAAAAATTCAGTGATCTTATATTGTTTAAAGATTTTTTTTTAAATGAAGACTATTTGAAAGCCCAATAATTTCCTTTTAATAAGCACTTGCTTATTTTAAAAGCAATGATTGTATAATAACAGCCAAAATGCCTTTGATGAATGACTATTAAAATTAATTTTACCTTATTTGAACCATGGAAAGAAAAGGTCAAAATGAAATCATCTCCTTTGCTTTTAAGTGCTTCTACTGACAGAAGCCTAAATAACCTCTATTGGCTTTGAGACCACAGCTCACAAAGGCATATGCATTATATCTGTCCATGGCCAGCCTATGGCATAGGTCAGAGGGAGGTGGCAACAGCTCCAGCAGCAAGGAGAGCAAGAACCCAGGCCCAAACAGCAGGCGCTTCCACACCAGACACTATATGCAAAACTGTGCATGGTTAGGAACTATCAGCATGTTTCAGGCAGCGGATTGCTGGCCAAGGCACTGTTTCCCTTGCCAAGAATATGCTCAGAAGAATTGCGTTTAATAGTGCTAAACTTTCACTGAAGGACTGAATGTTCTCCTGGAAGCACACTGCCCAGGAAGAAACAGTACCACAATTGGAAGAAGAGGTGGGAAAACTGAAGGAAGACATAAACAGAATGTGGCTACAGGCTTGCAGATACCTAGCACTTAGCTGGGGAATCATAAGCACTTCGGAATAATCAAGGGGACAAAGCACCAAAAAGATATTGGGCTCATGCTATCTGGGATGACCTAGGAACTCCAGGTGATGCAAGTGCCTCAGTAGGACACCTCATGAGGTGCTTCTCATGAGTGACAATGGGTTCATGAGCCAACTGTGCTCATTTTGAGGTCTTCCATCTGGTCATAGAGAAACAACTGAACAGAGTTAAAGATCTCCTCCTTATGGTAGAGCATGCAGAGTGATGGGAATAAAATGCACACCATTATTAGTAAACAGAAGAGAACTATTCATAAAATTTTACTCATTTATTCCATGGCATGATCTGGAGCTCAAACGACCTTGCATACTTACTGTTATTCCCTTGCCCATATGGGAAGTGATGGTTTCTGGACAATCACTCAACCCACTGGTATAACAATGTGTAAGGCACCAGGAAACAAAGCTAAAGAACACCCACTGGCCCCATTTCAATCTAACACTGGCTCAGAGAAAAGGAAAGCAAACTATTCTTAGAGAAATGCAATTCAGTAGAATAGAGCAATTATAAGGCCAAGAGACCTTAAAATTTTTACTCCCATCCATTTTCACTTTAAGACATTAATGGTAAGAATAGGATAAGACTGTAATAGTAATAACATTCAAATAACATCCATTTGAGAAAAACTAATATATGAAAGCTTACAATAAGACAACCAAATTAGTAATATTTGTTCAAGGTTCAGAACAACATATTCCTTGCCTTGCAAATGAAATCTCTGTAATTTGCAAATAGCCAGCTTCTGCAGGCATCTAAAGCATTGCTTGGCTGTGAAAGCATTGTATTATTTATGCAACCTGTGTCAGAAAGTGAACAGGGTTTCCCTTTGCCTAGCCCTGATGGATAGGTTAAATGTTTGTTTTGCTCTCTAGGTTCCTAGTTTGCCAAGATAAAACATCATAAAATGATCACACCAAAGAGAGTTTGTATTAAATTCATTTCTAGGGTATGTATCACTTTTAGAGATAAAGGTCATGAAACCTTCCATAGATATCAATATTTTTCTAGACACAATGTGGTACAAATGGAGCTCAAGTTGCAAAACAAAGGAAAAGCTTGCAATAGACTTCCAATATATAAAATTGGGAATATGAATTATCCTGCATTGGGCCTGGTTGACAGTGTCTGGGTAACAGAGTGGAAAAGATGAGTTCTCATTTGGTACACACACACCACAGTATCACTGTGCTTCTAACTCCCAGTGCAATGCTCACCTTATAATATCCTTGGAATCTAGTTGCATACAGAAGTTGCCTTGTAAAATTTACTAATATATTTTTCAATATTTTAAAAGGTGTAAGTTTACTCCCCGAGAGGCAATTGCCAGAAATTATTATAGCATATCACATGAACATAAATTTGTAGTAAAATTATTTTTATTTAACACTTAAAAATTGTCCTTATTCAAAAATGATACCAAAACTAAAAAAGAAAACTGATATTAATTAAATAATTGAAGAAATTTGAGAACTGAATAAATATTTGAGGATATTAAGAAATTTCAAAATGTATCATAGGTATGATACTATGTTACTATCAAAAACTCTTTATCCTCTATTGACACATTCCTAAGTATTTAGAAATGAAATGATATAATGTGTGACATTTGTTTCAAAATAACCCAGTGTGATGAGGCAGGAGTAAATGTGTGGGGATTTAGATGAAACAAGACTTGCCCCACCCCAGTATAATGTCAGCAAGATGGTGGTATAAATTTGCTATCTCTTGTCCTCTCCCAGAAACATCACTTTGAACAATTCTCCATGCACAAAAATTACCTTCACAAGAGCTAAGTATTACTGGTACACAGAAATAAGAAAAGATGCACTGAAGCAGGTAGGAAAATGTTTGACATTTTCCCCATTACCACTCCTCCATCACAGTCAACCCAGTGTGGAGAGAGTCATTGACCCTGAGGAGAAGGGGGACTAAAGTAAACATGTAACTTCACCATGGACTCCAACACCAGGCACAGGCTCTAAATGGACTCCCTTGACCCAGGTTCCTCATGCCAGGCCAGGCCAGCCCCTGTAACATCATACTCCAGTCATGGTCCCATGGTCTCAGGCTCCCAGCTCATCTCAACACTAGGCCAGCCCTCACAGTTCTAGTTTCTGACTTAGTTTTGATACCCAGGCTCCAGACCAGCCTCCATGGTCCCAGCATGCAGTTGGCTTCTGCAAACCCAGGCTTCTGGGCTACCACAGCACAAGGCCAGCCCCCATTAACCCAGGATCCAGGTCCAGGCTGCACAAGCCCAGGTCCCAGGTCATAACCATAGATTCAAGCACCAGACCCACTCCAGTGAACCCGGGCTCCAATCCTGCTTTCATGGCCTGCCCACCTGCGTAGTCCAGCAGCAAGCCTGCCCACAGACACCATCAGACAGCCCACTCAAAAGGCTTTCCCTATGGAATCCAGTCTGCAACAAGTGGAAAAATGTGCCCATTTCCTCAAATAAGCAGAAACCAACAAAAGGCCACAAGGTCACGAACAATCAAGGAAACATGAAACCACCAAAGAAAACTAATAAAGTTCCAGTGTCTGACTTTACAGAAATGGATCTCTATGAAGAGTGTGACAAAGTATTCAAAATAATTATTTTAAAGGAATTAAGTGAACTATTAAAAAACACAGACAACTAAAGAAAATTATTAAAACAATGTATGAGCAAAATGAGTTCAACAAAGATTTAGAAACCATTAAAAATACTTAACAAAAAGTCCTACAGTTTAAGAATACAGTGACTGAAGAATTCTATAGAGCCTCAACATCAGACTTGACCAAGTAGAGAAAATTAATGAACTAGAATATAGGTCATTTGAAATCAGTCAGTGGAGCAAAATTAAAAAAGAGTAAATAAGTGTAAAAGAGGCCTACACAAATTACAGAAGATTATTAAGAAAATAAACCTATACATTATTGGAGTCCCACAGAACATGGGGGAAAAGGCATAAAACTTATTTAAAGAAATAACTGCTGAGAACTTCCCAAATATGGGGAATGATTTGGACATCCAAGTTCATGAAACTGATTAATTGGTTACATCAAAATTTTAAACTAAAATACTCTTCTCAAACATATTATGAAACCATCTAAAATCACAAAGAGAAAATTTTAAAGCATCAAGGGAAAGAAAATTTTCTATATACAGGACCACCACAAGGCCATCAGCCATTTTCTCTGCAGACCTTGCAGGCTAGGACAGAGTGGAAAGATACATTCAAGGTGCTGAAAGAAAAAAGTACCAATCAAGAATACTTTACCTAGCAAAGGTGTTTTTCAGAATTCTAAAAGATAATTTTCCAGACATACAAATGCTGGAAGATTCAAGCACCAGACCCACTAGACCTGTCCTACAAGAATTGTTAAAGGGACTTCTTTGATCTGAAATAAAAACATGTTAATTAGTAACATAAAAATATAAAGAATGCTGCTGAAGGCAAGTATATACTCAAATTCAGAATACTCTAAGGTGGTCATGTATTAATTCTTTAACTCAAATACAAAGGTTAAAAGACAAAATTATTAAAAATAACTAGGAGGACTTCTGCCAAGATGGAGGCATAGATGGAGACGCTGTGCTTCCTCACACAACCAAGTTTAGAGACAACTAAATATTAGCAACAGAAAACACAGCCAGAACACAGAAAATTGAACTTTTCGGAAGTCTGATAACAACAAATTTTTCAACCTGACCGTTAAGAGGGGCGAAATCAGCAGCTGGCAGAGCGGGGTAGCACAGGAAAACTCCGTCGGACGACTCAGGCGCGCAGAATCAAGGCGCAGGGTTGGACCTGGTGGACAACTCAGCAAGCAATCGCAGGGAAACAGCGAGGAAGCAGGACTACAGGTTGACTGTGGTCACGCATTCGTGCATGGATAGACGAGCGAGGGAGTGGGCGATTGGACGAGAGCCAGCAGCCCGAGTGGCAATTGGCAGCAGAGGGTGCCGCCATTTCCCGCTCTAACCCCGCCTCCACATGCAGCGTCATAATCCAGCGACCTGGGAGTCCAAGGCTCCGCTCCTCAGACTTAATAGGTGCGAACAGACCAAAAATGGCTCAAGAAGATCTCAAAGCCCCAGAGCCTATAAATCTAAGCGATGAAGAAATAGCAAAACTCTCAGATGCACAGTTTAAAACACTGGTGATCAGAATCCTCACATAACTGGTTGATTATAGCCACAAATTAGACAAATATATGAAGGCGAAACTAATTGAGATGAATGGAATTACACAGGAAACCAATAGCGATGAAAAGGAAACTGGGGCTCAAATCGATGGAGTGGACCAGAAGAAAGCAAATAATGGCCAAACAGAAAAGAGTGAAGAAGCAAGAATTCAAAAAAATGAGGAGAGTCTTAAGAACCTCCAGGACATCTTTAAATGCTCCAACATCCGAATTATAGGGGTACCAGAAGGGGGAAAGGAACAGCCACAAGTGGAAAACTTATTTGAACAAATAATAAAAAAGGATTTCCCCAATCTGGCAAAGGAAATAGACTTCCAGGAAATCCAGGAAGCTCAGAGAGTCCCAAAGAAGTTGGACCCAAGAAGAAACACAGCAAGGCACATCATCATTACATTAGCCAAGATTAAAATGAAGGAGAGAATCCTAGAGGCAGCAAGAGCTAAGGGGACAGTCACCTACAAAGGAGTCCCCATCAAAATGTCAGCGGATTTCTCAATAGAGACCTTACAGGCAAGAAGGGGCTGGAAAGAAGTATTCCAGTCATGAAATCCAAAGACCTACAACCAAGATTGCTCTATCCAGCAAAACTTTCATTCAGAATGGAAGGACAGATAAAGTGCTTCTCAGATAAGATCAAATTCAAGGAGTTCATCATCACCAAGCCCTTATTATATGAAATGTTAAAGGGACTTACCTAAGAAAACGAAGTTAAAAAAACATGAACAGTGAAAGGACAGCAAACTCACAGTTATTAACAACCACACCTAAAACAAAAGCAAACTAAAATGACAGCTAGATCAGGAGTGGAAACATAGAAATGAAGATCTCAAGGAGGGTTAGCAACAGGGGAGTGGGAGGTGGAGAAGGGGGGAGAAGGTGCAGAAAATAAGTAGCATAGAGAGTAGATAGAAAATAGATGGGGGGGCAAGAATAGTATGGGAAATATAGAATCTAAAGAACTTGAGACACATGGTCATAAACTAAATGGGGGGTAATGGTGGGGACAGCGGGGTAGGGTGGAGGGGAATGAAGGGGGGGAATAGAACAACTGTAACAGCATAATCAATAAAAAATAAATTAAAAAAAATAACTATAGCTCCAATAATTTGTTGATGGATACATAATATAAAAAGAAGTAAATTATGACATCATATACATGAAATATGGGAATTGCAGTAAAAGGGTGGAGTTTTGAATATGATTGAAGTTAAGCAGCTATCAGCATAAAATAAACTGCTATATCTATAAGATGTTTTGTGTAAGGTCTATGATAATCACAAGCAAAAACATACAGTAGATTAACAAAAGACAAAGAGAGGGAATTAAAGTATAACACTATGGAAAAATCACCAATTCATAGAGTAAGCAGCAGAACAGGAAAAAAGAAACAAGAAAACTATAAAAATGGCCAGAAAATAATTAATAAGTTGTCATTGGTAAATCCGTACCTATGTATAATTACTTTAAATGCAAAAAGATTACATTCTCCAATTGAAAAACACAGAGTGGCTAAATGGATTAAAAAAGCAAGATCCAATTATATGCTGTCTACAATAGAATCACTTCACCTTTAAAAACTCTATACAGGTTCAAGTGAAATGATTTAAAATAAAGATAATTAAAAAGTCATAGTAATTAAAACAGTATTGTATTGGCATAAAAACAGACACATAGACAAATGAAACAAAATGGAAAGTCCAGAAATATACCCACACATACATGGTCAAATAATATTTGACAAGGCTAGCTGGAACATTGAATGAGGAAAGGATAGTCTCTGCAATAAATATTTTGGGCAATGTGGACATTCACATGCAAAAGCCTGAAATTGAAATCTTATATCACTCACAAAAACTAACTTAAAATGGATTAAAGACTTACATGTGCCCTGGATGGTGTGGCTCAGTGGATTGAGTGCTGACCTGTGAACCAAAGGGCTGCCAGTCTGATTCCCAGTCAGGGCACATGCCTGGGTTGTGGGCCAGGTCAGGCCCCTAATTGGGGGTTAGCAAGAGGCAACCGCACATTGATGTTTCTTCCTTTCTCCTTCCCTTCACCCCTCTCTGAAAATAAATACGTAAAACATTTTTTAAGGAAGACTTAAATGTAAGACCTGAAACCAAAGGAAACAAAAATGCTAACTTGAAAAAATATATGCGTACCCATGTTCATTGCAACATTATTTACAAGAGCAAAGACATGGAAGCAACCTATGTGTCCATGGACAGATGAATGGATGAATCTTGAGCACATTCTGTTAAGTGAAATAAGTCATACAAAGAAAGGAAAATACTATGATCCCACTTATATAATGAACCTTTAAAAAGCTGAATTCATAGAAGGAGTGAGTAGAGTGGTTGTGGCTAGAGGCTGAGGGGTGTGGGAAATGGGGAGATGTTGGTCCAAGACCACAAACTTTGACTTATGAAATGAATAAGTTCTGAGGATATAATACAGTTAACAATACTGTGTCACATACTTGGAGTTTGGTAAGAAAGGAAATGTTAAATGTTCTCACCACCCACATAAAAAATGGTAATTGTATGATATGATGGATGTTAACTAACTTTATTATGGTAAAAATTTTGCAACATGTGCATGTATCAAATCACCGCATTGTACGTGTTAAACTTACACAATGTTTTATGTTAATTATATCTAAAAATGCTGAAAAAGACTAAAACATAAAAAATAATTGGCCACATGTTACTAATTGTTGAGGCTGGATGATATGTACATAGACTTATTATAATATACTGTCTATTTTTGTATATGTTTGAAATTTCTCATGATAAAAAGTTTTTAAAATCAGCATTCAAAGATTCAAATATTATTACCACTGAAAGTCATACTTTATTAGTTTAAGGATGTCTCATCAATGAACTAAATTAACAGGGCTCTTGAAAGAAAGTTATGCTTCAAGAGAGTTACAGAGCTCACAAATTGTCCCTTCTCCCTCACGTTGCTTGGCAGTACCGTAAGAAAACATTATTTATTCTTCAAAAATTAGCTATTTTCATCAAAATAAAATTTTTGCAAGCCATTCACTACAAATATCACCAAATGTGATTGCTTATTGGAAACTTAGTGTTAAAGAAATATATGCTTCAACACCTAGCACTGAAGTTGCCCATTTCTCAGTAATGTAATTCAGGGTCTGGCAATTTTGAATTTTTGAAATGGTAAAGGCATTCTAGAAAGTTTTACAAATTCTATCTTACCAGTCATATTATATTTTGATAGCACTAATAGAGTTATTGTGATGGGCTAGGTATCTTGTTAAGGTCTTTATCCACTTTAATCTCATTGAATCTTCATCAAGACCCTATGATGTAGACACTATATTTTTTTAACCAGAAGAGGAAAACAAAGTTTCATTTTATTTTTTGGCTGACAGTTAATTAAGAAGCAAATTCTAATTTTGCCTTCAATTTTGTGTTACAGTAATTTAAACAGTGATTGTGCACAATATAGTTTTTTCAATTTGAAAAAGAAAACCCTAGATTTTAAAAAATATCTACTCTTGGTGTGGTTCAGTTGGTTGGATGTTGTCCTGCAAAACAAAAAGTCACTGGTTCAATTCCCAGTCAGGGCACATGCCTGGGTTAGGTATTTAGTGCCTAGATGGGGTGCATACAAGAAGCAACCAATTGATGGTTCTCTCTGACTTCAATGTTTCTCTCCCTCTCTTTCTTTCCCCATTCCCTTCTCTCTAAAATTTTTTTTTAATAAAAAAATCTACTCTCTTCCTAGAAGTAAGGAAGAGTAAGTAGTAAGGTAAGTAGTAAGGTTCATTTAAAACACATGTTTAAATATAACAACTTCCAAGTGCTCATTTGATAGCTTGGTAAAGATGCTAGAGAATTTTTTTTAATGTGGACACTATTGTCACTCCAATTATATAGGTGAGAAAACTGAGTCTTTGAAAGTTTAACTAAACGTACCTAGTGTCTTTCAGATATAGAGAGGCTAAACTGGATAGGAATACAAAAGTCTGGTTGCAGAACCTGCATTCGAAGGAGGATATGAACTACACGTCCACAGAAAAAGGAGATGCTCAGGAGGAGCAGTTTTCCGCTGCAGGTGATTCGTGCACCACAGCGATGTCCAACAGTGTGCCGTGGCAGGTACACTGGTGTGTTTCAGGAATTTTTAAAACATGCAGCACCTGACTATTTAGTCAGGGGCACTGACCTCTTTTTTCTTACATTGTCAAACAAAGAAAGGACAACAGCCAACACAGCAATCGCCATCTGGTGTGAATGAATTAAAATTATGCCTATATCTTTTCTCAGACTGGCAAAAACTGCAATATAATTTTGGTGTGTCACAGAATTTTAGTAATTAGCTCATGTGTGCCATGAGAAGGAAAAGGTGGAAAATGTGGTGTACTAAATAATCCCAGGTTACTCATACAGATTTCAAGATACAAAAGTTAAATCACCAAAGATTTTTTAAAAGGTCACCAACACTGTTAAGAACCACAAGCCTCTTATCTTGATGACTTAACTAGTTCCAGTGTAATAAAAACACACAAAAAAAGCCCTCCATAAAATAGAACTTTTCTCTTTTCTCCTATAAGCTTATTTGACAATCAGAAGAAGGGATATAAAGGAAAAAATGTTTTCTCATTTGGTCTCAGTAAGAGCATCTCAGGGATTAGAGAGGTGTAAAAAAGAGCTTTGCATTTTATTGGTAATTGAGAGTTCATTTACCTCCTCACACTATAAAGAAATTGATCAAAAATAGGCCCCTGTGACCTGCAGCTCATCTCTTTCATGTCACTTATTTCTATGGCCATCTGAAGCCTCAAGCAAAAAGACCTTGAGGTTTGAAATAACAAGTCACTCAGCTTTATCTAAATTGTGCCTCTGATGGATCAGTTATGAAAGAGCATAGTTTGGGTATTTTGTATTTTGTCCTTGGTGGTTTCTCCTTGTCCCTGTCCTGACCAGACTTGAAAGAGCGGCTCACAAGTACTGTACATGGTCATTTGCCATGTAAATGAGCACTGTTAGGAAACTGCTGTCCCCCAAATGTGCACACACATCACTCTCCACAATTCACAATGAAATCCTATCATAGAGCAAATCATTTGTTACCTGACCTTTCATTAATATTAATTAATGAAAGCTCCACATTGGGGAGGATGGAAATGAAAGCTAAGAATAATGTCACAGTGACGCTTTACAAAAAAACTATCAGATCCCTACAAACCCTTTGCAGGAAAATTTAAGACTGAACTTCAGATGCTAGGAAAACAACACTGAAAAGGAATTTTTTTTTTTAGCTTAACAACACAAATTTATTATCTTACCCTTCTGTAGGTCACAAGTATGAAATGAGTTTCACTGCCCTAAAATCAAAGTGTAGGCAAAACAGCATTCCTTTCTGGAGACTCTAGGGGATATTCATTCCTTTTGTCCTGGCTTCTACAGGTTGTCCCCATTCCTTGGTTCATGCCCCCTTCCCCAATCTTAAAAGCCAGCAACATTGAAAAAGTATTTTTTCTCCTCAGGTCATTCTGACACTTTCTTTTTTTTTTAAATTTTTTTACTGATTATGCTGTTACAGTTGTTCTATTCCCCCCCCCTTCATTCCCCTCCACCCTACTCCCCCATCCCCACCATTCCCCCCTTTAGTTTGTGACCATGTGTCTCAAGTTCTTTAGATTCTATATTTCCCATACTATTCTTGCCCCCCATCTATTTTCTATCTCCTGTCTATGCTACTTATTTTCTGTACCTTCTCCCCCCTTCTCCTCCTCCCACTCCCCTGTTGCTAACCCTCCTTGAGATCTTCATTTCTGTGTCTCCACTCCTGATCTAGCTGTCCTTTTAGTTTGCTTTTGTTTTAGGTGTGGTTGTTAATAACTGTAAGTTTGTTGTGTTAACCTACAACCAAGATTGCTCTATCCAGCAAAACTTTCATTTAGAATGGAAGGACAGATAAAGTGCTTCTCAGATAAGATCAAATTCAAGGAGTTCATCATCACCAAGCCCTTATTATATGAAATGTTAAAAGGACTTATCTAAGAAAAAGAAGTTAAAGAAACATGAACAGTGAAAAGGAATTTTAAAACCTGAGCTACAGACACATCTCATTCTAGTGCCAGAAGGCGCTTCCTCCTGCAGGAATTTGCTGGACTCCTGAGACAGCTGAGGCCTGACTTCCTTGGGGAACTCCAGCATACATAGTTCATCAGGCTATCTACGAATGGCAAGGAAAGGGATTTAATTTTTCTCAAATGAGCAATTATGTTTCAAAGCAGATCTACCAATGGCAAAATGCTAAATAGAAGACAAAAGCCTTTCCACAAACTTCTGTCTAAAAGGAAACATTCTGTCCAAAATGATTACAGTGGATTAACATCTTTAAGATTATTTGTTTCATCAGTTTTGAAAAGTGTTATCAGTCAAGGAAGGCTATTTCTGTTTCAGTAATACAACATGTGTATGGCAGATTGACTTTGGAACTTGGGCAGTGTGATGAATTGGTTTGTCTTAGTTTGGTTTCTTCACAACTCCTTGCAATATCCCTCCCAATTTTGCATCCTTTCACCTCTGAGCCTCCGAATATGCTGTTCCTTCTGTCCCAGAACATTACCTTCAACCCCTTCCTTTGATTTACTCCACCTCAATGGCATGTCTTCTAGGATTCTTACTTGACCATCAAGACTGAGTCAGGTGCCCTCCCACAAGCTCTTGAATACGTTTGTTTCCTATTGCCTATACCTGGCTGGCCCAGAATTGTGAGGCCCTGCTTGCTTTTCCTGACCTTCCTACAACACTGACAGGGAAGTTTCTGTGCTATTATATTCCCAGTACCCAGCCTAGTACCACACATGGCAGCAGGTAACCAGTAGTGATTGAAAGCCAAATAACATACATAAATCTATTAGAATTGCATATACTCTCATTCTATTGTCAAATGAGAAGATTTTTAAACTTTATATTTAAATAACCCCAGAGACTCAGTGTGATTTGCCAGCACCTGGAAATATGAATTAATTCATAAAGATCAGGAAATAGCTTTTGTTAACATTTAAAAATATATTTAACTTTCCATTTTACTATCTTTTATGGGGTTGCTTACAATACAAAAAAACTTCAGAGATCTAGTTTAAATTTTAAAATGTTATGAGAAAGAAAAATATGTTATTTTTAAAACGTCTATAAAGCAGAAAACATTTTTTCTTCTCTCCTTGTCGTACTCAACCTCCTCCACCAAGGACCTGTGAAAAGCACACAAAAATAGCTGTCATGACCATGAAAGGGTACGCTTTGATGATTGGGAAACAGTTTTTCTCTATAAAAATTTAGGCTTCTGAGCAGCGTAAGCATAAAGTGCTTTCCGTGTGATCAAGGGCAGTAACATTTGGTCACTATCTAGTTTGCTGTACCTGCTGATCTTAGCACCTCATTCAACCTTTGGTTTACTCAGGTTAAGGAGTTTTCAATCTCCATTAGGAAACAAAGCCATGGAAGCTCTGCCAACTTCCGACACCGGGGGTCCCTTGTTAGTCCCCTCTTTGCTGCACGTAACAGGATTGGAGTTACGACGGTTATTTATCAGTATTGTGGCTAACAGTCTTTTGGTTTCTTCTGAATATATTGTTAGGCTTTTAGAGAGGTAGAAATGATATTTGATGGTTACCATAACAGTAGAAAAGCCAATATGAGAGAATAATGCATCTAAATTGTTAAAATTTGTAGTAATACAAGCATGGCAGTCCTTATTGAGAGCCATCAAAATTGAGTTGTTTGTCCAAACTGAGCTAGTCCCAGCTCCCATTCACTCTTTCTCGCTCTTCGCCCTCCCAGGAATGTTCCTGTCCCCATCCTCTCATCACCTCTAACTCTTGCTCCTTATCTACTTTGTCCAAATCCTCCCTGACCTCAAGTTCAAGGTCAAGCATTACTTCTCCCTTCCCAGAGCTTTTCATCTAGGTGGGATTTATTCCTCCTTTGAATAAAGTCCTATAAGAACTAGATCTGTACTTCTGTTTGCCCATTTATTTATTCATTCAGTTAACACTTACAGAAGGCCTATTGTCCCAGACAGTTCTCACTACTTGCTTAGTCGTTTTATGAGGACACATGTTTTAATCTTCTTTAGTAGAGAGAAAGCATGTTTGGGACAAGTTTCATGTCTGATTAATTTTGTATCCCACAAGACAGTTTTTGGTGTGAAACTGTTCATTGCCTACCCAGCATCGGTTTCCTCCTATTTCTACTTTTCAGCGGAATTCCAGTGCTGTTTAGGTACTCCTTCACCCAAGTTTTGACCTCAAGACATGCCATGTTGTTGCATGTTCTCCTCCCTCCTTTCTGTCTCCCTCTTTTCACCTTCCTTACTCTTCTTCCTCTTTAATTCCTTTCTTCCTTCAAGTTATTCAACAAACATTTACTGAGCTAGGTATTTCCTTGAGTGTTGAAGATAGAAAATGAAGCAAAGAGAAATAGTCTAATTCTTAATGGATCATTGGTTAAGTTTTGTAATAACTCCTCCAAGGTCCCCGAACCTAACTAAACTCACCTTCTTCATGAGGACACTGAAGTCTTTAGGTTTAAATAACATGTCCAAGTTCAGAAAGCAAGGTTGAGAGAGGAGCTAAATGCCAGGCGCATACACACAACACACCCACCCACTTGGTGATGTCTGTGCAGAGTTCTTCAAAGAATAAACTGCTGTGGTCATTTAACAGCCAGTGGAAGCATCAGCTGTGGGCAGCAGACTTCATCACTGAGCCAGGAAGTTGGCTCACAGAGAGTCCCAGAGCCACATCAAGGGCAGATTATTTATATATATACATATACATATATATACACACATATATATACACATTTGTATACATACATATATATTTATATACATGTATATATACACATATATATAAATTTGTATGCACACTTATATGTGTCTATATTTTTTTAGTTTAAATTCAGAACTGAAAAAATAGATTAGCATTTCAAGACAGTCCCTACCCTCAAAAAGTCCACAGTCTGGTGGAAACAAATGTTTTTAATTACAAAATTCTTTGGCATGTGTAAACCTGGGACACGGTGCCGGGGAACAGCTTCGCTGAGCAGGTCACTCTATAGGAGGGTCGTAAAGGGTAAGAAAGTCACCTTTCAGAACCCAGGGTGGGGCTGGAGAATAGAATACCCAGAGTGCAGTTATGCTGGAGCGTGCCAGAGGGTAAGCTTGGAGAAGTGTTCAGGTCACAAAGAACCTTTCATACCAGCCTCAGTAGTTATTACTTCACCCTACAGATGATATGAATTTCTAGCAGGGGGTAATTAGATTTTCATTTTAGAAAGATCACTCTGATGGCAGTTGAAAAAATAGACTGAAAGGGAGCCAGCCCAGAGACAGCAAGATTTGTCAGAAAGTGTCTTTTAGTTTTTAAAAGTTCAGGCAAGAAATAATGGAGGCAGTGGGATATACAAAAATAAAAAGAATTGTGAGTTAAGAGATTGGGTTTTTAAAACTTGGTCACATAAATAAAAATACAACTTCTTATTTTTCCTATTAGGTATGTTTTAATTTTTTTACTATTCCTTTAAAATAAATGTTTATTATACACACAAGTGTGTATTAACTGATTATCTGGAGTAAAAGTTGTGAAAACCCTAGACAGCATATATGCAAAAAAGGTATATTACCATATGAATACTCAATATACGACAGAGCTTTTAAGGGAGAAGGTGAACATAAAATAACAGTGTTGACAATTATTCAATACCAAGGGCTCATCTTAGAACTTATGGTCAATTTAATTTCTAGTTAAGTACTTATTGGTGACCTGGCCTTGACCAAAAACATTCACACTGCGTGAGCTTTATGTGATAATGTCCTGAGTAAGCAAAACTGGGGGCTCTTTATAATGACAGATTAAAGAGGTTCCTGTCCTGGAGAAATAGGAGAATTGCCATACTGACAAATTCCAGATGAAGAGAAGAGAAAGAGGAAGAAGAAAAAGTGGAGCTTGTAGTTTTGCAAAAGGAGGAGAAATAATGATTTTTTTTTCTCATAAGCATTTCAACACCAAGCAAACGTAATTTTCTGCCCACGCCTGCAGGCTCTGGCAGTCTGGGGCAGTGTGTACTAGTTTTAACAATCTTTGATTCAGTTCTTACAGTACACTAGATTTGACCAAAGGGAAAGACAAGACTCATAAAAAGTTATATCTTTCTGATCCAGAAACAAAAGGCAGACATACCAGGAAAGTTTGGTATGAAACACTGAGTAAAAAAATGTATTTCCTCTATATGCAGATATGAGTATTGATTTAGCATAGTTCATGATAGTAATAAGCTGGCAACCAAGTTTATATCAACTACAGGGTAGGTAAATAAATTGTTAGATAGTCATACAATGAAATAGCACTCAGTGCATTAACACAAATGAGTCTGAGGTTTGTGTATCATGAAACTAAATATACAAATGGACAATGGCCAGACCCTATATAAAAATAAAACTCTGATCCATAACCTTCTGCCATCCCTTATCTGCAATAAACAGGCCAGGAAGCCAGCCTGCTCTAAGTCAGATTTGCAGGAAGTCAGATGTCTATCTTTCATTATAATCCAAAAGGCTACACAATAACTTTTGTGACAACTGACCAGGACTTGATGAAAAACTTCCCTAATTTTTGTCCCATTTCCAACTTGGGACCAACCAGAGAAAGCCAAATATGCCCACCTACAGCTGCCCTATGGCAATCAGGGCATACCTGAAGCCTTCCCTCATTGTCCTCCTCCACTATAAAGCTATAATATATTATTTGACCACATTAATATAACATTTGAAGCTAGTCTAGTGAAATACCAACTTTTGACAAAGCAAAATTGTGGGCTTGTGCCTATTGTATTTTTCCATAGTTTTCTATATGTTTAAATCTTTAATGATACTAAAATGAAATGCCAATGATAACTCTTCAAATTATGTAATAAAAATGCAGCAAATGATATTTGTAATGCAGTTTCTTATGCAGTAAATGATGCTTCTACCTGATACAAATACATCCTTAGTTAAGATTGGTACTCAGTGACTTTTTAAAGAGACAAACAGAAAGCAAGTATTTTCTATAATTCAACTTCCTTTCCTCCCACTAAAATGGCAAAACATTGACAGTTTTCTGTTTTCTTTCTCTTAGCTTTATTGTTTCCTTCTAGTGAATGTATAGGTGTCTACACATGAGCCTTCATATGACCTCTTGTGAACTCATCATCCTGTTCCTCAATCATACATGTCCCTCATGCATCTCTCTTCTGTTTTAAAAATGGCATATTTTCATTTTCCAAATATAAGAGCAGTATGTTCATTGAAGAAATTTTAGAAAATACAGAATATGTATAAAGAAAGAAAAAGTACCCACAGTCATGCCATTCAAACATATTTTTAATATGTATTTTCATTGTATATTTCTGAATAATTTTGTCTATGTATTTTAAAATATATATATTTATATTTTATTAATATTAATATTTAATTGAGATATTTGCCTCAAGTACTATAGTATCTATGCCAGATATGCTCATTATGGTATATAAAATTATCATCTGTAGAGGAAAATATTGTAAATAAATGTATAAACTAAATGTGTGAATAAAGCAATAATGAATTGGGATAGAAATATCATCTACATTTTCACACATGAAAAACTTTAGCCCTGGCTGGTGTAGCTCAGTGAATTGAGCACAGGCTAAGAACCAAAGTGTCTCCAGTTCAATTCCCAGTCAGGGCACATGCCTGGATTGTGGGTCAGGTCCCCCATGTGGGGTGCACGGGAGGCAACCACACAGTGATGATTCTCTCCCTCTCTTTCTCCTCCTCTTCCCCTGCCTCTAAACATGAATAAATAAAATATTTTTTAAAATAAAAACTTTAAATATATATTTATTAGTTTTTTAATTATTTTATTGTTATTCTATTATAGTTAATACACACACATACATGCACCCAATAGTTCCCCAAAGTTGATATATGGAGCACTGACTAAATTTCATAAGGAATCAGTATATAAACTACACTGTTCCCAGTGCCCCTCGTGAGGATTCTGGAGGCAGCCGACTCATCCTCTGGTCTAGTATCAGGGGCTACTACATCAAGAACACATGATTTGGATTCAAGCTTAGAAGAAACCAGGTTATCATCCTCAATGATCTCTCTTAAGAATATGGGCACTAATCCAATGTCATTTCCCTACTTAATATTTAATTCTTTTCTGAACATGACCTGCCCCATAATTTTAAAAGAAATCATTAGAGTGTTTTACCTGACTCAGTGAAAGTCAGTTTGATTCAATGTTACTTTCATAACATTATCAAATGTCTGAGGGATAATTATGTCTTTTAGTTAGAGAAGTTACAGAAGTTAACAAAGCTACAACATAAAATAGTTTAAATTGAGCCTCTATATAATACAGAGAAAAGCCCTGACCAGTAAAAGTAGCCTGTGATAGAAATGTCTTGCAGTACAAATCACTTACATCAAAGGAGGAAAATGCACACTTATCCCATCTTAATGCAATACTTCTAGACAGCTGATTTAATCGCCCTGAAACTCAATGATATAAAATACTAGTATGACCTAAAATGTTGAATTCATCATAAACTAAGTTTAAAATCTTAAATTAATTCAAGCATTTAATTAGTTTGCATAGTCAAAATAGTAATATTGGTCAGTCATGAAACGTTGATCAACTGTCACATGCTACAACACATGTGTAGGGTAGGGGGGAGGAAGGACAAAGGTTTAGGTACAACTCTGACCCCTCTTTCCAGTTAGCACACCTGTCTCTGCCCATCTTAGAGACACCTCCAACTTAGGGGACTTGAAACTGAACTTGTTATCTTTCTTCAAAAACCTTCTTTGCCTTTCCATCTTCATCAAAGGCATTGACATCTGTAGTTTCCCAGACAAAACAAAATAATACCTCAGTTCCTCCTCTGAGTGCTGTTTTCCTAACTTTCCATCTCCCATTGAAACCTGTGAATCAGGTTAATCTACCCATTAACCTATGAATCAGGAAAGGTTACTGATTCTACCTCATAAATATCCCTCGAATCCAGACCCTCCTCATGGTCTCACCTTCATGTGTGTGGCCTCTTCCAGAGCTTTTTCAGCTCCTCATTATCTGTGACCAACTGCAACAGCCTCTAAATGACTCACTGCCTGAAGGCCCTCCTCAGTTCACACCTCACTCTGCCCACAGAGTTGTCCTGTACAAAAATATATCTCATTGTGGGAAATCTTAACATCTGCTAGCTCCCTGTAGCTACTTGGTGTGATGTATCAAGATTTCCATCATTTGACTGCAATCTATCTCATCAGCTTCATGTTCTGCATGAATCTTGCCTTTCACATTTGTAGGGCTGGGCAAGAGCAAAAATGAAAGCCCATATATTATATGTACAAATATAAAACTTATAAATCAAGCTTATGAACTGTTAAATAAGTCAAGCCTTTTATCTTAACAAATATAACTCCTTAAAGGACTTAAAGATCTGGGGTGAATTTAGAATTCTTCAACTGCTCCAAGCCTCACGCAAGAACCAGCAGCATAGGAAGGCTCTGAGCCACCAGCGTGCACCCTGCTCCCTGCTCCCTTTTCTTCCATTCCTGTTTACTCTAGCTGATGTCAGAGCTCGATCACACCTCTGCAAACAGCTACCCCTTGGTCCCACCTAAGGTCTGGAGATGCTTACATCCACAGTGCATTCCTACTGTCAAGAAGACTACCTGGGGAGGATGTCTGCACAGACCATGGAGGTCAGTTGGGGGTCCATCTGAGCAGGTCATTCTAGGGTCCTTGGTACCAGGGGCATAGGGGGCATGGGTTCCAGGATGACATGCTACCTCAGTCACATAGACCTCTGGCCAAATGACACCCTCTACAGAGCAGGACCTAACACAAAGGTCCCTGTTGCTCAAATCTATGTGAAATACTGTTCAAACCCTGAACATGGGTTTGAACTGTCTGAGTCCACTTATACACATTTTTTTCAGTAAAAACTGTGAGTGTATTTTCTCTTCCTTATGATTTTCTTACTAATATTTTCTTTTCTCTAGCTTACTTTATTGTAAGAATGAAGTATATAACACACATAACATACAAGATATATCAATCAACTATTTATGTTATTGGTATGGCTTATGGTCAATAGTAGGCTATTAGTAGTTAAAATTTGGGAGAGTAAAAAGTTATACATAGTGGTCAAGACAGAGACATAGATAAACATGCTTCACCTCCTCACACAATCACAGAAAGAATTACAACTAGATCCATCAGAAAATTGAGCTTTATTGAAGTCCAACAACAAGAATTTTAAAAAGCCACATTCATACAGACAAGTAGGAGGGGCAGAGATGCAGAGTTGGGCCAAGAGACCCAGAGATGCAGTGTGGCATGGTGAGGTAGCATTCTCACATGGAAGGAGCATTCTTGCATACATGTGTGGTGGATAAAAATTGGGAAGGATACCTTGGTAGTGAGTGATCCCAGAACGAGGAGATACTTCACAGCCCAGGATTTCAGCACCAGAATAATATCCCCATAACTTCTGGCTGTAAAAACCAATGGGAGTTGGTGTAGTGGAAGAAACTGCCAGATTTTCAAGCGACTCTGCTTAAAGGAGCTGCATGGTCTTAAATCATATGCAGACCCATCCTGTCTTGGATTCAGCACCAGGGGATCAACTGGAAGGGTGCCAGTCTCAGAGGGCAAAGGTGGACAAACCTCCAGAAGCCAGGCAGCAGTGTTGTCCCCTCATCAAGCGCTTCCCTCACACAGAGCCAAAAAATGGTGAAGTGTTTGCCTTGCCCTGGCTATTATGTAAGGTACCACCACACACAACTTACAGGTGCCTTTTCTATAATTGGCCACACTACTAAGACAGGGAATTAAAGCAACTCAACCAAATACACAGACAAACATAGAAAGACTGCCAAATTGAGGAGACAAAAAATATGGCCTAAATGAAAGAATAGAATAAAACCCCAGAAAAATAACTAAAATGAAATGGAGATAAGCAACCTATCAGATGCAGAGTTCAAAACACTGGTTATCATGATGCTAAAAGAACTCATTGAGTGCCTCAACAAAATAAAAAAGACCCAGAAAGAAATGAAGGTTACACTAAGTGAAATAAAGAAATATCTACAGGGAACCAATGGTGGAAGAGATGAAGCTGTGATTCAGATCAATGAGTTAGAACATAAGAAAGAAATAAGCATTCTACCAGAACAACAAGAAGAAAGAATTTAAAAAAATGAAGATAGTATAAAGTATCTCAGAGACATCTCCTTATATAACAACATCTGAATCATAGGAATGCCAAAAGAAGAAGTGAAAGAAATTTAAAACTTATTTGAAAAAAATACTGAAATAAAACTTTCCTAATTTGGTGAAGGAAATAGACTTACAAGTCGAGGAAGCATAGAGAGTCCTAAACAAGTTGGACCCAAAGAGGACCACACCAAGACACATCATAATTAAAATGACAAAGGTTAAAGATGAAGAGAGAATCTTTTTTTAAAGATTTTATTTATTTATTTTTAGAGAGCAGGAAGGGAGGGAGAAAGAGAGGGAGAGAAACATCAGTGTTTGGTTGCCTCTCACGTGGCCCCCACTGGGAACCTAGCCCGCAACCTAGGCATGTGCCCTGACTGGGAATCAAACTGACAACCCCTTGGTTCGCAGCCCACACTCAATCCACTGAGCCACACCAGCCAGGACTGAAGAGAAAATCTTAAAAGCAGCAAAAGAAAAGAAGTTAGTTAACTACAGGGGAGTCTCCATAAGACTTGGCTGATTTCTCAAAAGAAACTTTGCAGTCAAGAAAAGACTGGCAAGAAGTATTCAAACAGATTAAAAGAAAGGACCTACAACCTATATTAGTCTATCCAGCAAAAGTTTCATTTAGAATGGAAGAGCAGATAAAGTGCTTCCCAGACAAGGGAAAGCTAAAGGAGTTCATCATCACCAAATCATTATTATATGAAATGTTAAAGGAACTTATTTAAGAAAAAGAAGATAAAAAAGCAACCTGTGAACATTAAAATGGCAACAAATTCACAACTGTCAACAACTGAATCTAAAAATACAAACTAAGCATACAACCAGAATAGGAACAGAGTCATAGATATAGAGATCATATGGAGGGTCATCAGCTGGGAGAGGGCAGGGACAGAATGGGGGAAGAGGTGCAGAGATTAAGAAGTATAACTGGTAGGTACAAAATAGACAGGGGGAAGTTAAGAATAGTATAGGAAATGGAGAAGCAAAGAACTTATATGCAAGACCCATGGACATGGACTAAGGCAGGGGGATTGCTGGAGTGAATGGGAGTACTGGGTGGAGAGGGGTGGAATTGTCCATGTTCAGGACAACCGTACTGTTGTCCAGCATACCTCATGCCCCAGCAACACAGGACTCTTTGGTTTCTGGCATGTATCTGTTCCTTTCACCTCTTCTTGTCTGAACAAGCTGTACATAAAGTCTTTTCTCAGGGAAGTGAGACACATCTTTGTAGTTCCTTTTTTCATGTTTCTAACATTCATCTTCCCTAATAGACTCTGAGACCTTGATTATTCCTCCCTTTTGTTTGAATCTTCAGAGTCTACAGCAATGCCTGGTATGTCATACTCTAGATAACAGTGTGATGAATGAATGAGTAAATTCATTAATGTATCAATTAATTCTATCCCTGTCTCCAGCCCATCCCTGTTTTTCTCCTCCTCAACTTCCATTCACATTATTGGATTTCTAAATCCATCAGGGGACCCAGAAGGAAAAAACAAAGTAAAATTCTACCGCATTGACATCAGTAGAACAGGCTCTTCACACAAGGACATGGAGGCAAGGGAAACTAGAAACAGTAAGTGAGGGATCTAGATCCTGAAGAATTATATTGTCACCACATATAATTCTTAATTATCCTATAGGATTTGTTCTAGAATGGAGCAGATTAAAAAGATTGCTTTCATTTTCCTTATAATTTTTTCTACACTATCCCTAATAGTTTATATAGTGTTCACTCTAAGTTAACAGCATGGCATGAACATGGCATAATATGGTGGTGTGTGGCCTCCCACTCAGAGTATTGTGTTTCTGCATTTAGGAAATGGAAGTGATAACAGAACCTTTCTACTTATGTCAGAAGGTTAGCGTAAAGATTACGGCAGTTTGTACCATTCAAGTGCTTAGAATATTGCCCCATGTTCATAAATGTTAGCTAATCTTCTTTTCCTGAAGTTTCTTTCTTCCTTCCCCTAATCCTTCCTCCCTCCCTCCCTGCCTCCTTTCTTCCTTCTTTTCCTCTCTAAGAGAATAGATATTAAAACTCATCAAAAGAAACTCTGTATTAGGTGATGTATGTTACGTAAACTTATTATAGTGATCACTGCACAATGTATACATGTATCAAATAATTATGTTGTATACTGGAAAATAATACAAGATTGTGAGTCCATTATATCTCAGTGAAAAAGGACAACAATAACTAAGACCATTAAACATAATATAAACATCACGATAGCATGCAGTGATTATAATCATAATCAAAGATTCTGATGCAGGCAAAAAACTTTATGACTCACATTATACTCACCAAGGACAGTGGATACTTCCATCATTAACCTCCAAGTGTCACTGTCACTAATACTTTATAATTTGCTTTTCCAGCTTTGAAATTATGCAACTGAGATTATTTTTAAATTTGGAATCTTATTTTTTCAACTTTTACACATAAAATGAGATTCTGCTAATATTTACTAACATTTGAATCACACTTTTAAAATTCACATATTTTAAAATTCAAAATTTGACAAGATTGTGTATTTTTATATGCTTTCTTAAATTTTCAACATTTTGGCTATACCACCAAGCTTTACAATGTAGTAGTAAAAAAAAAAATAGCAAAGTGATGGAGATGGTGTAAAGGGAGAAAGCAATTATGATAGAGCTGGGCCAGCAATGGACCACAGCTGTGTCCTCTTGCCCTGGGGCACACAGCTGGCTCCAGTCTCAGTTTCCTCAAATATGACCAAGTTCTGGCCAAGGAAATGTGAGTCAGAAGTGATGTGTGCCTCTTCTAAGCTTAGCCCTTAAACATATGCAATCCTCCGTGCCCCTTCCCCTCTCATGGTAACGTGGAAGCCTTGAATCAAAAATAGCAGTGCCGCAAGATAAAAGAAAGCTGGGTCTCTTAATCATTGCTTGGAAGGGTGCCATTCACTAATCGGGAATATCCATTATATAACTGAGAAGTAAACTTCTATTGTGTTCAGCCCTTGAGATTTCAAGTTTATCTGCTGTACAGTGGTCAGGGTTATCATACAGAATATAAACATCATAAATTATCATCAAGAAGCCCACTATGCTTGAACATAAATTAATAGTTTCAATTAAAATAATATGTTTTAGGGGATTTATCAGCAAAACATTTACTTTTCTATTGCTTACTCTTGCTTATATTAAAAATTTGCCTGCATTTCCTAAATCAAAAGCATTCTGTATGAGAAAGAGAAACAATTAGGTTCTAATAATCCATGCATAAACTCTCAAAATTAGGTAATTTATAGTAGGAAACAGTTTTATTTAACTTGAACTACAGAGTAGGTAAAGCTATGTCTTTAAAAACCATCCTCAAATGAGATTTAACAATGGCATAAGAAATATCACAACCACACCTGGTGGCATCATTACAATAATATTTCAGCTCTCATGATGTACACTTCTTTAGGACTTCCAAGCACTTGAGGACTTCTATCAAGGTGATGAAAGGAGAGAAGGGTTGATCTCACAGGAAGGGAGCTAAGTTGATAATATACTAATTTATGTTGTCATGTTAAGGAGTATCTCAAACTTGGCCAGAAGTACCTTGAACATACAACACTAATACTACCAGTCATAAAAAGGTGACTTGTATTCTGTAACCAATAAAATCCTAACTCCATCAGGCCTCCCTCTCTACTACCATGACTTTGGGAAAAACAAATGGACTCTTGGGAGCCACAGGACAGATACAACCAGCAGTCTGTGGCCAGAAGCTACTGAGTGTCCCATTTACTTGGGCAAAACTGGAAAACATGTACACTGTGGAGCTACTAAAGGACCCAGATTGACCCAGGTGTGAATAAGAGGAAAGCTACAATACTATCATCCCCTCAAAGGAACAATCAGAAAGTAATTTTTAGACTGATGCAACAATATAGTAACTTTCTTCACAGGCTCTTATACATCTTTTGGGGCCAGTGTAGCAATATTTTGCTATTGCTTCTGAAATGGTACATCACCAACCACTATCTTTTTCCTTTCCACCGCCACAACTGAACTTTCCCTACCAGTGAGTAGTTGGTGAAGACTATATTGAAAGAATCTCTTAGGTAATCATAAACAATGTGTGTATCAACCGAAGCCTAAACAATGGGGATGGTGAGAATCAAGACTCATTCAATACATAACTGCTTGAGAAATAAGTGCAAATTTCAGTACAGCCTCTTACATAGAAGACATGAAAAAAACCCACCAACCCAGGGTGGGGGAAGGGTTGGAGCACAGTGAGAAAAATGGTAACATATCCATCATACAACATTAACAACAATAAAAACCACACCTCAAATTCCCCACACATAATGTTCAAATAGTGCTCCCCGGCCTCCAAAAAAGCATCTAATTGCCTCATAATCAAAATTATTTTCACTTGCCATTGTGCCTGGAGAAGGATAGGGAAGGAAGAGAAGCACTGATTGATTACTGGTTCATTAGGACTGATTACACATTTTGATCCCTAAAAATATAAATGTCTTTAATTAATTTTAAGTTCAAAGGGAGCCAAGTTCCAATGGCATGCACAGATTGCATATATCAAAGCTACATGTGCTCTGGTGTTCTGAATAGAGCTTCTTAGACCCTAAGGTCATTAAGGCCAACCTGTGAGAGAGTTAGGATGAAAGAATGATGCAGTAGCAGTTAATCTCACTCCTTTGATACAACACATTTGCTGTCTCAACTCCTTCTCCCTTACCCTAAACCCTCAGTAGACTTGATATTCTGTGGGAACAGGGAGTGTGCATTGTTCAACTGAGGACGCCCAGACCCATGCAGTGCACACAGCACATCATAGGGATCAATGTTTGTTTGCCTCTGAGTCCTGGATCTGGATGGTTATTTGCTATAGATCTGTGCAGCTTGAGAAGATCCAGGCAAACCTGTATCACCCTCAGCTCCAAGCACTCTCATGAGGCAAGGTCAGCCCAAGGCTGGCCATGATCCATGATCCTTGTATTAACCCTTTTTTGGGCTGTGCCAAATGCTAACAAGACATGTCCAAGTATTTTCTCAAGCCTTCGTCTCTTGAGATACTGACCACAGCAAACCTCAACTATTTCACTAAAGAATCAAAACTAATTTCTCCTACACCCTTAAAATGATAGCATATACTTTCCTCATAAAGATTTCATATATATACCTTCATTCCTGAACAGTATGATTAAAGCATCTTTCAGTAGAAGGAAGTAGTCTAAGAAACTTCACTGATGAACTTAACAAATATTTACTTGGCATTTAACATATGCCTGATACCATATTAATTGCAAGAACTCAACCATGAGCAAAATCGGACATGGTTCCTGCCTTCGTACAGCTTTCAGGTCTAATAAGAGAGACAAGCAGTAAACACACTAGCATGGGGGAAAATACACATTTATAAAGAGTGCTCTAAAATTCAACAATAGATATAAGATATGATAAAATAATAAAATAGAGTCACTTAATACAAATTAAGGTTTCTCAAAAAGGTTTTTGGAGGAAGTGACATGTAAGATGAGCAGGAGTGGGCAAGTGATAAAGTCAGAAGTAGGGAGAGCACAGGTGCCAATTCCTGTGGTGGGGAAGAGGATGGGGCATCTCGGGCTCTGGCTCACCTTGGAGCTCTGGTTCCCTCCCTCCCTCCCTCCCGCCTTTCCCAGCATCTCTGAAATTCGCTCCCTCTTCTTTATTCACTAACCCCTTCATTTTCAGTCCTTTCCTCTCTTTTCCTTCTGTGTGCACAGAACCTGTTATCTTCCCCATCTATCCATTGACACTACAGTAGTTCCCACTTATACACAGGAAATACATGCAAAGACTCCCAGTAGAGGCCTGAAACCACAGATGCTGCCAACCCTAGATACACTATGTTTTTTCTCATATGTACCTACCTATGACAAAGTTTCACTTATAAATCAGGCACAGTAAGAGATCAACAACAACTAATGGGGAGGAATGGGTGAAGAAGTGAGAGATTAATAAGCATAAATAGGTAGCTACAGAATAGCCATGGAGATGCGAAGTGCAGTATAGGAAATGGAGTAGCCGAAGAACTTATACACATGACCCATGGAAATGAACAGTGGTGGGGGGATTGCCTGAGAGACTTCGGGGTGCTGGGTGGAGGGGGCAAATGGGGAAATTGAGACAACTGTAATAGCCTAATCAATAAAATAGAATTAAAAAAATAGTTATAACGGTTATAACAATATACTGCAATAAAAGTGACATGAATGTGGTCTCTCAGCAAAATACAATAAATTTCTTTTTCCTTCTTCACAATTTTATGGACAGATTTGTTCTTACTTTGCAGACATTTTAGTAACCTCACAATGTTTTTTCTTTCACCTTTTGAAGTTGAGAACTTTCACCTTTTCATTTAAAAGAAGCACTTTACAGCTTTTCTCTTTGGCATATCCAAATTGCCAGCATCACTACTCTTGCACTTTGGGGTCATTATTAAGTGAAATAAGTGTGACTTGAACACAAGCACTGCACAACCTTGACAGCAGATCTGATAATGTAGAGGTTAGTCAACTACGTGACTAACAGGACTGAGTGTCTACAACATGGAGACACTGGGCAAAGGCATGATTTACATCGTGGTGGGGCATGGAGAGATTTCATCACATTAACCAGAATGGCATGCAATTTGAAACTCAAGACTATTTATTTCTGGAATTTTCCATTTAATAATTTCAACCATAGTTGGCCATGGGGTATCTGAAACTGAAGATAAGGGAGGACTAATGTATGCCAGTTACTTGTGGCTTCTACCTGAAAACTTCAAAGGGCAACTCTGAAACCTGCAAGGCATGATCCATTCACAGCACTGTGCCCTTGATAGTCCTCTCTTTTTTATGCTTTCTCCTCTCCTGGATTAAATAAGGATGCTTTTTTCTGTTTTTGTTTGTTTCTGTATGAGAGAGAGAGAGCAAAGAAAGGACAAAGAATGGGAGAGAAACACTGATGGGAGAAATACTGGTTGGTTGCCTCTTGCATGCACCCCAACCAGGAACCAAACTTGCAACTTAGTGTTTTTATCATAAATGGGTGTTGTACCTTATCAAAAGCTTTTTCCATGTCTATTGATATGATCATGTGGTTTTTGTCTTTGCTTTTGTTTATGTGATGTATTACATTTACTGATTTGTGAATACTGAACCATCCTTGCATACCTGGGATGAATCCCACTTGGTCTTGGTGTATGATCTTTTTGATATATTGTTGGATGCAATTTGCCAATATTTTGTTGAGGATTTTAGCGTCTATGTTCATCAGCGATATTGGCCTGAAGTTTTCTTTCTTTGTTGTGTCTCTGTCTGGTTTTGGAATTAAGATGATGCTGGCTTCATAAAAAGAATTTGGAATTTTCTCAGAAAAATAAAAATTGACCTACCTTTTTACCCAACAATTCCACTGCTAGGATTATATCCTAAGAATCCTAAAATATCAATATCAAAGAACCTATGCACCACAATGTTCATAGCAGCACAATTTACAATAGCCAAGAGTTGGAAGCAACCTAGGTGCCCATCAGTAAATGCATGGATCAAAAAATTGTGGTACATATACACAATGGAATTCTATGCAGCAGAGAGAAAGAAGGATCTACTACCCTTTGCAACAACATGGATGGAACTGGAAAGCATTATGCTGAGTGAAATAGGCCAGGTGTTGAAAGACAAATACCATACAATCTCACCTTTAACAGAAAGCTAAACAACAAAACAAACAAGCAAGCAGAATAAAAACAAAGACACTGAAATAGAGAACAAGGGGACAGTGACCAGAGGGGAGAGAGAAGTTAAGGGGAAAAAGGAGGAGGGCTTTGGAGGAACAAATAGGAAGGACACAGGGACGAGAACTAAGGGGGGTGGAAATGGGAGGGAGGTGGGGAACACGGGGCGGGGGAGGCTGGGATGGGAGAAATAGACAAAAAAACTGTACTTGAAAAATAACTAAATAAAATTTTAAAAATAAATAAATTAATTAATTAATTTAAAAAAAAAAAAACTTAGGCATGTGCCCTGACTGGAAATAAAATAACGACCTTTTGCTTTGTGGGACATGCTCAACCAGCTGAGTCACATGGGTCAGGGCACTTTTTCCTGTTTTTACTTATCACTCTAGACACCACTTCTTTGATCTGTTCCTTAAATATCGGTCCTCCTATATTTTATCCTCAACACACTTCCCTTCTCATTCATGAAATATTCTTCCCAGGTGACTCTACCCCCATTCCAACTCTCTTCACTACAACCAACATTCTGATGATGGCCCAACCAGCTCTTTCTCTCTAGAGTAAGAATCCCTGATATGTTGGCTCTTGGTTGTTTCGAAGCCTCAAGAGTCACTGTGTCCAATGTTGGAGTTGGCTGTACGGAAAGGAACATGCTTCTGTCTCTATCCCTATGCTCCTACCTCTGACCATAGAAGAGATAATGTTCCACATCATCACTATTTCTTCCCCAAAACGAAAGTTATAAATCTTATTGGTCAGCTCTTGAAATATTCATTGAGCTCCATTTAAGAATGAATGGGTAGCAGAAACATCTAGGGGAACACTAGGTAAAGTACATGATTGTCTAACCACTAAGTTGTACACTTGAAACCATGCAAAATAAATAAATAAATAAAATGAATATATATAAATTATACATATATATTACACTTGAAAACAATGCAAAATATATAAATAAATAAAATGAATATATATATTTTATGAATATATATAAATGAATATATATATATATATATATATATATATATATATATATATATATATATAACCTGTCCAGAAAGTATTCAGGCATGTAATGTAATATGAAAAATAGAGACATTTATTGAAGAAGATACAAGATACAATGTAGATAGCACAATGATGCCTCAGTTCTCTTCAATGTAGGCACCTTGGGACCTCACACAGTTCCCCCATTCACCATCAGCTGCCAAGCCCTATTTCCTGAATCTCATCGACAGTCTGACATTTCTCCCCTTTCAAAGGTGACTGTAGTTTTGGGAAAAGCCACAAGTAGTGGGATGCCAAATCTGGGCTGCAGGGGGGATGAGTCGCCTGGGTCATTTGATGTTTTGCCAAAATCTCAGCATAAGAAGTGAGGCATGAGCAGGCCCATTGCCATGATAAAGCTGCCAATCACCATTTGTCCATAACTGCAGCCTTCTGAATCATCCAAATACTTTCCACAGAGGAATGTTCAAGCTTAAAGGAAAATTCAATGCAGATTTGTTGCTCTACTCACTGAGTTATTTTGAATGTGATGGCCAAACAGTACATATGCTCACTCAATGGTGTGTACCACCCTCAGTGACTAGTACAGTGAAGTCATTGTTCATGCATGTGCATGCCAGTCCACTCTCCTTGGCTGCCAGGTTATATCGATGTTGTACAAACCATTCTCATTACATTAACAATGGCTGAACCTTTTCTGGACAGACCTCATATATACGTATTAAAGAATGGGTGGAGTCAATGTTTCTCTGAGACAAAATGGGGTTTCACCCATTTTGTTGCCACTTTCTAATTCAGAGGTAACTTTTCTCCCTAGTCTTACTCTTGTAGGGGAAATACTTTCAGGCAGGGCCTGCCCTTGAGGGCAACCAGCCATCCCACTTCTTCTGGTCTTCCTAGTTAGATGACAGGGCATCTGCTTCCCAGATTTAGCCATCTCAGGTTGAGGATGATAGAAAAAATTCCTTCTAGTTTTCCCAGGCTGAAGTCCCATTTGTGGGCTTGCTTTGAGGGACAGAATGTTTACCTGTTCATTATTAAAGCAGTTCTTTATGTCTTTGAATTTTTTCCTTATGTATACACATTTGTATATACTGTGGAAAACTACGCAAGGGAGAAGGGCATTAAAATCCAAACCCAGGCCCTGGCTGGCATAGCTCAGTGGATTGAATGTGGGCTGCAAACCAAAATGTCACTGGTTTGATTCCCAGTCAGGGCACATGCTTGGGTTGCAGGCCAGGTCCCCACTTGGGGGCACACAAGAGGCAACCACACATTGATGTTTCCCCCCTTCCTCTCTCTCTAAATATAAATAAAAATGAAATCTTAAAAAAAAAAACCTCAACCCACCCAAGTGCATCACCAGCACTTTCTTTTCTCAATGGATGGCACCTCCCACTTCCCAACACAAGTGATCCTAGCTTCTTCCTTCTCCCGTATCCAGTCAGTTATCTTGTCCTTCCAATTCTTTCCTAGTAGAATTTATCTCTTATTTTTAAATATATTTTATTGATTATGCTATTACAGTAGTCCCATTTTCCCCTCTGTATTCCCCTTCACCCTGCACCCCCCTTCCACCCACATTCCCCTCCTTAGTTCATGTCCATGGGTCATACATATTAAGTTCTTTGGTTTCTACATTTCCCACACTGTTCTTAACTTCCCCTTGTCTGTTTTGTACCTACCATTTATACTTCTTATTTCCTGTATATTTTCCTCCCTCCACCACCTTGTTGTTATCCCTCCATGTGATCTCCATTTCTGTGATTCTGATGCTGTTCTAGTTTTTTGTTTAGTTTGTTCTTGTTTTTTTAGGTTCAGTTTTTGATAGTTGTGAGTTTGTTGTCATTTTACTGTTCATATTTTTTATCTTCTTCTTTTTCTTAGATACATCCCTTTAACATTTCATATAAGGGCTTGGTGATGATGAACTCCTTTTTTGCCACATCACTAGTGACAACTATAAGACATGAAACCCCATTTGATTTAAAAATCATATTATTATATGAAATATTAAAGAGACTTATCTAAGAAAATGAACAGTGAAAGGACAGCAAACTCACAGTTATTAACAACCACACATAAAACAAAAGCAAACTAAGAGGACAGCTAGATCAGGAGCAGAACCATAGAAATGAAGATCACATGGAGGGTTAGCAACAGGGGAGTGGGAGGAGGAGAAGGGGGGAGAAGGTACAGAGAATAAGTAGCATAGATGGTAGGTAGAAAATAGACAGGGGGAGGGCAAGAATAGTATGGGAAATACAGAATCTAAAGAACTTGAGACACGCGGACATAAACTAAAGGGGGGAATGGTGGGGGAGGGGTGTGCAGGGTGGAGGGGAATGAAGGGGGGAAATAGGACAACTGTAATGGCATAATCAATAAAATATATATATTTTTAAAGTCATAAAAATCTCCTGGGGAAGAAGCCAGTTTTCTTTTAGAATACATGATTTTGTACTTGCCATCTGACTCAAATATCCTTCCTACAGAGTGAAAAAATACTGAGATCATTACTAATTAAAGAAATTTACTGTCTACCTGTTTATTAGCCACATTTTTTTGTGCAGTCACCTTATGAATTCTCCCTTACTGTGTTAATTTGAAAAAATTAAAATTACTTAGTAACCCTGAAAAGACTTGGAAACTTGAAAGTATCAAATAGGTTAGGTAGGATAGCAAGTGAATGCTCTTTATTCTAATATTTAATGCATGTTACTGGGGCAAGGAACAGCTGATGAAGAAAAAGAAAGGGAAAAATGAGAGAGTTTTCTATCCAACTGTCTTAACAGTGTTTATTATAACTAACATTGCAATTAAGAAAAAAAGTTTAACACAGTGCAAGTGTGGATGTAGAAGCAACCTGAAACATTTGAAGCATGTGTACAACCTTTTGAGTGCAATTCCACAGACAAAAAGGTGGAAGTTCACTGAAGTTAAGCACCTTCTTCAAATGTGATAGGCAGAAAATAAAAGAGTTGTAAACCAGCCAAAAGTCTGTTAGACATAATTATCTTCTCCCTACTCCATTATCCAATCCTTATGAGTGTTTCTGTCATTTCTATTATTGCCTCTATATGATAAAGCTACCTATTCTGAAATCAGGCCTTTGGGGAAATTGTGACATTCAAAATCAAACACTAATATAGTTCAGCAAAATAAAAACTGTGTATGAAAAACCTGCAGCAAACATACTAATGATGAAAGACAAAACTTTCCTCTAAGGTCACGAACAAGGCAAGGATGCCTGTTTCCACTTCTACCCGGCATAGCACTTTTTTGTTACTATTGAGTTGTATGAGTTCTTTATATATATTTTTATATTAACCCCTAATCAGATATATGGCTTGCAAATATTTTCCCCATTTCTTTTGCTATGCAGAAGCTTTTTTTAGTTTGATGTAGTCCCACTTGTTTATTTTTAATTTTGTTGCTTATTATTTAGGTCTAATTTCCAAAAAAATCATTAACAAGATCCATGCCAGGGATCTTTTATCTACGTTTTCTTCTAGGAGTTTCATGCACTCCCATGTTCATAGTAGCATTGTTTACAACAACCAAGAATTTAATTGTCAGAGCTGGGGGTTGGTGTGTGGAGAATTGGATGAAGATGGTGAAAAATTACAAACCTGTAGTTATAAGGTAAATATGTACTAGGAATGTAATATATGACATGATGACCATAGTTAATGTGAGATATAACACTATGACCATGTTTATGATATATAGTAAAGTTGTTAAAAAAGTATATTGTAAGAGTTCACATAACAGAAAGTTATTTTTTATTTTATTTTTATTGCATCTATATTAGCTGATGGATGTTAACTAACCTTATTGTTGTAATCATTTCAAAACACATGTAAATCAAGCCATCATAGTCTATGCCTAAATCCACTTTATACAGTGATGTATGTCAATTATTTTCAATAAAACTGACAAAAACAAATTTTAAAAACAAATATTGTACTGGAAATCCTAATCAGAGAAATTAAGCAAGAAGAAGAAATAAGAGGCATCCAAATTAGGAGGAGGAAGTAAATGTATCTCTGTTCATAAATGATATGATTTGATATGTAGAAAACCCTAAAGATTCCATATTTTTAAAAAAACTATGAGAACTTATAAACAAATTCAGCAAAGGGGCAGGACACAAAATCAACACACATCAATCAATTGCATTGCTACACACTAACAATAAACACCTTAAAAGGAAAATTAATAAAACAATTTCCATTTATAATAGAACCAAAAAGCATAAAATACTTAGAAATTAACATAACACAGGAGTTCAAAGACTTGTTCAATGAAAACTACAAAACATTAAAGAAATTTAAAGAGACACAAGTGGTGGGCAGAAAACATTCCATGTTCATAAACCAGAAGACTTAATATTGTTAAGATGTCAATATTACTCAAAGCAATCTACAGATTCAGTGCACCCTTACTTACATATGGTCAAACGATCTTTGACCAGGGTACCAAGGCCATTCCACTGGGAAATGTTAGGTGTTTTTTTTTAATGATGCTAGGAAAACTGGATATCATCATGAAAATGAAGTTGGACCTTTACCTAACACTTGTATACAAATATCAACTTAAAATGTGTCCATGACCTAAATGTAACACCCAAAACTATAAAAATACTCTAAGAAGTCCTGGTCAGGTAGCTCAGTTGGTAGGAGTATTGTCCTATAGACTGGGAGTTGCAGGTTTGATTCCAAGTGAGGGTACATACCTATGTTGCAGGATTAATCCCTGGTCTGGGTGTATATAGGAGGTATATGGGAAGTAACCGATCAATGTTCCTAGTTTACATCAATGCTTCTCTCTCTCTCTCTCTCTCTCTCTCTCTCTCTCTCTCTCTTTCTCTCTCTCCCCTTACTCTCTCTCCAAAATCAACAAACATATCTTTGGGTGAGGATAAAAAAATACTCTGAGAAAAAAAAACATAGGACAAAATCTTTATAACACTGTATTCCTTGGATGTGATACCAAAGGAACAGGCACAAAAAATTTTGACTTCATAAAAATTTTTAAATGTTGTGCATTAAAAGAAACTACCAACAATGTCACCCCAATAAATGCAATAAAAAAATTTTAAATGTTTAAAAAACTGCTACCAACAGAGTAAAATGACCATCCACAAAGTGAAACAAAATATTTGCAAATCATATATCTGATAAGAGATTACTATCTAGAATATATGGAGAATTTCCTGAAAAAAACAACAACAAAAAGACAAACCAATTTCAAAAATGGCCAAAGATTTTTTAAAATATTTTATTAATTTTTTTAGAGAGAGAAAGGGAGGAAGAGAGAGACGGAGTGAGAAAGAGGGAAACATCACCTTGTTGTTCCACTTACGTATGCATTCACTGGCTGATTCTTCCATGTGCCCTGACTAGGTATCAAACCTATGACCGTGGAATATTGGCACAATGCCCTAACAAACTGAGCTCCCCAGCCAGTGCTAAATGGCCAAGGAATTTGAATAAACATTTCTCCAAAGAAGATATGCAAGTGGCCAATAAGCACATGAAAAGAGGCTCTATGGAAATGCAAATCAAAATTACAACTACTATAAATTTAATAGTCACACCAGTTAGGATGACTATTTTTTTTTTTTAAAAACAGAAAACAAGTTCTGACAAGGATGTGGAGAAACCAGAATCCTTGTGCACTATTAGTGGGTTTGTACAATGGTAAAGCCAATGTGGAAAACAGGATGGTTGTTCCTTAAAAAGTAAAAAATAAAATTACCATGTGACCCAGCAATTCTACTTCTAGAAACATACCAAAAACTTGAAATCAGGGTCTTAAAAATATATTTGTACATGCATGTTCATAGATGCATTATTCACAATGGCTAGAACATGGAAAAAATCCAACTGCCCATTGATGGATGAACAGATAAACAATATGTTTATCTGCAAAGTATGGTATGTATGTATAATAAAATACTATTTGGCCCTAAAAAAGAGGGAAATCCTGCCATAAATTACAACATGGATGAAATTTTGGAGAAATTATGCTAAGTAAAATAAATCAGTCTAAAAAACACAAATACTGTATGATTCCATTTTTATAGGAGGCACTTAATGTAGTCAAGTCAGAGACAGAAAGTAGAATAGTGGTTGCCAGGCACTGGGGAAGGAAAACAGAGGGAGTCCTTTAACAGGTGTAGGGTTTCAGTTGTGCAAGATGAAAAGCGTTCTGGAGATGGATGGTGATGATGGCTGCACAATATAAATGGTACTTAACTGTACATGTGAAAAGGAGTAAAATAGTATGTTTTATGTTATGTGTATTTTACCACAATAAAATATGAGGTAAAAAGTTAAGAAATTAAACCTTAATCATCTTAGAATGGATAGCAGTCCTTTAAGAAATAAGTACTAGAAGCACTGCATATTTAACCACCAAACTCATCTTTAGCATTTCCAACATTTTTTAAAATATTAACTCACATCAACTATTGCTTGTCTATAAGTTTTTATTGTTTTAACCTTATATTTCTTTAAAGCAGGCCTCAGAATCACATCATAACCAAAAGTAATGCAATATGAGAGTAATTTAAAAGCAGAATGAAATATCAGTGCAATAATGTACTGGTTCATAGTTGCAAATGACAGGAAGCATAGACGGTGCCGTGAGGCAAACTGGAATTTTTCTTGTAACCTTTAGCTCACAATCAGTGCATTAGTTTCTCTGTGATATACAGCATGGCCAGACTTCTGGTTTTGACTATTGACTTTTCTATTTATTTCCTGCTGGTATTGCTACTCCCATTATAGCCTATTAAATCTTTTCTATCTAGGCTTATTATTTTCTCTTTCTCTTCTCTTTTCATTCCTAATTTGTTTTTGCTTTGCATTCATGTATTTATAAGTATTTCACTCCTCACTGGAGGCCACCAGGGAGAAAAGATAATCTACATTCATCTCCACATTGCTCACTCTGTACATTCTTTACAACAGGATCATGGGCATGTTGAATTTTAGCACAATTAGGGTCTTTTAAAATCACCAAAGCTGACAGAGATTAAGAGACTTGGGCAAAATTATATGGCCAATTTGACTGAATGGGGACTGAATCAGTAGTTGTAACTCCCTGGATCACAGCAAAAGGTCTGTGGTTAGTAACTGCCATTTGTACTTTTTTTCCTTTATTTATGGATTTAGGCTCTTAGGATTTCAGTTTGTCTTAAGGAGCTCCAAGAATCTAATCTATCTTTACTTTGAAACTTTTTTGTCCCATTTGCTCTAAAGCTCAAGAAAGAATCTGGGCCATGGCAGATTCTGGGCCGGAGGCAGCTGGGCCTAGAAAATTCTCCGTGGGGCTGGGACAGCGTAGATCCCTGGATCAGCCCGAATGGCTACACAGTCTGTGATTTGCCTGCATATTTATATAATAAAGATAAAACTTAGATTGTATTTAATTATTGTTTTGGTAATTTGTTGGTTTTAAATCATTTGCCAATGGTATTTTAATGCTCCTTTTCCTTTGATTTTATCCTTCCTCTTAATGCAGCAATTAAATACCACTGATTAAGGCTCACAAATGGAAAAAATTAGCAATACTCATTTAAAAAATACTATAAAAATGGCACAACAAACCTAACAGCTCCTTCCCTCAGAGGATACCCACAGATTAAGGAAGCATGAGAAAGCAAAAACAAAGGAGTATTTAGAAATTAACAAGTTGATTGTTAGGATTCAAGGGCCTCAACAAGAAGCTGAAGGGCAGAATCAGAAGGCAAGGGACATTTTAACACTGAGACATAGGGATATGTGGAAGAATGGAGTAGAGACAGATATGGGAGATGATACAAAGACAGCAGACTTGACAGCTGCCACCCTTGGGCCTCCATTGTGTCCTGTTAAAAGCTGTCAGAATCAAAATACCCAACAAATTCACAAAGATCATGACAAGAAAGGAGGAAGAGTCTGTCTCTTAGACTGTCTGGAAAAATGCTCGGGAGGCTCCTGGACAGAACTTGTGAAACTATGAGTTCAAGGCAAGCTTCAGTCTAAGAGACTCTAGGTCACACAGTTTTGGAAAAGCCACTGTGAGCAGTCATCATGTTTCCTTTACAACAGAAAAGATTAGTCAAGGACAAGATTCTTCTCTCCTTGAAGTTCTCCAGGGTAACTTCCCCTTATCTTTGTCTCTCTTTTTTCTTTTGATGTGATGGCCTCCATTGCACACATACTTTGCCTACCCTGCATTATTCACTCATTTTTTTAAATTTTATTTTTAATTGAATTTATTGGGATGATATTGGTTTGCAAAACCATATAGGTTTCAGGTGTACACCTCAATAAAACATCATCTTCACACATTAGTGTGTGCCCATAACTTCAAGCAAAGTCTCTTTTCATCCCCATTTTGCCCCCATTTGTCCACCTCTGCCTACTGCCATGGCCATTCCCTCTGGCTATCGCCACACTGTTCTCTGTGTCTATGTGAAAAAAAGTCAACAGAAAAAAGTCAACAGTCCAGCCATTGTTAATATAATGAGACAAGTGTAAGACACTGACTTAACCTGGCAGCCAAGGACAGTGGACTGGGATGTGTATGCATGAACAATGACAACTTCACTGTACTAGTTAGTCAGTGGGGGTGGTAGATAGTACCTTTGAGTGAGTATGTGTACTGTGTGGCTGTGATACTCAAAATAACTGAGTGAGTAAAGCAACAATTCTGCATCAAATTTTGCATTAAGCTTGAACATTCCTTAGCAGAAACTATTTGGATGGTTCAGCAGCCTGCAGCAATGAGCAACTGATGATTGGAAGCTTCATCATGACAATGTGCCAGCTCGTGCATCATGTCTCATGTAATTTTTTGGTGAAACATCAAATCATCCAGGTGACACAGCCCAGATTTGACACCCTGTGACTTCTGGCTTTTCCCCAAACTAAAACCACCTTTGTAAGGGAAAAGAATTCAGACTATTGATGAGAGTCAGGAAACATGATGGGGCAGCTGATGACAAATGGGAGAATTGTGAGGTCTCAAGTTGCCTACTTTGAAGGTTACTGAGGAGTCATTGTCCTATGTACAATGTTTCTTATATCTTGTATCTTCTTTAATAAATGTATCTTTTTCATATTACATCACTGGATACCTTCTGAACAGACTAAATACACACACACACACACACACACACACACACACACACTCAAGAGTCCTGTGTGTTTTTTTTACTTAATCCCTTCACCTTCTTTCATCCAGTCCCCCAAACTCCCTCTCCTCTGGTAGTTGTCAGTCTGTTCCATGTTTCCATGCCTGTTTTTATTTACTCATCCGTTTATTTTATTCATTAGATTCCATATATAAGTGAGATCACATGGTGTTTGTCTTTCTTTGACTGGCTTATTTCACTTAGCAAAATGTTTTCTAGGTCAATTCATACTGTCACAGAAGGTAAGATGTCCTTGTTCTTGTTTGTTTGTATTTTTTACAGCCAAGTAATATTCCATTGTGTAAATGTACCACTAATTTTTAATCCACTCCTCTACTGATGGCTGTTTTCAGATCTTGGCTATTGTAAATAACATTGCAATGCATATAGGAGTACATACATTCTTTTGTACTAGTGTTACAGATACAGAATATACTTCCAGATGTAGAATCACTGGATTAAATGGCAATTCCATTTCTAATTTTTAGAAGAAACTCTGTACTGTTTCCTATAGTGGCTGCACCAGTGTGTATCCCCAGCTGCAGTGAGTTCCTTTTTCTCCATATTCTCTCCAGCACTTGTTCTTTGTTGATTTATTGATGGTAGCTGTTCTGACAGGTGTGTGAGGTGATATCTCACTGCAGTTTTAGTTTGCATCTCTCTGTTGATTAGTGACATTGAGCATCTTTTCATATGTGTATTGGGCCATCTGTTTGTCCTCTTTGGAAAAGTGTCTATTCGGGTCCTTTGCTTATTTTTTAATTGTATTCTTTGTATTTCTGGTGTTGAGTTGTACAAGTTCTTTATATATTTTGGAAATTAACCCCATATTAGATGTATCATCAGCAAATATGTTCTCCCATACATGGTTCTCTTTTCATTTTGTTGATGACTTCTTTTGCTGTGCAAAAGCTTTGATGCATCAAACATTTTAGTTTGATGTAGTAGCATTTTCAAATTTTTCCTTTGCTTTTCTTGCCTGAAGAGATATACCAGTAAAAATATTGCCATGAGACATGTCTGAGATTTTACTGCCTATGTTTTTCTTCTTCTAGAATTTTTATGGTATTTTTAAACAAACATTGAGGGCCATCTATGTGCCAGGCACTGTACTGGTGCCTGAAGATTCTGAGTTGAAGGATCCATCCAATCCTCCCTAGATTCTGACAGCTCAGTAGGAATCCTAGTCATTAAACAGTATACTGGGGTATCCGAGAGGGATTAACTCTGATGGGGCCAGGGAGGAGGGAATAGTGAGCAAGTAGTTAGAGGAGAATTTACAGAGGAGGGCATTTTTCATTTGGGTATAGTAAGTAGCTGGAAATTGGTCAGGAAGACAAGGAGAAGTTAAGAGTAATTAAGCAGAAAAGGCTGAGTTGAAAATGAGATGAGAAAATTTTAAGATCTATGATATCATTTATGTTCCAAAAAATAGATGTTTTAAAACTCATTAAATGGGTTGGCACATCAAAAGCTCTTAATTATTTTTCATTGATCAACTACTGAGATTAGTTTGAAGTTTGGACATATGGTGTTTTCAATCATTAGGAAAATTAATTTGCTTATTATGGAATAGAAGCTCCTCTATTCTCCAGCATTCTTCTAGAAACTGAAGGTCTAGATAACTTTCTTTAATCAGTGAGATTCTTGTTACCAAATGTTTTGAGAGTGTATTATAGAATTCAGTCATCCCAGCCACATGCAGGCTGCAAAGCTCCAAATCCAATTCCTAGCTTGCATTCTAAATTTTCTAAAATTATTATTGTTACTACAACCGAAAAACAGGTAGGTGGCTATTTGACTTTTGATTACATCAACAAGCAAAATGAACAGAAGAAGTAAACATAAAAGATAAAGCAGGTTACAGTCCAGAGCTCTCAAATTACTTCTATTAACAGTTATGCGTTTAGTGGACATGCTTCTTGGGATATAAACGGCTTCCTAACCCTTGTACTGAGAATGTTATATTCTCTTTCTATAAGGCTTCTAAGCAGGGTTATAACCAATGCTGGATAATAACCAATGCCACTGGTGTTAGCCATTTTTTTTTCTGTTATTGTTGACATCTATTTCATTGGCAGCACTATTTATCAAATCTGGAATGTTTTTCAAATGTACACAAAGTACTTTCTACATGAAGATCAGAACTCCCATAAAAAATAGGAGGCTTTAAACTGGAGAATCAATGTACAGAGCATCAGTCTCTAATCTCAAAGGTCTACAATCCCAAATCTACCGGTTGCTATTTATGTGAACCTGGGATTTAGGTACTAAACTTATTTGTCCCTCAGCTTCCTTATTTGTAAACTGGAGATGAAAATACTTATAGCACTCTTACACAGTTTAACATAAAAACATATGTAACATATCACTTAGCACAGAGAGATCCATTGAAGGCACTCAATAAATAAATGCTTATTTATTTTGTTGGCTCATAATAGAAATTTTTAAAAGCCAACAATCTAAAAACATGAAATAAAATCTAATGCTAGGATTTAATTAAAATGTCTGTCCTGTATGCTTACATTTATTAGTAACAAGTAATTCTTGAGATACAAGAGAAGAAAAAATCAAGGGAAATAGAGAAAGTAGGTTATTGCATGAATAGTGAAAAATTATATTTATAACATCCACCTTAATTGTGAGTTAATGAAAATAAAAGTGAATGTCATACATGGTTATTTTAATTGGAGCCTATATCCAGATGGCTAAAAATAACCAAGTTTTCAGAAATAGTTTTTCAACATTCAATTACCATTTGGATCAAAGTATAATTTTTCCCCATGCAACTCAAAGCAAATAAAATCAACCTACCTTTGGAGAAAACAAATATTTTGCTCAAAGACTTCCATTCTCCATAAAAGCTTGCTTAAGACCACAGCTAAAGAGTAAATAAAACGTCTCTTAGGAACCAAAAGAAAGAGGGACAGTTAATACTATTTCGATTCATTAAATTGTTCCTGACAGATAACACTTCCAACTGCTAATTAACATCATTCTGACATTCCAGGAATTGCTAAAAATGTTCACAGTGAAGTTCAATCTGTTTCTTTATGGACTATTTTGGGATTAACATGCAACACAGGATAATTGAACAACAGTAGAAACTGGTGTCCAGCTGGCTCTTCCAAAAGCTCACAAACACCCACAAACCACCTCTGTCTGCCCTCAAATCTGAGGGCGACTTTTGAGGAAATGTGAAATATAAAATCTGCCATCAAAACCAAAACAAATATTAACACACCTGACCCACCTTTTGCTTAAAACCAATTTCTTAGAGAATTTAGTTAAAAAGTAGGCATAATAAAAGATGTCTGCTGACATGCACTAATCTCAACATTTTTCAAAACCTGAACCTGAAGTCAGTCTCTCTTCCAGGTTCCATTGTCCATAATTGTTCACAAATATTTTCAAGATACATAATATGACAGGAAGCCCCCAGATGTCTCAGAATGTAGTAAAGGAGGCCAGTAGGTTAACACTTTTTTTTACATTTTTCTTCAACCAGACTTGCTAAACCAAGGAAATAATTTTGATTTGCTAAACAATTAGCCAAACTAACAAATTAATGTCATCAATCACAGGAAAATGGGATGACATGGAATTTTTTTTCATACTGAAAGAAAGTCTGAGGACACTGGGGAAAAGGCAGAGAAATGGAATCCTATTATCCAGAAGACATTTTAGCTCCTGTAGGGGCCTCATGACTCATAATGTGCTAAGTGAAAACTAGAAGACACATTTTCAGCACACATTTCAAAATGCTTCAGCACATATAACTCTAATCATTTTTAATTATTAAAATCTGTGAGTGAGTAAACCTCCCCAACAGCACATCCTTCCCTGTGCACAGGATGCCTCCCTCACATGGTATTGTCAAGAGCACTCGCATGGTCAGTCAGACTGTGATGAGTAAGAAAGACAAGGTGCATGATGGGCAAGGCCTTGCTGATGAACCACTAAACTTCAAGTGTTTCCAAGCTAACAAAGTATTAGAACACATTAATGACAATATAAAACAGAACCAACAACTTCATGCGGCCAAGATACTGCTGCTGGAACTTCCCTGCATTTATGCCATCATTAGTCAGTCATAGCCTCTCAGTCAATCTTTTCAATTAGTCAATCATTAATTCAACAAGTATGCTGTTAGCTAGACACTTCCCTGGGCAATGGGGAGTGAACAGTGAACACAATTACAGTGCCTGCAGTCTGGAGCATGCTGTCCAGATATAAAGACAAAAAAAGGAAACAGGCAAATATGCCATGCAGTGACAGTGCAGCACAGGAAGGAATTGTGAGTGTGAGTGCACACAGGGGAGGCACCAAGCACACCCTGGAGAAGGTCATGTAAGCTGAACCATGAATAGATGGTTGGAAGAAAGACAAAAGAAAGTCTGCTTTTGAGCAACTGAAACAGACATGATAGAAAGAATGGCCTCTTCTGACCTGACTGGTATGTCTCAGCTGGTTGGAGCATTGTCCCATAAACTAAAAGATAGCAGGTTTGATTCCTGCAGGGCACATGCATAGATGGTGAATTTGATCCCCAATCAGGGCATGCACGGGAGGGTAGTGATTGATGTTTCTCTCTCACATTGATGTTTCTATCCCCAGTCCTCACCCAAGGCCATGCTTCTCTAAAATCTTTAAAGGGTTGTTTATGCCATGCCAAATGTTTAGACTTTTACTCAGGGCAGTGCAGAGAAATTCATGCGTTTTAAACAGGAGAATGACATGATCAGATTTTCATTTGAGAAAGATGACAGTTTAGATCTTGAATTGGATGGAGTAGATACATGGAAAGCAGTTTAAGAAAGACTGCAATAACCCAGGCAATAAATAACGATGGCCAGAATAAGGCTGGAGCAGTAGAGTTTGAGAGAATGAAACAGAATCAATATATATAAAGGCAACCATGCACACACACATCCAAAATAGCACGTTTGGAGAGATGGTTGGAAAATGATATGTTCAATTTACAACAGGCTGAATTTGAGGTCAATATTAGCCCCTTATACACAATTAAACAGTGCATAGCACCGAGTTATCTATCTGGACCTCACAAGCTGATCTGGGGTGGACCTAAATTTGGAAGATATCTCTACTGCAAATGATTATTCAAAGGGTGACAGAGATAACACAGGAATCTGTAAAAGAAAAAAAGAGAAAACACTAAAAAACACCAACATTTTAGAAATTGGCATAGACAGCTGAGCATAAAAAGAGTTGAAGAAGGGAAAGGAAGAAACTTAAAGAGTAAGTACAGAGAAATCCAAGGACAAATATTTCAAGACAGGTGTGGTCAAAATCTGTAAATGCTGCCAAGTCATCAATTGAGATAAAGACAGAAAAGTGTAGTGCATTTAATAAAAAAGAGATGGATGATAGAGGAGTTGGGGACCTTGGTTGCACAAGGCTGAATTGGACTGGATTAGGATGCATCTAGAAGGAGAGGAATTGGAGGTAAGAGTATAAAGAATATTTTCATGCACTCTGAAAGCCCACTTCTGGACATGTATACCAGTGAAAACAGAAATGTCAGATGTGGGACTTCCAGTCAAGATGGAGACATAGGTAGACACACTGTGCCTCCTTGCACAATAAAAATTAAGGACAACAAAAAATTAGAAACAAGAAACAATCAGAATTGACAGAAAATTGAACTGCATGGAAGTCCGACAACCACTCATCAAAACTGGTAAGAGGGGCGGAGTGGGCGGCCAGTGGAGAGGAGTAGTGGCAGAAAAAAACTATGGCTGGCAGACCCGGGTGCGCAGGGTGGCAATGAGCAAACCCAGTGAGGTGCGCAAGGTGGCTGGCTGATGGTGGTCACACATTCACATTCAGATAAACTAGGCAAAAGTGGGGAATGAGACAGCCTGCACCAACCAGGGTCCCAGCACCGGGAAATGAAGCCTAAAAACTCTATGAAAACACTTGTGGGGATTGAGGTGCCGGGAGAGACTCCCAGCCTCAAAGGAGAGTTCGTTGGAGAGATACACAGGGTTCTAGAACATACACAAGCCCATCTATCAAGGAACCAGCTCCAGAAGGGCCCAAGTTGCTTGTGGGAAGCAACAGAAGGGACTAAAATTTGACAGAGAGCCAAGCAAGTGCCATTGTTCCCTCTCTGACCTCACCTCCACATACAGCATCACAACCCAGCAACTGGGATTGCCTCACCCTGGTGAACACCTAAGGCTCTGCCCCCATACGTAACAGGCATGACCAGACCCCCCCCAAAAAAAATGGCTCAAATGGAAGAACAAATCAAAGCCCCAGAGCCAATACTTTTAAGGGACCAAGAGATGGTCAACCTATCAGACGCACAGTTCAAAGCACTGGTAATCAGGATGCAAATTAGATGAAAAAATGAAGGCTACACTAAGTGAAATGAAGGAAAATGCACAGGGAACCAATAGTGATGGGAAGGAAACTGGGACTTAAATCAATGGAGTAGACCAGAAGGAAGAAAGAAATAACCAAACAGAAAAAAATGAAGAAACAAGAATTCAAAAAAATGAGGAGAGCCTTACGAACCTCCAGGACATCTTTAAAAGCTCCAACATCCAAATTATAGGGGTACCAAAAGGGGGAGAGGAAGAGCAACAAGTGGAAAAGTTATTTGAACAAATAATAAAGGAGAACTCCCCGATCTGGCAAAGGCAATAGACTTCCAGGAAATCCAGGAAGCTCACAGAGTCCCAAACAAGTTGGACCCAAAGAGGAACACATAAAGGCACATCATAATTACATTAGAAAAGATTAAAGTGAAGGAGAAAATTCTAGAAGCAGCAAGAGATAAGGAGAGAGTCACCTACATAGGAGTTCCCATCAAACTATTAGCTGATTTCTCAAAAGAGTCCTTATAGGCAAGAAGGGGCTGGAAAGAAGTATTCCAAGTAATGAAAGGCAAGGACCTACATGTAAGATTGCTCTATCCAACAAAGCATTCATTTAGACTGGAAGGGCAGATAAAGTGCTTCTCAGATAAGGTCAAGTTCAAGGAGTTCATCATCACCATGCCCTTATTATATGAAATGTTAAAGGGATTTATCTAAGAAAAAGATAAAAACATGTAAAGTAAAATGACAGCAAACTCACAATTATTAACAACCACACCTAAAACAAAAACAAAAACTAACTAAACAAATAACTTGAACAAGAACAGAACCACAGAAACAGAGATCACATGGAAGATTAGCAACAGGGAGTGGGAGGAAGAGAGTGGGGGAGAAGGTACAGAGAATAAGTAGCATAGATGGTGGGTAGAAAATGGACAGGGGAAGAGCAAAAATCGTATGGAAAATGTAGAAGCTAAAGAACTTATGACCCATGGACATGAACTAAAGAAGGGGAATATAGGTGGGAGGGAGTGTGCAGGGTGGAGGGTAATGAAGGGGGGGATGGGACAACTGTAATAGTATAATCAATAAGAAATATTTAAAAAGAGAAATGTCAGATGTGGTATAATTCCATGTGGTGATGAGCTCTAGCATGAAGCCAGGAGGAAGGTGACATTCACTGCTATTGATGGGGTTCAGGAAACAAAAAGCTAGCATGCTGGTTGGATCATCTCTATGGACACTGAAGTTACTCCAGACTTGGAGTAGCAAAGAGGCAGGAACCAGAAATCAAAGCTTTTAGGACAGAAGTGAGGACAGCTGCTGACAGCAATGAGGTCATGGGTTTTATAACCAGGCAGCATGAGCCTCAAACAGGAGGCACTGATAAGCGAAAAAGAATCATTATCTTTAAAACGTAAAGGGGGAACTAAGGGGTCCCAACCCTGGCTCTGGACTCTGAGAATACAGACCGTAGCAAATAAGCAAATTATTCATTCATTCAAGAAGTAGTTTTTGAGTACCTGCTAGTGCTAGGGCCATGTTAGATCCTAGGAAGATTCTTGGTGGAAAAAATCACATCTAGTTTACGGTCTCACAGAATATACAGTCAGGAGCCTGAAGAAAAGTGGAAGCCTTGAGTTGGAAGAAGGTGCCAGTCAAGACCTAGAGGCAAAGAGAGCTTCCACTGAAAAGGAGGAGAAAGGAAGGGCCTTTTATTACTAAGGAAACCAGTTCCCTGTAAGGCACAGTGCACAGGTTTTGGAGAAAGAAACTAGCCGAGGTTGAGACAAGGGGCGGAAGAACAGAGCAGTCTGGGCTTCACAGAAGAAATAATTTACCTGGGAGAAATTTCACTTCCAGAAGCAACTAAGAATGTCAGGTGTGTAGCCTGCAGAACTGTCTAACTGACCTTGGGGTTTTCAGAGTAATTAGTCCCAGATGAGCAGGTCCTGATTATGTGGGCTTTTCAGAGAATCCAATCATCAGGCACAGCAGCAGCTTCTGGGACCTGGTTCTATTTTACAAAGCAGCCTAGATCTGGTTAGACTGTGGGCCCATAGAATCTGAGTGAAGGACCATGTGAGGCATGAGGTATTCCCCAATGTCAGCTACAGAAACAGCCCCTGGAGCTCGGAAAGGAACTGGACCTTCCACAAAGGGACCTTCCAGCCAGTTCTAGATCATGCTTCTGAAGGAATCCACTGACCTTGGTTCTCTGTATCTTTCTAACCTTTTTTGCTCCTTTAAATACTCATCTTTATTAGTTCCCACACACCACATGTGAATCTTCCTCTGGGATCTAGCCTTGATTCTTCCCTGATAAGAAATGTGCTCCCTTAATTATCTCAACTACCAAAGTCTTGATAGTGACCCCATTCTGACATGTTCTGGCTTGACCCAAGATGCTCATTTGCAGTAGTTGACAATATATTTTATTGACCTCTAAAGAAAGATCAAGACTAAAGAAAATAGTCTTTATCTTTCTCCTTAAACCCACCACTCGACTCCTCTTCCTAAAGCCTCTGAGAACTACCCCAGTTCACCCAGGGTCAGAAGACCAGGATATAAAAAGGTGTATCACCATCTTTACCCAAATTCTAGAAACAAAATGCAGATACTTCTTATAACATCTTCATTCATCTTTTATTCTTCAACACAAATCTTTGACTATTGTGTCTCCTCAGCTGCCTTCTTGTTTCTAGCTATTTTCCTCTCCAGAGACACAGGTCTTTCTTCTTGCCTAATATTTTAATCACGCCATGTTCCTATGAACTGAGTGCTGTGCATACTGTAAAGTGCATTTCAAATGAGATATTCTTATGAGTCAAGAAGCTCCTCTGGCCCTGTAGTCTCAGCCTCCTTGCTGGTGGTTTCAAGGCCATCTGCCAGCTTTCCTGATTCTCTCTTCCCCTCCTATAGTCTTTCACTTTCCCTCACTCCAATCAAACAAATCTTCTCTTGGCACTTAGTTTAATCCATCCTTTTCCATCTCTTTATCTCCTTCCCCACTGCAGCTGGCCAAGGATTCCCATCACCTGTCACCCCAACCTCTGTATTCTTTTATTTATTCTCAAATTCCAGTTCATACAAATAATTTTGCCACACCAGGTAGAAAAGATGAACACAAGCCTCTGCCCCAAACACTTGTCTGGGAGGGAGGTTAACAGAAGCAAGGGAACATGGTGAATGAACTTTCAGTTGCAGTCTTTAGAATAATGTCAGCATTTACAAAAGATGCAAAATAGGAAAAGCTGAACCATGAGAAAAATATAAGCATGTTTCCCCTTCATTTGCTTGCAGACCAAAATAGAAGCAGAAGTTTTTATTCTTTGCCCTTTGCATCCACACTCACTGCCTGATCAACTTCCTCTTGCTGGTGCTGTCTCCCCATGGGTAGTGGGCCATTCACTGGGCTCAAACCTATCACTGATTTCACTCTCTATGAGAGCTTCCGCACCTTTTTCAGTCTTGTTTTCCAAAGCTACAAATTACCATGGGCCAAGTACAGTTACAAATGACCTCCACAAGCTTTGCTGGTAAAAAAAAATAGATCATCTCTCTTTCTGTTTCGAAGTGCTAAAATACATATATAGCTAAAGCAGCTAACATTCCTCAAAGCCTTCATCAGGGTTTCTCACTAGGTTGAGGGCTGCTCAATAGGATAAGTTGAAACAAGATGCATTGAAGTCTATTTCCAATGTCTCCAAGGTAATCAGCAATATGAAAAGTTATAGTCAGTTTCCAATGATACTTAATTTATGTCTGGGAAGGTGCAGAGTTTTGAGCCAGACATACTGGAGCAACACAATGCAATCATATTGTGTTAGCACAAACATTCTGCCCGGATGGAAATAACTGGAATGTAAGATAATGCGTTTCCAAATAAATGAACTCAAATATTTATTCTACTATTCACTCATTTATATAATACTTCCTGAGCACCTACCATGAGCTAGCTAATACCATTGGTACTGGGGATAGAGCAACATGAAAAATAATTTTAAATTTCTGATTTTTTATTTGTAAAAAATAATAAACAGATTGAATTCTAATAGAGATTTCTTTTTCTCTATTCATTCATTCATATGGAGATTGTGATGGTTAATTCTTTTTAATTTTATTTTTCAATTACAGTTTACATTCAATATTATTCTGTATTAGTTTCAGGTGTATAGTATAGTGGTTAAACAATCATATACTTTACAACGTGCTTCCCCTGATATTTCCAGCACCCACCTGGCATCAGGCATAGTTATTACAATATTATTGACTATATTCCCTATGTTGTAATTTACATCCCCATGACTATTTTGTAACTACCAATTGGTACTTCCTAATTCCTTCATCTTTTTCACCCAGTCTTCCAACCCCTCTCCCATTAGTCCCATCTGGCAACTACCAGTTCATTCTCTGCATTTATAAATCTGTTTCTGTTTTGTTTGTTAATTTCATTTTTCAGAGTCCACATACAAGTGAAATCACATGGTATTTGTCTTTCTCTGACTTATTTCCCTTAGCATAATAGCCTGCAGGTCCATCCATATTGTTGCAAATGGTAAGATCCCACTCTTTTTTATGTCCAAATTATATATATATATATATCACATCTTTTTATCCAATCATCTACTGATTGGCACTTGGGTTGCCAACATATCTTCACTATTGTAAATAACACTGCAGTGAACATAGAGGTGCATATATTCTTTTCAATTAGTGTTTTGGGTTTCTTCAGATACACACCCAGAAGTGGGATCACTGGATGAAAGGCAGTTCCATTTTTAACTTTTTGAGGAACCTCCATACTGTTTTCCACAGCGCCTGCCTGCACCAGTCTGCATTCCCACCAACAGTGCAGGAAGGTTGTCTTTTCTCTGCATCCTTGTCAACATTTGTTTGTTGATTTATTGGTGACAGCCATTCTGACAGATGTGAGGTTGTATTTCACCATGGTTTTAATTTGCATTTCTCTGATGCTTAGTGTGAGGTGGTTAATTTTAGGTACCAGCTTGCTGGGCCACAGTGCTCAAATATTTAGTCAAACATTACTCTGGATGTTTCTGTGAGAGTGTTTTCTGGATGCCATTAATATTTAAACTGGAAGATTTTGAGTAAAGCAGATTACTCTTCCTAATGTGAGTGGCCTCATCCAATCAGTTGAAGATCTTAATTCCCTCACGCAAGAAGGAGTTCTGCTGGCAGATGGTGGCCTTGGGACTTGAACTGCAATCTAGGCTCTTCCTGGGCCTCCAGCTTGATAGCCTGCCTGCAAATTTTGGATTTGCCAGCCTCCATAATCACATCAACCAATTCCTTATACGCACATGCACACACACACATTCTACTGATTCTATTTCTGGAGAACCCTGACTAATTGACTAAGACAGGGGTATTTGGTTTTGATGGAAAGAATCCAATCCTAGCATACCTGTACTCATGCTCATTTGTATGTTGGCATCAGTTACCCACTGTCCAGGGCTGATGCTGGAGGAGTTAGGTATTCCTATATCTCCCCCAATAACCTTCATGATATATTCTCGGTGTGTCCTTACCTGGATTACCAGTCATCGTGGTAAGCCTGACCTTGGAAGCCCCACCTTTGGCACCTATTGCCAGCAACTCTTCAACTTTGTGCATTCTAGTGTGTTCTATGAGAAATCACCTAGTCAGCTGACTCTAGGTCACCTAGGAACCTACCCAGGACCAAAAATCACTCTTCAGATCTGAGCAACACCTGCCTGGATCCAGTACTGGGGTCATGCAAATGTTTAAATTGGCAGGAGAGTGCTGCAGTAGGACATGGCAGTCAATCCTGACCCCAGGGACAGCAGGCCACCCAGCAGCTCATGCACTTATTAACTGGAAACCTTGGACACCACAAAGCCCTGCTCCTGTCTATAGGGTCGTAATTCTAAGGCAGTCATCTTCCCGCTGGACTTGGCGTGGATCCAGGCACACCAGGCACTGGGATGTGATGCTGGCTCTGCTTATGCTCGCCCTCTGCATGGGATGCTTGCTTCCATTTTTCTACCAGAAAACTATCTATCCTTTCAGCTTTGCCACAAATGTTACATTTTTCTTAAGTTTTTCCTGACCCCCTACTAGGGAAATTAATTACTCTTTTATCTATTGCCGGAGACATTTATATTTCTTCTGAAGATTAAAAAGAACACTTAAGAACATGGTCATATTAACCAACTATTCAAACAGCAGCCCAGTGAGAGCTATTCTAGAAAACTAGTCCAAATACAAGAAAGTGAAAAATTTACTGGTTATATACTGTTCTTTTAGTAATAGTCTTTATAAGTATAATTTGTAAACAGAGATTCACAGCACTTGATAGCTAAGGGGGTAGGCTGCTTTTCAAAGATTGATTAACTCATACATTGGCCATAATCCTCAAATATGAGAACTCAAAACTTATAGTACAGTGTTCACTAAGTGGGTGTTGGTCATTTCTCTCAACATAGCAGGGTATGAGCTTCATAACATAGTTGTTTGTATTGGAAAAGTCCTCACTACCCTTATATTTTATATCCTTCATCCCTCAGAACAAATAGGATTGTGCTGTCTTGAAAAGAGTTTAAGCAACTATCAATTTATTCCAGTGGAATGTCTTAATAAAATGTCCCTTCTTGCTGGGAATTTTCAAAACTAACACATGTCAAATACATTTAAATGCCAGAGTGGTTTTTCCCCTTAGGCTGATTTTAGCACATATCATGTGCTCAAGTTAAAGCTGATTTGGTAAAGAAATAATAAAACTGAGCTAATTGTGGAAATAGATGTTGGACGGAATTACCAACAGACTATGGTGAGAACCTTCATAAACACTCACTTATTTTTGCAAAGTTCATCTGTTACCTAGAGCCCCCAGGAGGTGGTCTCAGTTTTGCACTTAGCTTAGCTTTCAGGTTTCATGTGCGGGTAGCATTAAAACATACCATAAAGGTGATAAAGTAATCTTAATCTTCCTGAAATTCCTGGAATCTGTGTTTTTCTCCATCACAGCTTTAGGTTCCAGGAAACCTATTCATACTTTTAACACTTCTGCAGACACAAGACTGGCTTTGGACCAATTCTGCACATTCTGCTCTCCTTTAGTGGTTGGTCAAGAGTGGGTCCCTGCCTCCACCCTCTTCCATCTCTCCCAAACACTGGCCTTGATGTCATATGAATATAATGGCAAATCCAATGGTCATTTCTCACTCTCCATTTTACCCTGCTGCTCAGCAATGGTCAATGTCCTCCTGAAAATGCTCATGCACATGGTCCCAGGATGCCACACTCTCCTAATGTTCTGCTTTGTGGCAGTCCCTCTTGAGTATGGCCCTTCCAGATACCTCTTCTAGACCTTCCCAGAACTCAGACTTCCATCTTATCTTCTTTGCTCTCCACACTCACACCCGGGGCCTTGTATCCCATCTGATGGCCTTATATCCATTTATGGCTGCTGACTTTCTCACGTGCATCACCATCCTTGGCCTCTCCCCTAAGTTTCAGACAAATCCACACAGCAGGCATCTCCTTCTGGGTGTCTCATGGTATCTGAACATAACAGTTCTCACAGACAACTCTTTTAGGCCCTCCTCCAACATCTACCCCTCACTCATCCTCGTATCAGTAAATGACACAATGGCTTATTTACTCAGGCAACAGCCTTAAGTGCAACACCTGACTTCTGTCCTGTGCTCAGACCCCATAATTATTCCATCAGAAAATCCCATCTGCTTTATCTTCCACTGTCTGATTACTCTGTGTGACCACCATTCTGGCCCAAGTCATTCCTGCCTCTCACCTAGACCATGGCATCAGGCCCTAACTAGTCTGCCTGCCCCACCCTGCTGTCAGCTCTTCACAGAATATCAATAATTGTTTAAAACCACCCCAAAGCTCCTCATTATATTCAGAAGTATTTGGGGGAAGATAGGGTAGAGGGTGCAGATAGGAGGGAATTTTATTGTTGTTGTGCCCCTCCCCCCCAGATTATGACCTCCATAATGTGAGGATTCCTTTTTGCCTGTTTCATTCACTTTCATATACCCAGTGCCTAGGACTGTGTATATCACATAGTAGGGGGTACACAATAAGTATGTGTTGAATTAATCAATTACCTAACCATAAATTTCTGCTGTTCAAGAAAAGAAAGACAAATTATAAATGGCTTTAAAGAAAATCCTCTTATTGCCTCATTATCAAATTCCTTCTCGTGTAAATGTTAAGAAACAGAAAAACGTTTTCAAGGTTTTTGAATATCTACTTTTTGAGCTAAATATGACCAAAAATGTATTAAACAAGAACTGGCTGAATCAAGATATAAGCACAGCAAAATTAAATATGTAGTGATTGAAATCAAGTCAGTGGACATACAGAAAATCAATGCACAATTGTAAAGAATAAACTTGAGGAACACTCTCAGAATAAAGGCCAAATGAATAAACTTGTTAAAAATATGCACAAAGGGAACAACATATTTGAAGGACAAATCTTGGACCAACAAAAGAACAAATGTATAGATGAGAAGCAATAATAGGAGCTATGAGGGGATAAAAAATTCCAGACCTGAAAAAGTAAAGTTGAGATAGAAATTGATAGCTTAACATCTTCCAGAGGAACTTAGTAAGTAGAAATAGTATTATGCCAAAGACTCATAAAAATTTTAAACCTAAAGAATTTTTTAAATGAGTTCTAAAATCAACCAAACTGTGGAAAAATCAACTACAGTTTCTTTTCTAATATCTCCTCTATAATAATAAATGCCAGGCAACAGGGCAGTTTATAGCTCACAGAGGGGGAAAGTTTATGATTCAAGAATTTTATAAATATCCATGTGCTATTCATATGTTAGAACAACATATGTTAAATAACTACACCTGTAAATGAAGAATGTTATAAAAAAACATCAGCTAGGACATGAAAAAGTCTTATAAATTTACCACCCAATAAGTTTTCTACAAAAATTGACTGAAAAAATATTCCAGATCACCAAGAGGTGAATAAAACTTTAAGCTAAAGAAATGGAGACATTTTAGAGAAAATAACTGTCAATATGCATTGAAACTAGTTAACTTCTTAGAGATCATTAAATAAGTACATTAATTACTATGAGAAAAATAATATATTCCAAAAATACAATTTTAATTTTTACAACTTTAGTAACTAAAACAATGTAAAATATAGATTTATTGAAAAAGAAGACATTTGTTCCAAAAGATTTGTTTCTGCTAAATTCCAAATTAAATAAGCAAAATAATAATAAATTTTTGCAGGCAGTGAGGGGAGGGGTGATGAAAGGGAAATTAGAGAAACAAAAGATGACATTCCTCTTAAATTTTTAAATGTAAATGCTAGTAGAATTTAAAAGAGACTATCTCTTCAATATATGAAATCTGAGAATAAATCTAACAAATGGCATGCAAGATATGCATGGACAATTTATAAAACTCTTCTGAAAGACATTGAAGACTCAAATAAAGGGAAAGAAATACCATGTCAATTCTTCTCAAATTCAAATCTTTGAATTAAATGCAATTCAACCAAAATCCCAGGAATGTGTTTTATGGAAGTTGACAAGTTGATTCTAAAGCAAATATGGAAGAGCAAAGAGCAAGAATAACTAAGAAACCTGTGAAGAAAAAAAAAAAGGTAGAGAGGTACTGCCAGACCCTAATACTTACAAAACTGCAGTGACTAATTACCACACTGTGGCATTGACTTAAGGAGAGATAAACAAAACAAAATAGAGATGACGCCGCAGCGTTGGTGGTATAGTGGTTAGCACAGCTGCCTTCCAAAATAGAGATGACACCCAGCGCCTCTCATATATGAAAATGTGATGTATGACAGAGGTGGCACTGAAGATCACAAGAGAAAATAATGTCCAATAGATGGGACTAAGACAACTGGTTGCCCATATGGGAAAAAATTGAATTCCACATCACACCACGCTCACTGCACTACACATCTGCACACCACACTCATATCACACCATGCACACCATACTCACCACACGCATCACACTGCACACCTCACACTCATCATACCACATCATGCACAGCCCACACACCACACTCACCACACTACCCACACAACAGCAAAGGATTAAAGACTTGAACATAGAAGTGAAAAACCTAAAAAATTTAAACATATACAAGAATATCATTATGGTCTCAGGAAGGGAAAACTTCTTAAATAATATGTAAAAAGAGGTGATGAAAAAATGACTAATACACTTAGCTACCTTACAGTTAAGAACTTCCGATCATAAAAAGATGCCATGAAAACACTCTTGCACGCTGCTAGCTGGAGTGTAAGATGGTATGACCACTTTGGAAAACAGTTTAGCACTTTCTTAAAATTTAAATGTACACCTCTGAGATAGTTATCCATTCCACTCCTAGGTATTTACCCAACTGAAAAGGAAAAACATGTTCACACAAAGGCTTGTACCAACAGTTTTCTTTAATAGCCTAAAACTAGAGACAATGTAACTATCGGCCAACAGGTGCATGGGAAAACAGATGATCACATATCCATATAATTGAGTATTATTCATCAATAAAAATGAGTTAACTATTGATATATGTAACAAGGATGAACCTCAAAATAATTATGTTGAGTGAATAAAAGTGTATGCATACTCTATGGTTCCTTTTATATAAAACTCTAAAAAATGTAAACTAATCTACAGTGACAGAAAGCAGATCAGTGGGTGCTTCGAGATGGGGAGTGTGGGGGACAGAGGAAAGAAATTAGAAGAGATGAAAAAACTTTTAGGGGTGCTGAATCAGTGTACTGTGTTGATTCTTGTGTGTACATATTTAATTTTATTTAACTGTGCATTTAAATATGTACAGCTTATTATGTCAGTAATGACTCCATAAAGTTGTGTTTTCAAAAAAAAATACACAAACTGAAAATACAAACCAAAACCTAGAAGAAGACATCTCCAACATACATAACCATCAAAGGAACTGCACTCATAATACATTAAAACAAACAAATAAACAAAACACCTCTTTGAAGCCAACAAGGACAAAGTAAATAATCCAATAGAAAAATGGGCAAAAGACACAAATGAGTATTTCATGGATGAGGGATGACAATTGGCAAATAAATACATAAGAAGATGCTTAATTTATTTGTTGCCAAGAAAATGTAATTTGAAAATCATAGTGATATACATTTTACTTCTATAGATTTACAAATATCAAAAAGTTTAACAATACAAGATGTAGGCAAGGACACAGATCCACAGGGACATGTCACTGGAGAAGGTATACCACTTCCAAAAAACAAGGTGGCCTTATACTTGAAAACTGAAGCTCTTCATACCCTGTAACCCAGCAATTCTGTTATTAGGAACACACTTAGAGAGATTCTTGAATGTGTACATTACTAAACACCAACAGCCACCCTCACAGAAGTAATATTTATAATAGTAACAAACTGGGAAAAAACTCAAATGCTCATCAATAAGAAATGAATGAGTAAATTGTTACATATTTATAGAAATTTATCAGGAAAAATATAGATGACCTATATCTACATGCAACAACATGGCTGATTCATAGAAATATCATATCACAGGAGAAGTAGCAATTGCATAGACCACATAGAGTAGGACACAATTTTTTAATAAAAAAACAAAAGCAAATAAATTTTGCTTAAGAATACCAACACATGTGATAGAACTTTAGAGAGAACTTCAAAGACAATGATAAATCTCAAAGTAAGACTAGTGCTTAGCGATGAAGAAAGGACCAGGAAGAGCATGCAAGTGAAGGGACTAGTGGGGCAAGATTCCACTAAGTTGGGTGCTGATATTCTGGTTAAGTTGGGCTCCTGTTAAGGAGTTAAGTTACAGGGTGTTACAATAATATAGACAGGTAAGGTACTTTTATCTTAGAGTTTGCTTCAATATTTTGTGCATATCAAATGCTACATGATAAAAACCTTTGAAAGAAAATTTTTCTACTTAGTATGATAAGGAGCAGTCATTAATATACAAATATATAGCAACAATCTTAGAAATTCAGTAAATTTTCAAATAATGAAGAATAATTTACAAAATACAAAATCCAACTAGAAAATAAACATGAAAAAAGTACTGATCTTAACTAACAACCAAAAAATTGCCAGTTGAAGCCAGGAATTACTGCCAATTAAATGAACACATTTTAAAGAATTCAGTATCAGTTATTGTTAAATGTGGGCACTTGAAATTCTCTAAGTATCATATATTATGATAGTATTAAAAAACTGTCAAAACATTTTAATAGTCTAAAAATATTCTTACATTTTAATCTAGATATCATACTTTTGATAGCCCTTATTCTTGTAATTTATTCACAATAGTGGAAAGTAAAGTCAATGTTCAACATTATAAAAAGTACTAAAAATCATCATATATCTCCTCAAATGAATAGTTTACAGATATTAAAACTAATGGTTTTGAAGATTATTTGACAATAAAAAGCAATGTTAATAACATTGGGTGAAAAAGAACACGAAGATATATGTATGTCAAAATGACAACTACATTTTTTAAAAGGAATAGCCTATCAAAAGAAATGAAATTAAATACTCCCAAATCACAGTACTGGTTTTGTTGGGTGAATAAGAGTAAAAGTAATTCTTTGCTTTTGTCTATATTCCAAGATATTCATATGTGAATTATATTTCTTTTATAATTTAAGAAAGTTAACAAAATTATGAAAGACTGATGTTCAAATATCAGGCTTATCTTTGTACAAACATTTTACTTTTTCCCTCCCTAAAGTCCTAGGAACATTTTTCAGATTGGTACAAAAAAAAAAAAAAAAGCAGGCATCAAGAAAAAAAGTTGAATTTAAAACTCCATAAGAATTTAAAAAGAGAAAGTTTAATTTAGCTGGAACAATGGTCAAAATTAATAGAGATATATTCCTTGAATTCATGTAAAAGGACAACATAAGGGAAAAAGTTGCAACCAACCATTCTCTCCCACACACACAGTGGTTCACTTTTCCAGTGAGCAAAGAAAAGACAATAAAATTCTAAAGCACCATTTTCAAATGAGAAATTACATCAATTTGAACTTGACTTCTGAGATAGAGACATTTTTAAACAAGACACAAAGGTGGGGAACTGGTGAGCACATCTATCAGCAGACAGCTGCTTATAATTTTGGTTTAGAGTTGGAACACTATTCTTGGAAAAACCAACTGTGTTCAATTTATAACAGATGTAACCAAGTGTTTATTACAGTAAAATGCTAGTTTTTGTTAAGTCAAAAGTTCAATGAATAAACAAGCTCTATATGTAAGCAGAATGACATTTATTGTTCCAAACCAAAGAATTCAGTCTAATCAGTGATGAACATTAATTATTTAATTAGCTGCAGTGTTCTCAATTTTATTCTACTTGGAAAAACAGGACCACTTACTTATTTTCTGTGTTATTTTTTATTTGCTCAACTATATCGTTCTCATACATGTCATGCATGATTGCAATCATAAAGTTAAACTTGGGGAAATAACTAAACATCATATGAATCAACATTTCTCCCATGTAACAGTCTGTAATCTGAAGGGGGAGAAAAGTATAATTCAAGACTTGATTCATAGTCTATCTGTAGTACTTACATAATAATATAAAGTTATGCCAGCCTTCCCTTCATGCAGCCTTTTAATGGGTGTCCCTAACTCCACAGTTTCCCACTTAAACCCTTCTCACAGACCAAGTTTCCAGAAAGACTGAATCAGCCAAACTATTTAATGAAAATCTTCAATTTTTAGTCCTGCTCCACAGAGTGGCTGAGTGTGGGTAACTAGAGTCCGAATGTGGTTTAGAATGGAAGAAAAATGCCAGGAAACAGAAAAGCAGTATGGGCGAAGACTAAGAGGGAGGGAACCAGATGACATCAGCAAGCAAGAGGGCAAGCACTGTGGGAGAAAGACTGGTGTCCAGGACATGAAGCCTAGGTGTAGGAGGGCTCCACTGTGTGGAACTGAGACGTATCTGATGGTGACAGTTACAGGCAGCCAGCAGAATGAACTTGGATGCCTTCACATTCACCAAGGACCAAGGTTATGGTCAGATGTGCAAATCCTGGGCAGAGGACAGTTTGAAGGTAGTCATCAAATAAACATGGCATGTCTTTCTAGTGTATCAATTAATTCAGCAATAAGTAATCAAAGCATTTCTCATGTTAAAATAACTACACATGTATTATGAAGGAAAATATAAAATTTGCATAAATTTTTAAGTCGCTAACACAAGGACTCAAATAATATTTATGTTTTGGGGGGAACCATTTAGGGCTAACTACCCAAATTATGGCATCATGCCTTCATTCTCTTTCACCTGTATGGATAGTTAGGGATAAAATTTGAAAGAATCTGCTAAGTCATCCAGCCTAATAATCAAAATCTTCCATAATCAGCTTCCTGCCCACCTTTCAACCTTATCATCTACTACTATTAAATCTAATACCACTATGAAAAATAGCTTTGGCAATTCCTAAGAATGATAAAAGTTCTAATTCTACTGTGTTTATAATAGCTTTGAAAAATATAAAAGCATTATATACTCTTTTGTGAAACTTCAAGTGGTCATAATTAGAAGTTAGTCATGAGACATGCTCAACTATGGCAAAACTTGAGAGTGAAGTAATAAATGTGCAAAAATGAATCTGAGACAGCAAAAAAGTAATGATATAAGTTCCATGAATTAAAGTTATTGCATTTATTTCTTAAGAGAGACCAAATGTCATTAATATTAGTCTGTTTTTAAAATTTTATATAAGACCCTAATCAGGTGGTATTTTATTTTCATTTTTCCAGGTACAGCAGCTAAGAAGTAGATACTTAAACAATCAGAGGAAGAATCAGAATACTTCTGGAAACTAGCACAATAAACTGCAAGCAGCAGTTCACAGTGACAGCAAGGAACTCTAATAAGTCAGATACAATCAGGCAAACAGCACAGAAGTGTGGGACATCCAATGCATAACAACATCAAAAACATCAATAGCCCTAAGAAAGTGGTATTTTAGAGGAGAATCAGAGAGGCTAAAATGGTCATTGTGGTAGCCTCCTCACTATCCATCTGGCCCCAAATTATATTCATCACTCTGTGCTAGCCAGTGACTGGTCTAAGAATGGATATGTGGACCAATCCTGACCAATGAGATGGATGATGAAGCCTACAGAAGGGCTGTCTGATGATATTCAAGGATTCCTTTGGCCACTTTGCCACCACTCAGAGAATGAGGCCAACACGCTGGGTAGGAGAGAATTAAGGGAGGTTCAGAGGAACAGCTACATCCAAGATTCAAGACCCAAAACAAGCCCATCAAGAACTAATTCTTTTTTTTATTGTTTTTCAAGTACAGTTTTCTGCCTTTCCCCCCACCCCTTTCCACCACCCCAGACCTCCCTACCACCCTCCACCATTTCCACCTGCTCCTTGTTATTGTCCATGTGTCCTCTATAATTGTTCCTGTAAACCCTTCACCCTTTTCCCCTTTTATCCCCTCCTATCTCCCTTCTGATGATTGTCAGCCTGTTCTCAATTTTAATGTCTTTGGCTATATTTTGCTTGCTTGTTTGTTTTGTTGATTAGGTTCCTGTTAATGGTGAGATCATATGGTATTTGTCTTTTATCACCTGGCTTATTTCACTTAGCATAATGCTCTGCAGTTCTATCCATGCTGTCGCAAAGGGTAGGAGCTCCTTCTTACTTATAAATCTGTGAATTATATTACCTCCTTGTTAAAGCCAATTTTACTTGGAATTTCTATTAATATGCAGTCCAAAACTTCTTATTACACTAACTAAGCCCAAGTCTTAGTTTCAGACTGGGCGACATAAAGTATGATACCGAATTTCTTTGAGCCTCAGTTTCCTCAGTGGTAAAAGTTTCCTTGTTGGTAATTGAGAGAATTTAATGAGAAAACAGAGTGAAAACATTACATCAAGTGTGGTCTGTTATTGAAAAGAATGGCAGACCCTAAAAACCAGGACAATATATAGACTATATCAAGAAGTTAGGGACATCTGGAAAAGATTTTTATCCAGAATTACTTGAATTATAAAATAACTAATAAAAATAATAGCAAAATTGTCTTCTCCCTCAATATGATGAGTATTTATCCTGATCCAAGAATTAATGATAAACTTAATGGAAAAATGCTAAAGCCGTTACTTTTATAAGGAATTAATTGTGATAAATGTAGATAACATAAAGTTTAACATCTTAACCATTTTTAAGGGTACAGTTCACTGGCATTATTTACATTTATATTGTTGTGCTACCATCACCACCATCCACCCATAGAACTCTTTTCATCTTAAAAAACTGAAGACCTATATAAAACTAAAAATCTATATAAACAGGAATAACAAAATAAGAAAAACTATAGTAACTCTGACTCAAGGAAATGATAATGCTTTACCTATAGTTTTACCCACGTGCTGTGCAATGTATGCGGTCTGCCAGAGCCAGTCAGGTGAAAGGTGACAGTTTTGACATTAAATTAAAATAACAGTGGCAACAGGAAGCCCTAACCCACTTTCCAGTTTGCCCAGTGCTTGCAGTACTTTTGAGGGCAGAAGTGGTCAGCATGGGATGAAGGGATGGGTTCTGGTAGCAGTTTGGAATCCCTAAAGTCACTGTAGAAGTCCCATGTGCCATTTCAAGGGCACTCTCTCAGGGAAACTGGCTAATTTCCCAGACATTTGATGAAAGGCTCACATATTTCATTGCAAAAGTGATTTTTAATGGGTCTAAAAAATGGGACTTAAGGACAAAAGCCTACACAGAATTGGGCGGATAGAAGCTATTATTAATGCCCTGAATCCAAAAATATTCTTAGGGTCTTCACTAAGTTGAAAAAGTGTCAATGGAAGTCATACCTTTCATTTTAATTTTCTAAGCATGACCTAGACACACAGATTTTTCATCCCTTAGAGAACATAAGCGATTTTCATTCTGGTGACCTGTGAATGTTAGTGGAATAACTCTAGGATTAAAGTAGTTAATATACTTGCATTGAATTTTTATCTATGAAATTTAGGATGGGTTTTCCTATCCCAGAAGGGAGGATTCTTACAGTAGTTCCAAGATGAAGCTGTGAGATTCCAATACCCCTTATTGTTGAACCAAATAGGAAATTAAAAACAAACAGAAGATTTTAGAGCAGATAAAAAACAAAGAGGAGAGGAGGTAACCAATTTGTGGATCCCTGTTATGTCCACTTTCATCTGGGGGAAGTCCTGTCAGTGATGCTAGAGAACTTGAGCCAAGTTCCTCTGCACACGCCACCTCATTCTGTTGTGCACTTCCTCTCATTCTCGCTATGAATCTATGCAGCTCAGCTTCAAAATCCAGCTCAAATTCATTGCCACAAAGAGATTTTTTAAATTACCTTCAAAATTCTAATAATTTTTTAAACTCAACATTTCCCTAGGACTTAAATAGCTCATTGTTATTTACTATATTATAAAATGTTGGTAAATGAACACTTTTGAAAAATTTTTAATTAATTTCATTTTATCAAGTGATACACACACTTTAAAAGACTAAATGCTATTACGAAGTTGAAAACAAAAATACCAAGACACTTTCTTCTCATGTATGTATCTCTATATTTGCACATAATCTGCATACATGGCTATTTCTTTATATAATGTGAGGTAAACTTCACATAACATAAAATTAGCCATTTTAAAGTGAACAATTCAGTAGCGTTTAGTACATTCATAATGTTGTGCAACCGCCACCACCTCTATCTAGTTGCAAACGATTTCAGTCTTTTCCCAGTGAAACCTTCTTACCCATTAAGCAGTTTTTCTTCATTACCGTGTTCCCCCCCCACATCCTAGCAACCACCAATCTGCATTTGGTCTCTATATTTTATTTAAATGAAATGATACAATATGTGACCTTTTGTGTCTGGCTTCTTTCACTTAGAATAATGTTTTACAGGTTCATCCATGTTGTAGCATGAGTCACTCCTCACTCATTATGGCTAAATATTATTCCATTGATTGCATATACCACAGTTTGTTTATCCATTCATACAACGACACACATTTGGACTGTTTCCACCTTTTGGCTACTGTGAATAACACTGATCCATAGGTGACTATATATGTACTTACTTTTCTGAATACCTGTTTTGAATTCTTTGGGGTATATAACTCAGAGTGGAATTGCAGGGTTACATGGTAATTCTAAGTTGAACTTTTTGAATTAACATCAAATACAAATAATTTGTGTGTCATTTTATTGAACTAAGTATGCTCCTTGAAGGAATATTATTGTATTTAATTAAGTTTAAAGCTCTTTCTCCCTCCACCCCTCCCCCCTCTTCAAGTTTCATGACTCTTAATATGCTTCTTTAGATGCTCAAAACTATTTATTAAATAGTTAATTCATCTACCTAAACCTTGAGATTACCAGAAGAAAATACTGTAAAAAGAATAAGTCCTTTGTAACAAAGAGAAATCCTATCATTTATATTCTTTAACTAAACAGATCTCTGTTTAAAATTTTTTTAAAGATTTTCCTTGCTTTTCATCTCCATAAATTTACTTGGTACTGGGCCAATCTCAATGTTTCTCCACCCACATACTTTTCTCTCCAGATAAAGAATTTATCAGCAACTAAAAAAAAATACAATTTTAAAACTGTTTTAAGCTTGTGATAAATAATAAAGCAAGCAAAAAGAATTATTTAAACATGGGAGAAACAAACTTCAGACAAATCCTCAATCACAAAATATTTCCCTATGGCACAAAACTTGTTTATAAACAAAAGGCTCTTCAGAATATCACAATATTGCTGCTGCCTTATAAACCACATTTAAGTATTTCCAAAAAAGAGAAATAAAAATGTTCTTATAAGTATAAAGGTATTTAATAGATGAAGGGCCATGTCATAGACAGTTGTTTATTTTAATTCTGGGCACCATACTTCCTACTGAGGATACAAGGTGAGATGGGAGAGACAGCTCACAGTTATTGTACTCCTACTGAATCTTACACTACACAGATGAAAACAGAAACGAAGAGGATTTAGGGTTTTTTCCCCAGCAGGAAAGCCTGATCACAGTGGCTTTGAAATCAAAACACAGCTCAGGAAAGTTAGGAAACCTATCTGAATTTTTTTAAAGACATATATATTTTAAAGATATTTAAATGTAATCCTCTTATATGTGACCACTGATAGAGGGGTCTGGATCTCATTATCAGGATTAACTGCACTTTTCCAGAACAACTGGTTTGTTTTCAGATTGTGGACACAGTGACTCACAGTACTGAGGATGTTCTTATCTTTTCACTAGCTGCCAGTGAGCTCAAAGCCCCATTTCTGATCCACAACTCCAAGGGTAGAGCATTTCAAAGCTTACATTTTACATATTAATCTTGAATCTCATTTTAGATTCAACTATTTTCTTGTTCCTATTTCTACTCTGTATATATCTCTATTGCTCTGACTTAAAATCTATTAGGAACAATGTAAAACAAAGAAATCAATCTCTCTAACAATGCTACTCCCAACTTTTGAGTTTAGGACTCTAAATCCTCGTTGGTATATTTTCAGCAATCTAAAATTATCCAAGGCGGGGTGGTCTCAGAATGACCTCTAGTATTGTGCTTGGGAACAGGGCACAACTTACTGAGCCTCACTTTCCTGTTATCAGTGGACAAAGGTCTTACCTCATCCAGTGATGTGATGCATAGTAAAGAGTTTAGCACATGGCCTGGACCATAGTAAGTCCTCAACTAAATTAAAATCAGCTCTTACTTGCTATTTTACACTAACAAGTTCTCCTGTGAGCTTAATTTAGGGCGAAAAAAATCTTAAAGCATAATTCAACCTACTGCATTTAAAAATGCACTAGTAGAGTTGTAAAGTATTTCTTAATACCAAAGAGCATTTTAAATTCACAAAAAACTTAAGGTGAAGATAAGGTAAAGAGATGAAGATAACAAATGCTGGCAATCCTTTAAAAAAGACAGGGTCTGACCCTGACCGGTGTGACTCAGTTTGGCTGGGCACTGTCCATCGAAGTGAAAGGTTGCATGTTTGATTCCTGGCCAGGGCGCATGCCTGGGTTGAGGGTTCAGTCCCCAGTTGGGGCATGTATGAGAGGCAACTGATCTGTTTCTCTCCCTCGCTTTCTCCCTCCTTTCCTCTCTCTCTAAAAATAACTAAAACCTTTTTTAAAATGACAGGCTGTGAAGAGAAGGGGTAAACTAGGCAGGAGGTTAGTACCAAAGGAAAACGTAGTTTCTGTGTGTGGTTTTTATTTGTTTAATGTTTGCGCACGTGTGTGTGTTTTGAAGATGGGTGAATCAGGAATACACACTATGACAGACACAGAGATGATAACAAATAAGTACAAATAAACTTTATATGTAAGGAGTTGAAAATGTCAGAAAAATTAAAAGATGAGGACCTAAAAAACTATGGGTGATGTCAAAAATAAAATGTTATTTAGTAAATTGGCGTCTACTTTATAAAGCAATAATTCACAATCTACTTGTCTTTAAAGAAGCTGTTCAGCCCTGACTCATGTGGCTCAGCGGATTGTGTGTTGTTCTGCAAAACAAAAGTTTTCTGGTTCCATTTCAGTCAGGGCGCATGCCTGGGTTGTGGGCCAGGCCCCTCGTTGGGGGCACAAGAGGCAACTGATCAAGGTGTATTTCCCTTTCTTTCTACCTCCTTTCCCCTCTCTCTAAAAGTAAATAAAATATTTTTAGAAAACAAGCCTTTAATATATAAAACCACATCTCTTTGTTGTTATGTGCATGTAAATATCTTTAATTTATACAACAGATTCAGACCTTAAAAAGCTGCTCCTAGTAAAATGGATCCCCATGATTTAGTCAGATTGGGCAGCTCCTGTGTTCAGTGCTGGGCCACAGGGGAGTGTCTCTAAATGGAGAGACAGGTTATAAATGTCACATTTGGGAAGGTGCCACAAATTTCATATTTTTCAAGGAAAGGCAAAGCAAATTCACCCTACAAACACAGGAAGGCCTAATAGTTTATACTGAATTTTCATTTTAACTTATAATCTGTAATGCAAAATTTTTTTTACATATTGTCTTTATTGAGCACAAGGGATCCCAAGCATGAAAAGATGATAAGGTTGCATATTTAGAATTACTACAAAATGTATGCATAAGAATCTAATGAAGGGAATTTGATTACCCAAAACTAAGCCCTATATTGTAAATCAGAGCTTTGCTTTAGATGGATTTAAAGAAACTTACTATTTATTTATTTCATGAGGAAAAACTTTCCAAATGCCCCGAGTCCAATTTTCTTTTATTTTGTGTGTACAGAGTCTCTTATGTTCATACATTTAAATGACATATCCCCATCTCATGGAAGTATGAGCCTAAATTTCTTAGACAGCTCTGTCTAGGAGAAGTCCAGCTATTGTTAATGTACTGAGAATGGTTTGTGCAACATCGGTGCAACCTGGCGGCCAAGGAGCTGGGACTGGAATGTGCACGTGTGAACAATGACCACTTCACTGATCTAGTCAGTGGGGGTAGTAGACGTCATTGACTGAGCATGCATACAGTACGGCTGTCACATTCAAAATGAGTGAGTGAGTAGAGCAACGAGTCTGTATCAAATTTTGTGTTAAGCTTGAACATTCCTGTGGAAACTATTCAGATGATTCAGACGTCTTTCAGGGATGATGCAATAGAAGTGTGGCACAAACACTTCCAAGATGATCGAGAATCTGTTGAAAGTGATCCATGCTCTGAAAGGTCTGAAACAAGCAGAGCACCTGAGAATGTTGAATGCGTATGGGCTGCAATCAATAAAGATCAGAGACTGACAGTGTGAGAACTAGAGGCTGATCTGGAGATTCTTAAAACTACTGTGTTGGAGATTTTGATGCAGGATCTTGGCATGAAATGTGTCGTGGCAAAATTCATTCCACAATTCAGGAAAATATAACAGGGCAGCTGATGGCAATTCCAACAAGGGATTTTGCAGAATGTTTTGAACAGTGGAAGAGATACTAGGAGAACTGTGTGAGGTCCCAGGTGCCTACTCTGAAGGGGATTGAGGAGTTATTGTCCTATGTATAATGTTTCTTGTATCTTCTTCAATAAATGTCTCTATTTTTCATAGTATATGGCTGGATAGTTTCTGGACAGAATTCTTCTATAAAAGCTTATTTAAGAAATAAAAATAACAATAATGCCTTTTAAAACTGAAATACATCATTTGTATTTTTAAACACTGTTAAGACCAAAATGCAACCATTAAATTGCAAATCAGAACAAAGCGTTTCACTTTAATTTAACATCATTTCTTTTTCAAAGATCATGGCTTTCAAAGGTCATTTTGGTGAACTCAGTAATGACATTTATTCTTTAGATAAAATGTTGTAAAGTATCATGTAAGCTTTATTTTTCTTTCATGGGCAAGTTTAACTGTTAAAATGTGGGTGGTGTGATTACTTCCTTTAGAATCCGTTTTACCTTATTTTTAAGAAGACATGTATGAGGCAACGTGAATATATATGTTTTGACACTGAAATTCCCAAAGCTACATGTTAGTCATCTGCTTCATGCTCCTTTTAAATCTCTCTGGTATATTTTTGAAACTTCACATTGTGAATCACAAAATAAATGTTAAATCATATAGAGACATGAAAAAAATTCTAAAATTGATCCAACTTTTATCATTGGGTCGCATAATACTCAATTAAGTATAATAAAATAAGGAATCATGGGCTCATTATAAACAAATTATTTAGGACATAATGTGCACAAAGCCTGGTCATATAGTACTTTTATACAATTGATTTACTCCTTCGCTCACTTTCATTGACTCAACAAATATTGGGCTAACTACCAAAGGGATAAAAGTGAAAAGACCTTGTCTCTCTCCTCCACTGTCAAAAGGGAGAGACAGACATGCAAATAACAGTTGCAGTACAATAAAGTAACCAGTGTAACAGAAGTGGGTACATAGTTTTATAGGAGCACAGAGGAAGAAGCTACTCTGAAGACAGAAGAACCACGCCAAGCCTTAATGACAGGTCTTAGCAACTGTAGATATGGAGGTAAAGCCAAAGAAGCAATCTAAGATAAGTTCAGGTATGGGATATCTAACTGGTGCTGATCTCTGAGTGAGGAAGTAGAGAAAAGGGAACAGATTTAGAGTTGTGGAAGAAGGGTGATAATTTCAGATTTGTACCTATTAAGTGTGAGATACCTACCCATTAAACAGCTGGACAAGGTACCTGTTAATCAGTTTGTACCTGATAATCAGGTCTGAATTCAGAGGAGTTCTGAGCTAAATAGGTTTGAGAATAGGTTTGAAGACAAAGGAATAAATGAAATTGCCAGTGAATACCAGAAATAGGAGATCATGAAGCATTAATTTTGTTTGGCAATAAACTAAATTGACTATTCTTTTTAGAATACCTTCAACTCCAGACTCACAGCACATATTCTAGTGGGAATTAAAGCTGCATTTTAGTAGAGACACTGAAGTGTGTTAATGTGTGAGAGCTGCAGACAGTTCTATGTGGTGATGCTCTAACATCTTGCTCTGTGCACTTCTAGCTTCTGCTATACCTCGAGGGCTCCAGAACACATGTCTCTCTTGGTCTTTTGCAAACACTTAGTTCATCATTGAAAACCTTGACTTGACTTGGCTCCTCCCCCCACTCAATTTATAGATTCCTACCGACCTCCTGGTGTTAATTTTGGTTGTTCCCCATCACCATCTTCTGAGATTACAAACAGAACCAAATGCCTGCATGCAGCACTCCACCCTGACCTCCACACACCCTTTGCTGCTTCTGACATACCAGAAGCAATTCTAACTCTTATGAGGGAACTAAAGATTGAACTAGAGGTACTATGCAAACTCCTTAAAATACTTAATTGCAAGCAATAAGAATCAGAGCATGCTGAGTTTATTCTTGCATCATGTAATTAAATGGTATTTATAACTATTAATAATTGGCTAATAATTACATATGCAACTTATCAAATTTTACAAAGTAGAAGTAATGACATGATAAAGTTTGATCTTTCACAGTAAACACAGAAGTTCATAGGCCCTATGAAACTAAAATTAAACTGCATCTAACATCAGCAATGAATATTAATTGGGCTTAAGTTATTTGTTAAAAGCTTCAAAGAAAAATACCTGTGACATAAAGTAGGTTCAAAATAGATCTCTGATAAGCTGTAGTTAAGTTACAACATTATCGTCTTAAATTTATTTATTAATATTCAATTTCACACCCATCCCCTCTCTCTTCGGTAATGAGTTTATCACACAGGCCAGCATAAGGTAGAGTTTGCCAGTATGTTCACTAAATGGGTCCATGATGGTGGCTACTGCCCCAACAGGGCAAGAGAACGGAGGGACTGGTGGTTACAGGGAAGGACGTTTATGCTTCTCTTTGTATTGGCTCTCCCATCTTCCAATGGTTGTGTTAGTCTCTAATTCTTGAAGTTAAACTCCTCCCCACTGAGATACCTTGATAAATTTGTCTTCTGTCACTCTTTCCCAAAGCAAGAGTGCAGTTGGTTTGATCCACAGAAGCTTGCCATTAACTGGACAATGTTTTACCAGCAAATAGGGCTACTTTATTTTTCACTTTCTAGGATCAAAACAGAAGGTTCTTCTTTGTTTCTTTTTTACCTGTGGTAAACCCATCTGGGTAGGTACCCAAACCTTCGGAATTAGTTTCCTGTTGCTGCTGTAACAAATTACCACAAGCTGAATGGCTTAAAACAACTAAATGTTACTATCTTTGAGTTCTGGAGATTCAAAGTTTAATTCAGCTAAAATGAAGGTGTCATTGTGGGTCTGTTGCTTCTGGAGGCCCTAGGTGAGAATTTGTTTCCTTGCCTTTTCCTTCTTCAATAGACTGTCCACATCCCTTGACTTGTGACCCTTCATCACTTCAACTTCTGCTTCTGAGCCACATCTCCTCTGTGACCCTTCTGCCTCCTGCTTATAAAGACCCTTGTAATTATATTGAGTCCATCTGGACCATCCATGATAATCTCCCTATCTCAAGATCCTTAACTTAATTATATGCACAAAGTCTCTTTGGCTGTGTAAGGTGAGATAGTCATAGCTTTGGAGAATTGGGATGTGGACCTCAATGGGGGTGGCCATTATTCTGCCTGCTGCCCACACTTCTCTTCCGGAAACAGCCTGCTGGCCTGATTCATATGCATGCAAGTGGCACTGGAGTCTGTTGGGAGATCTGGTCCCTGTCTCCCTCTGTACACTTGAGCTTGAGGGGCCCAATTTGAGATAAAGAGTCAGAGTAAACAATCCCACTTGGGATGAAGCCTGAAGCACATATTCTAATGTAAATTTCACAGGACTCTACACTGAGGGTTATACACACAAGCAAAATGACTATTTATATTTTCCATCTGGCTAGCAATCTTGTTTGGTTGGTCTGCTTTACTGAACCCTAGAGAATGAGGAGGGTAGGTGGTGACCCAGTCCCCAGACTCATTATACTCCCTCCACAGATATTTGATGAACTTCCTGAAGATTCTTTGGTATTGGACTTCATTTCCAAATTCTGTGATTCAAGGCACACCTGCACAATCTATATTTGAGCGAAAGTTCAACACAATTTGAATCATCTGCAAAATGTAATGAATTTTCCAAAGATACTTTAACCACTTGACACTAAAATACAGTAAAATCATAGTACTCAATATTTTTCAACTCGATATCAGCACAGAATGAAAAGCCTTGTGAATGCTGATCAGTGAAGCTACTCTTCATTCACACTGCATTAACAAGCATGCACTACATTCTTCACATTGCCAGATTCTCCAGCCAATGCAATCCTCATTAGCTATAAATAAAGTTGTCTTCATGACATTCATAACTGAATATCTAAATCAATATCAGATGCAGAAACATCCACGGTGACAACAAAGCAACTGTGTTTAAAAGCATAATACCTGCCATTGCAGGAGCTTCATCATCTGTTTCACTGACAATAGCATTATTAGATTAGAACACATCAAAGGATTAATGGAAAATTTTTTAAAATATGTGGCAAAGGCAGAAATTACACTGGCCTGAATTGTTATGCAGCTCAGGGACTCTTTGGCCTAGAAAAAGAACAGGCTGCATGCACTTACAGAAGCCCCACCCCACGCCCACTACTTTATTTTCAATTCAATTCATTCATTCAGTCACTCATTCTGCAGCATATGAATATAAGCATGCAGTTTCTACCTTCAACTTGCTTACTCTCTACCAGAGAATAGAAACATTCAAACAATTAACTCCTCACATACTACGAAAGGTGCTATAACAGAAGTCACTAGAAGCAAAAATAAAAGGAGTCAATAACTCTGACCAGAGAGCTCCTAGCAAGAGGCAGCCCAGCATGGTGCGGCTATGCTTGGGATTGTGAAGCCTCTTTGTGACTTAATCTCTCTATGCTTCATATAGCTCTGTGTTAAACAGAGATAATGACAGCACGTTATGAAGAATAATGGCTATATGGAAATAGTCATAAGGGCTTAATAAGCATAATAAATGTGATATATGTGTTTGCTAAGTAACCAACTTGAAAGTTTTATAGAAGAGAGAATATTTGAGACAAGCTTTGAAGAACAGGCAAACACTTGTTGATAAGAAAGGAAGAAGGAGCATTCTGGGTGGAAGAAAGCTACTTCTGTGAGGATATTCCATTGGTGGGGCACCATCTGGTCAAAACACCTAGAGAATAAGTCATGGACACCTTAACCCCAAACTTCGAACTTCTCAGGAGCTTCAGAAAAAGCCAATGTATCTGCTTCCAGAATAATCCAACTCCCTGAGGGTAGTCATGAGGGATCCGCACTGCCCTTCTTCTCTAGTCTAAGCAAATCCAATTTCCTCTTGAAAGTCCCACCAATGCTTTTAATTGCAAGTCCTATCCATTTTAAATCCTCTGGTCCATCCACTTTCCCTCATCTATTTCACCTCTACAGAAACACACCCAGACTCTCCACCTCTGCTCCGGCCCCGCTTAATTTGCTCCTCCACAAAGTAGTAGCAAATCATCTTCCTAGCATACATCTTTTACATTACTCCCCTTCTTGAAACTGTTCACACTGCACTTAGAATAAATCCACACTCCATACCAACCTACAAAACTCTCTGGGCTGCAGTCCCTACCTAGGACTTCCACCACATTTCTCTCCAGCTTCTCATCACTCACTGCTCCATATAAGCTCCATCCTGCCTCAAGGCCTTTGTATATCAGAACCCCTCTACCTGAAATCTCCATCCACTCACTCCTTAACTGCCAAACAGCTTCTTACCCTTTAGGGATCATCCTGAGGAATGGTGCCAGCCAGCGGAAGGGGCACTCGCAAGGATGTGAGCAGGTGGTAATGTGCTCTGGCCCTGCCACCTAGACACTGTGTGAGCAGAAGTCACCCAGTATGTCTGAGCCTGTGTGCCCACCTGGAGCATTGTGGGAATGGACCAGACATGTGCTCATTCCCCTCCAATCTCTTTGCCTTCTTTTTCTATTGTTAAATACACTTAACCTCATTACCCTCTTTCTCTCTTCCTTCTATCACCAGCCTGAAACCATTTTTTAAATCCCTCACTCTACTCCATTTCCATTAAAAGATAAATAAAATGGGAAGAGCAGAAATAAAGGGTGTTATTTTCTTCTTTAAGGAAAATTTTAAACAAAAACATGACTGATTAATACGGACAAGCACATTTGAGAAGTAAAAACACACTGCCATAAGAATAATGACACAGGCCATTAGCCTGGATTCCCAGGCCACAAGCTCCTGCCTGCCTCCTTCCCATTGGTCTCCTTCCTTTTGCTCTGTGCACCACACCCACACTGGCTTTCAATTACATCCTCCCAAAGTGGAGCCTTTGCGCTTGCTGTTCACACCACAACACTAGACCTAATCCCCTGATTATGTACACTCATAGCACCAGTAACCTCCTCTTTATTATTGTACTTACAATTTTAATTTTGTATTTAATTTGTGACTATGTTATTGGATTCACCTACCCAATTACCTGTGTGTTCTACTAGGGCAGAAATTACTATGTTTAAGCTTCTAATTAATAAGCTGCCTATCACATAGTAGGTGATCAATTAATGTTCCAAATGAATACATGTATAAAAAGAACAGAATCAAAATCATCCTATACATAAGATATCCCTACTAACAGGTCTCCATCATGGTGTCATACGGCAATCAAGAAACCTGTGTCCTCTGTAGAATCTATGTGGGGGATCCCTCCCCTCTTCCATGCTGCTGCCTAGGGTCCACTGGCAAAACTTAACTCCCTTTTCTTCTTCTAATCCTACGCTTGTGGCAGTCTCTAAAGTGGCTACAAAAAAAATTGTGTTAAAAATGAAGACTAGAAGAGGAGACACTACAATTACCTTGATACCCAAACCAGATGGCAATATTACAAGAAAAGAAAATTACAGACCAGCATTCCTTATGAATATAGACACAAAAATCCTCAACAAAACCAGCAAACTATATCCAGCAAAGTATAGTAAGGATTATACGACATAACCAAGTGGAATTTATCCCAGGAATTCAAAGTTGGTTTAACATCTGAAAATAAATTGTTGGAATACACCACTGTAATAGAATAGAGAACAAATGTCATTTGATCATATCAATAGACACATTAAAAAAAATTTCACAAAATGCAATACCATTTCATGATAAAAACACTCAATGATCTAGGAAGAAAAGGTAGACTCTTTCAACCAAATAAGAGGCTATGAAAAACCCACAGCTAACATTATACTTAATGATGAATAACTGGGTGTGTTCCCCCTAAGACTACTTATATTTAACATTACAGTAGCCAGGGCAATTGTGGGGTAGGTAGGAGGAATGGAGGGAGAGAGAAAAGGAAGGAAGGAAAGACATCCAGATTGTAAAGGAAGAATGCTTAAGGATACTTTTAACAAATAGGGACAATACCTGTACTCTCAAAATTACAAAACATTGTTAAAGTTTTAAAAAGACCTACATAAATGAAAAGCTATCCCATGTCCCTGTATTAGAAGAAGTAATATTGTTAAGATGGCATTACTACCCAAACTGATCTACAATTCTTGCCAAAATCCCAGCTGGCTTTTGACAGAATTTGACAAACAGACCTTAGAAATCATACGAAAATTTAAGGGACCAAGATAGTCAAAACAATCTTGAAAAATAATAAGTAAGCACGTTTTTCAATTTAAAAACTTACTACAAAGCCATAGTATTTAAGACAATGGTGCTGACATAAGACTAGATGTATAGATAGAGCAATAGAATAAAATTGAGAGTCCAGAGATAAACCTTTACATTTATGGTCAATTTCTCAGCAAGAGTGAAAGACAATTCAATTCTTTCAACAAATGATGCTGGGACAACTGGACATCCACATACGACAAAATAAAGCTGGGCGCCTTCCTTGTATCATTCACAAACATTACCTCAAAATGGACTGGACATAAATTAAGCAGGAGCCAAATTATAAAACACATAGAAAAAAATACAAGAATAAATCTTAATGAATTTGGATTTGTTGCACAAGTGACAAAAGGAAAAACAGATAAATTGTACTTCAGCAAAATAGTATGTTTTATTTTCACCAAAATATCAAAACTTTTGTGTTGTACACTAAACCACCAGAAAAGTGAAGTGATAACCCACATAAAGGGAGAAATATTTGCAAATCATGTATCTGACAAGTAACTTGTATCTGGACAACTTACAAACCAATAATAAAAAGACAAATAACTAAATTTAAAAATGGACAATGTATTTAAACACACATTTCTCTACAAAATGTACATAAATGTCCAATAGGCTCAAAAATATGTTCAACATCATTAGTTATTAAGAAAATACAAATCAAAATCACAATAAGATACCACTTCACACCCATTAGAATGGCTATAATCAAAAGAGGAGACTAATATTGCTGAGGTTGTAGAGAAAACAGAATCCTCACATACTGCTGGTATAAATGTAAAAATGATGCAGTCCCTCTGGAGACCAGCTTGGCATCTCTTCACACTGCTAAACGCGAGAGTTATTGTTACCCAACAACTCTACTCCCAGATATCTTCCCAAGAGAAATGAAAACATATATCCATAGAAAGACTTTTATGCAAATCTTCAGAGCATCATTATTCATAATAGGCCAAAACTAGAAATAACCCAGATGTCTACCAATAGAAGAATGGATAAATAAATGTGGTATATACATATAATGGATTGTTGTTTGGCAATAAAAAGAAACGAAGTACTCATACATGCTACAGTAATGATGACCCTTGAAAGAAGTCCAAAAGGCCACATATTGTATGATCTTATTTACACAACATGTCCAGAACAGGCAAATTCACAGAGACAAGAGCGCACGTTACTGGTTTCCAGGGGCTGGCAAGGCAGGCAGGTAGGGAGGGAATGGTGACTAACTGCTAATGGTGTGGGGAAATGGAAATATTCTAAAAATTAGATTGGGTGGTCATTGCGCAATCCTATGAATCCACTAAGAAAATGAACTGTATACTTTAAAGAGGTAAATTTAATATGTCAGTTACATCTCAATAAGCTACTTTTAAACAAGAAAGAAAAAAGATGCCTTGAGGCCATGCTCTTCCTAATTCACCCCTGAGATCAACACCCTGAGCTCCTCTTCTTCCCGCTCCCAACGGCCTCATTCTCCCCCCAGAGACCCAAGCCTGGATCCCCCAGGAAAACATTCAGGATGACCTCACTCAGTCTGGACTTTTTCTATGAAATAAATGTATCATATATATTACATGTTATATTACAGGTAATATAACAAATTATATATAAATTTATAAACTATAAATTTCAAATTTCTGATACTTAAATTTCTAAAGACCTATCCTGATCATCTAACCCAAAACCAAGTGAACTGCAAAGTTTAAAATATTTGTTTACTATCTGAACTTTTAAAGCACAAGTTTGCTGACACATACGCATTTGTACATTTATGATTTTTATATATCTTATTTTCTGCGAGTCACTGAGTGAAAAAATGCAAAGGGGGGGTAGGAGAGGGAAGAAACAAGAGGAAAACTTATATCCTTTCTTTTATGATATTGTTCACAATAAACACAGTAGACGGTGGGAGCCAGCTTGTCCAGATTCAGGAGGGTCAGTTTTTAAATTTTCAAGAGCTTTGTGAGCCAACTGACGTCATGCTGAAATTTGCTATAGTAGAAATATTTACAACACAGAAATCAGCAAACACTACAAATCTGGGCTTTTTTCTTTTTCCAGGGAGCCAGCACACCTCTAAATGAAAACATTCTGAAAACCTCAACTCTCTACTTTTCAGAAATCAGAAGGTAGGGAAGAAACTTTGGATCTGCTTTTGGGTACACAGGAAATGTGTACATGGAACACCTTGTACAAAGCTAGAAATAGAGTGGCAAGTACACAGGACAGTGTTTAAGACGCGCCAAAGAAAAGAAACCTCCGAATCTCATGGTGACTGTCTCTGATCCTCCCTCCCTTTGTCCCTTCTCTGCTGAGACACCCATGCTGTATAAGAGTGACCACCTGGAAAATCTCTACTCCCAGGTCTCCAGACACTGCTATGAGGGAAAGGGCCCAGCCCACTGCCAGGACTGTGTAGCAGGTGAAGGATGGCTCCTGTCATTAACAAAGGCAATGGATCTCTAAGAAGGCAGATCTTACGTTCTCACCACAAAAGTAATGGTAATTATGTGATGTTATGAAGGTGTTAGCCAATGCTACGGTGGTAATCATTTTCAAGTATATGATGTCAACATCTTAAACTTACACAAAGTTGTATGTCAATTATATCTCATAATGCTGGGAGTGGGGAAGGCAATGGAGAGCAAAATTTTCTAATCACCACTAGAGGGAGGCTCCACTGGTTATGCTTTGCATAAAGGTGCTTGAGGGACTAGAATGCTGGGATTAAACCAGAGGAAGGAGAAGCAACACGGGCTGCAGGACAGAGGGAAGAAGGATGAGGTGGAGAGGAAAGGACAATTGTTCTGTATCTTGTACAAAGGGGTCCTAGATATCAGCATCCAGTCTTAGGGATCTGGTGGGCAAAGGGCACAGGTGAGACTGAGAAAACTGGCCTCAGAATTTAGCGTTTTTCCAACAAGCTAATCATCCTTATTATGTGGAGAACGGGGTCACAGCAGAGGCCTCGGGGTGGAAGGCTAGGAGAGCACCATATTCCCTCCAAAACCAGGAGTGACACTGATAGATATGTCAACAGAGAATTGCCATGAACAAGTCCTCATTCTCAACAATGTCCACATATTTCACTGTTGGTTATGCATTTTATTGATTAATTTAAAATAATTTTATAAACTTGTTATTAAAAGCTGGTACATAAAGGAGATCTGATATTTTTATTTAGAATAATGATATGTAACATGTAACTATATTCTCTTGTATGTAATATAAATTATAATTATCCTATTGTGTTGAAAAAACCAGTAAAGAGTAAGGAGCCAAAGGAGAGAGTACTTACAAAAATGTCAACTGAGATCTACATGGTGTAACATAATGGAAGTTAGGATTATATTAATCAGAAATTAATACTTATTTTCTCATGTAAAAAAGCAAACTGTAGTATCATGTTTTAACTCAGAAATGAATTAAATAGGCTTTTCCCAAGGTAGCAAAGTGGAACCTAAAGTCCACTTTGTTTCCATGAGGAAAAAAATTCCAAACAACCTACTTATGAAAAAAATGTTGAGAACAAAATGTGTATGGAACTTAGGCAAACAAAAGTATGTGTACAGCAGTTGTTGGGAAACCTAAAACCTACCCCCTTTTTCTTTTCATTGTGATAGTTGGGGTTTTTATCTTAGAATCTGTACAACCTCTACTCTCCCCCAACACACTGTGGCTGCATCTCTTGTAGTTATAAGAAAAAGGATTTCTCACAGTTTTACTTAAGGCTGTTGGTTCCATTTTGTGGCTGTAGTGACGTTTCCTGGCTCTAGAAAAGCTACTTTAAACTAATGCAAATTGGACAAGGTCACTGAGGTGCTAAGAACAGAACTGATAACCTACAAGTACTAAACCCAAGACTCTCTTCCTACTTCTACAGTAAAATAAAGTACAACCTAACAATTTTCTCTATTAAGGCAAATCCATTATGAATACTCATGATCAAAAATGCTCTGAGCTAGCAGGAGTTATGAGCTATGGTATTTTGACAGAAATGTAATATAGTGTACCCAACTTTAACACATACTTATAATATCAATTCATGATATCCTGGCAGAACCATTAAAAAATCCTATCAGCTCAGCCAACAGTGTATTTGAACAAGTACAGCCTGGCTTCACAGGATTATTTTAATAATACTTTTTTACTGACTGTTTCATTGGTTAGTTGATATAGACTCATAATTCCTCAGCTAAAATTTGGAGGCAACCAATGAGGATAGTCATACTAAGATAAGCAAGAAGCAAACCCAGTAAAAAAAAAAAAAAAGAAAACCAGTGAAAGGCCAACCTGGGTGGTCAACTAGCTGACTTAGAAAGTCTTTGTCAGTTCCCTCTCACATTCGTGTTCCTAGTCCCAACTTGACTGGATGGCTCCATGAGAACCAATATTCCAGAAACAGCTGTTTCCCAGTTTGGCCCTGATCTCCACTTTTGGCCCCTGAAATGCCATTCTTCCAGCCTCCCACTGCCATATAAAAAAATGCATTGCAATCCTTTAGGAGAAGAAGACTCCACCCTCTCTGAGGAGGATATGCATGGATAGCATGATGGAATGTGATCCTCTTACTCTTAAACAACCATTGGGAAGGAGTACAGAAGCCCAAGTTAGAAGATATTTCATGGAAAAAACTAGACCATATCTCAGAAAAATAACTGCATTTATTTCCTAATTATTTCTAGCAGCAGATGTAAACAACGATTGGGACTCCTTCAAGGTCATTTCCAAAATAAGAGCTAAGGATCCTGGAAGAATTCTGCCTGTGACCATAATCCTGTTCAAAGAAGGGACAAAAAGGCCAGGGTACCAGAGATGACACCATAATAATAATGTCTTATACCAATTAGGAATGTACTGTGTGCCGGGCACACAGAGAATCACAAAACATGCATAAGTAATATATATGGTATTTATAGTCACCAGAGCTAACAGAAAATTAAGCAGAAAGGGGACCGAAAAGTTAGAGAGGTATAAGCATAAATGGGGTAGCCAAGAGAGGCCTCACTGAGAAGGAGAATTTAAGAGAAGATTTGAAGGGAGTGAAGAAGTGAATCAAGCAGGTGTCTGGGGAAGAGCATTCCAGACAAAGGGTAGACCAAGTTCAATGTTGCATAGGACAGAACATAGGTACTATACTGTGAAACAGGAAAGGCATCAGTGTGGCAGAAGCACAGTCACGGGGGAGGCAGGAAGAGTAGGAGAAGTCAGGAGGATTAGAAAGACCTGGGTAGTATAGAGCCTTATGAATTTAATTAATTGTAAGAACTTTTTCTTTCACTCTGAGAGACATGGGAATATGTAAGATGAATGTAAGAGTAAGACGGGAAGATATAGATGTCAGCAGAGGAGTAGATTGACCTGAATTATGTGGTAGCATTGCTCTGCCTGTGTGTTGAACCTAGAGTTTGCAGTGGGGCAAGAATAGAAGCATAGAGAGAAGTTAGGAGGCCATTGCAATAATCCAGGTGAAAAATGGTGGAGTCTTGGTCTAGGCTGGTAGCAAGGGAGGTGGGAAGAATTGGTCAAATTTTGAATGTATCCTGAAGACCTAGCTGGAGGATTTATGAATACATTAAATGCTGGCTGTGAGAGAAACAGGAGTCAAGGATGACTCCAAGGTTTTTGTCTCAAGCAACCAGAAAAATAGAGCTGCCACTTGCTGAGAGAAAGGAGTAAATGAGAGAAGTAGGTTTGGAGAAAGGGCATATCAGGGTCTCATCCATCCAGAATGTTGGCAAAGAGAACAGTATTCTAGTTTCAAAATCTTTCAAAGGATATGACTCTCCTATGCCTCCTTTGCTCAGTCATTGGTATACTCAATCACTCATCTATTCATTCATTCCTTTATTCAACAAATGTTTATCAAGTATCCACGCTGTGTCAGTGTGCTAGGTCTTGGGACATGCAGTGATTCCTCTCCTTATAAAACTTACATTCTAGAGGGGAAACAATAGACAAATTATTATATAAACACACCTATACCTATATGTAGTAATAATCTATAAACAAAGAAAAACCAAGATTTACTAATAAAGAAAGGTGTTAGAGGACTTAAGTAACTTGCTCTTAACTGCATGGCAGGGGAGACACAGGGTTAGAACATAAACACAAAGTGTCCCCTTCCAGAGCCTACATCTTACGTTAATGGAGTGATGGAAAGAATGCCAACCAGCATCATTCTGTGGTAGAGACAAAACACAGCAGAAAAAGAGAATCAGAACTCAGCAAGAAGCATTGCACAGTGGCTCTAATATGGCTGTCATAGAATATTTCTGGGGCCAATGTTCTCTCATCTATAAGATGATCAATGAAGACAGACCAGATAGTCTCTAAAGCCTGTTCTACCTCTGAAACTATGATTCTATTGTACATATTGGCATCAAAATGTAGAAAAGAACCTGTGGGGGGCCACTGGATTCAAACTTCACTTAATTCACAGTGTTGCCCAGGGCCAGACCTATGTGTGAGGCTGGGAGTCCTCTGTTGCTCGATTCTATGAGAGACCTGAAAGACAGCAGGAACAGTGAGAGTAGGAGCTGGCAGGTAGGACCTCTCTCAGAGATGGGCCCAAGCAAGGCGAGGGGTAAACTCCAGAGAATGAGAGAAGACAGAAAATCTCTCTTTGCAGAGGATAGCAGATCCCTTAAACTGCCCCTGTATTTAGGTGCCCTGAGGTCACGATTTCCTGTCAAGCCTAAAATGGGCAACATATTCAACTCTTATCTGCATTTGAATGCAATCCTGGGGAATTCAGATCTTTCATCTTTCTAGGCCACAGTTTTCTCTGGAAAAACAAGGCCGGATAATTTATAGGCTTGGTAATTTATGGCTCCATCCTCCTGTAACCTCAGCATTTCTGTACCCTAACTATAGTCCAAATAAAGTTCTACCCTCTAGAATGTATCCTTGTCAAATATGCAAAGTTCATTAAAATAGCCATTTGTCTAATTGTGCAATTCTGGTGGTGATCCAAATCAATTAGTCACACAAAAGAAATACCTCAGTGTTTGGTTAAAGAATCCCAAAGTTTAGCTAACTTTTCAAGTATTTATTTACTTATAAAATATGATTTTTAATTGCCACACATTGTCCACAAGTACAATACTCTTCCTAGAACTCTGATAAATGTCCTAAAACATCTGCAAAATGCCTAAACTGGGAAATATGTGTTTTATTCTATTTGTTAATTATAAATTGCTTATATGTTTTGGTATATTAAATTAATGAAATTGACTGTACGATTGACATATTCTGATTTTAAATGCCTTGTTGAGTCATTTAAGTAAAATAATTTCATTTTGTAAGTACATAAAATGAGATTTACGAAAAGTGTAGCGCAGCTCCAAATCACACAGCACTAAGAAGGTTCCAGAACGAAGTCCAGGATTACTGCCCATAAACATTGACTCAAATCACTGAATTATTATTACCACTGATAAATACTGATTCTAAAAATAAGTAGTTCTGATGTACCTGTAATAAAAATATATGAATCTTTAGTTTTCTGAAAAATGTAATAAAATTTAATTAATGGGGAAAAATCTTTATCATTAACTCTTCAGTTTACTACCTTCTACCTAACTGCAGTGGTAACTTGGGTTCAATTAATTCAACCAAGGCTAGTCTTGCATCTGAGTTTAATCTTCCTTGGTAAAATCTATGTGTACATATTTTAAGAAAGTTTAAGTCAAACATAGTTCAAGTACAGGGGTAAAATATGTACCCCTCAAGTAGCAAAATATTATAAGCTGTTAGAAAAAGTTATTTTGGTACTTCTAAAGTATTTTTGCACCAACTTGTTCCTCTCTCCTAGAAACATCCAATCACCATATTGTTGGCATAGCCACATGAGCGTGGCATGGAGACTTCCATATGGTAACTTAACAGGGACCCTACTCGAAAAAAGCTACCCTTTAAAGACCCACAGAGATTCTTGTATTCCACAGAGAACAGAGTTGGGTGCTGCTAATTCCCATGGCATGAAAAACGAAAAATGAAACTTGTTTGCTAAAGAACATACTTTCAAAAGTTTATGAACCCTACCTTCTATTCTCTCTTGCCCACTTTCGCTCCCTTTATTTCCTCTCCTTCCAACTCATTCTCTTTTCTTTTTACATGTTTTCCTAACATAGATAGCATGGTACCTTTTGTTAAGACACTTTTCACAGTGCATTATTCATCCACTCATCTAAGAGACCTTATTGATGACCTGCTATGTGCCCGGCACAGTGCTGACCTCCAGCCATCAAAGATGAATGCCGGTGCCCCTGCCTTTAGGGAGGAGGAAATCTAGCAGATCTTAGACCCCATGTCACTGTGATTAAAAACAAAACAAAACAAAACAACAGGTAGTACCCGTCCTTTCCTGTAGGACACTTACTGTTCCCGTGTTCTTTCCAGACCACTTCTCTCATGCACTGGAAGCTCCCTGACCATACATCATCGTTTCTATTGCCTCAGTATCTATGCTGGGCACATATTGGGCCTCATAAAGTGTTCTGCATGAATAAATGAATAAACCTGAGGAAATGAAATTGTTAATCAATATGCATCATGAATGGCTTAAAAAAACAACCCAATAAGATTTAATTAACTGTCTCCCTCTCCCCACAAAGTGTTCCTTCAGTACCAGAAGCTCAGAGGGATCCCAGTTTCCTAGGTTTCCTAGGCATAGACGGTGCTACTCTTGAAGAAGCCTTCGTTGCCTTCCTGAATATTTTCATCATATTTAATACGAATTCCCTGACAACTCTCCCCAGCTGAGATGAAGGAGGGCCAGCTGACTCGCGCTGCCCTCGGCTGCCCTCTGTGGGGCTCTGCTCCTAGAAGGAGTGCATCATCTATGAACTTGGAAGTTCAAGTTTTTCCCCCCATTGGAAGTTTGATCAGTTAAAGAACAAAATCTTTTCGGGAGTATGGTTAAAGAAGAAGGAGTCAGGAGGAGGTGGACGTGCCCCGAGAACAAGTGAGCAGAATGCCGAAAGTGTCTTGAGCAAGTGGCCGTAGCCTGGCCCTCGTGGCTTTGAGGAAAGAGCCGAAAACAGCCCCACGACTCCGGGGACCCGCAGGGGCTCGGGGAGGGCAGAGGGATGGGCGGGCAGCAGGGAGGCCCACCGCCTCGGGTCCGCCTGCTCCCTGAAGTGCTGTCGCCCTCAGAGGAGCCGCCCAATTACAAGAATGAGCCACCGAGGCTCCAAAGGCACTCAACAGCAACCGAGGTCACCCGAAACGTAGGGTCCTCCTCTCTGGACTGCTGTCTCCCGCACCGGGGCTGGAGCATCCCTGAGGCCCCTAACCGCTCACTCTGAAGCTCAGGGCCCCGGACAACCCGGCGTCCCAACCCTCATGTTGCTCACTTTGGCTAGCTTCTCTCTCCTCTTGTCCCCAGTCTTTCTGCGTCCAGAAGTGCGATGCCCTCGGGGCAGCTCTGAGTGGAAAGCCATGCAATAGTCACGTGCGTCCAGCCTCTCAGAAGCCCCTGGTTCCCCACTCCAGGGGGGCGCGTGCCAAGGTCACCAGAATAGGTGTGACTACTTCCACCTTCACTTTCCCCAAATCCTTCCCTATCTTAGATCCCCTGGGTCGCGCCCCTTGCCGCACTTGGGGGTCTCCTCATTTTGCACCCCTTCTCCCCACCGCCCTGCCTTCGCTTTCTGGGTCCTTGCCCCTCTCACTTTCTTTCCCTAGTGAGTCTCCCTCGTAAGTCTGTCCCAGGTAGCCTCAGAGAACAAGGGGAGGACAGGTGCCTCCCACTCGCTTAGGGGGAGCGACAAGGAAACCGACGCAAACTTCTTCTGCACTTACTTTGGGCCGAGCTCGCCGCCCCCTCGCCTCTCCTTTCTCTCCCACAGGCAGCTGCTCCGCGACCTGGAACCACCAAGCTTGCATTACCCACACCCACGTAGCTGCGAAATGCGCAAAACCGGGAGTCTCTCCCAGCGAGAGCGCCCAGAGCCGGAGTCACTGGGTCGAGGTCCGGCTACGCCCGAGAGTCTCTGAGCTGACCAGTGGCGTCTCCAGCAGCCCAAGGATGCTGCGCACAGCGTTGTGCGCCCGGTGCCTCCGCTGGGTTGTTTCTGTCGGAGTTGCAGTTTCAGTGCATGCCAAGACTGCAGCACCCTCTCTGCCCTCCTCCAGCAACGACTTTCAATTCACCTGGAGGCTTGTGATGCTCCTCCTCGGGCGGGCAGCGTGACAGCGGGTGCAGAAGAGAGGGAGGAGCGGGAGAGCGGCAGCTGCCCCAGTGCGCCTCCAGCTTCTTAGGCTAAGAGCGCGCAGCCCTCTCCAGCCGCTCTCCGGACTGCAGTCCTGACGTCACCCACCCCCCACCCGGCGGAGGAGCGGTGCGGAGAGTGGGGTGCGGGGAACAAGGACTCGGGAGTGTGAACGGGAGTGTGAGCGTGTGTGTGTGCGCGCGCGTGCCTCGAAAGGCTGGGAACCGGTACAAACTGCAGCTGGATCCTGCAATGAGCCAGAAATTAAGCTCCCAGCAAACAGACTCTCAGGGGCTGCTGCGAACAGCCGGGGGCGCTCGCTTCCAGGTTGGGGCGGGGATACTACGGACGCAGACTTTCGTAGCCAGCAAAGGAAATGGATTAACGCGATTGGGGCTTAGGAGAGCAGGAGTTGCGCACGCTCTTTCCCCAAAGTTGGAGGATGCATTCAATGCTTTTAATCTCTGCGCTAGAGATTTGGGAGGTAGAAAGGAGTAGATTCGAAATTTCGGGAGGGTTGTTCTTCACGCTCCTGTGGGAAGAAAGAATGGGGTTGGGGAGGAGCTCTCGGGGTTCTTGGCTTTCACTCACGCCGCGAGGTCCCGGGAGGGAGCATGCTTTGATGCACCAAAGGGTGCCTCTCGCCTACTCAGAGAAGACATTACCCCTCTGCCACTGTGTTCTGAGAAGTTATTGCAAAGGGATCAAAGGGGCTGTGCCTTCCCCTGCCAATTCCCCGCAGCGTCAGTCTGAGGAAGCGGGGCAAAGGCACCCGGAACCAGATGCGTGATACCATGCCCATGGATTCTGGATCTGAGGCCTCCGAAGTTAACACTCCCAACAGAATTCCTTGAGATCATCTGGGTGAGGCTACAGATTGAGTCTCCACAACCTTACTCTCAAAACGACTTAAGTAGCCACCCAACTTTCCTCGTTCTTTGAAGTCTTGGAAGCCAAAGAGAGTTTTTCGGCAGAGTCACCAAATAAAGGGTTTTTAAGAGGCTCTAGAAGGCTATAAAGGCAGTTTCTGGAGTGTATGTCCCTTAGCACCGACCCTTTCATCATCTTCGAGGTTGGGTGCGCGGCTTCGGGCGCCTGTGATGCTCTGCTCCCAGAGGCTGCACCCAGCCTCGAGCCTCTCGCTGCCTCTAGGCAGCAGCCAAATGTGCAATGCGCTCCTGCTTGGGCTGGATCCGCTGGCAGCAGTCAGGCGTCAGGCGGCCATGCAGTGGCTGGCAGATCTGCTGTCAATTTTGAGTGGCAGTGTTTTTTAACTGCAAGTGTTTTCCTTCTCGAATCAGAACACTTCGATCGCAGAGGTGCCGCATATTCATTAAAATACTTGTTTAAAATAGAGAGGGTAAATGGTGGGAAGCCGGAAGTAAGCAGAATGGGAGGGAGAAAAAGATACCCTGTCCAAAAACACTTTTAAACTTCAACTTCTTAAAGTTACTGAAAAGTAGGATTTAAAAAAAAATCCATGGTTGAAGCAGCAGAAAGTTGAATTGCAATCCTGAATCTCAAATGGAAACTTAACAAAATAGAAGCAAGTTTGGGATCTGGGTCTCCTGCCTCAGGTTTAATAATTTTAGGAATTAACCATATTTGAAAATTAGAATTCTAGCTAATTAGGAACTGTTATGGATATCCTTAACCACAGGTTAAATTTAATGACTAGATAGAATAATTACAATAAGTAAAGATACAGAATGTTCCTAATTAGAACATAGAACAAGGGAATTTCAGAGAACATAGAGTATCAACTTCCCAGGTCCTTTTGCAAATGTTCTATTTTTAATATATAAATTTGGAAACACTGTCATCATCAAGAAATCATATAACTAGATCCTAGTTATTATGCATATTTCAGAAAGAACAGCTCTTCAGTAGGAGTCACTGTTCCTGAAATGTTTAGTTCTGATTAATAGTATGGGAGTAAGGAAGTCATTGACAAAACAACGGTGTGAAAATAAGATTGTGAAGTGTACTATGCTAGTACATTTGAACCTTTCCAGTTGGGTCACAATTTTTCTTCCAGATATTCAATGTCAAATGCTAGTTAGTGATGCTATCCGAGCAGGTATAAGAGCATGACTGGCATAGCCACATAAGTAATGCCCTCTGAGTGCTATTGTCCTCAGAGATGCCACCCAATGACAAGAAGTAGCCATTGAGTCTCCACGTGCAGGCCCAAGCACCCCTTTCTTGATTTCCTATTGTATTGTGTTCACACCTCCAAGATAACTTTTTTAAAAGATTTTATGTATTTTATTTTTAGAGAGAGGGGAAGGGAGATAGAATGAGAGGGAGAGAAACATCAATGTGTGGTTGCCTCTCATGTGCCCCCTACCGGGGATATGGCCCACAACCTAGGCATGTGCCCTGCAACCCTTTGACTCTGAAGGCAGGTGCTCAATCCACTGAGTCACACCAGCCAGGCCAAGATAACTTTTTCATGATCTAGTCTGATTGGTTGCTTGTATGTATGTATGTCTCCCTTCAAAATCTATAATCTCTTCCAGGGCAGGAATTTCATTCTGCTTTCCCCAGGACCCAGCCCAGTGTTTGGTAAATAAATGGCAGCCACGTAATAACTATATATTGACCAGGTTAATTGTTTTTTAAAGAGTATAAAATAACTACATTTTAAAATCTGTTTTAGACTGACTCATATTTCTTCTATGTGAAACAAACTACATATATATGTACATAATTCTGCATATATATTTTTATATGAAATGGAAAGGAGAAAAGAGGAAAGGGAAATCAGTTCTCAAATGAATAACCATCATGGCTGAGTGGGAGTCACAGAAACATCACTTGCTGCTCTTATATTAAGAGAATCTTTTCATGTTTGTTAATTGACATTTGCATGTTTTAAAAGTTTGGTGTTAGAACTCAGAAGTATTGTCCAAAATGCATTACAAACTGTTTCCCAATGCTTAGAAAAATGCAGGATCTTATTAACATTTGCTATGTGCATTTCTGATAAGAAATACTGTTAGCTCAGCTTGCCCTGGACTTTGCCCTAATCAGTGTGAAGACAGCTTACACTGGTCCTTGCACCACCAATATGATCCAAAAGTCTTCAGGCAAACACTTGTGTTACTGTGCTCACAAACATAGGACACCTATGGCCTGGCAGTTCCATTATATGGTAAATTCCAGGGACCAGGTGGAAAATTAGCTATATACACAGACAAGTCCATAGCTATCATAGAATCAGAACACCATGTTAACAAAGAAAGTATAGCACTGTTGGGAGTCAGGGGGTGGTGGGGACAGGGAGGAACTATTTTAATATAGCAGTGGTTTTTCATGACACACTCCCTAGCCATTAAATCATCTAAACCAAACCCTGTAGCAAACATATGTTGGCAGAACTATGGAGACTCATAATTCTGTCCTTCCAGAAGCTATCCCCTGAGCAAAACAAACTCTGTGATACTCATTTTCTGCAATGAGTAAAGAAAACAAAAGGTAAAAACAAAAATAAAAAATTACTTTTCACATAGGACTTACCTAAAAATCAGTTATCATATATCTCTTTTATATATTTGTAGTATATAAATATGTATATACAGTATATTTACATATGTGAGTGTATATATATAGCACTTATAGATTATGGTCAAAATGATTTGAATAAATCTGTCTAGTTGTGTAGATACATTTTTAGAGAGACATTTTAAAAGAGACTAAAATAGCTCATAATAAAGAAAACATTAAAAATTCTAATCACTTGTTTTCAGAACATAGTAAATTTAGTATAAAACACTGAAACTTTCTACAAGTTCTCTCAGGACTTAGATTTGCTCTTAATATTTTATGCTTCATAATTTATTAATAGCTTTGTATTTGATTGAACTGCTTGTGTGGTACAATCTTATTCTGATAGAATTAACTCCAAAGATAAAATCTAAGTGGCCAATTTCTTTTAAGAAGTTAAAGTCCTAAACTGACCAACTCAAATATCAAAAATGTCATAACCAAAATAAGTAGTTGGCATAATATATTTATAGATACTATTCCAAAAGTACTAGTACAGGTTAGCAATAATTTTGTGATGAAAATTGGATTTGGCTGGTGTTATTTTAAAAATATTAAAACATTTTACTTATACATGTGTCCATATGTTATAATTATACTTTACCACAGAGTTTCAAAAAGGACTCAGACCATTCTCTGGGCCTGCTTTTTTGTGTATTACAGAGCATTCATTCTAAATGGACTATACAGATACCAGAAATATTTTGGTCACATTATGAAACCTATTGAGAAATAGTTAAGAGACAGGTGGTTGTTTTCAGTTCAGATTTGGGAGAGGGTTTCTTCAAAGGATAGGTTTCAAGGGTTTTACAAGGGGTGCACTTAAGTAGGTTTGCTTATATGTGAAAACAATGCTGCTACTTACAGTTTTCATTTTTCCCATCACTAGTACTAAGTCAAGGAAAATCCTCGTCAAAAGAATGAATTTAGAAGGTCAAGTTCCTATCAGACTTGGTTTCTGGCCTCAAAGAGCCTATAATCTGGTACCCTTTTTCTTTTCCTGCTTTCCTTGTGAACTTCCTGTGAATTGTACCTTGAGATCTATGGTTTTTGGACACCTAGACCTGAACAAAGAGGGGAGGACTAAATTTATGGGAACCAATTGGAATTTCTTAAAAGGCCTCAGGAAGTATTTTGAAGTAGATTTAGTTACAGTACTTTGATTCTCCCTGAATTGTATGGTGCACCTTCAACCTAAGTCTAAAAGGACACATGCTTTTATCATTTGGCCCATCAGAAACACTAATTTCTTTAACCCCATTTTCTGCTCGGTCTCCTCTCACTTTTGCCCAAAGTAGCTTCTTTTCATTTACATTGTCTAATTTAGACAATTAGAACTTAGGAATCTCTGGGCAGAGCCCTTGTCTGCCTACGTGTTTATAAAGCATTATGTACTTACTGCACTCCATAAATAATAACAGTAGTCACCCCTATACAAAATTAGAATATTAGCATATTCAACCAGTGTACTATTCTGATTTGCTTTAGTGCTTCATAATTACCTCATGAAAGCAATGGTATAATGGGCACTACATTATACAATCTTCCAAAAATGTTATTATATATTCTGGCAGAGATGCACCTGCTATTTTCCTCCACCCACATCTAATGGCAGGGTGATATTTAAGTTGTATTCCTGTTGCAAACTATTCGAAGTCATCATCTTTTCAGCTTTTCCACCCAAAAAGCCAGTCAGCATTAAATGTGGTCAAACTCTGTGTCCTGAAAAAGTAACTTGAACAAAAAGATGGCAATATATAATTTGCCCCACATAAAGCACAGCATGAGAATTACAGATTGCCACTTACTTATCACAGGAAATGCAGGGTGTAGGGACATTTATATAAGCTTTAACCATCCATAAGTACCAATAGCCACAGTTGTGAGCTGGTTAAGCCTTCACTTTGTTGTAAAAAGACCAAACTGCCTCCTACTTTCAAACACAGAGGAAAGAGCAAGGAAATTTCTGAAATGCAATTGATAAACACCTCTCCATTTCTGTTAAGCAGTACTGCTGATTTCTCCCTGGAACAAACTTGTCAAGTTGAGGTAATTAAATTAGTACCACAGCTTAAATCATGAAACAGGTTACATGCCCAAAATATCCATGACATTTGGAAATATATAGTGTTGAAAAAGCACTACTACATAAAAATTAAAATCTCGCACCATTTTACTATTTAAAAAGGGGGAGCTCCCTGCCTTCTCTGATTTTTGCCCAGGGGTTTTCTTCTGATGCAGCAATGTTATTTTTATGTGCTACAATGGGAACCTTGGCCAGAGGCCACTGCTGTCAAAGATTCCAGGTTCTCGGGCTGTATTTTTAGTCATCTGAATTAATTGGATAAAGCACCAAAGAGTAAAAATCCCTTTGACACTGCTACATAAATATCTAAGGCATAGTTCCCAGAAAGACCTGCTGGCAGGCCACAGAGCTGACACGTGGGCAAAGGCGCCAAATCTGCACTTTGGGCGAATCCTGGCCCTCCACATTCTCTCCAGCAGAGCAAAACCCATTGATATTTACAGTATACAGAGCTGACTTTGGAGGATGTTATCATTGTAAGCATTGCCAATCCACCAAAATAATCATTAGGTATGTGTGTCTTCACTTGCACCCTCTTAAAACAACAACAACAACAACAATAAAACTGTCTTTACCTAATTTTCAGATTTGTGTGTACAAGACTGAAGCAAATGAGAAATGTAAGTCCATGTGCTGTGCCCTCCAGGACATCCCCACTAAAATGATGAAAGGAGAAATGTACAATGTCTATACTTTGTCTCTAGCAACTACTAAGTTTTAAACTAGACATCTTCTTAAAGATGTTAAAATACCATCAGAAGACATATACTACTCAGTGCTGGGCAAGGAAAACAATCTATATCAAAGGAGTAATATTTATGGTGGTAAGAGATGGGTGGGGTTAACATGATACAGGACATGTTCCAGTTGGAATTTAAGTGTGCATCCCAGAGATGTACTTTCAGGAGGGGTGTCTCAGTCAGGATGCAAGATAAGAAAAAGAAAGTGCTCTGGGTATTTTAAGAAAGCAGTGATTCAATGTCTCAAAATAGGGGCTCACAAAAATTATTGGAAGAGCCACAGGAGAAAGTTCTGGCAGGAGAAGGTAGACTCCAGAAATAACACGCAGAAAAACCACAGAACTGCACCCCTCAGGCCAGCCGTGACCTCCAAGGCTGCCACTCTGGAGCTATGAGTTAAAAAATACATCCTGCTGTTGTGTCTGTTTCTGGACATTCAGAAAGCAGCAGACGACCAATGCAGGGAAATTTTAATTCCTGTTAACTTCTCTGCCAGCAGCAATAGCCAAAGCTAGGAGGAGAATGGCCCCTGTCTCACTTCTGCCTTCTGAATCTTACATGAATGTATCTGAGTGGTGAGCTCTACCTTGGGTTCCCAACTTTTCGTGAAAGAACAGTGGGAAATAAAGTTATAGCTTTCTAGCCTCTCCAGCTCTGGAGGGAGATAACTGTTGAGTGAGTCAGTGAACAGCACTGAACACCAGTGCCCAAGTAAGAACTTACAGAATACCTCATTCTCAGACAGAGGGGTTGGTTAATGAAGCTGGGTTGTAGCAGGAGATGGGGTAATTTTGAGAACGGTAAATGTCTACCACACTGATGATCCTCACACTTCTGTGACCTTGTGCTAGTGTCTTAGAAAAAGAATACTAGTAAAACAGAGTGAGCCCTTTCAGATAAAGCTTTCCAAGTCACTAAGTGAGTCCTGAAGGAGCCCTGCTATGAGCCTCAGTCATAAGGTGTGTACACGTTGGGGAGAGACTCTTCCTTCAAAGAAAACATGGCAGATGTAGAAAAGACTTTGAAGACCATCATCAGTAAGGAACAGCACCAGCAATAGCCCTGGTGGCAGCATAGCAGATCTACCACAACAGGCCAGCTGTGCGGCAGAGCACATCCCTGAGAGATGGCACCAGTGCCAGCAGCAATAGTGCTTCAGAGGACACGCCCCTTGTTTCCAGCCCCCAGCACCAAACAGGAGCCAGAGAAGAGGGGAACCACACACTCCTCAAGGTAGCCAAGTATACCTTTCAAGAAAGAACCCTGCAGAGGTTCAGAAATAATTGGTGCCCATGGGGCAGGGGCTGCTAAACAACTAGATTTGGACATGACCAGTTGTAGACAACAAGCCAAACTGAAAGTAACAATCAAACAAGAAGCCGAAAGTGGTGCCAGCTGCCCAGTGTTCCATTTTGCCCATGGAATGGTCCTGGGCAAGGGTCAGGTGGATCAGTGCAGATTTGGGGAGAGGGATGTCTCACTGTTGAGCCCTGAGGAAAAGACTCCTGACTGTTTATGCTCTCATGGATGAGGAGGACGGAGTGAGGGAAAGGACTGGGAATGGAAAAGTACTGACTGAAAGTTGAAAAAATTGCTTCAGTGAAAACCACCATATTGGGCCTCTGAATGGGGGGGCCTGGGCTGGGAATGTAGACATGCTGGTGAGCCTAACTGGCCCCAGGACCCTGCAGCACTCAGTTCCCTCCAGAAAACTGCCATGCAGTGGCTGTGCACCAAGTCTGCTGTGGGGAGGACTTCTCCCTTCTCCACCCCATTTGGCCTATCAGGCAAAGTCTCTGTAATTACATAGGGTTGATCCCATATAGGATTTTTGGCCTGGAGCTGGACTCCTGGGGGTGGGGGTGGGTGGGTCATAAGGGATGCTTTTTATGTGGAAGATTAAAGTTCTGTAATAGAACATGGGGCGGGGGAGAGTTATATAAACACTGTGTGTATGTGCATGGGCCTATTAGTACCCCGCTCTTGTGGTGGTCTACAGAAACAGATTACATATTTTTAGACTATATCCACATGAAGCTATATAAAAAGATTTTTTTAATACTAGACACCTATGAAGAAATGTACTCTTCTTTCAAAGCTTACTTGCTTATTAGCTCCCCAAGACTGCCAGTAATTCCTTAAATTATAACAGCTATTTTAACAGTGACTCTGGTACCTGATTTTTTTTCTGGAACTTCTGAAATATTTTAAAAACAATAACTACAATAATAAGAAACAATATTAAGGAAAAGCCCCAAAACCCAAGCACAAGTAATCTTGAAAGACTTCCAAGGAGTCTAATCACATGTGGTCCCCCTTCATCTTTTCTGTGACTCCCTGGGCGGCAGTGCAGGTTAGGCAAAGGGAAATAGGTCATTCCTCTTAGACTTTTGATGACAACTTTGTACATCCCTTAAGCTATTTTTTTTTGTATTTTCCTTTGTGGCTGCTACCTGCACATACTTTTGGAACTCTTTTTCAAGGGAAGCTGAGGGAAATGTAGTTGGTCATATATCCTGGATTAAAACACAGGCTTTTCTTGTCTTGAGGACTAACAAGAGGATTCATTCACATATGTCTAATTTAGGGACTTTCTTTTAAAATACAGCTAAAGTCCAATTATCTTATTTATTTTTAGTATTTGGCCCATATATGGGACATATGTCACATTTCTGGCTGCCCACCACTTTCAAACACACTCCCACTTTGGGCAAATGTTCCACTTTGTAAATTACTATCTTTTCAAGATTAAAAAAGTGTATATCATACTTGCTCAACCTCCTTTGCAGCTGAAACCTGGGCAGGTAACCTGGCACCAGTAGTCTCATATCCCCAGGAGACATCAGTTCAGAAGTGAGAAGCATGAGAAGTAACCTCTGTGTGAAGCACCCATTTTACTGGGGAGAATAACAAAGACCTTCAGCTGTTAGAAGAAGCTGTGATGGCCAGGCAAAGTCTTTACGAGTGGAACCAGCGCTGGCAGAGGGAGCGGTTGCGGGCAGCCTTGCAAAGTGAAGTATCTTTGCAACAGTGGCCATGTTTCCCTCTAGCCAATTCTGTGGTGTGGTTTAGAAATGGAATGTTAGCCCGAGCTTGTTGTTTTATGCTGGGTTATGTTGAATCCATACATTAATTGGGGGAGAATTGATATCTTACTAATTTTGTCTTCCAACCAATGAATACAATATATCTCTCCTTTTATTTAAATCTCTTAAAATTTTCCTCAGCATACTATACAGTTTTCAATACACAGGTCTTACATGTTGCTTGTCAGACCCAAATATTTTATAATTTTGATACTGTCAAAATGTTATTTTTTAATTTTAATTTCTGATAGTTCATTGCTAATATATAGAAACGCATTGACTTTTGTGTATTGGTGTTCTATCCTGCAACTTTTCTAGATTGTTATTTGTTTTGAAAATGTCTTTGTACATTGCCATTGAATTTGTCCCGCAGATGATCATGTCAAATGTGAATATAAACAGTTTTACTTCTGCCTTTCTTATGTTAATGCTTCTTATTTCTTTTCTTTGCCTGGTTGCACTGGCTAAAAGGTTCAAATAATGATTTATGAGAGTGGCGAGAATGGATGGCCTTGCTTTGTTTCTAACCTTATGGGGAAAGTATTCAGTCCTTCTACGTTAAGTGTGATGTCAGCCACAGACTTTTCATATGTTCCCTCTGTCAAGTTGAGGAGAAAATTCAATCTGGGAAGAAATTTTTTCAAAACTTTTTCTTTGTATGTTGAGGTATTCATTTGGTATTTCTTTTCAGTTTTTTAGTATAATGAGTTATATTGGTAGGTTTTTCAAATGTTAAACCAACCTTGCATTCCTGAGATAAATTCCATTGTGACCTCACTTGGTCACAATACGTTATCTTTTCTTAATATACATTGTTAGATTTGATTTGTTAAGAATTTTGCCTCTATGTCCACTGGGGATAATGCCTTGTGGTTTTCTTTTCTTATCATATATTTGATTTTGGCATATGGGTAACATTAATCCCCATAGAATGAGCTGGAAAGTATGCCCTATACTGCAGTTTTCTGGGAGAGTTCCTATAGAATTGGTATTATTTCTTCCTTGAGTGTTTAGTAAAATTTACCAATAAGAATTGAATTTTCTTTTTAAGAAGTACTTTAACTATACAGTCAATTACTCTGATAGATGTAAGGTTATTCAGATAATCTTCTTCTTGAGTGAACATTAGTGGCTTGCATCTTTCAAGGGATTTATTTCCTCATAGCTGTCAAATTTGTCAGAAATTTGTTTATAATATTCTTTATTATCTATGTATATCTTTAAAAATCTGTAGTATTACCTTTTTTATTCCTGATACTGATAATTTGTGTCTTGTCTTTTTGTTTTTGATATAGATGGCTAAGTGTTATTAACTTTACCTATTTTTTCAAAAACCAGCTTGTGGTGAATTTCACTGATTTTTTTTCTTTCATTTTTCTGTCCCATCTTCTGTTTACTTTTTTTTCTAGTTTCCTTTTTTAAAAAATATTTTATTTATTTTCAGAGTGAAGGCAAGGGAGGGAGAAAAACATTGACATTCGAGGGATACATTAACCAGCTGCCTTTCACATGCCCCCAACTGGGGTCCCGGATTGCAGTCCAGGCATATGCCCTGACTGGGAATCGAATCAGTGACCTTTCACTATGCAGGCCGACACTCAGTCCATAGAGCCACACCAGCCCAGGATTTTTCTAGTTTCTGAAAGTGGAAACTGAGATCAATAATTTGAGACCTTTCTTATTATCTAATAATATAGACAATTAGTACTCAAAATCTCCCAATAATTACTACTTTAATGGCATTCCTCATATTTTTATATTTTATATTTTCACTTCTATTCAGTACAAAATATTTTAAATTTCTTTTTGATTTCTTAATTGACTCATGGGTTATTTAGAAGTGTGTTACTTAGTTTTGAATATTCTGATTTTTTTTCAGAGACTTTTCTGTTATTTTCTCACTTAATTCCATTGTGGTCAGAGAACTTATTGAGACTTTTTTGTGGCTCAGAGCACAATTTATTATATTGGCTAATGTTCCATGTACACTCAAAAGGAATATGTTTTCTGTTGTTATTAAATAAAATTTTCTATAAATATCAATTAGGTCAAGGTAATTTATAGTGTTATTCAAATCTACATCTTACTGATATCCTGTCTACTGTCTACTTGTTCTATCAATTAGATTTCAATTCTTTTATTACATTCATAGATTCATTTTTCTCCATGCAGTTCTTATCAGTTTTTTGTTTCATGTATTTTGAAGTTTTTTTATTAGATACATAAAAATGTAACAATGTTATGTCCTCTTGATGAATTGAAGTCTTTATCATCATGAAATAATGTCATTTATCCAACATAATATTCTTTGTTCTGAAGTCTAGTTTGCTTGATATTGATATGACCACTCTAGCTTCTTATAAATTAGTATTAGCATGATATATATCCTTTTCTATCCTTTTACCTTTGGTTAAAAGTAACCAAAAGTAAATTTGTGTCTATTTACTTTGATTTTCTATAGGCAGCAAATAGTTGGATCTACCTTTTCAAATAAATCTGAAAATCTCTGCCTTTTAATTTAACGTATTTAAATTCTTTAATTTTATAGTTAGATTTAAATCTACTGTCTTACTACTTGTCCCATGTGCTCGTGCCCCTTTTCTTCATTTCATGCATTATTTAAATTAGTAAAATATTTTTATTATTCTATTGTATCTCCTTTGTTAACTTATTAGATGTTATTTTAGCAGTTGCTTTAGGTGTTCTAATATTTATCTAGTATTAGCTTACTGTTATATACATCTTTAACTTATCTTTAACTTCAAGTGATGTTAACTACATCATGCGTTATAAAAGAACTTTACTTCAGCCCCCTTATCTTTTGTGCATTATTGTCAAACATTTTATTTCTAATAGGTTTTAAATGCCACAATGCATTATTATTGTCTTTTTCTGTAGTCCATTGCCCTTTGCAGAGATTTAAATAAGCAGAAAAAAATGGTTTTTTATATTACACACATTATTACTGTTTTCAGTGCTCTTCATTCCTTTGTGTATATCTATATTTCCCTCTGGTATTTTCATTCTTTCTGAAGGACTTCCTTTAACATTCTTATATTGTGTCTCTGTTGGTGATGAATTCTTTCAACTTTTGTATCTGGAAATGTCTTTATTTCATGTTTGTATTTATGTTATTTTCACTGAGAATAAAATTCTCAGTTGACAGTTTTTCTTCCAGTCTACTCTTGAGATCTTGCTCAACTGCCTTTGTACTTGTTTTAATTTTTTAAAAAAATCTTCTGTAATCCTATGTTTGCTCCTCTCTTCTTAATATGTTTTTCCCTTATGACTCCTTTTGAGATTTTTCTCCTTTTTATGGTTAGAAAATTTGGGTTTCTTAGTTTCTTAGTGAAATTGTCTTCTCCTCCTCCTCTTCCTTTTTCCTCCTCCTCTCCCTCCCATCTTCCTCTTTTTCTTTCACTTTGTCCCAATGGATTTCACTAATCATCATGGATATATCATGTTTTAGTTTTTATCAAAATTGAAAAAATTTCAGTTACTATTTCTTCAAATATTTTTCTGTCTCAACTTACCTATTTAATAATTATTTGTTCTATAATGTCTAATTTGTCAATAACCCTATCAGTGAATTTTTTTTATTTCTGAGATTTTAGTTATAATCTTAAGAAATATGATTTGGGTTTTATTTATACCATGTCTCTAGTTATTTAATCTTTCCTCAAGCTTTTTGAACATATGGCATAGAGTTATAATAATTGTCTTAATATCTTTGTTTGCTAATTCTAGCATATGTTCCCACTCTAGGTCCACTTTGATTGATTCAGTTTTTATTTCCTTCATAAATCACATTTTCCTGCTTCTTTGCATGCCTGGTAATTTTGCACTGAATGTCAATTTTTAAGAATTTTACCTTGTTGGGTGCTGAGTATTTTTTTATTTCTGTACATCCTCTTAAGCTTTGTTCTTGGATGCATTAAGTTATTGCAAAACTGATTTGTTTGAATGTGGCTTTTCTGACTTGAGGGGCAGATTCAAAGTAGTCTGAGGCTAATTATTCCCCACTTCTTAGGCAAGATCTTCCTGAGTGTTCTACCCATTCCCTCATTATGAGTTTCCCATTATGTTTCCATTTTTGACTAATAGCAGTAGACACTATTTTATGCCCCATGTGAATAACAAGTATGTTCACTCTAATCTCTTCAGATCAGATCCCCTCCCCTGCCTCAAATAGTTTTCTTACATGCATGTATTTATCAGTAGCCTACAGAATATGGAATGCCATATTTTTCAGACTATGAGATGCACTTTCCTCCCTACCCCACCCCCAAATCTGGGAGGAATAATGGTTGTTAATGCTGTTGTTGAATTCTGTTTACATTTACATTGGTGAAATATTATGTTATTTAGGTTATTAAATATTTTACCATATTTTTTGCCTCAAATTTGTTTTCCCTATTTTCCTCCTCTAAACCTAGGTGCATCTTATGGTCTGAAAAATGCAGTAGCTATTTTCTGGAGAGCTCTGGAGTTCACTCTTTGTACAGCATTCTCCATTCTGGTATTCTGTTCTGTAGACTTTAGCAGACTTTACATTCCCAGAATCCCAACTCCATCATGCATAATTTTCACCTTATTTCTCAAGGAAAACTGTTCTTCATTGGCTGATATCTAATGTCTGAAAAACTATTGTTTAATACAGTTTTTTAAAGTTGTACCTACAAGGAAATAATGCCTGTTACCCATCTTGACCATAAGCAGAAGTCTATAGTCAGTCTATTGAATAATGCATCCTGACTTGGAATTCCTTTGCAAAGATTTCTTGACTTTTTGTAGGAGCTTCTAAGAGGCATCTCACATACGTCCTCCACAATGATCTGTGCTGCTCCACCGAGGACCTATCTCACCTGTGACAGTCCCAATAAAAATTCCAAAGGTATTTTTATAGATATCAATAGCTGATCTAAAATTTACATGGAAAGGCAAAAGAAAGAGAAAAACCAAAACAATTTGAAAAAGTAGAAAAAAGCTGGAAGCTACATATTACCTGATCTTAAGTTTCACTATAATAACACAATGAGATATTGATTTAAGAATAGGTGAATGGAATGAGATATAAAGTCCAGAAATAAACTCATGCAAGTATATTTAGTTTATTTTTGACAAAGGGGCAAGGAAATCTGATGGTTAAAAAATCATCTTTTCAACAAATGTTGCTGGAAAATTAGACATACAAAGATGAAAAATATATCTCACATCCTCACAAAAATTAATTCAAAGTGGGTTATAGGTCTAAACATAAGATATAAATCAATTAAATTTTTATTAAAAAACATAGAAGAAAATCTCTATGACCTTGATTAAGCAAAGAAATCTTAGTTTAAACACTAAAAGTGCAATCTATATGAGAAAAAATGATGACCTAGTACAATTAAAAATTTCTGCTCTGTGAAAGCCACTGTTTTGAAAAGTGAAAAAGTAAGCCATAGACTGGGAAAAAATATTTGCTAGTCAAACATCTAAAAAGGATTGATTTATCCAGAATATATAAAGAATTCTTTTTTTAAAAGTATTTATTTTATTTTATTTTTTAGAAGGGAAGGGAAGGAGAGAGGGAGAGAAACATCAATGTGTGGTTGCCTCTCATGAATCCCCTACTGGGAACCTGGCTGGCAACCTAAGTATATGCCCTGACTGGGAATCGAACCAGCAACCCTTTGGTTCACAGTCTAGTCCTCAATCCACTGAGGTACAACAGCCAGGGTAAAGAATTTTTGAAATTCAACAATTAGACAAAAACCTCATATAAAAATAAGCAAAATATTTCAAAAGTTACTCCACCAAATAAGATACAAATAAACATTTGAAAAGATGATTAACATTATTAGTCATTAGGAAAATACAAACTAAAACCAACACATGCTACCACTATTCACCTATTAGAATGATTAAAAACAGATAAATTCTAATAATATCTATCCTGGTAAGGTTGTAGAGCAACTGGAAATCTCATACACTTCTGATGGGTATGCAAAATGGCACAGCTTTGTCAGTTTCTTACAAAGTTAAATACACATTTACCATGTGACTTAGCAATCTCACCCCTAGGGGGTGCAATTGAAGTTTAAACCTATTTACATGCAAAGTCCTGTACGCAAAAGTTTATGGCAGCTTTATCCTTAATCATCAAAAACTGAAACAAACACGAATGTATTTCAGCAGAGGAGAGGAAACACAATTGTTGATACCTCCATGTAACAGAACACTAATTAGCAAAAAAAAAGGAAGGGGGGTTGCTGTATAAATTGCCGATGTAAGTAATAAGATGGATGAATCTCTTACACATGGTGCCAAATGAAAGTAACTAGACACAAAACTGTAAAGAATGAATGACTACCCTGGCTGGGTAGCTCAGTTGCTTGGAGTGTTGTCCTGATATACCAAGGTTGCAGGTTAAATTCCAGGTCAGGGCACTTACAAGAATCCACCAAAAAATGCATAAATAGAAAAACAAATCAATGACTCTCTTTTTTTTCCTCTCTTTCCTTCTCTCTACCTCTTCCTCCCTCTGTCTAAAAATCAATTTAAAAAGAATGAATGCAGACAACTGTACTTGAACAACAATAAAATAATTTTAAAAAAGAAGTAATGATTCAACTTACGTGATATTCTGGCAAAGTGAAAACTTAGGAATGGTAAAAAGATCAGTGGTTTCTAGTGGTTAGGACTTGGAGGACAGAAAGACTACAAGCGGCAAGCATGAGGATATTTGGGAGTATGGTGAAACTGTTCTATTTCTCTATTGTGGTGATGATTTGTGGCTCTTTGCATTTCCCCAAAACTCATAAAACTATAAACCAAAAAGAGTGAAGACTACTATATGTAAATTAAAAATGAAATTTAAAAACCTGTATACTGAATATTGAAACACCCACTTCTTTTCCATGACTCAGCTCCAAAAATTTAAGCAACTAGGCATATTCCCCAAGGCTGGAGACTGGAGAACCCTCTTCTCTTGAGATATAAAAAGACTGAGTGGAGGATGAGGGAACATTTGCATGTGCTGACATTTGATAACACTCACTGAAACAGCTGGGCCTCTGCGATGAGACTTTCATGAAGCCCTAGTAGATATGTCCTCCCGCACATACACAGATTCCAAATAGCTTTCTAATATAAAGAGGTGTCCAAGAAGCCTAGGCATTCAGGGCAAATGAGATAATGCAGAATGTTGAGAACAACTTTTAAACCTCTACTTAATGTCTTCAAAGAGCTAAGAGAAGATATTGACTCCATAAAAAAATAGTAAGAGAATAAACAATACTTGAAAATTAAAAATTAAGAACAAAAATATCAGAAGGATTAGAAGTTGAGGAGTAAATCTCAGGAAGTAGAACCTAAGATGAAAAGATAAAATGGAAAAGGAAAATTCTGGAAAGTTGCATGATTGATTTAAAATTTCACAAACAAATAATAGGTAATACAAAAAAAGGACAAAACAAAAACAGGGGAGAGGATATTTGATCAATAAAAAATAAAAAATAATTTTCTAGAAATAAAATAATGAGCCCAGCAAAATAAATAAGAAAAGACCCAAGTAAAGCAAAGTAAGTAAGGTATTATGAATTTAAAAAATGCCAAAGATTTTTTTTAATCCAAAAAGCTTCCAGAGAAAAAGACTTGCTATATCCAAAGGATAAAGTATCAGAAAGACATTAGACTTCTTATCAGAGACATTGGGAGCTTAGAAGACAATGGGGCAATACCTACAGAATTGTGAAACAAAAATTAAGATCCACATGTAGCCAGCCCATAAAAAGCACAAAGGTGATATAAACACAGTTTTAGATATTTGAGATCTCAGAAATATTACCTGCCAAATTCTTATTCACTTTCTCAGGAAGCTACAGGATGATGTTATGCAACAAATAAGAGAATAAACAAGTAAAACAAAGAGCAAATCTAAGGAACAGGGACCTGATGCAGAAATGGAAGCAATGGGATTCCCAACATGCTCTCTGCAAAAAGCTAGATTACATCCCTCAGATTAAAAAAGAAGGGTGGATGGATTCAAGAAATATGTCTCCAGGAGAAAACAAATTGGAATGGATAGACTACCCGCTATGTTTTACCATGTGGAAAAATATTTAAAGTACTATCACAGGTGTTATGGCTCTTGTGAAGAATTTGAGAAGAATTTGTAATAAATTTTATTAAAAACTAGCAAATAAAACTAAAGCTAATGTCAACTCCAATAAAACAAAAAGTTTCAATAAAAAAGAAAACAAGGCCCTGGCTGGTGTAGCTCAGTGGGTTGAGCACGGGCCTGCAAATCAGACAATTGCAGTTCAATTCCCAGTCAGGGCACATGCCAGGGTTGCAGACCGGTTCCCTGCAGGCCAGTTCCCAGCAGGGGATGCACAAAAGGCAACCATACATTGATGTTTCTCTCCCTCTCTTCTTCCCTTCCCCTCTAAAGATAAATAAATAAAATCTTAAAAAAAAAAAAAAGAAGAAGAAGAAAACACAACCATAGAACAAGATTTTACTTGGCAGTGTATAAAACTTTCATAGCCATTAAAATGTAACATTGATTATTGATTTTATTATAGTGTTATTTAATTCTATCTGGGAGGGTGGAGGAATGAGGAAGTTGAAGGGTGGTATAGTTTCATAAGAGTTCCAAATGCTCATCCTTCATAACCACAAAGTCAAAAGACAATATTTAGAATTTGAAAATCAGAGTGAGAGTAGTATTTAGAATTATATAGGTAATTATCAGAAGAAATAACATAAAGAAATAAAGAGACTGCTTCTGAAAAACCCAACTCATGTGTTGAAGCAAAAAAAAATACTGTTTTTACAAGATGTGTAAATTTTTTAAATTTCACGCATATTTTCCCTTGATAAAAATAGAATTTAAACATTTTAATTGTGATTGGCTATTGTGAGAATGTCAGTCATAGTGGAAGGCAGCAGGATAATATTTCTGGAGGAAATGAAGGCTGTTTTCTGTTTTTCAAATCTGCCCAGAGATAGAGTTGTAAGTTTTTCAGGAGGGAAACAAGCACAGCATGATTTTGATTTTTTTTAAGTTTCAGATCTTTTTCTTATAAAATTGTTTTCTTTAAAGGAAGCAAAGGGATAAGAACTCCTATATTTTAAAGTTTTCTTTTTAACTCATTTTCTTTTCTGTGGTCTTTTAAATAGAATTTTTTTTCTCCTAACATAAATAGCCACCTGGCACTTTAATGCCAGTAATACTTTGCTGCCCTGGACAGCTGACCTCCAGTCTGTATAATAAGATCGGCCCTGACATTATGAAATTGACAAAACTATCACTATAGACAAGAAAATGTGAAATCAGATTTTAGTAAAGGCAGCTTGGCTTTTCAAGAAAGAACTCGGCCCTCATAAAAGGTCTCAGAATGGCCTCTTGAGGCTGAAGTCCCACACCCAAGGCCATGATGCTCCAGGAGAGTCTTGTATGAGTGACTGGTTGAGTAGTCATTTTTATAGAATCCAGAAAAACTGATCAAAGTACTACAGGGCTGGCCTAAGATACCTCACACCCTCAAGACAGTAACTGATGAAATAAGACAAGTCTCTGAAGGTCTCCATTCCTTTGCTCACTTCTTCTCAGTCCCCTCTCACTCCTTGATTTTTCCCCTTGTTCAGTCCTCATAACCCAACTAAAGTTCTTTTCACCAAAAAAATGGTTAATGTGGCATGGCAGGCCCCAGCTGCAGCTTGTAGGTGACACCAGGTATACTACCAATGAAAAGAGGTGGAGCTTGATCTCGTGGCAGAGAAGTCTTCACCTCATGAAATTTCAAATAACCATCAGTAGTTTCTTGTTTGTTTTGTTTCTGTTTTATGATCATAGAGAAAACTAGATTCTGAAACTGTCCTCTTACACAAGCAAACTGTCACAGGGGAGAAAAAGCCTACAAGGGTCTTTAGAAAGAATGAAGGAGGATGTGACAACTTAAAATGATATTATTTCTGCTTTGAGTTGGCATACTACCAAAAAGCCCTTAAAAGCACATTTATTGCCTAGCTGGGTAATGCTCTTAAAAACCTCCCAATGTACAGCACCACACTGCACCCAAAGGAATAAGATTAGCTGTGGCTAAACACGAAGAGAATTCTTTATCACTTGCAGGAGAAGGATTTTTCTTTGAGTTACAGCACTAAAAATAGAGCCAGCTTATTGTCATTGGTTTCCTCGTTTTAAGTGAGATAGTGTATTTCTGAGAAGTTGACTGAAACGAGGAACCTTTTTGAAGTGTGGATACTTAGAAAAATAAAAACAGGGTATCTTAAAGTAGATAGAGAAGAAAGTCTAAATTATTCATTGAGTTACAGCTTTCATTCTTTAGTCTTGGACAGCTCCGCTGGAACCTCACTGGGACATTGTATGCCCTAGATTAGAATTTGTTAAACTATATCCAAAAAGATATAGTTACTGAAATATCCACCTGATAAATTATTCTCACTTATAAGTATATAGTACATCTTATAAATATCATGCTTCTTAGACTTTCCTGGGACAATTCCAATATAAATTTATTTTATTCTTTTCTGTAATGGTGGCACATTCAATGTTTAACCAAATGTGTGGTTTCATATTATTCATTTTAGAGATTAGAAAAGATATATTGCTGGACCATGTGTTCTGATTTTAAGTTTATAGAATAAGTTCACAATGAACCCACAAAAATATTGTAGTGATATTCCACTATACAGTACTCAGGGATCTGAGCTAATCTAGCTTAGGTTAACAAAATCATTGGAATGTAAAAGGTAATGTAATTTCTTCTTCTATTTCAGATAGGCAGTTACATCTGGATCACTCCAGACTAATTAGAGTTTATTTTATTTCTGAAGATGGTCAGATAAAGCAGATAAACATACATCTTCCATTACATCCTCCCTCTCTCAATGCACAGCTATCTTCTGGATGAGAGAAAGAGTAAAGTTCTAGACCTCGTCATCCCCCACCTTTGGTGAAGCCTGTTTCCCTCATATCTAACTGGTAATAGGGCCCAAATGCTGTTTTTTCCTAAACCATTCCTGAAGTCAGCAAAAATGAATATATATCATACTAACAAATTGTCACAATGTAAGAGACCTTGCTTTGTATTGCTACTCTATAATTTCTCTCATCTAATCTTCCTCTTACTGGTTTCCTCACTGCTATTTAACCCTTGGGCCCTCTAGAACTCTCCATGCCCAGTAAATAAGCTCCATGATATCATTAATTTAGTCACTGAACACTTACTCCATCTCCCTCCTAAACTGAAATCTGTCTCTACTCTAAAGGGTCCTGCTTACCCACCAGCCTTAGCCACTGGGCACTGCTATCTCCCAACAGTGTTGTTGCATGGTCAGAAGGTAGAGATGGCATAACTTCTTTACCTTTATGTAAAAATGCCTTTCTTTCATGCCACTTTATTATGCCACCTTCTCCTTCCTCCTTATGTTTATTTCTGAGCTCCTGATAACTTCTCTCATTCATCAATGACATCTGGCTCACGTCCTCACTTTCTATCCCTAGTTTTGCCATATTGTCTATTGTTAATGTAGATGACACATTCAATGCCTAAGCTCCAATGATTTTCACCTCTAATCCTTTGCAATCATACATTAGCATGGCCGTATCACAGATCTTGTGGTCATTCACAAAAATGACTCTGAAGTCTTCAACTCCAATTTTCTACTCTGACCTAACTTACTCTTCTAGGTCTTTCTTGACCTCAAGTTATTGATTATCTGAAGTACTGCCTCACTAGCTTACTCAATTTCCTTGCAACCCAGCATTTTTGCAGCAATGACTGGGACTACAATCCTGGATTTCAACTACGATACACTTTCTCCAGTTCTGTACTCGGATGCATAAATCCTTTTAGAGCTGCAGCTTCAAGCCATTTCAAGGTCACAGTCTTCAACCTCAGCTATCCCTTAGTCTCATCGCCAGAAAATCCTATAACTTAACATTCGGTTCCCAAACCGTCATTTCAGACCAACTCTCCTCTTTACATTTCCCGAGCACTCTCTTTAATCATCTTTCATTTCCTCAGAGTCAGTATACAGACTAGTGTTTTACCACTTAGAAAAAAATTAAATCTATCTGATAAGACTTTCCTGAATTTTTTCTTCCCTTTCTAAATTGTAGCTTCTCTCACACTCACTCTTACCTTGTTTTCTCTGACCCCAGGCAGTAAGCTACCATCCATGGCCAACATCTGGAGCTGTATCCTTGATTTTATCCTTTTATGCCAACTTTAGGGCCCTGAGTCCTCAGCCATCTTCTGTGTCCTTGCTACCTACAGAACAAAGTCCACGCTTCTTATCATGGCTTGTTCCAACTTCATTTTTGTCTCATCAACTCTGTGTTCTAGAACTGTACTGACTAACATGGTATCCATAGCTATAGCTGGCTATTCACATTTAAATTAATTAATTAATTCAGTTACTCAGTGGCACTAGCCATTCACCCAGTGCCCAATAGCCATATGTGGCAAGTGGCTTCTATATTGGACAGCACAGACATAAAGCATTTCCATAATTGAGGAAAGTTCTTAGACAGCACTAGTCACCTTTACTGAAAATCTTGCCCTTCCCCTAAAGGACCAAGATTTTTTAGGTCTCTGAACCTTTGCACAAAGATGTCACAGTATTTCTATGTCACAGTGTCTAACTGGCAATAGTGTCCAATGCTGGCAACCTATACATATTATTATGTGGACATCCACTTCCAGAAGTATCTTGTGCTGGTGTTGAGACCTGTCACTGTTTATGGTGAGTATTACACCTTTATAGCACCCATGTGCTCTTTTCTCTCTGAATAAAAGTGGAGACTAGTAGATGTACTACGACCGGAGAGATGGAACATTTAGACCCAAGGAGGGCACTTTGATCATACCCTGTCAATTTTTCCAAATCTCCATGTAATTAACAACCACTGTCACTAGAAGCAGAGCAGTCATCTAACCTTCAAGCTTATTACAACTTCTCCTTAGAAAATCTTTTTCAATTTTTTGAAAAGAGAACAATAAACTACCTAATTATCTTGTTTGAACCCTTGTTTTTGGTGCATTCAAATCGTTAAATTGTCATGCAGTAGAGAGAACACTTGGACATTCAACCTCAACACTGTTTTAGGAAAAGCTTAAGAGAAGTTGTATAAAAGTGATTTGTTTAATTTTTAAACCTAGAAGATCTGTTTTTCGGTACTAGAGATAACTCTAGATAACTAGATAATTCTAGTACAGAAAGAAGTAAGTAAAAAAATCTCCATATAAATTCAAAAGAAGTGATTTTTTAAAAACACTACGTAGCCCCTCAAATTAGGCCTTTGCTGTATGACTTGATTATTTTATTTGAAGTGAATTCCTAAAAGAGCATAAATAGCCATATCTACATACCATTACAAAACACATTCCAAAACCAAATAAGAAGTTTGCGATAATTACTTATTAGTGTGAGTATGCTTCATAAATAGTAGGACCTAAGTAATATGACCTAAGTAATAGCTGGGAGCCTGGCTCTGCCTTACCTGGCTGTGAGATTGGGCAGCTTCAGCTCTTGGGTGTCCTTTTCCTGTGTGAAGTCAGCATCAGAGCACATTCTCTCTACATTTCTTTTCTACTGTAAAAGCAATGATATTTCTGGGTTTGGGGTAGGGGAAAGGTATTTTTTAATATAATAAACATTTTCTCAATTTTATGTAAGAAGCAATGTAAATCCAGCTTTAAGTTTCTCTCCCCTACAAGATTGCCTTAATTCTTTCAGCACTTAATTCTTTCTGTATAGAAATTCTGGAGTGTTCACCACCTAAAATTAAAGAAATAACTATGAGTGAAATGCATCTACAGAACAGTTTATGGAGATGGGAAGTGGTAGAGTGTGAGTGGAATAGATTGCAAGGGAAGTAACTGAGGCTGGTATGACCCCATTAAGACCAGTGGGCATAGTCTTCTGTCTTCAAATGAGACATTTGCTCTTAGCAGCGTACAGGACTTCTCTTTGTTCACTTCAGTTCATCGTTTATATAGAGGCACATTTCTAGCACGAAATACTCTTTTTAAATATTACAAATGTATAAACATTACTTGTAAATGTAATTTCAAAAACATTTAGTTATTTCAATATCTTTGTAAAGAGCATAGGCCCCACATGCAGGAGCTCTATAATATCTGCAAGTTTTATCTTGATATTTGAGAACAGAAGGTTACATATGAAATGTTGCTCCGGTTTACTGTTTTTCAGTATTATGGTGATAAATGAATGGAGAAAAGGACACACTTCAAGGTGGAAGAAAGATTATATTTTTCTTCTGCAAATATGAAACTTTTAATTATTTTAAATGTGATTTAGTCAACTTGGGACGAGTCCACCTCAAAGTAAATAAAAAGAAATGAAAATTAATGATAGAATGGTTCAGTGACCAAAAAAATTGAAATCATTACAAATAGAGTATAAAAACCTCTCTAATTTAAGCATCTGCAACTTCTGGTGTTAGAGAGAGAGTGTGAGTGTGTGTTCAGTTAAAATATCATTTCTTCTTTATTTTTTTCAAAGCTTATTTTTTCTTTGAAGACAAAAATAAAGGTTATTTTTAATGTACCTTGTAGATATATATATTCTTTAAAAGGCATTTTATGCCACACATTTATTTAAAGAGCAGTTATGCAAACTGAGCTCATCGACATGACACACTCCAGCTCCAGCTACTTCAAACAAAAATAAACAAGGAAGCCTATTTTGCTTCGAAATGATTCTGCAGTAACACCCAAAAGCAAGTCCAGCTTTCCAAACTGATTGGTGAATCCATAAGTTTATGCAGCCTTTGTACTTTGCTAGTTTTTGCAAAGGGTCCAAGATCCAAAGAAGAAAAAGTAAAATTTCTCCTTTTGAAAATTTTCACTGTATGTGCAAGGACAGAAAAAAAGCAAAATTTATAAACTACTAAATATCTATTCATATTGCATTTATTAAATAAGTTATGATGCCAATTACTACACCATGAAATACTATCCCGCCATTCAAAGGAATGAGCTGAATAAGATGATCGGTCAAGGATAAGTGAGTATATTAGTAAATGTTTTTAACTGTAGTACTGTAGACTAATATTTTTAATGAAAATGCTAATATATTATTACAGTTATAGGTTATATACACGTATATTTGTGTATGTGCGTGTGTATAAAATACGAAACTGATTAGGCATCACTTTTTAGCTGATAACTGATGGTTATCACTGGAAGAAGGGAGTGAGAATAAAGGAGAATTTCATTTCTCATATATTTTATATGATATTTTTAACGCAATATATTATTTGTATTGATCCATTAAATTAACAGTGGACAAAGGAAGTTATACTACCAACCATTTTCTTCTTACCTTTTGCTGGACTGATGATTATCATAGCTACACATTTTTTTTGCTTTGTTATATATATTTGTGTGTATTAACTAATTTTCTATTTTCTCTTTTTTCACTTCTATTCGTATGAGGTGGTAGTTAATTGGGACTTAGCTTCAAGGTTATTGGATGCAAAAATAGGTTTATGACTGAGCTAGAAAAGGAATAAACATCTTCAGGGATGGATACAGTGTTTAATGAGATTCAAGTCTTTTCTTTGGTGAGTGGATATATTTTATTTGCATGATGCATAGATGTAAAACGTTAGGTAGGAGTAAACTGTTGCTGCGGTGGCTTTTTGGGAAACTCCATGTGCAAAAAACTTGTTCATGGATATTGAGTAGGCACATACTTAGACGGTGATAGATTGTTTGACTCTCTCAACTCCCAGTTCACCCTTTTTTTCCTAGAAGTTTCGCTTTCTAATCTAAAACCTGCATTCCTCAGACTATTGCACTAAGATTCTGGGTGCAAATTTGTTTCTGCCAGTTAGACACACGTGCATGAGCTTTTTTGAAGGCATTAGGAGTTACGCCATCTTTCTGCAACAATGTGGACAGATAAGCAAGATGAAAAGTGTGAGTTTGCAGTGGCCATACTTCATAATGCACTGTCTAGTCCCCAGCTCTGCAGGTGTGGATGGCGGTGAGGGTGCTGGTAGAGTGGTGGCAGGAATCACCTAGTCCTGGGATCGCATCAAAACTGAAATCAATGTTTCTTGAATGGGGTGCCCTTTCATCCTTCTAGCACTGACAATTATTTAATCGACAACTTATTTCTCATTAAATCTTTTTATGATTGGAAAACCTAGAGTATAGTCTATTTCCTGAATTAAAGCCTAACTGATATATAACCCTAGAGCTATACTTGCACATGTTCAAAATAAGGCATGTAAAAGGATGCTCACTTCACTTCAACATTGTTTTCAATAGCTCCAAAGCAATTACTTATAGTCTAATAATAGGAGAATGAATGAGGAAATTATAGAACATTTATAATATGGGGTGCAGCAATGAAAAAGAGAGGTAAACTGATACCTGCTGACATGAAAAAGCTCCAAGTTTTGTCTGTCAGTTTTTAAAAAAGACATGATTTGTGCTATCTTAAATCATTTATTCTAAATATTGGATATACCATGGTTCGGGTATCTGTGCTGTGCATCACCATATACTTGAAGGATTTATACCAAGTCCATAATAGCAGTAACTTTTTTGGAAAGCACTGGCATTGTTGGTGGTGATAAGGGAAGACTTAAGTTTTATGTACAATGATTGAAGTTTTAAAATTAGAATATATCCCTGTATTACTTGATTATTTAAAAAATTAAAATTTTGAATAATGATAATTATGTATGTGACAAGTAAAGCAATTACAAACACTTTAATATAAAGATATATACTATTTTAAGATAATCTAGAATAACCTAGACCATGTAAAATTCACATCACTAGAAAAAAGGGATACATAGTAAAGAGATCATTTTACAGGGAAATACAGACTACCAAAATTGACTCAAGAACATAGCAAGTTTTCTAGAAGTAAACTGAAAAAAGATTTTTTTAAATAAAAAGAAACATTTTATGAAAAATGTCTCTATTCATTAGAGGTTTAAGTCCTCTACATCTGCATAATTATAAAAGATAGCAAAATGAAAATATTCCCCAGTTAATTTTATGAAGTTTACATTGCCCTAAAGTTAAAAATGAACAAGAAAAACATAAGACATAAACAAATAAAGACAATATTGTTGATAAATATAGATGTAAATATCTTCTTATATGTTAATATATTAAATTCGATACTACATTGATTCCAAAGTGAATTATTTCTAAGAACTTGTGAATGGGTCAACTTTAGGAAACCTACTTATGTAATTCATTACTCAAATGGGTTAAGTGAAAAACATCATGTGAATATTGCTATAAGGATTCTTGATAAAATTCAATATGCAATACTTAGGGGGAAAATTCTTAGCAAAGTAAAGAATAAAAGGATATTCTTTTACTGTGATAGAGTAAGTATTAAAAACAAATAGTAAATATTATAACTCACAGTGAAACATTAATGGCACTCCCCCTAAAGCCAAGATTAAGACAAAGATATCAGCTCTTAAAACTATATACTATGTCATTCTGGAATTATTAGCAATAATATAAAAAAGAACTAGGTACAAGTTCATAAAATGAGACAAAACTGAAGTTTTCTGCATATATGATGTAGCACTAAGAAAATACAAGAGAAACAACTCAAAACATAATAGAATTAATAACAGGTCCAAAGGTAATCTGAGTGCTAAAGATTCAAAGTAAACATAAATCTCCATAGATTTCTTATGTGCCAGCAAAAAGAAAAAAAGAAAAGGAAAAGAAAAATGATTTCACTCACAATAGCAAAAATAAGATAAAATGCCTAAGCATGAAATATTCAAGGCCTGTATGGAAGAAACAACAATCTCCTGGACAATAAAAAAACAAATGAATCTTGAGTTAATGAAGAAACATTAGATATTCCTTAAGATTCTATCTTAAAATTATTCAGTTCTCTAGTCTGTAAATTTATTTTCAGAACATAATTGCATCCTGTTTGAAAAACTGTATTTTAAGCATTACATAGTTATAGAACAGTATGGGAGGTACAATACAATGAGCATTTTATTGTGAATTAGTTGAGGATACATTGCTTTTCTGTCTCCCCATCTCCTAAAACTTTAGTGTGTTTTTCCCACAAACAACAGTGTTCCATCTAATGGCAGTGTAACCATTAAAATCAGGAAATTATTAGTGATATATTACTTATATTACTGCCACTAATCATTATACCCCGTAATCAAGTTTCATCAATTCTTTCAATAACTGTTTATTATAAAAATATTTAGTTCAGAATCATTATGACATTAAGTTATGTATCTTCCTTACTCTTTCTTTGATTTTCACGTCCCTGATATTTCAGAAGACTATTGCCCAGTTGTTCTGTAGAATTTTCTTGAATTTGGGCTTGTCTGATGTTTCCTCATGATTGATTGCAAGTTACGCATCCTTGGCAGCACGATCATAGATGTGAACCCCGTGCTGCTGATTCCCGCACCCCTTGAGGAGGGCTGCCACCCCACTTTCTGTGTGCCCACCTGGCCCTCCTCAAGCTGGGACACACAATACCAGGCAAAAGCTTTCCAGTTTCCCCTCCACCCTGTGTGGGCTCTGACACCCCACTTCACATTTCCCCTTCAGGAAAAAAAATCCTCCTTATTCTGATCTGTCTCTGACATCTTTTAGCAGGACCCTGTAGACAGAATAATGCCATCCCAACCATAATTCCAAATAAAATCCCTTTAGAAATTTTTTTAAATGATGCTAAAATTCTATTTGAAGAACAACTTGAGATGAGCTAAGATATATTTGAGAAAGAAGATTGAACACACTTTTTGTCATAAATTACAACATATTGCCCAGCTGATGTGACTCACTTGGTTGGGTGCCATCCTGCAAACCATAGGGACGCTAGTGCTAGTTTGATTCCCAATCAGGGCGCATGCCTGGTTTGCTCATTTGGTCCCCGATCATTGTGAGCAGGAAAGGCAACTGACCAATGTTTCCCTCTCACATTGGTAATTCCATGCCTGTCTTTCTCCCTTCCTTCCCTTCTCTCTAAAATCAGAAATAAAATTAAATATATATAATAAAATAAAGTAAATTACAATATATTGCAAAACCACAGAAATTTAAAACAGATTCTGACTCAGGAAGAGATAAATTCATGAAAAAATAGAGATTAAAGAAACACATTGAAAAATATTGTGGTATTTATAGTCAGCATAGTAACAAGTTAACTGAACAATGGTAATTTGGAGAAAAGCATTAACTAATATTCTATATGGTGGCTTACACAAATGTATAAGTGTAAAAAAGTCATGAGGTAATATTAATTAATAATATTATAATTCTAGGCTTCAAAATATCTTACTGGACACAGCAAAGGAAAAGCAAAAGGTCAAACAGATTATTTTTAGTGTCTTAGTTAAAAAATCCTACATAGTAACAAAATGAAGATGACTACTACACTTTCCTTCATGTGGAAAATGATAGCCTTGCATTGATGATTTTGAAGATCACTTCAAGTTGTGAAATGATAATTCTCCATATTTATGCATATGATTGCACTTAAATTATATCAGTGTCTGCACTGCATCTTTCATATCTTGTAACTTCCCTGAAGGCAAGGTTTATATTTCACTTTTGTGTTCCTTCTACATAGTTATGGAAGCTGTGGTTATTGTTGTAAGTTGAATTGTGTCCCCCCAAAAGATTTGTTGATGTCCTAACCCTGGCTACCTATGAATGTGACCTGCTTTGTAAATAGGTCTTTGGAGATATAATCAAGTTAAGATGAGATCTTGTTGAATTAGCGTGTGCCCCAAATTCATGACAGGAATCCTTATTAGAAAGGAGAGATTTGAAAACATATACACACACTCACAGGGGAAAAGGCCATGTGAAGATGGAGGTGGAAACTAGAGAGATGAAGCTACAAGTTAAAGATTGCCAGGAGCCACCTGAAAGGCAAGGAAGGAATCTTCCCCAGTTCATTCAGGGGCAGCATGGCTGTGCTGACACCTCAGGTGTCAGACTTCCAAGCCTCCAGCACTGGGAAATGATCACCTTCTGTTGTTTCAACTTACACGTCTGTGGTACTTTGTTAAGGGAGTTGGGGGAAACAAATACATCATTTAAGTTGTGCATTCCATGTCTGTAGGTAATCATCCAGAGCACTATAAAGTGGAGCACTTACATTCACCCCTTAATGTTTGAGTGAAGGAACTCAACATTTTCATATTCTCAAGTGTATTCTCTGCACTGCTGAAATAGGAAAGTATTGGCTCCCTTCCTTTTAATTAGAAAATAGATCCATCAGCCTTGCAGCATTACTATTTTCTAACCTTTTGCCTCATGCTTTAGAAAGCATCTTCCTCAGCACCTACAAGCTTTATTCAATCTCAAACTCAGTAAAAGTCAATGCCAGCATCATCCAAGAAGCTCCTGTGTTCCCCAGGCTCAAAAATTTCCCTGAAAGGGGACCCAGAGAACTTGTCTCGCTTTACCAGGGGGTAAATTCTACCTGTGTGATATATTGGAACTGCCAAGATGTGCGGTATTTGCACAACCTCGTGGAAACTATAACCTATTTTAACAAAAACTGCTATATTTTTAGATGAACTCAGTAAAAACAGGAGATAATTAGTATTTTATTGTGTTCAGGAGATTATATATTCATGTACTTTTTGCTAGTTTGACATTCTGTCATTAGATCTTTTTTTGTAATTCTCTGTGTGCTATTCCTTTAGATGCATTCCTACCTTATTATTTCTTCTTATTTTTCATTTTGCATGCCAGTAATGCTTCTAAGAATATATTATATTTTTACTACAATTTTTCAAGAAAAATTACTTTGCTGCACAATAGATTAACTCCCAGACAAATGGATTACCTTTTATGTCATCCTTTCTGAACTAAAACTCTTACAATTGAATTTTACTAATTATACATTACTGTAAATTATCTATTAACAATTGTATTTTAAATAAGCATTTAGACCCAGAAATCTATTATATTACTTAACGCCAGAAAAGAGGTCAAGAACGATGTCATGCTCGCACTGCGAAATGGCAGTCCACCATCAGCATGGAACATGCCAATGTGCTTTGCTAGGCACACAGAGTAGATTTCAAACAGAATATGAAACTGTTTCAACATTTAAAAAGTTGATAGAGTTTACCAAAACAAATTCTGTCTTTGGGGAGAAAATCAGAAAAGAATTGTTTAACCATTCTAGACAGTTTCTTCAACGAATGGTACTGGAAACACTGACAGCCAGCCACATGCAAAACAATAAAACTGGACCCCTCTCTTACACCATACACAAAAACCAACACAAAATGAATTAAGATGTGAGCAGAAGACCTGGAATTATGAACACAGAGAGGAAAACATAGTGGTAAGCTCCTTGACATTGATCTTAGCAATACTTTTTGGGATCTGACACCTAAATTAAAAACAACAAAAATAAAAATAAATAAGTGGGACTGTATCAACCTAAAAAGCTTTGGCAACATATGAATTGGGAAAAAATTGAAAACCACATATTCAATAAGAGATTAATATCTAAAATATATTAGGAACTTATACAACTCAATAGCAAAAAAGCAAATAGTCCACTTAAGAAATGGGCAAAGCACTGCAGTAAACATTTTTCCAAAGAATACATAAAAAATGTCAACCAGTATATAAAGAGGTGCTCAACATTACTCATCACCAGGGAAATGCAAACAGAAACCATGATGAGATATCACATACACACAATCAGATATTATTCTGTAAAAAGAAGAAAATCCTGTCATTTGCAACAACATGGATGATATTGGAGGGCATTATACTAAGTGAAATAAACCAATTAAAGGAATGTAAATACTTTATGGTTTCACTTATATGTGGAATCTTAAAAATAAAAAAAAGTCAAACTCAGAAACACAGAGTAGGAAAGTGGTCACCAGAGTCTGGAGAGTAGAGGAAATAGGGTGTCAAAAAATAATGATGATAATAATAATAATAACAATTTTTGTACGTGTCTTTCTGCGGATGTTTTCTACTTGTTTCTGTTGGACATATACCTCAAAGTGGAATTACTGAATCTTAAAGTAGGTACATATTTAGTTTTAGTATGTAATTTTAACTTGTCTTACAAAGTGTTTGTACCAGTTTTCACTCCCACCAGCAATGTATGAAAGTTCCAGTTGGTTCATGTTGTTACCAAATTGGGTATTGTCAATCTTTTTAATTTTAACCATTCTGGTGGGTGTGTAGTGATATCTTTTAGTCTTAATTTTCATTTTCTCAATGACTAACGATGTTGAGCATCTTCTCATGTGCTTATTGCCATTTAGATATGTTCTTTTACAAAGTGCCTGTGAAGGTTTTGTACATTTCTTTGCAAAATAATATTTGATAGAGATATATGTAAATTTTACCCTATTAATGTGTAAATTCACTGTTTTTTAGGATTTTACAGTTTTACAACCAAAGACATCGTCTCATTTCAGAACATTTTCACAACCCCACAAAAGAAGCCTTGTTCCTGTTAAGCACTCACTGTGTATCTCCCTCAGTCCCATCCCCAGCCCCTGGTAACCAGTCATCTGTTTTCAGTCTATATGCATTTGCCTACTATAGACATTTCCTATAAATAAAATCATATAATATGTGACACTTTGTGACCAGTGTTTCCACTTAACATGTTTTCAAACTTTAACCATGTTCTAGTATGATTTAGCATTTCATTCCTTTTAATAGTTGAATAATATTCCATTAATGGCTATACCATGTTCTTTCATATCTAATCATTGGTTAGTTTCCTCTACTTGGCTGTTGTGAATAATACTGATATGGACATTTGTGTAAGTTTTTTAAAGAACATATATTTTTAATTCTTTGGGGTATTTACCAAGAGAAAAATTGCTGGGTCAAGTGGTAACTCTATATTTGTCATTTTGAGGAACTATCACACTGCTTTCCAAAGTAACTGAACTATTTTAAAATGTCAGTCAGTGAATAAAGTTTCCATGTTCTCCATGTATTCATCAGCACTCTGTATTTGTTGCTTGTCCTTTTTAAAAATTGTTGCCATCCATGTGGGTGTAAATTAATACCTCATTGTGATTTTAATTTTTATTTTGCTAACAACTAATGATTTGAGAATGTTTTCATATGCTTATTGGCCACTCGTATACCTTCTTGGAAAAAATATCTGTTTAAATTTTTTTTTCATTTTTAACTTGGTATTTTTTTCATTGTTGAGTTATAAAAGTTTTCCATCTATTTTCAATAGAATTCCTGTGACGGATAAATGGTTTGTAAATATTTTTCTTTCATTGCGTAAATTGTCTTTTCAACTTACTTGATAGTGTCCTTTAATGCACAAAAGTTTTTAATTTTTATGTAGTCCAGTTTATTTAGTCATCTGTGCTTTGAGTGCTATATCTAAGAAACCACTGAATGATCCAGGATCTGAAAATTGACTTCCACATTTTCTTATAAGAATTTTAAAGTTTTAGATTTTTTTCATGCATACAGTCTACAATCCATTGTGAGTAATTTTTATAGTATATGATGTAGTGAGCTGTATATCCACTGTAGATATAGCTTTACATTTGGATATACAACTTGCTGTTTTAATTCCATTTGTCAAAAAAAACTATTTAATTTTTTAGTATCCTTATCAAAAATTGATTGGCCAGTATTCCTAATTCTACTGCATTAATCTATATATCTATCCTTATACTAGAACCACATTTTTTTATTACTATAGTATTATATCAGTTTTCAAATCAGGAAATGTTATCCCTCTATTCCAAAATTCTGTTGGCCTCTAGATCTCTGACATTTCTATCTGGCTTTTAACATCAGTTTGTTAATTCAGCTGATTTTTATAGGAATTGTGTTGAATATGTGGCGATTTGGGTATATCGCCATCTTAACATTAAGATTCCCAACCTATAAACATAGAATATATATCTGTTTAAGTCCCTTTTAATTTTTTTCAATAAAATTTTGAGTTTTGTGTATAAATATGTCCAGCCATCTATGAAAAACAGCTAACATTATGCCCCTTCAGATTAGGGATAAAACAGGGTATCTACTGTCATTGCTTGTATTCAACATCATATTAGAGACTCTAGACTCTGATTAGGCAAAAACAAACAAACAAACAAAACCCACATCCAGATTAGAGTGGAAGAAATGAAACTATTTCTATACATAGATACCATAATATTGTATATTTAAAAATTTGTGTATAGAGTTTTATTTCTTCTATTCTTTTCTGGTCATTATGTATAATCCTTTAAATGTGTTGCTTTTATTTTCTGTTTATTATATAAAATTCTATATGTTTGCTTATATTTTCTTTTTTTTTAAAGATTTTATTTATTTATCTTTAGAGAGGTAGGGAAGGAGAGAAGAAGAGAAATATCAATGTGTGGTTGCCTCTCGTGAGTCCCCTGCCAGGAAATGGCCTGAAACCCAGGCATGTGCCCTGACTGGGAATCGAACCACGTTGTGTGGTTCACAGGCCCGCACTCAATCCACTGAGCTATGCCAGCCAGGGCTGCTTATATTTTCTTGAGGATTTTTTTTTATAAGGTATGTTGGTCTGCAGTTTTCTTGTAATCTCTTTGTCTGGTTTTGATATCAGGGAAATATGGGTCTCATTGAATAAAGTGAAAAAGGTACTCTGCTTTTCTATTTCTTGGAAGAGTTTGTAAAGGGTTAGTGTTAGCTACTCTTTAAACATTTTGTAGAATTTACCAGTTGTAATGATTAAATTTATATGTCAAATTTACTGGGCCACAGTGTGTGTGTCCTGATATTTGGTCAAACATTACCCTGGGTATTTCTGTGAGGATGTTTTAGAATTAGGTTAACAGTTAAATCAGCAGACCGAGTAAAGCAGATCACACTCCCTAATGCAAGTGGGCCTCATTCAATCAGTTGAAGACCTAATTCAAACAAAAAGGTTCACCCTCCACCAAATAAGAGAAAAAAGTTTTCCTGTTCAATTGCCTTCTAACTAAAACATCGGTTCTTCCCGGGTCTTAAGCCAGACCAGAGCTAAATCATCAGCTCAGTGAGATCTCCAGCTGGCTGACTCACTGTGCAAATCTTTGGATGTGCCCATCTCTGTAACCGTATGAATCATTTCTTATAATAAGTCTCTGTACACACAATACACCCTATTGGTTTTGTTTTCTCTGGAGAAGCCTGACTAATACACCAGTGAAGCCATCTGGTCCTCAGCTTGTCTTTTGGAAAAGTTCTTTAATATTAATGTAATCTCTTTACTTATTATAAGCTTATTTTTATTTTCTATTCTTAAGTTAGTTTTGGTAGTTTGGATTTTCTAGGAATTGTCTATTTCAACTAGGTTATCCACTTCTTGACATAAAATTACCCATAGCATCCCCTTACAACCTTTGTAGTTTCTGTGAGCTTGGGAGTGATAGCTTCTCTTCCATTCTTGATTTAGTAATTTGAGTGAGTTTTTTTCCCCCTGGCCATTTACTTATGCTGACAAACATAAGTAAATGTTTGTCAACATTTGGTTTTGTTCCTATTTTTCTACTATCTTTCTACTATAATATTTGTTATTTCCTTATTTCTGTTTGTTTTGGATTTAGCTTGTTCTTTTTTTTCTTGTAATGTCTTAAGGTAAAAGGTTATATTATTGATTTGAATTTTTTTCTTTTTAAGTATACATTTACAACCTTAAATTTCCATTTAAGCCCATAAACTTTGATATGTTGTATTTTTATTTAACTGAGTATATATAGTTTTTAGTTTCTCTTTTGATTTCTTTTTGGTTATTTAGGACTATGTAATGTAATTTCCACATATTTGTGAATTTCTCACATTTTTTTCTGATTTTGTTTCCTTTTATTAGTGACTTCTGATTTCATTTCTTCATAATGATAGAACTTAATTTACAATGTTGTTCAAGTCTTATTTCCTTGTTGATCTTTTGCCCAGTTCTCTCAATTAAAGTCTTCAGCTGTTATTTTTGAATTGTTTATTTCTCCCTTTAATTCTCTTAGTTTTTGCTACTTGCATTTTGGTGTTGTTGTTTTAATTCTTACATCTTCTTAATGAGTTGACTTTTTATCATTATATATTGTCCTCTGTCTATAGCAACAATTCTCTGTGTTAAGGTATACTTTGTCTTGTATTAGTATATAGTCATTCCAGCTCTCTTTTGGTTCTTGTTTGCATAGTATATCTTGTTTCATTTTTTCATTTTTAACCTTTGTGTTTCACTTAAGTCTTTAAAGCATATTTCTTTTTAAAATATATTTTATTGACTATGCTATTATAGTCATCACATTTTTCTCCTCTTTATTCCCCATTACCCTGTACTGCCCTCCCACCATCATTTCCCCACTTTAGTTCATTTCCATGGGTTGTACATATAAGTTCTTTCACTTCTCCATTTTCCACACTGTTCTTAACCTTCACTTGTCTATTTCGTATCTGCCATTTATGCTTCTTATCCCCTGTACTTTTCTCCACTTCCTTTCCCCACTCCCTCTCCTCTGATAACCCTCCCTGTAATCTAATCTCTATTTCTGTGATTCTGTTCCTGTTCCAGTTGTTTGCTGAGTTTTTGTTTTCATTGTCTTTTTTTTTAGATTCATTTGTTGATATTTGTGAGTTGGTTGTCATTTTACCATACATATTTTTTATCTTCTTTTTCTTAGATAAATCCCTTTAACATTTCATATAATAAGGGCTTGGTGATAATGAACTCTTTTAACTTGACCTTATCTGGGAAGCACTTTGCCCTTCCCTTCTAAATGACAGCTTTGCTGGATAGAGTAATCTTGGATGTAGGTCCTTGCCTTTCAGGACTTTGCATACTTCGTTCCAGCCCCTTCTTGCCCGCAAGGTTTCTTTTGAAAAATCAGCTGCTCGTCTTATGGGGACTCCTTTGTAGATAACTGTCTCCTTGCTGCCTTTTCTCTTGCTGCCTTTAAGATTCTCTCCTTATCTTTGATCTTGGGTAATATAATTATGATGTGCTTTGGTGTGTGTTTCCTTGGGTTCAACTTCTGTGGGACTCTCTGAGCTTCCTGGATTTCCTGAAAGTCTATTTCCTTTGCCAGATTAAGGAAGTTCTCCTTTGTTATGTTTTCAAATAAGTTTTCTATGTCTTGCTCTTCCTCTTGTCCTTCTGGCACCTCTATGATTCAAATGTTGGAACATTTAAAGTTGTCCCAGAGGTTCCTAAGCCTTTCCTCACTTTTCTGAGTTCTTGTTTCTTCATTCTGCTTTGGTTGAATGTTTATTTCTTTCTTCTGCTCCACATCATTGATTTGAGTCTCAGTTTCCTTCCCATGACTGTTGGTTTCCTATATATTTTCCTTTATTTCTCTTTGCATAGCCTTCACTTCTTCCTTTATTTTGCCATCATACTGAACCATTTCTATTAGCATCCTGATTACCAGTGTTTTGAACTCTGCATCTGATAGGTTGTCTGCCTCCTCATTGCTTAATTCTTTTTCTAGAGTTTTGATCTGTTCTTTCATGCGGGCCATATTAGTTTGTCTACGAGCTCCTGTTATGTAGTAAGGGGCAGAACTTTAGGTATTCTCCAGGGTGGGGCAACCCATGTTGTTGGGGGAAATTGATAGCCATTTTAAGACACAACACAGTGACCAGAGAGTGACTTGTTTTTGCAGCCCAGTGTCTCGTTTTGGCCCAAAGAGGCCAAAAGTCTCTTTTGGCATCTCTGGACTATTTATTATCTGCACGCCAGAGATAACACCCTGCTCCTTCTTATTCTGTAAGCTGCCTCCTGCTTTTGTGTCAGAAGTAAGGGTCTGAAGGACAGGCCTCCCCGCCAGCTCTATCCCTGCTTTTGTCCAAAGGACGGGCCTCCCCCCTGCCCCCTGCCCAATGTATAAAATAACTGCTTTCCCTTTGTTCAAGGCCCAGAATTTAGAAACTGACTTCTCTGGGTCCGCACATAAAATAAACTTCCACTCCATACGCCCTAAAGCAGCTGAGTTGTTTTCTGTAACAATGTTGCTGTGCTATATGTGGGGGAGGGGTCCGAGAGAGAACAATGACACTTGCTCTGTTCTTGGCTGGTTTTCAGTCACTTCCTCCATTACTCACAAGCAAATTGGGCCCTTCTGGTGCTTTTTCCTGGGTGGATGGGTTTGTGTACATTCTAGGACCCCGTGGGTCTCTCCAACAAACTCTCTTGTGAGGCTGGGAGTTTCCCTTGCCACCGCAACCCCCACAGGTTTTTACAGCCAGAGATTTTGAGACTTTATTTCCCTTCACTGGAACTCTGGGTTATGTGGTCTTTCTTGCTTCTCATTTGTTACTCCTGGTTTATCCACATGCAAATGTGGGACCACCTAATCTGCCAGTCACCACCTCTCTTGTCCCAGTTCTCCAGCCTCCACCTTGTCATGAGTCCTCACACCCCAGCTGCCCATCTCTGCCCCTCCTACAAGTCTGGTTGAATCTTTCTTCCTTAACTCCTTCATTGTCAGACTTCCCATACAGTTCAATTTTCTGGCAGTGGTTAGTTTTTGTTTTTAAATTTGTTGTTGTCCTTCTTTTGGTTGTGCAAGGAGGCAAAGTGTATCTACCTATACCTCCATCTTGGCCAGAAGTCTCTAAAGCATGTTTCTAGTAGACAGCATATGCTGGGATCATATTTTAAATTCATTCTTCTAATATCTGCCTTTTGATTGGAATATTTTATTTTATTTAAGTATAATTATAAAATAGGTTTTATAACTACCATTTTGATTTTTATTGTATACGTTTTGTGTCATTTTTCTTTTATTATATCTGCAACAAAGAATACAGGCTTACAGAATTAGTTCAGAAAAGTTGATAAGCAGACAGACTACAAGAGCAACAACTACAACCACCAACAATGATGACAAACCTTTTGGGGTGAGTGAATGTGGGGGTGACTTCTCCGCAAGTCCCCCCGGTGCCACAGACATGAGTGAATGAATAATGACTGACAATATGCTAAGATCTGTTTAGGGGAGGAGGAGTGGGCTGTGGCCAGTTTCTCCAGGGAAACAAAGGCCAGCAGTGGCCAGTTTCTCCGAGGAGAAAAAGGCCCCGAGCGCTCTCCTTCATGGCCTTTTATTGGGTTGTAATACACAGGAATACAGGGCGGCAAGGATCAAACAGTAGATAACATTTCAAAGAGATCTAAGTCAGTGTCTGTCAGGAAGAGAGTTGCAGAAACTTTGGGAGACATACTAATTTTCTCTCGGAGCAGATTTCACAGGTTTATCAGCAAGTCTTTGCGATGCCAGAAGCTGCACTCCTCCCCAACAGGTATTCAGGCTTCAGGGAATTAGAGCCAGGAACCGCTTCTCCCAGAGAACATGGGGACTGGGGCTTTGTCAAAGCTGGGGCGCGAGAGTCTATTGCTCTTTGTTGCAGTTCTGCGAGTCCTTCCATGAAGGCCTCCCAAGTGATTGAGTCTGGCTTAGGTTGCCCCCCGGCTGTGAGGGGTCTTACCCATCATTGACTTCCAAACAAGCTTTGGGGGCAGGGAGAGGAAACTGAGGCAGCATTTGCCACCAGAGACAGGCTTTGTCTCCTGTGGCTGGCATTCCAAAGGTTGTCTCTTGCCCTTAGCCACAAGGGATAGAGATATAATTCCTAAAATCAGGCAGAGCAGTCTATAACAAGTGAAGAGTGACCTGATTTCTAGAGCTGCCACTGAAGCACTGCTGAGTTCCCTGAGGATTAAACAGATTTTCCTAAAAGTAAGTAAGTCTCAACCTTTGCTTTTACCAAACTCTCAAGTGTACATGTTGGACCACACCTTCAATGCTTCAGCGATTTACAATCTGCTTTAATCTTCACTTCTATTTGCACAAAGTCATGTCCAGGTGTCCAGGTGAGAGATTAGGACTTTCTTTTCTTTTTTTTATTCGAAGCTTAAGCAGAGCCCTGGACATGGGTGTGAACTTCTGAATGGATGGAAAGATGTAAAAATTTCTCTGTAGACATCTCATTCCCATGCATTTTCTTTGAAGTCTTTCAGTCAGCCTCTTGTGTATCCCAACTTGTATCTCCACCTGAGGCAATTGTGAGATTAAGTGATCTCCACTGATTGTTTTTGAAAAACACCTTGGGTATAGGCTGCTTATAAGGAGCAAGCTCTGAGGCTAGTCAAAAATAGGCAATCCCTGAAAATGGGGCTTTTCTAGAGCGTGACCAGACAGGTCAAATAGAAACAGTTCTCTGGGGATAGAGCTTTTGGGGCAGCTCCAAACTTGTTCCACCGCCATCTCCCAAGTAGCTGCTGGGCTGCTGGCTTTTGCAGTTATCATCGTTACAGGCTTTTAGTTTTTAAGTTTACTGTGCAGGTGAGGAGACGGCGACAGGGTAAATTACAATGCCATGAAGCTCACTGTTCTTATCAAAATTAAACTATTTTTCATTAATAGATATTCTTTGGGCTGTTGCAAACCCTTGGTTATTTTTCAATCTTCTGAAAAAGTTTATTTTTGATAATTTTTGTCAGTGTTCTGACTGCTTTTATGGAGTTCAGAACATTTTGACATTCTTACACTGTCATTCCAGATGTGCTTCTGCCACTTAATTTTAATTTAGTATTCTAACTTACTGATTTATAAAAAATTTCCATTTAACTTTTTAATTAATTCTGGATACAAGTCTTTGGTCAAATGTGCCTTGTGACTATCTTCTCTCAATTTGTGTCTTGCCTCTTTACTCTGTGGATCTAATCCTGTACTTTGTTGCACTACTGAATAGTTTCATCATGTACGGGAGGATTAACCACTTTGGTTCACCTGCCATGTAGTCAAGACTATTGGCTCAAGTAGAAAAGGATGGGAGGTGGGAACTCATTGTTATTTGGTTTTGTGGAATGATTAAAATTCTTCATATCACAGTATATGAATATAATTTTTTTGGAAAAACTAAAATGAAATAGAAGTAAATGGAGAAAATATAAAATTTTATTTTCCCTCTCTTCTACTCATGACATAATCTTGGCTGTCAATACTTGGGAAATCCTTCCTAATGCTTTCCATTGAATTTACACAGATATACACATATGTTCAGGTGGTGAAAAATTTATAAATGGGATCATACTAACTACATGTTTTGTGATGATGATTTTCTATTGTTGTTATTTTAAAGACTATATATTAGTATTAGTACTCAGTAGTATTAGAAATACTATGTTTTGCTGAATATTTAGATTATCATCCATTTTTTCATGTGAAGAAATAATGCTAAAACATCTTTGTACATATGTTTCTATATTTAAGTGTAAATATTTTTGGAAATTTGAATCCCAGAAACAACATACATGGGTCAAACAAAAGGAACTTTCTGTCATTTATTCAGAGTGGTAACTGCCTTCCAGAAAGGCTAAAGCAAGATATGCTTTCATCTACAGTTTATAGAAATTTGTTTCATGTATCCTCACCAAATAGTTAAAATGAGCATTTTCTCTAATTTTGATTTTGCAGTTCTCCATAATTCAGTCTAGGAAGGTTAAACATTTCTAGGAACTTATCCATTTCTTTAAGGTTATTGAATAGGGTCTTTCATAATATTCTAGTGTGATCCTTTGTATATCTGCAGTGTCTGATGTATTCATAGTTGCCTACTTTTCACTATCTACTATAGTTAATAATACAAACAAATATTCTCTTTTTGAGCCAATATCTTTTTAGGTTATCATTTATTTCACCAGAATTTTTTAACTTTGAGTGCTGCCAAGTAGAATGGTAAACAAAAAACAAAGACTAAGTATTTCAAATAAATGGGCTGAAAAGCATTTCTTTTTTTCAGATTAAAGGTGACATTGCTTCTTTCTCTTTACAATGAAAAAAAATCACAGTTTAGATGAATACTTGGAGGAACTATAATTCAAATCACATTTCTCTATTAACCAACTTATAAAACAAAACAATTCAGTTGTAAATGTTACTTGCTCAATACTTAATTGTGTTCAAGTTGTCATAAGACAAACCTGAGTATACTGATTATATAGTTTTTAAAAAATCACATAAAAAATTAAACCCTTCGGTAATGGAGAAACCATGAAAAAGTGCTTGAAAATAGGTTCAGACGTTGAGGTTCCTGAGAAATGATGATCACTGTCTTAGAGATGTGGACGTCTCAGTGGAGTCATGAACTCTAAGAGCATGTGTAGAACTCTAAGCGGTTCTACAGTTAGTAGTGCATGACCTAGAGTTGCTGCAGGATAGCCAGAAAGAACATGTGTTGACTTTTTGGTTCTTTCCACAGTGTTTTCTGTAGTGTCCATCCAGTCTCTCCTAAGTGCAGGGGTAAGATCAAAGTAATCCAATGAAGTTAACCCCATCTTCTCTGGTGCTAAAGGTGGTTCTGGTAATCAGACCATAGCAAATCATCCCATGGCATTCTTATGTAACACTTATGGGGTTGCTTTGTTGGAATTCTGATGTAGTTTTGAATTATAATATTGTATCTGTGCCTCTATGTTTCCAAATAATTTTTGGAAGCTATACAAGTAGAGTTCAGCATTGGGCTTTACTAGTGTTCTCACCTCCTTTGGGAAAGAACATGACAATTCCCCAGTCTCCTGGGCTCAGGCAGAGGCTTCAGAGGCAATAGCCATAGTTAGATAAGAATGGGGGTATTTGGTTTCAGGTACTTTCTAGGTAAGATAGGGACTTTAACCTGGTATTTAATTTTTTTTATTTTAAAATATATTTTACTTATTATGTTATTACAGTTGCCCAAAATTTTCCCTCTTTGCCCTCTTTTACCTGGTTTCCCCTTCCCTCCAACAATCCTCCCTTTAATTCATGTCCGTGGGTCGTGAGTATAAGTTCTTTGGTATCTCCATTTCCTATACTACTCGTAACTTTACCTTATCTGCTTTGTACCTACCAATTATGCTTTTTGATCCCTGAATATTTTCCCCATTTCCCTCTTCCCCCTGCTGGTGGATAACCCCCCAAATGATCCCCATACCTATGTTTCTGTTGCCGTTCTGGTTGTTTTTTTAATTTCTTTAGTTTCTTTTTTTTTGAGGGGGGCTTTTTTAGGTTCAGTTGTTGACAACTGTGAATTTGTTGCCATTTTAATATTCTTAGTTTTGATTTTCTTCTTTTCCTTAAATAAGTTCCTTTAACATTTCATGCAATAATAGCTTGGTGTTGATGAACTCCTTTAGCTTTACCTTGTCTGGTAAGCACTCAACCTGCTCTCCCATTGTAAATAATAGCCTTTCTTGATAAAGTAAATCTAGGTTGTAGGTCCTTGCTTTTCATCACTTTGAATACTTCTTGTCGGTCCCTTCTTGACTGCAAAGTTTCTTTTGAGAAATCAGCTGACTGTCTTATGAGAACTCCCCTGTAGGCAACTAACTTCTTTTCTCTTGCTGCTTTTAAAATACTCTCTTCATCTTTAACCTTAGGCATTTTTATTATGATGTGTCTTGGTGTGGTTCTCTTTGGGTCTGACTTGTTTGGGACCCTCTGTGCTTCCGGGACTTGTAAGTCTATTTCCTTTATCAGATTAGGGAAGTTTTATTTCATTATTTTTTCAAATAAGTTTTTAATTTCTTGTTCTTCCTCTTCTTCTTCTGGCATCCCTATGATTAACATGTGGTACATTTGGAGATGTCCCAGAGGCACTTTATACTATCCTCATTTAAAAACATTTTTTTTCTTCTTATTCTGGTTAAATGCTTATTTCTTCCTTATGTTCCAAATTGTTGATTTGAATCCCAGCTTCATCCCCTCCACTGATGGGTTCTCTAGATTTTCTTTATTTCACTTAGTGTAACCTTCATTTCTTTCTGAGTCTTTTTAATTTTGTTGCTACACTCAGTGAGTTCTTTGAGCATCATGATAACCAGTGTTTTGAACTCTGCATCTGATCGTTTGCTTATCTTCATTTCATTTTAGTTCTTTTTCTGCGGTTTTGTTCTGTTCTTTTATTTGGGCCATATTTCTTCGTCTCCTTGATTTGGCAGCCTTCCTGTGTCTGTATATTAGGTAGAGCTGGTAAGACTCCTTATCTCAGCAGCATGGCACATTGTAGAAAAGGCATCTGTAAATTGTGTGGGGCTGAGCCTTAGGTAATCTCCAGGGTGGCACAACCCATTTCACCAGTTTGTGGCTCTGTGTAAAGGGGAGGGCTTGGAGAGGGAACTGTGCTCCTGCCTGGCTACTGAAGCTTTGCTCAGCACTTGCCCTGTTTACAGCCATATCACCCACTCTCCATACATGATAGGCACTCTTTCAGCTATTGCCCTGGTTTTGATTCCCAGACTGGGTGGGTTTGTGTATGTTGTAATAACATGCAGGCCCATGAATCAGAGTTTCCTAAACATCTGGAAGTTTATTCTGGTGCCACAACCCCCCCCTGGTTTTTATAGGTAGAAGTTGTAGGGATTTATCTTCCTAGTGCTGGAACCCTGGGCTTTGTGGTCCTGCCTGTGGCTGGGATCACTCACTCCCAAGGTATCCCTCCTGATTTTTATTCACCACATGTGAATGTGGGACCTACTGTGCCACACCACCTCTCTACCTGTCTCCATATGTCTGTCCCTCCTACCCTTCTAGGTGAATGTGCCTTGTTTAAATCTTTGGTTTCAGACTTCCACACAGTTTAATTTTCTGACAGTTCTGGGTATTGTTTGTTTTGAGATTTAGTTGTGATTCTTTTTGTGGTTGTGCAAGGAAGTGAAGCATGTCTACCTATCCCTCCATCTTCTAATCTGGTATTTTAGAGTTAGGATTCTGGGAATCTAAAATATGCTTAAATTTTATCTAAGATAAATATACTTTACTAGGAGAGGGTTTATTGCTTTTCTCAGATTCTCTAAGGATTAAATGAATTAAAAATTGTTATATTTCTCCAGAGATTCAGAACTAATAGGAAATACATGTGTATAATGAGGAATTGGCTCACATAATTATTAAGGCTAATAAATATTGCAATCTGCCATCCTCAAGCTGAAGACCAAGAAAGCTGGTGATGTGTGTGAAGGCCTGAGAACCAAGGGACCCAGTGGTGTAAATCCCAGCCTGAGGGCACAGAGAGATGAGATGTCCTAGCTCAATTGTGAAGCCAGAAAAAAAAAAAGGCTAAATTCTTTCTTCCTGTGCTTTTGTTCTGTTCAGTTCCTCAACAGATTGGGTGGTGCCCAGTCTGTTGAGGAACTGTGGGAGAGCAATCTACTTTACTGAGTCCACTGATTTAAATGCTAGTCTCATTTAGAAACAACCTGACAGACCCATCTAAAAACAATATCTAACTTGGCCCATTCAAGTTGAAACATAAAATTGGTATTGTGTTACAGGTAATTTTCTTGAGTTCTGATGAACTGCAGAGGCAGTAATCCAAGTCTCAATTCCAAAAAATCCAAAAGGATGGAAAACTCCCAAACTCCTTTTATGAAGCCAGCATCATCCTAATTCCAAAACCAGATAGAGATACAACAAAGAAAGAAAACTTCAGGCCAATATCACTGATGAACATAGATGCTAAAATCCTCAACAAAATATTGGCAAATCGCATCCAACAATATATCCAAAAGATTATACACCATGACCAAGTGGGATTCATCCCAGGGATGCAAGGATGGTTCAACATTCGCAAATCAGTAAATGTAATTCATCACATAAACAAAAGCAAAGACAAAAACCACATGATCATATCAATAGATGCGGAAAAAGCTTTTGATAAGGTACAGCACCCATTTATGATAAAAACACTCAGCAAAGTGGGAATAGAGGGAGCATTCCTCAATATAATAAAGGCCATTTATGAGAGACCTACAGCCAATATCATATGCAATGGGAAAAAACTAACAGCTTTTCCACTAAGATCAGGAACAAGACAAGGATGTCCACTTTCACCACTTCTATTCGATATAGTATTAGAAGTTTTGGCCACAGCGATCAGACAAGAAAAGGAAATAAAAGGCATCCAAATAGGAAAGGAGGAAACAAAACTGTCACTGTTTGCAGATGACATGATAGTGTACATGGAAAATCCTATAAACTCTACCCAAAAACTGCTCAAACTAATTAATGAATTTGGCAAAACAGTGGGATACAAAGTCAATATCCAGAAATCAAAGGCATTTTTGTATACTAACAATGAATCAGTAGAAGCAGAAATCAAGGAAAAAATCCCATTCGATACAGCAAAAACAAAAATAAAATAAAATACCTGGGAATAAACCTAACCAAGGAGGTAAAAGACCTGTATGCAGAAAACTACACAGCACTGAAGAAAGAAATCAGGGAAGACACTAACAAATGGAAACATATACCTTGTTCATGGATTGGAAGAATTAACATCATCAAAATGTCCATACTACCCAAAGCAATATACAGATTCAATGCAATACCTATTAAAGTACCAATGGCATATTTCACAGACATAGAACAAACACTTCAAAAATTTATATGGAATTATAAACAAGCCCAAATAGCAGCTGCTCTTTTGAGAAAGAAGAACAAAGTAGGAGGGATCACAATACCTGATATCAAACTGTATTACAAAACCACTGTAATCAAAACAGCCTGGTACTGGCATAAAAACAGGCACATAGACCAATGGAACAGAACAGAGAGCCCAGAAATCAAACCAACTCTCTACAGTCAATTAATATTTGACAAAGAGGGCAATAACATAAAATGGAGTAAAGATAGCCTCTTCAGCAAATGGTGTTGGGAGAACTGGACAGCTACGTGCAAAAAAATGAAACTTGAGCACCAACTTACACCATATGCCAAAATAAATTCAAGGTAGATAAAAGACTTAAATATAAGCCGTGACACCATTAAAGTCCTAGAGGAGAACATTGGCAAGAAAATCTCAGATATTCCACGCAGCATTTTTACCGATATGTCCCCTTGAGCAAGGAATATAAAGGAAAGAATAAACAAATGGGATCTCATCAAAATAAAAAGCTTCTGCATGGCTAAAGAAAACAGTATTAAATTAAAAAGACAACCAACTGTATGGGAAAACATATTTGCCAATGATACCTCAGACAAAGGTTTAATCTCCAAAATATACAAAGAACTTATATGACTCCACTCTAGGAAGACATCTAACCCAATTAAAAAATGGGGAAAGGACTTGAACAGACACTTCTCCAAAGAGGACATACAGAATATCCAGAGACACATAAAGAGGTGCTCAATATCGTTAGCTGTCAGAGAGATGCAAATTAAAACTACAATGAGATACCACTTTACACCAGTCAGGATGGCTATCATAAACAAAGCAAGAAACAACAAATGTTGGAGAGGTTGTGGGGAAAAGGGGTCCTTAGTTCACTGTTGGTGGGATTGCAGACTGGTACAACCATTATGGAGAACATTATGGAATTTTCTCAGAAAAATAAAAATCGACCTGCCTTTTGACCCAGCAATTCCACTGCTAGGATTATATCCCAAGAATCCTATAACATCAATTTCAAAGAACCTATGCACCACAATGTTCATAGCAGCACAATTTACAATAGCCAAGAGTTGGAAGCAATCAAGGTGCCCGTCAGTAAATGAATGGATCAAAAAATTGTGGTACATATACACAATGGAATTCTATGCAGTAGAGAGAAAGAAGGAGCTACTACCCTTTGCAACAACATGGATGGAACTGGAAAGCATTATGCTGAGTGAAATAGGCCAGGCATTGAAGGACAAATACCATATGATCTCACCTTTGACAGGAAGCTAAAGAATAAAACAAACAAGCAAACAGAATAAAAACAAAGACGCTGAAATAGAGAACACAGTGGGCAGTGACCAGAGGGGAGAGGGAAGGGAATTTAAGGGGAAAAAGGGGGAGGGATTTTGAGGAACAAGTATGAAAGACACAGAGATGAGGACTGGGGGGGGAGACCGGGCGGGGGGGGGAAGAGGAAAAAAAAATGTACTTGAAAAGTAACTAAATAAATAATAATAATAATAATAATAATAATAAAAATTTTTAAAAAAGAAAAAAATCTTAATAATTAAATAATACTTCCTTCAAATTCCCCTTTGGTTTTTCTACCATAAATAAGCATTGACTTATTTTGCAAAAGCTTGAAATTAACTGCCCCCATTCCACATTCTGCAGTTTTTTCCCCTGGCTTTCCAATGTATATCTTTGAGTCCCTAGTTTTTTTTACCTGATATACCAGCTAGATTCTCCATTTTTTAAAAAGTAAGATATATCAAACAAATCAAGCCTATGGTGAGATAGGATTTTCTCAAGCATTTGAATTTATTACAGTAATTTTTCTGCCTCTTAATTTTACTCAGATAAATTCCATATTTTGATGACAAATGTAGGAACTGAATGACTGTGGGCATTTTCAGGGACTACCTCTGAAACCTGAGGACTCTGCATCCCAGAATAATTCTTTGCTTTCAAAGCTCTGGATCCTTGAGGAATTACATAGAGGCTCTCTCTCTCAGCCGTCCTCACCACTGTGAAAATAGATCAGCAGGAAAAGCACAGACTTCAGAGCCATCCGTATGGTCCTTGTTCAAATCCCCTTTCTGCCACTTAATACCTTGTGACTTTCATGAAGGCCAAAAAGTCCCTAAAGCTTGGTATTCATGTCTTTCACAGGTAATGAAACCTACCCATTGTTCATCTTCTCTTGTTTCAGCAGGAAGTATAATAGGCCCTACAAATGTACAAATTACAAAAAGTATGTTGTTTCTTTTAAATAAAAAGCATGGGCTTACTGAATGCTAACTATAGTAAGCATCTATATATCAATTCAACTAATCTTCACAATAACCCTATAAAGCAGGTACTATTGTTATTGCCACTTTATAGATGAGAAAATCAAGGCACCAAGACATTAACCAATTTGCTCAGATCATGCTGTGAACATATGGCCAGGCTTGGATTATGGACCCAGGCAATCTGCCTACAGATCCCCTCCTCTTTGCCACCACTCTATGCTGCTTCACACAGGTGGAGTGAGGCCCAGAAGTAGCCCCTTCTTGGTCTACAGAACATGTCATATGTGAAGGCATGTTGTGCTAGGTTCTATGGATGTAGTCTGGACAAATGTTTATAGTCTCTGGGAAGAAAGAGGAACCAGAAAAATTATTGCCGTTAGTTGCTTCTAGATCTAAAGCTCTCGAAGATGGGGAAGGTGGGCAAACAGCCATCTTTATACCTCCTGGGAAGAGTTCCATGTGCAAAGAGCACTCACCCTGAGAGGTACAAGATTGTACTGAAAAATTCTGTTACCTGCCTTAACAGAGGGCCTTTTATTAACCAAGAGTGGCTTAAATGAATGGGTTTTTTTTTAACCTTTGTTTCAAACTTTATCCCCTGGATTCTTCAGCTTAATTAGCTGCAAAGAATGATATGCGTATAAGCAAAAACTGGAAAGACCTACAGTCAGTGTCCAAAGGGCTTGGGATTAAAAATATTAGTGATCTAGATTTTAACAGATCCATAAACAAAATTTGAAAAGACAGTCATAATATACTTGTAAAACAGCAGCTTCCAGTAACTTCTGGAAGTCTATCTTCTTGAGCAGTGGACTCAATTCATTTTGCATCATTCTTGGAAACCTCATCAAAATTCTACACAAGATCTGGAACTTCATCCTCACCTTCCTCTTCAGTAGCCAGCGGTGCTTTTCCATCCCAAATTGTTTGGGCAGAGCTTAAGCCACTCTCCTTAAACCAGTCAGATTGTCTACATCACGTTGGTTTAAGATGTTGGATAGCATTTCTGTCAGCTGTTTTGTCTCAGCATGGCCTGTAATGGTAAAAGTATTTGCTGCCAGAGATGCCTGGACTTGAGCTGTTAAAGTGGAACACTGTCCCTTGGTTTGTGAACATATCTATTTACTCTTCAATGCCATAAATACTGTTTACACCTAACTTCTTCAAGGAGAACTGAAATTTTTTATCTTCTGCTGTTGCTGTTCTGTGAACTATCTTCTTTCTATTAGTACTTCCTTTCCCACCAATGAACCTGCAGTTTGGTGAGTTTCTCTTGGTTCATGATAGTTTCTTTCATCTTGTTGGAGAGGAAGCGGGGCTACATGGGGAACTAGGGTTGGTGTTTGGGGGCTCTTGGGCAGATGAGCTTGGAATCAAATGAAATGTTTCTTTACAGGGGATATTAGAAGACAAAAGTAGTAGAGCCTCTCTACTGTGGGCTTAATACATAAATTGTGGTTCTGCAGTTAAAGGTCGGGGGGTGTTTGGAGTGGAAGACTATACCAGAAAGGAAGAATCAGGATCCAAGGATTAAGTAAAAACGCAAGCAGTGACCCAGGAAGAATGACTCTGAGGGCAGGAGCATCACAACCCATGTACTGAACCATGCACAGTCCCTGTCAGTGGCTGTCACACCCATGGCTCCCTGCAAACTGATGACATGCATTCTGAAATGTAGTACTGCTGCCTTCGCTGTAGAAGGCTGAACCAGGGCCAAACACCCAATTCCACAGAGCTTTCTAGGCTGGTCAACAGGTCTCCAGGGTCCAGTGAGAAAGCACTCTGGAGAAGAGAGCACCATACAGAAGTGATTGACAGTCTTCTTACAGAGTTTGTATATGACACATGGAGAGGGCCTTGGCGCTACAGGAGGTAAAGCAAAATGAAGAGGTACACAAGAGACCACAGTCCGAAGAAATCATAATGCATAGAAACCTATAGGATGGAGAAAAGCCTTGCTGTAGGAACCATCTCTATATGGTGGTTATCAGATTATATTTAACATTTTGTAGTTAGTGACCACGTCTAACCATTAATAAGGGATTAAAACAGAACAGCTGCTCAATGTGTCATGTGGACAGTCAATCTGACCTGGTTTGGAGTCCATGTATCTCTTCAACCTGAGCAAGACTTTATACAAGTACTTATCTGATACACTTGCATGCCCTCACTTGTAAAATGATCACCTCGCAGAGTTGCTGTGAGTGTTAAATAAGGCAGTGGGTGCTAGACCTGAGCACATTGCCTAGGACATAATAAGTACTCCATTTATATGTTATCTGATCATTTAATAGTAAATACAGCTTGTCAATGACACCTAGAAGGCTGCTCAGGATGTCAGTGTGACATTGGCTTTATGTTCAAAGCACAGAGGCTGGATAAATAACTCTCTATTTTGAATCTAAAATGATACCAATATGATTCTCTTTCTGGTGGGTATATATATTTTTAAATTATTTTGACATATGATACATATAGAAGAATGCAAAAACACTTAAATATACAGTGTAATAAATACATGATTATATAGGAAATATGATCATAACTAATATCTAAGATATCCAAGATATAAACTGAAATACTGGTCACTCCTCTTAAGTACCCTCTGTGTCCTTTCCTAGTTGAAACCCTCTTTTCCTCTCTAGGGGTAGCCATGACCCTGATTCTAATGGTGGTTCCATTCTAGTTCTCGTAGCTTTTTGCTAAAGTTTTATCAACTGAGATGCATGTGTTTTTTTATTTTTCAATCTTATATCAGAAATATACTGCATGCGTGCTCATGTGCCTTCCTTCTTTTGATCAATATTGTGTTTGTTAGGTTCTTCAAAAAACAAAACGAAACTCTATCTCCTCCTTTTTCATTGTAATAATTTTAATGTGCTAATGAAGGTATCACAATTTATTCATCCACATAAAATTTATGGCCATTTTACTGTTGATGCATGTTTGGTTGATTTGCCATTTAAGATTACTATTATCAAAATTCTACTTTGATAGAACATGCAAAATGTTTGTATTGTCTCTTGAGATATATCCAGGGCTGAGATTGCTGTAAGATAAGGTATGAGTATTTCCAATTTTATTACAAAATGCAAATTGTTTTCCAAGGTAATTGTACCAATTTCTACTCCCATCAACAATGTAGGGGCAACCTCATTACTCTACATCCCGGCCCACACTTGTTATTTTCAAATTGTTCATTTTATTACTCTGGTGTGTATACTGTATCTCAATATGGTTCTGGCTTCTACTTCCAGATTATTGATGAACTTAAGTATGGTGATATATTCTTACCAGTTGTTTGGATTTCCTTTTTGTGAAGTGCTGATTCAAGTCTTCCACATATTTTTAAATTGGGTTCTGTTTATTTTAACTGACTTGTGAATACTAGTTTTTTATTGCTTATGTGTATAAATATCATCTCATTCTTTGGCTTATATTTTATATTTTTAATGAGTTTAATTACTTAATTTTAATATTATTATAATTTTTATGTCATATTTTAAAACTCTGCCCAATGTCATTAAAAATGTTTATCATTATATAAACAATTTAATTTTTTTGTCTTCACATTTAAGTGCATAACCCACTTAGAGTTGGTTTTTGTGTATAGTGTAAGGCAGGGTCCAGTTTCATTCTTTTCCCCCTTAGATGCCTAGTTCTCCCAGCATCATTTAATGAGAAGATCATCATTTCCTTAACTGCTCTGCAATCCCTCCTTTGTCATAAGTCACACCAATATGTGTAGGAGTCCATTGTGGGGATCTCTATTCTTTTCCATGAGTCTTTTTATTTGCAGCAATACCACACAGTTGTGATTAATATAGTTTCACATTGAGTCTTGATATTTGGTAGAACAAATCCTCTCTGTTATTTTTCTTCAAGGCTGTCTTGAATACTATGGTGATTTTTGTACTTTTTAAATAAACTTTAATATGAGCTGACCAACTAAAAATCAGTTTATTGAGATTTTTATTGGCATTACACTAGGTATATAAACTGATTTGAGAAAAATTTAAATCCTTAGTATATTGACTCTTTCAATCCATACAGATGGAGTATTACTCCATTTATTTAGATTTTCCCTACTTTCTCTTAATAAGGTTTTATAGTTTCCCTAATAAATGTTTGTATATTTTTGCTAAAATTTTTACAAATGTGAAAATAATTTAGTGAATTATGAAATGTTATATTACATTTATTGAGCTTCTGATATATTAGCCATTTAAAACATATTATGCTTTAATTCTCAAAACATTATTAGATACTACTACTACTATACCCATTTTATTTACGAACATACTGATGCTCAGAAAGGTTAACTACTTCACCAAGATCTCACAGTTAATAAGTAGCCAAGCCAAAATTTGAACCTAGACCTACCTGATTCCCAAATTGTGCTCTCAATTGTTACCATCTATTTGGATTTTAATCTTGCCATTTTTCCTTAATGCTTCTCAAGCCAATATTAAGGCTAGTTTTGGTAGAATCCATCTATATCAAGTACTGAGGACATATGACATCATGCCCCTCAAATAGAGGATTTTATGAACAAAAAGTTTTTGATATAGTTCCTAACCATCAATCTTCTTTTTTCAGATGGTTAAGATTGTGACTGGCCAAGAACTCTAAGGTGAAAGTACAGATTATTCCAAGATTTTTAGTGTCTGACATTAGACTTCAAAATGATGCTGTTTAATAGTGTTGATTAGCCTGCCTCTTGAATTCCTCAGAAAATGCACGTTGCATTGTAGTTGATTTTGAATAGAGAGATCTGTGCAAGGTGCACAGCTGTTAAATGCACGTTTGGAATAACTGGCCTTCCTCTATTGTGCAGTCCATAATAGCTGCTATAGCTCAGAATGCTAAAGTAGAGCCAATTAGGTAGAAAAATGTTAAGGAAACGGCGAGCATTTTCTCAGCTACCATACCTTGTCTAGAAGTAAGCAAGATTTTTTTTCAGTTTTTGAGTATACATAAATTAAAGATCCAATAAAATAAAAACATCCAGAAATAGAAATATGGAAGAAAACCTTCCCTTAGCATAGGTTTAGACAGTACTAGAAACTAGGAAAGTTAAAGTCCACTGAAATATTGCAAGACTATACAAAGTAGGGGATTTGTTTTTATTAACTCAATAACTTTGACACAAAATTTAACCCAGTATAAAAACCCAGTATCAGAAAAAAATTGTAGTACACATATACACATGTCTAAATAAATACATATAATTTTAAATAAATTAATAAATTATTTGATGTTTGTTTTATCTCATGGTAGATATATGTCACCTGAGGTAAATACTAATAAACAGTGTAGTAAATTTTACATTAACTTGTTTTATAAATTATTTAATTGTTTCAAAGTAAAGCAATCTCCCTCACTCTGCCCCCACATTTTGGTCAATTTTAGTGTCATCTTTTGTGAGCCATACCTAATCTCGCTCATCAATTGTTATAGTTTCTGTTTTGGAAAATTTCTTAGATTCTTTTGATTGTCCTTTCCATATTTTCTCAATGGTAAACTAGCCCCATCTTATGAAATTTTTAACAATTTTTTAAAGAAATTGTTTAGAAGCTATGATGATATTTTCTTATAGAAATTATGTTTCATGGTTGTTAGTTCCTTAGGCCTGTTCATGAAAGCAAACTATATATTTCTCACAAACCGTTGCTGGAGTTTAGCTCCAATAATACTTCATTTCTACATTTCCTACAATTTTATCATGGGAAATAAATTCTATTTCAAGCTGGGATATCAGAAATATATTTTATTCCCAAGTTGCTGTGGGACTTGCACCTCATCTTCATCTGCCACTTCTGCCTTCTGAGGAGAACTTTCCTACCCTGCACATGTGCAGTGGCTTCTATGAGCCTGTGTAGGGGCTCCAGCAGGCAGAGCTAATGGTGGAACTGGTGGAAAATGAAGAAAATTAGGTAGTGAATGAGAAGAAGTTTGGGGGAAGAGGTTTAGAGGTTTAGGGTCAAGCTTTTGGTCCAAGGATACCTTTCAGTATTATGACTTAACTCAAGTTGTACTTCCTCTGTCAATGTTCCATTTCGAATACTGTGCACAAGTATTAGTCCATCATCCTCTCTCTTCCTCGCCACTACCTATTGCTCTACCTTGGATGGCACCCACTCCATCCCCAACCAAATGTGATTAATCTGTCTGCTTCTCCCTTTTAGCCCTCAAGCAAGGACACAAGCCCCTGAAGTGGTCCTGAGAGTTTTAAGCACAGGTGAGGACTGGGAAACTCATGGATGGTAACCGATTCCCTTTCTATTTGCCCTCTATTCTCCCCCCAGAATATGTAAAAAAAGACCAGGTTGGCACACACATGTTAATGATGAGTCTCACACATAAGGGGCTAAAGTAAGGTTCTCACATCTCTCAGGGTCTGAAATAAAAGCTTCCTGGGGCTTTTTATCACTAAAGGAGCTAATAACTTTCTGCTCACAGGAAATTTATAGAGAATGAATTAAGCTCATGTAGCTACAAGTGCTCAGCACAAAGCTGGGCACAGCATAGGTCTTTAATAAATCATTGTTTCTCTTCCCCTGGTGGGCCTTTCAAAGTTTGGTCAGAAGGAAGCAGCTACTTTCACAAAGCCAACAACCACTTGGCAGGTTTAATTTGAAAATTAACATACCATTATGTATTCTGCAAATCCTGTGAACAGAGTTTATCAAATAGCAGGTCCATTGAATTAATTACACTTGACATCTTGAACAAGTAAGCACAGATGGCAATTTGTAGTCAATGGTAATCTCAGATCAAACAATTTTAGCATCAAAATTTGACTTACTATGAATTAATTGTGTCAGTTCGAGGTTTTCTTTGCTGTAAAAATATTTGCTCATGAGTTATTTGAACACAAATAAACCCTACAACTAAAGGGTAATTGTTTGCAGATAATAATGCAACAAAAGTAAGCTAATTTTTGCCATTAAAGATATTGTTTTAAGGATGTAGTTCATACTGTGAGAAAAATTATAATATGCATGATGCTGTCAAGTCATATTTTTCATGCCATTACTCTTTGTTTTATGTTAGAAGAGAAACAAAATGAAACTAACATTTCAGAGGGAACTCTCATGGGAGTTAGAAATTCTGGTTTGTATCATTTCTGAGAACAGCAAGTTTTATTCACCGGAAAATGGAAAAACACTTTGAGGGGATATGATTTTTTAAAAAAAGGAGTGAGAACAGGGTGAGAGGGAACAACTGGGACAATGCTGAAGGACAAGCCCAGTGTCAGAGTTTGCCATGGTGTTGGCCTTTTTAGAAACTGCGTCTCAGCCCAGTCCTGCTGCTGCCCTGTCCCTTCAACAGGTGTGGATTAGTGCACTAATGAGCATTTTCAAAATTACCCTTCACCTCAAAGCCTCTTCTAAGGAAACCCAACTTGCAACAAGTTTCTTTGACATACTATTCTTTCTTTCTCTCTTTGTCTGTGTGTTCGTATATGTGCATGTGAATTACAAGTTCCAGTAAGCAGATTTCTAGTCTCTCCCTTAAGCCTAAGGGTGCTCTTGAAGTGACTGATTAACTTGACCACGTATAAATGATAGCAGAACAACCCTAGACTTGGGTCACACTCCTCATTAATAGAGGCACTTAATGCCCATCAGACTTGATACAGACATGATACCATAGTCATTACTGACCCTTGGCTGAAGAAGTCTCTAAATGTTAAAAAAGTACTTAAAATATTTTCACTGGGGAGAAAGCTATTGAATAATACTAGGAATAGCAGGAATGGACTTATGAAGAAAGACCTTTTCTAAATTATTTGGTGTGTGTGTATGTGATTTGTTTTGTTTTAGATGGCAGAGTACTGCATGCATAGACTTTATAAGCATACCTTTGAAACAAGGTTGACAAAATTTCAGGCTTGCACATTTTCAAGGGCTCAGTGATGAAACAGAGTGCTGCTATTTTAAGAAATGATTAAAAGCAGCTTTTTTTAGACCAAAAATTTAATCGAGATTTTTCTTTCTTTTGTCAGTTGTTCTCTGACAAGTGAATTCATTTCGATGTACGTTAGACTGAATGGGATTTTAAGAGGCCCATGAATATTCTTCCAGATAACATCTTAACAAGGGGACAGTATATTCATCCAGATTAGAAAGCCCGCCTTCAGATGTAGCACGTCACAAGCCTGGTCATACCAATGACTGAAGGCCAGGCAAGGTCCTATAAGCAAGCTGGCAAGAGGTATGCACCAGAAGTCAAGCGTGTGAAACCCTGATCTGTTTCCCTCCTCTACGGATAGCGGAAAGACATACAATCTTTTAAAATTCATGTTGTTGATCTAGGGACAGCAAAGCCATCCTACAGCTTGTCACCTTTTCCATTCAGGAGCTTGTTATATAAGCAAAAGCACAAATGGAAACTGATGCTGGTTCCTTTCTTGGAGAAGTCTCAGCCAGCATTAAAGGGCCATGGTCTAACTGGAATAGTTCCTATTAATGATTTAGCAGTAGGGTTTGGGAAAGCATATAGGACATGAAATGCAATGTTCATGTTCAAATATGATGCCATAGGTTGTGACATAGGCAAATTTCTTTCTTGTTCAACAGATCTGAAGAAATTAGCACATAGAAACCCTAAAACCTTAAGACTGACTATAGGATGCTCAAAAGCAATATTTTCCCATTTAAAAAAAGGCATATATGTGTCATTCTTTGGAGAAAACACTCTAATGTATTGAATGTCTTATAAAATAAATAAGGGGAGGTTATCCGATTTCACAGGTCTCTTCCTCTCTCATGCATTTGACTGGGAAGCACAGTGGCCACAGGATCCCTTCTCCAACTGCAGACAGTGCCTTGGGATGGGAAGTGGGGGACACAGAGCTAGTCAAATTACATGCCAGGCTTTGGAAGGTGGCCTTTGGCTGACCATGTGCATATTTATACAAATCTGCTCTTGCTGAGGAACCCAAAAATTTCTTTCAGAGGCTTGCATCTGCATTGGGATCAGCATTCTTAAAATCTCTCTGGTAGAGACTTCACATTTTAAAAAATATTTTATTTATTTCTTTTTAGAAAGAGGGGTAGGGAGAGAGAAAGAAATGGATAGAAACATTGATGTGGGAGAGAAATATCAATCCGTTGCCTCTTCTATGTGCCCTGTCAGAGGACTGAACTTGCAACCTAGGTTCGTGCCCTGACAGGAATCAAAACAGTGACTTTTTGCTTTGCAAGATGATGCCCAAACAACTTTGCCACGCTGGTCGGGGCAGAGACTCCACATTTGAAAATCTTAAGCTTGTCTCTTTCTTTTTCACTTTCCAGCAATTCCCAAGGATGGTCTGTGGGATAATAAAAAGAATGACCCAATAAAGTCTTCCATACTCAAGAACATTTGAGGGGCAATGGGCACAAATTTTCTACCACATGCAATGTACATTGTTCCTCTCCAAGTAGAGCTGAAGTATAAGGTCTGTCTGGAAAAAGCCCAGCTGCTCATTGTTAATATATTGAGAACAGTTTGTGTGACATCAGTGTAACCTGGCAGCTAAGGAGAGTGGACTGGAATGCACATGCATGAACAATGATGACTTCTCTGTACTAGTCAGTGGGAACAGTGGATGCCATTGCGTGAGCAGGTGTACTGTGTGGCCATTGCATTCAAAAGGACTGAGTGAGTAGAGCAATGACTCTGCATCAAATTTTCATTAAGCCTGAACATTCATCCATGGAAACTATTTAGATGATACAGAAGGCCGCAGCTATGGGCAACTGGTAATTGGCATCTTCATCACAACAATTCGCCCACTCATGTATCATGTCTCATGCAGAGTTTTTTTGGCAAAACATCAAATTATCCAGGTGACTCAGTCCCCCTAAAGCCCAGATGTGGTACCATATGAATTCTGGCTTTCTCCAAAGCTAAAATTGCCTTTGAAAGGGAAGAGAGTTCAGATTATTGATGAGATTCAGGAAAATACAATTTAGATGACAACGGGGAGAACTGTGTGAGGTCTCAAGGTGCCTACTTTAAAGGGGACTGAGGTGTTATTGTCCTGTGTACAATGTTTCTTGTATCTTGAATAAATGTCTCTATTTTTCATAGCATATGGGTGGAGATACTTTCTGGACAGACTTCATCATTTGTACTGTCTTCCAAACTTATTTGACCATTTAACCCCACCCTGCTCACCCAGGGAGCAACTTGTGAAATTAGTGTCCCAAGGAACATATCTTGGGAAATATTATCATATTTGGGAAATCTTATAGTTGTTTCATAAATCGCTTACTTTGTATCCATATTTTTAAATTTCTGGTTCATGTACTTCAGATATGTATTCCTTTATTTGATAGCATGTTGGTAAATATTAAAGAAATTCAATTAACATGCTGTGTATTCTGACTCTTAACTAACCCAGCATTTAGAAATAGTACAGTTTTCATGTACTCAAAGGCAATACCCTTTAAAGTTTCTGGAAATGTCAATATAAGGTTTCAAGTAGATAATAGGTAATATTAGCATAGTTTTGATGGTTTGAGTCAAAAACACCCATTTAAACAATAAATTAGTAAATTCCTATTATTGTTCCATCACTCTGATGGAAAGAAATGCCTAGCTGCTTGTTTCTGGAGGCATAGCACACTCTGTCTGAGGAGACATCTTCTGATCTGCAGCCTCTGATGATGCCTGTCGCCACCAGCAGCCACCTCTGATAACCTCCTGGAGGGAGAGTTAAGCAGCTTTAACTTGAAAAGGACCAGAAACAATGACAAAATCAAATGAGGTGCTATTGACATGGTGGTAAGATGTACATGAACAAATGAACATGCATTAATAACCTGCAAAGCCAGCATGACTCTTCCTCAACACACACGATAAAAACTTACACGAATATAAGTTCAAACAAGAAAACAGCTAGTGTGCAGAAATTACATAGCTAATTTCTGCACCATAGTTTCATGATCCTTAAAATGGGGGGATAGCACATTGAGCAGGCTGTTTATAAAAATAAAGGATAATATACGTAGAGTATCAAGCATAGTGCTTGGCACATAGTAGGCATTCAATAAATAGAACTTTTTATTACTGAAACATAAAACATGAGTAACAAAAATGCCATCAAGCTTCTATTAATTTGCTAAAATTGTCAATAACCTCAAGATATTCAAAATATTCTTTCAAGATATTAAATAGCAAATACTGGGAACTAGTTGATGAAAACACAGACATCTTTAAAGGTTAAGGAATAAAGATGGTAAATTACAGATGGAATTTTAACCCAAGAATCTGTGGGGTTATTTTTTTCAAGGAGAAGTTAAAGTTTTTGCGGTCAATTGTGTTGTCCTCATAAAGGCTGAGTTATTGTTAAAGTTTCCCAACAGAGTGATGATAGAGTATAGAGATACTCACCAAATAGTAAATCAAAGCTAACTTATAAAGATTTGCCCCCGAATTGCAATTTGCCTATAAAGGAATCAGCATGAAAAATCTAAGCCCAAAGCAGCAAGTAAAGCCTCTTGGTTTCAGACATTCCAAGAGTGATGGCATACAAATGAGTTCTCAGGAACACTTACTGGTTACCTCATCTTCTACTTTCTGTGCACTCCTGTCCTTACTTGGCCATCTTTACAAATAAGGCATCAGACTTTGCTGCACATAGAGCACATTTAACTAAGGAGAAACCCTTGCTTAATTCCCAAAGCCATGGGGGCTGCTTATGTGGTTTTCACCTTTAAGGCAGATGGAATACTGAGTTGGGGAAAAAACAGACTATTTTCTTTATAGTAAATTTTAATTTTTATCCTCAGTGTTTCTTTATATGAAAGCATAAGGGTTGGTTGGATTTGGTGAGGATCACTTTTCTGCAGTGGAACATTGTATCCTAATCCTTGGCCATTCATCTATTTCACAACCTACTTGTTGGAAAACACATTCCTGTGACTGTAAAATATTCTGTCCCCTTGGGACACCAGTAATCTCCAAAGTAGAAGACTTGACCTATATTTCAACAGGAAACTGGAAGGAATGTCATTGTCTGTTAAATAATGTGACATCTTGTTCTGCACTGGCCTCTGCTTCTGCCCATCCCATATCGCTAGAAATCACTCAGTCTTGAAGATATTGCCTTACCCCTTTTTCTTTTGTTGCTAAAAGCAGCTGGTGAATAATAATGTTAGAATGTTGTCAAATTCATTCTAGAAATAATACATTTATTTTTGACAATTGAAGGGATCTCGGTCCTAACCCAAAAATCCACTTGATGAAGAACACTTCCCTGCAAAGCTAGCATATCTCCACAATAAGACCGTGCCTTATTTAGCCAGGAATGAGCCTGATAATAGAAGAATATAACTGAAGTTGACACATTCTCATTAGAGTGGCTGAAACAAAAGCACATATGGATCTTTCTGAATCATTGAACACACACCACTTGATAAATTATATTCTCATTTTCAGAGGCTCCATCTCAGAATGTCTTAGTAGGTAATAGTTTTCCTTAGCTCCCTATTGTTACTTTTCACCACCCATAAATGAATTCAATAGGTCAGTGGGAAGGGATTAGGAAAAGGTAGCTGTTAGCTACTGATAAGTTTGTCTTTGACACGGCTTAGGTAAGTGAACCCAACGTCATACTTTGAGACACCAGTGCCTTTTCCATAGCTATTACTATCCAGGAAACAATAGGAATTCAATCAGTACTGAAAGGGCTGGAAAGAGTGACATTAATCTCTTTCTTGAAACTATGCTTCTTTGAATCTGTTTTCTGTGAGCTGCTGGTGATTATACCACTCTCTGCTGGGGTTTGACTTGTGGGGTTTCTCTCAAGGAAAATGTCCTGAGAGAAATCAGATGAGAGGGAGTAGGTCAGGCGTTACAAGGGCCACCTGCACAAATGAATACTTCTGTGCTATGTGACAGGACCCCAGGTTAACATCTAGATCTCTAGCTCCAAAGCTCAGAAAGAACTTCTGTCAGTGAGGATTGTTTTCTTAGCAACAAAAATCCACTCTGAATGACTAAAGCAAAAAAAAGAACATGTTGGAGGCACACCAAGTAGCTCCCCAAATTGGCCAGCAAAGTCAGGGAACCAGGACTGGAAACTTGTGTGGGTTCCTCAGCTGCTGCTATGCACCCCTCCCCAACTATGGACACTGAGCCTGGCCATTGTGGGCAGCACTGCCCTTGCAAACTGGAGCTGCCCTGCTTTTGCATGTCACTGGCTCCTAGTCAAAGTGCCAACAAGAAAATGTAATCAGTCAGGCCAAATCATAGTGTCACTCTGTTTGGGTAGCGGGTAGGAGCAAGTGCCTAACTTTTTCAGTCTCTTTTGTGGGAAGCAAGTGAGTTCAGATACTCAGCACTACAATCTCTGGATGAATGGATGAATGAATGGATGAATGAATGAATGAATGAGAGAAATAAGAGATGGTGGCATCTGGACAAATGCTTGTTTATTCGATAACCTCTCAACAATTCTGGTAAAATGAAACATGAACCAGTTTCCATGTGAAAGGGGCTACTGGCCTATCACCTTCAATTTCCCCAAATTATGTATTGCCCACATGAATCAAGCACAGGTTAGAAAACCACTAGTAATTCTGACATAGAAGCTAATCCTAGTCTCCCAACTCGGCAGGGAATAACTGCCCTAATACCTTTAGCTCTAGACTCCTCTGCCATACTGAGGTTTTACATTGCCTTAAAAAAAAAAAAAAAAAGAATGTTAGTGTTAAATAAAAATATCTGACCTGTTTAAAAAGAAGAAAGGGAGAAAAAGGTAAAAGCTATTTGTGATTTTTTGAAGGGAAATAATAAAAGTAAGCTCAAATCCCTAATTTTTCTTCCACATGAAAAAAGTGCCTCTAGGAATTTCAAATTCTCATTTATCAGAATAGCTTCTAATTTTGTTTTTCATCTTATTGATATGCTTTAATGGAAGCCCTACAGGAAAAGACAACAAAAACAAAGCTAAAACCAGTTTTTAGAATCATGACAGAAATTTTACTGTTTTTTTAAATAGTAGATTGAATACTATTCTGATAGAATCTGCAGAAAAGGAAATCTTAGAAGAACAAAATAAAATACCTCTTTGTTTTTACCTCTTGGTCCAAAACACCTCTTGATCTCTTTTTATGTATATGCCTTTGCCAAACCCCTAAGGAACAAAATCCCTTTGGATCTTGCTTCCAGGTAACTGATAAACTAAGTGACCCCTGAATTCCTTTTAGTGAGCCTCAGACAAGAGTTGTTAACCAGCACAACACATGGCCAGGCTACCCTGAGAAGCAAACAGACAACTGGGCAAATTCCAGAGGATTCATCCTCAACACTTTCCCTGCAATGGCTGCACAGAGAAAGCTCATTTGAATTATATGCTTTCCTTTACTTGTGGAGACCTTTGTAGAAGAAACTATTTTATAAACCCAGAATAAATATTACATTTTACCCTGTCAGTCATGTTTTGGTTTCTGGAGATGGGACATATTTCTTTATCACAGGTATAATGAAATGTTGGTTTTAAAAGGGTAGGAGTATGTAGTTAGGACTGTCTCTGCAGGAGTCACAAGAGGAGGCTCTGCATGAATCGCACACTTCATGATGCTAATGTTGCTTGTCAATGCTAAGAACAGAAATTTGGTAAGTCTTGTATGTGTCAGCCTAACGCAGATGTAATAGTTGGTACTTTCAAACATTGATGGTTGTTGGAAACTATTTTCTAAGTGCAATTCTCACCTAATTTCCCTTATTATGGCGCCTATGGGTCAAGTTCTCCTGCTCCAAATGCTGTCCTTAATAATACCTGATGAGTCTTCAAATTTGAAAATGTATAAAAACAATTTCTGGTTGAGAATAATTAAACCTAATTATTTTATCACATATATTTGTAGCAAATTACACATAACATAAGTAAAAGTCTGGCCCAGGTGTGAGATTATTGACTTATGTTAGTGAAGACCTTGGTGACGAGAAATGTAGACAGGGTCATGCCCTCCCTGCTCCATCTGGTTTTCTATTTCTGCTTCTCCATCTTCAACTCCTATTTTTTAACCACATGCCTGACTGGGCAATGTTGGTTTGGTGGCTTTCTGGCACTGCCACTGAGATGTCACTGCAAAGAGTTCTGTCTTATTATCTGCAATTGTTCAAAGTTTAGCTTGCAGAGTACAACCACATCTTAAGAGTTCTTGCTTTCACTAATGACTAATGCACAAATCTTTGCAATGTAGAAGATGCCAAAGTTGTGGTTTTTCTCAGGACTTTTCAGCAAGAGAACAATGTAGTGTCACATTCTGTTTCATAATTGTTGACAGTTACTACCTCTGTGCTTTTACACAAATGCTATAATCTCTCAGAGCCTTGGGAATATGGAGTCTGTTACTGTGATTGGCACACAATAAATAATCAGGAAATGGTAGCTATTACCATTATTTCTTCAAAATGTCCTTTCATGGATTGGCGGGGAAATTTTAATAAAAAATTTGTGGGTTTAGGTGAAAAATATTGTTCATTAAATTGCTGCCTAAAAAATATTTTCTATTACCTCAATTCTTTTCTTCAGTAGTTTTCTTTCTTTACCCTAAATATCTTCTGCATCAGTTATAAATACTTTCCCCTGCAAAGAAATCATTTGCTTCCAAGATTGGGACTCAATGGAGTATATAAGAATATATGGTATTTACTATTTAACAGATAAACAATGGAAATTTGAAAATTCAAGTATAATTAATTTTAAAATATTTATTCGATAACATTCATTACCTGGAAGGTTCTAGGTGGTTCCATGTTGCCAGGTCACTGACAAATCACTGCAGTCCCTCCAAATAGCTTGCTGAAACCTAAAGAACCTTATAGATGAAGGCCTAGCAGACCTATCAAGTAGATGATGCTACACTGAGTTGTAATTTTGCAATTTTGCAGGAGAGAGCAACTTAAAATGCACCCCTAACCTTAATAAAGGATCTATGTCTAAAACACTGAGAAATATGTGTTTGGTAAAGATAGGGGTAAAGAAAAGTACGTGTCAATAAAAAGGAGAATTGGATGAGCACGCTGGGGGAAGTGGAGAGTAAGGACACTGTTTAAAAAAGTGTCTTTCTTGGAGCATAAATTTGGTGCCAAAACTAGGGATCATGAGTGACATAGAGACAAAGGGTGCATCTGAAGTGAGCATTGGTCAAGAAGTCTTGAGTACTTTACTTTTGACAATAAATCTGTTTCAATAAGCACATAATTAAAAGGTGTTCATTTGGAGGAAGGCTGATGGTTAACTTTATAATGGAAACATTAAACTGATACCACCTAAACATACTGCACAGCCTTAGAATTGTTAAAATAATTGTTACGACCAGTTACTTTACACACCTTGAGACAAGAGGCAGTAGGGACTACTGTGAACCCACTGTGAACTAATCTTGTCTAAAAAAATTCAACCTGAATCTGATCATTTTTCTAGACCTAAGTTTTAGTTACAGGAAATATAGAGGAGAGAAGAACAAGTTAGTTGACATGATAAGGAAGCAACTGGACAAGTCCAGGATGTGACATTCTAAAGATAAGTGGCTCAATTTCTCTAATGGTCTAATGAACTAATGGCATGAACAAAAGGGAAGAGAGCAGGTGTGTGTGGTTATAAAATTAAAAGACCTAACCTATAATTAAATGCAGAGTGTGGATCTTGTGTGGAACCTGATAAACCAACCATTAAAATACATTTTGGGGATAATCATGGAAATTCAAATATCATATGGATCTAAATAAAATTAAAGAAATTATTGTTAATTTTATTATCTATGATAATGGCATAATAGTTATGTTTCTTTTTTTAAATGGGAAGACCTTGTTAGTTAACAATGCAAAGTAAAGTGTAAGATAGGGAATAATAGTGGGATTTGCTTTAAAGTACTGAAGCAAAACAAAAGGAAAGTCTATTAGCCAAGTGCTGATGGTTGCTGAAGTTGAGTACACATAGGTTTGTTATACTATATTCTTCACCTTTGACAGCTTTACAATTTCCTCAGTAAAAACTGTTAAAAAGTGTTTATTGTCCCTGTTATCTATATATCATAAACGTGTTTAAAACTTTCAAAATTCCTTTTCTTTACAAAACTTTAAGAACCCTATTTAAGTTACATCTTAGTCCATCTTAGTCCTTAGTTTATAACAAAGATATTATAAACTGGGTGGCTCACTACAACAGATATTTCTTTCTTGTAGTTCTGGATTAGGTGAAGTCCAACATCACAGTACCAGCAGATCTGGTGTCTGGCCAGAGCTCATTTCCTGGCTCATAGACTTCACCTTTTTGTTGTAACCTCACACAATAAAAGAAAACAATCTTGCTCCCTGGAGTGTCTTTTATGATGGCACTTAACCCCACCCTCATTACCTAAGCACCTCCCAAAGACTCTACTGCCTAATACTAACACCTTGGGTGTTAGGTTTCAACATATGACTTGGGGAGGAGGAGTGCAAATATTCAGTTCATAGCAAACTAAAAAGTGAAAATTACCTCTAACTGTGGGACCCAAGAATCTAACTTTGAAGATAGGAACATTGTCAAGATCTGGTAGTTCCTTGGGCATAATTGATCTACACATAGATATTTAGCATCTCATGAAAAGAATACCTATAATCAGTCTCCCTTGAAATGTCAAAATGACCCTTTAAAACCCCCTCATGATAAATGCAGTCTTTGTGTCCTAGAGACTTTACTAAAACATGGAGTGGACCTGGCAAAAATTGACTGGTTTTGTTACCAACATGATATAATAAATTGGAAACACCGATTTAATCATATACAAAATTTAATATATATATATATAATTTCAAGAATATATACTTATATTCTTGAATAGGAGAATATCTTTGAAAAGGAGATATTTCTAACACTATCCATCCCAATATTACCCCTCGATACCAGTGAAATATCAAGCTTGGATGTAACATCCAATTTAATATGTTAAATGCTTAAAAGATTAGAAAGTTTAAAGAGAAAAAGTAATCTCTATTAAAAGATACGAATACTTGTGTCAACTGGTCAGGGCAAAGGAAAAGAAAAAGGACTAGATATGTTTCTAACTGAGGACATGAAATCAGTCAAGTACAGGATGCAAGGACACATTTCTCAGATAAGGATCATTACTTTATGGAGCCAACAGGTTAGGGGTGTCCCAGCTGGACATATACAAATGGAGGCTACCTCAAACAAATATAAAATGGCTTTGACATTTCTAAACAGAGTCAATGGACACAGGAATAAGATATTAGCCTTAAATGACCTCAGTGGTTGCTTTCAAGACACATAGTGGTGGTGGTACTGGGAATGACCTATGTAAATGATCCCAAGGTCACCTTTAATATCCTTGGAGCTCCTGTTGCCTAAGTCTCAGTCCAATGGAGGAAGCTGGACAAAAGGGCTCCACTTTAGGGACAGCACTAATGACCTCATTTCCAAGTTGTTATAAGCCAATGTTAAGACCTTCCATTAACTGAAAGCTCACAGTTGGTTGACCTTAAATTTCAATACATCCAGAGAAAGGTGATGCCACATTCCAAGCCATCTCAAAAACTGCAAGTCATCACAGAGTGACTTTGTATCACTTACAATTTTTATACCTAGTTAGTGGTACTATTCTTAGAGGGAATAAATGAATTTTCACATTTTCTTTTTATGTTTCTTTTCCCCCCATCACTCCCCCACCTCAGCTATCCCCAATTCCCACCCTTGATCCTACACCCCTTTTATTTTGCCTATATGTCCTTTATAGATGTTCCTGAAAATCCTTCCCCTTTTCCCTCCATTATCCCCTCCCACCTCAACTCTGGTTACTGTCGGTTTGTCCTTAATTTCAAAGTCTCTGGTTATATTTTGCTTGTTTTTTTTATTAGGTTCCACTTATAGGTGAGAACATCTGGTATTTGTTCCTCACTGCCTGGCTTATTTCACTTAGCACAGTGCTTTCCAGTTTCATCCATGCTGTTGCAAAGGGTAGGAGCTCCTTCCTTCTTTCTGCTGTGCAGTATTCCATTGGTAAATGTACCATAGTTTTTTGACCCATTCATTTACTGATGGGCACCTAGGTTGCTTCCAGCTCTTGGATATTGTAAATTGTGCTGCTATGAACATCGGGATACATAGGTTCTTTTAGATCAGTGCTTCAGAATTCTTAGGGGATAATACCAGCAGTGGAAATGCTGGGTCAAAAGACAGTTCTATTTTTAGATTTTGAGGAAATTCCATACTATTTTCCAGAGTGATTGCATCAGTCTGCATTTCCAACAATGTACTGGGGTTTCTTTTTCTCCACATCCTCTCCAACACTTGTTTGTTGCTTTGTTTATGATAGCCACTCTCACCAGTGTGAAGTGGTATCTCATTGCGGTTTTAATTTGCATCTCTCTGATGGCTAGTGATGCTGAACATCTTTTCATATGTCTCTAGGCCCTCTGCAAGATGGAAAACTCTCAAACTCTTTTTATGAAGCCAGCATCATCCTAATCCCAAGACCAGTTAAAGACAACAATGAAAAAAAACTACAGGCCAATATTGCTGATGAACATAGACGCTAAAATCCTCAACAAAAGATTGGCAAACCACATCCAGCAATACATTAAAAAGATCATACACCATGATCAAGTGGAATTCATCCAAGGAATCAATGATGGTACAATATTCACAAATCAATAAATATAATACATCACATAAACAAAAGGAAAGACAAAAATCACATGATCATATCAATAGGTGTGGAAAAAGCATTTGATAAGGTACAGCACCCATTTATTATAAAAACACCCAGCAAAATGGGAATAGACGGAGCATTCCTCAGCATAAAAAGGCCATATACAAGAGACCTACAGCCAACATCATACTCAATGGGCATAAACTAAAAGCTTTTTCACTGAGATCAGGAACAAGACAAGGATGTCTGTTTTCACTGCTTCTATTCAGCATAGTGTTGGAAGTCTTAGCCACAGCTATTAGACAAGAAAAAGAAACAAAAGGCAACCAAATTGTAAAGCTAAAAGAAAAACTGTCATTGTTTGTAGATGGCATGATAATGTACATAGAAAATCCTGTAGACTCCACCAAAAAACTACTTGACCTAATAAGTGAATTTGGCAAAACAGTGATGTACAAACTTAATATTCAGAAATCACAGGCACTCTTGTACACCAACAATGAAATACTAGAAACAGAAATCAGAGGGAAAAAACCCTTTTGATATAGCAACAAGAAAAATAAAGTATCTAGTAATAAACCTAACCAAGGAGGTAAAAGACCTGTACTCACAAAAGTACACAACACCGAAGAAAGGAATCAAGGAAGACATAAATAAAAGAAAGCATGTACTATGTTCATGGGTTGAAAGAATTAACATCTCCAAAATGTTCATACTACCCAAAGCAATTTATAGATTTAATTCAATTCCTATTAAAGTACCAATGACATCTTTCACAGATATAGAACATTTCAAAAATTTATATGGAACCATAAATGACCCTGAATAGCTACAGCAATTCTGAAAAAGAAGAACAAAGTAGGAGGAAACACAATACTTGATATCAAAATGTATTACAAGGTCACTATAATCAAAACAGCCTGATACTGGTATAAGAACAGACACATAGATGAATTTTCACATTTTCATAAGAAGTTTTGTTTATTCTTGCTAGCACCTTCTATCCTGTTCCTGCTTCTCATTACCAATCACCCTAAATTTTTTTTCTTCAGTCAGCCAAATGACCCCATAAAAAGCACAGGATTATAGTCATCAACTCTTTCATTATCAAGCATCTCCTGGGTACCTATTATATTCAAGTACTATGTTGGGTTTACAGAGGTTTAAAGTTGAAGGATATAGTAGTATATTCTCTGACACTAAGAAATGGGCAGTGCCTGTCCCTGTAAATCTGTACCACATCACACTTTGTCAAATTGTAACAGGATAGGCTTTACATTTAAATAGTTACCCTACAATGATACATTTCAAAGCCATGTCTTCATTAAACTGATGTAAACATTCACTGGTAACATCTGTCACTTGAAATTTTCCCCTTCATAAAATTTATTGTGAACAAATAACAAAGGGTTATTGCTTCCAGACATCTGGCTTATGAAAATGGTCCATTTGCAAAGAACTGGATATTAAAGTGTTTTCATTAAAATGAGACCCTACCTGAGCTCTATACAAGTTTTGCTAGAGTGAAAGAATTTTTTCCTCCATCTAAGAAAATTGACTATAGCCCTGGCTGGTGTAGCTCAGTGGACTGAGCACGAATGGGCCTGTGAAGCAAAGGGTCGCCAGTTCAATTCCCAGTCAGGGCACATGCCTGGGTTGCAGGCCAGGTCCCCAGTAGGGGACACATGAGAGGCAACCACACATTGATGTTTTTCTCCCACTCTTTCTCCTTCCTGTCCCCTCTCTGTAAAAATAAATAAGATATTTAAAAAAAATTTAAAAGTTGACTACAGTTCACAGGGCACAAATGTTTCATGGGAGAATGAACAAATTATGCCTCTGAAGAGTAGTTGAATATTTGTTCTGACACAGCTTCCCCAGGACTACCAGCAACCTCATTTGAAGTAAATTCCTTAGTCTGTTCCAATAAGAATAATTGTATTGGAAAAGTGCTCCCTGCTCTAAAGAGGGCAAATCCATTTACTGCTGCAGAAAAGCCTCTGGGATGGAGCTAACCTATTCGCTTTGTGGGTTTGATGTTGCTGAGTAAGCCAATGATATTTCAACTTGGTGTTGGTTTGGACACAGTGAAGAGTGCTCAGTGGAATGTTTTTTTCTTCAACAACTCAATCATGACTGAAAAAACATGATCAGTATCAGAGATGTGGAGTAGTAACTCGTTTTGACAGAAGTGAACTAATGAACATCCATCATTATATTGTTCAAACAACCTTCACAATTGAATAGCTGACTTAAAAGCATTGTCCTACAGTCTTCAGCATTTCTGTAGCATTCATTGCAGCAATCTGTAGTGTTTATCTGTACTTGCAAAAACAAAAACAAAAAAAAATCCTCTGTTTCATGCAAGGCTGCTTCTGGAACAAAATTAATAATGGCTTCAATTTGCAAAAGGGTTCTTTCATGTTGTGTAGGCAAAATCTCACTAATTTAATTCCTTTGCTGTAATAGCTTAAAATATTCAAAATGCTGTAAATATGGCACAACTTTACAGTCCTCCATTTACCAGTCTCCTTTAGAGAATGCCCACCAGGATTATTCTGGGCTCAATGATGTGTTTGCTTTTCCCTGTAAATCTAACATTGTTTTTCCACATTCACTCATTTTTATTTTTTGGTGAATTCTAATTGGCTCCCACTGAGGACTGGCAGCCATGAAAGTGATCATATGCCAGTTTAATTGACTCCAGGAATATTTAACAAATTGTCTACTATTTCACTGTGCACTGAAGAGGAGCTGTAACTCTTCTCGTCTCCTATCACAACTGTTGCATCATGACAACCTTGCACATGATTTTTTGTGGCATAATTTTTCATGCAGAAGAAATAATGATGCTTCCCTATCACCATCTCCTCTACCACTGAAAATATGATGAGATCAAAAACAGACTCCTGCTTATACATGAAAAGGAATTATTGCTAGCTTGTCAATTTGTAGAGCAAATCGTGTTTCGATTCCACATTACACCAGATACCTACAAAGATGTATTGCAATGAAATCATTGTGTGATAATTCATCCCACCATTTTAGTATGAGCATTTAATCAGCTTAAAAATGTAATAGACCTATTCATCAGATGTTTAATGAATGAGTTTTAAATAACATGGGACCATAGAAAACATCTTGGAAACATTTTAACCCAAGCTTTGTTTCTTTAAAAACAATTCCATTTGTTTATTGTAGTGTTATATACAATAGCCAAGATTTGGAAGCAGCCCGGGTGCCCATTAGTAAATAAGGGGATAAAAAAGCTGTGGTACATTTACATAATAGAATACTACTTAGTTATATTTTGCTTGCTTATTTGTTTTGTTGATTCGATTCCACTTAAAAGTGAGATCATATGGTATTTGTCTTTCACCACCTGGCTTAAGGGTAGGAGGTAGTGGTGGGGGGAAATGGAGACAACTGCACTTGAAAAACATTTTTTTAAAAAAGAATACTACTTGGTAGTAAAAAAAAAAAAAAAAAGAAAGAAATTTTAGCTTGTGCAATGGATCTGGAGAGTATTATGCTAAGTGAAATAGGCCAGTCAGGGAAAGACAAGTGCCATATGATCTCACATGTGAATCTAATAACAAAATAAGCTAACAAAGAAAATAGAAACAGACTCATACATACAGAGAACAGACTGATAGCTGTTAGAGGGGAGAGGAAGTTAGGGGGGCTGGTGAGAAAAATGAAGGGATTAAGAAAAAAATCTCCAGAGGGAAAGAGTGATCAGGGAGGTAGAACAGGAGGGTAGAGGGAGGATAAAGGTGATGGAAGGAGACTTGACTTTGGGTGGTTAACACACAATACAATACACAGATGATGTATTATAGAATGGTATACCTGAAACCTATATAATTTTATTAACCAATGCCACTCCAATAAAGTCAATAAAATTTAAAAAGAAAAGAAAAACAAATCCATTAAAATTTTTTACTTTATTATATTTTTGGTAGATGACAAAGTTTTAACTTCCTAGTAATAATTTATAAAACAATGAAATGAAAATATGCAAGTTTTCCAAGACATATTCAACCCAAGAGTCTTTTCTTATTTAATCCTTTCAATGAATTAACGCTGAGCACAGAAGCCATCCCACCTAACAGAGTGAATTGTGAATTATACCTCTGAGTTTGGGCAAATGCACAAACTGCAGAAACAGATGGAGGAGCAGCATGCAAAGACTAGGACAGCCCCTCTTACATGAGAATATGCTATAATCAGAGACAGGAAGATAATTCTTCTGCTGACCTATGGGCATAAAGAGCATCATGACCATTACATTGTGAATGAGCCCAAAGGCCAAATGGCAGAAGGTGTGGGGTTGTTATAAATTTTATAACCTAATCTGCTGTCCTCAGATTTGGTTTATAATTCTAAATCAAGTGAAGGTTTAGAATTATAAAGCTATACTTTCATACAGTTGACACAAAGGGGCACTTTCCCAAACCTTCAGCAACCATGTATTTATTTCATTTTTTTCTCTTGTCAGCTTTCTTTCTTTCATCAGTTCCAGTGCTCACTGTGTTTATTCCGTGGGAGACCCAGCCACATGGTATTTGATGTGCTTCTGGAATTCATCAGTTTTGGAACCAGCTGCTCTAACACTCTGTGATGATAGGGCCAATGGGCTATCCCCACCAGTCTCCAGAGTGACCTGACCACCCCACCAATGTTACCAACTATAAAAGTAAACATTTCCTGAGCATCTACTATGCATCTAGCACTATTTTAGGATCTTGTGATCAATTAGGGAACAAACAGACAAGCATCCTGAGGAGTCTCAGCTTCAGGCCAAAACCTGACATGTGATCTTTCGGGCCTGATTATAGCTCATGTTAAGGCTTTGCCCAGCAAGCTCACGGGGGAACAGCTGCCCTCCCCACAGCAGGGCTGGTGCACAGCTGGTACGCTGTATCTTCTGAAGGAAGCTGCACTCAAACACTCAGCCTCCCTGGGCTGGGCACGCTCTTCCACTTGCTAGTGATCCTAGCCTGGCCCCTCCAACTGGAGGCCTCCTTACTAGGGGGACGGAGGCTCAGCTGAGAACACCATTCAGGCTTCTTTGCCAAGACCTCCTAATGGAGTGGGAGGATGGACTTGAAAGCTTTTCTCCCCAACCTGACTCAGTACTCGGGACTTTTCTACTCCTAGCCTGACACCTTCTCCCTCCTCTCATCCTCTTTCACAGGGTGGGTGGTGGGGGAGCCTACTGTTCAGAATTCCCTCAGCCATGTGTTCATATGTGATCCTGGCCCAGAGCCATTTCCAGGGAAAACCTGCAGGGCCAGCACCTCCTCTCTCTTTTAGGCCTCTTGCTGACACTATGACAATAAGTTAATACAGGCTTAATTGTTTGGCTCATTGTCCTAATTGAGCACTTTGACACAGGGCAGCTTTCTAACTAGTCCATGCCCTTGTGAAGCATGCATTCCAGATGATTCTCAGATTTGGTTAAAAATTAAATGCCTTTGAGACACAACTCACCTCTTCATTCAGCCACACCAAATTATAACTAAAATATAGAATAACCATCACTCAGAACCATCAGAAATTGAATTGAATGAAAGTCTGACAACTATGGAATTAAAGAAACCACAACCATCCAGACCTATAGGAGGGGCAGAGATGCAGAATAGATTGTCCCCACACCCACGTGTGATAGATAAAAATCTGGGAGGGATATCTCAGGAGAAAAGAGTCCTGGCCACACACCAGGTCCCCCAGCCCAGGTTCCATTGCCAGAAAAATGAGTCCCCAAAACTTCTAGCTACACATACCAGTGGGGATTGAGTCATTAGGAAAATTGCTGGAACCCCAAGCAGTTCCTCTTAAAGAACCCACACATCGACTCACCTACTAAGACTCACTCCCTCTGAGTATCAGCAGTGGGGTAGCAGCTTGAAAGTTATATAGGAGAAACTGAAATTTATGTCATCAAGGGGAGCAGATACTACTGTACCTTTTCCAAACTGTCCCCCCATCAAGCCACAGAGCTGGCAAGCTGGTGTCATACCTGAGACTCCATCAACATGGCTAACACTATTTGACCTGCCTTGGAGATCCCCAGAGACTCCACCCCACCCAACTTGCAGGCCCACCCATGCTGCTTTTTTGTATAAATGGCTGGTCTGGCTCATGCTTCACAACTTCCTAAATCCTCTCATACAAGCAATAACTGGAATCGGTCATCCCCAGGCCCAGTACTAGCAGCCACCAACCTAGATTCACAGTTTGGCCTCACCTGGGACTCTCCAAGCCCAGCCCAAGTAGCAGCCATCTCAGATTGATTTATAGCTCAGGAAGGGTGGCCCTGGGCAAAACACAGGTGGGGACTGACCTTGGCCCACATCATCCAGGAAGCCCGAGGGCCAGCACACCCTGTGGACAGCTACAGACCACATCAGAGCACCACCACCCTGCCCCTACACAGTTGATCTTCCACAGAGGCAAGAGATTGGTGGTTAGTGATCATAGCTAATCCTTGCAGCTGACTGGCCTGGGTAAATCTCTCACTGATCTGTCAATAGCAACCAAGGTTAACCTATAAGACGAGTGTGTACTCAGGCCACACAAAGGGTGCACCTCGAGTACACAGCTTGGGTGATAGGGGAGGCTGTGCCACTGGACCCTACACAATACCTACTACATTAGGCCACACTACCAAGACACAGAGTCAAAGCAGCTCTACCTAATACATAGAAGCAAACACAGGGAGACTACTAAAATAAACAGGAAAAGAAACATGGCCCAAAAGAAAGAACAGAGCAAAGCTCCAGAAAAAGAGCTAAATGAAATAGAAATAAGCACTTTATTAGATGCACAATTCAAAACATTGCTTGTAAGCCTACTCGAGGAACTTAGTGAGGATCTTAAGAGCATAAAAAAGATCCCATCAAAAATGAAGGATATATTAATTGAAATAAAGAACAATTTAGAGGGAAACAAAGTAGACAGGATGAAGCCAAGAATCAAATCAATGATTTGGAACATAAGGAAGCAAAAAACAACCAATCAGAACAACAAGAAGAAAAGAGAATACAAAAAAATGAGGCTAGTGTAAGCAGCCTCTTGGACTGTTTTAAGCAATCCAACATTTTCTTCCTAGGAGTACCAGAAAGAGAAAGAGAAAGAGCCAAAAATATGGAAATCTATCTGAAAAAATAATGAAAGAAAACTTCCCTAATTTGATAAAGAAAATAGACATGCAAGTCTGGAAAGCACAGAGTCCCAAACAAGATGGATGCAAAGAGGTCAGCTCCAAGACACATCATATTAAAATGCCAAAGGTTAAAGAGGAAATCTTAAAAGCACCAAGAGAAAAGAAGCTTGTTACCAACAGGGGAGTTTTCATAAGACTGTCAGCTGATTTCTCAAAAAAAAACTTTGCAGAATAGAAGCGATTGGCAAGAAATATTCAAAGTCATGAAAAGCAGTGACCTACAGCCAAGAGTGCTTTAACCAGCAAACATCATTTAGTATTGAAGGGCAGATTAAGAGCTTCCCAGCAAGAAAGACCTTAAAGAGTTCATCACCACCAAACTATTATTATAAAATGTTAAAAGGAGTTATTTAAGAAAAAGAAGATCAAAACTATGAACAATAATATGGCAAAAAATATAAACCTGTCAACAACTGAAACTAAAAAAACAAACTAAGCAAACAAGAACAGAGACAGAATCATTGATACAGAGAGGGTTTTGATGGTTTCCAGGTGGGAGGGGGTTATGGGGAAATGGGTGAAGACATGAGGGGATTAAGAAGTACAAATAGGTAGTTACAGAATAGCCATGGGGATGTAAAGTGTAGTACAGGAAAGGGAGTAGCCAGAGAACTTATACACATGAACACTGGTGGGCGGATTGCCTGAGGGAGGTAAAGGTGCTGGGTGGAGGGTTGCAAGGGAGACAAATCAGAACAACTGTAATAGAATATTATAATATCAAAAATATATAATTTAAAATAAAAATAAATGCTTTCAAAAGGCAAATGCTAGAAAAAATGTACCACATTAATTCGTTATCAGTAATCAGCAATTAAATTCAAAATTTTATATCAAGACTAGTAGTTAGGAAGGGGACAAAACCCAAAATGCTTCCTGAAGTTACAGGTTAAGTCTCTGAGTTCAGCTACATGGGAAACCTCTTTCCAGAGCTGATAGAATTCTTTTTTTTTTTTTTTTGACTTGAGCTAATTCAGGTTAGGCTTCTGTCACTTGTAGTCAAAAGAGCCTTGTTTAATAGCTGGAGGATCTTTGAAGGAAGAAATGGAGATAAAGGATGAATATAGATAACCTCGTCTCCTTTGTGAAGCTGCACGTGGCCATTCCTGCTGTCTGGATTTCTCCAAGTGCCATATGGCTTGTTTGCACTTGAAGTTAATCAAGGAGTTGAAATTGAGCTATACCCCACAAGAAAGTCATGACAATTAACTAATTATAATTTGATACTTTTAAAATAATATACAGTACTATTTTAAACCATGAAAGAATATTGGTGATCATGTTTTAATTACTCTACCACACCCTACCACCCAGTCACTATAATCAACAGGAGTAATTCTATTCCTAAGTTTTATTCATAAGAACATTTAAGAAGCTAAATGACAGTTATTCTCATTTGAAACCAGCATAGAATTGTAGTTCTAAACTTAGTGTTGCACCATCCCATGGTATAAACATGTGGAAACATGTATTGTGTGTGTGTGTGTATACACAAAACTTTAATAGAATATCAAAATTTAATAGTAAAAAATCAAAATATACACAAATCAAAATATACACAAATCAAAAAAATCAAAATTTAATAGTAAAATATCAAAATATCAGAATTGGAATTCTTTCATTTCAAAATTGTTACCATTTTACATTATCCACATTAACTCACTGTGACTCACATATTTTCTGATCAGATTTGTTAGGTGAGAGAGAAGTACCTGATATCACAGGCAGGGAGCTGAGGTTGAATAAAAGCCACAGATGAGTGTGGGCCTCAGCCCACAGGGTGCTTTATTTAAATAAGTATCATCTATCACAGGTAGTAACTAAGAACTAGATTACAGGGAACCAACCAAGCAGTGGAAATAAATTTGCACATACCTATAAACTTGACATAAAAACTTCTTTTCAGAAATGTCATTGTAAAAGAGATTATCTCTCCTATTTGTCTGGATTGTGTTCCTGCAAAGACACATGCCTAAAGCCTGGTAGCAGAGTGAAATGTTTAAAATTTGTTTTTCAATGATCTGATGATCCTCTTGCTTTTCATTATTTTTGAGCCAAGCACTGTTACTGTCACCGAACGTCATCTGAAATGGTTCTACAATAAAATCTTTCTATGTGGGATGGTTTTATTTCTTAAATTGAATAATTGCTTAACATTGTTGCTTAACATCTAACAGTTCTTACCAGAAGTGGCACAGTGTGTGTGTGAAACCTGCCTTGTCTTTGTGTGAACACCATCATGCCACAAGTTTTCAGAGTCAACACATAAGAACTAAAAGCTTCATGTGCAGGTCTCTGAAATTGTCTCACAAAAATAATTCTTTCAAAGTTTTCTGGTCTAGTTTTAAAATATTTTCCACTCCAGTTTACAGTTCCTATTAAGCGTAATTTTATTAAAAATTTCCAACAGGTAACTTTATTTTATAAGGCACCTCAGATTCTCTCAGATACACCTGCCTTCCAGCCCATTCTGCTACTTCTAAGGGCCAAACACTTGTTCTAGACTTCCTGGGCCTTCCCCAATAGCTGCCCAAAGTTTTTGGCTTCTCCCAGATCATCCAGATTTGGATGAAGCACCACACTGCAGAGGCTGGATGATTCCACCCAGAAATGTGGGGAATTAATTTCCTACCAAGTCCTGTGTTTTCAAGAATTAGCCCCAGAAAAAGGCTTGGAAGAGAAGTAGGTGGCAATTTGGAATTGAAAAGCCACAACCCCAGGGTGACACAAGAAGATGCCTGTGAGAGTTGGAAGGAAGTAAAAAGGGGGCCACCATTTTGTAGCTGACACATGATGCTCATTGGGCATGAAACCACATGAGGGCCTGCTTTCTCAAGTCCTCTTTAGTTTTTCTGACTCCTGGGCCAGGTTTATGTGCTTAGGTCCAGGACAAAGAGCCTCAGTTTCTGTTAGACCATCCTCTTCACAGGGATCAGAGGAAAAAAGAATGGATGTGGGCATCAGTTCAACCTCACAGGCTTCTGGTCATCTCATGGTCATCCTGTCCAGACAGCCCATCCCATGGACCTCAGTCTCCAACACCAGATATGGGGATAGCTTTGTGGACCCTGTTGAACCAGCCTCTAAAATTGCATAAGCCAATTTCTGTAACAAATCTCTATGTATAGTCCCCAGTTGCTTCTGCCTCTCTGCTTAACCATAACTAATACACCTGGGGTAACCCTTAATAATAGAAAACCAAAGATGGGAAAGAAGCCAGGAAGACTGATCCACAGCATGTGCTTCTCTGTAGCCCATCCACAGAAGTACAGGTGGACTTCCCGTGTGGAGAGTGGACAGAACACACCTGTGAATGACCTCCCAGGGCTCTTCCTGTTCGTTGTGAAGTGATTGTAGCCAGCATGGGAGAGGCCAAACTCCTTAACAGGTCTGATAAGATCTTTCATGATCTGGTCCCTGCTGAGCATCATTTTGCATTGATTCTCATTGTTTTCTTTCTTCTGTCTCATTTTCATCATTCTTGTTACCCTGGGTTTGCACATACCATATAAAGTATGAACCTTTCTTCAATCCTTGCCTTACAATATTTTCCAGAGAAACCTGTGCTAAGAAAATTAGACCAGAAAAATGGTTCTAGAAAGCAGAGCCACAGGACAGGATTTTGGGTTGAATTGCCCATTCATCTAAACAATATTCTTCTATTTTTTCCAGCTGAAATTTAATTCTAGTTTCTTCCCATATTCTCCATGTTTTTCATAAGTGAATTCATTTTTTCTTCATAGCTTCAAAGACTCTCCTGATGATAATAATGGTTCCAAAATCTTTTCTTCCATTCTAGCATTTCTCCTGGGCTACAGATTTATGTATCCAACTGCCTTCCAGACTCATGAACATTTCCCTCATCATGTTCCAGCCTGAAATCATCTTCTCCCCACACCCAGACTTTCTCTACTGACCCCTATATCAGCCAAACCTGGAACCATTCTTGATTCATCACCTCCACCATTCACATTTATCTAGATATCAATTCCTACCTCTTCTTCCCCATAAATATATCTCAAAACACTATTTTTCTCCATTCTCACTGTCACTACCCTGATTAACCCTATCAATTACCATCCATTCTTGCCTGAAATAATGCCAAAAACTCTTCACACAAATACCTTCTACATGCTACAGCCAGCATGATCTTTCTGAACTGCAAACTTAATCAACATTCTCCTGCTTGAAACCCTCCAGAGTCTCCCCCATTGCTTTTGGGACAGGGTCCAATCTAATAAAATCCCACCTGGGGATCCCTATGAGCTCAGCAGCCATTTTCATCTTCACCTTATAGTTCTAGTGAAATTCTTTCAGTGCCTTGAAAGTAACTTGCACACTCTCTTCTGGGTCTTCACATAGAAAGTTCCCTCTACTGAGAAGACTTTTCTCATCTCTGCTTCCCAGTGCCATCTTTCAAGTCTCAAATTTGGCATCACTTTCTCCCAGAAGCCCTCTCGAGTCCCCTAGTCTAGCGGTGATGTGATCCATAGCTCTTTCCTCTTTTCCTTCTATAACACATCACACATTACTACAATTGCTTGTTTAATTGTTATTTCCCCCACTAGGCTGCATAACTTTCCTCACTTACTGCTGAATGCCTAATGCAGGCTTCAGGACCTGGAACATAGGAGGCACTCCATAAATATTTAATAGATAAATGGTCATCATTTTAAAGAGACAGACTGGCTCCAAGGCAGGGCTAATTTCACCATGATATGATTAAATGTATTGACGTACCTAAATTAAGAATGTATCAATCATTAAGAGGAGCTGGTCAGTTGGGAAACATAGAATAAGATGAGTTACTGAAGTAAATGCTAGAATGCCTATCCAAGCACATTCAGGGATGAAGAAGTATTAGCTAATGGATTTTGAATATTGTGGTTACATTAGTTAGGAACACCCCTTTTGTGAAATAGATATATTCAGCTTTTTTAGCCAGATGCCATTAAGTCACATTTTCTAATTCCATACTCATGTACCAAATTTATAATTATTATTTGGCTTCCCATGCAAGTCTGTCCACAGGAAGAATGACATGCAAATTCTGAGTATTTCAGGTCTCTGTGACAGTGATTTCTCATTGCGAATTAATGAACTGCCTTCAGATAACAATGTGCACTAATTGTGAACTGACTTGTGTGGAGTGTAATCCACTCTTTGTTCTGTGGACATTTCGAACACTCTTACTTGACTTCTCAGGTTCATTGCCTAACAGTTTCAGGAGTAGGTTCCTGGAAGGCCAAAGCAGAGGGTGTAAGGAGTTAGGACCAGGGTCAGGGCTATGCCCTATGACTGTCAATTCTTTACAGTCCTCCATGGGTTCCTGGCTAGTTAGGAAATCTTTGTCCAGAAATTATAGCACACAAACAGGTGCTTTTGGTAATGTTTCATTCTTTGGCACATGGATAGAGTTAAGTTAAAATTTGTTCACCAACCTGAGTAATTTCTAAGTTACGCTGACCTAAAAAACACAAAAATAAAAAATTTTAAAGGTATTTTTAAAAGAAAGTGACTAGAAGGTCACTAGAAATACAGGCTCTTGGATCTAACACTCCAGAGCAAAGTTTTAGGTACATTTAAAAATCAAAGAAATAGAAGTTTGAATCAACAGAAAATATATGGTTTTCCCTTGTTGGTAGAATAAAACAGAAAGAAAAAGTCTCAAAACCTTTATTCCCATAATCACTGTATATAAAAGATCATTTGACAAGTAAAATACAGTGTACTAGGTTTCCATATATTTGAGAGAAAGCTTCATGGTTTAAATTTTAGTTTTTGTAAAATGAAGAAAATTAGCAGCATCAGTGAGAAGACTAATGCAAGTAGTAATCCAAGTAAAAATTGTGCAATTGATGTAGGAGCTCTGGAAACATTTGTGTTATACCTCACGTCTACTGTTCAGCAGCATGTAAAAATGTCACCAGTTAATGTTCTGTTTCCTACAAGAAGGTACAACTCCTCATGTAGATCTTTGTCCTTTAAAACCAAAAAGGACATGAGATTATTGGAAACAGTCTTGGAACCATGATACTTATGAATTTTTCTAAAAGCAGGTGTTGGTCTCTGGCCTTGTTTTTGTTCTTACGTCAGAGAAGGGGGTCCAGTTAAATTAATGAAAAGTACAAGCAGGCTTAGCATTAAATTATACCTTTCATTTCTTCAGTGAGTTGAGCAAATAATGAGTCTCCTATAATTAAAGTATGCACAGGGAATGCTGATGAAAATTTTGCTAAGGTAATAATATCCTATAAAGATGAAACTAATCATACACTGAAGACAACAGAAGAAAGGAAGAAAGAGAAAAAAGGCTTTGAAAACCTAATCAAAAAGAAAAATTAAAATGATTTTCATTAGTCTCCTGACATTTGGCACCCTGAAAACTGGGAGCCTAGTGTTTTAAGAGGAAAATGCAATGGAATGAGGATGTTTTACTTGTTAATAACAAAAATAAAAACTGTGTCACAGGGATCTGAGAAAGTAAGAAAAATGTTACCGGCATTGAATAATGTGACCAGTTAGGTGGAAGCTCACTAAGTAAGTGGAGGTGCACAAAAGACTACAACCCCTACCATTCATCTTCCACATTTATAATGTTTTCACTTCCTGATTCTCAGTCTTCATGAATTCTTAGACATGGTGTGAGGCCACTACTCTTAAGTATGCTAAGCATCATTCTATAACCATTCTCTGCCAAACACGTCTGCACCCACCTGCCAAGTCTGTTGTCCTGACTATAGAATTAGTGGTGTCCATTAGACACTTGTGGAATATTAGTAATAGAAGGGACTGTATTATCCATCTTCCATTTTGAATGTTAAAGAAAAAAAGCAGGCCAAAGAGAGCACTGAAGGTGCTCAGTGGCAAAGCTGGATGGAAAGTCAGTGCTCCTAACTCCTAGGTCCAATGTTTCCTCCAGCACACATGCCTCCTCCACCTCTCATGAAATGTCATGAAAATGACCTGGACCAACGTTGCAATTCCTGGACTTGAGAGCACCTGTGCTGCTCATCATATATGTGAAGCAAAGCCAAATCACATGGCCATGGAGGACCAATTTCCCAACAGTTAAAGCAAGGGATTAAACTTGGAATCACTGGATTCACTTCCACTTCCACATGAAACTCTGGTAATCTTCTATCTAAGAACTGTCTATGTTTTCTTCTGCTTATCTCTTTTTTAATGAAAGTCAAATTGAATTTATGTGTTAAAAGAAGCTGCTGATTTTTAGAACTACATAATCATTTTTGCTACTGCTCTTCACCAAGGACTCATTCTCCTCTGACAGCCTTTGCCACTCCCAGAAGAGGATTACATTTTCAGACCATGCATCTGAATCTGTTTAAATCCTGGGACACCACCCTCTACCTCAGAAACTCCTCCCTGGGAGACCCACCAGAAATACTTAGTTCTGAGTTGAGACTAACCAGGAATCTGGAGTTTACTCTGGAACAGACTTGGAGGGCCAGGGAAATTCTTGAATGCCACCATTTTTCAGAAGTGAGTTATGACAGCCCATCTAACATTACCTTCACCTAAACTGAAATCTCCATGGCTTCCCGTGCTGGGGCCAATGAACAGACTTTCAAAGAGATATACAAGTTCTTAGACTCCTGGAAGAGGAACTCCAAAAGGGCTAAAAATATCCCATTGAAGGAAAAAGGAAGAGGCACATGGTTTCTTTAATGTATGGCTTGAAATAGTAGCAGGGAGATAAGAAATATTAGCAGATGGTTTCTCTTATGAGAAGAATTTTGTCAACATCCTATTCATAGGTTAAAGTTCTAAACCCAGAATCTCAGAATATGATTATATTTGGAAATAGGATCTTTACAGAGATAATTAAGTGAGGTCACTAGAGTGGGCTGTAATCCAATATTATAAAATGCCCTTAAAAGATGAGAAAATTTAGACACCATTAGTGAGGGAAGACCACGTGAAGATGCAGGGAGAAGGCAGCCATCTGTAAGCCAAGGAGAGAGATCTCTAAATGAAACCAACTCTGCCAACATCTTGATGTCAGACTTTTGGCTTCTGGGACTATAAGAAAGTAATTTCTGTCATCGAAGCCACCCAATTTGTGGTACTTTATTTTTTCTAAATATATTTTATTAATTATGCCATTACAGTTGTTCTATTTCCCCCCTTCATTCCCCTCCACCCTGCATACCCTGTTCCCCACCACTACCCCCTTTAGTTTATGACCGCGTATCTCAAGTTCTTTAGATTCTATATTTCCCTATACTATTATTGCCCTTTCCCCTATCTATTTTCTACCTACCATCATGCTACTTATTTTCTGTACCTTCTCCCCCTTCTCCTTCTCCCACTCCCCTGTTGCTAACCCTCCATGTGATCTTCATTTCTATGGTTCTCCTAGCTGTCCTCTTAGTTTGCTTTTGTTTTAGGTATGGTTGTTAATAACTGTGAGTTTGCTGTTTATTCACTGTTCATATATTTTTATCTTTTCTTAAATAAGTCCCTTTAACATTTCATAAAATAAGGGCTTGGTGATGATGACCTCTTTTAACTTTACCTTATCTGGGAAGCAATTTGTCTGTCCTTCCATTCTAAATAAAAGCTTTGCTGGACAGAGCAATCTTGGATGTAGGTCCTTGCCTTTCATGACTTGGAATACCTCTTTCCAGCCCCTTCTTGCCTGTAAGGTCTCTTTTGAGAAATCCGCTGACAGTCTGATGGGAACTCCTTTGTAGGTGACTGTCCCCTTATCTCTTGCTGCTTCTAGGATTCTCTCCTTCATTTTAATCTTGGCTAATGTAATGATGATGTGCCTTGGTGTGTTCCTTCTTGGGTCCAACTTCTTTGGGACTCTCTGAGCTTCCTGGATTTTCTGGAAGTCTATTTCCTTTACCAGATTGGGGAATTTCTCCTTTATAATTTGTTCAAATAAGTTTTCCACTCATGGCTGTTCCTCTTCCCCTTCTGGTATCCCTATAATTCGAATGTTGGAGCGTTTAAAGATGTCCTGAAGGTTCCTAAGCCTCTCCTCATTTTTTTGAATTCTTGTTTCTTCATCCTTTTCTGTTTGGTCATTTTTTTCTTCCTTCTGGTCCACTCCTTTAATTTGCGTCCCAGTTTCCTTTCCATTACTATTGGTTTCCTGTGCATTTCCCTTCATTTCAATTAGTTTAGCCTTCATATGATTCTCTAATTTGTGACTAAAATCAACCAGTTCTGTGAGCATCCTGATCACCTGATCACAGTGTTTTGAACTGTGCATCTGAGAGTTTGGCTATTTCTTCATTGGTTAGATTTATTGGCTCTGGGGCTCTGAGTTGTTCTTGAGCCATGTTTTGATCTGTTCATGCCTATTATGTATGAGGAGTGGAGCCATAAGTGTTCACCAAGGCAGGGCCACCCAGTTTGCTGGTTTGTGAGGCTGTATGTGGGGGCGGGGTCAGAGAGGGACAATGGTGGTCCCCTCTGCCCCTTCCTGCCACTGGGGCCTGGATGGTCCATCTCACTGCTAGCTCCTTCACTGGTCTATCTGTGTGCGAATGTGTGACCATGATCAGCCCTCAGTGGGTTCACCGCCTTGCATCGTCAGTGGGTCAGCCTGCTTCTCCACATCTGGGATCCACCCACGGCTGCTGGCACACCCATGGCTGCTGGCACACCTGGGTCAGTCCAGTGGATCTTTCCTGCCTGACTTTGCTCTGCTGCTGGCTCTGCCCCTCTTACTGGTTTAGCTGAAGGGTTTGTTGTTGTCAGACTTCCATGTAGTTCAATTTTCTGTGGTTTGGCTGCATTTTTGTTGCTAAAACTTTGTTGTTTTTAAACTTGGTTGTGCGGGAAGGCGCAGTGCTTCTACCTATGCCTCCATCTTGGCGGAAGTCAGTTGTGGTACTTTCTTATGGAAGTCCTAGCAAACTAGTATGGTTCCTCTGTTGTTTTCCTAATAGTCTTCTTTATTTAAAAAAAAAAGTAATGCAGAAAACTTCCAGCCAAGATGGAGGTGTAGGTAGACACACTGTTCCTCTTCTCACAACCAAAATTAAGGACAACAAAAATTTAGAAACAAAAAAGCAGCCACAACTGACAAAAAAATTGAACTGTGTAGAAGTCTGACAACCATATATCCAGACCTGTAAGAGGGGCAGAGTTCGTGGCTGGCAGAGAGGGGCCAAAGCAGGAAAAAGTGATGGCTGGCCACCCAGGTGTGCAGGCAGCAGCTGGCAGACCCAGGGTGTGAGGTGACAATGAACAGACCCAGTGAGGCATACAAGACAGTTGGCTGACCATGGTCCCACATTCAAGTGCAGATAAACCAGGCAAAGACAGGCAGCAAGACAGACCACACAACCCAGGGCCCCAGGGATGGGAAATAAAACCTAAAAGCACCAATTGAAAACACTATTGGGGGTTGAGGTGCAGGGAGAGACTCCAAGTCTCACAGGAGAGTTTGTTGTAGAGACTCACAGGGTCCTAGAAAGTACACAAGCCCACCCACCCAAGAACCAGCACCACAAGGGCCTGGTGGGAAATTTGCTTGTGGGAAGCAGAAGAAACTAAAATCTAAGAGAGTGGAGCAAGTGCCATTGTTCCCTCTATGACCCCGCCCTCACATAAACCATCACAACCAGCAACAGGAGTTGCCCTGTCCTGGTGAACACCTAAGGCTCCACCCCTCATATGTAACAGGCTTGACCAGACCAAAAAAAAAAAAAAAAAAGCCCAAACAGAAGAACAAATCAAAGCCCCAGAGCCAATACATCTAAGCAACCAAGAGATAGCCAGCCTATCAGATACACAGTTTAAAGCACTGGTAATTAAGATGCTCACATAACTGGTTGATTTTTGTTGCAAATTAGATGAAAAAATGAAGGCTACACTAAGTGAAATGAAGGAAAATGCACAGGGAACAAATAGTGATGAAAAAAACTGGAACCTAAATTAATGGAGTGGATCAGAAGGAAGAAAGAGACAATCAAACAGAAAAGAATGAAGAAACAAGAACTCAAAAAAATTAAGAGAGGCTTAGGAATCTTCAGGACATCTTTAAACGCTCCAACATTTGAATTATAGGGGTACCAGAGGGGAAAAGGAAGAGCAACAAGTGGAAAACTCATTTGAACAAATAATAAAGGAGAACTTTTCCAATCTGGCAAAGAAAATAGCTTTCCAGGAAGTCCAGGAAGCTCAGAGTCCCAAAGAAGTTGGACCCAAGGAAGAACATACCAAGGCACATCATAATTACATTAGCCAAGGTAAAAATAAAGGAGAGAATCTTAGAAGCAGCAAGAGATAAGGGGACAGTCATCTACAAAGGAGTTCCCATCAGACTAGAAGCTGATTTCTCAAGAGACACCTTACAGGCAAGAAGGAGCTGGAAAGACATATTCCAAGTCATGAAAGGCAAGGGCCTACATCCAAGATTGCTCTATCCAGCAAAGCTATCATTTAGAATGGAAGGGCAGATAAAACACTTCTCAGATAAGATCAAGTTCAAGGAATTCGTTATCATCAAGCCCTTATTATATGAAATATTAAAGGGACTTACCTAAAAAAAGAAGATAAAGGCCCTGGCTGGTGTAGCTCAGTGGATTGAGCACAGGCCTATGAACCACATGATTGTGGTTCGACTCCCAGTCAGGGCACATGCCTGGATTGCAGGCCAGTTCCCAGCGGGGGACTCACAAGAGGCAACCATACATTGATATTTCTCTCCTTCTCTCCCCCTCAAAAGATAAATAAATAAAATCTTTAAAAATAAATAAATATAAATAAAAAAGAAGATAAAAAATATGAACAGTAAAAAGACAGCAAACTCACAGTTATTAACAACCACACCTAAAAAAGAAGCAACCTAAGCAAACAACTAGAATAAAACAGAACCACAGAAATGGAGATTTAGCAACAGAGGAGTGGGAGGAGGAGAGAGAGGGAAAAGGTGCAAAGAATAAGTAGCATGGATGGTACGTAGAAAATAGGGGAAGAGCAAGAATAGTATGGGAAATGTAGAAACTAAAGAACTTACAACCCATGGACATGAACTAAAGGAGGGGAATATGGATGGGAGGGGGTGTGCATGGTGGAGGGGAATGAAGGGGGGGAAATGGGACAACTGTAATAGCATAATCAATAAAAAAATATTTTTAAAAAATAAAGTAATGCATTTTCTAACAGAAGCTTCACAAGGGCAGCACCCTGCCTCCTTTATTAACTACCATATTCTTGGCACCCACCATAGTGCCTAATATGCAGCAGGTGTCCAAAAAGTGTTTATTGACTGATTATAGACAAACTCAAAATTAATAAAAAATACAAGTAACAGGTTACCCCACTGACCACTGGTACCTATTTTTCACACTGCATCATTTTCCCCAGCCATTAAATATTCTTTAAAAACATGCTTTATAATATCTGAGTGAAAATTTAGCAGGTAAACAGACCATAATTTTCTATTATTCTGTTACTGTTCAATATTTAAATTGTTTCTATTTTTGCCATTGTTGTACAAAAAAACACCATGAAAAATATCCTTGTAAACATATTGTGCTCTGTTTCCCCAGAAATGGAATGATTAATGTACACGTATACACAGCATGAAGGTTTTCAGACATGTCAGATTTTCAAGCTTAAGGGTTTACAAGTTTATATTCCCCCATCAGTGTATTAGGATTGTGATTGAAAATAGAAATTGTTATAATTCTAATATAATTTAGCATATACTACATTCCAGATGATATATTAAATAGTTCATAAGCATTATTTCACTTAATTCCCTCAAACACCCTGTGAGATGGTTGTTAATATTATCTGTATAATATCAATATGCAGTTTATAGATGAGAAAAATGGCATTAGAGAAAATGATTTATTTAATGAAAACATATAAATAAGTTGCCTTTTCTAGTAAGAGGAAGGGCTAACAAGAAAAACCAGTCAATCTGACTCTAGCAATTCACCATTTTTAGCAATACTGGATATTATTGTTTCTGATATCTTTGTAAATTTGATAGAAATAGATTATTTTTAATTTTCTTATTTCCTTTAATTAAATTTATTGTGGTGACATTAGTTAATAAGATTATATAGATTTCAAACGTATAATTCTATATGATACATGGTATGTATATTGAATTGTGTGCCCACCCTTCAAAGTCAAATCATCTTCTATCACCATATATTTGACCTCCTTTATTTTCATTTCTAGGCTTATTAATTAGTCTGAACCTATTTTTCTGTGTTTGTTGGCCATTTTGTTTTATTGCTTTTTCAGAGTGAATTATCTGTCTCCATCCTTTGTCTCTTCTGCTATTGATGGGTAGCACCACAGTGATTAAACATGGAAGCTGCCATGTGTTTATGAAACTCATGCAGATGCTCAGAAACCTAATCTAAGAATTGAAACAGATACTGCTAATTACTCAACGCAGTCAAATTTTCAGGATACTCCTATTATCTCCTAAGCAATGTGCATGTGGAGATAACCCATTTAGCTGTCAATTTTATGAAGCCTTTTTCCTTTGGTAACGTTATAACCTATTTTGATTGAGTGACATAAAAATTTTTTATTAAGTCCAACTTTATTGCTCTGAACAAATCTTGATGCTTTTTCCTCGAATTGTAGAAAGGAAGAAAGAAGAATAAAGAATAAAAGAGACAAAGATGCAACCACTGAAGTTAGCAGCCCAGCCTTGAGAACAGAGTCCTGAGCAAGGACTGACGAGGTGCCTGGTGCTGGTGGCAGGGAGTGGGTGGAGAGAGGAGGACTTGTTTTTGAACTGTGAACCTGTCATTAGATGTAAAGAAACATTTACTTTGGAAATAAGCTCAGTATGTAGAATGGGTAATTACATGTCACGAAGCTTAATTTAGGATAAAAGAAACTGCTAATTCATGGCAGGCGAAGCTCCAATGAGATTTGTATACGGGTGGGTTCAAGTACTTACTCCATGGTATGGGGGTGAGTCAAGGATCAATTGATCAAGTGTAGATCACGTTGGCAAAGAAGTTCAATTAAACACCAGCTTGAGTTTGAAGAGTAATTCAGTATTTTAAGTTCCAAATTTAGAATTTTAATACTACAGGGAATTCCCTTTAGCTCCCTCAAACAGCTGCTTTGTTTGTTTTTGTTAATTTAAAGAGAAAGGAAAGACTTCTTTCACTGAGACCCAGTTTTTTGTCTCCCTTTCCCCCCATTGCTCGTGCAGAAGATTTGTGCATTATGATATGTTGATTCTTTAGTAATTAAAAGCAGTCTCTAGATTGTTGACCTCCAGGCTTATTCAGCTTATCAGCACTCACAGTCAGCAGTGTCTGTGGGAAAACCTAGCCGAAAGGAATTAAACTGTTTAGAGAGCACTATTAGTGCTGATGTTGACAAGTGCCCCAGCCACAGCTCCTTCACCTGCTTTGAGCTGCCACTCACAATAGCCAGGTGGCTGATAAAGCACATACATGGGCTATGTTGTACCTAAGTACCCTCTGGATTGCTGGAGAAATTGGGTCCCACCAGGAGCTTGAGTTTAGATCATTCTGTAACTACTATCAAGTCATACCAAAATTGGACTTGATGCTGCTTTTCTCAGATTCCTAAGGAAGTGTCATTAATATACAGCTGTGAGTGAAAGAATATGTGGTTGATCTCTTTGAAAAGCTTTACAGCAAGAAGTAGCCAATTAGGATAACTTTAAAGTAGTTGAAAAAGCAGTTTATACTCACCATTAGTTCCTAAAAAAAAAAAAAAAAACCTCAGGGAAAAGCATGGCTAACAGAATGCATACCACCAAAAGTGCCGCAATTGCTTTTATCCAATAAGGCCTTACTGGCAGGCCAAGGAAGGAACCATCATTATCACACTCCATCAGAGTCTGGGTGCCCTGGTGCTTCTGCTCTTCTCAGCAAGGGTTCAGGGAGCCCCACAGCTGCTAGGTACTCAGACAAGGGTCACCTTGGCCCTGCTCAGCTATTGACCTGGGTAAACTGAGATAACCACTTCATTTTTCTTAAGGGAATAAAAGGAGACTGCTCAGAGACTAGCTGAATGTGATAGTCCACAAATATAGTGTTTTATTGGGGTCTTTGAACACAGGTGGATAGGGACAGACACTGACACTCTTTCTTTTCCAGATCCAGATTTGACATGATTGGGATTCTAAAAAGAGACCCATCTAACAAATGGATCCAAAAGGCCAACTCTTTCAAATGCCTTTCCAAAGAAAAGGCTACTATGTCCTAGATTAGAACTGATTTTATCTAGCGGGTAATTTGCTGGGAAACATTTTTTTAACTTATCATTTGTTTAAAATATTTTTTGTTTCTAATTTTTCAACTACAGTTTACATTTCATAGTATTTTGTATTAGTTTCATATGTACACCATAGTGGTTAGGTAATCATATACTTTAAAAGTAACTCCCCCCAATATTTCCAATACCCACTTGGTTTCATACATAGCTATCAAATATTATTGACTATTCTCCCTACACTATACTCTACAACCTTGCCCATTTGCACTTCTTAATCTCTTCACTTTTTTCACCTATTCCAAAATCCCTTTCATCTGGCAACCTTCAAAATGCTCTCCATATCTTTGAGTCTGTTTCTGTTCTGCTTTTCTTTTTTGCTGTTTTTAATTTTTATTTTTTTATTGTTGTTCAAGTATGGTTGTCTTCATTTTCCCCCCAACACTCCCCCCTCTACCCCAGCCAACCCCACCTCCCACCCTCAATCCTAACCCACTTTGGCTCTGTCCTTGTGTCCTTCATAGGTGTTCCTTAACGACCTTTCCCCCCATTTTCCCTATTATCCCCTCCCACCTCTTCTCTGATTACTGTCAGTTTGTCCTTAATTTCAATGTCTCTGGTTATATTTTGATTGCTTGTTTTGTTGATTAAGTTCCACTTATAGGTAAAATCACATGATGGTATTTCTTTCACCACCTGGCTTATTTCACTTAGCATAATGCTCTCCAGATCCATCCAAGTTGTCGCAAAGAGTAGGAGCTCATTCTTTCTTTCTGCTGCGTAGAATTCCATTGTGTAAATGTACCACAGTTTTTTGATCCACTCATTTACTGATGGGCACTTAGGTTGCTTCCAGCACTTGGCTACCATAAATTGTGCTGCTATGAACATTGGGGTGCATATGTTCTTTTGAATTGGTGGGGAAATATTCTTTTTAAAAATATAGTTTGTGTTATCATCCATCTTTATAAGCAAAAACTACCTCAAATTTTTTTAAAAAACAGAACATTTTTTTCTCAGAAAATACAAATAGTATAGGTTTGGATAGATTGTTATATAATCGCTTGGAAATTATCAATGTACCTGCATTTAACTAGGGTAATTTTTACCCCAAGTTATATCAAGTATAAATACTGTGACTAAATTTTTTAATTACCAAGAAAAAATAATTATATGTAAACAAATGTAGCTAATCGAAATTGTAGTAGACCACTCTGCCTAGTTTTAGGAATTGTATCTCTACCCCTGTGGCTAAGGGCAAGAGACAACCTTTGGAATGCCAGCTGCAGGAGACAAAGCCTGTCTCTGGTAGCAAACGCTGCCGCAGTTCCTCTCCCTGCCCCCAGAGCTTGGTCAGAAGTCAATGACGGGTAAGACCCCTCACAGCAGGGGGGCAACCTCAGCCAGACTCAATCACCTGGGAGGCCTTCATGGAGGGACTCTGGGAGCTGCAACAAAGAGCAATGGACTCTTGCCCCCTGACTTTGACAAAGCCTGAGTCCCCATGTACTCTGGGAGAAGTGCTTCCTGACTCTAATCCTCTTAAGCCTAAATACCTGTTGGGGAGAGGTGCAGCTCTTTGTCTTCCTAGAGCATGTCCTGGGGGAAAATCTGGCATCACAAAGACTTCCTGATAAACCTGTGAAATCTGCTAAGAGTGCTTTCATTCATATGATAAGGGTCCAAGAGGAAATGAGTGCCTCTCCCAAAGTTTCTGAAACTCTCTTCCTGACAGACATTGACTCACATTCTAAAGCCCTCAGATCTGTTTGCAATGTTATCTACTGTTTCATCGTTGCCGCCCTGTATTCCTGTGTATTACAACCCAATAAAAGGGTATGGAGGAAGGCGCTCGGGGCCTTTTTCTCCTTGGAGAGACTGGCTGCTGCTGGCCTTTTGTCTCCCCTGAGAAACTGGCCACAGCCCACTTCTCCTCCCCAAACAGATCTCATCATGTCTCGGCCATATATTTATTGATTCACGCATGTCCGTGGCACCAGGGGAACTCTCAGAAGAAGTCGCCCCCACACAAAATCATTAGTAAAACTCACCAATCAATCAGTTAAATCCTATTTGTCCACCTGGAAGCCCAAGACTGTGTAGAGTGGGTGATACTTCTGAGAATATCAAAGAATGACAAAGGGGTAACAATTTCCATGGATAAGATTTGCAAAAGTGATATTAGAGATAATGGTATCAATTGCTAACATGCTACTTTCTAAAATATGAACAAAACCAGCTCCATGTTTCTTGAAGATGCTTCTAGCAAAGTTTATCTATTTATAGCTTCTGATTGCCACTACACCAACCAAGTGGCTGAGTGAGACAGGAAAATATGCTCTAAAATAGTTTGCACAACTTCTTTCCCTCAGAGGAAATAGGATGTATTCTTCAAAATCAGCTCCCCCCCTACTCTCTACTGCCTACCCTTCCTCAGTCAACTTGAGATGCTCTCCTCCACTCAGGGAGAAACTTCAGCTCAGGATGCATTGACTTACATTTTCAGAGTGTTAACCTAATTTCCTTTTGGGTTGTCCTTTATATTAAATGTGAAATGCTCTAAAAATATAACATCCAATATAATCAAATATTGAAAAGAAACAATGAAAAGCAAGGCACAAAGGTGGTGTACTGTGATAAACAGCAAGAAGAGCAGTAAATACTGGAATAAAGAGGTAGAAAATAGTAGCTACATATATAAAATTCACCATGTGTAAAGAAAAAGCATCTAGGCACTTGTCAGACCCAAAGAGGTGAAAATTGTAAATAAAAGAATCAGCAGGGAGATAATAGAAATGGAAAACTAAGAACTTCATCAGAGAAATATATTTGTATGTATTTCCTACACATAAAGATTTTTGAACATATTAATATACCCCACTGGGCTAGGTCAGCAGAGACCTAGTAGATGGTTGGAAAGTTCACTATGGCCCAGTGGTAACAAGGCCAGCCTCACTGCAATGTCAGTGGAGTTCATGTGGGAAGCTAGAATTCCCAGGTGTAACAAAGAGCCCTCCTGCTCTGCTGTCCACAGAAGTTTAATGGGGAATCTGGAGTGCAACTTCCACTTGGGAGTAATAATGTTCCTCCCACCTGCCAGAGTACTGTTGGAAACTGCCAGCAAAAACAGATTTAAATAAGATCCAAAAGCTCCTAGTCCAATGTAAAAATGTCCAAATTTCAATTTAAAAAAATCACCCATTATACAGAGAACCAGAAAGATCTCAAACTAAATGTAAACAATCAATGGATACTAATACCAAGTGACAGAGATGTTGGAATTATCTACCTAGTATTTCAAAGCAGCCATGATAAAAATGCTTCAAAGAGCAAAGATGAACAGACTTGAAAAAATGAAAAAGCAGAAAGCCTCTGCAAGAAAAGCAGAAGTCTCAAAATAATTAGAAGATAATAAGAAATAACCAAATGAAAATTTTAGAACTGAAAAATACAATAACTGAAATAAAAGCCTAGTGGATATACTCAATATAAGAATGGAAAGGACAGAGGAAAGAATTAGTGAACTAAAAGAGAACAATAAAAATTATCCAATCTGAATAACAAAATAAAAAATAAAGATTCAGGGACCTGTAGGACTACAAAAAAAATGTCTATTATTTATGTCACTGAATTCCAGAAGGAAAAGAGAAAGAAGGGGGAGCTTTAAAAAAATTCCTTGAAGTAATACTGAGTGAAATGTTCCCAAATCTGGCAAGAGACATAAACCTACAAATTCAAGAAACTGAATCAATTCCAAGCAGAAATAAACTCAAAGAAATCCATGTCAAAACACATCATAATTAAATGTCTGAAAACTAAGGCAAAGAAAAATCTTGATAATAGCCAAATAAGAATCACATTTTACTTACAGGGGAAAAAATTATTCAAATAATAGATGATTTCTTATCAGATACCAGGGAAGTCTGAAGTGGCACAAAATTTTTCAAGTGCTGAAAGAAGAGATCTTGGCAACCAAAAATCCTATACCCAGTAAAACTATCCCTCAGGAATGAAGAGGAAATCAAGATATTCTCAGGTTAATGAGAACAACTCATACCAGATCACCTAACTTATTCAGATAAAGAGAGAAAATTCTCTAAACCGCAAAAAAGTGATAAAAGAATGAAACTTGGAACATCAGTAAGGAAGAAAGAAAAATGTAAGCAAAAATATAGGCAAATATAATAGGCTCTCTTTATCTCTTTGAATTTTCCACATTGTTTTATTATTTTAGAAAAAAATATTGTCTAATGTGGTTCTAAATGTATATAGAAGAAATATTTCAGACAATTATTGTCTATCCTCTTTATTTATAGATTTTTATATTTGCAAATTCACCTACTCATTAAAATCTATTTGTAACTCCCAAATTAGCACTGATGGCACTTTGACAGTCATTTACAAGGAAGTGCAGAGTAGTGACAAAATCAAGTCATCAACACACATGTTCCAAGCTGACGTCAAGTAAGGTACACTCTACCTTCCTATTTCAGCTCTCATACTGTAAATAAGTGCCCCATTAAGTCTAGTTAGTGTAATTTTTTTGTATTTTTTGCACATGAGTTCATTGCTTAAAATGGCCTCCAAGTGTACTGCTAAAGTCTTCTCTTTTGTTCCTAAGAGCAAAAAAGCTGTGATGTGCCTTGTGGGGAAAATATATTTTAGATAAGCTTCATTTAGGCATGAGTTATAGTGATATAACCATCAGTTCAAAGTTAATAAATTAATAATGTATATTAAATAAGATGTCTTTAAACAAAAACATACAACATAAAAAAAGGAAAAATAAAATAATGTCATCGTATTGATAGATGAAGGAAAACATTTGACAAAATCCAGCACCCATTTAAGATTAAAACTGTCAGCAAAGTGAGAATAGAGGAAACATACCTCAACATAATTAAGGCCGTATGTGACATACCTACAGACAACATCATATTCAATGGGAAAAAGCTAAAAGCACTTTTCATTAGATCAATAACAAGGCAAAGATGTCTGCTTTCATCACATTTATTCAACATATTATTGGAAGTCATAGCCAGAGAAATCAGACAAGAAAAAGAAATAAAAGACATCCAAGTTGGGAAGGAACATGTAAAACCGTCATTATTTGTAGATGAGATGATACTATATAAAGAGAAGCCTAAAATCCCACCAAAAAAAAATACTATTAGGACTGATACATGAACTCAGTTGAAGTGGCATGATACAAAATAAATATTTAGAAATCAGTAGCATTTTTATATACCAATAATGAACTATCATAAAGGGAAACTAAGAAAATAATCATATTTACAATTGTATTAAAAATAAAATACTTAGAAATAAATGTAACCAAGAAGGTAAAAGGCCTACACTCATAAAATTTATCACTGAAGACACTGAAGAAGATACAAATAAATTGAAGTATGTATCATGCTCATGAATAGGAAGGATTAACATCATTAAAATGTCTAAACTACTCAAAACAATTGGTAGATTCAGTGATATCCCTAACAAAAATTATTATAGCATGTGAAGAAATGTGTAATGAAATATTATATAAATTATATGAAGGCAGAAATGGATGGAGCATGAAGAACACTTTGGCTCTGGATAAAAAACAAAGAAACAAAAAACCGATTATTTTTTCCCTTTTGATTGGGAGTAGCAGGAAGTTGTCTGGGAGAATAGTCTGACATTCAGTTGTCTGAATGGTCATTCTCCATTTCACCCAGTAGTGAGTATTGATATCTCCATATATTTGTCTTTCTCTTCACTTCAAATGGATGAAGATGTTTGGTGACCTCAGCCTGCCAAGTCTTCAGGAACTACTGTGAACTCTTGATTTCTCTGGTTTGGACTGATTTAAGCCACTGAGAACATTCAGAAGTTAATTTTAGACAGGATCACCTTGATGATTTTAAGGAGGTCTTACTTATAACAGTAGTTAGAGATAAAAAGGTCACTACCAGACATGAACTTGATAAGCATGGTGCTGTCTCAGACTGCTAGTCAGTCATCAAATCCATTCTAAAACATATCTCAGAGACATCCCATGGTTACACATCTTCATGTCTCATAGGAGTTATTATTTAGGAAAAGCTTTCCAACTTTTGAAACTTAAGAAATTTATTTCTACTCCATCTTAGTGAAAATAACAAATAATTATTTAGCTCTCCTGGATCCACACTGCATGTGGAATGAGATGTAAAGGAAAGTACAGAAGCTAGTATGTCAGACAGACCTGACTTTAAATCCTGGTTTCACTATTTACTATCTGTGTGACCTTGGGAAAATCACTTAATCTCTCTGAATCCCTCTTTCTGCAACTCTAAAGTGGATATCTAATGCCCATCTCAGCAGGCAGAATCACATTACACAATTGGCTCAAGCTAATGACAAATGAAATGTTCTAGTTTTTAGAGGATTGATTTAGTATTATTTGTTCAATTAATTGCACTAAATTCAAAGTCTGTTCTAGTGAATTGGACTTTACCCCAAACTTTCTGCTCAGAAGTGAGGTCATTCTTAAAATCTGATGAACTGCTTTGGGGTCAGCCCCTTCTGTGGCGCAGTTTCTGAGCTGTGGAGGGCCACTCTGATTCTCAAATATCCTGCTTTTTCTCCTCCCTTCTGTTATGTAACTGGAAGGTGACTGAAGCTTGCAACTGACTCTTTCCTCTGTCTCTAAACTTCATGAAACATTCTTGCCTGGCCAGAGGAAAGCTGGGCTCTCAAGAAACATCTTTCTGCATAGGATTGGGTGGCTAGATACACTGAGTGGCTGCACAGCACTTAACATCTCCTCTTGGTGTCCACGTGTGCATGGGGCCTTGACCTTGAACTTAGCTATTATACCCGATTGCTGGTTTCTTCAGTCATGATTCCATGCATATTTAGATCTACGGTGCCCCACTACTGAGGCCTGCCAGAGGGACTGAATCCCGGGATGACTACAGTTTGGGTTCAAGATGGAATCTTTTTGACTCATATAAGGAAATGATTCAGAATTATGTATTAAGTTTGAATCATCCAAGTAGGCCTGTGGCCATCTGCTCATACTTGTAAAGAAAGAGACAAGTTGTGGTTTGGGGCATATGGCTTTTGCTATAAACTTTATTTTCCTCTTTTAATGGTGAAAAATAATACATTATTTAAGTTATCTGGAAGAACCATACATAATGCCAGACTCAAGCACTGATAACCTAATTGGCATTAATTTATCTGACTGGCTCTAGCACAGAGTAGAGCCATGAGCAAAGCTGTGTTGGGGAAGAAGTCAGAGTGGGAGACCCAGACCTTGGGGAAGAAGTGGGGCATCTACAGGGGCTGAAAAACTACTTGCGAGGGGTAGTTCTGCCTTGAGCTGTCAGACCACACTGCTTATGTTTTACCTGGTGGGTCATTATGCCTTCTTCTGCCATTACTATATTCATATTTCTGTCATTCCCACTAGGTGATAAAATCATCAAGGGAAGGGAGCTTCCCTCTAATATCTCTGGATTCCCCTCACAGAGTTTTTATTGTATCTAGTAGGAATTCAATATATGTCTGTTGAAATGAATAAATAAATTGGTGGAAGTAAAGAGGATATGAAAAATAGAATGAAGAGGCATTGAAGAAAATCTGCTTTGTTTCTCCTAGCGCTGAATTTTATAATTCTATTTTCATTTGTTGCTTCACGTAAACTACATTTCTGTGCAGTCTTTTTTGTTTTCTGCCCAGCTTTGGGTCTTTCTCACTCCTCTTTATAATATTCATGACCATCACCTCCAATACATCTTACCAGGCTCACATCACATGTGAAATATATGGCTGTCTCCTCTCTTTCCTTTTCACTGAACTCCTGAAAACCAGCTGATAATGCTCAAAACAACCAGGAAGAAATCCCCACCAAAATATCAATGGCATTTTTCACAGAACCAGAAGAATTAATCTAAAAATTTATATACAACTACAAAAGACCCAGCAGAGAAAAAACATTTTTGAGAAACAAACATTCTTGGAAAAAAGTCAGTGGTATCATGCTACCTGATATCACACTATGGTATAAGGCTATAGTGATCAAAATAGAATGGTACTGGCATTAAAACAGACATAGATTAATGGAACAGAATAGAGAGCCTAGAAATAAATTTATGTCTATATGGTCAATTAAGATTTGACAAAGGAAGCAAGAATATACAATGAAGTTAAGACAATCTATTCAATAACTGGTATTGAAAAAATTGGACAGATACATGTAAAAAATAAAACTTGGCTACCTTCTTTTAGCATATACAAGAATAAACCAAAAAGGACTAAAGACTTAAATGCAATACTTGAAACCAGAAAACTCCTAGAAGAGAGATAAAATAATAGATAATACACAGAGAGATGGAATAATGAAATGAATGCTGCTGGAAAGACTACTAGGTTCATTTTGACTAAAACACTATGTTTACAAATATTATCTAAGAAAGAGAATTTAACATGCATGTATCTATATCTAATACAGTTAATGTATTTCTTTCCTTTGTGTCTATCTCATCTCAGTGTAGGAAAAAGCTCTTCATAGAAGAGATGCCCTGTTACTATAGTGGTGACTTTGGAGGTCACTGAGAAATGGCAGCAGCAGACAAGGAAAAAGAGCCCAAGGCTATCTGTCCCCACTCAGTGCTTATCTCACGGTCAGTAAGCCACTGTTCTGAATTACACTGGTGGTTACTTCATGGAGGTCTGTAAGTTGCACCCTGCTTAAAAGATTAACTCAGGTCAATGTGTGAAAAGCCTCAAGGAAATATATGATTTTATAAAACAATTATTTGATATTATTATAAATACACACATTTAATTATATTTAGTGTATTTTAAATTGATATAACAGAAAATCTATTTTATCACAGAAATAAAAAGAAAAAGGAGCTAATATTTACTGAGTATAAGCTATGTACCAGGCACTTAATGATCATAATTTCAGTGAATATTTACATCAACACTGCAAAGCACCATCAAGTCCATCTTACAGACAAGGAAATTGCAACCCATATAAGCTCAGCTATGCACACAAGTTCAGAAAGGTAGGGAATAGACAGCTCAAACTAGGCCAGTCTGGTTCTAGAATCCATGGTCTTTTTATGCTATGGGATCATGTCCACAGGTCTGACCTGATTTTCCCACTGAACAGACATGCCTAATGTGTATCACATAGTCATAGGATGTACTACTGTAATACAATTAAGTGGAGTCTATGACAGAATCCTTGGTTGTAAAGAGGGAAGACAATGAACACGGCAGCTGGGTCCCATTTGCCCCTTACAACACTAGGAATCAAATGCAATTCTTTCTCATTACCTGACTTTCTTTTCTGCAGTAAAGTTTTTACACATAACAAAACAATCTCATAAGAAAATACCCTGAAGCGAGGAATTTTTGAAACAATCTATGCCATAGCATCCATATCTTAGGACACTCAATGGCATCTGTACCTTCCTACAGAGTAATTATGCTTCTTGGCAGTCAAAATCCTTCTTGAGCCCTAGCTGGTGTGGCTCAGTGGATTGAGTGCTGGCTTGTGTAGCACAGGGTCACTGGTTCAATCCCAGTCAGGGCACATGCCTCGGTTCTGGGCCAGGTCCCCAGCAGGGGGCGAGGAAGAGGCAACCACACATTGATGTTTCTCTTCTCCTTCTCCTTCCTTTCCCCTCTAAAATAAATAAATAAAATCTTTTTAAAAAGCCCTCCTTGTAAAGCCCCAGGTGTTGAAATTGCTCTAAAGCACCCTAATCATTTATTTTAATATGCAAATTAGTATTAGTATTCTCTTCTTAGGGATAAGGAAATGGAAACTCTGGTTGGCAAGACAGCCAGCCTGAAGTCTAATATCAGAAATCTTCTTGCTTAACAGCTAGGGAGAAAAAGCACCTTTCTCAGCTTGGTTACATCCTATGACATCAGCAACTCATGTGCTGATGGAGGTACTACTAGTAATGTCTGACAGTTGGAAGGTAATCATTGATTGGATTTCCCTTGCACATAGAAATATGTGTCTATTGGCTTGGAGGGAAGGCAGATGATGGAGTGGGTACAGTCTGTCATTTTCCAAATGGTTGTCGCCAAAAAGAGAAAAGCAGCTGATGAAAATCATGTGTTTCAAAGTAAGGAAACTGGGAAATACTTCTTTTGTTTAAAAGACATCATTGTCTGTCTTATTCACAATGAGAAAACTTCTTTTTAAGAAAAGAATATAATTCCAGGAGGCACAATGTAATAAGCCACATTTCAGAGTTAAGTAGTTTACAAGGTTAGTAAAAGAAAAAAAGAAACAGGATTCACAATTTTCCTATTCAACAACAAAAGTTATTCAAAGGCACAGCATTGTAATAAAATACTGCAGTGTATACTACTATGCTGATCCTGACGTTAAGCAAAAAAAATTTTTTTAATGGAAAAGACTTAAAATATTAACACTGAGAGCTCCCCTACAAATGACCTAAGTGAAGATCCCCACAGTCAGCTCACAGTTACCAAGCCCCAACACATTTGCAGAAATTGTAATTGGAGTTTTAGTGCCCTGATCTTGATCATGAGCACACAACCAAGGGCTGCCAGCCATATGAGAAAACCTCTGACATGAAAGATAAAGAACAGACCAAACAGAAAAAAAGCAACTGGGAGGAAACTGAAACATGCAAAAAGAGGAAAGCTTTAAAAACAAAAGCTGTAACTGTTGTCTTCAGAGGCACAAGAAAAGATATTGCATTACTGAAACAAGAATAGAATCCTCCCAAAAGGAGCATTCAGAGAACAAAAATTGTCCTTGAAAATTAAGAACATGGTAACAGAAATGAGAAATCTAATATGAGTTAGAGCACAGAAAACAGAGCAGAAGATAAATATAAAAACAACTAGAGAAATAAGAAAATTATCAAACAAGTCTAGAGAGTCCAACACCAGAATTATCAGATTACCAGAAAGAAGAGAGAGAACAGAAGAAAGATAATGACAATCAAAATTTTCTAGAACTATGAGACATCACTTTCAAGATGGAGAGGCCAACTAAGTACCCAGCACCTTGAAAGAAATAGACTAACTCAAAGGTACGTCAGTTAAAAACACTGAACCAAAAAAAGGCATCTGCAAATTAGAGAGGAAAAAATGACAACATTCACAATATCAGGATTCAGAATGGCTTTGTACTTCCTTCACCAACACTGAAATCCAGAAAATGAAGCAATGTGTTCAAAATTTTGAATGAAAATTACTTCTACCTGATAAAGATGGCAGAGAAGATAAACCCTATACTTGCATCCTCCAATGAGCACATCAAAATAACAACTGAACAACAGAACAAACATCATTCAGAACCTCCTGAAATCTAGCTGAACAAAAGTCCTACAACTGTGGATATACAGAAGAAGCCACTGGTAAGAGGGGCAGAGACACAGAACTAGTTAGTCCCACACCCACATGTGATGGATGAAAATCAGGAAAAATATCCTGAGGTCTTCCCCGAGGAGGAAGGAGTATCTTCCATACCAGACTTCCAAGCCCAGGGTTTCAATGCCAGGAAGAGAAGTCCTCAATATTTCTGGCTGTGAAAACCAGCAGGGATTGTGGTTAAGTGAGACAGAAGGCTCTTTGTGTCCCAGCCATTTTTCTTAAAAGCCCAACAGGATTTATTTGAACTCTCTTTTTTTTATTAAAGTTTTTTAAAGATTTATTTATCTTTAGAGGGGAAAGGAAGGAGATAGGGAGAGAAATATCAATGTATGGTTGCCTCTCATGTGTCCCCTGCTGGGAACTGGCCTGCAACCCAGGCATGTGCCCTGACTGGGAATCGAACCGTGATACTCTGGTTTGCAGGCGCGTGCTCAATCCACTGAGCTACACCAGCCAGGGCTTATTTGAACTCTCTTGCTCTGAGCTCTAGTATAAGACAGCAGCTCAAAAGGCACCAGGGACATACAGTGAGAAAGTGAATTGTCTGGCATCAGGGTAAGAGCTGGAGGAGCTTCTCTCTCCCACACTGAAGAGTTGGCCAAAGTCATTGTTCTTTTGCTGTGGCTTCTCCCCAAAAGAGCCAGCAGGTGGTTTCCATGTCTGAGTCTCTATCAACTTGACTAACACTGTTAACCCCACTCAGGTGATTCCCTGAGATCTCACCCCACCCAACTTACAGGCCCACCAAACCTGTTTTCAGTGTATTTTCTGTACAAATCACCTGTCTTGGCCCATGATTTTCACTTCCCTAAAATCTCTGAGGCTCACAAATTCCAAATAAGCAGCACCTGGCCTCAGCATGCCCATGCTTCTTGCTAAGTAGCCCAACCCTGGCACTAATGACTGCCCGCCTCAGTTCGCAGCTTAGCTACTCTCAGGCACCTCTAAGGGCAGCACAGATGGCAACTATCTGCAGATCGCTTTATAGCTCATACCAAGTAGCCCCAGGAAAACCACAGGCAGTGACTGACTTTGGTTTGCACCTCTCAAGAGGCCCCAGAATCAACACATAAGAACACCACTCAACCACCTCTACAAATGACACACTGAAAGGGAAGATGCCGCAGGCATCAGAGCCCTGCTAAAGGGAATTATGCTACATGGGGTCAACCCCTGCACAAAAGCTCTTCCATGCAGTCATGGCCAGTCCCCACAACCAATCAGCTTGAGTGTCAGTACCTCACACCGATGTGCCAACAGCAACCAAAACTCAACTACGACAGGATGGAAACACAACCTACACAAGAAAATACCTGGAACAGCTGATTCAGGTCACCGAGGGAACTATGCCACTGAGCCCCTTTCTACATAAGGCCCTCTGCCAAGACCAGGAGAAATAGCAGCTCTACCTAATAAATAGAAATAAACACAAAGAGACAGTCAAATGGAGGAGACAAAGAAGCATGTCCCAGTGAAAAAATAGAATAAACTCACCACCCCTCCAGAAAAAATACTAAACAAAATAGAGATAAGCAACCTATCAGACACAGAGTTCAAAACACTGACTAAGATCATGCTCCATGGTCTCAGTGAGAATTTCAACAAAGAGATGTGAAACACAAAAATAGAGGTAGAAAATATAAAAAGAACCAGACGGAAATGGAGAATACAATAGCTGAAATGGAAAGTATATCGGAGGGAATTGCCCTGGCTAATGTGGCTCAGTTGGTTGCAGATTCATTCCATATATCAAAAGGCTGCGTGTATGATCCCTGTCGGAGTGCATATGGGAGGCAACCATTGATGTTTTTATATCACTTCAATGTTTCTCTCTCTCCCTCCCCATTCCCTTCCCATCCTCTCTCTAAAAAAATGAAAAATGTCCTTGGGTGAGGATTAAAAAGAAAAAAATAGAGGAAATCAACAATAGATTAGATGAAGTAGAAGCTTGAATAAGCAATTTGGAAAATAAGGTAGCAGGCAGTATCCAATCAAAACAGCAAAAAAAGAAAAGAATTAAAAAAATGATAGTTTAAGGGCCCTCAGGAACAGCAACAAGCATACCAACATTCACATCATAAGGGTACCAGAAGCAGAAGAAAGAGAACAAGGAACTAGAAACCTCTTTAAAGAAATAATGGCAAAAAACCTTCCCTAACCTAATGAAGAAAATTAGACATACAAATCCAGAAAGTGCAGAGTTTCAAATAAGAAGAACCCAAACAGGCCCACTCCCAGGCACATCATTATTAAAATACTAAACATTAAAGACAAAGAAAGGACTTGCAGCCAAGATGGAGGTGTAGGTGGAAACATTGTGCCTCCTCGAACAACCAAAATTAAGGACAACAAAAATTTAAAAACAAAACACAACCAGGACAGACAGAAAACTGAACTATATGGAAGTCCAACAATCATTCACCCAGATGAGTAAGAGGGGTGGAGTCAGCGGCTGGCAGAGAGAGGGCACAGCAGGAAAAAGTGGTGGCTGGCAGACCCAGGGATGCAGGGAGGAAAGGAGCAGACCCAGTGAAGTGCAAAAGGTGGTTGGCTGACCAGGTCACACATTTGCGTGCAGATAAACCAGGCAAAATGGGCAGTGAGACAGACCACACAACCCAGGGCCCCAGCGATGGGAAATAAAGCCTAAAAGCACCAATTGAAAGGGTACTGGGAGAGACTCCCAGCCTCACAGGAGAATTCATTGGAGAGACTCACAGGGTCCTAGAACGTACACAAGACCACTCACCCAGGAACCAGCATCAGAAGGGCCCAATTTGCTTGTGAGAAGTGGCAGAAGGGACTAAAATTCAAGAGCGAGCAGAACAAGTGCCATTGTTCCCTCTCTGACCCTGCCCCCACATGCAGCATTACAACCCAGAGACTGGGTTGCCCTGCCCTGGTGAACACCTAAGGCTCCGCCTCTCATACATAACAGGTGTGACCAGACCAAAAAAAAAAAAAAAAAGGCCCAAACAAAACAACAGATCAAAGCCCCAGAGCCAATACATCTAAGCAACCAAGAGATAGCCAACCTATCAGATGCACAGTTCAAAACACTGGTAATCAGGATGTTCACAGAACTGATTAATTTTGGTCACAAATTAGATGAAAAAATGAAGGCTACACTAAGTGAAATGAAGGGTGTGCGACCCAGGTGCGCCAGTAGCTGTGGGTGGATCCCAGGTGTGGAGTAGCGGGCCGACCCACTGAGGGCTGACCTCGGTCACACACTCTCGTGCAGATAAACTGGTAAAGGAGGGAGCAGTGAGATGGACTGCGCAGGCCCCAGCAGCGGGAAGCAGCAGAGGGGACCGCCATTGTCCCTCTCTGACCCCGCCCCCACATACAGCCTCACAAACCAGCAACCTGGGTGGCCCTGCCCTGGTGAACACCTAAGGCTCCACTCCTCATACATAACAAGCATGAACAGATCAAAACATGGCTCAAGAACAACTCAGAGCCCCAGAGCTGATAAATCTAAGTGATGAAGAAATAGCCAGACTTTCAGATGCACAGTTCAAAACACTGGTGATCAGGATGCTCACAGAACTGGTTGATTTTAGTCACAAATTAGAGGTTAATATGAAGGCTAAACTAATTGAAATGAAGGGAAATGCACAGGAAACCAATAGTAATGGAAAGGAAACTGGGACTCAAATCAAGGGAGTGGACCAGAAGGAAGAAAAAAATGACCAAACAGAAAAAGATGAAGAAACAAGAATTCAAAAAAATGAGGAGAGGCTTAGGAACCTTCAGGACATCTTTAAATGCTCCAACATCTGAATTATAGGGATACCAGAAGGGGAAGAGGAACAGCCATGAGTGGAAAACTTATTTGAACAAATTATAAAGAAGAAATTCCCCAATCTGGCAAAGGAAATAGACTTCCAGGAAATCCAGGAAACTCAGAGAGTCCCAAAGAAGTTGGACCCAAGAAGGAACACACCAAGGCACATCATCATTACATTAGCCAAGATTAAAATGAAGGAGAGAATCCTAGAAGCAGCAAGAGATAAGGGGACAGTCACCTACAAAGGACTTCCTACCAGACTGTCAGCGGATTTCTCAAAAGAGACCTTACAAGCAAGAAGGGGCTGGAAAGAAGTATTCCAAGTCATGAAATCCAAAGACCTACAACCAAGATTGCTCTATCCAGCAAAACTTTCATTGAGAATGGAAGGACGGATAAAGTGCTTCTCAGATAAGATCAAATTCAAGGAGTTCATCATCACCAAGCCCTTATTATATGAAATGTTAAAGGGACTTACCTAAGAAAAAGAAGATAAAAAAGATGAACAGTGAAAGGACAGCAAACGCACAGTTATTAAGAACCACACCTAAAACAAAAGCAAACTAAGAGGACAGCTAGATCAGGAACAGAACCATAGAAATGAAGATCACATGGAGGGTTAGCAACAGGGGAGTGGGAGAAGGAAAAGGGGGGAGAAGTTACAGAAAATAAGTAGCGTAGATGGTAGGTAGAAAATAGATAGGGGGGAGGGCAAGAATATTAGGGGGAGTATAGAATCTAAAGAACTTGAGATACGTGGTCATAAACTAAAGGGGAGGAATGGTGGGGTAGGGGGTGCAGGATGGAGGGGAATGAAGGGGGAAATAGAACAACTGTAATGGCATAATCAATAAAATATATTTAAAAAATAAAAAATAAAAATAAAACTTAAAGTAAAAAAAGACAGTTTCTTTAATAAATGGTGTTGGGAAAACTGGATGGGTATATGCAAAAAAAATTAAACTACACCACCAAGTTATACCATACATAAGAATAAACTTAAAATAGATAAAGGACTTAAGTGTAAGTCACAAAATCATACAAATCCTAGAAGAAAACATAGGCACTAAAATCTCAGACATCTCTCAAAGCAATATTTTTGCTTATATATCTCCTAGAGTAAAGGAAACAAAGAGAAAAAATAAATGGAACTACAGGAAACTAAAAGTTTCTGCACAACTAAAGAAACAATCAATAAAATTTAAAAAGAACTCACTGTATGAGAGAACAAATTTGCCAATTATATATCTGATAAGGGGTTAATTTCCCAAATGTGTGAAGAGCTTATAAAACTCAATATCAAAAAGACAAACAGTCCCATTTAAAAATGGGCATAGGACCTGAACAGACACTTCTCCAAGGAGGACATACAGATGGCCAATAGACATATTTAAAAATGTTCAATGTCACTAATCATTAGAGAGATGCAAATTAAAATCACAATGAGATATCACCTAAAACCTGCCAGAGAAAATAGCATTTTCTCTGACCACAAGGGACTGAAACTAGAAACCAACCCCAAGGGAAAAAACCCAAAACACTCAAAATCATGGGGATTGAATAGCATGCTATTAAACAATGAATGGGTCAAGAATGAAATTAGGGAAAAAATCAAAAAGTTTCTGGAAACAAATGAAAATGAACTCACAACAACCCAAAGCTTATAGGACACAGTGAAGGCAGTCCTGAGAGGGAAGTTCATAGCAAATACAGGCCTACCTAAAGAAGATAGAAACATTTCAAACAAACAACCTAATCCTATGCCTGCAAGAACTCGAGGAACAACAACAAAGATAGCCCAGAGCAAGTAGAAGGAAGAAAATAACCAAGATCAGAGCAGAATTAAATGACACTGACACTAAAAGCACAATTATAAGGATCAATGAATCCAGGAGCTGTTTTTTTTTTAAATATATACAAAATCGACAAGCCTTTAAGCAAGCTCATCAAGAAAAAAAGAGAGAGAACTGAAATAGACACAATCAGAAATGAAAGAGGAGAGATTATAACTGACACCACAGAAATACAAAGGATTGTAAGAAATTACTATGAAGAATTGTATGCCAAGAAATTTGAAAACCTAGGTGAAATGGACAAATTTCTAGAAAAAGATAATCTTCCAAAACTCAGTGAAGAAGAAGCAGAAATCCTGAACAGACCAATAACAGCAGATGAAATTGAAGTAGTAATCAAAAAACTCCCATCAGACTTCCGCCAAGATGGAGAAGTAGGTGGGGGTTCCACCTCACCTCTGTGCACAACCAAATCTAAGAACAACTATTTTTAACAGCAGTCACAACCAAGCCACACGGAAAATCGACAATACGGAGTCCAAAGGACAACTAGATGCTCGGCTGGACCAGTACGAGGAGCGAGGCCAGCAGCGGAGCAGGTTAGCAAGAAAACATTCCCGGGGCGGTGCGTGCAGGCAACCGAGGGCGCTGATCGCCAGCGAGCTGGCTGCCGGAGCGCACAGGGAAGAGGCGCGGTGGGTCAGTCGGTCGCGCGCACATTTACGTGTGGAGAAACCAGTGAGAAGGGAAACCCGCGCGGTGCAGCAGGCTCGCAAAATTAGGATCGGATAAGCAAGCCCAAGGCGTTTGAGTGACTGGATGCGCTGGGCTAGCGGAGAGGAACACCATTGCTCCCTCTCTGACCCTGCCCCCACACACAGCGTCACAAACCAGCGACCTGGGTCGCCCAGTCCTGGTAAACAACTAAGGCTTCGCTTCGCTCCGCTCACTTAACAGCACGAATAGACCAAAAAATGGCTCTAGGACAACTTAGAGCCCCAGAACCGATAGACCTAAGTGATGAAGAAATAGCCAGTCTTTCAGATGCACAGTTCAAAACACTGGTTATAAAGATCCTTACAGAACTGGTGGATTTTAGTCACAAATTAGAGAAACATATGGAAGCTAAATTAATTGAAATGAATGCTGATACAAAAGATACCAATAGTAATGGAAAGAAAATTGGGATTCAAATCAAGGGAGAGGACCAGACAGAAGAAAAAAATGATCAAACAAAAAGGAATGAAGAAATAAGAATTCAGAAAAATGAGAAGAAGCTTAGGAACCTCCAGGACATCTTTAAACGTTCCAACATCCGAATTATAGGGGTACCAGAAGGGGGAAAGGCACAACCACCAGTTGAAAAATTATTTGAATAAATAATAAAGGAGAATTTCCCCAAGATGGCAAAGGAAATAGACTTCCGAGAAATCCAGGAAGCTCAGAGAGTCCCAAAGAAGTTGGACCCAAGAAGGAACACACCAAGGCACATCATAATTACATTAGCCAAGATTAAAATGAAGGAGAGAATCCTAGAAGCAGCAAGAGCTAAGGGGACAGTCACCTACAAAGCAGCTCCCATCAGACTGTCAGCTGATTTCTCAAAAGAGACCTTACAGGCAAGAAGGGGCTGGACAGAGGTATTCCAAGTCATGAAAACCAAAGATCTACAACCAAGATTGCTCTACCCAGCAAAACTTTCATTTAGAATGGAAGGACAGATAAAGTGCTTCTCAGATAAGACCAAATTCAAGGAGTTCATCATCACCAAGCCCTTACTATATGAAATGTTAAAGGGACTTACCTAAGAAAAAGAAGATAAAAAAGATGAACAGTGAAAGGACAGCAAACTCAGAGTTATTAAGAACCACACCTAAAACAAAAGCAAACTAAGAGGACAGCTAGATCAGGAGCAGAACCATAGAAATGAAGATCACATAGAGGGTTAGCAACAGGGGAGTGGGAGAAGGGGGGAAAAGGTACAGAAAATAAGTAGCATAGATGGTAGGTAGAAAATAGATAGGGGGAGGGTAAGAATAGTAGGGGAAATACAGAATCTAAAGAATTTGAGACACATGTTCATGAACTAAAAGGGGAAATGGTGGGGGAGGGGTATGCAGGGTGAAGGGGAAGGGAGGGGGAAATAGAGCAAATGTAATGGCATAATCAATAAAAAAAAAAAAGACAAATAACCCACTTAAAAAAAAAAAAAAACTCCCATCACACAAAAGCCCTGGACCAGATGGTTTCATAGGAGAATGCTTCAAAGCATTCAAGGAAGGGTGAACCCCTATCCTTCACAGACTATTCCAAAAAATCCAAAAATGGTGGAAGACTCCCAAACTCTTTTTATGAAGCCAGCATCATCCTAATCCCAAAACCAGATAAAGACACAACAAAGAAAGATAACTTCAGACTAATATTGCTGATGAACATAGACACTAAAATCCTCATCAAAATATTAGCAAACTACACCCAACTGCATCATTAAAAAGATCATACACCATGACCAAGTGAGATTCAACCCAGGGATGCAAGGATGGTTCAATATTCACAAATCAGTAAATATAATACATTACATAAACAAAAGCAAAGACAAAAATCACATGATCATATCAATAGATGTGGAAAAAGCATTTGAGAAGGTACAGCACCTATTCATGATAAAAACACTCAGCAAAGTGGAAATAGAGGGAGCATTCCTCAATATAATAAAGGTCATATATGAGAGTTCTACAGCCAACATCATACTCAATGGGCAAAAAGTAAAATCTTTTCCATTAAGATCAGAAACAAGACAAGAATGTCCACTTTCATCATTTCTATTCAATATATTATTGGAAGTTTTAGCCACAGTGATTAGACAAGAAAAGGAAATAAAAGACATCCAAATCATAAAGGATGAAGCACACTGATATTGTTGGTAGATGACATGATAGTGTACACAGAAAATTCTATACACTCCACTAAAATCTGCTCAACCTAATAAATGAATTTGGCAAAACAGTGGGATACAAAATCAATACCCTGAAATCAAAGGCATTTTTTGTATACCAAAAATGAAACAGCACAAGCAGAAATCAAGAAAAAAATCCCATTTGATATAGCAAAAAGAAAAAATAAAGTATCTAGGAATAAACCTAACCAAGGAGGTAAAAGACCTATATGCAGAAAATTACACAACACTGAAGAAAGAAATCAAGGAAGACACAAACAAATGGAAACATATACCATGTTCATGGACTGGAAGAATTAACATCATCAAAATGTCCATACTACCCAAAGCAATATACACATTCAATGCAATACCTACTAAAGTACCAATGGCATATTTCACAGACATAGAACAAACACTTCAAAAATTTATATGGAACCATAAACAACCCAGAATAGCAGCTGCAATTTTGAGAAAGAAGAACAAAGTAGGAGGGATCACAATACCTGATATCAAACTGTATTACAAGGCCACTGTAATCAAAACAGCCTGGTATTGGCATAAAAACAGGCACATAGACCAATGGAACAGAACAGAGAGCCCAGAAATATACCCAACTCTCTACAGTCAATTAATATTTGACAAAAGGGGCAGTAACATAAAATGGTGTAAAGATAGCCTCTTCAACAAATGGTGCTGGGAGAACTGGACAGCTACGTGCAAAAAAATGAAACTTGAGCACCAACTTACACCATACACAAAAATAAATTCAAGGTGGATAAAAGATTTAAATATGAGCTGTTGACACCATTAAAGTCCTAGAAGAGAACATACGCAGGAAAATCTCAGATATTTCATGCAGCAACATTTTTACTGATATGTCCCCTAGAGCAAGGGACATAAAGGAAAGAATAAAGAAATGAGACCTCATCAAAATAAAAAGCTTCTGCATGGCTAAAGAAAACAGTATTAAAATAGAAAGAGAACCAACTCTATGGAAAAACATATTTGTCAATGATACCTCAGACCAGGGTTTAATCTCCATAATATACAAAGAACTTACACAACTCCACTCTAATAAGACAAGCAACCCAATTAAAAAGTGGGCAAAGGACTTGAACAGACACTTCTCCAAGGAGGACATACAGAGAGCTCAGAGACACATGAAAAGATGCTCAATATCACTAGCTATTCAAGAGATGCAAATTAAAACCACAATGAGATACCACTTTACACCAGTCATAATGGCCATCATACACAAAGCAACAAACAAGTGTTGGAGAGGTTGTGGAGAAAAGGGAACCCTAGTTCACTCCTGGTGGAATTTCAGACTGGTACAACCACTATGGATAACAACCAGTATGGAATTTTCTAAGAAAACTAAAAGTGGATCTGTCTTTTGACCCAGCAATTCCACTGCTAGGATTATATCTTAAGAACCCTGAAACACCAATCCAAAAGAACCTATGCATCCCAATGTTCACAGCAGCACAATTTACAATAGCCAAGTGTTGGAAGCAACCTAGGTGCCCATCAGTAAATGAATGGATCCAATAACTATGGTACATTTGCACAATGGAATTCTATGCAGCAGAAAAAAAGAAAGAGCTACTACCCTTTGCAACAGCATGGATGAAACTGGAAAGCATTATGCTAAGTGAAATAATCCATGCAGTGAAAGACAAATACCATATGATCTCACCTTTAACAGGAACCTAAGCAACAAAACAAACAAGCAAGCAAAATATGACCAAACACACTGAAATAGAGAACAGGCCAACAGGAACCAGAGGAGAGAGGGGAGGGAATTTCAGGGGAAAAGGGGAAATGTTTACAGGAACAAGTATAAAGGACACATGGACAAAAACTAAGGGGGGTGGAAATAAGAGGGAGGTGGGGAGCACTGTGGGGGGTGGGATGGGATGGGAGTAAAAGACAGAAAACTGTCCTTGAACAACAGTTAAAATAAATAGAAAATAAATAAATAAAAATAAAAGAGTCAGAAGTTGTTGCTTTTGGAAAGGAGAACCAGGGAAAGTGAGAAGCAGTGAGTCAAAAAACTAAATTTTGTAATGGCTAAATTCTGTTATTGCTCTCTTATTATTATTTGACTTTTTAAGCTAAACACCTGTAAAATCTTGATTTAAAATTTAATTTAAAAATAAAGAAAAAAGTGCTGGACTTCTAATATAAACAAGTAGGCTCTCAGGTGATTAATTTGAATATTAAAGAGACATGATACTACTTGAGTCCCTGGCTGGGGAGAGGTATAATACAAATTACACCTGGAATAGCTGCTTTCACTTTTATAGTTTCTTTAACTTCCATAACACTTTCATCCTTCTTAAGTGTTTGAATGTCAGTGATCCAATATTCTCCAAGATCCAGAATTGCATTCAAGACTTAACACCCACAGGCATCTGTTGCTTGCTGACATTATTTCTCTGAAACACAATGGTACAGATGATGATTACCCCCCTCCCCCAACACCAGGAATTAAGATATTTGTTATTGGGTACGTAACCTTCACTGCCCTAAATAATCAAAGTCTCTCAAAACTGTATAGTTTCAAAGTGCTTTCTCATGTTTTTATTTGATCTTACAACAGTCTTGAAAGGTAGACCAGGCAGGTGCCCAAAGAGTTTGTGACTTAGTTCCCTAAAGTCACTCAGCTGGTAAGAGCAGAGCCATAAGAATAACTATTCACTCGTGACACACCACCTACCATGCTGTGCAGCAGTCTTGTCTTCAAATTTCATAAGGTCTCCATTTGTTTAATAGCTGCAGTTGCTGGCAGCCAAATGACCAGATGGTGGAAAAACGAAAGAGGGTGTGTGTGAATTTACTTCCCTAATGCCCAGCCACTGTGCCCAGAGACAGCCTTAGAAAGAGTTGCTCTCTGCCCAGATCAACCCCAGAACATGTCATGAAAATAGCCCAAATTTGGCATATTAAGACTTTTCCACACTAAGGATTTCTTTTAAAATTGAAAATGCCCCTAAGAAATAGAATACCTCAACACTTATCCTGAAGCAGGATTGGTTGACAGCCAGCTAAAAATATTGGAAGACTCTGAAGGGAGGAAGAAAGAAGCACCAGTGATTTATCCTAATTCAAAATTGGTCTCAGGATTAACCTTGGCCACCCTAGCCACAATTTTTTTAAGTTTCCTTTAGCAAGAATGCCATTAGGTGCCAAGTCTCATTCTGTCCACCAGGGAATATATAGAGTGATCTGAAAAAAGACAACCAAAACATAGAAATCCCCACAAAGTCCAGGTCACTAAGAAAATTTAGAATAAACCAGCATTAAAATCGTAACAATTACAATTGTGGATCAACTTAAAAGTAGTTGGATGTTTCATCATATTCATCAGGAACAAGATTTTCTCCCTATTTTTAGCAAAAACTGAAAGCTAGGCACCTGCAGCCTTTGCTAAACAGAATACCATCCAGGATCTCTTGCAACCCCTCAATGTGTGAGAGCATGACAAGGTTTGCAGAAGGGCAGAGGGAAAAACAAGCTGAGATTATCACTTAGAATAACCAACCAATGTAGCCAACTCGACTCTGGCTTTCGAACTGGATATTAGTATTCTACGTTAAAAATTTTTTAATGAGTATTAAACATCCATTAAACTTATGACCAATTAGAATCCATTTGTGCTAGCTATATGTATTATGAGTGCAAACTCTGTGCAGATTTAAACATAGAATAAGGATAATTGTAAGATAACTCAATCATGTTTTCTGCTATTTTTCACATATTTTAAAGGCGTAACACAGAGGTTACATAACTGCCTCCGTGAAAACCCTGCATTCACAGTTGTTTGCCAAGCCTGTTTGCAGCTGAGTGTTTACTAAATCAAGCACTAAAAACTAGATTTACACTGGTGTTGGAAGCTGAAAGCCAGCTGCAGCTGCCATTAGAGCAATTCAATTTCTTTTTTATAAAGCACAAGTAAGGCTCAATTTACTAAAGTTTTATTTCCTTTTTATGCATCCCATATGCTAGGGGAAAAATTAAGTTTATGAGATTAAAAATGAGTTTTATGCTAAATGTTTACAAAGTTTCAGCTGGCTGCATTTGCAAGCCCACAAACTCAAAAGTTTAGCTTCTGAGTTTGTCCTTTTTCACTCCAACAAAAGAAGGTCTTTGTGTCTGCAAAAGGAAAGTACCCAGCCCCTCTTTTCTGCATCCATCTAGCTCTAGCTTCCAATTTCACAACATACAATTTTGTGACAGTTGAGGTAGACAGGTAAGTTCTTTCATGATCAAATCTTTGAAAGGAATGTTCTTGTATGAACTCAATTGCTTTCTAAAATTGTTCTTTTTTTCCCCTCCATTCTGTGTCCTGATTTAGCTAAAATGGTGACGCTTTCCATTTCTGTGATCATCTTGAAAACAGCAATACAGCTTTTATTTGGTAGAAAGAAACATCTAGATAGCTAACTGCTGCTGAACTTGAAGAAGAGTACATTTGCTCACCTAATTATAAACCACGGTAGATTTGAAAGGATGGAAGTTGCATTTCTTTGCTCCAAAATTAATGGTCACAGTGAATTATTTCTTAACTGTGCGTGTGTAGTTCAGAAGATCCCAAGATGCCCATTATTAATGGATTTTACTATGCAAATTCTTCCTCCTTTTGAAATGCCGCCTTTCTTAGGATCAGTTTTAAAAATTCCTCTAGCTCAGACTGAACTTGGAAAACCTGCCATTTTCAGGAACATTCATTGAAAAAGACAAGGTAGAAAAATAGAGAGAGAGAAAGAGAAAGGCTTCTAGAATTGAGGCCAGAGAAACCATTCAAATAACCAATGGAATAAGTCCAACTCATGTTCTCTAATTCATCCTGTCTCTACTTAACTGATAAAGGTTGCATTTTAAGGCTTCCTAGTAGAGCCATAAAGACATTGTAGAGCCATAAAGAATAAGATTGGGAAAAGAAAAAAGAAAAAATTAATATGTAAACGTAACAGTGGATGGCAGGCAGCAAAGGTCCTGTGAGAACAAGCTGTTGTACTAGTTAGGGGAACTCAGGTATGTACAAGCATGTCACAGAGGGATCCATGAAAGGTTCTTAGGTGGCCAAAGCAACTGCAGTACTGAGATACCAGAGCAAAGAAGAGAAATGAAGATCATCTCCCAGACAAGATCCTATGTGCAAGAAGAGTTGACATGGACCAACTTAAACCAGAAACACTAGCTAAGTGTCAGTAGGCTGGAATTCCTTTGAGGTATAAACCAAACAATCCCATCTCAACAGGCAACACTTGGCAAACAGGATGGCTTACACCACAAAAAGTGATCTTTTCCAACAATATGGAAATTAACAATCCCCAGGAGGAAAATTGAAAGATGCCTACAGGGTACAGATCAATCTCAAAGACATTGCAGTAAGGCCTACAGCCTATAATATCAAAGATGCGGCACAGCAGAGAAAACCTGGGCACTTGATTTGAAGTGCTTCTAACAGCAAAAATGAGCATCTGGAGCCCCGCCAGGAGAGGGACCTTAAAGTCTGGGTCACCCTGATCGTACAATAAAGGGCTTAGAGCATAAATCACTTTTTGTCGGTATGTTAAGTGTTCCCCAAACTGCTTTTATTAAACCTCTTCAAACTGTTATAGTTTAGAAAATGAGAGCCACTCACACACCACAAACTACACCTTGGTTTTGGGATCTTCACCCTCAGTTAGAGGAGACAAGTCACATGTTTATGAAACAAATGAAAATATAATTCAGACCTACGCAATAAGGTATTACCCACGATTCAGTAGAAAATTAGGAAGATAGAGGAACTCATCATACAGAAGTGATCACAGACGTTTTAATAGAAGAGAGGATCCTTGAGGCATATACAGCATTTGAATAGAACAAAGATATTTCAGGCATAGTATTTGATGCAGTCATGAAAATGGCATGTTTATAGAAAGACAACAATGAGGAGGCAAATTGGAGTAAAGGACTAGGAGACCTGCAATAAAGGAGACCTTCTAGTAAAGGACTAGAAGATAATATTTGAAAGAAGAATTGGACTCAGGATTTGCAGGATTGCCAAAAATGGGCTATGGAGCAATCCGAGAAGCCTTTGAAAGTTATGAGAAGAAAAATGTCATTAAAAATGTGGCATCTCAGAGAGATAGGTTTGGTGATAGGGCAGCAGGATAAAGTGGAGGGAAAGTAGGGTAGATTGTTGAGGAGGAAGCAACGAGAATCCAGTTGTTGGGTAATGAAGCACAAGTGGCAAACTGGAAGTCATAAGGAAAAAGAGGGAAGAGTATTTATTCCCTCACCTCCCTATACCATCCTATGTCACACTAGCATTCAGCAATAACTATACTCCTGGGAGCCCAGCTTTCTCTGGATCCCCATAGTATTGTTTAACCACTTTGCTTTTCAAGACCAGGGTTTGTGATATCATCCCCATGGTGTTACCACCTCAGAGTTTCCAAATCCCTTTTCTGGTTTCCTTCCTGTGTCTTTTTTTTTGAATGAGCCATTTGTGACTTTGCAGACCCTGACTAATATAAACACCAAAAACATACTGAAAGAAAAGTAAGGAAGTTATGAATTAGACTGAAAGAAAAAATGTACAGTTTTAAGAGTGGGAAATTGGAAAACATAGTATAGAAATACAGAACATTGGTTAGGGGTAAAGACTAGAAACTGCCTGAGGGAAACTTGGCTCTGCTGCTTTGTAACTCTGTGATGTCCATGGGGGCACATTATTTCACATCTCTAGTCCTGAGTTCCTTCCTTTATTAAATAAGTATAATAATTATTTTAATGATTGAGTTAGTACATATAATGTACTTAGAAAGGTGCCAGGCTTGGTATATATGCTGCATATAAGTGTTTATTATTATTATTATTATTATTATTATTATTATTATCATCATCATCACCATTATCATCATGAGAACTCATATGGAAAATATTATTATGAACTAAGACTTGTTCTCTTTGAACTTAATGGTGACAGCAGACTACTTAAATGGAAATGTCCAGGAAGCACTTAGAAATAAATACTGACATCTGGGTAAGAGAAAATTAATAAGGTATAGGCACATATAAAGTAGTATGTATTAAAAGGAGAGGTAAAACCTTGAAAATAAATGAATTTTTCAAAGAGAAGAATGCATTAAAATGCATGCAAAAGAACAGAGTTATAAGAAATAAGCATTGTAGAAACCCACAGTGAGTGGTTAGGAAGAAGACTAGAGATGGAAAAAAAAGAAAGAAAGAAAAGAACTGCCAGGACAGTTGGATATCCTGCTAATGCAGAAGACAGAACCAGAAGCAATGAAAGTGACAAATGCCCTTGAACTTTTCAGAGATTACCTGGGCCTTCAAGAGATGAACCTTAAGGAAGTGAAGAGGAAGTGGGAGTGAAAGTGGGAAATCAGTCTTTTTTCAAAACCAGAGAAAGTAGGTATAGTTAAAAGTAAACACTCTATGGTTTTTTCCAAGATGCAGTAGACATGAGCATATTTAAATGGAAAAAGAAATTAAAAGAGAGAGAGAAATGGGAGATTCTAGGGAAAGAATTTTCCCTAGAACAAGATTGCAAAATAGTTTAGTGAAAAAATGAGAGTCTAAGATTAGAAATCAAGTCAGAATTTCTTTGGAAGAAATAAAAAATCCAATTGTCTGCAGGAGTTTCCTATTACAATAGCATTCTTTTCATTTATAACAAAGTGAGCTAGTGAAATTTTAATTATTATAGTCCAGCTGTGAATCTGGCCATAACACAAAAGAAAAGCATAACACAACAACAAAAAAAACAGCAACCTTTACTCTTTCCCTTTAAAATAACATTGTGGTTAAAAATATGGTCTCTGGAATAAGTCTGGCTTGAGTTCATATTCCCAATTTTGCCACATAGTAGCTACACGCTCTTGGGCAAATGACTTTATCATTTATACCTAAAATTTCCACATCTCTAAAATAAAGATAATAATAGTGCTGACTTCATTGAGCCAATGTGGGGAATAAATGAGATAACACAAATACATTGCTTAAAACAATGCCTGGCATAAAGATTCAATAATCCTTAGTTTTCATTATTCACGCATATCCACCTTGTACAATAATTATTACTTAATTGTTTATTCTCAGGGCAGTACTCTGATTTCTTTCAACTTGAAGAGAAGATTATTGTAGAAAAAATTCTTGATAATCATGTCCCAGGATAGTTTAAATTCAGATATAATGCAATTGGAAATTGGCACGTGTCTTCATCTGTGCTGATCCCACTTTTGAAATGGAGTAGGGCAGACAAAATTCTCACTTTCTGAAGTAAAAATGTAGAATGAGAGGGCAAGACTGGGTAGAGAGATTGCAGGCAACTCTGTCTTAGGAAACAGAGATATGAAGGAAGAATGTCTATACCCCCAGGAATCACTTAGTCCAATTTCACTGCACTGGGCTGAAGAAATAAGCACCAAGTGGCCCAGAAATTTCTATAATCCCTGTAGCTGCCCTGAAAGTCTAGCCAGGGCCAAGGCTCAGAATCATTGCCACTGATATTTAACCAGAAGACCCAATGGCCATCAGTGGTATGTCGTATGTGTTAACAGGAAAGATTTAAATGATGTGGTCAGACCTGGACCTTCTGGTCCATCGGCTGCACAGACTAGTTGCATTAATTTATTTATCTTGTAATAATATTGACTTCATATTTATACTATGGGAACTCTTAAAACCTCTTTTGTTATGTTACAGTAAGGTTTTCCTGTTCTTTAGTTGTCTTCAGAAAACTGTTCTAGCTTTATTAATAGCCTCATAAATGTGTTAGTTTTATACTCTGTTTTCTCTTCAGATTGTATAAATCTTTTGCCTTTTAAATCTGTTAGTTTTTCTGTCTTTCCTGATGGAAGTCTAATTTCCATGAAGTCAGAGTTCACTTTAATCAAGTCATAGTATTTTTTAATCTCCCATAATGCTCAATACAATGTAATAAGAAACTATTTATCATGTTAATGCAATCAGGGGGCTCAGGAGGAATTGAGCTTCACCCTACCACTCCACAATCCCTATGTCTGCATCAACCTCTGACCTTTCCCCTTTTTAAAAAAACTGTGCCTCCAATCCTTCTTTCTATAGAACCTCTGGAGCAACTTCTCAGTTGGTGCTAAATAAATGTCACTGAAGTTTTTCAATGTGACCAGTATGACAGATCTCTTGATTTATGTCCCCTGGGTATGTCTCTAGTTTCTCTTTGTGGAGGGTGAAGATCAGGTTATCACTAGGAGAGAATTCAGCTGGGTCAGTGTACAACAAGGAAAGGGGAAGAAATCCTGAGACTAATTTAGCTGACCTACCAAAAGAAGGCAAATGTTATTTTGTTAGCTAATTGCTAAACGTTATCAAGAAATGAACAGTCTTAAAAAGATGAAACAATAAGAAACAGACTGAAAATAAGCTTCTCAGCCAACTCCTTTGAGCCGGGATCATAAAATCCCATTCACTCTTCTATGTGAGTCTTTAGGGTTCCACCCAGCTCCCCTCCTCTCTTCCTCCAAAAAAGCCTTTTTCATCTTTTGGAGCCAGTCAAAGGCTTTCAAAGTTGTTCATTTAGACACCAGTCAATTTTTGTTACAGCAGCTTAAAAGCTAACAAAGAAGCAGAGTCTCTCTTCAGGTATTACTCTATCAGAATGAAATGATTGCCTTTCTCTCACCCTAGTTTATGTCAGCTTGGGTTGCCATAGTTCATTTCTCTCACCCACCAACCTGTTCTGCTAGAAGTGGGTGAATAACGGCAGGAGGCTCCTCCTTTGCAATGCCTTTCATCAGTACTACTATAACACTGCCATCTTCATTTTCTTGATTACTGGTTCAGCATTGATGTTGCCCAGATTGTAAATTCCAAACAGGGTAATGAGTAAGTAGTTTGTGGTTTTATTCATCTTTGAGCTTATTGGTTGACTAAAAACTCTGTTTATTCATTCAATACCCAGGTGCTAGTTTAAGCTTCAGGGAGTTTGCATGTATTTGGGAAACCACAGCAGTAAGCAGATAATGGCATGTCAGTGTGGTAAGTGCTATGGTGGAAATATTCACAGAGTAAGGTTAGAAAAAGCTTTCTGAAGGAGGGAGTGGCTGAGCTGAACTGTGAAGTGAGGCAGGTGGAAGTGGTTGAGGACAATACTCACAGAAAGAACAGCTTATGCACAGAAAGAGGCAAAAGGGAGCAACTTGCAGGACTGGAAAGTAGAGTGGTTGGAAGGGGTTGGCTAAAGATCTTGTTGGAAAAGCCATACAGAAAAACTCACAGTTCTTTAGCAAGGGAAATCACAAAAGATTTTTAAAGTGACATTATGAGATATTTAATTTAGAAAGCAAATTCCAGAAAGGAGAATGATACCCAATGGTGAATAACTCGAGGCTGAGAGAAATTATAATATTGACTAAGGACATAGTGGTTGAGATGGAGAGAAGGAGATGCACTTAAGGTATAATAAAGAGATAGCTGGAAATGACATAGTGACTGGATAAGATGGATGGGGGTATCAAAAAATGAAGCTACTGATGATTCATGGGTTTCCAGTTTCAATTGGTTGGTAATGCCACACTCTGACCCAGAGAAAATGAAGAATTCAGAAAGAGTTCGTTGTTAGATGCATTAACTTTGAGGTTTCCATAGGACTTCTAAAAAGAAATGTTCAGTACACAATTAGATGCACAGGTCTTCTGTTAAAGAAAGAATTCAATACTAGAGATGTAAATTTGGGATTCACTAGCACATTGGTGGGAGAAAAACCAAGACAGTAAATAAGTTTATTCAAATAGCCTATGAAAAATGAGAAGAGGGTGGGGAGCCAAAACCACATGGAACATAGACAGACCCTAGTTTTAGGTGATGTCTACCACTGTATATTAAAAATGCACTCAGAGTGAAAGAAAGTCCTATTCCCCTAACCCTGGGTGGGTTTACTTACTCTTCTATAGTCTTGCATGTATTTTTGAAATTCATTTTAGAATTTGTTAATTCACAAACACTACCTGTTTTAAATTTAAAGAGTAGAGGGTAAGGATGAGGATGCGGACAGGTAAGTCACCTGATACCAAATGTGGTTGCATGGCACCGAAGGTTTCAGGAAAAGATATATTGGACAATTTTATTCAAACAGGGCAGTCGTCATAACAAGTGCCAGTATTGACACAGCTAGCATCAGCCCCAACCTTTGTATCTTAGTACCTCCCACTTTTAAAAGTTAGTCATCATGCCCTGGTCGGTGTAGCTCAGTGGAATGAGCATGGGCCTGTAAATTGAATGGTCACCAATTTGATTCCCAGTCAGGGCACATGCCTGGGTCATGGGCCAGGCCCCCAGTGGGGACTACACAAGAAGCAACCACACACTGATGTTTCTCTCCCTCTCTTTAAAAAGAAAAAAATGTTAGTCATCACAATAGAAATTTTAATGATGAGAAAGGAAATTAAGGAAACATATAGTCTGTGATGGGCATATTAGGGTAGATGAAAATTCCACATCCTCCTGGGATTCTTTAAACATACACATGGGTACACCTTCTTTCAGTATCTTATGACTTTAATGGGGTGACCTACCCTGCCTTGATCAACACTAGGTCTTCTTCTGCTCTCCTGATCATTATCTCCTTGATTCTCAGGAGTCTGGGACCTGCACTTTTCCCTGGTACACTTGAACAAGTTACTTGACTATGTGCAAAAAGCCTCTGCATTGTCTAGAAAAATGGTATTCTCAGAAAAAAACAAAAGGCAAAATAATAGACATCCACCATGTGCTCACAGCAAAATCATCCCTCAGCTGCCTCCTCCCCCACAGATCTCCCTATGTCTTACATATCAAGGAAGCATCTCGTCTCTTCAAGCTTACTTCATTCTGATTCTGCTCAATCACTCCTTAAAGGTCTCATCTACTCTCAAGCTGACACTCTTCATTCCTCCAAACATCTTGGCTTCTAGGAACTACTTGTGAAAACAACCTATTTTCTGCTTACCAAAGGAAAGTACAGATGAGATGGGGAGATTTAAGAGAAACAGAATCATTCAAAAGAAAGAATATTTTCACAGCTAATTTCATATCATAGCTTTGTAATTGTACCACCTGGGAAGCCCTGTTTATTCAAAAAGGATAAATCTATCATTTTTTTTATAATGTTGATATTTTGGAAAAAACCGTTTAGAGACATATACATTTTAAGATAGCAGGAAACCAAAGAACTTGACATTCTTGGAATAACAAATAAAAAACTCCTTAAAAGTTAACAAGGCAAAGATGAATGTGGATTTTAACACATTACATTAACAGTAAGCATTTGATTCAGTTCTGCTGGAAGTTATTACAGAACAGAGCCAACTTGAAAACTACAGTTCCCAGTTAAAAAAAATCTAAAATTAGCCACCATGCACTTTAACTATGAAGTGTATCTAATGGACTGCTGAGCACATTGATGATCAACTTTTGTTCTTCGAGTATGAGAAAACATGGGACTGATGACTGGCCGGAAGACAGGGTTGGAAAACATGACTACCTACACCAAAGACTACTTAACAAAGACTACATTTGAATACAATAAGTTCTAAAATGTAGTAGTTATTTCAGTTCATTAAAAACATGATAGAGACTTCCAGCCAAGATGGAGGTATAGGTAGTTACACTATGCCTCCTTGTACAACCAAAAGAAGGACAACAACAAATTAAAAACAAAAAACAACCAGAACCGCCAGAAAATCGAACTATATGGAAGTCTGACAACCAAGGAGTTAAAGAAGAAATATTCATCAAGACTGGTAGGAGGGATGGAGACAGGGCAGCCAGGCAGAGAGGACTCACGTCAAGGCAGGAGCTGGAGGTCTGGGGCAGGCAAAGAGGTGGCTGGTGGACAGGGTGAGATGGTGGCTGGCAGACCTGGCAGTCCCACATTTGCACGCGGATATCCAGGAGGAACAAATGAGGAGAAAGAAAGACTGCACGGCCCAGAGTTTCAGTGCAGGGAAATAAAGCCTCAAACCTCTGATTGAAAAAACCTGTGGGGTTTGAGGCAGCTGGAGAAACTCCTGGCCTCAAAGGAGAGTTTGTTGGAGAGACCCACAGAATCCTAGAATGTACACAAGCCCACCTATCCAAGGAATCAGCCCCAGAAGGGCCCGATTTGATCGTGGGTAGTGGAGGGAGTGACCGAAAACCAGCTGAGAGCCAAGCAGCAGCATTGTTCCCTCTCAGACCCCTCCCCAACATACAGTGCCACAACACAGTGATGTGGGTTGCCTCACCTTGGTGAATACCTAAGGCCCCACCCTTTACTACATAATAGGAAAGCTGAGACAAAACAAATGTTCCAAATGAAAGAACAGATCAAAACTCCAGAAAAATACAACTAAATGACAAAGAGATAGCCAACCTATCAGATGCACAGTTCAAAACACTGGTAATCAGGATACTCACAGAATTGGTTAAATTTGCTCACAAAATAGAGGAAAAAATGAAGGCTATGAGAAGTGAAACAAAAGAAAATGTACAGGGAACCAATAGTGACAGGCTGAAAACTGGGACTCAAATCAATGGTTTGGAGCAGAAAGAAGAAATAAACATTCAACCAGAACAAAATGAAGAAACAAGAATTCAAAAAAATGAGGAGAAGCTTAGGAACCTCAGGACAACTTCAAATCTTCCAACATACAAATCTTAGGGGTGCCAGAAAAAAAAGAAGAGCAAGAAATTAAAAACTTATTTGAAAAAATAATGAAGGAGAGGTTCCCCCATCTGGCATAGGAAATAGACTTCCAGGAAGTCCAGAAAGCTCAGAGACTCCAAAAGAACTTGGATCCAAGGAGGAACATACCAAGGCACATCATAGATTAAGGATAGGGAAAGATTCTTTAAAGCAGCAAGAGAGAAGGAGACAGTTACCTACAAAGGAGTTCCCATCAGACTGTCAGCAGATTACTCTAAAGAAACCTTGCAGGCAAGAAGGGTTTGGAAAGAAGTATTCCAACTCGTGAAATCCAAAGACCTACATTCAAGATTGCTCTATCCAGCAAAGCTATCATTTAGAATGAAAGGGCAGATAAAGTGCTTCCCAGGTAAGGTCAAGTTAAAGGAGTTCATCATCACCAAGTTCTTATTATATGAAATGTTAAAGGGAATTATCTAAAAAAAAAGAAGATTAAAAATATGAATAGTAAAAAGATAATAAACACAACTATCAACAACCAAAACTAACAAAGCAAAACAAAACAAAACCAAAAATAAAAATGAACTAAGCAAACAACTAGACCAGAAACAGAATCACAGAAATGGAGATCACATGAAGGGTTATTAGTGGAGAAGGGCGGGGAAAGGATGGAGGAAAAGATATAGGGAATAAGAAACATAAATGACAGGTATGAAATAGACAGGGGGAGGTTAAGAATAGTATAGGAAATGTAGAAGCCAAAGAACTTGTATGTATGACCCATGGACATGAACTAAGGTCGGGGAATTATGGTGGGAGTGTGTATGCGGGACAGAGGAGACAAAGAGGGGAATGGAACAAATATAATAGCATAATCAATAAAATATACTTTTAAATTTTTTTAAAAATAAAACTTTGACAGCTATTTTATAATATACATTGAAACCTTCCCCTTCATCAATTATTATAGTTTCTTATAATTTTTATTTTCTTGGTTAACTGGACTGTATTAGAAGAAACAAAATAAAGAGTTATACCTTTATAATTTATTTGATAATCATCAACCTTCTACCAATAAATAAACATTAATTTAAAAATCTGAATATATACAATGACTATGATTCATTTTACTTAGCTCATTCCCATTAAGTTGGAAACTTAGTTTTATATTATTTTGTAGTATGAGAAATAATATTTCATGGATATCACCACTAGGTGGCTCAAGCAGATGAAACAATAGTTCAATACATGAGCAAAAAAACAAACCCAACTTTATTTAAAGATTGATATCTCTTTTTGAAGCCGATGGTTTATATTTTAATTTTCTACAAACTTTTTATTATATATTATTTATAGATTATCACTACAATCTTGCACATGGCAGATAATTAATTTCATGTAGATCATCATCATGTATGCCATTTTTAAGAAGGAGGATTAATGTAAAAAATGAGTGAGTTATGTTTTGTTACAAGCTATAATAATAAAATAAATTAAAATCTTACCAGCTGACTGAGAACCAGTATTCAGTGTGGCCTTAAGGGTTGGAGTCTTGGATTGTATTTCATTTTAATTTATCCAGGCATTTCTAAAGATTACCTGCTTTATTTTCTATCAGTTGCCAGTTATTTATGCCTCTTAGAGGCAAGTGACTTGAAGCCAGAGCTGGAGCTCTCTATAGTCCAGGGACCTTGAAAATCAAACCATTCTTTGTTATAGTGAATTGTTGAAATGCAGCCCTCTCCAGATAGAGTCCATTACATTAGGTGGCTTGGGACCCTCTATTCTTTCTAATACAGATGAAACGAAAGCAGGAAATTATCATTTTCTTCCTAACTTTATTAAGCCTCTTATTTGACTATTTAAGTCAGAGTAGCAGGAGGCGAAATTGTTACTGAACAGAGGTCGGGGTGGGGGGCAATATTTGGCCTACCCTGGGACACCAAAAACTGATACAGAACAAAAGGGACAAAGGTTCATTATGTCTGCTGCCTTATAGCAAAGACATGTCTCGATGCTAGAGATTTGTGAAAAGGAAAGAAAATGTTTATTTAATGCTATACAGACTTAAAGTAGTGACCTAACGTCTACATTAAAGTATCAAAGTCCTTTTGGATACCCACAAATGTCCACAGTGCTTTCTTCTCCCCCTGCCCTAATTTGGGGTACCGTAACTCTGGAAAAGAAGAACACGTCCGTGTTTCAGGTCGCTGGCACCATCAGCTATGTCGCCGTCCAGGCAGGATCTCTAATTAATCCAAAGCCATGTGGCACTTTCTTATGGCCTACTGGCAAGAGTTTTTTCACCCTTCTTCCAGGTGAAGTCTCTCCTGCTTGCCAGGCCATGCAACCAAAGGCAGCACCCCAAAGCTTCGTGGTCCTCTTCTACCAAAACTGCAGGGGTCCTCACTCTGGCCAAAACTACATGGTTCTTCTCTCCATCATAGCTGCACGGGTCTGCACTCTGACCAAACTGTGTGGATCTCTCTTCTCCTCCAAAGCTGTGGGGAGGGGGCGGGGGTCACCACTCTGCCAAAGCCGAGTGGCAGTTCTCTGCTAAAGCTGCATGGTGATTCTCTCTACCCCAGCTGCAGGGGTACCCACTCTACCAGAAGCACATATCTCTCCCTCTCACATGGCTGAGGGATCCCTACTCTAGCCAAAAGCACGCGGCTCTCTCCTCACTGCCACAGCCTCCTGCCACTCTCTCTCACATGGCTGTGCTTGGCTCTCTTCCTGGCTCTCTCCTCAATGGCTGCTGAGTCTGGGTTTAAATCCCTGTGCCAGTCTTCCTCTGCAGCCCCATTTCTGACTCCTCCCACAATCCACTATACTTGCCAGCACTTGGGTATCCTTTCAGCTTTATGGGGCTGCCAATAGTGGGTCTGGGCAGGAGTGGCCCCATGACATGGAGCCAATCATCTTCAAGCTCTCATGCAGGTGCCGTAAACAGGGCGAGTTGCCTCCCAGTTACATCTTGGGTGGAAGTCACTTTCCATTCCCCCGGCTCAGAGCCTGGCTATACCTATTCAACATATCCATGAAACCAGTTAAAGGTTATAGATATATTAAATGACCATGCCAGAGGTTAACCGTGAAGCTGTTGCTATGCAAAACAGTTCTCAATGGCCCTGCTCCATTTGTCCCTTCCCCAACTCACATCTATGGGGAAAGGGGTGAGGACATCCTAATATTTCCTGGACACCTTGAGTTCTGGACCCCATTCCAAATCTCTTTTTGGGACTTTCCCTCTCGGCTGCACCCTGTTACAAAAGAAGAGATTCTCTCCAAGCTGGAAAGAAAAGTCTTAAGCCTTTAGAGTTGAAACAGAGAGAGGAGGAGGAGGAGGAAGGGAGGGAGGGAAAGAAAGAAAAGAAAGGAAAGGAAACTACAATAGGAAACTTGTAATAACAGGATCTGGAAGGTTCCCTAACAGGAAAAATCAATATACCCACCATTATTCCTCAGATATTTGGTTTCCTAGCTTCCTTAGTACCAACAGAAGCACTGCTCTCCTAGTTCAAAGTTTAGGACCTTTGAAATCTTTGGAGTTTGTCTTTATCCTTAAATTTGTGTCTATAATCATGAACAAGCAACTCCTCCACTTTGAAGTTATTTAACTGGCTCTGCTTTGGGGGAGAAGCAAGGTCCTACATTGGAAGAGCTTAAAGAAACACTTTTTCAACTACTATAACAGATAAGTGGTATTCTTTTTCTAATTTTTATCCTCTGTGGAAGTATTTTAAAAGTATTTTCTTTGGCCATTTATTATTTGTCCTTTGGAAGTACATTTAGGAATCTGTTTGGCCTAAAAGAAAAGTATTGATTTTCCCTATGGGAGCCATAATTTGAGTTCAGCTGCAGTAACAGCCGGTCCTGATATTTTTATATTCATATTCAGGCACCTGACATTTAAGTTTTATTTAAATATAGAGTTATAAATATAGCTTGAACTAGTTATCACATAGCTCTTAAATACTAAGATTTAATTCTCTACAAGCATAACAGCTGTACCTGGTCAAATCCCTAACCAGATAGCTTTTGAGAAAGAGATAGAATCTTTTTTCCAAATTATGGTCATAAATAGTTTCCACTGAGTGATTAAAAAGAAAAACCTTCAGCCCTGGCTGGTGTAGCTCAGAGGATTGAGCATGGGCCTGCGAACCAGAGGATCGTGGTTCGATTCCCAGTCAGGGCACATGCCTGGGGACCCACGAGATGCAACCAAACATTGATATTCTCTCCCTTTCTCCTTCCCTTCCCCTCTAAAGATAAATAAATAAAATCTTTAAAAAATAAAAATAAAAAAACCCTTCAAAGTGGTTTAAACAATCAAAGAGATTTAATGGCTTACAAGGCTGAATACTAGAGGCAGGGTTGGTTTCAGGATTGATTTGACTCAGTTGCTCACCAAGATCAGGTCTATTTCTGCATTTGTCTGCCCTTGGCAATGTCTGCTTCACTTCCAGTGGTCCTATTTTGGCTGTCTACAAGTTCCTGGGCTATGTTTCCATTCATATCTAAGGATAGAGAAAAAAAGCCTCATTAACCAAAGATTTTCCAGAGGAGAGAGGACACTTCTCTTCCGCCAATTCCTTAGCAAACATGGTCTACAGGCTTACTGCCCACCCACAGTGCAATAGCTCTGGCCAAGAAATGAGAACCCATCACTGGTGTAGACCCAAGCTACCTTTTCCATTTCAGTAGCTAGAAATGAAATCAGTTCCCCCACAGCAAATGGGCTGCATGCAGGAGGTACAGAGACATGTGTAAAAATCAGGGCTGCTAAGGGAGACAACATCAGCTGTCGGGGAGGAGAAGAGGGAAACAGGGGTACTAATTTAGACACCTGACTCCATGTGGGGAATTCTGGGAGCACACTTTCTGAATTCGAATCCAGGCCCTACCACCTGTTAGCTGTATGACCATGGGCAAGTCACTTTACCTCTCTTGTTGAATACCAAAAGGTCAATAATTTGCTTAATTGCTTATATCACAAGATTTTTCTAAAATTCGTGGTTTAAAACCAAGTATTTATTACATGCTACCTTTATGTCAGGCATGTGGACTTGAAAATAACACAAAAGTGAGCAAAATGATATTATACTTTCTAGGAGTCAGAGATTCAAGAAAAGGAAGTAAGAGCTCAAAGATAGTGAAGAGTCAGGAAAAGTTACATTTTTAAAAATGTGTTTCTCAGAGCTACAGAAAACAAACTGATAGCGGGTGGGGGCAGTGCCCAGGGGAACTGGGGGGAAAGGTGAAGGGATTAAGCAAAAACAACAACAACAAACCCCGCAGGCACAGACAATAGTGCGCTGATTACCAGAGGGAAGGGGGGCGGGGGTAAATGGTGACAGAGGGAGACTTGACTTTGGGTGGTGAACAAATAATACATTATCCAGATGAGGTATTATAGAATTGTACACTTTAAATTTACATAATTTTATTAACCAATGTCACTCTAATAAAAATGTTTAAAAAGATGTTTCCTAGAATGACAGTTTTTCCCATTAAATAATTTTTAATAGCAAGCACATTTTCTTGTGTTTTTTAAATCTTACATGAAGTTGATATAATTTTTCTACAGTCATGCATTAGTGACAAATGTCAATAATAATTAATAAATAAACAATAAAACTACTAAAGACCACAACAAAAATGAGAAACCAAATGTCAACTATAGAATGTATAAAATATACTATTCTCAATTATCTAATATTTAAGAAAATGGAGAGGAGTAGAAGTGAGAGCCATTGAAAAATTGCTGAAATTTTTCCTTAGACATATTTTTCTATTTATGGTGAAGTATCTAGCCATGGAATACTCTGTGACTTTTTTATTATCAAGTCACAGAATGAACCTAATTGTGGGAACCTAGGATGTTGCCATTTGCCAGCACCTACTCTGGTTCAACTCTTTCCTAGAGTGAAAATAGACAATTTTCCTTTATTCAAAAATCAGTTTATTTTCTTGGAACAGAGGTACAGTTAAAATTTTGCTTTTCAAAAATCTTTAATGGGTTAAAACTATGTTGGCAAAATAATTCAATAATTCCCACCCTCATAGGGAGCCACAGAACCTTAGCTAAGACAACCAAGTTGCCTTCTCCTGTCATCTCAGAAAGCACTCTTGGTCCACACAGCTCACTGGGACTGTATTCCTTCTAATTCTGAGCATAATGTTTTCTCCTGTTGTTAAATAATATATCACCATAAGATTACAATTCTGCAAAGCAGAAGCAGTCCAACTAAATTAATACTAATAGAAGTATTAATTATGTTAATAATTAATACAACTGACCGAGGTGGCTCAGTTGGTTGGGCATCATCCCACAAAGGGAAAGGTTACCAGTTGGATTCCTGGTCAGGACACAGACCTGAGTTTTGGCTTCAGTCCCCAGTTCCCAGCAGGTGCAAGAGGCAACCAATTGCTGTTTCTCTATCATATTGATGTTTCTCTTCCTCTCTTCCTCACTCCCTTCTCCTCTCTCTGAAAATAAATAAATAAAATCTTTAAAAATGTACCTATTGTCTTTGCACCAAAGCAACATAGAAAAATGTTCATCACCTTTGTGTTTATAGCTACTGGTAACTTTCTTATCCTTTTGGAAAGGCATAAATAAAATTCCCCTGTTGGAGAGAGAAGTAATGCTCATGAACACTGATGATCTTTACAATGTAATCTGTAGCAACGAGCGATGTGGCCTTTTTGCCGAGCTGTGTGAGCCTGAGAGACAGAGCCGTGTTTTTTCCTGTAAGTGTCCCCAGTGTGTGGCTTAGCTTACTACCTCAGCAAATGTATGCTGATTCAATTTTAATTTCTCCAGAAGGTTTGTAAACAAGCCCAGATTACATGTGAACAAGAAAACAATGATATAAAAACTAAAAAACAAACAAACCCACAGAACTGAGGTGGAGACTGGAGAAGATTTCAACTAAAATATTATCTCAAGAGGAAAGGGGAGTGGCTGTGCAGGGCTCACTTGAGCTGAAAAAACAAGCAGTATTGGAAAAAGAAAAAGACCAGAGCATTTTAGGAATGATAGAGGTGGAAAAAAACAGCCAGGCCCTCTTGAGTCAACCCCTTTATTTTACAGACAGGTCCATAGAGGGAAGTGACTTGCCTCTGGTCTCAGTCCACAAGAACAGTGATTTGTCAACTGGTGCGCCACGAGAATCTTTAAAACACGTAGTACCTGACGATTTAGTCTGTGGTACTGACCTCTTTTTCCTTAGATTGCCAAATTGAATAATGACAATTGCTAACACAATAATAGTCATCCAATGTGAATACATCAAAATTATATCTATTTTTTTGTCAGATCAACAAAAAGTATATTTTGTGGTGTGCCACAGAATTTTAGTAATTAAGTTGGTGTGCCATAAAGTGGAAAAGTTTGAAAATCAGTGACCTAGATGCAAAGGTGAGACAGTGAATGATTTCATCCTGTATGTGAGTCTTAGCTGCTCCACACTGGAGAGGCCACTATCCCGATCCCAGTCATCCAGAACAAGCCTGGCTTGTCAGAAGAGAGGGTTTATGTCAAAGCTTCAGTGATTGTTTCCAGGTCTGGGGCAAATGGCTTACTCTCTAATTATAAATGTAATAAAATAAAATAGAAAGTTTTCATTAGTTAAAAATAAAAAAAAATGTGAGGCTCCTTCGACTCACATTTTGCCCTAACACAGCAAATCTTATGTGGGAAATTGCAGTCTAGAACTCCTGCAAAGAATGGCCAAAAAGGAACACAATTCCTCAAAACTCTTCTTGTAACATTTTGAGGATTCTTGGCTCCAGAGCTTCCAAAAGTCCTAGAGTACTGGAGATGCTGTGCTGGTGTGATGCAAGTTCACATCAGAAGGAATCTGTACAAGGACAGATGTTGCCACGCACATTTGTAACATACGACAGAAACCTGGAGTCAAGAGAAAATGACCTTCAGGAGGAACCAGCAATCCTATAAAATACTTAGCAAAACAAATAAACACACAAACTACTACTTCTCCTCAAATGCAGTTCAAATAAATACTTTAAATATTACCTACAAACACCTAAGTCATACAGTAGCTACAAACTGCAAGATGGTTATTGTTTAATAGATACTAAAGCAAATAAATGAGTAACTACTGCTTCCATTCATAGATTTGATAACTGAATCCTTCATTGATCAGATATTAATCAAGTGACTAGTTTATTAGGCCCTGCACTTGAAGGTGGGTGCAAAGGTGAATGAACAAGAAACAAGCCTTCCTTTGGGGCACTGCAACTCCAGACCAGGGTGGTAGAGAACAAAGTAAATTACTGTGTTGCAAAGTGAAAAGTACTTTGGTAGAAGAATGACACGTGGTAAAGGGCAAATGAAAGAGGGAGGGAATCCTCTCTGAAATATGAGAATGTTCATTCAATTAGAGTTCTGATGGCAAAGACTTTTGTTGGCTCATTTCATAAAGTCATGCAACTTTTCCTTTTTAATGGTAAAACCTGAAACAACATTAATTCCAAGTTTCCCTGGTTGGTACTTAATAGACACTTGTAGAATTAAATTTTGTCTTTTCCTTCCTGATCTTCCACTTCTTTTAACCCAGAAAGGTCCTTAATTTCTCTTTTAAGCTATAAGAAAATATCTTTATGTATCATAGAAATGTACACTTCAAACCTATATGATCTTATAAACAAATGTCACTCCAATAAGTTTAATATAAAAAAGGAAAAAAGAAAATATCCCTTAAATTAGCAAGATTATACATTATAGTCTGAAATAAATAGATACCCTTATACTGTCAAGAAACTTGAAACACTTAGAGTTGAACAGTTCTTGGGTTACCAGAGGAATTTTAAACATGATTTGATAGGTTGGCAGATACATAGAATTTAGAACAGAGGATGATTTCCTATTTTTAGAAAAATAAACTGAGACCTACCTACACTGATTGAATGAAATAGCCAACCTCATAAAATTAGTATTAGGAAATATTTGCAACTTCTAATTATTGTAGCAGTCAACAGAACTCACAGTCACTGCCTCTAATTCAGTCAAGATTTTGGATCCAACTCACTTTTTATCCACAATACCTTTGTCATAATTCTTGCAATTTCAACACCACATATAGTAGGAAATACGTTCAACTCATTAGCCTGCCAGTCTTTAACTCTTCAACAAGGACACTGTCCCACATGTCACTTCCACCACACCCCTTTGCATGGTCACACCCTCATCCCCCGTCATTACCAATGAGTGTGTCTCATCTAAAATTCTGGTTTCAAGCACCCCACTCTCCTTCCATCAGCTCACTCCCTCTCAGACCCCAACTGTACCAACGTTTGACCCTACTGGCACCTCATTTTCATTGTTTATTTCCTCTGCTCACATCCTCACTTCTCTTCACATTGAGCTTAAATTTCATGGTCAGTACTAAAAGCACTCCTTTGCAGATACCCCCAATTTCATTTTCATCTCTCCTTTAGTCAAAACTACCTGAAAAACTCCAACCTTGACCAAATCTAACTCTTTTTCTATCTCTTTTTCTCCCCCTCTCTCCTGCCACCCCCTTCCCGCCCACTCCTCACCTGCACCTGTGCAAGAATATGCCTGGAGGAAAACACAATCATGCTGACTGGTCATTCTGTAAAACCATGACCACGAACAACAGGCTGACCCTCGTGTTCCCTGTAGCGCACTTTTATCAAGTCTACTCTTCTAAACAACCATTTCATACTTTGTCTTTCTCAAACCTCCCAAACCTTTGCACCTCCTTCTGATCAAATGATTGCTTCTTATTGCAATGAGAAAAAAAGTAAAATCCCTATCAAACAATGTACTAACTTTTTGCACCTGTAGCCACAGGCCTTGTCTTCCCTTTTATAACAATGAATTTGGTCCTTGTGCATTATTAGATCTCCCTTCCTCCTGCATACTCAACAATTACAATTTTGTAAATATCTCCCTTTCTCCTTCATTATCTTTTCTCTCTCTACTGAATCATTTAAATTAGCATTTACATATGCTTCCATCTTAAAATACCTCTGTTGTCCTCACATTCTTCTCTAGCTACTACATCATTTCTCTGCTCTCATCAAAGTCACCTATGACCCCACATTGTCAAAGCCAATAATCAATTTTTTTCTTCATCTTATTTATCAAAGGTCAAATGTGACACATTTGACCATTGTTTCCTTCTTGAAATATTTCTTCTCTTGGTTTCTGGACAACAACACACTCTTGCTCTCCTTCAACCCTGGCTACTCAGTCTCAGCCTCTTTAATAAATCCTCTTCTTCCTGCCAACTTATAAATGTTGTAATGTCCCAGGGCTTGGTCCTTGGATCTTTTCTTTTCCTGCTACTCCTTTGATGATCTCAGCCTGCTGGCTTTAAATGTCATCTATATGCCATCGAATCATTAGTTTATACATTTAGTCCTATCCTGCACCCCAAACAAATATATGTAAGCTACATTTGCACTTGGAAGTTACTTAAAGTTTTCCAAAACAGAACTTTATCCCTACCCTATTAAGCCATAACTTCCCATTTTCTTCCTCATCTCCCTACATACCAACTGAATTCACCCAGTCGTTTGTGCCTAACCTTAGGAATCTTTTTTTTTAAGATTTTATTTATTTATCTTTAGAGGGGAAGGGAAGGAGAGAGGGAGAGAAACATCAATGTATGGTTGCCTTTCATGCATCCCCTGCTGGGAACTGGCCTGCAGGCAACCGGCCTGCAACCTTGGTATGTGCCCTGACTGGGAATCGAACCGTGATTGTCTGGTTTGCAGGCCCGCACTCAATCCACTGAGCTACACCAGCCAAGGCGCAGGAATTTTTTTACTTATTTCTCCTATTGCAGCTCACATCCAATCTATAAGTAAATTTTCTTGACCCTATTTTCAAGACATTTTCAATTCCATCCATCCCCATCACCTCCAACTCTACCCTCTGGATTATATATAGGAGCAGTGTCTTAACTGTTCTGCTTCCACTCTCTCCTTTTTACAATTTACTTTCCACAGATCAACTAGACTGAGGCACTTAAAATATAAGTTGAATTACATCACTCCTCTGGTTAAATGAACCCTTTCAATTGCTTCTCATATATCTCAAAGTAAAATTGGAAGTCGTTATGATTACCTATAAGCCCCAATGTAATTGAGTCTACAGCCACCTCTCTGACTTCATCTTGAATGTCTGTATGCCCCCAAAATCCCTATGTTGAAATTCTAATACCTAAAGTGATAGTATTAAGAGGTCAAGCCTTTGGGAGGTACTTAGGTCATGAGTGTAGAACCTTCATAAATGAGATTAGGGCTCTTACACCCCCAGAGATCTCCCTCTCCCCTTCTGCCATGTGAGGATACAATAAGAAAGTGCCACCTCTGAAGCAGGAAGAAGGGTCACACCAGATAGTGACCATGCTGGTGCCTTGATCTTGGACTTCTAGCTTCCAGAAGTGTCATAAATAAATTTCTGTTCTTTATAAGTCACTCAGTCTATGGGACTTTGCTTTAGCAGCCCAAATTGACTCAGTCTATAAATTTAAAAAGTATGATTTTCTCAAGCCCTGTCCAGTTGCACTGGATGAAAAGTTGGACTTTTTACCAGGTAAAGAAAACTGAGGAGCAATGTAACTGATTTAATGTATAGCATGAACCATGGATCACAGCAGGGTAGAGACAGACAGAACAAAGGCAGCACTTGAGGTCCTAAAGGGGTCCAAAAATTATTGGTATTAGAACACCACAGGAAAAGAGTTAGATCAATATGAAGAATGTAATGGCCAAAAAGTAGGGTGCTTAAAATGGGAATTTTGGGTGAAATATAACTATTAGTAACAATGAGGTCAAGACTATGAACAAGGAGAATATGATGACGGGTGGGGCACAAGGAGTCCCCAGAAAGGGAGATAAGAAACAAGGAAGCCAATGTGTTAAAAAACACCCTGTGTGGACACTTATATCACAAGAATGATAACAGTACTTGAGTTAGAAAGACTGGGAAGCAAACATCTTCAAGGAATGAGTGGGAATGACCCATGATCTACAAGGAGAGAGAGCGGTTGGCAACTCCTCTCAGTGGGAGACTGATTCAAAGCTAGGAGTATTAGAGAGGGAAAGAGCAAGGTCTGGAAGTGACTGTGTAGGGAACAGGAAGTCACCTATCTTTGTCTAAGAGAATAGAGCTGTGTGCAAACAAATAAAATAAAAACAGGTCTGTTGGGGAAGCAGTGGCCTCAGGGAAGAGCTCTGTTGCACTTACAGCAACAAGATGGAGGGAAAAAAGAAGAATTTGCAAATATAGAGATGTGTGCTATTTCAAAGAGCACAGTAAGGAGTCTGGGAATCTAAAGAGGCAGGTGTCTAGGATTTTCAGGCTTGGGGAAAGGTTGATGATTGAAACAGAAAAAGGTATGTTAGAGCTGAATAGCTCCATGTTAGAGGTGAGAATCCAGGCAGTAAGGAAAACCTGAGCACCCTGAGTTCTGCACTTCTGAAGGCATTTGAAGTAGACCTGGTGTGATAAATGCTGCAGTGCTTTGCGCAGATCCCCTTCCCACTCTCCAGAACTCAATCTCTGACCTCTAGCTGCTGGGATGTTGGTGCTGACAGCTTTTAACTGAGCACCCCTCCAGGAATTGCCAGAGAATGAAGAGAACTCCCTTGCTCAATGTCACACCCTTCCTGGGCTCACCCTACTTCATCCTGTGACTGGTGTCAACACAGAAGTCTGAGTGCCTGGACCCCTGGCCCACCTCCTCACTCACTGGAAAGGCCTTGAGAGCTTCAGAGCTCCCCCTAGCATTGCCGAATCTGTGCAGACTTCTGCTACTGCACTGCCTTGACCACCATCTTCTGTTTTCCCCACCCCCTTCCCCAAGCTGGTGATGCTGAGAGAACTCTTCAGGTGAACCGACTGTGCTCAAATCTCCTTCTCAGGGAACTACTACCTAGACAAACAGGAACAAGTGAGATGACTCCTTAGACTCTCAAAACGAATAGTGTGGGGGAGGAAGATGCCAGGTGGAGGGGTACTGTGACTGCTGAAACGGAGAAGGGCAATGTGAGAAGGTGTTGCCAAGAATCCGCAAGCTCAAAGGGTCCCTTTTCATCCCCAGAACACCTAGAATTCTGAGGCTGTAATTAATATAGAATTCTTACTGTTTAATGTACTTCAAGAGAAGACAGAAATAATTAGCCTTTCTGTCCTGAAACCTTGTAGAAGTTCTTATTTTCATATTGAACCCTTAACAAAAACTGAATAGTCACTGTACTAGACTGTATTACTGTCAGAGTTTTCTCTGAAGTGTCCTAACCAGGCCTTTGCCTCCCAGAAGTCCCTGCAGCAATAATACAATTCCTTCCCCAGATTTGGTCTCTTGACTTGCTTAACCAATAAAATATGAGTGAAGGTGACATGTGCCACTTCCAGAAAAAAAAGTTTTAAGAGCCATTGCAATTTCATTTTCTCTCTTTTCCCTAAATCAGCACTATCCCATATGGGCACTGTCATGCAAACACATTCAAAGGCTATAGATAAATAAATGAACATGGTTATGTTTCGATGAAATTTGGTTTACAAAAAATGAGCAGCTAAGCAGATTTGATTCTCAGTTGGATAGACACTTCTGACAAATTTAAGTATGCCAGCCACAGGCTAAAAATACAGGCAATTTCCTAAAATCACTTTTTTTGCAAATTTTACCCACCCAGTACTATTTTTATAATTTTTATATTAAAGATAACAGGGAATATATTTGCTTGTATCAGTTCCAGAGCCCATTTATTTAGTATGGCTTAAATGGATGAAAAGGCAAAGGATGGCAGATTTGCTATTTCTTGATGAGTAGGGAAAAAAACAACTAGCAATATCTCTACTTGTACATATCTTTCAAAAGCAATTGGGAAGACATAGAGAAAGAGAGTCAATAAGATAAAGGTCTGAATTAGGGATAAAAAGAAAAGAAATGGAAACATGAAGAGAAAATAATACAAGTGTGGGAGAAAATGGAGCGAAGGTAGAACTGCATATTTTCTTCAGCACAAGGACCAGGAAGTATGCTTGTTCCTCTACTGCCACCTGCAGTTCTTTCAGGGTCCTGGTTTATTTTTGCAATTTTCACTAATGGGGGGGCGTGTAAATCATCCAGGAGGCACCTACTAAGAGTGCTTTTCTATTTTCAACTTTAGCTATGTCTTGCTGAAATCCACAGGGATTCAAAAATGGCAACATGTGAGTAAATGGTTTTTGAATGGCGGTGGGAAGAAGAGGACAAAAGGAATGATTGAGGATAAAAAGGGGTAGGGGTCAAGTTTAATGTTGAGATGAGGGTCCAGGAACAGAGGTAGTTAGAAGACAGAGACTAATTCTATAAATTAGAGAACTGAGTTTGCATGCAGCTGGGCAATTCTACGAAGTGGTAAGGCAAATTTATAGGCTATTAATATGACTGGGATCTGGAAGTATGAAATGCAAGCAAAATTGTGGCATAACACATAGTTCTGCGCAGAGCTGGGATAGTAAATCAGGGACTGACTGATCCCCTGCATTTTATCACTCCTGTTCAAGGAATTAGTAGTAATAAGATCACAGGGACATAATCTGTTCACAGATTAGTCAGATCCATTCTATCACTGCATTTTGGTTACCTATGTAAGAGTCTGTCTACACCATGAGCAATTTGAGGCAGAAACATCTTTTTTATTAGTGTAAACCTACCATTAATTATAGTAGCTGTCCAAGAGTTAGCACTCAATAAACTTATGTTGAATTAAATTGTTTCTTTTTGATGATAAAATGCAGTATTTTTTTCAAAACTTATTGTGGAAATTTATTGATTCATTGAAATGGATTGCAAAAAACTTTTTGGTTTCTCTGCAATGATGTGGAAAATGCATGTGCTACAGCTGGCTTTAAGGTCGTAGTGACCTTAAAACAAACTTCCTATATTACAAGAAAATGTTACAAACAACTATATGCCAACAAATCAGACAATTCAAAAGAAATGGATAAATTCCTAGAAACAATGAGATACCACCTCACACCTGTCAGAATGACTATTATCAATAAGTAAAAAAACAGCAGGTGGTGAGGATGTGGAGGAAAGGGAACCCTCGAGCACTGTGGGTGGGAGTCCAGACTGGTGCAGCCACTGTGGAAAAAGTATGGAGTTTCCTCAGAAAGTTAAGAATGGAACTGCCTTATGACCCAGCAATTCTACTTCTGAGTGTATATCTGAAGAAACTCAAAACACTAATTTGGAAGGATATATGTACTCCTATGTTCATTGCAGAATTATTTATAACAGCCAAGATAAGATATGGGAGCAACCTGAGCACTCATCAATAGACAACTGGCTGAAGAAGATGTAGTGCATACAATGGACTATTCATAAAAAGAATGAAATCTTACCACTTATGACAGAATAGGTGTCCCTAGAGGGTATTATGCTTAAGTGAAATAAGTTAGTCAGAAAAATACAAATATTGTATGATTTTACTTATACGTGGAATCTAAAGAACAGAAAAAAAGCAAACAAAATTGAAATAGACTTATTGATGCAAAGAAAAGACTGATGGTTACCAGAAGGGAAGGGGGTTGGGGAGCTGGGTGAAAGGATGAAGGGATTAAGAACTACAAATTGGTAGTTACAAAATAGTCATGGGAATGTAAAGTACAGCCTAGGGAATATAGTCAATTCTATTGTAATAACTATGTATGGTGTCACGTAGGAACTTATAATATCGGGGGAGGGGGACCACTCTGTAAAGTACCTGATTATGTAACCACTCTGCTGTAGACCTGAAACTAATATAGAATAATATTAAATGCAAACTATAATTGAAAAACAAAATTTAGAAAAAGAAAACAACAGACTTTTTATATAATCTCTTTTGGCTCAGGGAATACTGTTCACTGACCCTTATACCTAGTGGTCCCTTAGCCATCTAACATAAGGACATAGAAATTTTCTAGTATAGTCATAAGATTTTAATTATTTTTAAATTTCTGATTATTTTTCCCTCAATTGAACACTTTACCCCAAAGTTTATTGCAGTAACCTTTCAGGAGAGGTGTACCTGACTGAAGGGCACCATACTCTTACCCAGCATCTTTTAATCTCTTTACCAAATTAGATACAAATGAGTGTCCTTATACAGTTTCTTGCCAAGTAAACCAAGCTTGCCAAACTAGAAAAGTTAATTTTCTAGGAGATTAATACAAATAGCCGGATACTGTTTCTAACAGAGTAAATGAACATATACATATGTATAATTGTAGATATATCTATTGAGTCTTCCCAGGAGTCATAATTACTTGTGAAATGAGATACAACATCAGTTTCAGACTGTGAGCCTTTTTAGCTCCATTAGGCTGCATGTCCAGTTTTAAAAAAAAAGAATAATAATAATGGGACTAATTGCTTCTAATGGGCAGCAGTCGATGACCACATTGTCAAAATTCCAGCACCATTTAATTTCTTTTTGATTTGTCTTAAGGACACATTTTTCACATGGAAGATCTGCACAGCATTGATTGTCATTTTTCCAGTTCAGGCATTGGTTACATTATCTTTTGACAAAGACAGAAGTAGGTCAGTAGTCAATACACTGAAACAGGAAGGGTATGCCCTGCCATCTGTCACAAAGTTAGTAAACACCAACCATTGAAAGAATAAACATATTTTCTGTGAAGAGTTAGTTATTTTCCTGAAAAGACAGTTTAGTGCAAGCAAAAGCACAATACCAATTTTTGAAGTAAACACATTTATATTGCACTCTATAATTGTTTGTTTCTATTACTATTTAAATCACTTTCTTTCTAACCCAAGACTCTTCCTTATAAGAGTAACCTAAGCTTTAAGAGTTAAACAAACAAGCTTCCCTTTCCGGCAGTTCAGAAGCTATAAAAACCAGAAGGCACTCCTGCTATAAAACTAAAGATAATTAGGTGAGAGAAATCTACAGTGGCCAAAAATGACTAGGAAACTGAAACTAAAATGGTAAGAATAAGCTGATAATACTAGATAATTCTTCAGTGTTTGCATGTCTTTGCAACCAAAGGTTAGGTTCTTCATCATGACATGAGTAATGCTTAAGTCCTGGAGCTCTTTTGGAAAAAGACAGACAGAACTTAGGCTCCTGAATCAAGAGAGGTTCCAGAAGGTTTTACCTATCTGCAAAAGGTATACTAGAAAAAAAATGCCATCCCAAAATGGAAGACTTTATCTTTGCCTAGGCTTGGGATGTAAGAAATAATTATCTCTCAAAAAATGTATCATAATGAGTCTATTCTGTTGTCTGAAGATGTCTGAGCAAAAAAAAAAAATTAAAAACCTAATTAAAAAACAAAGTCCTGCCAAGAGTGATTAAAAATTGCTCTTGGAAAACCAGCCAATGAGTCTGCTTACCTGAACATGTTTCTGCAGAAATTTAGAGAAAGCTGACAATAGTAAAGCCATGCTACAAGCCTTTAGGACACTGACGTCATTAAAGTCCCTGAAAATAACTATCAGAAAATAAATTAATTGTTCATTAAAATTTAAATTAAAAAATAAAAATTGCTCTGGAGGTCATACAAGATTTCCACCAGTAGATTCCACTTAGATGAGTTCACAATCCAAAATTTACAAATAAATAAGGCAACCATACTGAGAATTGACTAATTAACAAATGGTAGAAGATCAGATAATAGAATTATCAGAGACAAGGATTAAGTATGCTGGAATAAAAACAAAGTAATAATTGAACACATGCAAAAATAAGATAGATTGGAAAAAGAATAAAATACCTTGTATAAACTAAAATATGGTCATTTAAATTAAACCTTAATGGAAATGTTAAATGGTATTAGAAACAGCTAAAAGAAAAAATTAGTAAGAGAAAACTTAAATCTGAGAAAGTTACATAGAAAGCAAAACAAAAATAAAGGATGTGGAAAAATATGCAAAATAAGTCAAGAAATTTGGAAGATAAAATTAAAAGATTCAACAATTCCTACTATGAGTTCCAGAAAAAGTAATGAAAAGAATGCAGGAAACAAAATATTCAAAGAGTGTACCTTAAGTTTTCCAAGAACTGATAATAACCTGATCCCTCAAGAAGCAAAACAAACCCAAACAGAATAATAAAACTTATCCCATTCCCAGTATAGAAAGTTCCATTGAGTAAGTTTTACTAGAATAATTTTTTACTTGTATCAAAAAAATTAATTAAATTAAATTCTTATTTCACACAATTTACAAAATTCAACTCCAAATAAATTAATGGCTGAATGGGGGGGAACCTTTTAAAAGTTTAGGAAAATATTTAAGAAAATAGCTTTATGATCTCAAGATATGAAAAACTTTATTAGGACTTCCAGCCAAGATAGAGGCATAGGTAGATGCACTTTGCCTCCTCGCACAAACAAAAGAAGGTGAGCGGCAAGTTTTAAAACAAAAAATAACCAGAAATGCAAGAAAATCAAACTATATGGAAGTCTGAAAACCTAGGAGTTAAAGAAGAAGTATTCATTCAGACTGGTAAGAGGGGCAGAGACAGGTGGCAGGACACGAAGGACTGGCAGCAAGGCGACAACTGACCTGACCAGGCCGCGGCTAGCAGACCAGGCAGTCCCACATTTGCATGTCGATAAATGAGAAGAAACAACTGGGGAGCAAGACAGACTATGCAACCCAGGGTTCCAGCTCAGGGAAATAAAGCCTCAAAACTTCTGACTGCAGAAAACTGTGGGGTTTGCAGAGGTGGGAGAAACTCCCAGCCTTACTTGAAGAAGAGTTACTTGGAGAGACCTACAGGGTTTGAGAACACACACAAACCCACCCACCTGTGAATCAGCACCAGAGGGGCCCCATTTGCTTGTGGGTAGCTGGGGAAGTGACTGAATGCTGGCTGAGAGCTAGCATTGTTCCCTCTCAGACCCCTCTTCCACATATACTGCCACCACCCAGCAATATGGGTTGCCCTGCCCCGGCAAATACTTAAGACTCTGCCCCTTATTATAGGCACTCTGAGACCAAAAAAAAAAGGCCCAAATGAAAGAACAGATCAAAGCTCTAGAAAATACAACTAAGTGACGAAGAGATGCCCAACCTATCAGATGCACAGCTCAAAACACTGGTAATCAGGATGCTCACAGAAATGGTTGAGGAAAATAGAGGAAGAAGTACAAGCTATGCAAATAAAGAAATAAAGAAAAATGTACAGGGAACCAACAATGGCAGAAAGGAAACCAGGACACAAATCAACGGTTTGGACCAGAAGGAAGAAATAAACATCCAAGCAGAACAGAATAAAGAAACAAGAATTCAAAAAAAATGAGGAGAGGTTTAGTAATCTCTGTGATGACTGAATTATAGAGGTGCCAGAAGGAGAAGAGGAAGAGCAAGAAATTGAAAGCTTATTTGAAAATGTAATGAAGAATAACTTCCCTAATGTAGCAAACGAAATAGACTTCTAGGAAGTCAAAAAAAAAAAAAGACAGAGAAAGTGCCAAAGACACTCTCCCAAGGCTCACAGAGTCCCCCAGAAAGTTGGACCCAAGGAAGCACACACCAATGAACATCATAATTAAAGATAGGGAGAGAATCTTAAAAGCAACAAGAGAAAAGGAGACAGTTACCTACAAAGGAGTTCCCATAAGACTAGCAGCTGATTTCTCAAAGGAAACCTTAAAGGCAAGAAGGGGATGGAAAAAAGTATTTGAAATCATGAAAGGGAAGGACTCACATCCAAAATTACTCTATCCAGCAAAGCTATCATTTAGAATGAAAGGGCAGATTAAGTCAAGTGCCTTTAGTGTCATTTAGGGCCAAAAGTGCCATTTAGAATGGAAGGGCAGATAAGATCAAGTTAAAGGAGATCATCGTCACCAAGTTCTTATTATATGAAATGTTAAAGGGAATTATCTAAGAAAAAGAAGATAAAAAATATGAACAGTAAAATGATAACAAACTCACAACTATGAACAACTGAAACTAAAACAAAATAATAAAAATTAAAATGAACTAAGCAAACAGCTAGAACAGGAACAGAACCACAAAAATGGAGATCACATGGAGGGTTATCCGTGAGGAGGGGAGGGAGTGGGATGGAGGAAAAGGTATAGAGAATAGGAAATATAAATGGCATGCACAAAATAGACAGGGGGAGGTTAAGGATAATATAGGAAATGAAGAAGCCAAAGAACTTATATGTATGAGCCATGGACATGAATGAAGGTGGGGAAATGATGGTGAGAGGGGGTTGTAGGGTGGAGAAAAATTAAGAAGAAAAAAAATAGGATAACTGTCATAGCATGATGAATAAAACATATTTTTAAAAAGAAAACATTTATTAAACAAAAATCTTTAAAATTAACAAATCATTTGCTAATTAAATGAGAACATTTACAAATTTAAAAAACCACAGACTGAGAGAAAAAATATTAATGGCTAAATATCATCAAGAACTACTATAAATCACTAAGGAGATATATGAACAAAAAGGTTTAATTCTCAGAGCAAGGAACCTGAATGTCCAATAAACATAAAAAATGTTGCTGAACATCAGTAGCAATTCAGGAAATGCTTATTAAAACAATAGACTTGCAGTCAAGATGGAGGTGTAGGTAAACACACTGCTTCCACACACAACTGCAGCACAAATTATAACTAGACTACAAAACAATTATTATCCAAATTCATCAGTAAATTGAGCTGCATGGAAATCTGACAACCAAGGATTTAAAGAAGCCACATTCATCCAGATGGGTAGGAGGTTTGGAGATTCAGAGAGGCATGGAGACGCAGAGTGGTGCAGAGACATGGTGGAACAGGTGGTTCCATATTCACATGCGGTGGATAAAAATCGGGGTGGGGGGGGTACCTCAGGAGCAGACGATCCCAGCCCCAGACAAAACAACCCAGCCTAGAGTTCCAGCACTGGGAAAATATGTTCCCATAACTTCTGGATATAAAAACCAGTGAGGGTTAGGGTGGCAGAAGAAAATGTGGGATTCTAAAAGGGCCCACAATGGCCTTAGAACTCACAGAGACCCACCCCCTCTAGGATTTAGCACCAGGGCAACAGCTGGAAAGGCACAAGTGGCATGCAGGGAGAAGGGGAAAGAACGAGAGGACTGGCAGAAGGGAGAGTGCCACGGGACAGCTTCCTCCCAGGCAATCTCCAGAGAGGGGGCAATGGCATTGTCCCCTCTCTGAACCCTCCCCCTCACAGAGCCACAAAGTGGTGAAGTGGGTTGCCCTGACAACTACTTAAGGATTCACCCCACACAGTTTACAAGTGCCTTTTCTACAATTAAGCCACACTACTAAGACAGGGAATCAGAGCAGCTCTACCTAATACACAGACACAAACACAGGGAAGTTACCAAATTGAGGAGACAAAGAAATATGATCTAAATGAAAGAACAGAACAAAACTTTAGGAAAAAAATTAAATGAAATGGAGATAAGCAACCTATCAGACACAGAGTTCAAAATGCTGGTTATTAGGATGCTCAAAGAAATGATTGAGTACTGCAACAGCATTAAAAACAACAACAACAACAAAACCCAGGCATAAATAAGGTTGCATTACGGGAAATATAGAAAAATCTACAGGGAACCAACAGTGGATTGGATGAAGCTGAGAAACAAATAAATGATTTGGAACATAAGAAAGAAAAAAGCATCCAACCAGAACAGCCAGAAGAAAAAAAGAATTAAAAAAAAAAACAAAACTAGGATAGAATAGGGAACATTTCCATACCTACTAACACTCAAATTATAGACATGCCATATGGAGATGAGGAAGAGCAAGAAACTGAAAAGTTAGATGAAAAAATAATTAAAGGAAACTTCCCTAATTTTCATGAAGGAAATAGACTTACAAGTCCAGGAAGCACAGAGAGTCCCAAACAAGTCAGACACAAAGAGGACCACACCAAAACACATTATAATTAAAATGCCAAAATTTAAAGATAAAGACAGAACCTTAAGAGCAGCAAGAGAAATACAAAGAGTTACCTATAAAGGAGTTCCCATAAGACTGTCAGCTTATATCTCAAAAGAAATTTTGCAGGCTAAAAGAGATTAGCAAGAAGTATTCAAAGTGATGAAAAGGAAGGACCTACAACCTAGATTACTCTATCCAGCAAAGCTATGATTTAGAATGAAAAGGCAGATTTACTTTTACCTTCCCAGACAAAACTAAAGGAACACATCATTACCAACCCATTACTATATGAAATATAGTTAAAGGGACTTAATTTAAGGAAAATGAAAAGATCAAAGCTATGAACATTAAAAAGGCAACAAATTCACAACAATCAACAACTGAATCTAAAAAACAAACTAGGCAAACAAGCAGAGCAGGAACAGAATCATAGATATAGAGATCATTTGGAGGGTTATCAATTGGGAGGAGAAAGGGAAAGAAATGAGGGGAAAGGTGCAGAGATTAAGAAGTACAAACTGGTAGGTTCCAAATAGGGCAATGTAAAGAACCATATACGAAATGGAGTAGACAAAGAACAAATTTGCTCAAGAGAGCCTATGAGTTTCTCTCACAAATAAGGGGACCAGATTTTCACTTAAAATATATATTGAACACAATATGCAATTTATTTACGTATGTAGATATCTCCTCTTATCATTTCAAAAAGCATTTGAAGCCTCTGTACCTCTATTATGAATATAATGAAGTTGGGTACTACACACAAGATGTTTACAGAATAATTTATAAAACCTTTGATCCAAACATTACAAGTTCGTATTCTCCATACGTATAATATCTGGCTGGACACTTAAATGGATGACTGCTAGAAATATACAGGGAACAAATCCCATCAGTGTCAGACATAATGGCCATGAGCTCTTTACACTCACCCTCCAGTTTTCCAGGCACCGATGGAGTAAGCATTAACCTTTCTTGCTGGTCATTTTGTGATCCCTAAAATACATTAGAAATACAATTTTGTAATTTCACCGCAACATCCTAGTCCCAAAGTAGTAATTTTCTTCTCATGCCCTCTCTTCAAGGTTGCTAGCTGCCGGAAAAATGTTATCATGATAATGTCTGGCAAATGACCCGATTCCAGGTATTATTGACCAGTTATGATATTAGCAATTGCCAATGACAGTAGAGCCCTAGACACACTCTTTTACAAAAGCCTCACCTTGGCTCGTCTCATTCTAACAGATTGGAATTAAAATCTTCCAATTCCAGGAAGTTTGTGAGCCCAGGAATTTTTCTGATGAACTGTTTTCATCTTTGAGAGCTCCAAGAAGTGAATAACAACTAAGCTTGCTTCAAGTAAAGTGAAGGTGAGGGAGATGAGCCCAGGAAAAATGGATCTCAAGGTAAAGTCAACTGTAATAGTGGCTTCCATGTCAGTAAAGCCAATATCTTTAAGATTGTTTTTCAGTAAAAAAAAAGTTTTCTGTCAAACTGCTTTTGTGAAGAGTATGTGAAAAACATATTAGCAGTCCTAGAGCTGCTAATATGTTTCTTCGTGACTGGGGTCCCATCAATCAAATGTGACATCACAACTTAAAGGGATTTAGAGATTTGTCCAGCACCTTCATTTTATATAAGAAGAAAATGGAGTCCTAGGGAGGTCTGATGACCTTCCCAGTTGTACTAAAATCACAAAGCCATCCAGGCTGCTGATAGGTATAACTGCTGCTGCCCAGCTCCCAATTTCCCCACAATGCTGGCCCAAACAGTGTGTGATGCAGATATTGGAAGAAGCTCACCTGAAGGCCGAAACAGCCAAATGACGGCCGGCAAATAGGAAACAGTGAATATGGCAACATTTTTATATATAAATCTAGAGGGAGCTTGGTGATTCCTTGATTAAAGAGGTTCATTAAGAAATGCTGCCTGTTCAAGCCCTGGCTGGTGTAGCTCAGTGCATTGAGCACAGGTCTGCGAACCAGAGTATCGCGGTTCGATTCCCAGTCAGGGCACATGCCTGGGTTGCAGGTCAGTTCCCAGCAGGGGATGCATGAGAGGCAACCATACATTGCTATTTCTCTCCCCCTCTCCTTCCCTTCCCCTCTAAAGATAAATAAATAAAATCTTAAAAAAAAAAAAAAGAAAAGTTACCTGTCCATAGATGCTTAAAGAAGTAAACAACATACGTTTTTCTCTGGAGAAAACCTGAGAGCAGAGAAAGGAGAGCCCCTAAGTCTTGGGAGAAAGTGGCTTCCTTCAAAGGCTGCCCAAGCTGGAGCTTGTGTCGAAAGATAACAACCCTCCAAAACTGAAACACGCGACTTCCATGAAGGGGATTCTGAGGATTGCCCCTGCTTACTCTGGCCACCCACGGTGAGACACCGCCCCCACAAGGAGTGCTCTCCTGAGCAAATAGGATCCATCTCAGTCATGATATACCCCTCCTGGACAGCATTTTTCCACAAATGCCATCCAGTCTGCCTCTTCACTGACAAACTTACCTGCTTGAATCACCTGTACCTTTTTTTACTTTTTTTTTAGTTTGCTCTCTGCTTTCAGGGAAGATGGCTTATTCCATTTATCCATTTAGATAATGAATGTGTTACTTTAATTGGGACTTATTCTGTAGCAGGCATAGTTCTAAGGGCTGTACATGTGTTAATATTTAATCCTCATAACTACTCTATAAAGTGGGTACTACTATTATCCCCATTTTACAGATAAGCAAACCGAGACATAGAAGATTATAGTCATATATATGTATATATAGTCATATAATGTATATATGTATATTTATATGCAATAAATATATATTAGTAGTACATTCATATTATCAGGTGGTGTAGTTCACCTGTTTATTGTATAACCCAAAGCAGTGTTCTAATATTTGTGATTTCTTTCAGGTGATTTAGAAGGAGAAGAATAGTGCCACCATTGGCCTATAAAGTAACTATACTAGAAGCTGCCTATGGTTCTCTAATCTTGTCTGGATAGCTGTTAAATTTCACGTAACATGGGTTGACTTTGGGGGTAGTTTGAGTTCTCATATTACTGAAGAATAAGAAAAGTATGGCTTCACACAGTCTTTATACTTACACTCAGGGAGAATTCCTAGCAGTTTTATAAATTTAGTTAGCATATGCTTGAAATAAGAGAAACACCCATAAGTCATTTTCAAAACCTATTTCTTTTTTTCTTAATATTTTTATATTGTTTTTATTTTTTAATTAATTTATTTATTTTATAAATTATTTTTCAACTACAGTTTTCTGTCTTTTACTCCCATCCCAGCCCACCCCCCTGTACCCCCCACCCTCCTCCCCTTTCCACCCCCCCTTAGTTGTTGTCCATGTGTCCTTTATACTAGTTCCTATAAATCCTACCCCTTTTCCCCTGAAATCCCTCCCCTCTCCCCTCCAGTCGCTGTCCCCCTTTTCTCAATTTCAGTGTCATTGTCAAAACCTATTTCAATTAATAGAAATCATATCATGTCAGTAGTATCATTTTCTCCTAGATACTAATTAGTATCTTTGTAATTTATTAGTAATTTATTTTAAAATTTATTTTATCTTTGCATTTTGTTTTATTTTAGTATCTTTGTAATTTATTTTATATTCTGCCTAGTTTTAAAAAGAATTTGAGTCACACTAGCTTCATGTTTAATATGCTATTCATTCTCTTGGCTCTAACTTTAAATATCTGGGAGTTCAGTAGTAAGTCAACTAAGAAATTTTTACTCATGCTGTAGAAAAAAATCTATAGTAACTTATAAGTTACCTGCTCTATAACTTCAAATCAAAAGATAAAATAGTGAGTTCATAGCAGAAATGAAATAACATTTTATACTATGTTCCATATGACCAGACTGACCTATATTTATCAATAATTTGATAGTTCATTTATTTGGGGCCAGCTCTCTAAACATTGCAAAGATAAATATAAAGTTTATTTCCTTGGTGTTAAGTGTTAAGAACCTTAGCTCATCAGTTCTAAAACTCAAACTAAGACTGAAAGCTATTCAAGTAATGCCTTTAACACCACCTTCACCACCTACATACCACGTACATACAAGCATAAGAGAAGTAGCCCAGTCCACCTTGATAAATGAAAGAAAAACCAGTTCTTATATAAGAGGCACTGCATACCTCACCCAGTTACATAATTAAGCATATTTGGCAGGACAATCCTGTCAAGACAGGAATTCCCTGCTCATTTGTAAGTGTTCCAACAGAAGTAGGAAAAAGAAAAAAAACATCAAGAGACAGCAAGCCAATGTATTCAGAAACCTTGGGGCAAGAATTTAATGGACCATGGCTGAATAAAAACCCCACCAATTTGCAAGGGTGCTGTCTCAGTCGGCCTAGGCTTATTTTCTCACAGTTCTGGAAGCTGGAAGTCTGAGATCAGAGTGACAGCATAGTCTGGTTCTGGTGACGGTCTTCCTCCTGGGTTGCTGGCAGCCACCTGCTCACTGTGCGCTCACATGGCCTTTTCTGGGTGCATGCACATGGAGAAAGAGAGAGCTCTCTTTCTCTTCCTCTTCTTATAAGGGCACCAGTGCCATCATGAGGGTCCCACCTCCATTATCTAATCAAAACCTAATTACCTCCTGTAGGCCTCACCTCCAAATACCATCACATTGGGGTTAGGGCTTCGACATATGAATTCGGATGGACACAAACATTCAGTCCTTAATAGATGCCTATATTAGGGAAAGCCTTAAACCATGTGATATCATTCTCTTGTCTTTTTCCTGTAAAACCAATGTTTTCAAAAAGTGAATCTTACTTACTGCTTCTCTCATCTTGCAGTTGGGGTTCTTATACCCCCAACCAAAATATTGAAGGTTTTCTTTTCAGACGGTAAATTGAATTGGCTTTTTCGCAGCTTTCATCTTACCTGATCCCTTTGTAGAGTATGACACTGTGCATACCTTCCCTTGTCAAAACTCTCATCCACAGATATAACAGAGAGTTCAGAAGTAAAACAACTGGGTTCAAATTTGGGCCCTAGGTGATTACAAGTTACTTAAATTGTCTGAGTCTCAGTTTTCTTCCCCATCCCACCCCCCAAAATAAGAATACTATTACTTTCCCTTGGGAGACTTGTGTGGATCATATGAAAGGTGACAATGAAGGCATCTATCACTAGGTTACCAATAAGTTGTTAGCCCTGTTCTTGCTCTGTAATTTCTGTTTGTCTGTAGCATACCTCCACCTGGGTTTCGAACTTAATTTGTACAAACATAAACTAACAAACTTTTCTATTCCTGTCTACTCTCCAATAGCTGGCTTGGGGCTAATGGCATCAGGCCTCTCCCTATCACATGGGCCAAAATTCTAAAGGTCATGAAATTAAATGGAAGTATAAGATCAAAGGACTTAGAGTAGAAACATCCACAAGGGACCCCTACCTGGATCTACTGGCCACAGAAACGTTCCAGTATCCAGGCATAGCCTATGAAGAGCATTTGCCTGTATGATTAAACCAGGTTCTTCAAGTAGAGTCCCCAGACAAGAAGCATCACCATCATCTAAAAAAAAACTTGTTAGAAAGGTGAATTCTCGCCCCCTACCCAAACTTACTGAATCAGAAACTCAGACTGGAACCCAGTGTCTTCCAGGCAGTTAGGATGCAAGCTGAATTGGAGGTCTAGTGGTATAAAAAACCTGCTATCATGGGCCATAGGAAAAGATAACTCTTTAAATATTAGTGTACATAAGTATTTAAACATTAATATGTACTTAATTCAATCCTTATAACACAACTTACAAAACAGAAGCTATCTTGATGTATTTTGTTCAATTATAAAAAGTTCGGACACAATTTTGGTGCTATAAAAACTAAAATATTTCATTTCATATCTGTGGACATATAATATTTAGAAAAAGACTGGAGAGGCACTTAGTCTAAACTCTGTGAGACGAGTAGTCTTAAGAAACAGAAAGTAACTTACAGTGCAAATTCCCACTTGAATCTATTAAACAACAATAAAATAAAACTAACTTCAGAAATAGAAAGGCTGGATTTGTTATTATGTTACATTGAAACACCTCTTCCCCATGATCTAACTAGCATTGCTATACACAGGAGAAGAGGCTAGGAAATGAAGGGGGAAAACTTAACTATTTAAATATACCATGTAAACTGCTGTCTTCAAAGATATTAGATTAAAATAATTGGTCCATAAGAAAGCCTTTTGAGACTCAGGAAATCTCAGATCTACTTTTCGCTAGTTACAAAAAAGCATTCACAAGATAGATTTAAACTGAAGAACTGCGGCTTCCATCAGAAGATAATAGATTATACGACAACTGCCAGAGCAACACCATCACTGGAGGCAACGTGGAAATATTATGTGTGGAGCTACTACCGACAGGAACTCCCCACTGTGCAAAACCTGTGAGCAACAGTCAACAATAAAGAGCCTCCAAACAATGAAATCGAGCAGATAAGCATGGCCACCTATTGTCTAGGAAGGTTTGTTTTCTCAGAAGATTATTATCTAGCCAAAAATCGAACATCTAAAAGTTTACATTTTAAAGGTCACTCGGTTAAGTTATTGCCACATGCAGGATTATAAAGCACTCAGTGGAAGTAAATTAAGTCCGCACTTCTGAAAAGATGCCCTTGTCAACTACAATTTACTCAGTTTCTATACTACTAAATTTAAATTACTTACCAGATACTGAATGTATTTTAACTACATTTATTTACTGGTTACTTGGGCTCTGCCAAGCCTTTCCAGTTATATTTACTAGTCATTCAATTTTGTCTCAAGTATTAAAGAGACCATTACCCCTTTTTCCCACCATTCCTCAGGAAGCACGCTGTAAGTTCCATGGAATATCATTTCCATTTGTTTTGAGAATATTGAGAAGGAAGCACCACATTCAGAATACTCCAGAATTTCTACTGCTCAGAGTCAGGGCATACCTTTGGTCCCTAATAAGACTGGTTGGCTCCCAGCATCCTCCATGTAACCATAGCTGTTAATTCACTTGAGATGCCCTGAAATCCTGTTGTTCAGAATTTAGATTACATGAATTTCTGGTGTTAAAAAGAGAAAAACTCCTTATCTTTCACCTCACATTGCCTTTCAAGGAAGGCAATTACTTCCTTCAGGAAAAATCATAACCACAACAAAGCTATGTGATTTGCTATAATTTCCTTTAAAATAAAAACAACCAATAATTAACCACCAACCAGTGGTCTCACTTTAACAACAGCACAGTGAATGTACCATCAATTGCCCAGTCAGAAGGAAAGTCTTAATTCAGTTTATTTTCAATATCACCTCATCAAAGGTTCAAAATCTACTAGAGTTCAAACTTATATATCATTCTGTTATTTGTAAATTTAAAATAGTCTGAAAGAATGTATACAAAATTTTTAATGGTGTATCATCTGTGGATTACAGTCATTTGTTAATCTTATTTTTATATGTCTGTATCTTCTGATCTTCTTCCAATAAATAGTCATTAGTGGGGGGTAATCAAATATTTAAAAGGAAGTAATATCAAAAAGAAAAACTCTCTTGGCTTTGCATAACATAGTCTGGAGATGGCTGATGCTGGAAAAGGGAAGGTAGAGAAAGAATTGAGGACCTGCCCTGGCTGGTGTGGTTTAGTAAATTGAGTGTTGGCCTGTGAACTGAAAGGTCACCCGTTAAGATTCCCCATCAGAGCACATGACCGGGTTGTGGGCCTGGTCCCCGGTTAGGGGCACATGGGACGCAACAGTCAAATATTTCTCTCCCTCTCTTTCTCCTTTTCTTTCCCTCTCTCTGAAAATAAATAAAATCTTTTTAGAAATGGGAATCTGAACTAAGACAGTGGGGATGACAAGATATTTAAGTGGCAAAATTGACAGAAATAGTTGACATATTTGAACATAAAAAATGATAGCAAATGTTTAAAGATGACATATTAGGGTATAAAAATAGTAGTGGATGTTCAAAGATGACCTTCAAAAATGAATGGTGCTACTTTAAGTGATGCAGGAAGCTTTGGAAAACCTTTGTTCACCCAAACCCCAAGTGCCCTGGGAGAGTGATAAGGCCGTCTGGGAAAAGCAAACAGCAGGATACTCACAAGGGCTAGGGCTAGCACCCCCGCAGTTAGAACTAATTTCCGCATTTAGCCTTTGTACTCTGCTTCTGCCACTTAGGTATAGGGAGCCTTATAGCTAGAACTAACTTCCACATTCTGCTTCTGTATCCCGCTTTGCTATGTAGACAGGAAGAACCTGTAGACTATATAAACCCCAAGAATCCTTTGTTCAGGGCTCAGAATTTGGAGACTCACTCCTCTGGGCCGTGTTAATAAACCTCGTACTTCCAGAATCCCTCAGTGTCTGGTTGCTTCATTTTCCTGTAACATTTGGTTCCCTGACCTGGAAGCGACCTTATACCAATTCCCTACGACTTGCCGACTGGATACGCGACTGGATACGCGGCAGGCGGGGGTCCAACTGGGGAAGTGGGGGTGCACGTGCCCTGAGATTTCTGGGGCCCTGTCCGGTTAGGGCCACGACCGCTGGCCCGCACTCCAGGCGGGAAGCGAGGGTTTTGGACTACGACCTTACAGAAGGCGCCAGATCAGTGAGTGCCCCGGGGACCAGTCCTGAAACCAGAGAGAGACTGATCACCTCTCAAATCAGAAATTAGGTTGTTCGAGTCCGACAGCCAGACCCTCACTCAGGGAGGGATTGTTTGAACTCGGAGTGCTTGAGAGTGAAAGTGTGAGTGACTTTTTGTGGCTCCACGGGCTGGTCCTACGGAGCAAGAGTGGGTCCCAAGAGTGGGTCCCAACCCTCGGTTCCTATGTCAGATCATATGGCATAACGGTTGGCAGTTAGGGTTAACCCCGAATTCTGCTGGGGCAACCTTAGCCAAGACCGACTGCGTCCCACGAGGGAGTAGGCCAGGCGGACTAGCGAGTGAACTCTGCCCTTTGTGTGTCCACACCGAGTGGGAGGCTTCGACATGGGACACGGGCCATCCACCGTCTTAGACTGTATGCTTCAGAATTTTGATCGGTTCCGGGGCAGGACCCCTCGATGGACCCAAGGCAATTAGAAACTTTCTGCTTGTCAGAATGGCCCACTTTCGGGGTAGGCTGGCCCCCCGAGGGAACTTTGAACCTGAGTGTCATTAGGGCAGTACATTTAATTGTTACCGGGAAGCCAGGACACCCCGACCAATATATATATGGCAAGAGTTAGCACAGGATACGCCGAAATGGCTCCAACAGTGCGCCAGAGTAGGCTCAAAGAAAATAGAGACTGCAGGTCAGAAGGAGAAGTCCCAAGTGGGCTGTGGGAAAGGAGCCTCCCGACCCCAGACCCGTGTCCTAGTGGCCCGAGGACCGAAGATCCCATATATCAGGGACACCCCCCAGGATGACTTACCGCAGCTCCCTCCCCGATATCTCAGGCCTCTGCCTGTGGTGCCAGCGGCGCCGATAGGCCCAGACACACTGCCCCCATCCGTTCCATCCGCGGCCAATAGTCCACCCCAGGATTTGCCTCAGCCAGAGGCTGCGCAAGGGCCCTAGCAGCCCCAACTGCAGAAGTCCAGAAAAAGGGGAAGAAAGGCCATTTAAGGTTGAGAGACCAGTGCGCCTACTACAGAGAGAAGGGGTACTAGAAAAGACAGTGCCCCAAAAGGAAAGAAGAAAAGCCCACTGGCGGGCGACGAAGACCAGGGTTACAGGCACCTACAGTCCTCAGGTTAGCTGGCTTAGACCCAGACCAGACTGCCACAAGGCTTCAGAAACTAGGGGAGAGGCCCTGGACAGAGATCTAAAATCCTTTACCAAGAAGGAGACTGACCCAGTGTTATCGGTGTGTAGCTAACCTCCTTTCAGTCGCACCAACCCGAGACCGGTGCTGGGAGGGCCCTTGCCAGCTGTTTGAACTGCTAACCAAGACAGGGTGCCGGGTGTCCATGAAGAAGGGGCACAGGTCAGGGCAGGATAGACACACTGCATGCTGCCCCAGAGCTCGAGAAAATAGAGCGCATGAACCAGACTCTCAAGGAAACTCTAACAAAGTTCCACCAGGAGACTACACTGCCTTATACTGACTTGCTGCCACTGGCACTACTTAGAGTTAGGAATGCCCCTAACCCTTCAGGCTATACCCCATATGAGTTAGTATTTGGGAGACCTCCTCCAATTCTCAGAATAGACAATGGGGGACCCCAGAGAGCAGGGACTCCAGTAGTGACGCTGCCCTCTGGGGAAGTGAGGCCCACTACAGCTTCTCCTGCCCTGCAGGTGGGAGAAGTCTCCACCATGGATTCACAGCCTCTGCCAAGTGGGCTCTGCTCACCCACTGAACCAGGGTTAGCAGGGGCTTCCTTGACTCCCGAAAATGGAGCCGCAGGACCCCCACCTTCAGAGGTGGGTGGGACCTCTGCTCCGCCTCCACTGGTGACTGCAGCCTCAGTAAACCATCCCAATGGGTAGAGGGTGGCTTTGTGGTGCCTCCACCCCCACAGGTAGAAGGGGCCTTGAGGGCTTTCGGGGTTCCTGAAAACAGAGTCCTGGGACCTTCTCGGGTGGGCAGAACCAGAGTTGAGGTACCGCTATTTTAGGTAAAATAGATAAGCCACGTCAGTGCCCCACCATGGAGGACAAAGCATTCATAGGCGCCGCTGTCTTGGAACTGGCTAAGGCTTCTTTTCAGATTACAAGCTGCATGCTGCTGCTGTGAGGACACTGCAGCAGTCAAGTTCTCTGAGTAACTAGTTCTGATAGGAATGGCTCTGGTTTTGAAGGTCATGAACTGAGGTCCAATAGTGACCGTATGATTTATAGGGTATTTGCAAGGTCTAAGCTTCAGAAAGGTGCAAAATGTCCCTGTGAATCTAGGGACTTTTAGTAGAAGATACCTAAAGTGCTAGGGACTTTTAGCTGCCACATACTGAGATTAAGCTCTGAGTTTAAGTATAGTCCTTCCCAGTGTATGGGAAAGGAACTGAAATTAAAAGAGAGTAATAATTAAATCTAGATGAGTAAATATATATATATAAAGGATATGAAAGTTTTAAACCTGGAGTAAAGGAAACCTTGACTACTTGTTTTCTGATTTCGTGGGACAAGAGCAAATTTCTCACATGTAGTTCTGTTTCTGATCAGAAACCTGTATTGTAAGACCTAGTGAAGGTCACTGTAGTTGGTTGGGGGGAATGCTTTTGCCACCCGGGACCCAGGAAGGGTCAATTAGGGCTGACGAGTGTTTCAGCCTGAGGCAAAGCAGCAGGTCTCTGCCCTGAGACCGGGCCTGAAGGAGCATGTCTCTGCTAGGCACCAGTGGACACATTAGTGAAAGAGAATGTCTCTACCTGTGTATTGTTTCAGAACTCTGTGTTTCGGGCTTTGCTCTGTATCTACTCTGAGAAAGGAAATTGAAGATTCCAGAAAAGTTTGAAACTTTATGCTCTGTAAGAAAATGAACAAGGAAAAGTATAAGATAGATAAATAAAGAAAGTGTATAGAAAGTTATAAAAGTTTGTGAAAACTTTAGAGAAGAATTATGTAGAGTTAGTAATAGAAGGTATACAGCACGGAGATGCAATCTTAGTGAGTATCAGAAGGAAAAGGATTTTCCATTATGCTTTGTGTTTTTCTCCCTACCTGATCCCTCTAGAATTTGGTATTCTGAAAGAATGAATAATAACGTAAGGTTTCTTTGCATCAAACCAATAAGACCAGTCTTTAGCAGTGGTTTTGTTAACCAGGACTTTGACTAGAATGTCTCGCCTAAAGGAGGCATGTATGGGTTCTGGTCATTACCGGAAAGCCCTAAGGAACTAGGATTGACTTGTGAAGCAAGCAAAAGCCCACGAGAAAAGCCTAGTACTTTGGTTAGTTTTGAGGATCGAGCCAGTCTTTCCAGGAAAGGAATGAAGGTTGCTTTCCTGAAAGGTGGCTAAAAAGGAACCTATAAGCACAATAGAGGCTCAAGGATTTGAGTAAAACAACTGGTACTAGCGAAGCCAGATGGCAGATGTGTGGCTCTGCTTCTGTGCCCCAAGGGGGGGGCTGAGAAGTCAATCTGAAGGTTCCCTGTGTAAGCTCCAGCAAAGTGGACTTAAGGATCATAACTGATCCAGGCTGCTCTTGGTGTGTTTATACAAATGAACAGTCAAAATCAAAAGTAGGACCCAAAGTGGTCCCTATAATAACAGTGAGGGTGATCTTAAGGAAAAAAACTATAGTTCAAGGAAAATCACAATGCTCAGTATTAGACATCAGAATGGCACAGCTAACTGTCTTGAAAGTTTTTCATTTAAGAGTTGAAACCAGGGTTGCGGTGTCACCAAAGATATACAATATACAGGTGCAAAGGACCTGTCAAATTGCCACTGTAAATGTCATTGCAGGAAGGACCTTGCAATAGAATATCTTCTTAAAAGACAGTCTCACAGGCACAGAGACTGGTTTAGAGATTGTTGTGTGAATTAACCTGAGTGTTCTTCTGTTTTCATAGGGCATATGCCTATGATCTGCCTATGCCTATGAGTGATTAGTTACAATATAGGCCTCACTTAAGAAGCCCATCTTCATCATCACCCCCCTGAGACTCAACGGTTTGATTAAACTAAGTAGTTAAGTTGATAAAGGGTTGGGGCAGTCTGTGGGTTTCACTTTAGAACTGATTTTCCCTTTTCTGCCTTGATAGCTTGGACAGAAAGGGCTCAGAAATCTGAAAGGAGGGAAATCCTAATGTATTCCCCTCAGCCCGAGTAAAGTATGGTAGGCCACAAGAGTCTTGGATAGGTGCAGCATACCTTGTACACCTTCCTCCAGATAAGCCATTCTTTACTGAGTCCCTGCCTTTGTCATTTAATATTCATGATTTAATTATACTTCCAATTTTTTGCCTAATCTGTCACCTCCAGAATACAACCTGACCAGGATGCCAACGGTCCAGTAATGCCAGCCTTTGGACACCAAGCCTGCGACTTCCTGGTGACGGCCAACTGACCAGGACCCTGTAAGGTCCTTCCCCTTGCAGGAAGGACTCTCTCCATGCTGCAACCCCCCACTCTTTGAGGGTACACCTGACCCAAGGGTAGGTAGGACGACATCCATGTCCAGCCAGAAGCAGTTACAAGAAGATGAGACCTTCGTCCATTGTCCTGTATATAATTCCAGAAGGGAAAGAAACCTCTTTAATACTCTGAATCCAGGGAAGGGGGGACCTGTACGTTCCTAGGAGAAGAATATTGCTACTATGTAAATCAGTCAGAGATCATAGCTAAGAAAGTTAAAGAAATCAGAGAGAATATAAACCACCACACCAAAGAAACAGAAAGTTAAAATTAGAGAAATTGAGGAATAAATCCTCAGGACTGGCTCCAGTGGCTATTTCCCTTTCTAGGACCCCTAATTATTATCTTCTTAGGTTTAAGCTTCGGCCCCTATATCCTGTGGATCATAGTCCAGAACTTAGAAGCAACAGTTACCCGCAGGGCAACTGCCAGGATCCTGTCCCTCCAGTGATACCACTATCAGATATTACAACAGCCCCCTGATGTACAAGAATAACGATAAAATGATGCTAGAGCAGTCAACAGCACTGTCAAGCATCAAAAGGGGGAACTTATTTATTCCTACAAGAAGAATGCTGTTACTATATAAATAAAAGTAAGATAGTAGAAGAAAACATTAATAAATTAAAAGAAATCCATAAGAGATTAGGAAATACCGATAATCTCACTGAGGGCCACAATTGGTGGCAATCTGCCTTATTTTCCATGCTAGCCCCGATTCTAGGGCCCCTCTTTATCCTGTTCCTAGCCTTAACCTTAGGGCCAAGCTTAGTACAGACAATAGTACAGCAGCTAGAAGCTACTGTAACCAGAAAAGCCACTGCAAAGATCCTCTCCTTACAGAGGCATCATTACCAAAGGACAGATTTTTCCGAGGGTGAACATTCAGATATAGATAGTTATGCTAAAACAAGCACTAGTGTTGTTTAGCATAAAAGGGAGGAATGATGTGGGAAGCTTTGGAAAACCTTTGTTCACCCAAACCCCAAGTGTCCTGGGAGAGTGATAAGGCCGTCTGGGAAAAGCAAACAGCAGGATACTCACAAGGGCTAGGGCTAGCACCCCCGCAGTTAGAACTAATTTCTGCATTTAGCCTTTGTACTCTGCTTCTGCCACTTAGGTATAGGGAGCCTTATAGCTAGAACTAACTTCCACATTCTGCTTCTGTATCCCGCTTTGCTATGTAGACAGGAAGAACCTGTAGACTATATAAACCCCAAGAATCCTTTGTTCAGGGCTCAGAATTTGGAGACTGACTCCTCTGGGCATGCACGTTAATAAACCTTGTACTCCAGAATCCCTCAGTGTCTGGTTGCTTCATTTTCCTGTAACATACGTAGGAGATGCAAGGAAAAGTATGTGATGAAGAGAGTGATGAAGTCAAGTCTGGACATGTGGAGCCTGAAGTACCTGAGGTATATTCAAGCAGAGATTACTACTAAGATGTAGGATTTGGAGCCCAGAAGGGAGGCTGAACAGTGACTCAGGTGAGGAAGTCAGTGGTAAGGTGATGGTAGAAGTCCTGGTGGGGGGTGAGATTGCTGAAGAGAGTATGCAGACCGAGAACAAAAGGGAGCTGTGGAAAGGAATTCCAGGGAGCACTCAGTTTAAGGCACCAGCATAAAACAAAGAGCCCAAGAGAAGGTTTTTGAAGAAGGAAAGAGCCACCCAAGAGAATGGGGTCATGGAAATGAAGGGGATGATGGCAACCACTCTCACTTCCTGTGGGCCAGGTTGTCCCCATGTTACCTGTAACTTTCCAAAAATCTTATGTGGACGACATTGCTAGGCTTCCTATAGAGAAGGAAACTGACATTCTTAGAGGATAAGAAATTTTCCCAGGCTCACATGACTCTTACGCCAAAACTGGCCTTGCTGACACTGAAGTCCATGCTCTTTCCTCGCTATCATGCTCCTATTAGAATGCATTGTAAATAGTTCTATCTGAAAACTGGCCTACATCAAGGTAGAATCTAGAATCTTGACAGAGTTCTTTAAACAATAGAATAGCTGGGTCTTTTTGTGTATAGCTATAAAGCCCAGGCACCAGCTCCCCCATCACTGCCCCTCACTCCCGCCAACGCAAAGAAGGGATTTAAAATGGGGTCCAGAACTCAGGGTGTCCAGGAAATATAGAACTATAGGATATTCCTGCCCCCATAAGTCTGGACTGGGGGATGGGACATACAGAGTAGAGCCATTGAGAGTTATTTTGCATATTAATAACAGCAGGATAGCTTCATACCTGATATAAAAAATGGTTATTTTGTGTATCAGCAAGTCTAGCTAGGGAGACGGGCGTGACTTTAACCAATGATGTAACTGGGAGGCATCTCCCACTGGTTACAGTGCCTGCATGAGAGCTTGGAGATGGTTCACTCCATGGTACGAGGCTACACCTTCCTGGATTTACTATGGCAGCCCAGAAACGTTGAAAACTGCAGGAGAGCTAGCAGGTGTAGCAAGCTGTAGAAAGAGTCAGAAATGGGGTTATGGAGAAAGATTTGTGCCAGGATTTAAACCCAGGTGCAGTAGCCATGGTTTTTTTCTTTCTTAATCACATAGTTCTGAGATCAGAGAGGGGTTCCCATGACCACACAGCTTAGAAGGCAGGAAAGCAACATGTAGCAGCCATGCAGAGCTCTCTCTGAGAGGTTTGAAAGAATGCAGAGAGACAATGTGAGACACTGTGGGAAGGACAGGGGTGGAAGGACTCTTGCTGGTAGTCCTGAGAGGTGCCGTGTAGTTTTGGATTAAGAACTGGTGATCAGCGGCAGTGACAACACACCTGATGGTGCTGGAACCACGGGAAACCTGCCAGTGGAGTGAGGACTACTGGGAGGAACAGAGTCTAGCTGAGCTGCGGACTTCTATTTCTTTTTCCTAAAATATGGTACCCCTGACTGGCCTGGTTGGGCAATAGGGGGAAGAAATGACTGGGGGTTTGTGAGTGTTTTAAGGGACTATGAAATTTTAAGTGACATTCTGCCATTATTCTAAACCTGTATAATTTTTGAATAAATAGTTCCTTTCCTTTTCACCAAACTTTGGCACTGAGAGCCACAATTCCTAAGAGCAGAGGGTAAGACAGACCTAGTACAGAAAGACCCTGGGGGAGGGAGCTTGTTTTAGTAACAGAACCTCACCCCCCACCCCATGGGTTCATTTGGGAACACAGCCACAACATCTACTCTAGCCTCTGTTCCAGGAGCCCTGTCTTCCTGATCTAGCAATGTTCTACAGTCTAAGACCAATGCACTGTTCTTCTTTGTTGGTTTACATACCCTCCAGATGCTTAGGTATGTTGTACTTTACCCCTGCAAATGACTGAGTCAACCAGCTCAACATTTCCTGACTATGTATATATATATGGCATATATATATATATATATATATATATATATATATATATATATATATATGCCAATCATTAGGAAATAGCTCTAATTTCCTAAAAGCACTTCTAATTTCCTAAAAACAATATCTTTTGAGGAAAGTAGCATTAATTTCTTACTAAAAAAGACTAGCCCTGGCAGGTGTGGCTCAGTTGGTTGCAATGTCATCATGTAAACTAAAAGGTCAGGGGTTCTATTCCCAGTCAGTGAACATACCTAGGTTGTGTTCCTGTCAGGGCACAAGTGAGAGGCAGCCGATTGATGTTTCTCTCTCACATCATTGTTTCTCTCCCTCTCTCTCTCCCTTCCCCTCTCTCTAAAATCAATAAACATGTCCTCAGGTGATGATAAAAAGATAAGACTAATTGAAAAATTAAATTATAAACAATAATCTTAGAGATCAATAACAATTACTTAAATAACCAAAGAAATACCAAAAGTACTTAATATATCAAGTAAATGCAGGATGTTCAATATGAATAGAATAGAGGTAATTACTTGCAAATGGATGAACAAGAGAGCACCAGTCAGAAATCACACAATTGTGCAACATAAAAGAAGCCAAGATCTTCAGACTTAGACATCATAGATATTTTATGGATAATAAAAATTAATAAAATATTATGCTGTAAATAAAAAAAAATTAAGGACATAGTTGATCATACCTGGCTTCTTAGACCATAGAATTTCTTCATAATTGGCAAAGAGCAATGCAAGGAAAAACTCTTGAACCTATTTATCTCCTAGGAGATAGAAAATTTCAACATAAAGAGATTATGTAGAAAATAAATTTCAGATTTCATTTAGAAAATAAAGCATTCTAAATGTAAATATTGTTATTCTTGGCTAAAAATACAAAAGTTAAATGTGACATATTTAATTATTCTGTCACCCTCGTATTTATACCAATTTTCTTGACTATGCTTTAATAAGATTGATATGGGTGACTCCAGGTTTGACAGGAATTATGTAAATAAGACTTAATTGATTTTACTCACAGGACAGGAAAGTGACTTAAAGATTAATTAGGAATCCTTGTTTCCTGGCTCATTTAGTCCCTTCCTGTAAGGAAGTCATATAGATACAAGGCACATATTGTTCTTGAAACAAATTAAATTATTGGCCCAGGAACCAGGCCTCTAAATAAATGCGAATGTGTCTGTAGTTAATGAAGACGTACAGCAGCAGGGACAGTGAGGCTTCCAGAAGCCACGGATAAAGAAATACCAAAGAAACTCTAATCCAAGCCTTAATATTGTGTTGTTGCTTCATTTTTCAAGATTTTTTTTTACCATCAATAAATCAGCAAACAAGTGTTGACAAGAATGTGGAGAAAAGGGAACCCTTCTGCACTGTTGGGGCACATGCAGATTGGTTCAGCCACTGTGGAAAGCAGTATGGAGATACCTCAAAAAATTCTGAATGGAACCACTTTAGGTAGGACCCAGCAATTTCACTTCTGGGAATATATCTGAAGAAACTCAAAACACTAATTAGAAAGACAATATGCAGCCCTACATTCACTGCAGTGCTATTTACAATAGCCAAGATTTGGAAGTAGACCAAGTGTGCACCAGTGGATGAGTGGGTAAAAAAGCAGTGGTACATTTACACAATGGAAGGCTAGTTGGCTGTAAAAAAGAAGGAAATCTTATCCTTTGCAACAGCATGGATGGACCTGGAGAGTATTAAGTGCATTTCTATATTATCTCAAACAAAGTAAAATAAGCCAGTCAGAGAAAGACAAGTACTATATGATTTCACTCATATGAGAAATCATATAATAATGAACAAAATAAACTAACAAACAACATAGAAACAAACTTACAGTTAGAGAACACACTGACATCTGTAAGAGGAAAGGTGGATTGTGGGGCTGTATGAAAAAGATAAAGGGATTAAGAAAAAAATAACTCATAAACGCAGACAACAGCACGGTGATTACCAGAGGGGAAAAGGGGTGGGGAAGGTAGAAGAGGATAAAGGGGGGATAAACAGTGATGGAACAAGACTTGACTTCTGGTGATGAGAACACACAATACAGTATACAGTTGAGATGATATAGAACTGCACACATGAAACCTATATAATTTTATTAACCAATGTCACCCCAATAAATTCGATTTTACAGGGACTTCCGCCAAGATGGAGGTGTAGGTGGAAACACTCTGCCTTCTCTCACAACCAAGTTTAAAAACAATAAAGTTTTAGCAATAAAAACACAGCCAAACCACAGAAAATTGAACTATACGGAAGTCTGACAACAACGAACCATTCAACCAGACCAGTAAGAGGGGCAGAGCCAGCAGCAGAGCAGGGTCGGACAGGAAAGATCCACCTGGACCGACCTGGGCGCATGACCCAGGCACACAAGCAGTGGGAAGATCTCAGGTGTGGAGTAGCAGCGGGAGGACCCACTGAGGGCTGACCACGGTCACACATTCATGTGCAGATAAACCAGTGAAGGAGCGAGCAGTGAGACTGAGACAGACCACTCAGGCCCCAGCAGAGGGAAGCAGCAGAGGGGACCACTATTGTCCCTCTCTGACCCTGCCCCCACATACAGCATCACAAACCAGCAACCTGGGTGGCCCTGCCCTGGTGAACACCTAAGGCTCTGCTCCTCATACCTAACAGGCACAAACAGATCAAAACATGGCTCAAGAAGAACAGCTCAAAGCCCCAGAGCCAATAACTCTAAGCGATGAAGAAATAGCCAAACTATCAGACGCACAGTTCAAAACAATGGTGATCAGGATGCTCACAAAATTGATTGGTATTAGTCACAAATTAGAGGAACATATGAAGGCTAAACTAATTGAAATGAAGGGAAACACACAGGAAACCAATAGTAATGGAAAGGAAACTGGGGCTCAAATCAAGGGAGTGGACCACAATGAAGAAAAAAATGACCAAACAGAAAAGGATGAAGAAACAAGAATTCAAAAAACTGAGGAGAGTCTTAGGAACCTCCAGGACATCTTTAAACATTCCAACATCTGAATTATAGGGGTACCAGAAGGGGAAGAGGAACAGCCACGAATGGAAAAATTATTTGAACAAATAATAAAGGAGAATTTCCCCATTCTGGCAAAGGAAATAGACTTCCAGGAAATCCATGAAGCTCAGAGAGTCCCAAAGAAGTTGGACCCAAGAAGAAACACACCAAGGCACATCATCATTACATTACCCAAGATTAAAATGAAGGAGAGAATCCTAGAAGCAGCAAGAGATAAGGGGACAGTCACCTACAAAGGAGTTCCCATCAGACTGTCAGCAGATTTCTCAAAAGAGACCTTACAGGCAAGAAGGGGCTGGAAAGAAGTATTCCAAGTCATAAAATACAAAGACCTACATCCAAGATTGATCTATCCAGCAAAGCTTTCATTTAGAATGGAAGGGCAGATAAAGTGCTTCTCTGATAAGATCAAATTCAAGGAGTTCATCATCACCAAGCCCTTATTATATTAAATGTTAAAGGGACTTATCTAAGAAAAGATAAAAAAGATGAACAGTGACAGAACAGCAAACTCACAGTTATTAACAACCACACCTAAAACAAAAGGAAACTAAGAGGACAGCTAGATCAGGAGCAGAACCATAGAAATAAAGATCACATGGAGGATTAGCAACAGGGGAGTGGGAGAAGGAGAATGGGGGGAAGAAGGTAGAGAAAATAAGTAGCATAGACAGTAGGTAGAAAATAGGGGGAGGGCAAGAATAGTAGGGGAAATATAGAATCTAAAGAACTTGAGACATGTGGTCATAAACTAAAAGAGGGGGATGGTGGGGAAGGGGGTGTGCAGGGTGGAGGGGAATGAAGGGGGGAATAGAACAACTGTAATGGCATAATCAATAAAATATTTTTTAATTCAATTTTACAAAAAAGATTTTTTTCATGGTACAGCATTTCATACTAAGGCTCAAAATAAAGTATTTATTAAACCAAAGAAGTGGCTAGTGTGTCCTCAAAAGTATAAATAAATGTTATACTAGATGCAAAATACAGAGAAATGAGACAGATAGCAAAACTTGGATCATGATGGCTTATAGGTTAGAAATGATGCAGAGTGCTTTTCTTAATGAAGGTCCATAAGACCTGATTCCTCACATTTACCTACTTTTCACCTTTGAGAAAAATTTGGCCTTGACTTCCATCCAAGGTTACAGTCTTGCCCCATCCCCAATGGTCTATCATTGCTGACACTGAGACTTCCTAGGAATGAGCCTTTCTAGCACCAATTGGACCAAAGGTTGGTCATCAATGCATCCTTCAGAATGATTTACAAGCAAAAAGGGAAAGTGTGGATGAAAAAGTGGTCATATACTATACCTGACCAGCTCAGGGGAGGCCTGCATGGTTGCCTTCCAAATTCAGAGGCCCAAAGTAACCACACAGCATGGTCTGAAATTAAAATTTTCTAACTAAGGAGAGATTGTGGCAGGTAGCCATGTCCTAGGCCAGTATCTTCCCTGGCAATGGTCAATCTTTACTTAACTGAGCCTATCTGTTGTCTTTTGGCATCTATGATAACATACTTTTGGAATGTCAAGATGATTTTCTTCCCAGCTCACCTCTCCCCCACCCCACTTGACTACTCAGGGCACCACCACACTGTACCAGAACAGAGACCACAAATCCTCTCGTTGTTATTATCTTGTTAATTATTAACTGTTTACTATCCTATACCCACAAATGTAAAAGAAGTACATGCCTGTTCATTTTACTTTTTATACATTCCCACAGATTTCCCCAATTTGCTTTCCCCTACCTCCCTAATCTCTCACCAATGGATTTCATGTAACCCCCTTACATATTTCCCTGGGATTCCAAGGTATAAAATAAGTGGTAAAACTGCCATTTTCTGGAGCATTTTCTCAATCCATTGAGATTTTGTTCCAGCAATCGTCGTCAGTTTGGCTCAAATAAACTCTGTTGAAAGGGAGGGAGGGAGGGAGAGAGAGAGAATTCACTGAAATAAAAAGCAATCTCAAAACAAAGGAGTTTAGAGATGGAAGAATAAGTGACAATATGTAACAGTATAAGTCAAACAGACATGTGTGAGCAAAAGGACACATACGTGCCAAGAATATAAACATTTCACATTTCACTGCCACCATTTTATAACAAAATATTGAGAGAAAAAGACTTGGCAAGATTTGACAGATTAGATTAGATATGCATGTTTTTGTGTGTGTGTTGTAAGCTTTAAAGTAAAAATGAAATGGCCTAAGAGCCAAGTTCCATTACAGAATCAAGATGCATTCTTAAGGGAAGATATCACTAAGAGGCTTTTGAAAAGTGAGGAATTGTGGGGTGGGTAGTCAGCATCAGCTGTTCAGTCGGCATCAATCCTGGACAGTACAGGACAATGAAGGCTGTACTTCTAGAATTCTGTAACACTTTTTCTGACCCTAAGATCTATCCTCTGCTGTGTTCCCTTTGGCTAACTCTTTTCATACCACAAGACAATTTATTATTTCTAAGGAAATCTTGGCACCCCTTGTGCAGCTAAAAGAATTCAGGCTCCTTCTGCTCCCAAATGCATTGTGACATAAGACCTTCGTGTTAGTTTCATTTAGGAAACTAAGTGAAGGTCTTTACTTAGGAAAGGTTTCATATTGGTGGGGGAAATCTGTATTACATTATTATTATGAAACCACGTGGAAACACACCTATGTGTTTAATTATAGAAAGTTTCCATGAAGCTCTTAGAGTGACTAAATGCTTTTACTAAAATGAGGTGACACTCAATTAAATCCTGAATAAAAGTATTCAAGGTATATATAAATTTACAGAAAAGATTAGCTATCAAACTTCCATTAAACTGACATTTCACCAGTTTTTCTTCATTTTGACATGTCTAGTGCCAATTTTCCCAACTTTTCTAAAATTACTCTTTAAAGGTCCACCATTATCTACTCTTTTAGAATTTTTTTCATTGCTATTTGTGGTCTAATTATTGCTTAAATGGTGTTATAATTTATTAACAGTGTCTAATACAGAGTTTCTCTTCCATGAATAAAATGCCTCTCTTATATTCCAGGGGTGTCCAATGTGCAACCCACCCACAGGCTGCCTGCAGCCCAGGATGGCTATGAATGTGTCCCAAAACGACATTAGAAATTCACTTAGAACATGATGAGATTTTTTGTGTGTGATTACTTGTCACAATGTATTTAACATGTGGCCCAAGACACCTCTTCTTCTTCCAGCATGACCCAGAGATGCCAAAAGTTTGGACACCCCTGAAGCAATACAGAAAATCTCAATAAAAGAAAGTAAAAAGTAATCCCAATTTCTCTACTCAGAAATAAAGGGTCTTCACACTTAAAAACCCAATTTTTAAAGTGCTTTCAGTTATATCACCGAATATTTTAAGTAATTTTTATTATATTTAAAAAACCAAGAATGTTAGCCAGTCCACTACCATACATTTAGTCAAAGTAGATATCTTTCTCTTTCCAATTAGGAGCATATCTGTGTGCTTCAGTGCAAAGCTTTTGAAATCAATATAACTCTACTAAATTAAAAACAGGGCAAGCTTCAGTTATATTCGAGTGATATTCAGTCATATTTCTCTTGTCTCCTAAGCATTTGTTTTACTTAATGTTCTGAAAAATGGAATTCGGCAAGGGCATATGTTTCACATATCAATTAAGAATTAATTTTAATATAATTTGAGAAGCAAACCATAGCTTCTGGAATGCTGCAGAAGAAGATCAGTTTAGAAAGAAAAGCTTTTGAAAACTGATGAAATGTACCTACAGAAACAGATTGTGCAGTCATTTCTGAGAGGGGTCTCCAACATCCTGCAGTCCCGCCAAGAGCCCCCTAAGAGCCACAGACACTGGTCAAGATCCCTATTCTGTAAGTCAACTTTTAAAATTTAGAATAAAACACTGCTGTTCTGAGACACCTTTGGTCCATTGCCTAGGGATCTTGATAGTCACCAGACAGTTATTTCCTCTTGTTTCTCTTAAGAAGAAAAAACAATATGATTAACCCATCATGACCACTATTAAGCAATGTACTGCAAGGTTCTGCAAGTCTTTTCCCAGAAGACAAATACTGCAACGAGGGAAGACTATGTTATGTTTGCAAAGTGACAGTAAGAATTTTCTCTCAGTCTAACATATAGGCACTCTTGCTAATAAAGGTAGCTTTAGAGAAAATCTGCCTGGTGAACTTGCCTCCAACGAGGACAAAGTGATGGCTAAATGTCTTCTCATCAACATATTCACTTCAAGAGGAGGTGGCAAGGGGCTAAACACTGCCACCCTTTGTAATAGAAATGCTCTGAAGACCACAGAGCCCAGCTGCTTCTGCTGCAAGGAAATTCCTTTGTATCCACTTATGCCCAAATAAATAAGATTTTATGTTCTCAGACTTCATGAAAAAATGCCTCATTTGAAGATGCCTGAAAACCAATGATAGTAATATCTAGATATTGCTTAACATGATTTGGGGTAGAAAACAAAGACACAGTAGAAAAACCCTTTGACTGACCGATCATTGACTTTTGGTGCCCTGAAAATTCCACTCCTTGCTAACCCTAGAGGATCAAAGGTATGCTTTTTTAGAGAAGCCCTTTATCCCTGTTTATGGCAAGGTCCTAAAGCTAATACCTTTTAAGGTCAAAAATCAGCCTTCAACCTGTTAATGCATTTATCTTGATCCTAGATTCTGTGTTTTTTGAATTATGTTAGTTCAAGTGAAATGAAAATAGAAGCCAAAATGCCATGACTCACCAGATACTGGGGAGTTGCATTATACACAAATGACTGTATCAAGGGAATTTAATTATAAGCCTTTGGCATGGAGTAAAAATGGGAAGAGGACAAAAAAAAAAGCAGATAGGTAATGAGGAGAAGAATGGGGAGAGGGACAAGGACAGAGAAAAGGATTTGGATAATACAGGTGATCATTACCAGTGGCTGCATGAGTATGTGCCCAGGAGGTCAAGGGCACTTAACGAATGAAAACTGGACCCATTTGAGGCAATATTATGCTCATCAGGACATTCAGGGATTCACAAATAGCTCATAGAACTTATGTTTCCAAAGGTAACTCAGGGCTGCTATTAAAATATGCAAAACAGCCCTGGCTGGTATGGCTCAGTGAATTGAGCGTCAGCCTGTGAACCAAAGAGTCACTGATTCAATTCCCAGTCAGGGCACATGCCTGGGTCGTGGGCCAGTAGGGGCTGTGGGAGAGGGAACCACACATTGATGTTTCTCTCCCTTTTTTTCTCCCACCCTTCCCCTTCATCTAAAAATAAATGAATAAAATCTTTTTTCAGAAAGACATTAAAAATATTTTACTATTTAACTCAGTGATAGTATCTACACTACTTCCTAAATTGTACCACTCAATGCCAAAAATATATGTTTATTTTATAATTAGAAACCTATTTGCCTCAAGTTGATAATCAACAAATTGAAAATACCTTTCAACATGTATACCGCATTTAAAAGGCAACTCCTCCTGAAATTATCATATATAGACACATACAAATTTCAAAATGCCGAACAGTCAAGAAACAAACTCCCCTGTTCCATGAGACATACTTATAGGTCACATAGCAAAGCATACTTGGAGGTCTTAATTGGTCCCCTGATTTTTCTTGAATTATTATGAAAGGGGAAACAGACAAAAGTTAGTTATAAAGCCTATTTTCTCTACATATTGATCATGTTCTATTTTAATGGACACCAAGTTACAGAAGTAGGGCACATCTATATCTAATATACTGGATGATCAGAGTAGGTCATTTTTTAACATTCCCTTCTTTTATATGCCAAAAAAGTAGTAATCACACATAACCAGTAATAATCATTACTCTCTTGATTTGTTCTTTAGTTTTAAAACAAAAAAATATATGATTGAGATAAAAAGAAATTTCAATTTTAAAGATATTATTCAAATTTGATAAAATGTTTCATGTATGAGCTAAAATTTGCACTTACCAAATCAGAACATTGTACCTTGTAATTCCCACTTTTTTACTTTTTAGATTTTAAGCACAAATAGAAACCCAACGGGTCACCAAGAATGACAGATGTGAAGTAATTCAAGACATTTCTTCTCTTCACAATGCCTGTGCTATAATTGTTTATTTCAAGCCTACTGTTACATGAAGGAATATGCAATACTAGAAGTCTTGGAAAAGGCCTCCTAAGCTAGTTCCCAAATTACCAAACTTCCATGAACTTATTTTGTGAACAGGATGAGTCCATTGTATAACTGGAAGTCCTCCAAATTAACTTCCATTACAATGCAATGTGTATTAAAGGATGAGTAATTTAAATGTGCTTGCTTGAAGGTTATTCCTGATGGGGATCAGGGCAGGCCTCCCCAGAATGTGCCACTTTGACATGTGGATTACTTTGAGCTGAAGATATTCACAGGCCAACAGACTCAAGAAGAGCTTTTAACCTCCCCCTTGACTGCCTAAAAGAATTTAGATAACGGGCCTGTATCAGGAAGGAAGTTAGTACAAGAGATAGTTTTACATCCAAAGGACTGTCTCCACAGATCGGCAAACATGTGTTTACCAAATATTTGCCCTTCCCATCTTCCTTTCAAAGGGGATGATCCTTGCCCCCTTTGAAGCTCAGATCCTACCCTCTTTTCCTCAGCTCAGGACGGCCTAGAAGCCTTAACCACCTGTCCAAGAGCTCTCTCATGTCTTTGTAGGGCTCCTGTGCATACAAAATTCTTATTTTTCCTGTTAACTTGTCTTATGTCAACTTACTGCTTTGGCCAACAGTTCATCAGGTTTTTTCCATAAGCTATCTCTAGTAGAGCTTAATTGTCTTTAACTTCATTCGAAACAATTTTGTTAGATTGTATTGTGACAGTTGTCATATCAGTATGCATTTAAAAACTTAACAAAATTGATGAATTTTTGTGTAGCCATTTTAATATTGAAGATGGAAGAAAATAAGTGCCATTTTTTGGCATACTATGGTTTATTATTTCAAGAAAGTTAAAATGGAACTGATACCCCCCCAAAAAGATTTATGCAATGTATTGAGAAGGTGCTGTGAGTGGTCAAACGTGTCAAAGGTGGTTTGTGACGTTTTGTGTTGGAGGTTTCTTGCTGAATGAAGCTCCATGATCAGGTAGACCAGTTGAAGTTGATAGTGAGTAAATCAAGACACTAACTGAGAAAAATCAATGATATACCACTCGGGAGAAAGCTATATCTAAATCAATAAAGTTATTGGGGAAAATGAAAAATGTACCTTTTATTTTACAGAAGAAACTAAACAGACTTTTTGGCCAACACAATATTAAGCCAGCCAAAGAAGCTAGAAAAGAAAATGGAAAAACTCTTTTATCTCCTCCACTCCCTACTAAACTCAATAGCACCTAGAGCAATTGTTCAGAATTAATTTTTCAGGGGAGGTATATTTTATCATTAAAATTGATAAAATTGTTTAGAATTGCCAGCACGTGATTATTTTTAAAAGAATATTGATACTTTAATTTATTATTTTTTGTTGTTGTTCAGTTACATTTGTCCCCATTTTCCCCTGTTGCTCTCCCCTGCCCTGTCCAACCCTCACTCCCAAAGACATTTCCCTCCCTACTGTCCTTTTCCCTGGGTTCCTCTTCTTTCCCCCACTATCCCCCTCCCCCCATCCCCTCTGGTCTCTGTCAGTTGTTCATTTCCATGTTTCTGGTTCTTTAAAAACACATGGATTTTTGGTTAGTTTGATGACTGGTTTTGAAATCCCTAGTTAATGCATACTATATAGCCTGCACCCGGAGCTGACCACTCTCACAACCTTCCCCTTGCTCCGCCACTGCAAGGATCGCTTGATATCTGAAAACTTCTTTCACCACATAACAGATAAATGTTATGGTTGTTTATAAGTTGAATACAAGGCACGAATGCCTTTTTGCTTTTTAATATAAATAAACAGCCCCTGATAAATATACTCATGTTCAGGCCCCACTCCAAATCTACTGATTAAAAAGTTCATCAGGAAAAGCCTGGGGATTTTAATTTGAAGACTCCTACCTGCCTCCCTTTTCCCTCCTCCCTCCTTCACAATTTTTATATTAAGACCAAAAACCAAAGTTTGGGAAAAGTTTACAAGATGTCAGAGAGTCTCTTTAAGGGGCATATATGGTCAGTAGAATAAAGCCCCTTTTCATCACTACTAACAGCAGAATTACCCTGGACTCTTGGAAACATGCAGATTCTTCACTCCTACCCAGGGGCTCTGAAGTACCCAAACCTTGAAAACCATTGCTTTAAGGTGGCATTTTCCTTTCTTTTTTATTGAGATCTGATTAATATATAACATGTTAGTTTCAGGTGTACAACATAATGATTCAATATTTGTATATGTTGCAAAATGATCACCATGAAGTATAGCTAACATTCATTACCACACAGAACATACAAAAAATTTTTCTTGTGATGAGAACTTTTTAGATCTACTCTCTTGCAGCATTTAAATGTATAAACAGTAATATTAACTATAGTGACCATGCTGTACATTCTATCCATAGGATTTATTTATTTCATAACTGGAAGTTTGTATCTTTTGACTAAGGTAGTCTTTTCTAAACCTGAGAAATCTAAAAAATTCTGAAACATTTGTTTATCATACAGAATCCACGTCCCCCAACCTTTTCAGGACAATTGAAATACAATATTCTGGCAGGGAGTTGGAAACATTTAAATTTAACAAGTTCATCCAAGTGATTTTTGTCACTAGACAAATAAGAAGACACTTGTTGAAGTCAATGTAAGAGAGCAAAATTTGCCATCCCAAAATATGCCACTTTGGCATATTGACTGCTTTGAATTAAAGTTAGTTGAGAAAACAGTTCCTGCAAAAAGGACACTCTCACTCTCCTCATTGTCCCCCTGAAAGCAGGAAGTGAAATAATCACAAGTTAAAGTTCCCTTCCCTGCTCTAGGAGGTAAGGAGATACCTATGTCATCAGACACAGGACATTCAGGGCCAAGAAAGCAGTGTAAACTAGGCTTAGTTTCTTCACTAATTAGTACCCAAGCTTAAGTTTCTTTGTCCTATCATTTCATCATAAATTTACTTTTTTGTCTAAAAAGTATAAAAGTTGCCTGCTTTGGTAATTTCTTTAGGTTTTTCATCAATGGGACTTTTGTCTATACAAGACAAAACTTGATTTTCTTCTGTTAATATGTTTCATGTTAATTTAATTCTTAGACCAGCCAAAAGAACCCAGAAGGGCAGAAGGAAAATTTTTTCCTCCCTGACTTCAGTACAGTTCACATTATTGAATACACACTGTGTACTGGCTACCATTTGTCAACAAAAGAACTTCCAAACCTGTAGTTTTTTTTTTCTTTTTGTTTTTGAATTGTTGTTCAAGAACAGTTGTCTTCACTTTCCCACCACCACTTTTCCCTGCCCCACCCTCAATCCTACCTCCCTTTGGCTTTGTCTATAGGTCCTTTATACATGTTCCTTGATGACTTTTTCAAACTGGTAAAGATTTTTATGAGTTTATTTGAAGCAAAGCTGATGACGATTGCTAGAAGCAAGATCTCAAATGCTTTGGAGAATTAGAGTTTTGTGGTTTCTTTTATACATTTGAAATTACGGAAGAAATATAGGCAAGATCACAAGAAGGTGGAGACAGCAGATTGGTAATAGGATCACAGGATAGTTGAGATTACGTGCTCTCTTGAGGGTAGTCAAGATGGAGGAGGGGTCTGAAACTGGCATTTCAAATGTGTGTTAACCTAGTTGCACAGAAACAATGGGTGGGGCTTACTTAAGGCAAAGATAAGCCTTTTTAAAAAAAGGTATGTGCCTGGGGCACAACTACCCACAATTACCTGTCCAGTTAAGAATTCATGATTAGATCACCCTGTGAGGCTAGTTTCCAAAGAATTCCTTTTTCACGTGTGCATTCTAAGTGCTTTCATGTTTATTTATGCAATAGGGTGCAGCCAAGAGAAGGGCCCCAAATAGGGATTTGGAACAGGGGTTCAGAACTCAAGGTGTTCAGGAAATATTAAGATGTCCTCACCCCTTCCCCCTCCCAGGTGTGAGTTGGGGGGAGGGACAAATGGAGCAAGGTCATTGAGAGCTGTTTTGTACAGCAACCACTTTGCAGCTGCCCTCTGGCATGGTCATTTAACATATCTATAATCTTTAACTGGTTTCATAGATATGTTAAATAGCTATGGCTGTGGTCTGAGACAGGGGGATGGAAAGTGACTTCCACCCAAAATGTAACTGGAGGCAGGTCCCCCAGGTTACAGCGCCTGTGTGAGAGCGTGGAGATGATTGGCTTCATGCAATGGGGCCACGCCTACCCAGACCCACTATGGCAGCCCAGTAAAGCTGGAAGGATACAGGAATGCTGGCGAGTGTAGCCAATTGTGGAAGGAGTCGGAAATGGAGCTGCAGAGGAAGATTGGCATGGGGATTTAAATCCAGACACGGCAGCCATTGCAGAGGGAGCCACTCGGCTTTGGCAGAGTGGAGACCCCCTCACAGCTTTGCCTGAGAGAACCACACAGCTTTGCCAGTGGGCACTCCCGCAGCTGGGGTAGAGAGAATCACCATGTGGCTTTAGCAGAGAACCGCCACTCGGCTTTGGCACAGTGGCAACCCCCACCTTCCCACAGCTTTGGTGGAGGGAGATCCACGTGGTTTCACCAGAATGCAGATCCCTTCAGCTTTGGTAGAAGAGGACCACGTGACTTTGGGGTGTTCCCTTTGGCCGCATGGTTGGGAAGCAGGAGAGACTTTGCCTGGAAGAAGGGTGAAAGAACTCTTGCCAGTAGGCCATGAGAAGGTACCACATGGCTTTGAATTAGTTGAAGATCCTGCCTGGACAGCAACACAGCTAATGATGCCAGTGGCCTGAAACACGGACGTTTGCTTCTTTTCCGGAGTTATGGTACCCCCAATTAGGGCAACACAGCTAATGATGCCAGTGGTCTGAAACACGGACGTTTGCTTCTTTTCCGGAGTTATGGTACCCCCAATTAGGGCAGGGGGAGAAGGAAGCACTGTGGGCTTCTAAGGGTATCCAAAAAGAACTTTGATATTTTAATGAAGACATTGGATCACTACTTTAAGTCTGTGTCGCATTAAGTAAACATTTCCTTTCCTTTTCACAAATCTCTGGCATTGAGAGACGTCTTTCCTATCTGGCGGTGAATATAAGGAACCTGGTAGGGGGTCCTTTCAGTAGTAGTATATTGTGACCCCCCCTTGGCCTTGTGCCTGTGTGTGTATCTGTTCTGTAACAGTTTTTTGGCGTGCCTGGGTGGGCCAATAATTGACCCCCCCACCCCAGTCTGTTCTGTAACATTTAATCCTAATGCCAGTTCTACACAGTACTGTCTTCATTTCACAGAATAACTGCCCCTCTTCACCAATTCATTAAAGGTAGATTTTACCATTTAAATCTCAGGGCCATCTCATTTCACATAACCATAGTCTCTTAAATTAGATTCTGAGCTTTCTAATGCCTTGAGATAAGCACCAATTTATAGTTCACTTTATTTTACAAAGTATCCCATAAATGTTTTTGCATCAAATAGAAGCTCCATATATATTGTTGTTTCTAAGGAACCAGAATCTTTCTGCCTTTTGTCCAGTGCATTTGGCAGTGTAAATGAAAGGCTACATTGATTTCGAAGATGTGGAGACAGAAGTTGGCAGTAGAAGCTGCAGCTAAATTCAGAGACCTTTTGGGTTACTTTGGCTGGGAGTCAGAGTTCTGCAGAAATTAAACCAGGAAAAGGAAGACAGAAAGATCATCTGGTTTGGCTGACTCTGCTCGCCCCAACCCTGGCTGGGGAAGAGAATCTCAGTGTAGAAGAGAAAGGTAGTAGATATTTCCAGTTTCCTGTCACACCCCTTCTCCCACATGCTTATCCACATTCTAATCAGCCTTCTGAGACTCATAGTTTCCAGTTTACTAAAAACCCACAGTTGTGTTCTCTTTCTAATTCCTTTTACACTTGCCTGTACTTTAAGATTTGCACATTTTATGTTTTTCTAGTCTCTGGTTATTCAGGAGCAAAAACAAAAATCTAACACTTTCAAGCTTTGTGCCATTCACCCGCAGTCTGGAGACAATCAAAACAAATGGGTATGCTGTTTTCTGATCAACAGTTATCCTGACTCCTCCAACAGTGAGCAAGCTTTTCCTTGCTTTGTAACTCCAAATCACTCTCTTGAAACTCAGAACACACATTAAGTAAGTACCTATTATTATTAAAGTGTTTCTTTAAAAAAGATTCCATTCAGGGTTTACGGTTGAATCCTGACAAACTGGGCAAGCACAGGGGGAGAGAGTATCCATATCTCGATCTTTTTTTCTTTAAATAAAACTAGAAGTAACTCAATGAGGTTAATCATTTACCTAAAATTATACAGTAGGTAGGAGGAAAAAGCAGGATTTGAAGCTATGTCTGACTTCAAAGTCTATGTTTTTCCCACTATATTGTGGTCCTCAGTGTTGAAACTATGTGTTTATTGTTTTGTATGTTTATTTATCTTCTCAAATAGATGAGAAGCATTACGTACTGATGCTGTGCTAAGCACTCAGTAGGAATGTTATAAAAAGAAATGATGGCCTCTGTCCACAAACCAACCTCACTAAATTATCTCCTAAGACTTCCAACTCAAAAAAATTCCTCAAACAAATTACATTTCAGTATTGTTCTAGTGAATCATAAATCATCTGCTAATGTCACTGAACAATAGAACTCCTGCTTAGGCAATGTCAACATATTAGTTCCCTTAGTGGCAAAATGACACCAGGTGTTCCTAGCAGGGTTAGGCTGGACCTCAGTTCAACAACCTTGGTACTTGAGTTTGGCAAAGGAAAAAATTCAGAGCCAAGGAACTCAAACAAACTGAAGGAAAAAGTTTATTTACAAAGTCACAGAGGTATAAAGAAGTAAGCCAGCTGGGCTGCATGGGTTCAGGAAACAAGGTACAGACACAAAAGAAGGTCCCTTAGAGCTTAGGGGAAGAAAAAACTGATATTAGTTAAAGTCAGTCTAGGAGTAGCTGTTCTGGTGATGACAGATTGTTAACTGACCAGTGTATCAATTAGAGGTTTTTAAAAAATTCATACAAAACGTTTTTGGTTTTTGTTTATTTTTAAGAATCTGGTTTTGAAATTTAAGTGGACAGCCATTGCTTATCATTTTTGCTAAGCTCAATATCCTTTTGATCTATCTACCGGCAATACCTAATAAAGCCAATAGCCAGCAGTTAATCAAATTAGAAGACTGAGAAAGAGTCAATACGGTCTTGATCTGTGAATAGCTGACAAACAGTAGTCAGTTAATGGATTCCAAGTACATGATGGGCAGATTTATTAATATGCTGATTATATTCTGGGAATCCTCATTAGACGATACTGCTTCATCTTCAAGATGTCAAATTTGCTTCAAGTGGTTAAATTATCATAATACAAAAATAAACTGCTCTCCATTTTACTTGAACAAATCCAAGAATAAAGTAACCCATATTGTTACTTAAACTTATATATAGAAAGAAAGGTAAAAAAAGATTTCAAGTAAGAACATAAAATTTGTTCAAAAGCACGAACTATTTTTCTAGATTTTGATTTTCTTACTTATCACTTAACAAATACTTATTTACTCTTAATCACACTGGGTTAAGCAGGTGAAAGAGCAATCTGGATTCTAAAAGTAGACTCTTGAATTCATACTTAAAGGCTCAGATTGAGCTCTTACTTAATCAGACCAGTGATACATGTTAATAATTTAGTAAGAGGCATTTTCTACAATATCTATCCTTTTTTTCCCCCATTTTGTTTACTAGAGTAGCCCAAATATTGCTACGTTCAGCCAGAAACTCTACTTTTAGATTAAGTCAGCTAGATTATCTCTCAAAGTCAAATTAAAAAAAAATGTAGTCTTATTTTCCAGATATCTTTACTGGAGACTGAAAGTAAAACCAAGTGCTTAAATATTTTAACATAATTAGAAAGGATCATTTAGTTCCTTACTTTCAAAATGCAATCTTTTAAGTCTAGATCTGAATAACTCATGTGTAGAATCAGCAAATGTGTGGAGAAACAAATTTACATTAACAGGTTTATTATATCAGCTGAGAGTCATAAGAACATCACATGCTCTAACAAGCCCAAGGAATGCATAAGAGCCAACAATACCAAGTACAAATTAAAAGGAAAGTTCAAAGGTCAGATTTGGTTCACAGACATCTTTGGAAAAGGTTTAATTTTAAGCTAAAAACCTAACTAACTTGAAAATAAATCTTACCATTATTTAAAGGGAATTCTTAAAAATAATCATTAGCATTAGAAAAGATTTTGTTTCAAAAATACTAAAGCTTAATGCTAACTCAAAAAAATCAAGTGAAGAAATAAAAAGATGGACTACATTCTATAGACTACACATAACTTGAACACAAATTAAGTAGTCCTTATAAATTAAGGCATAGACTGCTGAAATATAATACTATCTCACATGGGAGAAAATTGCTCTACTATATATTCTTTACTTCACAGGCTCACAGCACAGCTTGGACATTAAAAGAAAAATGTGTCAGTGAACTGTCAAAATGGTACAATTTCTGTTGCACCAAAATCCATTCTATGTTATGTTTAAATTTAATATGATGGCATGTAAAGGAAACGTAATCAGGTATACAAAGCAAATCAAGAGAATCTTTTTTCTCAGGCTTAATTTAGTGACTTTGAGAAAACAAACAGGTATACTGGTACCTAACAAAATTGTGTGCTGGCTCCTGCTGTTTTAACTCGAGCCAACATGTTTAACATAATTCCCTATTTTAAATTAGCATTAATTCTTTTTTAAACAAACCTTACAGCTTAAAATGTCTTTTATACAAATTACTATAAAGAATCTTTTACTAAGAATTATTCCAAATCAAAAGAAAATAACCCCCACGGTGAAAAAAGGATTTAGTCACTTTTGCTATTTATTTTTTCACTAATATTCACCAACCTAATTTTTTCATATAAAGTTTTTTCATTTGACAAAAATCCATATTTTTACAGCAATATATATTTCTCCCATTTCTATCTTGACTCTGTGTAAACCAGAGGCAGCCAGAGATATGTCTAGGAACCTTCCGTACAATCCAGTCCATACTTATGACCAATCCAGAGTAACATCCTGAGTAGTAAGGTCCACTTTGCATTAATTAGAATTGATTTAACTACAAACATCCCGACCAAAGAAATGTATCCCTGAGATCTAGAGTATTTCACAGTACTGAAATGAGTGTAAACTTTGTGAGCTTGTTAATGTTTCACCTTTATTTTTATCCTAATGTCAAGCTGGAAAATTCACATCCCTTAAAACATATTATGTACTGCTGGTCATTGAACATGCTGTTCAATGTTTAACAACAGCTCTATAAAAAAGGAGGAGGAGAACGTAATGGCTTTGATTTGCAGCCCTGACAAATATCATGGTGTAAGTACTCCCACAAGGCTGATTTCCAGCCACCCTTGTGACGTCAGCAAATGCAGAGCTGGGAATAGATGCTCAACAGCACCCCCATACATAGTACTTTCACCATATAGATATACTACACATCAGTTATCTCAGGAGCACATATAAAAATAAAAGGAAGTAAAATAATTAGAGTGAGATGACAAGTGCTTATTACTTTTGATTTTAGTAGTTTGTTTACATAAAGTATTTTTTAAGAATGACTGTGTTTAACAATTTCACCAAATTCCTAGAAATTGGGTGAGCAGTTCAGTTCTCATGAACCAGTGACAGCAGACACCAGCATACCTCTTGAGACTGTTTTTGTTCTTTATCACATATGTCTTGTTTCTTTGTTTGTCAAAACCACTAAAGAATTTAATCATGTGAACCATTTTTGCTGCATACTATGAAAATCTTAAAATGTTTTTAAATTTTTGTTTATTTTGTAAATTGTCTGGTTGTTTATATTAACTAAGTATTATTTAGAAATATTTGTGAGTTTTGCCTTTTGAGTGTTTGTTTTTTATTTCCATCAATTAGGAGTGTTTTTTTTTAAATTTATTGATTTCTAGTTTTGCTGCAGTGTGATTTGAGAATGTGCCCTTTCTACTTATAAAGTTCATTAAGATTCAGCCAAGGCACCGAGATCACATGGGCCACAGTTTCACAGCACTTTGAGTCACTGGGGAAACAGAGCCAGCGTTTGGCCTAGTGCTCTTTGACAAGTTTTCAAACATTTCAGTGGTGTTTAAGACTTTCTCCTTAATCTGAATAAACCAGAAACCACCATCTCTGCACAGAAGAATAAATGTGAGTAAAATCATGAACTTTTCTTTCTAAATCCTTGTGATTACTTATGACAACTAAAAGATCACTGAGTGGAGCTCTTAAGCCGTCTCGCCTTAGTTTCTCCTCCGTAAAGTGAGGGGTAAACTACATGGTCTACCAGGGCCCTTCCAGTGCAACCAGCCAACAGTTATAACAATGTGTCATTGTGTTCAACACTCATACTGGTGACCACCAGGCATTGAAATGCCACTTAATGATAGTAAATGCTTTGGTTTGTTCAGAAAACACTATGAACTTTTCTCCAAAGATGAGTTCTGATAAATACAGGTTAGATTATGAGAAATATAGTTTCTAGGAGGTGGAGGGATTGAACAAAAGGAAAAAGGACTCATGGACATGGACAGCAGTGTAGTGATTGTGGGGGCAGGGAGGAGAATATAAGGGGTATAAATGATAATAGAAAAAATACAATAAAAAAAGAAATATAGTTTCTTTGAAGCAAAAATTTTCTATCCAAAATGACTTTTGTAAAGGTTGTCTGTGTTTTTATGCAACCTGTGATTATAAATGTTCTTTATTTCAGAATAAAAAATATTAAAATTCACTAAGATTTTATAATGAGCCCTGGCTGGTGTAGCTCAGTGGATTGAGCACAGGCCTGTGAAGCAAAGGGTCACCGGCTCAATTCCCAGTCAGGGCACATGCCTGGGCTGCAGTCCAGGTCCCCAGTAGGGGACACGTGAGAGGCAACCACACACTGATGTTTCTCTCCCACTCTTTCTCCTTCCCGTCCCCTCTAAAAATAAATAAATAAAATATTTTTTAAAAGATTTTATAATAAAATATTTTTGTTATTAATAACAAACAAAAGTTACAACTTATAAAGTATATGCCTAAAACTTTATATTCTCTTAATCCTCTCAAGAATCTGATATAATAGTCTTACCTCAGAATATCTATGAAACAAAACTGAAACAAATGATTTGCAATGATTAGTCGATGGATACAAACCCAGGGCAGCAAGAGGATTGAATGAAGAATTAGAAAGGAGGGAAAACTACCAAGATATCTGCAGGGTCACACAGGATATCTCCAGGGACAACACGTGGAACCAGTGAGCCTCAGAATTGTCCACTGAGGAGAAGGAAGAGAGAGAAATTTGTATGTCAATCTTTACGTTCTACCTTCTAGTCAGCAAAGTTTACCCCAGTAGGCATTACCATCCTGTGGTCGATAGTTGGCAAAAGGGCTCACAATCATTCTTCCCATTCCTGCATACATGGTCCTTTGAAATGTGACTTTGCATCTACTGCCATACCATCCCGAATGCACCCAATCTTGTCTGGAATGCAACTTTGCAGCAACTTTGCAGCAACTTCTATCAAGTGGAGGGGTCTATTTCTCTACTGCCCTGAATCTGGGTTTGACTCTCTTTGGACAATGAGACATTAGCAAATATAATGCTGGGCAGACACTTGAAAAGTGTGTACATTAGGGCTTGGCCCCTCTTGTTGCTGGGAACTTTCTGCCACCAGGTAGCTAACCTGGAATAATCTGCTTGGGTGGTAAGAGACACATGCAATTGTCTCAGCTGACATTAAGCCAAGTACCACACATGAGTGAGAACACCCCCCCCCCAGACCAATCAGACTGACAAGCAACAGACCTGTAATTTCATGCTATATTATCCAGCCCCAGATATGCCATCCCAGTCAAGAAGAGCTGACCAGCCACCAACAGAATTGTGAAAAATAAGTGTCTTCTGTTTAATATCATTAAGTTTTGGGACATAAAATAAGAGCCAACCAATGGGACTCTGCCATACTTCCAACCACTGGGGGAGCCAGATCCTGTGACCCACATTTCAGTGTTTCCTTGGAGTGGTGGGGAGATGGGAAAAGCTGCAACTTCTAGGGCTTCAATCCAGTGTCACTGGAACCATCACAGCTCCCACCGAACTGGGTGTGATGGGTGCCATGCTGAAGCCCCGCTACAGAGGAGATGGAGGCAGCCAGTGGTGCAAGGAGGTGAGGTGATGGCTGGGATCTCTATCCAGGATGGAAGTCCAAGTTTGGAGGTAGGCCAAGGAATATGGGACAGCACATAAACTGTGCAGGTAGCTAGCATTATCTTCTGTGAATTAAGACTATCAATTTGTAAGTAATGAAAAATAAATTAGCTTAAGGGAAAAAAAGGCTAATGTATAAGGATGCCAGAAGGCAGCTAGGCTTTTGAAAGTAGTCAATGCTGGAAAATGACAATCAGGATTTTCTTCCCAACTATAATCCGGATGTGTCAGAACACTTCATTTTCTCTTTCTGCAAACCAACTACTTCTCCTGCTTCTCCAGGACTCTGTAGAATAGATTATCCATACGACCTCTTAAATTCAGATGTTACCATTCTAGGTGCCCAAGTATGTCAAATTTCCAAAAGAAAGATGACGATTAGTTCAGCTTTGGTCAGTGTGTACCCCAGGTATAATCAGCCATCAGCAGTGGGGGTGTACACCTTCCCACTAATTGATCCCTCGGATGGAGGCAAAGGAAATTTTCCAGAGAAAGAGGGTGAGAACTGAGAAGTTCAAAAGGCGTCTACCACATTTGCCCAACTTAAGAGATAAAGAAATCAGCCACAATTCAGGGAGGATAAGAACTCTCATCACATTTAAGATGAAATAAACTACTAGTGACAAATTCATGACTTTTTAAACAAATATTTTATTTCTTTTTTTAATTTTTAGAGAGAAGGGAAGAGAAGGAGAAAGAGAGGGAGAGAAACATCAATGTGTGGTTGCCTCTCACATGGCCCCCACTGGGGACTGGGTGCACAACCCAGGCATATGCCCTGACTGGGAATCGCACCATGACTCTTTGGTTAGCAGCCTGCGCTCAATCCACTGAACTACACCAGCCAGGACCAAAGTCATGACTTTAATTCAGGTCCAGTTTCAAACTGTTTCACTTCTAACTGAATAGTTCTATGAGATCATACCAAAAAATACCTAAGATACTTATATTTTCTATAATTAGCATATTCATTCTATATTAAGGGGAAAAGAGTATATTATAAGCCAAGGTATATTATATAAAGAAAAATCATTTGCTTCTTTTAAAAGTTTACCATCCTTAACACATCAAATCCAAATTCTCTTTCCTGAATTTAGTATCTTCTATAGCAGGGGTGTCAAACTCATTTTCACTGAGGGGCCACATCAGCCTCATGGTTGCCTTCAAAGGGCCAAAATAATTTTAGGACTGTATAAATGTCACTACTACTTAACAGTTAAGGAGTTGAAATTACTTTTGGCCCTTTGAGGGCAGCCACGAAGCTGATGTGGCCCCCAGTGAAAATGAGTGTGACTCCCCTGCTCTACAGTATAATCCCACACTGCTTATTCAACACTTTCCCCCAGTGCTCCATAGGAGCTCTGCCTAAGGCACTCCAGGTCTGTTGTTTTTTGCTTTGGGGGTATTTTTAATAATTTGAATACACCATGCCATCTCTGTGTGTTCACAGGTGTGGTCCCTCTCCTCTGCCTCTTACTATCCTTCCTCCTCCCTTCAGAGTCTGCTCTGTATTCTGCCTCCTCCCCATGAAGCTCTTTTGACCATGCAAATCTCACCGATTTTCCAGTTTTCTGAATTTCAAAGGTCAACTCATTTAACAAAAAAATGAATCCATCTGTGTTCTCATAATTTCCTCTATTATTTTATGTTCCCACTAAACCATTAATTCCTTAAGGGGGGATGATTTCTATGTTTGCATCTCCGGGGGTATACTGAATCCCTCTGGCCTCCTGAATACAAGGTCTATATGAAGGGACATGAATTTTCTTAACCGCCAGCTTTCAGATGCCTCAGTGATTAACCAGTTTCTACCACTGCAGGGGCTTAATGACCCCAGTATGGGATTAACCTGCCAGACATGCTAGTCTCCTTTCCCTGCCACTTCTCTTGTAAATTGCAGTTACTTTTACACACTAAGCTTTTTTCTTATTTATCCTATGTAGAACAGACCTGAATCTAGCTTCACTTAAATAGAGTCTGATTATAACTCTATTCACTGCTTTGCCTCTTGCCACACAGGTATCTCAGTTATCTGTTTAAAGTACTACATGTTAGCTTAAGAACTAAAGTCTTCATCATTGTACCACAACATGAAGAATAGCACTAAACAACTAAAATCTGGGATATGGAGCTAGCAAGAATCTGTAACGTACTGAACTGACTGTGAGCATCTTTTGTTAAATTCTGTATATTCACAATTTTAAAGTCAAATAGTGCAACAGTTTAAAATGGAAAACGACAGTCCCCTGCCACAACCCTCCCACTCCCCAGAGGTAACTAGTTTCATGCCTTTTACCTTTATTTTAGTGCCTGCCTCCATACTTTAAAATAATGTGCTTTTATTATTTAGTTATGTGAATTAATATAAATGTAATTTATGTTCATATAAATATATAATAGTTATATTTAAGAAATATTTTAAGCTCTTTTTTCTTTTAAATAATATATATTAATTTTCTATTATGGAAGATAAGAATTTAACTCTTACACATGTGCATATACTTCCTTACCCTCCCAATATAATTACATACTTTATTTTTGCTAAGTCAATATTCAGGGTATACATTCTATGATTATGTGATTGTCTTTCAAAGCTGAGTATACACATTTACTGTATCCTGGTTTATATCCTTTTCTTATGTTTTTGAGGATTTTATTTATTTTCATTTTAAGAGGGAAGGGGAGGAAGAAAGAGAGGGAGAGAAACATCAACGTGAGAAAGAAACAATGATTGGTTGCTTTTCGCATGGGGCCCAACCAGGGACTGAACCTACAACCCAGGCATGTGCTCTTACCAGAAATGGAACCAGCAACCTCCCTCTCCACAAGTACGTTGCCCAAACAACTGAGCCATACTGGTCAGGGCTATGTATCCCTTTCTTGTGTAACTACTTTGTTCTCCCTAAAAGTAATAATTATCTTCTATTTGTGTAGCTTTCTATGCTCTTATCACTGATATGCCCTGAACTATTCAATAGCAGTGTCCGTGCCCTCCACAACATTCACACCTGTCCACACAGCCAACCCCCCAGAAGCCCAGCGACCACCTGCTCCAGGCTGGGCTGCCTGCTATCTAGACCTGCTATTCAGCCATCAACCTGGGGGTTCCTTCCACGTCATCACGGGGATCCTTTGTCTGGTCTGAGATGGCGCCTGTTTCCTGGATCCCATGTCTTCATTTTCCTAGATTTACACCCTCATGTATGTAGGAGAACTTCTTCCAGCACTGTCTGAGAAAGGTTAAGGGGTTGGTGCATTTTTTGAAACTTGAGTGCCTGAAAATATTTGTTTTACCCTCACTATAGTTTGGCTGGTATTGTTTGTTTTCGATGCCACCCAAGATCTTTTGATTACCTTTCCCTTGTTAAAACTCCCACATCCCCATTTTTCCAACATAAAATTGACAATGTGCTATTTTGCTTTTGCAGGTGGAGGAAGGAGATATGTAATCTAAACTCTTCAGATGACACATATGTTGTCTGAGGCTTTAATTCAGAAGTAAGCAATGTTGGCCCTGACCAGTGTGATTCAGTTTGTTGCGGTTCAGCCCATCCCACAAAGCAAAAGGTTGCCAGCTCAATCCCCAGTCAGGGCACATGCCTTGGTTACAGGTTCAGTCCCAGTCAGGGCTCATATAAGAACCTACCATTTGATTTCACATCAGTGTTTCTCTACTTCTCTTTCTTCTTCTCTTTCCTTCTCTCTAAAAATAAGTAAATAAAACCTTTATTTTAAAAATCTTCTAAAAAAGTAAGCAAAGTGGGAGAGCAGCTGTTCACAGAATTCATCTTTTTGGTAAGTGACGAAAGTAAACAATGAATCTTCTTTTTATAATTGCTGCCAACTGTGATGTCTGTGCCAAGTGTGCTAGTGGAAATGTTTTCTTGGGTACAGCCCCCAAAGAGGTTTTGGGATGTGGATCCTGGCAACATGGCATAGCAGCCTGAGTTTTCTCACTCACCAGGAAAGCACATGAGCAGCCTAAACAATCTGAGGTCAGTAAGTTTCTTATCTGCTGAAACTACATAGATCCTGCTGTTGACAATAAAGAACACTGATTAACACTGATTATAAAACTGTAGCTTGGAAATCATTTTCCCTCAGAATTTGCAAAGCAGAATGCCATGGTCTTCTGGTTATGATGTTTCTGTTTGAGAAGGTGTATACCATTCTTGTTCCTAAGGTTCTGGATATGACTTATTCTTCCTCTCTGAAAGCTTTGAGGCTGTTCTGTTTATTCTACTTCCCTGGTAGTCTGAAATATCTATTTGAAACACCACGATGTGGGTCTTTTTGCATTCACTGGGCTGCCACACAGAGTTGTACGTGGTGTGTACTGCTCTGCTCTACTGAGCACTCTTTTCACCTTAATCCACAGATGCAGCCTGTAGGACTGTCCATGACGACCCTGTTAACATTATGTGAGACCTTACAATCTGGAGACTACTTTTGAGTCCCGTGAAATTTTTAGTATAATCTTTCTTCCCAACTACTGTCTCTGTTCTATCTCTGGGACACCTATTCATCAAATCTTTGGCTTCCTAGGCTAATCTTACCATTTTCTTATTTTGTCTCTATTTTCCATTCTATGTCTCCTTGTTCTACTTTCTGAAAGATTTCCCCTACTTTATCTTCCAAACTTCTACTGAATATTTAACTTCAGCCATGCTATTTTTAATCTCTAAGAGTTCGTTTTTAAAATAGCATTCTGTTCTCCAGGATCCAAGATCTTCTTTTATCTCTCTGAATATATCAATTATAGATGTATTTACTTTTTAGTTTAGGTTTTCTTTCATTCACTGCATTGTTTCCTTTCTTTCCATTTCAGTTGCTATTTAATTTTCTGCTGTTTTTATTTGTTGGTACCTCTCTTTTATATGAGGGATGATGTAAAATGCCTCATGGTCCACAGCACTGGCACTTTCGAGGGAAAAGCTGACTGGAATGTGTGTGGCGTGGTGCTTCTCGAGCGGTGGCTTCATTCTAGATGACCTGGGGTGCCTATTTTACTGAGGATCCCAACTCAGAGTCTCTGTGGGTAGGTTCTCTCCATCTAGTCTACTTCCCCAGAAATAAATCTGACAGTGGGCGTATGTGGGAGTGGAAGGGTTTAAGCCTGGCAACCAGCATTCTCAGGTTTAAGTGGGGAGAAGGGCTGGAGCTGTGTCCTCAAATGCCCTACTTTAACTCCACTTGTACTGTGACCATCCGAGGTGACTCCAATTTGTTTTCTCTTGGATTCTGAAGAGTAAGTCTGCTTCTGGACATTCCCGGAGTTTTGTACAGTTTTCAGCTCACAAATGATCTTTCAATTTTTCACTGTTTTATTATTGTTACCTCCTTTGTCATTTTCTTTGTCTTTAAGGGATTATGATTTTTTCCCATCATTTTTCTGTAAGTATTTTAAGAGTAAGAAGTGGAAAATAAATTGAAATACTATCTTTTAAACCTAATATTCCTCTAAACTTTGAAAAACTTATGGAAGGCCAATTATATATAAGGCACTTTTCTCTTCCTCACTTATAGGTAACAACAATATACCTATTTCATTGGATTATCCGGAGAAGTATATAAGAAGAAGCCAATTAAAGCACTGATTATAACTATTATAATCATGAAAACACTGTGGACCAAGCAATACATGGCAAAGCAATATGTGCAAAGCCCAGAGGAAAAAAAAAGTTCTTTTCTGGGATTAATACACAGCCCTGTGGTCCTGGAACCAATAACATCAGTATCACCTGAAAACTTGTTAGAAATTCAAATGCTGAGTCCCTCACCCCATACCCACTGAAACTTTGAGAAACTTTGAGAGTGGCCCTGTACTCTGTTCTTTGAACAAACAATTAAGGTGATTCTGATGCTCATTAAAGTTTAGGACCCATGGATACGGAGGCAAGGAAATGGACTCCCTTTCATTGCAGGTTCTAGCTGGGGACCACCTATAGACCCTGGATTTGTGTCATGTGCTAGAAGAAGTGAGGTTAACATTTATTTTTATAAACACTGTATTTATTTATTTATTTTTAGAGATAGGGAAGGAGAAAGAGAGAGGGAGAGAAATACCAATGGGTGAGAAAAACATCAACTGGTTGCCTCTCATACACCCCCAACCAGGGACCAGTCCACAACCCAGGCATCTGCCCTAACCAGGAATCATACCCAACCTTTCACTCAACCAACTGGGCCACACCAGTCAGGGCAAGACTAACATTTAAATAAAAGCAGAGACTTGTGGAGACAAAAGTCAGACAAAAGATTTGTATGTAAAAGACTTGAGTCTAAACCCTGAAGGCCTGGTCCTACAGCTTTTCTATTCAACTCTGTGAGCTCTGCCAGGATCCTGCTCAGTAACATGGATACGGCATTAGGCCACACGCCCTCCCCAGGCACACCCCCCCACTTTGTTTTCTCAAGCCAGCTTAAATCAAGTGTCTGGCATTTGCAACCCAAAGAATCCTGACTAGTATAAGACCCTTTCCCTTTAAGAAGCAGAGTAAACCTGACCTTCCTCTGTGCTTCACCTAAAGTCCCAGAGGAATGGCAAAGGGTAGCTCCCAGAGAAAGCCAGCTATGAGATCCTGCCAACCAGCTCTATCATTGACAAATTCCACCATGCTCTGAATTCAGTGTCTTCTATGCTTACATATCATGGACAAATAGAGTCTGTTTACACATACAAGAATCAAATTCAACAAATTTACCTCTTGGTATTTCAGGATTTGGTGAGCACACCCATGCTCACCATGTTCATAACATTCATGGTTTCATGAATTTTCATCATACTCCTTCTTATTCTTCATCTTGTCTCTCCTAATCTTACTATATTTCTAGATTTTGAAATCTCACTCACTGAGTGAGATTCACAAGATCTTCCTGTAGTTTAAGGGCTACTAGACCTTTGCTGATCATCAAAATCACCCAGAGAGACTTTTAAATATATAATGCCCACACTCTACTCCAGACCTACTAAATCTCTCTGGGCTATTTTCTACATACACACATACACACCAACAATAAAAACACATAAATACACACACACACACAATCCATTCCCTGGCAAAACTAATGATCCTCATTTCTGTGGCTCTGCATTGCCCTGAAAATGATGTTTTCTTAACACCAAGAATTTCACTGTAACAGTGAAATTTGAAACATGAATATTTTTTCTGAGAGTCACAAAATTAAAGCTCAATTTTCATAGAAAATCATTATAAATGAAGCTCTCCTCTCAACTCTGCAAAACATCCCTAGAAAAGGCAATGTAGACAACATGGTCTGACAACAAACAACAAATATCTGTCACATAGTTTGCTACTTTCTTCTGCTTCCGTGAGACTCAGCTACCAAGTCTGGGTATGTCTCTTTCAAATTCAGGGCTCCTGGCAGCCCATATCAATCCGCTGGGGAAAACACATATACTATAACCTGAAACTTCTGGGTTTAAACTTCAGAGGCCTGGGTAATAGCCCCAACACTGCCTGTCCCCATCTATGAAAATTTGACTTCCCTTTCTCAACTTCATCTTCTTTAAAATAGAGATAACCCCTATATTTTCTTCCTATACAAAGGTTATGAAGAAAAAATGAGATTTATGAATCTAGAAAATTCAAAATGGTGTCCCCCAGATAGAAGATCAAATTTGGTAGATGAGCTATTACACTAAAGATGAGTAAGACAAAGCAGAATACTGGATAAAATGAAAGAATCCCATAGCTCTTTTCTTAAATACATGAACCAAGGATGATCAAAATCCCACTTAAAATTGCCCAGTCCATCAAATTACCCATTCCATACTTTTGATACTTTTAGGCAAATTGAAGTTATCAACAGGTACTAAAGGAAAATGTAAATGTCTAAATGAAAGCTACCCCATAATATCTTTTCAAAAGCACTTACATTTTTCAAGTTTTGAAATAAAATTTTGGTATTAAGCCAATGTAAAAATATTACAATATTTTCATGAATAAAGGGCAAAAACTAAATACTTACTTCCTATTTCCAGAAAGTATCTTCCTTTATCTTTCTGATCTGTTCAGGATAGTAGTGAGGTTTGCCAGGGCACTTTTCCCCGTAAATGGAAGTAGGGACACATTGACTAATGTGTTACTCCTTGGATCCCTTATCTTTAGGCATCACAGAAACTACCACCCTTCTCTTGTAGAAATACATTTCTGTAACAGTATAGAGAGACAGACAGATATTTGCATACGTAGGGATTTGGGTCAGTTACTGCTTTCTTTGCATCAGTTACTTTTGATTTACTCCCGCTAAGGGTATGCTTGTAGCACAGCTGCACCGACTCAACTGGGATAACCCCCTCTTCCTCAGAAAGGGCTTTAGTGACCATCTCTTCACAGGGGCTGTCTTTACAGTCGTCTGTTACGATTCACTGATGATGATTCGTATTAACTTTAACTTCGAAGGGTAAGCCTCATCCTCATCCTTAAGCCTCATCCTTAAACATGACCCGTTTGGGTGTGGCCTCTATCACACTACGTACCCATTAATGGCATTTTCCTCCTTTTTAAGGGGTGGGGTGAGGTTGTCATTTTATTTTAAAAACGTAATAAATTAGTAAAGATCGTCTAATTTTAAGCAGACCTGACTACACAAAACTATTCTAAAATAAAACCAAATAGGACAATTAAAAGAAAAATAACTAGTGTTACATCCCATCCTTGCGAGCAAGAAGGGTTGGAGGCTGCTGGGTAGTCAGAGGTGTTTTATTGGCCTAAGTTTCAAAGTTTTACCTGCGCAGGGGCGAACTCTCGGGGTGCCTCCGGAGACAAGGTGCCAAAATGGCTGCAAATGAGAGTCGCGCCAAGCGCTCACAGGTTAGGGCTCTTATAGGGGCGGGCAAGCAAGCAGGTTCACAGAAGCAAGGGTGGCGGTTAGCAATTGGCTGGGGGCTATGTCAGGGCTCGTGGTCTTTCTAATGAGTGGACCGTGGAGCTCGTGAGCGGCTGGAGCTCTTACTGATGATTGGATCGTAGAGCTCAGGCCATGTCTTGAGGTAAAAATTTTCCCCTAACGGGTGTCCGAGAGACTACTTCAAGGCCTTGGCTAAACTCCCTGAAACATCTGCCCACGGCCAGGTGTGGTTTTCTGCCTAAGTCTAAAAATAAACATCTAGTTTAAGCAAACATCTCGGCTCTTCTCCTCACCCCCTAACACTAGAAAGTAGAGAGGGAGAAGTAGAATTAGACATGCCCTAAAAATCTAAAAAAGGAAAAAGTTTTCCATATTCTTTCTGAAGAAAATCCAGGCTTGTGTTGAAGGCCAGGTTTTCAAGATATTTCTCATATGCTAAAGAACAATTAAAAATAGAAAAAAATAGAAAAATAGCAGCCTTCTCAAAACATGGAAGGCTTTACATATGTATATATTTAACTTATGGGAAATACATTATTCGGTGCTAATAAGGAATCCTAAATTATGGTAACTATTAATTCTACTTTTATATCTTTATGATGTGAAGCAAGTTAATGTATATTTTATTCACTTTATTCTCAGATACTTCAATATTGTAATTTTCTTTTAAATATTTTAACCCTAACCATTTCTAATAAATAAAGATTTGAAAAACTATTTATTTGTTTTGCTGAAATCTATTTATCCTTCTTCTTGGAAATATTTGGATAATATAAAAGTCTGGATGATATTTGCCTGTTGGGTGAGGTCATATTAAGGCAGACTAGTAAGACAAGAAAAATTCCTGGACAAGTGGAATGGGGAAACTGAGACAAGATAATTAAATAACGCCAAACAATTTGAACAATTCACAACCAGCTGGTGAACTTTAAGACCTTATCTTCCCTAACCCAGGAGACTTGAGAACAAATGTTTTATACCTCTTCACCTTAAGCAGAAATAAAGAGCTTAAATCGCCCTGGTCAGGAAGCTAGGTAACAGACCCAATCAGTGTCATTTGTGCCAGCCCAACCCAGGGCGGCTGAAGTCAAGGGAACAACAACAAAAAAAAAAAAAAAAAAAAAAAAAACGTTAGAACCAGGCAGACCCAAGATAAAAGTAAAGCATTAAAGCTGTCCAGAGAATGATCCCAAACCCCTCTATATGCTCATTTTGATGAATCAACATCTGGAAAACTAATGAATATTCTGTTAAGATTATCCCCTGAGGACTTCCCTAGGATTCCCACCCATGGATGAGAGATAAAACCCCTCAGGATAAAGGATGCCAGTGCAGGCTGTCTCTGGAGCACACCCACACCGTTCTTCCCTTTCAGGCATACATCTTTACTTTTCTCTCCAGTGAGACTTACAACTAGTGGAGCAGTAAGCAGAGGCAGTTAGTCCTGGGCTAACCTCCTGAACCTATCTCCAAGGCCCCTATTCTCTGACTTTCCAGTAAGCTAAAAGCAGACCCACCTTACCTCACTTCTGTCACTGTGACTTTTACTTTTCAGTGAATTCATGAAGCCCAGTGTGGCTCACTTCTTTCCTATAACATTTCTAGGGAGTCAAAGCAGCCCTACCTACGCTCACGATGCCGTTGCCTCTTCTACCTTAAGCCCTTCCTTCTTTTCACTCTCCCCAACTTTAATAAACATGCTCTCAAAAATCACCTGGACTCGTACTGTGAAATCTTTCCTGCACAAAGTCAAGAACCCGCACACTACAGGACAGTCAAGGCAGACCCACTCTGGTCGAGTCCCTTTCCAGTGACAGTGTGACAAAGTTCTTGTCAACAGATGAGCTAAAGTGAAGTACACACCACTCCAGGTTGTACCCTCTTCCCTTTCCCATCAGCTATAATCCAGACATGATGGTGATTCAGCTTAGATCATGCACACAGTGTCAGTTTCCTGGGGAATGGAGCAGAGCTGCCCTGCCAACCTGGACCTCTCCCTTTGAAACAATTGAGTGAAACAAAAATAAACTTCTTATAGTCACAACAGTTTAACTATTAAAATGGTACTGTCCATTTTTGTAGCGTCAAGTTGCCTTCTAAATCAGTATAGTCATCTCTTTGTAAATTGCCACAATTTACGTAGCATTTTCCTCTGCCAACAGCCACTAACGGTAAAATTAAAAGGTAATGAAAAATCTATCCAAGAACTATTTTATGTTGAAAAGTTGAACATACATCTGAAATCTCTCTCTTCTTTGTCCTGAAATTCTATATAAGCAATTACTAAGGTTTCTGTTTCAGGCATCGTTTCGAGACATGAGCATTGTTTAGGTTTAAAGGAAAACACGTAACTGTTTACTCCCCTTAGGTCTGGTACTTTTCAGCAAGATGGCAAGACAGTGAAGTGACAGCCAAGAATTTCCTGACCAAATTCCTTCACTTTCATTCCTATTACATCACTGGTATAGGTCATATTTCACTGTGAGAAACAAAAGTGTGAATGTTTCCTATTTGTCATTAAAACTGAAAACCTTATTTGAGTTGATTTTACAAACTGGCTACAGAGTTGTTATATGACACATTGGCATAAATTCCCTTCACAGTTACTTATTTTGTACACCCCTATTTTGTATCTCGATAAGCTAAAAAATACAACCACAATGTTCAGTCCTAAAATTATTCAGAAAATTTCTAAGTAGGACATTTGTTCAGATACAATTATTATTTCATGCACACATCACTGAGGCTACTTGGCCCCAACACTTGCTAAAATCATTCCAGCTCAAAGTACAAAATGCTGGAGGAGGGAGGTTCTACTTTAACTGCTTTAAAATATAAAATGCAAATGACCATTGCAATTTTTTCAAATTGTCTATTTAACAGCATACTAATGCAAGATATCTACTGACTCGATTCAACCATTCTAATAAATATGAGGGGGAAATACTTTACTTTTATGAAAAGGGAAGGCCAAGATGAGGAAGACTAATTTACCCAGTGTAGACATAATACACATTCATTAAATAAGTATTAGGAAGAACAAATTCAAAACACTAGTCATATTTGTACTGGACCTGTCTATATGCACTGAAATTTAGAGTCTTCAATGAAAACCCAATATTTTAATTATCTCATAATTAGCACATCTTTGTGGACCAGGAAATTCAACACGAGAAACATATAAGCAAAAAGAAGACAATAGCAGGCACATATACACTATAAAGGATTACACATGGCAGAGAGAAAGCAAAACATTAACTAGACAATGACAAATCAACTCCAATTTTCATTGTTTTATTTTAATATGACAATATACACATTCAGAGGTCCTTTAATCAGACAAATTCAGCATTTCCTGGGTGCAAAAAAAGGGGGGGGGGGACAAAGAAGGCAAAAAAGCTCTCAAGGTGACCAAAAACTAAAGCTGAAGCACGTTATTCATAGCAGACCATCCTAGAAACCCATTCCTATTATTTTAGAATAAATTCTGAGAAGCATGTTTGTTGGTGTCTCTAAGTCAACATAGGAATTCATAATGAAAATCAGGAATGGGAAGCGACAATGATAAGAAGGAAATCAGAATGTGAGGGAGACAGGAAAGCACAAAACACTGGCGCCCTCTCTGTGGAGCTTGCCTAAAGCTCACTTTCCTCTCAGGCGTGCACCTTTACTTTCTCTCCTAGTGTAAGGAACGCCAGGAGACTTGCAACCAGGAGAGCAACCAGCAGTGGCTGTTCATCCTGGGCTTACCCATGATCCTGTCTTCAAGGTCCCCTCTTCTCTGCCTTTTCAGTGAGCTAACAACAGGCCCATCATGGCTCGCTTTTTTCCTGTAATATTTCTAAGGGGCCAAAGCAGAGCAAAACCTAGCCTCTCTCCTGCCCCTGGCTTTAATGAATGTAAAGAAAGGAAAGGAGGGAGAGAAGGAGGAAATAAAATACCCAGATAAAAGTCCTACAATTCTGAGATATTCTCAGGTACAAAGGGACTGTCACACCTTGGCAACCGGCTAAGGCTTCAAGGCCTTACACCCATGTTGTCAGGAAAGCCCTAAGTCATTAAAGGTACATTCAATTATATTCAGTTATTTTATAAAAGCAAGTAAGTCTACCATAGATCGCTTCTTAAATTACTTTATCAAAAGCAGTTTCTTTGTTTTACAGACACATAAATTGACTGCTTATTTAGAAACTCACTTGTGAGAAACCAGGCTAGATGAGGTATTACTAGAAGTAATCTGGTAATAGTGAACTATCTTTCTGCCCTTTACTCATAGAATTATTATCAGACCTAATTTACAGTATGAGGAAATACACTGATTTTTTCTCCAATGGGTGCTTTGATCTGACTCATGCTACTTGCCCAAGTGCATTGATCAACTGTGTAAACATGCAGTCAGTACTATTAAACACAACAGCCCTAAAACATGCTTAAAGTCTACCCAACATTTTCTTCCCAACCAGGTTATAGAAAGATTACATAGCTAAACTAGTACAATGTACTTGGGATGGGTGTAACCCCAAAAGCAAGTCAGAGCAAGTCCCTTTGTATAAGGCAACACCTTCAAAATCACTTCTGATTAATGGAATTATTATTTTTAAATAATTTTTCTTGGTTCAGTTCTTAAGATGTTTGGAAGATGACACAAATATCAATATCAAAGCCTAATTTTCAGTTTCAAGATCTAGTTTTCCATTATAGAATTCAATACTTTAATGTCTTTTAATAACACTATTTCAGTTTTAAATGTTCCAAATTTCCATCAGTTACAATTCCCAGTAATTTTATAGTCAAATCACTTTTACTTAATTTCACATTCACCAACTGTTTTCCAAAGCTCATATTTTCCTTCAATTTATTCCTTTACTGAACATCTCTCTGCTAGGTACTAGTTTGGAACCCAGGGAGTCAGCAGGGAATGTTAACAGTCTATGCCTGAGTTTAATTTATTTCAAGTGAAACAATTAAATACCATCTAGTTTCTGTAATAGAATTACCTGTTGGCATTCTAATTATGTTCCTAAGTTAGTTGATACTGTTTCCACCAACTAACCAATTAATTAAGCCTCTTTGAGATAGTTATAGACACTCAAGGGATGTCCAAAAAAATAAGGTCTGGACTTATTTCATGTGACAAATAACCATCATATACATTTGAAGCAGATACATAATCTTTATTCAGTACATTTACCTACCTATCAAATGATCTTATGTCCAAAAGTTTAAAGTCTGTTTTTCTTCTCTAATGCTTTTTCTACATATGAGCACCAAGATAAAATTTCAGGGTTTACTTTTCTCATCTTTTAGAAGAAGAAAAACACATAATGTCATGTGATTATCTCAAGATCCTTTTTTTAATACAAAAATTATGAAGAAAACATTGCAACAGAATTATTTACCCAAGCTGAGGTTAATTCTGATGTTCAAGAGCTCCTAAGGCATTTCCTCTCCTCTATAAAATGTTTTCTGATAAAATGCTTTGCGCCTAATAAAATTTTTGCCATACCAAGCATATGAACCACAAGTATAGAAAAATGTAAAGTATCACCTGTATATATCCACTTATCAGTGGTTTACTTCTCAGTCCACTTAAATATTCTAAAATGAATATATTTTATGTTAAGAGAATCTGAGAAAATGAATAAAAGGTTCAAAAAATTAGGTTTTTGCCAAAACGTTCCAAGTACTATACCATTTGTTTTTAAGTGAACAGTAATTTTTAAAAAATCACCCTGTTATTTTTATCATAGTTTTTAATCTATGTACCACTTTAATAAAATTTTCAAGTTTAATACGGTTTTCATACTAATTTATCTGAAAATACAACAGTTGGAATGTATAGATTTTATTCTCCTTAATATTTATGGGACAGTAAACTCTAAAGAAACTCGCTCACAGCATCAACTATTTCCTTCAGTTCTGATCCTCTTGGCTGCTCTATAGGAGAAGCTAAAAGAATGAACTGTTAAATGTTTGCTAAAGTAAATAAGAATTAACCACATTTCCACCTTTGACTGCTCAAGTCTTCAGTGACCCAAGACTGTTTCTGCTAACATATAAATCTGGTATAGCAGTAGAGAATAAATATTAAGTATAAAGGGCCCTGGCCAAGGTCGATAATTTGGTTAGAGCATCATATGATACACTAGATTGCAAATTCTGTCCCAGTCAGGGCACATACCTAGGTTGAAGGTTTAATCCCTGATAAGTGAGTGAGTTTACCAGAGGCAATCAATCGATGTTTCTCTCTCACTCCCTCCTTCTCAAAAATCAACATATATTCTCAGGTAAGGCTTTTAAAATAATTACCATATCTTGCCATGTATAATGCATACCTTTCTGCCCAAATTTTTGCAGGGAAATATAAGTATGTGCATTATATATTGATAGTAGCTGAAATATCTTGTATCTATTAGTTTTGTAGTTATTTGTTACACAAGACTTTTTGTACTATATGTTAAAAAAAATGCTAAAATTCCTTTGTAATACAGAAAACAAGTATCTAAATATAAGTAAATAATTAAATTAAAAATTAAAACGAAAGCTTCATTTTCCTGAAAGTTTGGGCAAAAACATGGGTGTGCATTATACACAGCAAAATACAGTTAAGTATAAAGGGATAATCATACTTTTCTTCAAAAAACTTTTAAGTCCTTCAAAAAAATTAAGCTGCGACCCTGGCCCATGTGGCTCAGTTGGTTGGTGCATCAACCCCATAACCAGAAGGCTGCGTTTGATTCCCAGTCATGTCACATATCTAGGTTGCAGTCCTATCCCAAGTCCAGGAACACAGGAGGCAACCAATGGCTCTCCAGCACCTGTTTCCCTCTCTCCCACCCCTGCTAAAAAAGCAATGAAAAATGTCCACGAGCGAGGATTTAAAAAACAAAAATCTAAGCCATAGAAAGAGGATGGGAAAAACACAAACCTTTTAGGCAAGACAACTAGAAAAATATGCAGCCTTATAATACAACCTTGGGACCCATTTAATTTTGTGTTCAAAAGCATCACCTTAAGAGAATCTAAATTGACTTAGGATCCTATTTCAAAAATAAAAAAGAACATAAAGAACCTATTTAAAACACTGATGAATTTATAAAATTCTCTTTAGAGAAATTTATAAAATTTCTCTTTAGAAACTTATACCTAATTAGTCTATTGTTTTTTTGTGCATATTTTAAGCATTACCAAATTTTATACAACTCTAAAGTAGAGAAAAGTGCAAGGACCATATTAGCCAGGTGATTCATTTAAAATAATTTCTTTCTTACCAAGTTATATAATTAGTGAAGCCATGAAGTAAATTTTATCTTCCCTAAAACACCAGAGATGAATAAACATTTAAACCTTTGACAAGTTAACTTTCCTTGACGATCAATGGCATCCTTCCAAAAATGCAGTTAAGCAAAACTTAAGGTCTCTTCAATTGTGTCTATAACCATGGCATCTAAACACCTGAGACAAATCCAAATTTTTTTATTCTGTAATGAATAACATACCCAGGATTATGAATACAGGTGCATTTCTCAACCAAAACTGATTATCTTAAAATTTATTTAAAAAATTATAAAATTTTGAGGATCATTCCCATGGTCAAAAGGCTAAACTAAATAAAGATTAGGGCAGTGCTTTAGTTATTCTTTAAAACATTAAAACCTGTGTTGACTCAATGGACCATGATAATTAAACATTGTGCTGGTTAATAATACTTGCACTTCACTGTTCATTAGTCAATAGGTATATTAGATAGGAATTATAATTAGAAATGACAGCAATTTCTTGAGTTACTCCACCTTTATTTTTTTTATTTTTTACTTTTTTTTTACTCCACCTTTAAATTATCTTATTCTTTGAAATTACTAATGATGATCCTATCCTGTTCATGTGAGAACTTAAGAAAACCTCTTATCTGTAACACCTTTACATATTAAAAAAAAAGTGTAGATGCAAAAAGTTCCTACAGATAGCACTCTATAATTTAAAAACCATTTTAGCCAAATAAGTAAAACTATGCCTTTTATTCAGTCACTCCATCACTGAGAATTGCTCTATGGTACAAATACAGTATTGTACAAAAAAACCCACAAAATGTTACAAAATAAAAATGTACAAACTTCGTTACTTAATAAATATGACTCAAAGTTGTTAAGTGGAAATAAGATAAGAATTTAGGTTGGGAACACCGTTTGACCCAGCAAACCATACAAGCCATTTGGACATTTTTGTTTGTACACAACACAGGGCAATCCTATCTTGCTTTTTAAAAAAATTTTTAAAGAACAGAATATTAGGACATTTTCCTGCTATGAAAATTGCAAATGTTGGTTGGAGGCATCCATTCTATTGGTTTTCAAATCTCAGTTGAATCCAAGTTACAGAAAGCAGGAGGCTTATCACAAAGTTTTACAATCATGTTAAAATTCTTTTATAACAAAATGACAAATATAAATAAAAACAATTGAGAGCACCAATCTACTCTAAACATCAATCAGAATACAGAAAAATCACTCTTCCATCAGCAAATATCAGACTTTCATTCAAGTAAGAGCTGGCACTGCCCCTTAAAGGAAAAAAAATCTCCCCACAATCTTCCCTTACATTATTACTCTTTCAAAGGATGACCATGTCTAGAAAAATAATGATTTGTAAAGCAAATCTTTCATCAAAATGGAATGGGCCAATCATCTGATAACATGAATATATCAATCTCCATTTGAAATAATACCTAAGAATTGTAAAATTCAAATTCAACATAAAATAACCACTAAATCACAAGCTGTTCAAAATAAGCTTCACATAAAGCACTTCTCTGGGTTTATGCTGAAAAGCTGTCAAAATGGAACACATTGTGGATGAAGTTACGCCGATTTTAAAATGTGCAAAAATACATTTTTATAGAAAATAGATTAACAGGAATGAACAAATATACACTGTGAGAAATTAGCTTGCAAATTAAGTAGTGCTAACTTTATACAGCAAATCATAAACTGCAGTAGGATCATCCAAGGCTATCATGAAACATCATTGAGGTGCCCAGCAACCTTCAGCTCTGAGAAAACATTGAAAATAAAAAAGGTTAAGGCATTACACCTACAGTAATTTAAAAAGTTTAAAAGTGCTATTACCCTGATTAGAGTTCATATAATTCCCTAAACACAAATGATGTATGCACTTTTCCCAAGGTGTAGGTTTTCAGACACTTCAAGAGCATGCATTTTGTTCAATATACATTTTGGAGAGGGATATGGCCATGGATTTGGCAAGTTCTTCATCGCGTTTTCTTTGCACTTGAGTCTGTTTGCACCAATTGTCATATTCAGGGTTAGGATAGGAGTGATCAAATACCGCATCATAATGTCCATTACTGAGCCAACTGAGCCAAATACTAGGCCTTAGAGAATCCTCTGGACCCAAGTAGTGAATCATCGTCGACACTGTGGGACTCTCCAACCTCCCTCCAGTTGTTAAGTGTATATTCACATTCAGCATTTGCCCCATGGCCAGCAACTCCGGGTACCCGGCCCACGCCCCATCCTGAGCTGCAGCGATGATAAACTCCCCAACGTCGCCCTCAATCAGGGGGCTAAAGTGGTCGAGATGATCGGCGATGTAGTGTACCGTCTGTTCCCTCAGCTCCTGGTGCAGGCTCTGGTCGCCGTACACCGCCTTGCTGACCGCACGGTATAGGCAGTTGCCATCCGGAATGATGTGAAATCGGTACTTATTTTTTTGTCGAAGGTACTTATCCTGCCTCTCCACCTCCGCCAGGTACAGGGCCAGTTTCTCGTCTCTGGCATCCGACCTGGAGACGATAGCTGCCTCGGCGGCGCCGCTCTGGGAGGCCTCGCTGCTTCGGACCGTGGGTGCCTCAGCCTCCGGGCCAGGCCGCCGCGCTTCGTCCGCGCTCGGGGAGTCGCTGCGGTTGCCAGCCCTCTCCCAACCCCGGAGGCTCTTCTCTGCCGGGTGCTCCTCGCCCCAAGGGCCGGGGCTGGGTTCCGGGCTCCCCGGAGGCGGCGCGGTACCCCGGTGCTTGGTGGCGGCCAGGGCCTGGCGGTGTTCGCTCAGACGGAAGTTTCGGTCGGGGCCCTCCCGGGAGGCGTCCAGGGCCGCGGGCTCAGGGCAGTCGGGCCTCAGCAGCTCCTCCAGGAGCCAGGCCGAGGAGCCCCGCCGCGGTGGGACCGGGGCACCTGGCGCGGGGGCCAGCAGGAGGCAGCGGCTGCGCTGGGCGGCGGGAGCCGCGGAGCCGGGCTCAGGCCCGTGCAGCAAGAGCCGGTCGGTGCCCAGGGCCCGCACGGTGATCTGAGCCGTGGACGTGTAGTGGGGCGGCAGCGGTGGTTTGCAGGACCCACTGGACGAGCCGGGTGCAGCTGCGGAGGAGGGCGCGGCAGCCCCGGGCACCATCTCGAAGCAGGAGGAGAAGGCGGGCATCTTGGTGGCGGAGGCGGCGGGGGCTTCTCGGGGCTCGGCGGCCGCGGTGGGCTGGCACTCACCCGTCTCGGGCTCCGGCGCGCCGCTAGCCGCTGCCGGAGGCTGCACAGAAACCTTGAAAGGGGCGGCGGAAGGCGGAGGAGCCGGACCAGCGGCCGTAGGACCCGGTCCCCCGGCTGGGTAGTGGGTGCAGACGCTGCTGTAGAGCTGCATGTCCCTGCCCGCCGCTCGGTCCCTTATAGGCCCGGCGAGCCCCGGCGAGGGAGACACACCCTCCGGGTCCGCGGGAGGGGGCCAGTCGAGCGCGATGACCCAGTGCCCCTAGAATAGAAATGACCCAAGGGCCGCCGGCAGCTAGTGCGTGAAAAGCCGCAAATAGCGCCCGGGTCCCCGCCAAATTCCTGCTACGCCACAGCGTGCCGTGGGGGCGGGGAAGGAACGCGCGCTCGACCCCTACCGGTGCGTTCGGCCCGCAGACTCCGGGCGCCGCGCCCACTGCCGCTGCTGAAGCCCGCAGCGCCGCTGGGGACTCTCGGAGGAAGCCGCCCGCCCGCTGGAACGTGTCCCGTAGAGCAGTACAGACCTCGCGGTGGGGCCAGGAGGCGGGGCCGCGGTTGTTTACCTCAGGCGGCGCGGTCGTATCACGTGGCCCCGCTGGAATGTGCGGCTCAGCGGGGCGCCCATTCAACTGAGCGAGCCCACCCCGCCCCCGGCCCCGCCCCGTTCGGTGGACGTCACGGGCGTAGACAGTGGAGCGGGCGGTGGCTTGTGGGCAAGGCCCGGGCGGAGATCGCCTGGGCTCCGGCGCCTGCGCAGTCAAGGAATTCCTTGCTCTGATCCGCGTGACTCCCTCTCCCGCTTCCTGTTCATCAGGTACAGGTGTCTGCGCCGCGCCTGCTGTCAGGGATTGTTACTGGATGGGCGCTGCTTGGGGTCAGCTAGAACCCTTTGAAAGCTAGCATTTGGAAGGAAGCTTCCGGCCCCGCGTGTAGAAGATAGAGTGCTGTCTTAAAATCTGCATGATTTGTTAGTCTTTGGATGTTCAGTTCCTTGGATCAAAATGTTAATTAAAGTCTGACTCCACCAATCTTCCCCATCACCAGCGCCATGCTAAACCGAAACTTTTTTGCATTCCTAATCCGTGTCAACTAGCAAATACATGATTTGGGAGACAGGAAGCCTATCAAACAGCATTTAGAAATACCAAATGTCCAACGACCTATGATCTTTGGAAAATGTGTGGCTGTAACCATGTCATTGGCAATGTAAGAGGGGGTCAGGGGATCGTACTGCATTCCAAGGCCGTGTAAAAAAAATTGAAAACAGTTCTACCCAATATATTAATTGTACTTTTTTGTAGAGGAAAGCCAGGCTATTCATGTGTTCAACCCTGTACTGACTTACATACTAGCGACCAGCTTTTGCTATATTCTCAGCTGTGAGCCAACGCTGAATTCAGGCCCTAAAGTTCAAATTGAACCTAGAAGCTATCACACCTATTTAGAGATGGGGAAATGGCTGTAGATTATAAAATACACCTTTCTTCACCCTTCTGCATGTAAATTCCACGAATATAAGGACTTTGTCTTGTTCCCTATTATAGTTAACATCCTCTAGCACAGTGCTTGACACATAGTTGGAGCTAAGTAGTATTTATCGAATGAATTAATTAAAGGAAAATTAGTTCCCATGGTTCCTCCAACAGTAGTACAGAAGCCAGAATTATAAATTTTAGTTACCTGGTCCTAACCAGGGCTTTTAATTTGCCGTGGAGGCATGACTGGCAGGATTGCACAGATAAAACACCGGTCTATCCATCTTTCCAACTTCTGGTGACTACCATATTGCTAGCTTGTAGCCCTCTTGGGTAACTAGATAAGGAAAATTACTATAGATTTTATGCCTGCTTTTTGGCCCCTATGTTGCTCTGTAATTAAGCACTTACACCAAACTCTACCTTTAGCCTTTCTGTACCTGGAGTTCTAAAGACAATTAACAATTTAAAAAATCCTCACATAATACTTACTGAGTACCCATTGTGTACCTAGTAGACCTAGATTACAAGAGCCTGGAGGAAGATAAGGAAACTATCAAAATTTAAAACCTAAAGCAAAAGTGTGTTTTAACAGGTTAGAATCAACACAGGAAAAAAATTAATATTAGATACACAGAGACTAGCTAGGTCTAATGTACCAAACAAGGAGCAGACAGATATAAACTGTTAGGATGTGTGGGGTAGGGTAAAACCACAGCTGAACTACAACCCAGAAAAGACGCCTGATGTCAAACCAGAGAGCCAGAAGGGCGGGCTTTATCCTCATAGCAACCTGAGCCAAAGAGAACCACCAATGATATATTGCCTCTTCCGTTCAAAGGGAGCCAAGCCCCAGGTCCCACGAAGAGAGCCAACCAAAATAAAACCCTGCCACATTCCTTGCTTGGGCACGACTTTCCCCGGCCTCACTGTGTGGGCCCGGGAACCTCGCCCTGGCCTGCAAACCCCAATAAAGCTCTATACTGCTTAACTTTGTGTCTGATTTGCATTTCTAACTTGATGGAGCCTAAGAAAACCTTTCATAAACAAAGATGTGAAGGTTCAAAACTTTAACATACATTAAAACCTTTTTTTTCCATTGTAAATTATAGAGGAGTGATGGACTATGCAAGACTACATATTCGCTATGAGAATCAGTGTCCACTCTTTATCTCAAACTGGAAAGTCTTCCTGGAGGAAATGATATTTCAGGAAATGCAAAGCGGTATGTCACCAGCCTTGGAAATGGGAGTCGTTTTCTGCCCTCGGCATCTAATAGAAGGCAAGGCTTTACAAGTGACAGCAAAGACACTGGACTAAAAAAAGTGAAAGAAGCAAATCAGAGTTCTTTCATACTCCATCTGAAAAGAATTACTAATGATTCCATTCTGGAAAATCATCTGTCTAGCATATTTTGGTCATGTGCAGAAAATTGGCAGAAGTTTAGGAAAAATAGGGTTCTAAACCAAAGTTTCAGAGTTATTGATAAACTAGGAAATCAATAAATTCCCCAATTATTAACTCTTTATAAAATAAAACCAATCCTGGTACGTTTTCTGAAGGTACATTTACCTAAATACCACTATCTCTTGGTTACCATCTCTTTAAATATGCTAACATTTCCAACCTTCCCCCCCAAAAATAAAACTTAAAAAAATACAAACATTTATCTATTTATTCAATCATTAAATATTCATTTATGTATAACCCTAATATGAAAAACAATCCTGAAAAAGAAGTGTGAAGGACTCATACTTCCCAATTTCAAAAATTACCCAAAGCTACAGTCATCAAGACCATGTGACACTGGCATATAGATGAACATAGAGATCAATGGAATAGTATTGACAGTCCACGAATTAACCCATATGTTGATAGTCAATTGACTTTGATAGGGTCCCAAGATATTTCAGTGGGGGAAAGAAACGCCTTTTTAACAAAGGGTGCTGGGGAAGCTAGACATCTGCATACAAAAGAATAAAGAAGACCCATACTTCACAATATATACAAAAACTAACTCAAAATGGATCAAATGTGAGAGCTAAAACTCAAATCCTTAGAGGAAATTAGAGGCAGAAATCTCAGTGCCCATAGATCAGACAGTGATTTCTTAGATGTGACACCAAAAGCACAAATGACAAAAGAAAAAATAATACATACATTGGACTTCATTAGAACTAAAACTTTGTGCTTCAAATGATACCATAAAGGGAAAAGACAAACTAAAGAATGAGAGACTATATTTTAAAATTATATATCTGATAAGGGTCTTTGAAATATATAAAAAATGTATAAAGCAATCCTAGAATTAAACAATAAAAAGATAACCCAATTTACAAAATGGGCAAATAATTTGCATTGGCATTTCTCCAGAGAAGATATATGAATAGTTAATAAGCATATGAAAAGATACTCAGCATCATTAGTCATTACGGAAATGCAAATCAAAACCCACAGTGAGATACAACTCACACCCCATAGGATGGCTATAAAGAAAAAGAGTACATATAGCAAGTGCTGATGAAAATGTAGAGGAACTAAAAGCCTTGGACATTGCTGTGGGATTCTAAAATGGTGCATACACGTTGGAAAACTATTTGGCAGTTTCTCAAAAGATTGCATGGAGAGTTACTATTTGATCTAGCAATTCCACTGGTACATATATAGCCAACAGATATTAAAACATGTCCACACAAAAACTTGTACATCAGTGCTCATAGAAGCATTATTCATGACAGCCAAAAAGTGGAAACAAACCAGCTACCCTTCAACTGATGCATAGATAAACAAAATGCGGTATATCTACACAGTGAAATATTATTCAGCCATTAAAAGAATGAGGTACAGACCCCATTCTACATGGGTGAACCTTGCAAACTATTCTAAGTGAAAAAAAAAAAGCAGACCTGAGAGGCCACCTATTGTGTATTTCCACTTATATAAAATGTTCAAAATAAGCAAGTTCATAGACATAGAAAATAGATTAGTGATTGCCAAAGGCTCAAGAGGAGAAATGTGGAGTGACTACCAATGGAAATGAACTTGTTTTTGAGGTGGAAAAAAAGTTTAAAATTAAATTATGGTGATGGTTGTACAACTCTGAATATATTAAAAACCACTAAATTGATCATTTTAAAAGTGACTTTTCTGCCATGTGAATTATATCTAAATAAAGCTGTTTAAAAAAAAACTATTGTGTGCCATGTACTGTGCTTAGTGCTATATTACTCAGTAACATTTACTTTGTGATATTACTGCATAAATCATGAACATTTGATATATCTTAGTAACTTTTCTGACAAATTTATGATACTCTATGTGGCAGCTTTTGAATGTAATTGTTAAAATAATATAAAGGTTTTGAGGCTTACTGAAACCAAATTATTTTTGTCCACATGAAAGGGGTACTTGAAGATGAGCTAGTGGTATGCTTTTTAAATTTATAATGTTTTTTCTTTAAACTTTTTGTGTAATGATCATAATATAAAAAAATAAGTTTGCATTCTCTTCAGCAAATATTTATTGAGCACTGATATGCCAAAAGCATTCGGGAATGTGTCCCAGCTTAAACATGTATAGAACCAACCAAATTTAATATATAATATGTTGTATAAAAGGATTCTGAAAAGAGCCTGAGACTTAGCAAGCTCTTAATAAATTTCTAAATAAATTTCTTGAATGTTATCAAGTAAAAATGGAATATAACTAATAAAGGCAAGAATCTTGGGAAGTATTGTGTGGGTCCATGAATATTTATTTTATTAATTTGACAATTTTAAGTTAACAAAATAAATAAAGGACACCACATCATGCAAACAACTCAGTAGTATTTCTCCAGCACATTTACCATTGCTGACGTGTCAATGACTGGAAGTGAAATTTCCAAGCAGAAGAGAAAGCTCTTCTTAATTATTTAAATCTTCTGGCTCTCCTAAAACTGTATTCATTAGTACCACTGAAAATCCTATTATCTAAAGGTCTCTTTCTTCTGGGAAATCTACGTCAATTTATGATAACTAGATCAAGTAATCAGTAGTTTCTATTTGTTTTCTGTAAAGAAAAATAGGACAAAGAATGGAGAAATAATGTGTAATCATTATTTCTGAGGCTGAGAAATAATGTGTAATCTTTGATTCCTACATTTAGGCTTAGAAAGTGTGCAGATCCTTTTGATAAATAGCTCAACAGTTCCCATAGTGATTAGCAATGTGGTTCAAATCCTTGCCCATGCAATAGCATTTTTCACTTGTGGATTGAAAGAACTATTGAGAGACAGTTAGAAAAGTCAGGGTTGTTATTCACTGGGAGGTTCAGATGAAATAATCTGAGCAGAATAAACAGTTCCCAAACACAGCTTTGAATCATTGTAACATGGAGGGCAGGAGCCTGAAAACCCAGGTGTTCCCTGAATCTGTTCATAAGATTGGCATTATACTAGAAAAGGAATGTGGGTAGACTGGAAACTTTTTGTGCTCTGTTGCTTGCTTCTAGTTGCTTTAACCAACATGATGATCAGGTCTGCTATAGTAACAAGGCCTGCTCCCTGCAAAGAAGAAATTGAAATATAGCCTACATCCCCTGATCTGATTTGAAGATTTGTGTCTCCCCCAAATTCATATATTAAAATTCTAACCTGCAAAGATGATAGTATTAAGAGGTGGGGACTTTGGGAAGTGCTTAAATCACAATAAGAGGGATCTCTAGCCCCTCTCACCATGTGAGAGATCACAGAATGTTTGTAACCCAGAGGAGGGCTCCTACCAGACCCAACCCTTCTGGCACCCTGATCTTGGACTTCCACCCTCCAGAACTGTGAGAAATAAATTTCTGTGATTTATAAGCTGCCTAGCCTATTGTATTTTATTATAGCAGACATACTGAACTAAGACAGCCTACTGTTTATAAAAGTAGAGAAAACAAAGCGTACCAAAATATACAAGGGGTTGCTCACTCATTAAATAACAATGTAGTAAATACAGTAATCTGTTTGCCATGAGTGGCTCTCACACGATTCAGTTGTCTGATTGTACACCAACATTTTATAATAAATATCCACAATCTTCAAACATTGACATAGTTGTCAAATATCTGTAAATAAGCAAACCTAGCCCGGTGGGGTGTGAGGAGGCACTTCACACTCACTCTGCTCTCCCTTTGTACAGGTTGAAACCCAGGCCGGGAGACACACCCTTGGTGACAAAAGGGTCAACTGTAAAAATGCCCAGCCCTTATATAACCATTTTGCTAAGATTTAAGAAAAGGAAAAGATGAAGAACAGATATTAAGTTACTTCAAAATTGCTTTTTATTTTTTAACGTGTGTTGTAAAATATTAAAGCAATACAAACATGAAAATAAAAATGAAATTTCCTTCCATCCCAGCTCCCCATCTCACACCCAGAGGTAAACACTGTTAAAAAAATTATATAAATAAAATAATTGCATATGTACTTTAAAATTTTTCATAATAAGATTATACTATGCATCTTTTCTTTGCACTATGCTTTTTATCTTAACTACTATATTCTGAACACTTTTTGTCACAATATATAGGTCAAATTCATTCTTTCAGTGTCCACCAAAAAATTCTGAAGTATGCGTGTGTGATCATATATTTTAATATTCAGATTGTTTTAAGTTTGTTACCAGTCAAAGCAGTGTCACAGGGAGCATCTTTGTACACATATTTTCACCATTATGTATGTGAGGGTTCCCAGAACACTTTCTTCTAAACATTTTAGAAGGTAACCTATGAGAAGGCTTACCAACCTGAGGAAGTTTTGAATGCCAGGGAACCTGATTTGTTAGGGAAATATTGTATTTACAAAATATATTTAATGTCTTTCCATTTTTTTCTGACTCCTACTCGTTTCTCCATCACACCCATGAAAATCTAGGATCTCTTATATTTGGTATATGAGTCTTATAATTTGCTAATCTAAGTTAGAATCGGGAGCTCTGGATTCTACTCTCAACTTCAAAATTAAATGGTTCACTTTGAACAAATCTTACATCTCCTTTGCCCTTAACTACTTTCTCTATAAAATAAGTGTTTAATGGTCTTCATGATTCCTTTCAAAACTTAAAATTCTTTTGTTTTATGCCATTGGACAAAAGATGCAAGCAGTCTTTAAAAGCTTACAGTATAAATAAGGTAACTGAAGTCTGCAATATCCTAGCCTTCCCACTAAGTACAGTTTCTTAGAGTATTTCACTAGAAATACTCTGAATAAGAACACCTGGACTGGGCTCAAGGAGTGAGTAGCAAATATGTAACAGAATTGGAGACCTTAGGAGGTGTCTTTCTCCTATCCACCCAGCCAAAAAAGATAAGGTGATAAGGTAAGAGTAAGTTTCTCAGATGAAACACAGGAAGCATATAGAGAGAGTAAGAGTTTGGGATTGAAGAAAATTATGCTAAGAGGTTAAGTGAGAGATTAAAAACTTCACAATTTTGTTAAGAGTGAATCCAACTTAATATCATAGTTGCTGAATAAGTTAATTCTCATAAGTTTACATAAGTTGAATGAAACACAATACATAATTCTAAGACTTACTGACCATAAAGGGCAGGTTTCATGTTTATCACTGCCCAGAATTTTTTTAAACACCCTTTTTTCCATAGAGTCCTTCCTTCCCAGCCAGAAGCCTGGATTCAGTCCCTCAGCCTCCCCTGAAATGAAGTCCAGGACTTGACCTAGGCTCCAGACATCGAACACACTCACAGACCTAAAACTTAGATTCTGAAGTGGGTAACAGGCACATGCAGGTGCACAGTGAAAGGCCTCTTCTGCCAGGGTTTCCAGCATCAGGCTTACAAGCTTGGTGTTTGTTGTGAGTGCTGACAAGGCATTGATGTCTACCCTCGAGCAGCTGTTGTTACAATGCAGATTATCCCAGCTCAGTTTCCTGGGGTATTCTCTAAACCTCTGAAGGTTATTTAATGTATTTAAAACTACTCAATGTAGCTCTGACTGATGTGGCTCAGTTGGTTGGTGTCCTCCTACATTCTCGGTCAGGACACATGCCGTGTTGCAGGGTCAGTCCTGGTCGGGGTGTGTATGACAGGCAACTGATCAGATCCAACTGATCTCTCCTTCTCTTCCTCCCTCCATTCCCTCTTTCTAAAAATAGGAAAATTTGTAAAAAAAACAAAAAAGAAACTACTCAATATAAACACATTTCCACAATTGAGTTTAAACACTTCAGTGATCTTAGTATTACTCCATTAGAATTACAGAAGGATACAACTAGAAAGAAATTCAAAAGAAAAAAGGAAATAATAATCTTTTGAGATGTTGGGAAGAAAAATAATAGGAAAAAACTTTAAAAGGTCACATCTAGGTAATTGTGTTCTGCAGTCAGAATCTGTGTGTGAAACTATCATGACCAAGCTGATTATTTCACTGCATTAATAATAGGTATCATCAAATGATTGTTTCAACTATATAGGTGATGCTTACAATACTACCAGAATGTCTGCATTAAGTATCTCCCAGTCTAGTTTAGTGAGAATTCTCACTATGGATAGAAAAGATGTAAAGGATCCGGGAGAAAGTACATTTTGTATGCAAAATTTAATCCATTTGGGTTCTCAATCATGTCTATATCTGTCTGTCTATATACCTATTTATCTTGACATAACACTTTCACAAGGGTTACATTCTCAGATATATAGTGAGATTTGGGGGAATGGCAGGGGAGTAAATGTGAGGAAGTAAAACATGGAAATAAACTTTTTATCCCTTCAACTATTAAAGATGCACCTATAGCTGTTCTCACTGACAAGGCAGGACACAGATCATGAGTACTTCTGTCCTGAAGCCTATATAACAAGGTCCTTTCCCTGCCATTTATAAAAGCAAATTGAGCTTAGTTGAACAAGAGAATTAGATGAAGAACTTGGAATCTACTGCAATTTATATTTAAAAAAATAATTTCTAAATTAAAGAAACATATTATTAACAGATGATTGCAATATATCAGTTTGTATCATGTCGGTTGAGACCTGCTTTGCACTCCATTTACCCTGACTGAAGAATTGCAATGATTCACCAAGGAAAATGTATAACAATTATAATGAGAGAAGATCTGAGAAATGTAGTGAATTATAATTTCCAAAAATATAAAGATTAATAATATATTAGTTCTCTATTGCTGTATAATACATGACCCCAAAACATAATGGCTTAAACCAACAGTACACATTTATTGTCTCCCACAGTGAATGTAGATCAGAAATGCAGAAATAGCTTGGCTTGGTCCCTCATGAGGTCAGCGTCAGATGTCTGTGGAGGATCTGTTTATCAGCAAGCTCACTCACATGGGTGGCCAATTGTTGCTGGCTATTGGCACATGGGCTTTTCCAAAAAAGCTCCTTTATGTCTAAATGGCATGGTGGCTTCTGTCCCCTATAAAAATGGGTCCAAAAAGAAGCAAAGGAAAAGCTTCAGTGGTCTTTATGACATAGCCTTGATGTCACACACTATTACCTTCGCCCTCTGTGGAGCATATGAGTCAGCTCTGACTAAATGTGACAGTAGGCTAGAAAGTGAATTCCCTGAGATAAGGATTACTGGGGGCCATTGTGGAGCCTACAGACTATAAAAATAAAGGAAACATGATTAAGAAGGGCACTGTCTCCTTTATTCAGAGATGAAAGATACCTTAAGACTGGTATATTGAAACTCTTGGGAAGAGTAGAGAAATAATTTTAAAGAAAATGTTTCAGGAACATAGGACCTATATCTGGATAGAGGAGAAAAGATGATGGTCCTCAGTATAGCCTAGCTCCTTGGGATATATTTTAAGAAAGACCATGGGGGAGAAATAGCTGAAGGGCAGTGGTGTAGGATTTGTACTAGGCTCTTGCTCAGAGCTTAGAGCCCAAAGAGATCCTTTGCATTTCCTAGATGCTTCCTTTAGGTCTTTAAACTCATTTCATCAAAATAGAAAGGGATCCAAGGACTCAAGGAAGATACTATTTGATAGCAAAACTTGTAAACAAATCATCATGGATATGGCATAGGATGAAGAGCAGTAACTGAACTAGTACCACATCACATGGCTGTTTCTTATACCAGGTCTGCATTGTTGCCTCACTGGGTTCTCTATAAACAAGAATTCTATGAACACTACCCAGACCACCACTGCATGAAGACAGGGAGGAGAGAAACTAATTACTGTTGAGGACTTAACATGTGCCAGGTGCCAGGCTAAATGTTTTCTACACACTGATCATTTAATACAGTTCTCCACATTTCACAAAAGGGAAACAGGTTCAGCGTAGTTGAAGGCAGTGGGATCTGATAATTTTCCTAAATATCCTTTTTTTCCCTTCTCCCTTTTGTGCTAGAACTTCCATTGTTTTTAGCTGGGTACTTGGCTGGCTAACTAGAGGCAACAATTTTCAGCCTCCCTTGCAGCTAAGTATGGCCATGGAATTCAATAATAGTCAATAGAATGTGACTAAAATTGATGTGTGCAACTTGTACACCATGTCTTTTAAAGGAGTGCCTTCCACTGACCTATATTCCCCCTCTTAGATCTAGGCAGGCCTAGGAGGAATGAAAATCACCAGGTGAGAAAAATGGTACCGTGAGATGCTGCCTGAAGACCCTTCCCAGGAAGATTAGGGTCTGGGGTCAGTTTATCTGGCCTAACATGATGCAGCTTTCACCTAGCAACCAGCTCTAGCCAATCAGAATCTAATACCCCAACCGCAGGTTTTTGCGTTTAAAAACCCTGATCTAAGAACAACCGAGAGAGTCCCAAGCTCCCTTCGTTGGCTCCCCAACTTCCCTTGATTGGCCCCACTTTCCTCTTAACTTCCCTCAGTTGGCTCCGCTTTCCCTCTTATTCCCTGCTAATAAGCCCTGCTCTCCTTAGCTTGCTGCATTCGTCTGGCTTCTTGAGCTGCTCTGACCTAACACCTCCATTCCCAGCATGCAGAAACATCAATGTGGTGTTGAGTCAGTTTCCACAGTGCAGCTAGGTCAACACCTTATGGCACAGCAGAACCCAAGTCTGCAGATGGCCACTGAAGCTGCCTACCAGCTCAGACTGCCAGCCAGTATGAGAGAGAGAGAGAGAAATAAAGTAATGTATTTTATTTAAGCCACCGTTATTTTGATCTCTGTTGAAGTGGTGAAACCAGTACTCTGTTATGTTAGCTTGTCAGAGATCATCCAGCCACAAGTGGCAGACTTGAAGAATCCTCACTTTCCACCTTCTACTCCATCACCTCCTGTCATACACTATGACAAGGATGATGTCCTTACTAAAGGAGAATGTTATTTTTACTCTTGATGCTCTTGTGTATTCTAAGAGTTCAACAAATATTTGAAAGTTCATTTTGACAACTTTGCCCTTATTTCATGAAGAGCCAAAGCTATGGTTCCTCCAATGTTGAGTACAATTTATCTCCATTACGATGAATGTCATACTTTTTAGAAGTCGGGTTCTGCTTATATTCTGTTCTGTTTTGGGGTTCTGACTCATTTTCTTTGGAACATATGTCTATTTGAGGGATGTTAAATTTACATTGTTTTCAAATTCAGTGTTCTCTGAGCATATTATTCCTGTACCTTATACAGATGCCTACCATCTTGCCATCTTTATATAGTTCTTCCTATTCAGACTAAAAATATGAACACATATAGCTAAAATTAAGCCAATACCTACCAGTATAGTCATGATGGTTAGTAATCAAATATTACACTAGCTCCACATTCCTTGGTCAACAGCGAACAACTTTTAACCCCTGAGGTCTCCCAGCAGTTTTAGCACCTGTGGTCCCTCCTTTACCCCAGCAGCCAGGAAACTGCTAAGGAAGTTTCTCCTCTGTGACCTGAGACCTTTTTGATTAATTTGTGCTTGTTACTTATTGGTTTCTACATATTTTTAAATGATTTTACCCACTTATTTTTAGAGAGAGGGGAAGAAGAAGGAGAAACAAAGGGAGAGAAACATCAATGTGTGATTGCTTCTCATGCATCCCCTACTAGAGACCTGGCCTGCAAACCAGGCATCTGTGCCCTGACTAGAATCAAACCCGCAATCCTTTGGTTTGCAGGTCCAAGCTCAACCCAGAGCCAGAGCAGTTTCTAAGTATTTTTAGTGTCACTTCCAGGAGCATGTCCAGGGCTTGCGAAGTAACTTAATGATAGTTTTTCATTTCAGCAATGCCTTTGAGAAGCCTATCAGTATAAATGTACTATTTTCCTGATAGGTTTATGTCTTCTCAAAACTTTACTTCAATAATTCAAGGCCCACACTTGTAATATTCTTCCAAGGTTTTTCCATGAAATCTCCACTTACCTTAGTACAATTATTACTATTAAGCTAATACAATTATTAAGCTAATACAAAACTGCACGATGGGGAAATAAATTGAATGTAATTCAAACTTTTTCAAAATTACTCTGCAGTTTAACCACTTTCCCAAATAATTATGTCCCCAAAATGAAAAGTATCTTATTTGTCTACCCTGTCAAATTATATTCCCTAAAGTGGGGTCCGCATTTTACGTAAAGTTACCTTTTGCACTGGTAAATATGGAACAAAGCCCTGTTTAAATAAACTGAAATGTTTTTTCTTTCTACTTTCTGACAATTATAACATAATATATGTAGCTTTTATTGTTAGCTACAGTAATCCTACTTGAAAAATATATTGGAACGTGTATGATATAAAACATTTAGCATGCTGTCTGGCATTTTATCAATACAGTAAATATTATCAATCATTAGTATTATTGTTATCATTATTATTATAACTCTAAACTGAAAGTCTCATTCTGCTGTTTTCCTCTGCTTACGATTCTGGGTGGCTCCCCATTGCTTTTTTTTTTTTTTTTAAAGATTTTATTTATTTATCTGTAGAGAGGAAGGGAAGGGAAGAGGGAGAGAAACATCAATGTATGGTTGCCTTTGTGCGTCCCCTGCTGGGAACTGGCCTGCAGGGACCTGGCCTGTGACCCAGGCATGTGCCCTGACCAAGAATCAAACCCGTGACCTTCAGTTTGCTGGATGATGCTCAACCTACTGAGCCACCAGTCAAGGCATGAATCTGTAACCCTAAAATAAATTCCAATAACCAGTATAATTAATCACATCATATTTACTTAGGAGTCTTCTTTGAATTAACTTATATATACCTGGTTAAACTTCTACTCTAGAGTAGTTGCCCTGACCCCCTGACCTATGTGGCTCAGCTGGTTGGGTGTCTACCATAGAGTGGTAAAAATTATTCTACATTCTTGATGAAAATGGTGTTACACTTAAACAATGACTTAGCTCAAAATTAAAGTACCATTTCTAAGAAGGGGGCCCTCAGCTTTCTAAAAAAATTTTTTTGAACCAAATGTCTGGAACCCTTTCCGAAGCAGAAAGTTGAATCAGTTTCTTGCTACACAAAAAGGAGTTTTGTTGGTTTTAGACTATCTTTCACACTGTGATCTTAGATAACATTTTCTGAAGGAAGTTGAGGTTTAAAGTAGGGAAATTGTCCAGAAACACTTTCTGTCTACCTCTTTTAGGGGAAAAAAAAAGGTATAGAGAAGTGGGAATAGATTATTAGACCATCTGCCTGAAAAAAAACATGAAGGGTTGCAAGTAAAATACTGGAGTTACAGACATGAAGGGGTGTCAGGCTGTAGAGGTAGCCTCAAACTTCACTGAAGATATGGAGGAGTTTCCAGGAATAAGGTATGAACAAAAGAATAAGTTACTAAGTGAAAAAAGAAAACCAACCCACAGAATAAGAGAAAATATTAACGAATCATATATCCAGAATGTGTGAAGAACTCTTAAACTCAATAATCAAAAGACAACACAATTTTTAAAATAGGCAAAGGATTTTAACAAACATTTCTCCAAAGGAGATATAGGAGGGGTTAATAAGCACATGAAAAAATACTCAACGCTATTGATCTTTAGGGAAATGTAAATCAAAACCACAATAGATAAAACTTCTCATTGCTGGGCAGTCTTTAATCAAAATAAACACAAATCTATAGGGGAAGGAGGAAGTGGCAGTGACTACTAAGGGGCACAAGATTTCCTTTGGGATGATGAGAATATTCTAAAATTAGATGATGGTGATATTGCACAACTCTGTAAATATATATATTTAAACATCAAATGTGTGCATTAAACTGTGAACTTCACAGTATGTGAATTCATATCTCTATAAAACTGCTACATAAGAATGAATTACTAGGCATATTAGCAACACACAATTTTTATCCTCTTTACCACCTTCCTCAAAATGTGGTCATTCCATTAACTGTACATTTTTCTTGAAAAAAATATATGCCCCTCATATCTGAAAAAAATTGAATTGAATATTTTCTATTTTTCTCATAAAAACCAAATAACTAAATTGTCATGTTGCTTCTTCCTCTTTCTAGTGTCGGGGATTACCAATTTAAAACTGCACATCTAGATAAGGCATCTCCAGAGAGAAATTTAAGTAATCCTCCAAGTAGAGTCAAGTTATTCTTACTGTCCGTCCATTAGACTTCCTACTGTACACTGGACTAGATCTGTGTGCACTCCAAAACTTCTGTTGTCACTTATTAAATCTCCCTAATGTAAGGGTTTATCACTCATTAAAATACCTTCTGGCTGAGTCTTTGGATTGCTAAATCTTTTTTTTTTTTTAATGTCTAATGTACCCTTCTCATTTTTGGCACTCACTCCTCCTGAGCCTTTAAGCATAGAAAGCAAAAGAGCACCAGGATCAGAAAACCACACAATCTCAAAATAATTGTCAGAAAACAATATTCTCTTTTTCTAGAGAGCTGGTATTTAAGTGTGCTTTTTCTTTTTCTTCCTTTTTTTTTTTCAAAGTAACTTCCTCTATGTCTGGTTCGATACATGAGGTCAGAGCCTCAAAAATACCATTCAGTATCATTTACTTGGAAATTTCCTCAGAGGAGAGTACTGGCTTGGGAAAGAGTTTGAGTGGTTACAAATGAGTCAGAAAGATAAAAGATGAGCCGATGAACATTACTAAAACTGTGGTTTCTTCACTACAACCTTAGCGATATTGGATCTCTTTGCAACTTGGCAACCATAAACATACAGTGCTAAGTCTAACAGATTCCTCCTGAGTATGATAGTAAAAACATAGGCAGAATGCTCTTAGTGTATCAGTCAATTCTATCAGTCATTATCTGATACCTGAATAAAACACTAGACTCAGGAAGCAAAGTTTTAAACACAGCAATTTTCCATTACTGAAAAATCCAGTAGGATCTCTGTTGGGTCTCTGTTTACTCAATAATACACCAAGATCAAATGACTTTTATTTAAAAAAACAAACAAACTTAAAAAACACTTTGTACGTGGGGAGTCTGTCTCTTCTCAAGCCACTACTTAAGAAATTATCTGATTACCTTTACCTCAGGAAATATTTTTTTAAATACTTTTAAATAAAACTACACAGTAATGATTAACATGATTGACCCTAAAGTACATTCCAGACAGTATTTCATATTTTTTCATATATTTACTGAGTTCAACCTCACAATCATTTTATGAGATAGGCATTATCGTTTTTACCACTCTGCAGATGAGAAAATTAAGGCACAGAGCATATAGTAAGTGACAGGGCAGAGACTTGAACCCAAGGCAGCCCTACTCCAGAGCAAACACTCTAGCTGCTGTACCCACTCTCTTTTTAGGTTCAAAGTCTTTCCTGGGGAAAAAAGGAAATTCCATTTAGTCTCATGAATGGATCTTTATGATGAAGATGAATCTATTTAGTGCTCATTTTGAAGAGGTTTTGGTGCTTTTTCTTTGAGTGAAATTTCTAGGACTCATCTGAAAACTTTGTGTCACTGAAAGGAGAGAGTGTTAACTCTATAAATGTTGTGTTAACTAGTTGAGTCAGATCAACCATAATTGAAAGAACAAAGCCAGCCCCATTTGTCACTGAGGCACCATTTGCCTAGCAGGCCTACGACCTCGTTAAACATGACAGCCATTTTCCTCTCCTGAGTTTGTCCATAGGTCTGGAAACTACTGGAAGCAAGAACAGAACGAACCTCTCCCTACAGCCCCAGGCAGAAAACATCAGAATACACTGCAGCCTGTGTTACAAGTCCCAACAGCCCAGGGGCCACCCTTTTTTAATCGAATTGTAATCCAGTAAAAGGTCAAAGTCCCCACCCCTCAGTGCTGGTATGTCACTCAATGCCACAACCCATTCCTTTCTTGAAGAGTAAATAAAAACTTTATTCTCTATGCTTTTTTTTCTTTGTGAATTATTTCACAGCCTGCACCACAAACCACCCTGACATATATTGTTCGGATACCTAAGTGAATGGAGGAGTGACATTTGTCAGGAATAAAAAGGGGGGGGGGGTCCTGGTATATAAAATTCTTAAATTGTACTTAAAAAAACTGTTATAATATGTTTATTGATTTTAGAGAGAGAAGAAGGGGAGAGAGGAAAAGAAACATCAACTGATTGCCTCCTATACATACTTTGACTGAGTATGAAATCCACGACCTAGGCATGTGTCCTGACCAGGTATTGAACCTTCACCCTTTTAGAGTATGGGACTACGATGCTCCACCCTAAGAGCCACACAAGCCAGGGCTTAAACTGTATCTTAATTTAAGGAGTGACTTTAAGTCTATGTCAGTGACACCTGGAGTTTTGCATGCAAGGCCATCCCAACAAAAATTATAAGGACATCAGCCCCTGGAGATGCACTTTGACATTTAGAAAGGATTGCTGCACTCGAGGTGTAGAAGCAGTACCACTTCATTCAGATGTGTTCCCAACTTTAAAACAGTTTATTATGTTTATTCCTTCTTTTATAACTGATCTCTAAGAGATTTACACACTTAAGACATTTAAAAATATCTTACAACAGTCAAGTCCTGATAGAACAGACCAGAGATTAACTGATTAAGGCACTGGTGATATTTGCTGAAACTTGAGATACAGTGAATGGTTCCCGCCAGGAGTCCAGAAATACAATAATGGTGACTGGGAGCTAGTTTTACTGTTTTAAAAGATGGGTTACATATTAATTTCATAAGGTTACACAAACTAGTTAAATATCCATTTCTTTTTGTTATTATTGGACTATATAACAGTGTGGTTATCACACAAATAATTCATGAGGAACTCTCCAGAAAAGGACTGTTTCAGTCATCTTTCCTGGCACAGTGTTCAGTACATGCCTGGCTGTGGTAGGGAGTAAACAGTTATTTAGTGCATGACTACGTGTCAACAGAACTCTGATTGTCTGCTGGTGACATTCCTGGGATTTATTAGATAGAGCAGATGGTTACCAGAGTGTTGCAACATGCTAGAGATTTAACAGCTACGGTTTTATCAATCTAACACATAACTGACGTCATGTACAAGTACAGAGTAACTGTTCAACTTTAGTGAGTGATAAGAGCAGTGAAGAGTGCTAACGTGTCTGTATATTACATTATTTCTTGTTGGATCAACTAACATTTCTGTTTATTAGCATCAGAACTATGGTACCGATGTATGAGAACTTTCTATTGTTAACCTTGTGATAATGATTTTTACCTGACAAATGTATGACTCAATTAGCAAAGGAAAAAAAAAACCAGATACAGAATTGAAGTGCATGCTCTCCCAACATATTTGTAGCAAGATGAACCCATTCAAAGGATTGAAATCCACTGGAAAAGATAAAAAAAAAAAAGGTATTATCAAGAGTGGAAAAGGGGCCTTTAGTGGTGAATGGTGGTAAAAATTCTAGGGTGGAAATAACTATATATAATATATTTATATCAAATAGATTTATCACATAAATATATTTATATTTTAAAATATATTTTCATATAATGCATATACTTATATGATATGTAACATATTTATGTATATAAATACATATATTTCTGAGCTTGCTGATCACGGCTAACTTCCTGAACTGTAAGGTTGGCCACAGACTTGGATTGAAGCCAGAGAGAGGAAGCACCTGCCCACCCACCATCATATTCCCATCCCCTCCATTGCTCCACACCTATTCATCCCACTGCTGGCCTAACTGCACACATGAATGCAGCACTGCCCAGGTTCTCCAGAGTTCAGGTACAAGTAATAAGGAAAAACCTTGTTTCCTGTGGTCATTATTCAAGGTGGGGGGAGTAGGAAAGATGATAGGCTAATCAGCAGAGCAGAACTCTAGCATTCCTGGGTTTTTTTCACTAAATACTTTCAAAACTTTCTTTCTTAACCATCTAACATAACATAACTTGTATTACTATGTAACTATCTAACTACATAAATAGAGTTTCAATCTCCAAACCATTAGGTGACATAAACTTGCATTTGGGGGGAAAAAACCTCCTTTGAGAACAGGGTATGGGTTTATTTTCTTCATTGTGTTTGTCTACATTTTCCAAAGTTTCCAAATACCAAATTCCCTACACTGAAATAGATAGGTATTGCTCTTGTAATAAGAGAACAATACAATAAAACACTAAAAAGAAATAGACTATACAAGGAGGAGTAAACAATTGTCCTCAGCAGTTATTAAGGACACTTGAAATCCAGACTTTGGAAGATTTTCATTACCACTAAGAGTAATGTTATGATAAGATAATTATAGTTTATAAAGTGCGTTATATACATTTTCCAGTGTATGTTAGCAGTTTAGAAAGGCCAAGTTCCTCCCATAGGTTGATTAGCACCTAGATGCCGGCTTCCTTGATATATAAGAGAGGTGTGAGGTACTCAGGGAGTCAGCCCCAATTTCCCTCCACATTCATAAATTTATTCAATGCATATTGAGCACCTGCAATATTTCAGATAAATACAAGGTACTCTAAATATAATAGAGATAGAATAGACATGGAAACCTATGGCCCAGTTGATGAGATATGAGAAAAGGTAAATAGATAAAAATAATTAAAAAATTTAATTTATGCTATGATGTAGGCAATTCCCTCCAACCAAAAATCTCCAGGAACATACTCTAGTTGAACCAGTTGGTGTATTACTAGTTGCAGTGAGGAGAACACACACCATATGGAATTGTAGGCCTCTCAGTCAGAGGGTGTTAGGAAGAGCCTGGCTGGGTGATTTGGGAGAGGACCTAAAGAAGTGGGGGTCTGATCCAGGTTGGACGCTGTCAGAGTAAGAGTGTGCAATTCTATAATCTAGTACAGAAGCAGCAGTAACATTTAGTACAAGACAGAAAAGTTTGGCATTTTGTGGGCTGTATATGGCCTGGTTTTGTGTGTGCTTAGACAAAATGATGAAGTGGACTCACTTTGTTTCATTGTATTATGTCTCAAAGTAGCCTTGTCTGAGTTTGATATTCTGTGAGATTGTTTATGTCTCAGAACAGAATAACATGGGCTAGTTGTGAAGGTCAAGACAGCTTCTGAATGTCAGTGGCCTCCCTCTCTCTCTCTCTTTCTCAAGGGAAACAAAGGAGGGACTGCAACACAAACAACAGGAGAGAAATCTGTATTCACTGTAGGTGTTCAGTGTTACTATTGTCTTCCACAGAATTTTATCATGAGGAATCTGTAGAGGGTCTTCTAACAAGACACATTCGTTTGTGATTCAATCAGTTTTGTGTGTGTATGTGTGTGTGTGTGTGCATGCTTTTGTAGAGTCTTAGTCAGATACTTTTATTTTATTTTATTATCATTATGTGTTATAAGAGAAAATTTATTTAGAAAGTCACAGAAGTAGAAGAAGTGAGTTATAGAAGAAATGGGCTCAGGAAACAAGTTATAGAGGCAAAAGAAGGGCCCTTGAAGCTTTGGAGAAAGCAAAGTACACTCAAAAAGAAGATTCGAGTGGACTTGGTCTAGGGAGCAAGCAAGTGGGGCTGGGTTATCTTAAAGTCCTTTTGGTTGAGCTTGTCTGTGGTAATCTCTTCTGTACCCCTGATAAAACAACACGTGCCTGTTCAGTGACCAAGTGGTGGCCCTTTGTAACTAGTCAGTAAGTAGTTTTGAAGATAACCTATTTATAGCTCACAGTAACACAGGCCTATGACACTCCCCTTAAACAGAGGCCATGCCAGTAGTACCACTACCTATGAGGGCTGCTGTGATAGCAACTGGAGGTTAAATAATGGCATTGAAGACAGTAAAAAAATGAAGTGTGTTTTATTTCTTTCAATTCCCTAGCCTACCTAAGCTCATTGCTCTCCCAGCTTTCTATTTTTATTAGAAAAACTATCTTAAGAAGATGTTTGTGCACACTGAATGCTGTCTCAACTGCCATGGCAACAGTGTGTTCTTAGTCAAGTGTTTGATGTCTAGATTATACACTTGGAAAATTTTTTTAGAAATTTTAAAAATAATGCTTAAAATAATGGATCTGTTTCTAAAGTAATAACTTTAGACATAGAATTCTTGCTCAGAGAGCTGCAGAATTAAAGATGAGGGAAGGGTGGGAGATGAGGAAATGAGGATGCTTATGAAGAAAAGCTGTGTCTTTCACCAAAAACGGAAGGCGTGCAAACATCTCCTGATGGCATATATACTTTCCACCACCACCACACAACTGTGAAGTATAGGGACAAATGGCAAACGACTGGCCTGTGAGTCTGGAAACCCTGGTTCCAAATTCTTGCTCAGCTACTAAGCATGTGACTGAGAGCTGTGTGATCCAGCTTCCCTATCTGGAGAGCAAGGAAGTTGGTGTACAGATAGCTAAGGTCCATGGGCTTCATGCTTCTGTGGTTAGGGGTTTTCCTTCTCAGGCCATCCTCTTAAGAACCTTTCCTTTTATTTCTTCATAGGTAAAGCAGTGTGGTATTAATAGTTCAAGCTCAGAATGTAAACAAACGTTAGTCCAAACCCTGGCTCTGCCTACTTGATACATATTCTTGGAGAGGTTTTTTACTTGTGAAATGGATCTTATAATAGTAAACACCTCATAGGGTTGTTGGGAGAATTGATATCAGTTTAATATTAGTTTCTACCTCATATGTTAAGGAAAATTGACATGAGTTTAATATTAGTATCTACTTCATATGTTGTGTGGATTATATGAGACAATACACATAAAACTTGCTCAGTATTGTATTTGACCCGTCAAAAACAAATAATAAACATTAACAAATATCATTACAACCTTGGGACTTCTGCCAAGATAGAGGCATAGGTGGAGACACCGTGCTTTCTCCCACAACCAAGTTTAGAGACCATAGAATATTAGCAACAGAAAACACAGCCAGAACGCAGAAAGTTGAACTTTTTGGAAGTCTGATAACAACAAATTCTTCAGCCTGACTGGTCAGCAGCTGGCAGAGCAGGGTTGCACAAGAAAACTCGGTCAGATGGACTCAGGCGTGAGGTTGCAATGGGTGGACCCATTGAGCGACCGGTGGACCCAGCAAGGGCTCAGGGCAGCGGGTTGACTGTGGTCCCACATTCATGCACAGATAGACCAGCAAGGGAGTGGGTGGTGAGATGGGACTGAGCAAGCCCCAGCGGTGAGAGGCAGCAGAGGGGGCCGCCATTTCCCTGGTCTGACCCCGCCCCCACATACAGAGTCACAACCCAGCAACCTGGGCAGCCCCGCCCTGCTAAACAGCTAAGGCTCTGCTCCTCATAATTAACAGTTGGGAACAGACCAAAAATGGCTCAAGAAGATCTCAAAGCTCCAGAGCCCATAAATCTAAGCAACCAAGAAATAGCCACTTTCAGATGCACAGTTCAAAACACTGGTGATCAGGATGCTCACAGAACTGGTTGATTTTAGTCACAAATTAGAGGAACACATGAAGGCGAAACTAATTGAAATGAATGGAAATGCACAGGAAACCAATAGTGATGAAGAGGAAATTGGGACTCAAATCAAGGGAGTGACCCAAAAGGAAGAAAACAGTGGCCAAACAGGAAAATATGAAGAAACAAGAATTTAAAAAAATGAGAAGAGACTTAGGAGCCTCCAGGACATCTTTAAATGCTCCAACATCCGAATTATAGGGGTACCAGAAGGGGGAAAGGAACAGCCACCAGTGGAAAATGTATTTGAACAAATAATAAAGGAGAACTTCCCCAATCTGTCAAAGACAATAGACTTCCAGGAAGTCCAGGAAGCTCAGAGAGTCCCAAAGAAGTTGGACCCAAGAAGGAACACACCAAGGTACATCATCATTACATTAGCCAAGATTAAAATGAAGGAAAGAATCCTAGAAGCAGCAAGACATAAGGGGACAGTCACCTACAAAGGAGTCCCCATCAGACCGTCAGCAGATTTCTTAAAAGAGATCCTACAGGCAAGAAGGGGCTGGAAAGAGGTATTCCAAGTCATGAAATCCAAAGACCTACATCCAAGATTACTCTATCCAGCAAAACTTTCAATTAGAATGGAAGGACAGATAAAGTGCTTCTCAGATAAGATCAAATTCAAGGAGTTCATCATCACCAAGCCCTTATTATATGAAATGTTAAAGGGACTTATCTAAGAAAAAGAAGATAAAAAATATGAACAGTGAAAGGACAGCAAAGTCAGTTATTAACAACCACACCTAAAACAAAAGCAAACTAAGAGGACAGCTAGATCAAGAGCAGAACCATAGAAATGAAGATCTCATAGAGGGTTAGCAATAGGGGAATGGGAACAGGAGAAGGGGGGAGAAGGTACAGAAAATAAGTAGCATAGACGGTAGGTAGAAAATAGTTAGGGGGGCAAAAATAGTATGGGAAATATAGAATCTAAAGAACTTGAGACACATGGTCATAAACTAAAGGGGAGGAATCGTGGGGGTGGGGGGGTGCAGGGTGGAGGGGAATGAAGGGGGGAATAGAACAACTGTAATGGCATAATCAATAAAATTGCAAAAAACCCCGAAAAAACAAATATCATTACAACCTTAAAAGCTTCTCTTGATTTAGAGTGTTCTCCATGCATATCGGCCAGCCATGCAGAATTAAAAATACATAAACAAAAATGCTTTAGGATAAAATAAGAATATTTTGAGTTACAGAGTATTTGCAAAATTGTGGTACATATTCACATTTCTAAAACTATTTAACATTCATTCCCTAAAGCCAACTGATTTGTACCACTAAACCTACCATTGGGATTATCCAGGCCTGGGTTCCAGGGTAAAAAGGCTTTCCACATAGCCATCTAATGAAACTGCTCCATGTGACTATATTCTAGGTCAAAGCCTTTTCAAGCTAAATTGCCTCTGGCGAGTGAAGGTTTACCTGCCAGGCTTTCCAGTTTTTACTCTAAATCTTAAAAGCAGCCTGCTATTTGGATTAGTCTCCGGCACTTAGTTACCTGCACATATGAGTGGAGTCCTACTTGTATGTTTTGACCTCTGTTGTATACTGCCTGTCAATTATTTATAATAGCACTCTATGTTACGCTCATATTAATATCATGAATACACCCTGCCTAGTGGGGCTCAGTGGATTGAGCAATGGCCTGCGAACCAGTCAGGGCACGTGCCTGGGTTGGGAGCCAGGTTCCCAGTACAGGGTGCGTGGGTAGCAACCACACATTGATGTTTCTCTCGCTCCCTGCTCCCCCCTAAGAATAAATAAAATCTTTTAAAGAAATCACAATTACATTTGATCCCTCTGAATTTAAGAAGACAATTTAAAAATCTACATATGCAGATATTATTTATCAAGTCACAAAATTATAAATAATCATTGAAAATTCAAACATTATAGCCCTGACTGGTGTGGCTCAGTTAGTTGGGCATTGGTCTGCAAAGCAAAAGGTCACCATTTCTATTCCTGGTCAGGGCATGTGCCTGGGTTGTAGTTTACGTCCTGAGTTGGGGCATGTGCCAGAAGCAACCAATTGATGTTTCTCTCTTGCGTGGATGTTTCTCTCTCTCTCTTTTTCCCTCTTTCTTCTTCTCTCTAAAAATAAATAAGTCAAAACTTTAAAGTAAAAAATTCAAACATTGTATTGTTAAAGAAAAAGTGATTCATGGCACTTGTTAAAGATAAAAAAGCAGAATTTTTTCAAGGGAAGAAGGCTACTGAAATGCAGCTTTGTAGTGGAGAAGATTCCACTCCAACAAAGACAAGTAAGGATTTGTATGCAAGGAGAAGGCTAAATGGAAAATTAGTAAGAGGGAACATCAAGGGTAAAGGCGATTCTTACTAGACTAGTGGTTTTCAACTAGTGTGCCATAAAAAATTTTTAAACATGCAATACTTGACTCACTTTCCCCTTAGACTGTCAAATAAAAAATAATGACAAAAGCCAACACAACAATAGCCATCCAGTGTGGACAAGTCAAAATTATACCTATTTTTTTTGTCAGATTGACAAAAAATGTTTCAATGTGCTACAGAATTTTAGTACTTTATTTATGTGTGACATGAGATGAAAAAGGTTAGACCACAGTAGACACGGCAGAATTCTGAGTGAAGGCAGGCCAGAATGATAAGACACTGAGGGTGGGGCATGAAGGATTTGATCAAATACTAAGGGCGGGCACTGTTTTAAAAATTAACTTTAGCAGGGTTCTTGTTCAAACCGGATTCTGCAGGGACACAGATCCACTTAGTTGAAGTAGAGGCTTAGAGGTGCCTCAATAAAGTTAAACCAAGGAGAGGAGGTATGTCAGTGGAAGTAAACATTCTAAAGTGATAGACTCCCATAGCCCCACCTAGGGATAAAGTCTCTATTAATATAGTGTACAGTCTTCTAAATTTGGTCCATGCCTATACTAACGTCATCTAAATAAAGACTAAATTGCTATTACAAAACGATTGGTGACTATAAAACAAAGAGGCTTATTTTACTCTCACTTAAACATGCTAATGTGAGAAAGGGCTATATAATGCATGACCAACTACGTGACATTCTGGAAAAGTCAAAACTACAGAAACAAAATGGTCAGTTGTTGCCAGGGGTTGGAACGGAGGGGTAGGGGGAAGGATGAATTCAGGTAAAGCACGTCGTAAATATATAGGTAAATATATACATTGTAATAGGTAAATATATACATCGTAATATATTTTTCAAAACTCATAGAATCTACAAAACAAAGAGCACACTCTAATGTATACTGTGGACTTTAGTTAATGATAGTCATCTACTGTAACAAATACACAACACTAATGCATGATATTCATAAAAGGGTGTCAGGGTGTTATTGACAATTCTTTATCTCTAATTTTTTTTAAACCTTACATTTCTCAAGAAAATGAAGTCTCTTTTTTCTTTAAATGCTAAGGTGAGAATTCTAGGCTTATTAGGGAGATTCTGCTTCATAAGATCATTCGAGGACTCAGGTTCCTTCTAAATCACTGCTCTGCTACCCCCATTATCATTGTCAGAATAGTTAGAGAGAGTCCACCATTACACCCAGATTCCAGCTGGTGAGAAAGAAGCAGGGAAAGTTGAGGAAGCATGCCCACTGTCCATGACCTACAACTACTCCAAGCCATATTCTATTTTAAGAAATTAGTCACTTGACTACACCTAACTGCAGGGAAAGCTGGAAAATATCTAAAAAGGTACCCAGGAAGAAGGTAAGTTTATGGTGAACAGACAGCATACACAAATGTATGTTCATATTTTGTGTTTTTATTATGCATTAAATATAACTGTACAGTATTTTTATCTACAAAAATAGGACAATACCACAGAAGGTACTATTTTGTAATTTATTTTTCAAATTTATGATTTACATGGGACATTTTTACATGCCTTTTGGCTACTTAATTCTTTATGATGGTTATACATGATTTTATATACAGATTGCCATAATGTATTAACTGATCCCTAAACTTTTAACCAATTAGGAAGTTTTATATTGTTCCAATATTTTTTTTTATTTCACTTCTCCAGACTAGTCCACAACTTTACTTACATGTTTGCATAGTGGCCAGTACTTGTCCTTTGTTTGGGATTAAATAATATTTAATTAAATACATTAAATAATTTGACTTTTTTTTACAATTTTAAATTAAAGTATAGCAAAATCACTAATTGGGTGACTTGTTGTTTAATCCGTATGTCCTCTTCTGGCACATGAACTTTGTGAGAGTCCTGCATTGAAACCGGGACTGCAGCTGTTCTGTTCACTAACAGATTCCCAGAACCCAGCCCTGCATCTACTATGACATCAGTACTCAATGAATACATGCCAACTGAATGGTGAGTGTATAACTGACTGAATATCAGAAATGTTACAGACTTCACAGTGTGTTTCTGGGATAATTCATAAAGCAGAGCTTCTTGATTACATTCACAAGCACTTTGTATTTTTATAGATATCATCTAGCAAAGAGTTTCTACAAGTTCATACTCCCATCAATAGATAATAAGAGGAAATATTTTACCACACTTTCAAAAACAAGTGTAAGTTTTTACAATAAAAATACATAAGACCAAAGAGAGGAGTTACTTTAAATCAAATTATTACATCTCTGCCATTGTGAGGAGGTGAGAAATGTTATTTTTGGTTTGGGGGAAAATTTTGAAAAGATAAAATAGAGCTCCCTTTAAATGAGAGACTTAGGTATATTGGACTTTGTAAACTTTCCAAATATTATTTGATCTTTGATCCACCTCAAATATGTATTCACACATATGAGGGGGGTACCCCCCAAAAAAGGAACTATCTTCCAGAGGGCAGGTGTCTTGTAGTACAGGCTTCCCCAGCTAGGGAGTATTCCAGGAACACATTTGTAGCAGTGTGCCAACTGGTGTTGCTGTGAGAGGCTGTGTTCGGCTTCAGTGAAGTTTGTGAAGACTCATCCAACACGTTTGCCCATTTCATGATGGGGGATTTACAAGCTCACTTGTCTGTACTGTGCTGAGTGTTCAGCAGTTTTGGACCAAAAATGGCATGATCCCCATGTCCTATCCTCTCTATTTACCCAATCTCAACCCGTGAGAATTTTTTTCTGTTTTCCCAGATGAAAAAAAGTCCTCAAAAGGAAACATTTTGCCAACATGGAAGAGATGGAACAAAAAATGGCAGAAGCACTAAAAGGCATCAAAATCGACAAATTCAAACACTGTTTTGGGCAGTGGAAAAAACATCTCAACAGGTGTATTGCATCAAAGGGAGAGTGTACTTTGAAGGTGACTGAAGTTTAAATATGTAACAATAAAGACACAATTTTTTTGTCCTGGCTTCTGTGCTTCAGTGGACTGAGTGCTGGCCTGTGAACCAAAGGGTTACCGATTCAATTCCCAGTCAGGGCACATGCCTGGGTCGTGGGCCAGGTCCCCAGGAGGGGGTGTGCAAGAGGCAACCACACATTGATGTTTTTCTTCCTCTCTTTCTCCCTCCACCTCTCTCTAAAAATAAATAAAATATTTTTTTTAAAGACTATTTTTTATAAATAAATTCTGGGGGTTTTAGGGTCCCTCCTCATATATGATATGTTACTGCAGTTGCTTAATATTTTTCCTCAAAAAATTAGATTTTTATTTACTAAGATTACACAGTAAATATTTAGGTGCAGTTCTCCCTCTCTCTCCATCTCTCTGCCCTGACTCTTCCCCAGGTGTGTTTATTCACCTTGCCTCTCTCTAAGCTCCAAGGGCCCTTCTTATGCCTTTATAACTTATTTCCTGAGCCCATTTCTTCAACAACTCACATCTTCTGCCTCTAAAAAAAACTCAATATTTAAAACTTTTTATTGAAATATAATATAATACATAAACATGCACATATCTTAAGTTTTTGGTTCAATGAATTTTCACAAACTGAACATACTCATGTAAGTAGCATCTACATTAAAAAAATTGAACACTATCAGCACAGCACCTGAAAAGCCCATCAAATAACAGTTTCCATCTAATTATGTCAGCAAATTCATGGTATGTATAATAGTAATAGTAGTAATGTGCTTTTTATGTTGATATATTTAAAATACATTTGTATACATCTATATATTTTATTGTAGAGGGGTTCATACTGAAGGTTTCTCCTGAATGTCCTTTATTGTTACACAGGGTACTTTAAAGACAGGTCAATAGAGATAAACAGAAGACCTATCACGTCATTCATGGTTAAAATTAAAGCCACTGATTACCCTGCACATTCCTAGAGTATTCCAGTTAGTGAGTGCTGAAAGCCAACCAGACAAGTCATGGAAACAGCTGAGGACTCTATGTGACAGGTAGTGACGAAGGATGATTCAGGCTCATGGGCTATTATTAGAGCAAGCAAAGGTTAGATGTGTAAACAGATTATTAAATAATCACTTTGGAAGAGGAAGGAGAAAAGGAAAAGTGAATCCAAGTCCCTGGCACCTTCTCTCTCCTAACTGTACTAGTCATAATCCAAATGCAGGGTCTGCCGGGATCCTTGTAGCTCTGGTTCTCAGACTCCACGTGTCTGCTGCTTGTGCTTAGGCAGATTCCTGTGGACTGAGTCAAGCTCCACGTGTCTATTGTCCCTTTGAGTGAACTCAGGGTCACTGCTCTTCAACTCTGATTGCTATTTTCTCAGGCTTTTGAAGAGTGTCAGAAATGACACCGTATTTTATTTTTTATTTCTCTTCCCTTCCTTCCTTCCTTCCTTCCTTCCTTCCTTCCTTCCTTCCTTCCTTCCTTCCTTCCTTCCTTCCTTCCTTCCCTCCTTCCCTCCTTCCTTCCCTCCTTCTCTTTCTTTCTCTCTTTCTTTCCTTTCTTTCTTTTCTTTCTTCTTTCTTTCTTTCTTTCTTTCTTTCTTTCTTTCTTTCTTTCTTTCTTTCTTTCTTTTCTTTCTTTCTCTCTTTCTCTCTTTCTCTCTTTCTTTCGTGGAAGGGCTGTGTGTGTTTGTGATTTCAGAAGTTCTTGCCGGTAGGAAGACACAGTGTTCCTGTCAGTGGAATGGGAGGAAGAGAGGGCAATGTGACAGTTGTGAGCGTCCGTGGTGTGGCCTGCAGAACCCTAGCTGCCAGTGGAGGGGGCGGAGCCCTCATGGCCCTCATCAGTACACATGTGGAGACGCATTACAGGTTCATTCAGCTATTTGTTCCATTCAACCTATGGTTACTAGTGGGCTTGGCCACTCACCAGGAAGCTAGAGGGATCTCCCCACGGGCAGGAAGACCTTAAGTTTTGGAGGGAGGTGGGAGGGCTGTGGTCCCAGCGTCTCCACTACCCCTGTGCTGGGGGGCAGGCAGTTGTGGTTCTGGGATCTCAGGTTCCTCTCCTGTAAGTGGGCACAGGTCCCCGCAGATGCTGATGTGGGACCTGTGCAGTGGTCGGTGCCCTGGGCTACCAAAGAATTCACAAAGAGAAGAAAGTGTGGAGAGGCAAGGTTTTATTCACTCTCCCAGAGAGGAGAGGGGCATGGTGTGAAGAGATACGCCAGCCAACACCGTATTTTATGATTTTGTTTGAGTGGTAGTTATCTTACATTTGAAGGCCCAAGCATGAAAGATAAGCGTCTGTCAGCAAAGTGGGATCAAAGCAGAAGCTAATACCACTCTCCAGTAGAAATAAAACCAACTATGTAACAACAAATTTAGAAAAAGAACTATTCTCTATGTGCCAAATTGTTACACACAAATTGGATTTTCATTTGACAGACCTCATCGACATTCAAAATATCTCAGTAAATTAGGGAAGTTGCCTACTGAATAAAATTTAATAGAATAATATTATATTGAATGAAACCAATGTTTAAAGTATAACTTTAAGAAGATAACTTCTTGTGTGACTTCTAGTAGCATTTTTTACTACTTTTTTAATTTAATATGCATAATGATGTAATTAATTAGTTACTATCATTATTGCCATTTTATAATGGAGGATACAGAGTGTCGAAGAGAGGACTTGCTCTCAGTTACACACCTAGAAGGGAATAAGGAGAGAGAACTCAGGTCTGTTTGTCTCCCCAGGTTGCTCTCCTAAATATTATTTTCTATAAAATGACCTCATATTCTTTGAGCTCAATTATTGTAGTCCTTGGCCCAGAATATGAATGGCAATGTGAAAATAGGTCAAAAACAAAAGTTGTAGGTTTACAACCCACTTGTCCCACCACTTTTAATAAGCATCTGTTATGTAGGCCCAAAGCAAAACACTTTCATGGATGTTCCTATTTAATTCTATATAGACCAGCTTCTGGATTAGGTTTAGAGAGGTTGAGAAACTGGCCCAAGGTCAAGCAAGCAAGAGGTGTGACGGGGGGCTTGAACCTGGTCTGCCAGTCTGACTCCAGACTGTACTATCTCTAAAAATGGATTTTTATGCATCAGAAAGTAGCACACTACCTTTTTTGCCTTTTTTAAAGTGTGACCATGATGAATCTTGGAGAGGCATGGTTCTCCACAGTGAAGCCTGCCCCTGTTGTTTGCAAGGACAGGACATGAACCCAAATAGAGGCCCGCATACCATGTGACTAAATATTTAAATATAAATCAAGCTCACACACAGTTAAACAAATCATGTCCAATCTATTCTTAGAAGATATACCTTTATGATAATCTGGAAGGCCAGGTTTCATCTCAGATTCTCTGTCTCCTTAGCATTAGAAGCCAGAGGGTTACTGCTGCATGGAGGCCAGCACTTGCCCTTCTCTACCCACTCAGTGAAAGGTCTTGGGCTGTGCTTGTGATCCTTGAGGCTCTAAGCTGTGTATCAACCACCAGGGCCCTGGGTGCACACCTGGCTGCACAATGTGCTCTTGGGAAAAGATACCCAAAGCTGAAGCTGGGACCAGCCTTCTAAATCAGCCTGGGGCCATTTGGATATAAAAATCTGGGGTCCTGGTACTTTGGAGCACGATCTAGGTAGGAGGAGGCAGGGAGTTCGTGGGCACGTCTCTGGCCCCAACTCTTCTCTAAGAGACTATAGCTGGAGGAGATCAGAGCTAAGCCCCCCATGCAAAGGACCCTTCCTGCTGGGGCTTATGGGGCAAAGATATTGCTGGTTTTCAAAAGCATTTTCAAAAAAGCATCCTTCAAAGAGCCAACATTTTGTTTTAGAAAGAATTCCAGTCTTTTAATCTTGTCTGAGTTTTAACACATTAAAGGTCACCTAGTGCATAAATCCCAGCTGTAATTCTTTCATTCTTTTCTTGCCTTGACAATTTTATACCAACTTATCCTATGCCAAAGCCCCATCAACCACACATCCCCCCAATAAAGACACCCCCAAAGAAAATCCAGCACCACTTCTCTGTCCTCCCATCCTCCCTTCCTCCTTTCCCTTCTCCCCTTCCTGCCTGCCTCCTTTTTTCTTTCTCATGGTCCCTTTTCACTCCCAGCTGTGTATTATGTCATCTCAATTAGCTCTTCTTAAGAGACATTTCTTCTTTCTTTTCTCATTCGGTTCCACTTATTCTCAGATTTTATATCACAGACGTTTTTAACCAAAAAGACAGGACCACTTGGAGGTGGAGGTGGGTGGGTGCATGTGTGTGTTTGGGGCAGATGTTCAAAGAAAGTAAGTGGCCAAAGCAAATTCCCTGAGGAGGGAGGTTGGGTGGGGCATAGAGCTGATATGGAAAGAAAGACCATTTGCCTTGGCTGGAACCTGAAAATGAGACTTGGGTAGACTTTAAAACAAATTGAGTATATTTTGTCTTTTCTTTGGGGAACACCTCTAATGTGGACACTGAAAATCTGACTTACAGAATTAAAATGTAAGGAAATCATTAAAAATGTATGAGGACTTTTGGGCTGTTTTTTTTACAGCTCTATTTGATTACTTGTCTACTGTGTGTTTTTGTATGCTTGTTTTCTTTTTAAAATAACATCAGAAAAATCATTTTTTAAAAGCCAGATGTACCCTTAATTCTTCAGAATGCACACCTGGGTGCCCTGGTTGCTGTGGCTCAGTGGGCTGAGTGTCAGCCTGCAAACCGAAAGGTTGGCAGTTTGATTCCCAGACAAGGCACATTCCTGGGTTGCAGGCCAGGTCCCCAGTGAGGATGTAGGAGAGACAACCAATTGATGTACCTCTCACACATCAATGTTTCTCTCTCTTTCTCCATCCCTTCCCTACTCTCTAAAAATGAATAAATGAAAGGCTGTATAAAAAAGACACCTGGGAAACCCAAAGAACATATTGCTAACTATATAACATCAAGGAGAGAGACCACATTTATATAACTTTCATTGTAGTATATTGTTATAGTTAGTCTATTTTATTGTTGCTCATTGTTGCTAATTTCTTACTGTGCATAATTTATAAATTGAACTTTATCATAGGTATGTAAGTATAGGAAAAACATAGTACATATCAGAGTTCGGTAGTATCTGTGGTTTCAGGCATCCACTGGGGGTCTCAGGACATTTCCCCTGAACATAAGCTGAGACTACTGTACAGTGGCTTAAATAATTTGTTTTATTCTCACTCACATAAGAGTTCCAGGTTTAGGGGGAGAGAGGAAGGACTCAGCTTCAGTCTTCATTAAAGTCCTTAGACTTATGGTGGTTCCAACAACTGAATTCCAAGGTCACCCTGAGTGTGGCCCTCCCAGTCAGTCAGAAGGGCAAAGAGCTTGGGCAGATCTGTGCATGGCAGCTGTAGGGCAAATGTCACTCCAGCCCCATTCTACCAGTGAAAACTTAGTCACATGGCCCGAGTTAACTGTAGGAAAGGCTGCTGAATGCCAGCCTAGGAAAAAGGGGAGAAGAGGTTTGGTCAGTGTGTGTCTCTACAGCCATGTCATCACCTGGCCTTCTACGCCATTCATCTATGTGCTGCAGAGCAATGGATTTTAAAGGGTTCTCCGGGGCCAGGAACCTATCGAAAATTACCCATTCTTTCTTCCAATAATTTATATGTGAATGCTGTACATCTTTGCAGAGCTTCATTTTAAAATAAAGATGAATTCTATTTTAGTAAACTATAAATTACTGAAATTTAATATTTGTTAGTGTAACATAGTAGTTTTACTGGGTCAAAACTACTGGGGTATGAATCCACACTCTGCCACTCACTAACCACATGACTTTTGACCTCAGTTTACTCATCCCGAAATTGGCTACAATAATAAAATTTTCTTTCACAAAGCTGATACCAATCAAAGAAGAAAATGTGTAAAGAGTGTATAATTGGACAGCTTGGTCCATAGTAAACACTCAATAAATGATAGATTGGCTTCTACTATTATAAAAGAAAATTAACATATTGTTTGAATTTACCAAATAAAGTCTTCAGCTATCCACCAGAAACTTTGGCTCCTATGAAACACATGACAATGATGCAAAAGCCCCCACTGCAAATACTTACTTGCAGATAATTGGAATTTCCACAACTTTCCAGGTGATGAATTTATTGTCAAGCCATGGTCAGAATTTGGAGTAACTGTGATGTTTACTCTCTGATCATCTTTCTTCTAAATATAAAATACTTTAGTGTAGCTTCATCAGAATGAGTGCCGCTGTGGGCCGTTTGGGTAACTCTAGAGGAAGCAGTAATATACACTTGCATCAGATATTTTGGGCCATCATTTTGCAGTAAGTAAACCTTAAGACATGAATGAGTTGTAGTTCAAATATGAATTATCCTTATACTTCTTTCTAACACTTTCTGCAATTCTGAGAAACTTTTTTCTCTAAAAGTGAAACTAGGTGGGCTTTGAAATCTTTTGTGCCACTCAAGTGGATCACTCTTTTAAAACTCAAAAGAGTTTTAAAACACACAAAAAAAATAATATTTAAGACTACTTGGAAGCTTTTTTTGGAAAGTGATAATTTTTAAAAAATTATTAACAAATCTTAGAGAACAGAATGTAGAAACTATGCAGTAATTGTCTTCTAAACTTGATACTAGTCCTATCTTTCCAAACATTATATTTAATTCTGAGCTTTGTGTCTAGAAGGAGACAGAAACTTGGAGAGAGTTTAAAGGAAGCCATAAAAATGATTAAAGCTTTGGGAAACAAGGCCCATGAGGACAGGCTGAGGAGAATTTGCTTACTCTGCCTGCAGCACAGAGCTGGGGCCCAAACCTGAGGAAAGATTTCAACTAAAGGACAGCTATTGTCTCTCAGATACCACATAGAAAAAAACATTAAGTTAAAAGTGAAATAGCATGACAATAGAAAGAACAAAAAAAGGCCGAAAGAACATAGAAACCCCCCTTGCAAAAGATTATTACAAACAGGGTAAATTTCCAATTGCAGACTGATTTTTGGACTCCCTGATGATGAGAAATGTATATATTACATTGTTCTCTGGAAATTTCTTTCAGCCTTATGATGCTAGGATCATTTCTGTTTCTCTAAGTGAATAGTTAGGGTTCAGTTACAAATGGTGAGATGCCAACCTTAAACTTGTGTTTAAGATCTTAATCAGATCCTGATGATCTACAAGAATAATACACTTTTTGGTAAACCAGGAAGTGTGACTCAATAATTATAATAACAGAGCGCTTGCGCAGAGCCGCCCGGGCACAGGCTGGTGAGGCAACGGGGCAGGCACTGCAGCTGGTGGCCTGGGGCCTGGCGCGCGCTGGGCTATTATGCTCTTCTCCAGGGTGGCAATACGGAAGCTCCACGTGGGCAGGGTTGCCAAGCCACCGGTGGTCAGGCCAGAGTCTGGTCCACCACCTAGGACAGGTCCCGGGTCAGGGGGTGGAGCGGGGTAGCGTGATGGGTCCCTCCCCTGGTTCCCTGCAGCCAGTCCGTTTGGCCGAGGGTTTTCTCGCTGTGATGTGGCGCGACCACCACCCCAACCCCAGCTTCAGCCCCTCCTCTGCATAGAGAGTTGTCTTGTGCAAATACCTGGAACTGGGAAAGGGGTCATTTTGACCCATGTGGATGTTTTTCAGTTCTGGGTAAAGGGCGTAGACCTCTCAGTGGCGCTGCGGCCGTTGTTTCCCTCCCTCAGCTTCTCACTCCACGAACTGGATGTGGCATGTTCGGCCCATCCCAACTGCTGCGAGGAGGGGTGTGAGTGCCTAGGAATGACGCCTGGTGGGGGGGGGGTGGGGGAGATGGAGGCCTCTGTGCTGGGAGGGCGTGTAGGGATCCTGGCTCAGACCCTGGCCACGTGTCCTTATTGAGCATTTGAAAAGTGACTCCTGTGATCAGGAAACAATTTTTAATTTCATCTAATGTTAATTCAAATTTTAAAATTAAAGCAGTGCAGATGTTTAAGTGTTTATGTGCTGATAGTATTTGTGATAAGTTGGATTAAATAAAGTGAGTTACTAAAAGAAATTATTATAACAAGATGAATGAGGGTAAGAATACAGTTCTGTTGATGTTTAGATCAATTCATTAATTATTAGAATATTTAATCTTCCCAATTACAGCCTTGTTTCATTGGTAACTCTAGAAATGTGGGGAGAAATCATAGGACATTATATTCTATATATAGGCTTAATCGTTGAAGACATAACTCAAATGCACTTACATGACAGTTTTAATAATTAGGAAAATTGGTTAAGATCAGAATGTCATAAGCAAACATGTACCTTTATCTGTAGGGTTCTTTACCTGATATTTATTTTGACCACAGGCACTCTAGAGAGCTTTGTAGACTGACCAAAGTACAGATGATAAGCTGCATAAACATCCCCGCCAGAGTTAGGAACTAGGCATACTGAGCATTTGCTTGGTATTGGAAGGTTTAAAATGAAAGTTTGCAAGACATTTCCTGTCTTCCCCAAAACAAAACATACTAAAGAAACATATGTTGTACTGTTAGAAGGAACATGCTATTTATTACTAAAATAATTTTTTAAACCAAACTAGTTTAAAGTATTGACACACCAGAATTTTGGAAGAGCCACAATATCAAGCAGAGAAAATTTAAGATTTGATTTTAAACACTGATTTGACAGCAAAGTAAGTATATTTGACAAACTTGATGAACCTAAATCTAGTGATGAAGAAACAAGTAAAGAAATCTAGAGGAAGGAACTTTGTTCAAGATTCTTGGGGGGAAGTCATTTTTTTTAAGGCAGGAAAATTGCTGTAAGTTAAGAACTAAAGAATCACCAAGTGCAATGTACAAATTCGGATTGGAACACAGATTAGGAAAACAAAAAGCCTAGCCATGAGACATTTTTTGGAACGATTGAGAAAATCCAAATATGAATAGTATATATTACAAATATAAATAGTAATGAAAACATTTGTTTTTCTTAAATGTAATCATTATATTGTGATTGATTATATGCGTTTACTCTTTTATTCACTTTTGATTTATTTAATAATATTTATTGAGAATCTATTAGTTCAAGACACTGTACTTGGTGTTAGAAGATCACAGTGAAATAAATAGACATTGTTTTGCTCATTGGGTAACTTAATTTGTGCATGATTTCTGGCATGAAATTTTTTTTTTCATTTACAAACTCTTTTTAGTATGTTTTTAAATTTGTGCCAATAGCATAAACTCAGACTCTCAAAGAAACATTCTAAAAAATTTACCTACTACTAAATATTTTTCTATTAGTAGTAAATAAATTTTGAACAAATTTAGTAACAGGTGGTAACTTCAGTACACAAGGCACACGTGATATAGATAGATATTATAAATGCTTGCAATGTATTTTAAGAAGTCTTATTCTTGTTTGAGTCTCCCTCCCTCTCTTTTGCTCCATATGTGTATATGTGTGTATATGTATGAATGGCCATCTGAAGTCTTTTTTTTTGCTAAACATGGAACGAAGAACTTAACAAAACAAATAAAAAACATTGCATATATAAATTTGCATGTATATGTGCATAGATATTAGGTAGATAATGCAAATGTGACAAAATATTAAAAAGTGGTGGATTAAGTAAAGAATGTATGTGTTCACCCTGGCTGGTGTGGCTCAGTGGATTGAGCACTGGTCTGCAAACCAAAGGATTGCTGGTTCGATTCCCAGTCAGGGCACATGCCTGGGTTATTGGCCAGGTCTCCAGTAGGGGGAACATGACAGGCAACCACACACATGTTTCTCTTCCTCTCTTTCTCCCTCCCTTCCTCTCTGTCTAAAAATAAATAAATAAAATCTTTAAATAAAAATGTGTTCATTGCCCTATTCTTTCAACATTTTTGTAGTTTTTTAAAAATTATCAAACAAAAATGTTGAGGAGAGTCATGGAATTGCTTCAAAACAGTGCAGTTAACAAACATCAATATATAATTAAGAACCCATATAATATTTGAATTAACAAAAGAAGTAAACTTTTGGTGGTTATTACTTTCTTGTAGCCTCTCTCTCCATTTAATAATTGCAATTCAAGAAGTATTTGCTTTAGATACAAAAACTAAGCAACTAAGTGCTATAGAAATTAAATATAAAACAAGTACTAAATCATTTTATAATATGTCATCTTTACATTGTTTATCTTAAACTTATACAGAGCTGTAGGTCATGTATATCTCAATAAAATTAGAAGAAATAAGTGCTACAGAAATTAAAATGTATAGTCACTATGTTATATCACAATTCTCTTTATCCTCAAGTTATCAGAAATCCCAGCAGTGATTGCCTTTACAATAATTTCTAATAATGAAAAAAAGTGATAATGGTTAGAACATAATTATAAAAATGCTTTGAGTTGTATTCTTCAGTATGTCATACTATATATACCATAGACTGTAATTTTATTAATAACCTTAATGGTGCATGAACTTTATTTAAACAAATTGTGTACTGAGTTAATTCCATTAATCCAAACTGTCACAATTTTAAAACATTTTTGTGTTCTGATTTTTTGAAGTATAAACAATTCATGAAACTGCAGCAAATTCCATTCAATTTGCCAGTATTAGCCTTTTTATTGCCTTGGTCTATCACAATACTGCTCACTATATTCATTTATGATTTGCCAAATAAGTTGTGACTTGCATATTTGATATTTAGCTGAGGGAATCTTTCTGGAATGCTGCAGACACATTTTGCTTTGTTTATCAAATTATTTGCAATGTCTTGCAAAAAAAGGATTTGGCTGGATCATAAAGGGCTACACCCTGTAAATGCTTCAGAAACACAGGTTGGACAGAGCATTTTGTTTTCTGCTCAGTACTTGCCTGAGTCATCAGATGACTTGTTGGATCTTGAGAGCTTGCTTAAACAGAATGAGCTTGAGGCATAAATCAGAGCAACTATGGTGTTCTTATTTCATATTAGGCTCAATAAATGGTCTGCTGACTTTTTCCTACTAATATTCATGTTACAAGTTTTCTTCTGAAGCAATTATTATTAAAACAATGGTTGAATTCTCCTGTGTTATATAGGTATTAAACATTTTGGGATATGCAGCACATTCTTGCAAGAAGAGCTACAACATTACATAGTGACATGGGAATAGTATTCCATGTTTTGTGCAAGACAAGTTCAAAGGTCTCATATTAATAACCAAAGAGAAACCTAGTAGTTATGATGTAGTTATTTCTTTCTGGGTAAAATCAAGGTTTGTGCCATGGATACATTTGTAATTAATCATTTGTTACATAATATATATAATATATGATAATGAATGATAATATATGTAATAAATGATATGGATCATAACTGAGGAATAGCAATTTTTCACAGAACCATCTTCAGAAAGGTCCACCCTTGACCACATCAGGCTTTTTTTTAAAAAGTACATTTTATTGATTATGCTATTACAGTTGTCCCAATTTTTTCCCCTTTGCCTCCTCTGCCTGGTATCCTCCTTCCCTCCAGCAATCCCCCGCTTTAGTGCATGTCTGTGGGGTGGGTTGTGCGTATAAGTTCTTAGGTGTCTCCGTTTTCTATATAATTCTTAACATTCCCCTGATTATTTTGTACCTACCAATCATGCTTCTTAATCCCTATACTTTTCCCTTTGTTCTCCCCTTTCTCCCTCCCTGCTGGTAACCCTCTGTGTGATTTCCATTTCTGTGATTCTGTTCCTGTTCTAGTCGTTTGCTTAGTTTGTTTTTGTTTTTGTTTTTTTAGATTCAGTTATTGACAGTTGTAAGTTTATTATCATCTTACTGGTCATAGTTTTGATCTTTCTGTTAAGTAAGCCCTTTTAATATTTCATATAATAAGGACTTGGTGATGATGAACTTCTTAATCTTTAACTTATCTGGGATGCACTTTATTTGCCCTTCCATTCTAAATGATAGCTTTGCTGGATAGAGTAATCTTGAGTGTAGGTCCTTGCTTTTTTTTATCGCTTTGAATACTTCTTGCCAGTCCCTTCTAGCCTGCAAAGTTTCTTTTAAGAAATCAGCTGACAGTCTTATGGAAACTCCTTTGTAGATAACTCTTTCCTTGTCTCTTGTTGTTTTTAAGATTCTCTATCTTTAATCTTTGACATTTTAATTATGATGTGTCTTGGTGTGTTCCTCTTTGGGTCCAACTTCTGTGGAACTCTGTGTCCTTCCTGGATTTGTGTGTTTATTTCCTTCATAAATTAGGGATGTCTTCTTCCATTATTTTTCAAGGTAAGTTTTCAACTTCTTGCTTTTCCTCATCTCCCTCTAGCACCCCTATTATTTGGATGTTGGTACATTTAGAGATGTCCCAGAGTCTTATTCTTTCCTCATTTTTTGAATTCTTGTTTCTTCATTCTATAATGGTTTACTGTTTCTTTCTTACGTTCCAAATCATTGATTTGAACCCTGGTTTCCTTCCCTTCACTGTTGGTTCCCTGTGGATTTTTCTTTATTTCACTTAGTGTAGCCTTCATCTCTTCCCTTATGTGTTTGCCGTACTCAGTGAGATCTCTAAGCATCCTTATTACCAGTGTTTTGAATTCTGCATCTGATAGATTGGCTATCTCCATTTTGCTTAGTTCTTTTTCTGGAGTTTTGATCTCTTCTTTCATTTGGGCCATATTTCTTTGTCTCCTTAATTTAGCAGCCTCCCTGTGTTTGCTTCCGTATATTGGGTAGAGATGCTTTGACTGTTTTGGAGCAACTTATAAGAGGTGGAGCCTTAAGTATTCACCAGGGTGGAGCAACCTGCTTTGTGGCTTTGTGGTGCTTTACATGGGGGGAGGGGTCTGAGAAGGAATAATGCCACTTGCTCGGCTCTCACCCCATTTTCAGTCACTTCCGCCACTCCCTGTATGCAACTGGCACCCTTCTAGCTGTTGTTCTGGTGCTGAATCCCAGAGTGGGTGGGTTTGTGTACATTCTAGGGCTGTGCAGGTCTCTCAAATGGACTCTCCTAAGACACTGGCAGTTTTTTCTACTGCCCCAACCCCCACTGGTTTTTATAGTCAGAAGTTATAAGGCTTTATTTTCCCAGCTCTGGAACCCTGGGCTGTGGGGTCTGGCCTAAGGCTTGGATGACTTTCTCCCCAGGTGTCCCTTCTGGTTTTTATCCATTATAGGTGAGTGTGGGACCACCTGTCTGCTGGCCACTGCTGCTGCCGCCTTGCCTCCTTTGCTACACCACATCCTCTCCACCCTGGCTCCCCATCTCCACACTTTCTACCTGTTTGGATGATATTTCTTCTTTAAGTCCTTGGTTGTCAGACTTCCTACAGACTGAGACTCTGGACCTCAGATTTGTTATCCCCATTGATTTTTCAGTGTGTGTGTTATATTTCTCTTAGATTGTTAAGAGTGTGAGTAGGATATTAATGTATGTTGATGTTCTACTTTGAGTGAACCTGCATTCAATAAAAGCTGAGTGAATAGCATAGTTACCTTGTGGGACACATCTATTCCTTGGTGCTGCGATGCTCAGCAGGCAGCTAGCTGAGCAGTTGCCCTGCTAACTTATAGAAAAGACTATATTGTGAACATATGCTTGTGACAATTATCTCTATCATTTTCCCTTTGTCCATACTTATTCACCACCTCTAAGAACTGCTTTAAATTTTTAAGACCTGACTTTCCCTTTATTTTTGCTTTGAGAGACCAAATGCCCCTTGCCCATTTCAGAAATTGGAGAGAGTTATCTAAGGATGTGACTGTGTGGGTGTGTTTGATACAACAAGTGGGATAAACCATTTGTATTTCTTGCCCTGGCTGGTATAACTCAGTGGATTGAAGGTGGGCCTATGAAACAAAGGGTCACTGGTTTGATTCCCAGTCAGGGCACATGCCAGGGTTGCGGGCCAGGTCCCCAGTAAGGTGTATGCGAGAGGAAACCCCATATTGATGTTTCTTTCCTCTTCCTCTCTCCCTTCCCCCTCTCTAAAAATAAATAAATAAAATCTTTTAAAAATAATTTGTATTTCTTAAATAATTGGAAATTCATACTTTAAACACCCCCCCAAAATTTTAATATGCCCTGATTTTGTCACATACGCTGTCTTCAAACTAAAGGTCAGGTAGATAAGTCCCTCTTCCAGTTTTTCTACTTCTGAGAAGCCTGGACTATTTCTGTTCCCTGGGTCATAGAGGAGCTGATAAAAGAAACTCACACAAAGCTGTGAGTGATTCAGTATTAGGGAGGGTGTATCAGAAAGCATGTCCTCACATAAACAATGAATTGCTGCTACTGGGAATTTGGGCCATTGGCTAGAATATAGGAGGTATTTCCAAGTTTTACATGAGTCACTAAGTCAATAAGCATTTATTGATGACCTTCTATGGCTAGACACTGTAGTAGCTGTTGGAGATACCCAGAAGCCCTTGCATTCAAGGAGCTTGTGATTTAGTAGAGCAGACAGCCAAAAAAGATAATTATAATACATTATAATAGAATAAGAGCAGGTAAAAAGACGTGCCTAAGATATGGGATATAACAAGAAAATAAAACTCAAGAAATTATATTTGCTCAACATCCTCAACACCTATTTCATTTTGTGTGGCAGTCATAGGTTAGAAGGTTGACCTTGGATGAAGGGGGAGGCCCTGAGGAATCTAAGTCCTTCAGAGATCCACAAACCTCTGAACACAGAGGCATCCCCCAGACCACTGGTCTGGTTCATATGTTTCCATTTAGGCCACTTGTTCTGAGAATTTGTGGAAAAGAGGTTTTTATACTCCTTTTGTTGTTAATTGAGATTTAATTCTTACACCATAACATTCATCCTTTTAAAGTGGATAATTCAATGGTTTTAGCATTGGTTTGTGCAACCATCACCACTATCTAATTCCAGAACCAACCATCACCACTAATTCCAGAACATTCCCATCACTCCCAAAAGAAACCTTGTATTCACTCTTTTCTCTCTGCAGCCCTCGGCAACCATGAATCTCTCTTCCCCTTTTCTTGTCCTGCATATTGCATGCTAATGAAATTATACAATATGTGTTTTTTTTGTGTGTCTGCCTTATTTTGTTTAGTAAAATGCATTCAAGGTTGATCCATGTCCCACTGTGTATCAGTAGTTAATTTCTCTCTACAATATTCCATTATGTTGATATACCACAATTTGTTTATCCATTTATCAGTTGACAGATTTTGGGTTGTTTCCACATTTTGCTTACAATTAACAAAGTTGCCATGAGCACTTGTGCACAAGTTTGTGTGTGTGTGTATTTGTGTGTGTGTGTGTGTATATGTGTATATATATATATATATATATATATATGTTTTTTTTCAATTCTCTCAGATAAACACCTAGGAGTAGAATTGCTGGGTCATATGGTAAATTTGTATTTAACTATTTGAGGAACTGTCAGCCTGGTTCTCCAAGACTGCACCATTTTACATTCCCCCCCCCAGCAGTGTACAAGGGTTCTAATTCCTCCACATTCTCACCAACACTTACTATTTGTCTTTTTAAATATCCCTAACCTAGTGTGTATGAAGTGATATCTCATTGTGGTTTTAATTTGCATTTCCCTAATGACTAATGATGCTGAACATCTTTTTATGTGCCTATTGGCCATTTGTATATCTTTGGATAAATGTCTATTCAAATCCTTTCCCTACTTTTTCAATTGGACTATTTGTCTTTCAGCTGTTGAGTTGTAAGAGTTCTTTATATATTTTGGATACCTGATTCATGATTTGAAAATATTGTGTCCCCACACGGACCAATGGAACAGAACGGAGAGCCCAGAAATTAACCCAAGTCTCTACAGTCAATTAATATTTGACAAAGGGGGCAGTAACATAAAATGGAGTAAAGATAGCCTCTTTAACAAATGGTGTTGGGAGAACTGGACAGCTGCGTGCAAAAAAAATAAAACTCGAGCACCAACTTACACCATACACCAAAATAAATTCAAGATGAAAATATTGTCCCCCTTCTGTGGGTTGTCTGCTCATGTTCTTATGAAAGACGTCTTGCATGTGATCCCCTCTCCCTCTGCATGTTGATGTAACTGAGGCCAGCATGGCTGTGGGCATCTTGCCACTGGCCTGAGAATGAGCTGAGAGAACTGTGGAGACATGGAGTTGGAGCTACTGAATGGAGACAGTTTTGGGGAGAACTTTTTATCTTATCTCTTGATTCCCAAGTTTATAAGCCAATGTATTTATTTGTATTTAACTGTGATGTTCAACTACCTGCTACTGAAAGTTTCCTAAATGAAACAGGTAACAAATTCAGCATAAGTCTTGACCATTTTCTACTCCTCCAATCAAACCATAGACTTTAAGAACTAATCTTTAACAAAGTCAATATCAACATCTTCCACAAGTGTCTCTATAGCTTGCTTATGTATATCCACAGAATAAAAAGATTAGAAAGATATATACCAAATGTTTACAATAAATACTGTTGTTATATTTGGGTGGTAAAATAATGGGTGATTTTTATATTCTTTCTTGAACTTTTCTGTATTTCACAAATTTTCTATGACAAACACGTCACTATCATCATCAAAAATATTTATTTTTAAATGTCCTATTAAATTTGATGAGATAAACCAAAACAAAAAACAAAAACCAACAAGTGGAGATTTATTCAAGCCTTATAAGAGTTGTGAGTAGTATTACCTCAAAGACAAGGAAACGAAGATGTGGTTTTAGGTGTTACTGTTGCCTTGCTAATTAAATGTTACTTTAATAAACTTTTATCTCTGCATACAGTTTTCTGAGATATAATCTATATTTTAATGGTCTTTGGGCAGATCAATAGGGCAAAGACTGAATGGGTAATTTACCTCCCCAGTCAGGAAACCATTGTGACTGAATGGGTTTCTTAATAAAGCCCAGTGTCCTAACCACTCTCTACTTCCTCTCCTTTGGCACAAAGGAAATGTTCTGCTGTTTTGTTTTCAAAAACCTCAAGGTGTATCAGTTAACCAGCCATCCTGAATGTGCCTTTGCTAGCTTGTGTACTGTTACTGAATGAATTACAAAAGGAAGAAAGAAAGAGTATGCCAAAAAAGGCAAATTAAAAAAAAAGGCAAGGCTTGGAGAGAAGTGATCACAGTAAAGGGATCCAAAGCACCAATGGGTGGTGCATTTCACTCATTTCGAAACTAGTGACAGGAGAGGCCACTCAACACCTACTTGATTTTTTTTTTTTCCTTAAAAGAGAACACCTTTGCTTTAACAATCAAAACACCTAATCGTCTCACCAAGACTGTTCCACTGATCTCTCTCAGTCCTTTTCTCACAAGGATTAAGTAACAAAAGTTCCGGTTAGATATCTTGTTCCCAAGACTTTTCTCTTAGACAGACTGAGTCAGGTGACCCAAATGCTTAACCTACAGGGCAGCAATAGAAGCCCTGAGGGAAAGGCATGTACACCCACATCCCTCAGTGCCCCTCCCCCTTCAGTGGGCCTCACAGTCACAGACACTAAATAAAGTAGAATAAAATAAAACAAAAGAAAATGAAATAAAACATTAAAAAAATTTTTTTAAAGCACATTTCTTACCAAGTCACAGGGAAGAAAGTGCTTGAGTTGATCCGGGTATACATAAAATATTATATTCTAGTTTTTTAAATGACTCACCAAGTGACGTTGAGTACTTTGGTCAGTGCTGCTTCCCACCAGGAAACTGCCCAGGCCACACAGCAGGGGCCACTCCAGAAAACTGGCCAAAGACAGAGCAGGGGGACTTCCAGGCTAACGTACCTCAGTGACCCCGGGGTTTAGACCAGCTACCACTGTGCTGTGTAAAATGACCTCTCAGAGTCTCTGTAGCCTCCTAGAGGCCTGAGCTTGTAAGAAGCTTTAATTAATGCTTGCTTTGAATTTTATCTGCTCATATTCTTTTAACTGAATTATTTATTAATGAGAAAACGTTTCTCAAATGGTCTACAAACCCTCTGTTTGTTTTAATCAAGTGTTGAAGGTTGCTTTTCTAGAGAAATCTTCCCTGACCAGCAGAAACAGCATCAACTTGCCTTCATTCTCCCTTTTCCTATCCTGCTTCATTCGTCACCATAGCACTTACCACCACCTGGCGTATATGTGTATGTATATTCATTTGTTGATTGTTTATGTCACATGCGGGCACACACACAATAATATAAGCTATATGAGAGACGGGTTGTTTCATCTGTACCTTATTCCAAATGCCTAGAAAAAATAAATGGATGATACAGTTTTTATAGGATAAATAATTCAATGAATCTGCCTATTTATTTACAGATTTGTTAATTTAAAATAACATGCACACGGCTTAGATGCACAGGCTCAGGACACAGTCTAACTGAATCACAGTTCTTCCACTTAGAAGCTGTGTGACCTTGGGCAATGCACAATCTCTCTGTGCCTCAGTTTTGTCATTAGTGTGACAGAAATAATAACAACATACACCTCACAAAGTTTTGTGAGTATTAAGTGAGATGTTACACACAAAGTGCTAAGAACCTCTGCAACATACATAGCACACAAGCATAGTGCCTATAAAAATCTCATGTGCGCAATAAATGTTAACAACCAGTGCTCATTTATTCAGCAAATACTTATAGAATTTTTACTGTAGGCCACTTGCTGTGCTAGGTGCTAGAAATAGAATGGTGAAGAAAACCAATAATGGACCCTGACCTTGTGGAGCTTATAATACAATGGGAGAGAAAGTCATTAATCTGAGTCACCATAAAAAATGAATGTAGCATTAAAACCACCTTAAATGTTAAAAACAAGTATTAGGGCAAGAGTATATGTATAGGGGCATTTAACCTGGTCAGAGCTGGAGGAGAAAGATTTCTGGGGGAAGTTAAGTATGGGTGATGGGGTGAAAACAGATACAACATCCAATTTCAAGGTGTTTTCTGTTATGTGCTATTCTATAACCTCCTCTTTTTTTCAAAGAGTTAACAAGAATGAGTTAATAGTGATTTCGCATTGAAGGAGAAGAGGCTGGTCTGCAATTAGGGAGAGGCTGTACTGAGAAAGGATTTCAGCCGCAGGCACATGGGCAAATACAAAGGGACAGGACAATCAAGTGTATGCTCCCCACATCCTCCCTGGGAATTTTTTTAATCATAGGAAAATATTGGGATATATAATTAAAACATTTTCTTTGGACATAAAATTAAAGTCAGAGTGCTGCAGTGTAGGGGAGTTTCAAACATCCAGTTTACCTATAATAACAATATTCAGAGAGAATTTAGAGGAAAGAATCAGTTTGCTCATGATCCCACCTCCAGAAAACATAATCATTTTTCCTTTTTTGTTTTTATTTTGTTTTCTCTTTTATTCTCATGCTATTATAATTACCGGCATAAATGGTTGTACTCATGTTGCTGTCAGTATTTAGCTATAAAAGGAGAGTGAAGAGAACTAGACATTGAGCGTAATAAATTGGGGAACATTAGCCTGCTTGCTAGCTAGGAAGCTACAGCTTCACACTCCAGGGAATTACAGCATTTCTCACCCAAGGGGATTAACACTCCTCCCTTCCTCCCTTCCTCCCTCTAGTACCAGATAATCAGGTGGGACTGGGGGAAGATAGGCCCATATGCAACTGAAGTCAAGATGTTTCAGGGGAAGGTGCTGAACCATTGAGACCTGTGAGTCTAGCCTGGGGAAAGAAGGGATTGTTTAGGAGGTATACCTATCCAAAACCCTCAAAAGTTTAGAAAGTTGGTTGGTTATTTTGAGAGGTACCTGGTCCGTCCAAAGCCCTAGCTAATCTCATCTCAGGGAAACAAAGAAGTTCTACCTCTCTCTTGCCCACCTGGTGATTCACTCACCCCACTTGCTCATGTGCTTTCTTACACAGGAGCATATGCTCACATGGGTCTAGCAGCTAACGGGGCCCACAGCAGACCGTGTAGGCTCCAAAAGGAACAATGGCTTGCAGCTGGAAACACACACTAAGCTAGCCGGATGCTGGAGTGGACTGTACTTTAATAATGGAGCATAAACTCTGGGCAGTGACCTTCATCCTGCCCTACGAAAGACAAGATCCGACGTTTTCCAGGATGGGATGGATGGACACGAGACATTGGGAAGTCAGGAAGGAACCCCCTTAGTTTTACATCATCAATAAATCGCACCACAGAACCACATCTTCCTGTGTGTCTCTTAGGAAAGTCTTTTCCTTTAGATACCACAAGGACCCCCCTTCCACCAGTAACATTAATAGGACACAAATAATTTTATGTGGCAGTACACGGTCTTTGTGATTATGCATATTAACCATCACTTTGTGTTTATAAAAAGAGAAATTAGCCTTAGAACCTTAGAACATTGCTAATTGTTGTTCTCAACAAATTATAATCAAGCACTACATGACAACATTTCAGTCAAGGACAGACCACATGTAAAATGGCAGTCACACGAGTTAAAATGGAGGTGAATTTCCTGTGAAAACTGGAAAAAATATGTGGCTCAGAAGGATTTCTTTTTCTCTGACTGGAACATTATCTGTGGGTTTGGCAGTAAATTCCCTCTCTCTCCTGGCACTTCAATTTTGAGTACAAAGATTACATCCCAGTCAGTCAGCCACTGACCTGTTTCCGCGCCGAAGTGCTGTCTGCAGCACCACATATTTGGAGGGTGCCACAGCCCTCCAAGTTTGATGGTGTTCAGAGTGCACTGTTGTAAACTCTTTGTTTGGCTGAGCTCCTGTCCAAGGACACAGGTCCACAGGAGGTACCGCAACAAGTGTTAAGTGCCACTGGCACTTCAGTAAAGCTTTGTGTGGCAGTGAGGAGCTGGCCTGTCCCTGCACTTTGGAAATATTTTTGGGATGTAATAATGTACAGCATAAAAAACTTTTATTTGTTTCAGAAACTTGGTTTATTATTTCAATGCCAAAGAGAATCCTTTGTGCCAGATGTCAATAAAACCAAAACCAAATTCTCAAAGTCAAAATACTGAGTTCTCAGTTCTACCCTCTCCATGTCAAACACCCTCCTCTTTAATAAATACAAAAAAATCCCTTAACCTGACCACTGCTCCAACACCCTACAACCAAAACCACATGACCACATCAACCCCTGTATTCCTTTATCTCTCCATCTGAATATCTTCATCCTACTGATTCTCAGGCCACCTTTCACTCCCTCCTGACAATCACTACCATGACATTCTACTCCCGACCCCCAAAATTTCTCCTCAATATTTCTAGCCAATCCAGCTCACATCCCTGTTCACAGAGCAGCATTGACAGGTTTCATGTTGTATTTCTGACCCTATCAGAAGGAAGCCCAGGAAGGGCTGATGGGACAGTGTATATGAAGTCTACAGTAATGTACAGTGATTTCCTGAGCCTTCCCATTCACTCACCACTTACTGACCCTCCTAAAGCAATTTTCAGTCCTGCAAACTCCATTCACAGCAAGTACCCTATACAGGTGCACAATTTCTTACCTTTTAACTGTATTTCTAGTGTGCTTTTTCTATGTTTAGATATACAAATAGAGAATGGGGAAAAAGCAGGTTTACAGTTGTTCATATGAAAAGTAATACAATAATTAATAAATAAGGGTAATAATTATAAAAATAATAAACTGTTTCACATACTCACAACTGTAAACCTACTTTTGCTCCACCCTGTACTTACTGTTGTGTCACAATTGCCTGTAGTATTCGGTACAGTAATATGGTGTACTGGCTTGTGGCCTCGGAATAGCTTCTAGGTTTCTGTAAGTGTGCTCCCTGAGTTTCACACAATAGAATCCTCTGACAATGCATGTCTCAGAATATATCCGTGTCGTTAAGTAGCACATGACTATAAAAGCTAATGGCCCTTTGTCAGAAAGGCAAGTGCGTGGAGTTGCACTTCATCTGCTCAACTAACCCAGTACTTTGGCCACAATGAAGCAGGATAGAAAGAAGTCAGGGGAAAATCCCAACAAGAGCAATCAGGAAGTAAGAGCTGACATCCTCTCGCCAGAGCTCCCACCCCCAGACATGATCAAAGGAAAACAGTTAATGGCTGGAAACCCCCATGGTGGTTGTAGAAGTTACAACAGTAAGGACCCCCCCACCCCTCAGAAGGCAGAGTCAGAATTTTGTACCACAAAACTTGGAGACAACCTTATTACCCTTGGAAATACACAAAACCCCAAGAACCAACTGAGCACACAGCTTACTCTCAAGTTAGTCCATGACCACCAGACATATACCTTTCAATTCTCTCACGGTGGTCCCCACACCCTGACTTCTTTCTTTTTCTCTGTATGAATAACTTGCTTTATTCTCACTCTGATTCGTCCTTGAAATCTTTCCCGGGTGAGTCAAGATGTGGAAGTCACCTGACGTGCGAAAGGCCCCAGACCGTGCCAGGGCAGGGCCAGCCCCATGCAGAAGCAGTCTGGTAACAACGTGACTGTGCACATACATTTAGAGGTCAGGCTAGGAGGTCTGTAGGAAAAACACACGGCTGTGTGTCTCCTCTACTCTCAAAACTACCCCAATAGTACTTTACTTCTGACACAGGATGTGCGAGTTTTCTACACATCGAGCCATTATGCGACACCAACTGGGTGTTCTGTCAATACATTTTAACTCAATTCTGACATTGAGTTAAATACCATCAGAGCCTACAGGTTAAAGGCTCAGCCCCATAGGACTACTTCCCTTTGTTACTGTAGGTACTTAACTAGTTATTAATAAGAATGAGAACAAAGGGAATTAGTCATTAAGCTTAATGAACTGGGGGAGCATAAGCCTGCTTGCTTAGTCAGAAAGCTACAGCATTTACAGGCTCATTCACACACTCCAGACTACTGCCTCCTAGGACACTTAATCCCAGGAGCACAGAAAACTTCCCCAAGAACACTACCCACCCTCCAGTCCCAGATTTTTGGGGATGGGGGAGAGGTGCTTGACCACAGAGACCTATCAGTCTAACTAGGGGATGTGGACCCATCAGAAGCCTTGGGGAGTTGATTGGTTATTTTGAAAAAGCTCCTAGTTATAATCCCAGGGGAACAAAAAAGATCTTCTCTCTCTGTCTCTTTCCCTTGCTTGGTGACCCACACTCACCCCATTTGTGCATTTTTTCTTGCCTGGGAGCACATGACCACATGGGTCTAGCAGCTACTGGTGGCCTGGGCAGACTGCACCGGTTCCAAAGAACTAAACTTTTATATGAAACAGAAGCTCTAACCTTGGCCTTTGTTTTGGCCTTGCTGAAGTCACAGTTGGACTTTTTCCATGCAGGACAGATGAAGATGAGCCATTAGAAACCCAGGGGCAGATTTCGCCCAAATAAATTTTGCCACACCACAATTTCCCATGCATGGTTCCTTGCAAAACTTACCTCATAATCCTGTGGAAGAGGCTGATGTCCACTGGCAACACTTTCAGAAGCCAGTCTCAAGTCCAGGCTGTCACTTGTGCTTTGGACCAACTGGTTAACCAGAGGTTCCCATGCCGCCCAATTAATTTGCTAAAGCAGTACACAGAATAGTTTACTTGCTAGACTTCTGGTTTATTATAAAAGGATATAACAGCCAGATAAAATAGACACATAGGACAAATTATGGGGAAAGGGACCATGGAGTCCTCATTCCGGCTTCACACATACCATCCTCCCAGCACCTCTCTGGGTTCACCAACCCAGAAGCTCTGCAACCCTTTCTTTTCTGGGTATTTGTGAAGGCTTCATTACACAGACATGATGGATTAAATCCCTGACCTTGGTTATTGATTTGAACTCTGACCCTCTACCCTCCCTGGAAATTTGGGAGTAAAGCTGAAAGTTCCAACTTTCTAATCCTTATTGGTTCCCCTGACAACCAACCCCATATTTGGAGCTTTCCAATGTCATCCCATTAACAAATGGTTGAAAGGGGTTTGTTATGAGTAACAAAAGATACCTTTATTATTCTTATCACTTGGGAAATGCCACAGGTTGTAGGAGCTCACTGCCAAAAAAGATGTGAAGATCAAAACACATATTTTTTATTATAATTGACAATATCATAGAGGGTCACAGAGGTAGTCTGTGGCCAAGGAAGAGAGAAGGCAACACAAACTAAGCCAATGATCTTGAACACGTTGGTCTAATTAGCTTATTCATTGAGCTAAACAGTCTGAGAAGGCAAAACGAAATACAAAACTACAAACTGTTTCAAGACTGAAGAATTATTAAAAGCAATCAAAACAAAATAATATATAATACAGTGTGATGTCAAGATAGGGAGAGGTACAATTAAAATTCATTAAGACACAATAAGAAACACTAGTCTAGGCTTGCTGCAGGTACAAGGGACTTGCCAATGAATTATTCAAGGAGAAATGAGCTGAAGAAGTGAATCCTCTCTTAGCTTGGCAACAGTTCAGACTTAGTTCAAACTTTCCCCCCAGGTAATTGTATAACAAAAAATAACAAAGAGTCGTGTCCATTTGTTACTTGAGTACTTACTTGGTACAGTACAGGCCAGCTTGGCCTTAGTCCTTCTATTGTAGTCTGAATCTTTCATAGTCACCTAGGAAAAAGAACATTGGGAATGTAATCTTTGATTTAAAAATTAATTAATAACAAACACATTTAAGAAAAGTTTGGAACCCATGTGAATCCTTTTTTTCTACTATTCTAAGCAAAAATGTCAAACTATATCAATTGAACAGTTTTGAGCACCTCTTCTGTACCAAGTGCAATGCTTGCTCCACTTATTCTCGGAAGAATAAGGCCCTTTCCTCCAGACAATTAAGATCTGGTGAGACAGATACACAAGCACAGCCAAGGATCACTCAACCTGACATGCCACAACCAGGGGGAGGCACTTTACCAGGAACACAGCGCAGCCAGCCTTTGCTTATGCTGTTTCTAAAACTGACTCCCCTTTTCTTCACCTATCCAGATTATATTCAGGCTTCTAATCCTGGCTCTTACACCAACTTTTACAGGAAATATTCACCGAGTATTCCTCCTTCAGTCATCTCCCCTTTCTTGCTTGTCTTCATGTTTCCTACGCCATCTGGAATTTTCATTACACAAAATAACACTTTATGATGGACTGTTTTGTAAGAACCTGCTTCACTTTATATGCTTCATTTTGCTTTGTCCTCTTGATTAACATTATAAATTTCCAGAAGACTAAACCTTTCATCTGTATTCTGTCTTGTGACTAATCTAAGGCTAAACACTTGTTGTGTGTTTAGGTCTGCCATTCTCACTTGGTTACCTTTGCTTCTAAAATCCTAATTAAGTTTTCCCTTAGGTCAAACAGGGTCAATTTATCTCACAATTGTAATTTATTTTTGTCACATCTAGGTTCAATGAGTTGATGACTTAAAGTTCTAGCCTAGATGTGATGATTCAAATCATAATAGTGTCATTACATAGCACCTACCACATTCTATTAGGAACATGTGGTTTTTACACTGTTTTTACACTAATATCATCAAATTAAATAATGTCCAAACCTATAGGGATTTTATACTCATTTATTTGAACTAAACTGATGGCATATACTGGGGAGCTAGATATCAAAATTTTCTGCAGAATAACATTTTGCAGCTTGCTGTGTGCACTTGAAATTAAGGAGGGGTTACATGGAGGTGGGAAAAAACAAGGTGGAGATTGGATTACAAGAAGTTAACAAGGTGTGCTTTCTTGAAAGTGGTTATTTCAAAGGTCTGTTAACATCGATGCACAGAAACAATGGACAGAGTTTGTTTAAGGCAAAGATAAATCTTCTATACTAAAAAGTTATACTACTGGGATGTGACTCCCCACCATGACCTTGCCAGTTAGGAATTTATGATCAGATCACACTGTAAGGTTACTTTCTATAGAACCCCTCCTATTTTTCATCCATGATACAGTAAGTATTAAGTACCTATACTTACATGGCAAACATGTTTTGTTGTAAAATAAAGGGTACATTTGGTTATAAGTAAGGAACCACAATTAGAAACTAGCTCTACTATTTTCTTTACTTTGATTAACCCTTGTGCTTTAAAGTACTTTTGCAGTGAATTCTGAAAATGGCTTCCTCATGTTGGCTGCCCCTGGATTAGATTCTTTTTCCACTTTTGTCTTCAGCTCTGACTAGACTTTCATTATCCCATCTGGTAGCAGAAGGATGAGTGGTAACTGACTTAGAAGACATGAAAAAGCTAAATCTCAAATCACTATTAGAAAAAAACCCAAGAAGCAAAGGTTGTGATGCAAGGCCTTCAAAAGGCTCAGGAATTGGCAAAGTGGTGGAAGTGGGAGTGAAGAAGACAATGTCGAACGTTCATTTCAGAAACAGTCAGACCTCCAGATCCTTTCTGCTAGTCTGTTCAGGTGGGACAGTGGCACTTCCATACTTTGTCAGAAACTAGACATTAAGTCCTGGGGAGGGTAAAAGAATGTGTGAATCAGAGGACTCCAGGCGTAGTTGGGAGTGGTTCTCGCACTAAAAAGGGTCGGCAGGGAAACTGCCTACACATCCACTGTGTAGACTGAGTGAACATCTACACAGGAAATGTTGGATCTCCAGTGCTGCTCCTCAGCTTGGCTTTGAGAATGCAAGCAGCCAGGTTTATAGAGACTCATTTGTACTAACTTAAGCAAATCACTCAATTCCATTGAACTTTCCCGGAGCTTAATTTTCTCATATGAAAAAAAGATAATATTATTGTACAAAGTGGAATTAATAATCTACTTAAAAAAAGCATTTTCTGGACCTACGAAGACCTATGCAGATTTTAGATATCATCATCATCATCATCATGATCATTGGTATTATCCATCCCTGTCTCGTAACTTACAAAGTTGTTTCAGAAGAATAATACAAAGCAAATAACACTGGTATGTAATTCTAGTCTTTGCCAATATTGCTGCTCTCTTCATCCTGAGCACTCGAAAGAATAGACTTTCCAGCTCCTTTGTAAGTGGTGAAACCATGTGACTCCCCTGATCAACAGAGGAGGTGGAAGGAACCAGCATATTTAATTAACAGTGCTGATTCTTTCTCCTTCATGGTGCTAAAGTGGCTCAAGAGGTTTTTTGCTGCTGTCACAAGACAAAGCTTCTGTCAGCCGGATGCCTAAGTAGTTGTGTGGGGCAGACCTCCCTGCCAACAATGTGGGACTTGGAGTGTTAGTAAGAAATCAACTCGTGTTGTATTGATTCACTGAGATTTGGATTGTTGGTTACTTGCAGCATAACATAGGCTACCATGACTAACACACTGTGATGGACCAAAGGCTAAAAATATCCTAGTTCTAGCCATGGCCTAACTACCTATATATCCTTGAGTAGGTGAACTAAAGTATACCATCTCTAAGGTCACTTCAGCTTTGAAACCTCTGATGTTACAACACAAAGCAATTCAAGTGATAAATTACCCTTTGTTTAGGGGTGAAATAAAATTTTAACTATATCAAAATACTTTAAAGAATGAATCAGGTTAGAATAACTTTTAGAATCAAGACTATAAATTATTTTATACACACACCTGCCCTTTAAAGAGAGTGTGTTAAACATAGTTGCATTAAATATAATCAATGATTCATGGTCATTATTATGAAATTTAGTTATCTTGCAATAAAGTCTTCAGGGCCAATGATGCAACTTCAGGGTCAGAGTAAAAAGTTAAGAAACTTTTCTAATCCCTGGCTATGTATCTCAGTTGATAGAGCATGCCCTAATGTGCCAAGGTTTAATCTCTGGTCTGGGCCTATACAAGAATCAACCAATGAATGCATCAATAAGAGGAACAACAAATTGATGTTTCTCTCTCTCTCTCTCTTTCTTTCTCTTCCTTCCTCTCTCTTTCTCTCTCTCAAATCAACAAATAAAACAATTCTTAAGTAAAAAATCAATTAGTGACTATATCAATAATAGGAACAACAAACTGATGTTTCTCTCCTTTTCTCTTTCTCTGTAAAATTAATTTAAAAAAAAAGAAGAGTACTTCTGGTCAAGATGTCACCATAGGTAAACATAACTTGCCTCCTTCTACAACCACATCAAAATTACAACTAAATTATAGAAAAGCCATTACTCAGAACTATCAGAAATTGCATGGGATGAAGTCTGAAAACTATGAAATTAAAGAAATCACATCCATCCAAACTGGAAGGAGGGGCAGAGATGCAGAATAGGCTGGTGGATAAAAATTTGAGAGGGATATCTCAGAGTGAGGTGTCAAAGTTCCACATCAGGCCTCTAAGCCCAGAGTTCCAGTGCCAGGAAGGTAACTTCCCATCGTTTCTGGCTGCAAAAACTAGTGGCAACTTACTCAGTGGCAGAAATTTCTGGAGTTCCAAGCAGTTCCTCTTAAAGAACCCACACACTGATTTATGCAGAATGACTCCTTCTAAGCTCTAGCACTGGGATAGCAGCTTGAAAGGTACCAGAGGCATATAGAGAGGAACTGTAGAGACTGGCATCAAGGCAAGAGCTGGGGGACAGATTTCTCCCAGACAGAAAGGTGGTTAGAGGCTATTGTCCCTTTTCTGAACATGCTCCCCAAAGAGCTACAAAACTGGCATGGGGTGCCATATCTGAGACTCCATTCATCTCTCTAACACTATTTGCCCCTCACTAGAGCTTCCCAAGATCCAGAGCTCCCCTGAGATCTTTCCCAACCAATTTACAGTGTTAAGAGTAGCTTTTTCATAAAAATGGCTAGTCTTGGCTCATGCTTTACAACTTCCTAAATCCTGTCAAGCAAGCACTAGCTGGGCTCAGTGAGCCCCTAGACCCCTATACCTCTTGCTAAGTGGCCCCAGGTCCAGCACAAGAAAAAGCCAGCCTAGGTTCACAGTTTGGCCTCTTCTAGAAATCTCCAAGCCAAGCACAAGTAGTAGACATCTCAGATTGCTTTATATCTCAAGCAGTGTGGCTCTGGGCAAAACACAGGTGGGAGCTGACCCTGGCCTGCACCACCCAGGAAACCACAGGGCCAGGAAACACACAGTGGATAGCTGACCACCTTGGAACACCATTACCCTGCCCCTGCATAGCTGATCCTCCATGGAGGGCAGAGTTTGGTGATAAGTGGTCATAGCCAATTCTTATAGCTGACTGGCCTGGGTAAATCCCTCCATTCAACCTGACAACAGTAACCAAGTTTCAACTACAAGGGGAGGGTATACTCAGCCTACATGAACGGTTTACCTTTTGTACTCAGCTTGGGTGATAGGGGAGGTGGTGCCAGTGGACTCTACAGGATACCCACTATATTGGGCCACACTATCAAGGCAGGGGAGTCATAGTAGCTCTACATAATACATAGTAACAAACACAGGGAGGCTGCTAGAATGAACAGAAAAAGAAATATGGACCAAATGAAAGAACAGAGCAAAGGTCCAGAAAAAGAACTAAACGAAATGGAGATAAACAATCTATCAGATACAGAGTTTAAAACACTAGTTATAAGGATGCTCAAGGAACTTAGTAAGGATCTTAACAGTATAAAAAAGATACAGTTAGAAATGAAGGATACACTAACTGAAATAAAGAACAATTTACAGAGAAATAACAGTAAAGCAGATGAAGCCAAGAATGAAATCAATGATTCAGAACATAAGAAACCAAAAAAAAAAAAAAAAACCCAGAAACAAAAAAGAATAAAAACAACTAATTGGAACAATAAGAAGAAAAAAGAATTAAAAAAAATGAGGACGGGGTAAGGAGCCTCTGGGACAACTTCAAACATACCAACACTTGCATCATAGGGGTGCCAGGAGGAGAAGAGAAAGAACAAGAAATTAAAAGTCTATTTGAAAAAAATAATGAAAGAAAAATTCCCTAATTTGGTGAAGGAAATAGACATGCAAGTCCAGGAAGCACAGAGAGTCCCAAACTAGAAAGATGCAAAGAGGCCCACTCCAAGACACATCATGATTAAAATGCCAATGGTTAGTAATAAAGACAGAATCTCAAAACAGCAAGAGAAAAGAAGTTAGTTACCTACAGGGGAGTTCCCATAAGACTGTCAAATGATTTCTCAAAAGAAACTTTGTAGGCTAGATGGATTGGCAAGAAATATTTAAAGTCATGAAAAGCAGGGACCTGCAGCCAAGATTGCTCTACCCAGCCAGCCTATCGTTTAGAATTGAAGTGCAGGTGAAGAGCTTCACAGACAAAAAAAAAGTAAAGAAGTTCATTATCATAAACCATTATTATATGAGATGTTAAAGAGACTCATTTAAGAAAAAAATCAAAACTATGAACAATTAAATGGCAATAAATATTTATATCTATCAATTATTGAATCTAAAAAACAAACTAAATAAACAAGAAGAACAGAGAGAAAATCATGGATAGGGCGAGTGTTGTGATGGTTACTTGATGAGAGCGGGATGTGGGGAAGTGGGTAAAGAGGTGAGAGGATTAAGAAGTACAAACAGGTAGTTACAGAGTAGCCATGTGTTTATAAAGCACCATCTAGGAAATGGAGCAGCCAAAGAACTTACAGGCATGGCCCGTGGACATGAACAATGTTGCAAGGGTTGCCTGACAGAGTGGGGGGTATTGAGTGGAGGGAAGGAAAGTGGAAAATTTGGGACAACTGTAACAGCATAATCAATAAAATATAATTAAAAAAAAACTCTCCTAAGATTAAAGTAAATAAGTTTAGCCATGAACTTTGTTAGACTTAATGGGTACATATAATTTTGCTTAATTTCTTGTTCTCACAAATGTTTCACACAGGTGAATTTCCCTGATAACTGGGCTCCAGTTAGACAGTATGGTAATGTATTTAATTCTCTACAGCAACCCCAGCAATATGTGTTCATAATCAAGTTGCTAATATGACCTGACAACTTTAGAAATATTTCTGAGGCCATTGCCAATATTCACATTGCGAGAACTGAAACAATTTGTTCCTCATGACAGTTTGCTGAAGCAACTAATGATTTAATGTGTATGCTCTGGAACAATACTGTGTTCACACCCAAATTTACCCCTTGCCAGCTGTGAACTTGGACCAGTAAGGCAACTTCTTGGCATCTGCATTTTCTCATTTTTTAAATTGCAGATAATTGGCTAAATGAGTTATGTAAAATGCTTAGAAAAAGTTTCTGGTACAGAGGAAACATTTAGTAAATAATATTAAAATTGCTATAATAATCACTTTCTCAGTCCTTTTAATATGTTTATTGCGTTAGGGTTCTTCCGAGAAACAGACCAATAAGATATATTAAAAAAAGATTTATTGTGAGAGATTGAAAAGATGCACAATTTGCTATTTGCAAACTGGAGGCCCAAGAAACGTATCCTTCCTCCAACTTTTTGTTTTATATAGGCTCTCCACAGATTACATGATGCCCACCCATAATAATGAGGAGATTGTCCTTATTCAGGCTACCCATTCAAATGCTAATCTCTTCCAGAAATACCCTCAGAGACACACACAAAATAAGTAATGTTTTACCAGCTATCTGGGCATCCTTTACTCTGGTAAGTTGACATATAAAATTAACCATAACATTTACTATTATTGATAATAAAATAACAAGCTCTGTAAGACTATAATGGCATTCTCTGACTAATTTACTAATTTTCCATTGTTCACTGTGTTAGTGAGCCTTTGCCAGAGAAATAGAACCAATAGGATGATTTTATACAGATAGATGAGAGATTGATTTATTTTAAGAAATTTATTCAAATGATTATGGAGGCTGGAAAGTCCCGAATCTGCAGGGTGGGTGGGCAAACTGAGACCAAAGGGAGAGCTGATGCTGCAGTTCTAATCTGAAGGTCATCAGGCTAAAGACCCAGGAGAGAGCCAAAGTTGCAGTTCAAGTCTGAACACCGTCTGCTGCACAGTTCCCTTGTTTGGGTGAAGACAGCCTTTAATTTTCCATCAGTACCTTGCTCATAGCATAACCAATGAAATATATTCATGCAACACATACTGATGCACATACAGGAAGGTAGACCCATGAGATTATATGGAGCCGAAAAAGTTCTATTATCTAATGATGTAGCTGTTGTAACAGCATAGCACAATGGTTAAAAAAATCAGCCACAATGGTTGAAATGACAAACAACTTTAACCTGGGTGTGGATGACAATGACACTGAGGAGCTCTTGGAAGTGGTTCCTGAAAAATTGACTATGGAACAGGTATGCACAGCCGAAGAAAGAGCAAGAGTAAAAGAAACTGTAGAAGGAAAAAGAACCCCAAGAAAATCCATAGTGAAAACTTTAGTAGAAGATTTGAAGATCTTAAGAAGCTCTTTGAAAAGTTTGAGAACATGGACCCTCAAACAGGTTTTCACTGATAGCAATATTCATGGTACATTATCTGCTTACAAGCAAGCCTATGATTAAAAAAGAAAAAAATAAACAAATCAAGTAAACTACCGTGGACATGTTTCTGAAAAGAGTGGCAGCTCCTCAAGAAGACCCTCAGGCAGCTTCTTCAGGTGGTGTTCCAGAAGAAGGCACTGTCATAGTAGGAGATGACAGCTTCATGAGTGTTACTGCCCCGAACACCTTCCAGTAGGGAGAAGGGATGTGCAAGACAGTGATACTGATGACCCTCAACCTGAGTAGGTCTAGGCTAATGTGTGTGTGTTTCCCCTTCATTTTTAACAAAAATGTTTAAAAAGTAAAAAAAAATTTTAAATAGGAAAAGAGCTTATGGAATAAGGATATAAAGAAAGAAAATATGTACAGCTAGCTATACAAGGTGTTTGTGTTTTAAGATAAGAGGTATTACAAGAGTCTAAAAGTTTTTAAAAATTAAAACATTTATAAAGTTAAAAAATATAGTAAGCTAAGGTTAATTTATTATTGAAGAAAGAATGTTTTTTTATAAATTTAGTGCAGTCTAAGGGTCAATGTTTACAAAATCTACACTACTGTATGGTAATGTCCTTGGCCTTCCCAGTCACTTCTAACTCACTCACTGTCTCACCCAATATAATTTCCAGTCCTGCCAGCTGCTTTCCCCATATGGGTGTACCATTTTTATCTTCAACAGTATTTTTACTGTATATTTTCTATGTTTAGCTATGTTTAGATACACAAATACTTACCAGTGTGTTACAATTACCTACAGTATTCATATAGTACCATGTTGTACAGGTTTGTAGCCTAGGAACAATAGACTATATCATACAGCCTAGGTGCATAGTAGGCTATACCATCTAGATTTGTGTAATGATGTTTGCACAGCAATGAAATTGCCTAATGATGGCTTTCAAAATGTGTCTCTGTCCTTATGTGGTGCATGACTAGAGCATTCAACTAATCGGATGAAGCCCACTCACATTATAGAGAGTAATCTGCTTTACTCAAAGTTCACCAGTATAAAGTTCATCTGCCTCTCTTTGTCCATCATCGTGGTACATGTGGTTGACTCTTCTTTGCCATGTCTTCTCAGAAGACTTTCAGGGTCAAGAGGTCCCTACCAAGAATCAAAAGTGGAATCAACCCATTCCCCAATGGACTCAGAAGAAAACTGGTAATAAAATCAGGTAGAACTCTAAGAGGAGACATTGGAAAAGAAACAAGTTGTATCTGCAAGGAACTGCACATGATATGGCTCACATGTTTATGCAGTATCCAGGTTGCTGCATCTTATCATATCACTGAGAAGATTACTACTATCTGGACTACCTGGATGTATTTTATTGGGAAATTTGAGACAAATTATTTTTCTTTGTTAATATTTTTCTGCACTACTAGGTTAGTGCAGTAATAAATAAGCGAGATCTTTTAAGAATAAGTAAATAAAAGTTAGTTTGATCCCCAAACACTCCATCATAAACAACCAAAATAATGTTTGCCCACATATCTGGGTACCATGTTTCAGCCTACTTGACGTATAAGATTAACCATCCCAGTCACATATAACTTTTCCTAATGGGGCCAGTCTCTTCATCAATTGAATCTAGATGCTGATGGGAAATATCCTGATGGGAAATTCTTAAGTGTATTCCTTCCTCTCTTTTCACTTCTCATTGATGATGGGGCATTCCTTCTTCATAAAGAACGTGACAGCAAAGCATTAAAGTCTGAAATATCTGCTGCTTCCCTGGAAGGCATGGCTTCCTGAAGCATCAAGCATTGACAGCTTGGATTATGGTAATCTCTCAGTCTCTCCTCCAATAAGCAGCCAGGATTTTCCTGCCAACTACTCCAGTAGTTCTCCAGTGGCAACTACTGAGGTACACAGCTCTTTAGAAATAGTTCTTTTAGAGAACTTATTCAGCGTTAGTCATTGACTCACTAGGTAAATACTTATTGGATACCTACTATGTGGGTGGCATGGGTGGGGCTGGAGATACTAGAATAAATAAAACAGATACAGATTTTGTACATCAGTCAGTTGTATCAGGAAGCTTTTATTCTCGTAGTTCCCCAAAAAACTGATCCAATCAGTCAAACACAATCTTAGGTTTCTTTGAGTAGATGTATCCTTTAAAGAAGTTTGATGAAGATTAACTATTTCCTCACAATCTTCCTCTCAGTTTATAATGAAAGCAAGTTTCAGACATTTATTTTGAGAAATATCCATTAGCACCCTGACTGAATAGCTCAGTTAGCTAGAGCATTGTCCCAATATAACAAGGTTTTGGGTTTGATCCCTGATCAGGACACATACAAGAATCAAACAATGAATGCATAAATAAGTGGAACAAGAAATTTCTGTCTCTCTCTATCTCTCTTTCTTCCTCTCTCTCTAAAATCATTAATTTTTTTTTTAAAGGAAATACTCATTAGCAAGCAGCCTGTTCATTGAGGACCACAAAATCCCACCTTTCTCTGTTTGGGTGTTTTGACTACCACCAGGGTGAATGGTACTTTTAAAGCGGATGTAATAACATTTCAGAAGAAAGATCATAAGCCCTTTAAGTAAGCACCAGGCAACAATAAAGCAAAGCTGAACAGAGGACAGTTAGGGGACCAAGCCCTAAGCCCCATCCCTCAGGGTTTAAGTTACACTCTTCATAGGGTTTTACATACTGTTTCTGCAATGGAGGGAGGATTTCTTACCTATTTTAGCTAAGAAACCACTCTCTCAGGTGGATGTACTTATGCATATGGCTAAGCTCTTCCATTTTCTTCACATTTACTTATTTCCCTTTTAAAGATCTAAATTTAGTTCCAAAGAGAGGCAACCCCCTACTATAGCATTCAACAACATTTGGCAGACAGATCTAAATTCCATACCAAGGATGCTCTGGCCCAGACTCCCTGTCATGCTTCCGATCTTGGTTTTCAGTATTAGTCATGTGCCAAACACTTACTGATGGACTTTGCTCTTTATAAGAGTGGATATGTTATTTCATCGCATCAAAATTTAAGATGTTGAAATTATCTAGTCCCAAGTTTTACCATCAAGGATAATGTAATATTGCCCTGGCTAAGGGTCCTGCTATCTCCTTTCCCAACACTTTACTTAACAACTTTGGTTATGGCTGGCCACGATGGAGGCATATGTAGATACAACTTGCCTCCTTGCACAACCAAAAAAAAAAAACCCAATAAATTTAAAAACAAAAAGTAACCAGAACTGCCAGAAAATCAAACTCTATGGAAGTCTGACAGCCAAGGAGTTAAAGAAGAAACATTTATCCAGATGGGTAGGAGGGGCAGAGATGGGCAGCCGGGGACTCACAGCAAGGCAGCAACTGGAGGACCAGGGCAGGCAAGGCGGCAGCTGTCAGACCGGGCCGGGTGGTGGCTGGCAGAGCAGGTGGTCCCACATTTTGCATGTGGATAAACTGGGAGGAACAACTGGGGAGTGAGACAGAACACGCAACCCAGGGTTCTGGTACTGGGAAATAAAGACTCAAAATCTCTGACTGAAAAAACCTGTGGGGGTTGAGGTGGTGGAAGAAACTCCCAGCCTCACAGGAGAGTTTGCTGGAGAGACCCACAGGGTCCTAGAACACACACAAATCCACCCACCAGGGAATCAGCACCAGAAAGGCCCAATTTGCTTGTGCGTATTGGAGGAAGTGACTGAAAGCCAGATGAGAGCTGAACAAATGGCATTGTTCCCTCTCAGACCCCCCCACATATGGTGCCACAAGGAAGTGTGACCTGGGTTGCCCCACTCTGGCAATACCTAAGGCTCTGCCTCTTACTATATAACAGGCACACCAAGACAAAAAATATGGCCCAAATGAAAGAACAGATCCAAGCTCCAGAAAAAAATACAATTAAGTGATAAAGAGATAGCCAAACTATCAGATGCACAGTTCAAAACACTGATAATCAAGATGCTCACAGAAATTGCTGAGTATGGTTGCAAAATAGAGGAAAAAGTGAAGGCTATGGAAAATTAAACAAAGAAAAATGTACAGGGAACCAACGATGAAGGCAAGGAAACCAGAACTCAAACCAACAGTTTGGAACAGAAGGAAGACAGAAACATTCAACCAGAACAGAACAAAGAAATAAGAATTTTAAAAAAAAATAAGGAGAGGTAGAAACCTCTGGGACAACCTTAACGGTTCCAACATCTGAATCATAGGAGTGCCAGAAGGAAAAGAAGAACAAGAAATTGAAAACTTATTTGAAAAAATAATGAAGGAGAACTTCCCTAATCTGGCAAAGGAAATAGACTTCCAGGAAGTCCAGGAAACTCAGAGAGTCCCGAAGAAGTTGGACCAATGGAAGCACACAGCAAGGCACATCATAATTATATTACCCAAGATTAAAGACAGGGAGAGAATCTTAAAAACAGCAAGAGAAAAGGAGACAGTCACCTACAAAGGAGTTCCCATAAGATTATCTGCTGATTTCTCAAAAGAAACCTTTCAGGCAAGAAGGGGCTGGGAAGAAGTATTCCAAATCATGAAAGACAAGGATCTACATCCAAGATTACTCTATCAAGCAAAGCTATCACTTAGAATGGAAGGGTGAATAAAGTGCTTCCCAGATAAGATCAAGTTAAAGGAGTTCATTATCACCAAGCCCTTATTATGTGAAATATTAAAAGGACTTATCTAAGAAAAAGAAGAAAATAAAAAATCCAAACAGTGAAATGACAACAAACTCACAACTATCAACAACCAAACCTAAAAAAATAAAAACAAAAATAAAAATGAACTAAGCAAGCAACCAGAACAGGAAGAGTTGCACAGAAATAGACATTACATGGAGGGTTATCAGTGGGGAGAGGGAGGAGGGAGAATGGGAGAAAGGTATAAGGAATCAGAAGCTACAAAACAGACAGGGGGAGGTTAAGAATAGTATGGGAAATGGAGAAGCCAAAGAAATTATATGGACCCATGGACATAAACTAAGGTGGGGAAATTAGGGTGGGTGGTGGGTACAGGGTGGAGGGGAATAAAGGGGAGAAAAAACGAACAACTGTAATAATATAATCAATAAAATATATTTAAAAAAGAACTTTGGTTATGGATGAAGCAGGACGCAAAACAAGTTCATATAACAGAGCCTGTACTACCTAATTATAGATTACATCTGGTAATAAAAGAAAAATGAGCAATTAACATATGATGACTCTTAAAAAAGGAATTTAAATTACAAACCTAAACTGAATCCTCTTAGCTTTTATTAGACTACAGAAGAACCAATAATATCCAACTGGGATATATAAATTACTATGTTTTGAGTCAGCACTTGACTCTCAAATCCTCATTTTGTTTAATCCAAGATGTTATCACTTTTAATAATTGGTAGGTGATATTTTCATATAAACACACATTATATTTATACATGTATATGTTTCAGAGAAGCACTTGAAATTTTAAAATTGTGCCTTATGTCCTATTACTTTACCAAGAAAAATTATTTTAGCTTCTGAAATTTTCAAATTAAAAAAAATAGAAAACCTTCAACAAAGTATTCCTCAGCTGAGGTTCAGAAGGAAGGAACAGAGTCCTTGAGGTCCTGACTTATATTTGTCTGTGTGATGCATGCTTTTCTCACTTTATAGAATACTCCTCCCAACTACCCTGAAAAGTTCATTGTTCAGTTTTTACCGGTGAAAATAAGAGAGGCTCACCGGTGTTTGCCCAATTTCTAAAACGGTGATTTTCAACTGGTGTACTGTAGCACACTGGTGTGTCACAAGAATCTGTCGCAAGAACATGCAATACCTGTCTCATTAGTCAGGCACTGACCTCTTTTCCCTTAGATTTTCAAATAAAATAAATGACAATAGTCAACACAACAATAATCATTTGGTGTGAATGAGTCAAAATTATACTTATTTTTGCCCTGGCTGGTGTAGCTCAGTGGATTAAGCACGGGCCTGTGAACCAGACAATCGCGGTTCGATTCCCAGCCAGGGCACATGCCGGGGTTGCAGGCCGGTTCCCTGCAGGCCAGTTTCCAGCAGGGGAAGCACAAAGGCAACCATACATTGATGTTTCTCTCCCTCTCTCCTTCCCTTCCCCTCTAAAGATAAATAAATAAAAAATCTTAAAATTATAAAAAAAATTATACTTATTTTTTGCCAGATTGGCAAAAAATATTTTGGGGGGGTGTGCTGCAGAATTTTAATTATTAAATTATGTGTGCCACAAGAGGAAAACGTTTGAAAGTTGCTCTTCTAAAGCAGGTAAATTTCAGAGCCAGTGTGTTTTTAAAAATATTTACTCTGGAGCTCCTGAGATTTCCACTAAAAACCATCTATGAATTTAATATGTAATAATAAGAAGCACAGATTTACTCTGACAAATACTTTGACAGTGCCACCCCCCAGTTCTTATACGTGAGAATATGATCTGAAATGAACAATTTTATGAGGAGTACACCTGAGAGATAAATGTAGGTAACTGATGAGAAGAATTACAGAGTTACTGGTTTCAAAAACAGACCAGTGTTTGTGTGCTCTCTCTTTCTCTGTGTCTCACATACTCATGCCTTTCTCCCTCACCTTCCCGCAGGCATGTTTTCCTTGCCTTTCTTTCTCCTAAACTCTAAGGGCCCTTCTTTTTGTCTCTGTAACTCGTTTCCTGAGCCCACAGAGCCCAGCTGGCTCACTTTTTCCATGGCTCACTTCTACCTCTGTGACTTTTTAAATAAACTTTTGAAAAAAAGTCATCATTACATGACCTACTAGACAATGAAATCTGAACCTTCTTGATATGCTATAGCAAGGTTTCGAACAAAGCGGTTTTGTCCAGTACCTGTTTTTGTGGGATGATGTAACTGTGCAGTCCATATCCATTAACAAACACTGTGCAGGGCTGACCAATGACTCATGAATCTACCGTGAGATCTCCCTCCTCAGTTCCAAAATATTCATTTAGAATTACATTAGTAAAGTAGCCAACGGCTTATCACATTCTTTTTGCTACCCTGGCATGCTTCTAAACAGATCAAAATTTTAATTTTAACTTGAAATTTAATTCTTTGTATTTAAGATTTTATATGCTTTGTGTTATAAAAAATCACTTAAGAACAGACAATTTGTAATAAATACACTCATTTCTTTTTTTAATACATTTTGATTACATAATAAACATTTTCTAAGCAAGCTTAGAAGTTAGATTTCAAAAATAAAAATCTTTGTAGAGTAAAAGTAACTTTTCTCCTCTGTTCATCTCTCCAAAGGAAACTGTGCCTTCAGAGAAGATTATTTAGGTATTGATTATGATTTTTGTTCACCATTTGGGGCTTTTCCTCTTTGTATTTAAATATAGGAGTGGTGATACTTGCTACAGTGATTTCCTTTTTTCTATTTTGAGCTTCTATCAAAATAACTTCTTTTCACATAGTTATTATAAGGAAGAGAAGAAAATGTTTTGCTTTCCTGTAGACAATATACCAAAATGGAAATGTAGTATACTTAGTTCTAAAACCAGGCAATGACATGAATCTTAGGATATGTGTCTCTGTCAATTATCAGTGAGTGACATTTAAAAGATAAGCAATAGTTGCACGATTTAAAATATTTCTCTTATTATTGTAGGAACTTAGTAAAAAATTAATTCCACATACAAGCCTAACACCTTAGTTCTGGCCTTTAGGTTAAATAGGAAAGTAGGCCTGTTTAATCTCTGCAAATAAATTTTTTTGTCTATGAACACCTATGTCTGTGCTTAAGTGGCAGGCAGGTGTAGGCACCTCATCGGGCCGCCTGCTTCTTTCTTAATATGGCATTGCTCTGACAGCCCAGGACTCACTGTGTCCTGAGCATCGTTACTAGATGGGCACACTATTTTAACATCTCTCTGAGGGTGATCAGTAGCATAGGGCAGAGGGCTAGGAAAGCAAGGGCCACCGGAACTAAGGGTGTTATTGAAAGAGCAGGGAGCCACACTCTACCCCACCCCACCCCCCCAAGAGCGCGGACCTCACAAAAGGCTGCACTCAGAGCCTAAGGTGAAAAGAGGGCCAGAAGAGTTGGAGGTGGTAGGATGTCGCAGGATTATCTACAGGGGGTCCAGCTTTCTGGGGACATTACAGCGATGGTCTGGCTCCTAGCCGTCCCTGGAAGAGACTACCTTGTCGGAAAGCCCAGTGTTGCGGACAAAGGAAGCCGCACTGACACGATGCCAGAGCCAGCCCAGCGATGCTCTCTGACCCCGCCGCGCCCCCAGACAGCGAATTCCCGCGCCAAGCCTGTTCCCTAGGCGTTGCCATGGCAACGGACGCTGATTCTGGCCTCGCGCTTTTTCGGGACTGAATCTCCGCGGAGGCGGTGCGCGGCCCAGCCGCCAACCCCCCAGCTCCTATGGAGAACGAGGACTACACGCTCGAAAGCGAGGGGTGCCGGGAGAGCCTCGAGAACTGCGAGTCTGTTATTGAACAATTCCAGACCTGCTCCAGGTGACCTTGCAGGCCCCAGCGCCCCGCGCGCCGCCACCTTCCTTTCGGCCCTTTCGGCAGGTCCCGCATGCCTCGCCCCGCACCCCGCGCCCAGCGCCTCTTTCGCGCCGCCGCCAGGCCCCAAAGCTGCTATTTTAATTTCCTAAATCTATTACTGTATACTAAGAGGGCAAACTCTGGAGCCAGACTGCTTGGGTTCAATTTTGACGACCCTCTTAGAGGGCCCATGAGTTGAGCAAGTTACTTTTCTGTGCCTCAGTCATCCCACTGGAAAACAGCAATGAGAATTATAAATACCACCTACTTCATAGTTCATACCGAACATTTAATGAATTAACCTGGTTAAGGTGTTTAGTAGAGTGCCGCGTGTATAATGCCATCTGTTATTCTTTGATCCTTTTTTTAGTTTTTTATCTTTCACACTCCTTTGCCCCCTCTCCTCCAGTTCTGTTTATTTAGATAATGCAGAGCTGATATTTCTGGAAAAATATATTTTCTTTTTTAAACCCTTTAAAATCGGTAGGTAACCAGCAGTAGATTAGCCTTTATGTAAATACTTAAAATTCTCTAAGCACAGGGTGCCAGAGGGCCTAGCTCAGAGAGTCAGAGAGAGAGAGAAAGACAGGAGAATGAGAACCGCAGCTGCGCTGGCCCGGCCCTGGGGCCTGATCCAGTGATACTCTTCTACCAAACTCAGTCTCCCCAGCTCAACTCTAGTAAGTGGATGCATTCGTTAAAATCAATCAGGGTGCACACAGGACCTGCTTTATTGGTTTTGAAAGGTACATGTAGGCGGTAGTCCATGGTAAGCACCATAGGCACACAGCGTCTAATCTGTTCTAGTTGTTTACTTATAGGAATGATTCCTGCTTTGGATTCTTTGGCATTACCTGGTGGGTAGTTCTTCAACAAAATGCACCCTTGGACTCAGTGAGCAGACTGACAATGCCAGGTGCTCATTGAAGGCATGTTGTCTGAACAAAGGAACCACTGAAACCCATGTTCATTTCTCTTCAGCCACAGTGCTAGGGGGAGTGTGTCACTGCCTTGGTATGAGTGTATGAGTGGGAAAGGCTCCAGTATTGCTGAAACGCTGGAATTAAGGCAGAATTAGGCCCAAGGGAGACAGCAGTCTGCCAATGGACAAAAGCCCTGCCTTTGTGAAGTTGATATTCCAGCCAGGAAACCAATGACAAACAGGCAAACTTTATAATAAATAAGTTAGATAATAGTGGTAAATGCCAGAGAAGAAACAGAGCAGGAGAGAGCAGAGGGAATCCTGTATGGAGTGTAATATTAGGTACCATGGTCAAGGACAGCTTGGCCAAGATGACACTGGGATGAAGACTGCTGGCTTGAGAGGGAGCCATGTAAATATATAGGGACAGAGTGTTCCAAGCAGAGGACAGGAAGTGGAAAGACTGAGCCTGGGTGTTCTAGGACCATCAGGGAAACTGGTGTGGCTGGGGCAAAGTGACAGGGGGGAGCAGAGATGAAGTCAGAGGTGGGAGGTTGGTGCCAGATGGTGTGGGACCTAAATCACTGTAAGACCTTCAGTTTTGACTTTAAATGAGATGATATGATTTTTTTAACATTACCAAGCAATTCTCCAAATTCTTAGTGGACACTGAGTAGGTGTTCTACAGTTTAACTCAATTCTGACACTGTCTACCTAGAGCTAGTATCAGATCCCACAGGTTAAGGATTCAGTTTCACAGGACGGTCCCCCTTTTTCCCCTTCAGCTGCTAACAGCAAGTCCAGGTTTTCACCTGTGCTTCTGACCACCAGTTATAAATTGGGGGTTCCACAGGTTGATCAACTTGCTAGAACAGCTCACAAAACTCAGGATGCCAGTTTTCTTATTAGCTTATTTGTTTATTACAAAAAATATTAAAGGATGCAAATGAACAGCCAGATGAAGAGACACATAAGGCGAGACCCAGAAAGGACTCGAGCACAGGAGCTTCTGTTCCTGTGAAGCGTGAGGTGTACCATCCCCTCTGCACATGGATATGGTCTTGTTCACCAACCTGTAAACTCTCTGAACCCTGTAACTTAGGGATTTTATGGAGATTTCATTATGTAAGCAAGTTTGAGTAAATCATTCACTTTTGATGATTGATTCAACCTCCAGCCCCTTTCTGGGGGTAGGACTGGGGAGTGGGACCAAAAGGTCCAGCTCTCTAGTAGTGGCTGGTTCTTCTGAAAAATGCCCCATCCTTAAGGGCTGTCCAAAAGTCCCTCATTAACAAACTCAAGTGCTCAGGTGATGTTGAAAGAAGTTTGTTATGAATGACAAAAGATACCAGTTTACCTTTTCCACACTGAAGCTATTTTAGGAACTGAGGACAAAAGACACAAATATTTAACAAAAGATGCTCCCATTGCTCTTGTTGTTTAGGAAATTCCAATGGTTTTGGGAGCTATAAGGCACAAAGAGCAAAATATCAATATATATTTATTTTAAACCACACTATCACAGATGGGAAGCCATGAGGGGATTGGAGCAGAGGAATGACATCACTGGCTAAACTTTCAACAGGATCTCTCCAGTTGTGGTTTTGATAATAGATTATAATGAGGATAATGGCTGAAACCAGGAGAACAGTTAAGCATTGTAGGGGAGGAAAATACTTTCTTCTCAACATTTTTAGGTTATTAGCTGAGACACACCCTCACTCCACCCCCACTCTCCTGTAATATAAAACAGATTAACAGGAGAAGAAAACAGAAGTTTAATAACATATATACCTCCTGTATACATGAGAGATAACAGGAAAATGAGGTAAATCCCTGAAATAGCTGAAGCCACCACCTTACATATCACCTGTAGCTAAAGACAAAGGGTGTTATGGGAGGTTACCAGGGTGTTATGGGAGGTTATCAGGGAAAGTATGGTAAAGTAGGGTAAGATTTGTCTCGCCAATTTAAGTCAGTGCCCTCTGCATTGATAAGATCCTCTTCCTGTGATCTACTCATCCTTCTCTTCTTGGCACAGAGGAGACCCTTAAAATGGAGATTTCTTTGTAAATAAAAATTTATCTTACAAGAGGGCAGCCTTTACTATTTGCAGAGCTTCTTCTGTGTCTGCAGTTTCTCAAAATAATCCTTATGCCAAAGAGACATATTTTGGGATGCCATATTCTATTAGCCTTCTAGTCTGAGTTCAGAGAAGATGTCTGGGCTGGCTAATATCAACTTGGGAGTGGTTGCCACAAAGATGGATCTAGAGCTGGGAAACTTGGTGAGATAAACTAGAAAGTGAATGAGGCTACAAAGAAAAGTCTCTCTGAGCCTTGGGACCTATCAAAATAGTATATTCTTTGAAGAGGAAGAAAGGGAAGCAAACTGTCTTTATTTAAAATTGAGCAGGGCACCACAATAAAAGTTTAGCATACCTAATGTTACCAAACCCAAATTTGTGTGGCTGATGCTTCGAAAGGCCAAAACTCAAAACATCAGAGCATGGAGTAAGGAAAGGTTTATGGATCAAAAAGGCACCATCTGAGAAGATGGGAGACTTAATAGTGGCTCAGATCCATCTTGCTCACTGGACTAGTTTGAGGATTTTTAGGGGCTTGGGAAAATACATAAGCAGAAGGGCTGGTGGGGGCAAGTTTTAATTAAAGGACTATGGAATTTGGCCATTTATGTTAAAGGAGCATCAGCACTGGATCTTCCTGGGTGATGAGCTCTTTTGATAGGTTTCTGGTATTCAAGTTCTGGTTTGTCCCTGTCCTTTGGTTTTGAGGAGAGAAGGGGATTGGACTCTGGTTCCTGGTGCAGCAGTTGGAGGTCAAAATTCTCTTCTCTGCACAAGCTTGGGCTGTATGACTTGCAGTTTTGGTCTGTTGTCTCTGAAAATCAACTCAATATTTTGTTAAATAGGATAAGACCATTTTGAGCTGGTTACGCTAATGCCATTTTCTTTGACTCATTCACTAATGAGTATTTGTTAGGGCAGACTATTCTAGGATTCAGGAGAAGTATCATTGTATTATATTAGGAAATATTCATTGATCTGTTTTCTATAACAAATTAACAGATTAACAACCAAGCTATTATTTAGAAATCAAATTATTGAGACTATAAATAAGAACAGTATAGGAAACACTTAGCTAAATTTGTTGTGATGTGGTTTCTACTCTAGGCAGTGGGGTGTTCACCTATAATTAGAGACATTGGGATTTGACAGGAAACTGAAGGATGAACCTTCAGGTTTCACTTAGATTCTGAATGGGCTGTATCTTTCTGAATCAGTCCTACAGTAAGTTAGGACATGAGGAACATTAGAGCCACAGTCCTGTTCTCACTAGGGATAGAAAAGAGGAACCGTCACTCCAGGCTTATGATGTTAGATGAGTTATTTACTCTATTTGAACCTCAGTTTCCACATCTTCAAAACAAGAAAGTTAATATCTCTTTTAAAGATTATTGAGAGTGTAACCTGAGGGGAAAATGTGTGTGTTGATGCATATGTCTTAACAAAACATGTGGGATGAATTAAGCACTCAATACATAGGCACGCATATTATTTTGAGGTACTCTAGTGGGGTATCTGTAAAATTTCTGCACTTAATTTAAAAATATTTTACTGTAGTACTTCAGTATTATGACACCAGAAGGCATAACTGAAAACATTATTGTACATTTTAAAATCATATCCTGAAAATGTTTTTTGGTTTTTATTTTTTGTACTTTTATTGTTTTCGAGCTTTTGGGGATAGAATTGACATGTAACATTATATATTTGCAATACTAACTACCCACAGTTCATATACCTACTGCCCACAATTGATTTTTTTGCTTATAAAGAAAAGGAAGAAAAGAACACACATGTGAAGCTTAATAAAACATGAAGTTGAATAGTAAAAAGGAGTGCTTGGCACTGAGGAGGTTGAGGACTGCATTCGTGGACTGCAAGGGTGAGTCACAGGGCTCCATTAAATGTGCAGCATTGTAGATTAAAAGAAGCAGGTAAAGTTTAGTTGGAAGTTTGTATTTTTTATACTAAGGTAGCAGCACTCAGGGTGTGGACAGAAGGCAGAAACCTCACCAGTATTTGAACTGGTGAGGTTTTTTCTTTTCCTTATTAAACATTAACAAGGATTTTTAACTAGTAAAAGGCAGTGAAGTGGCAAAAGACTTAAGCAGTTACTGTAGATGCAAATGCAGAATGCAGTTGTGACACCCAAAGGCTGAAATGAAGTCCTCTCTCAGATGTGGCTAGTGGCAGAGAAACTTGCCCAAGCTTGGAGCTCCCAATCATCATTCCTGGTGGTCCCGAGTTTCAAAATCGTGTGGTTTCTTTTTTCTTTTAAGCAAGAAAATGTAATTTTTGTTTTACCCTTCTGGGTGCTTGGCTGAGAGCCCCTTTAATAAAAGACAGGTTAACAGGAGAAAAACAAAGGTTTAATAACACATATACCTCCGATAATTTGAAATATATATATACATATATATGTATGTATATGTGTGTGTGTGTGTATATATATATATATATATACACACACACACACACATATATACTTCCTGTACACATGGGCAATAACCAGGAAAACTAATTAACTCCTGTAAATGGTCCAAGCCACCATCTTTAGTACTTTTTACAATAAAAGAGTAAAGAAGATGTAGAGGGGAGAGGGGAAGCCAGGTATGGGAGGCAATCAGGCAAAGCACAGTATGGTTGTTACGCAACTTTAAGCCTGAGCCTTCTCTACTGGTGAGTTTCTAGAGATTGAATCCCCCTTCTCTTCATGGTATATATATGGAGAGAGACAACCTTACAAGTCTAAATTCTCGTATAAATGCAAATGTCCCTTACAGAAGGCAACTTCTACTTAGCTTGGAGTTTCTCCTGTGCCTGCTGTTTCTTAAAAGCAATCAGCTCAAGATAATGCTTATGCAAAAGAGGCATATTTTGGGGTGGCAAATTCTGTTCCCCTTCAGCATGGAAATAACTAAGAGGCATCCCAGAGACTCTCTTGAGTTCCCAACATAGTTTTCCTGACTCCACTGTACACCAACAACCCAGCCAGAAGCAGTCACTTCAGCCCCTAGAGTGACTACTTTCTCTGCCTTTGTCTAAATGTTTCTGGGAGGAAGCATTCTCCCTTTGGGAACTAAGACCTCCAAGCTAGAAGATCATAAACATGTTGGGACAGGAAGCAATTTCAGGAGTGGGTGATTAGGTGTATCAGCACAAGATGTAAATTGCACTTCTACCTTTTGATTCCTGGACCTATACCAAGGGAGAGGGAGTACCACTACTGCTTCAAAGTATAGCACCACTGTACTGTACCCTATAAGACAGGACCACATCCTTTCATGGATCGGGCTCTCAACTGCCATAAGTGCATCTTCAGTAAACTATTCTACCTTTCCATTAGGCCAGCCATACAGGGTGATGGGACCTGTGATAACACCAGTCGGTTCCACTGGCATTAGCCTATTGCTGCACTATTTTGCTGTAAAATTAGTACCTTGATCAGGAGTGGTGCTATGCATGATGTTATGATGGTGAATGAAGCATTCTGTAATGCTTTATCAATGGATGGTGGTTCTGGCAGATGCATTACGGTCAAGGAATACAAATTGGTATCTAGAATATATGTCTGTCTCAGAGGGTCAATGTTATTAACTAACCACCAAGTGGCTGACTATCCCTGTTCATCGGTTAATACTTCCATATTAGGGACTCAGTATTGATCTTTGCTGTTGATTGATTAGGCACTCAATGCTTGTCGCATCCAGGCCTGCTTTGGTAAGGGGAAGACCATGCTCTTGAACTCCATCTCTGCCACCATAGCTATTTTGTTTTGGTAGGAGGAAAACATTATCCCATCCTCAAGCATGCTCACTGTAGACACAGTTTGGGAGAATGGCCTGTGGAAAGCATGGTCAGGGCTTCACAGTCTTGGCTTGTGCAGAAAGAAAGTGCAGGGACGCTCAAGGCCCAGGGAGACTTCTCCGAATAGCACTGGGCTAGTGAGAAAGAATACAGCCTACTGAAATAAATTAAACCCAATCTAAAGTATAATTTTCTGTGGAAAAACACTAGAAATTTTCATTGAAATGGAGATACTGATGCTCCCTTCCCACCCAGATCATACTGTTGACAAGGTGTACTTGCTGTATACCTTGTATACATCATCAGTATAGCATAAGTATACTTGATATGTGTGGAAGATTAGTTGAAAATTTAGTGAGATTAATAGCAAATCATTATTCTGAATATTAAAACATTTTAAAAATTTAAGTAATCTTTGTTAGATGAATATTGCTATGCCTTAAGAGTATTCTCCAAACATGATGAAAAAATTATGATATTTTACAGCATAGTAGTAACAGACATACTCACCACCACCACAGAGTCAATAACAGGTAACATTGCTGAACTGCTTACTATGTGACATGCACCATTCACAGTACTTCTAAGTGTTAACACACTAATCCTGACAATGACTGTATGTAATGGGCACTATTATTTTGCATAAGAGGAAACTAAGGCACAGAAAGTTTAAGTAATTATGTTATGTCACATAGCTAGAATATCGGTGGACAGAAACTCTCACCAGGTACATTATTATATGATGTTATGGGAAGACCAGAGGTATGACAGGTTACAGAATTAGCTGAGTCAATGTTTATACAGTCATCAGTCAAAATGATTTCCGTCTTTTGAAAAGCTCATTATCTATGTCCTGGCTTTGCCCCTCTGGCAGGACCTTCTGGTGGTCACCAGATAACTTGACCACCAGAAGGTCCAATTCTTGGCACCATTTCTACATGTGACAATGTTCACAGTCCCAGAGAAAACCTCTCCCCTCAGACCCCTGTGCAGACAGAAGTGCAGACTCATTGTCTTTAGAGATGGCAGTGAAAAGTCTGGTAATTCTGTTACCACTGGTATTTAACTAGATATTGATAAAGGAAAGAGAGCAAAGGGAACTAGATATTCAACTTAATAAAATGGGAAGCATAAACCCACTTGCTAGCCAGGAAACTATAGCTTCACACCCCGGGGGATTACAGCATTTCTGTTCCAAGGGGATTAACACTCCTCCGTTTCCCCCTCCAATAACAGATTGTTGGGAGGTGCAGGGGGAGGCTCAGGATCATACAGGCCTAACTAGAAGGTATAAACCCATGCAAAGCCCCTGGAAATTTGAGAGGTTGACTGGTGTTTTTGAGAAAGCGCCTGGTCAGTCCCAAACCTAAGCTCCTGGTTGTAACCCCAGGAGAACAAAGAAGCTCTCTCTCTCTCTTGCTCATGACCTGCACTTGGTTGGTACACACACCTGTTCTCTGCATGGCGTGTGGCCCACGGATATGCAGCTCCACACGCCGCCTCCGGGAGGGAGCCTGAAGCAGATTGCAGCTGGAAACACATGCTAAGCTAGCCAAATGTTGGAGTAGACTTCAATACGGAGCATAACCTCTGGCCAGTGGCCTTCATCCTGGCCATACTGAAGACAAAAATGGACTTTCTCCGTGGCAAAATGGACAGAGATGGGACACTGGGAAGTCAGGAGGACAACCCCCTTAAATGAACATCATCAATAAACCACACCACTGAGCCTGATTTCTACCAACAACAATTCCACTGGAGCTTTTATAGCTTTCTTTTTTTTAGCTGACATTTTATGAACCAATAGGCCTGGTAAGTTTCATCAACCTCAAAAAGAAAGATTGCATCCAGAATATTGCCTTCTTGTTATTGTTTGAAATGCTTGTGATTAAAGGTCAGTAGGAGGAGTTTACAGATACTTGCTCTTGGCCTGCTCAGATTTTTCAAGAACTGACTTTGAAAGTCAAATACAATACAGTTACGTGATCATCACAAAGAAGCAGTTCTAAAAACTTTTGGTTTCAGGACCTCATTACAGTCTTAATAATTGGGGATGTCAAAGAACTTTAATTTATGTTTTCTCTATTCCTAGTGATCATTTAAAATTATGATATATCAATTCTGGGTTAATATAAGTAATATTTCATGGAAAAATGAACTGTAGTCTCAAACCAAAAACTTTAATAAAACTAGTGCCACTTTTTAGGTTTTTGCAACTCTTTTCAATGCCCGGCTTAATGAAAAATACCAGAATTCTTATTCAATCTGCCATGCAGTCATGTACCCTGCTGCTCCTGGAAAACTCCACTGACCACCTGTAAAAAATTATAGTGCAAAGGCAAACAAAATCTTAATATGATTATGAAAATGATTTTGATCTTGCGGGCTCCCTGAGAGTCTTGGAGTCCCTGGGGTCCTCAGACCACACTTTGAGAACCATCATCTTAAACTAGTTTTTCCTGTTATGCCTGTGCATAATATAATATAATGGTTTCAAGTGGTAGCACACATAAAACAGTAGATAAGATACTGAGAGGGGGCTTATAAATTGATCAGATCTCAGAGAATGGAAATGAGTATCAGTGGAGCAAAATGCCACAGTCCAGGGAATAGGATAACCCGTCAGAGTCCTGGTGAAAACCCCGAATTATCAGCAAGTGATTCAGAGGTTTCTTCACTTTACTAATTCCTCTTTAAAATATAATATGACTTATACAAAAATATACTAACTAACATATATTTTAAGGAAATATCTGCTACATAAAGTGCATTTAATCTTTTTTTAGACTTAACATATCAGATGATTTGAAAGTTGGCTTTTTCAGCACAGACCATGCTACTCAAACGGATTCCAGTGAAATTTTGCCATTAAAAGATTTAAGCTCATCTACACTAAAGCTAATGCAGGTAAATCTGGATTAATTTGAAACTTCTGAGATAATTTTTAAGTATTAATTGCCTTTATGTCTCTTTTCTTGACAGAACTGATATGATTAAAAAATTAAAAATATTAACATCTTTTACAAACTAAATTGGAAGACATTTGTGCTTTTAAAAATTTTCAATAAGACCCTGGCTGGGTGGTTCAGTTGGTTGGAGTGTTGTCCTATACACCAAAAAAGTTATGGGTTCGATCCCCTGTCAGGGCACTTATGTGAGGCAACCACTTGATGTTTCTCTCTCTCTTTGTCTCTCTCCCTTCCTCACTCTCTAAAATCAGTGCGTATACTCAGGTGAGGATTTAAAAAATTATCAATATGAACCATTACTTATAATTATGGCATATTTATGTTGTGCTTATGTATGGTTTTTTAGAGAGATGTTTTGCTACTCTCTTTGTAATTCGACATCTGTGAATATTTTCTATGTATGATACTTTTTAAAAATTGTAGAAAGAAGAGAATAATATAACAAACAACTATGTTACCTAACATGTAACTTGGTCAGATAGTTCCTTTGGAACTTCTTTGACTGTAAAGAAATAGAACATTTCATGTATGTCAGATATCAAGGGTTGTTATTAAATTTCCTAATACATGAAACTGTCACACGAGGTGGCATCCCACTACTGTCAATACTTTTGTGTACTTTGTTTCTGTTTCTTCACCTAACAGTAGAACTTGAAAATCATTCCTTAATAAGATCTCCTCATTTATTTCACAAGTGCATCATGTCACAGAAACGTGCATATGTATTTAGCTGTCCTCCTATTGATGGACATTTTGGTCATTTCAAATCCTTCACTGTGATAATTCTGTACGTACTCATATGCCAGCAAATCTGTGGTGGGAACTCTTAAAAGGGGGATTTTTGAGTCAGAGGATGTAAGCATTAGTCATTTTGAAGGATATTGCCAAATTGCCCTGCATAGAGTCTTAACCAATTTACACTCCCACTGGTTAACATCTGAGGCTGTCTCTTTTCCTACATACTGGACAATTTGTTGTCTTTTTAAATGCCTTTGGGAAAGTTTTATAACTGCATTCCCTTGCAGCTAAGGATGTCTAGATGACTAAGTTCTGGTCAGTAGAATTTAGATGGAAATGTCATCTGGCTGCTTTTGGGAACCTTCTTAAAGACACAGTTTACATGCACTTTCTATGTATTAACTTCTCCCTCCCACTCCCCCTTCCCTTCCTTCCTTCTTTCCTCTTTATTCTCTAGCATCTTTTGAGTTGTTGGTTGTGTTTTGGTTATATATCTAGAGTTTATAGTATCAATGGGAGTCTGTGGTCCAACAGGAGTTTATTTGACTACACCAGGATCCCTGGGCCTCCCTTCTTCTGAACGAGCAAGCAGCCTGGTTCTCGTCGGCAAAGCCATAGGGCTGGTTCTTCTAAAGGCAAAGTCATCTCTACTTGTTCCTGCAATTAAAGGAGTTTCTTAAGACTTCACTTGCTCTAAGATATATTTTTAATGATTTCTTAACATAGTACCGTTATATAAGGAGAAAGGAATATAAGTCAGTGTCTGTTCAAATCTGGGCTTTTCTCTTATCAGCCACATAGTATTAGACTAGTTAGTTACTTAACTTCCCAAAGTCTTGATATCCTTACCTGCAAAATAAAACCGTGCACAGAGCATGAAGATACTAAAATGTGATTCTTTCCAGGATGCTTTCTAAGCATCAAATTCTAAAGTCGGTGTGAATTAGATCCCATTTGCAGAATTTGGAAAGGGAACGTTGCACATCAGACCAGTGACTCTCAGCTCTTAAATCAGATCAAGTGCAATAAAAAAAGGGGATCAAGAGGTGAAGAGAAAAAAAAACCACTGGAGCAGTTTCTTTGGAAAGCACTTGTGACATGCTCTTTGTGGGGGTTAGGGCAGCAGAAGTGGTCTTCCTCAGCGGACAGCTAGTAAGGCAGGCTTTTGTGGAACTTGAAATGTTTTCTGTTATTGGAAGACATAGAGGACTAGTGCTCGATTGCTTGATCTGTGTGTAAAAAAGCTAAAGTGGGTTGGGACAAGAAGACAGAATGGCTAAGTTGGGATCAGTTTACACTTCACAGTGATTGTTTTCTGTGGACCAGATGTGGTCTATGAGAGAGAGAAGAAGAAGGAAGAGGAGGATGAGGAGGAGGAGAAAGAGGGGGAGGAAAGGGGAAAGGGAGAGTAGGGGGAGGAAGGGGAAAAGGGGGAGGAGAAGAAGAAAGAGCAAGAGTGCTAGCCAATGTGGGATATTCTGGGTCCTATTCAATAGAGTGGTCTAGGAAGACAGAGGACCACCAATAGCAGGGAAAGGAAAAAGGAGAACGCCAGATTCACAGGGACTGAAGAAGGGGCAGCCATGATCACCACAGTAGAGAAGCATCTGCTTGGGTCACTAAGCATCCACAGGAGAAAGGGTCCTGGCAGGAAAGAGGGTACCGGCAATGGGAATCTCTGGAGAAGCGATGTCAGTGGCCAAGGGAAGAAAAGTTAGTTCTCTTGGTCTGCCAGTCTTGGGGGGATGAAGCCACCCCACCACGTAGGAACAGCCATGCTCCTTTATCTTCTTGACCTTGTCCGTGTCGGAGACCCAACAACTGGAGTGTGAAAGGAGAGGTGAGACAGGAAAGAGTTCAAGAATGAATCACACTCTTTTTCTTAAAGACAGGCAGCTACTGCCCGTATCTCTTGGTGTACAGGGAGAAGTCTCACCTATGAATGAAGTTGGAAGTGGTCATATTAACTCATAGTGGTCATATTCCAAATGATATTTTTGAGGTTGTGATTTGAGTCATAGTAGGACTTCTGTTCTCAAGAATGAACAAAAAGTCATGGGATTGGCTAAAGTTTTCATTCAGGACAGGGGCAGATTAACTAGGAATACATTTTAAATGGACAGCATTTTAATGATCATGAATAATAATGATCAACACCCTGGTTATACAGTTAAGTGGTTGGATAGTAGATTTGTAACAAATAGTGACTTAGCCCATCTCTTCTGATCCAAATTTCACATCTTTAAAACTATGCATTTTGAGGTATGACAAAAGATCATTGTTAGCACAATTGTTTTATTTTCTATGAGAGGAAATTACTAGGAACCTCCTCTCCCTTATTCCATTAGCTTATAATCCTTTAGCAGCATTCTCAATACTGTATACAGAGTATTTGACAGGTAATCTTATAAGGCAGTCCAAGCCCTGACCAGGTAGCTCAGTTGATTAGAGATTTGTCCCAATACTCCAAGGTTGTGAGTTTGATCCCCGATCAGGGCACATGAACGAATCCACCAATGAATGCATAAATAAGCTGAACAACAAATTGATATTTATCTCCTTTCCTCTCTCTTTCTAAAATATCAGTAAAAATGTTTAAAAATTAGAAAGACAGGACAATCCCCTGACCAGGTACCCAGGTTACATGCCAAAAACTAGGCATGGTGTTACAGTCTCAACACAGAGGACCCTTACTCTGCATAATAATGTACGTTTTTCTTTCTTTTTAGATTATTAAATCCTTTCAGGTAGATTTTGGGTTCCTGAAACAATTGCTTCAATTGAAGTTTGAGGACCGTCTTAAAGAGGAGTCTTTCAATCTCTTTACTGCTCTACATGACAGGATCGTAATGATTGAAAAACATTATCAACAGGTAGAAGTACTGTCATGTGTGTGTGTGTGTGTGTGTGTTGATCTTGTGCCTAGATATGTAGATACTACAGTCTTGAACTTAGCAACTTTTGAGGGCAATTTAATTTGCATGTTTGTGCTCCATATAATAGCAACATAGAGCTACATAGACCTATATAATACATACAGCTTTGCTGTGTGTCAGGAACTTTTCTAAATACCCTGTATATGAATTTATTGAATTCTTACACTAACCTTATTAAGTAGCGCTATTATCCCGCTCTTATAGATGAGGAGACTGAGGCACAGAAAGGTTAATTAACTTGCTCAGAATCACCAGTTTAAAACTGCTGAGTTTAGGCTCCAGGCCAGTTTGATGACCTGGCTCTCAGCCACAATTTTATGTGCTCTTGTGCTTTAATGGCTTTTTGGGAGACAAAGACATGAGAACTCTGCTGCTTTGAGGAATTTCTTAAAATCTTTGGCCAAATTAGCATATTTATCTGTCATTATGAATAGGCATCACTCTTACTTCTCTGTTATAAAACAAAAAATCCAACTCCATCTATTGTTGACCACAGTAACTTAAGTATCATAAGCCGTCTAAATCAGTTTTCTCAAGTCCCTTAATAATCCTGAAATGGAAATGCTATTATCCCTGATCTGTAGGAACTGAGCTGCCAGCCCTGGCTGGTGTAGCTCAGTGGATTGATAGTAGGCCTGCAAACCAGTCACCAGTTCAATTCCCAGTCAAGGCACGTGCCTGGGTTGCAGACCAGGTCACCAGTAAGGGGGCATGCAAGAGGCAACCACACATTGATATTTCTCTCCCTCTCTTTCTCCCTTCCTTCCTGTCTACAAAAATAAATAAAATCTTTATCAAAAAAAAAGAAGTGAGCTGCCAAAATTAAGTACTATTTTGCTGTGTATAATACACACCCACATTTTTGTGTGCATTATACATGGGGTTATTATACTCTTGACATGTAATCTTTAGACCCATGCATAATGGGTATTCTTATTTTTCCCTCAGTAATTTGGGCATAAAAGTGTGCATTATACATGGCAAAATATGGTAATTTGCTTGAGGGAAGACAGATAGTAAGTAAATGGCACAATGATACTGAAACCTGATTCTTTCTGACTCTAGACCTACTGCTGTTTACACTCCATGCTGGAATCAGCGTTGGTATCAGAATCAAGGGTATTTTTCTAAATGTACCATTGTTCATTGTAACTCTAAATAACGATGGTCAAATGATTTGATTAATAAGACAATACACAGTTTATGGATTCGTGGCTCTAGATTTCTTTTCTTTAGCTCTCCCATTCAAGAAGCAGAAGTACCAGAAGAGGTTATGAATGCAAATAGATTTTACTACTTTTAATAGCAGTTCTAGAAATACACTAAAAAGACTTTGATATGTAAAATGAAATAAAATCTTCAAATTATCTGTATTTATTTTATCCATGTAGACTATATTGCTTTGGTTAAATATAAGTAAAAATGGAATGTATTATAATAGCTGTAGCATAGGAGAAATGATTATAATATAAAGTTTTTAAGGAGTTGTAATGATTTGAATGGTTTTATACTGAGTTCCTCCCTGATAGGTATGAGAGGTGTTTTCAGAAATACATTGTGGTGCTCACTGTACTTATTTTTGGATTGCAGAATGAGGATAACATAAGAAAATGCTACAATCAGCAGTTGGCGGATGCCATAGCTATTATCAGAGGAATGTACAGGGTGAGTTTTTAATGCTGTCTGGGGCAAGGCCAGCTTTATATCTTGGGAGTGAACAGAGTGTAGCTCATTATGGCTTCCCAATCTGTGTTACATTGATGTAAAAAAATTCAAACCTGTAGATAATTCTTATAAGAGTTTATTTGAGAAAAACTGATGACATATGCCAGCAAGCAAGATCTCAAATGCTCTTCGTAATGATAGTTTTGTAGTTACTTTTATGCATTTAAAATCAAAGGGGGAATGTAAGGAATATTATATGGAGGTGGTAGAAAGCAAGGTGGAGATTGGATTACAGGTTAACAAGATTATGTGCTCTCTTGAGGATGATTACAGTTTGTTTCAAAGGTATGTTAACCTAGATGCACAGAAACAATGGCTGTGGCTTGCTTGAGGTAAAGATAAACCTTTTATTAAAATGTTGTATGACTGGGGTGTGACTACCCACCATGACCTGCCCAGTCATGAATTTATGATCAGATCACCCTATGAGGTTTCTTTCCATAGATCCTCTTCTGTCATCTCGTGCTTACCTTTGAAGATCTGTTTTCTCAATAATCAGGTTCCTGAAAAGGGATTAGGCCTAAGATTGTTCATGCTCACATTAAATTGAACAAAATAACATACTATTGTGGTGGATATAACTTTCCAGATACTGGAAGATCCCAATCGGGCATCCACAGTGCTGGGCACATGATGAAATAATCCAGCCTGGTGAAAATGTACTTGAATAGAAGAAGGTCAGATAGTCTTAGGAGAGAGTTCATTGGGTCCATGTTAAATCCCAGTAAGTCATCTCTGGCTCTTGATGGAGTAACTTTTCTAATGATGAGGACACTTCTACCTGCCAGACTGGTGCTTCACTCCCCTATGTAATGGAAAATTCATAGTCTTCAATGATTACTTTTTAGGCTTCATAAAGACCTTGTCCTTCTTCTAGTAGTTGTTAATCTCTTCTTTCATTTCTGTATGTGCCCATAAAGAAATATTTTTTTATTCCAGCAAATTGTGCATTGATTGCATACTTATTTTCATAGCACTTAACACATTTGTGTTTAATTATGTGGTTCCTCGTTACATATCTCTGTTCTATGCCAGACTGTAAGCCTTATTGGGGATGTTGTCTGTGTTATTCACTGCAGTGTCCTGCCTCTCTTAGCACTATGCCTGGTACGTAATTAGCAATCAACTAAGAACTGCAAAATGAGTGGACGATGGTAGATATACTTGTGGCAGATATTGGTCACTCAACAGTCATTCTCTCTCCTCCTTCTTTTTATTAGCAGTTGAGCACAATATTGTAGTTGAGAGTTAGCATAGTGTGTGTTTTTTAAAAAAAGACTCTGGAGTTAGACTATTTGGGTTCAAATCCTGACTCTGCCACTTAATTGCTCTGTGACCTCAGGCAAAGTATTGAATCTCTCTGTCTCAGTTTTCATACCTGTCAAATGAGGATCACAGAAGTACCTGCCTCATAGGCCTGCTCTGAGGATGAAATGAACTGATCTTTGCCTGGCACATGATATGTACGATATTATCTCGTGTTAAATAAACAAACACTTTCACATATTCATGGAACTCCTTGGTATTTTTTTCTGTCCATTAATTATCCTATTTAGTATTTAGGAGGGTAGTGCCTTATCTATTAGACTACTGGGGCTTCTAATGCTCCAATCTTAGTATTTAGGTGCATAGCTTTCTGTCTCCTGACTGCAGAATTCAGATATGATCAAGTGCTTTAAAGATATCTGTAATCATTATCAATTTTTATTATGTTGAACCATATGAAATTGACATTCTTGGAGTCAAAAAAGTCAAATATCAACAATTTTATAAAGTGATGACAGCAAGTATACTTATTTTATATCTAATCTTACAGGGAATGAATATAATGTTTGAATATTATCCATAATACTTGCTGTAGATACTCTCAGGCTATTTCTTCTGCTAAGAGACTTTTTAAAACAAATCATGAAAGCATTTCAATTTTATAAAATGAGAATCTTATGCATCTACTGAGAGGCCATTTGATTTTTTCCTTAACCTATTTATAATTAATAATGTGGTAAAATTAATTGAGTTTTTAATGTTAAATCAAGCTTTTTTTTGTATAAGCCCAACTTGATCATGATATGTATTTTTTGAAAAGTTTTCTTTGGCTGGTGTGGCTCAGTGGATTGAATGCTGCCCTGTGAACCAAAGGGTCGCCCGTTGAATTTCCATTTAGGGCACATGCCCGGGTGGCAGGCCAGGTCCCCAGTAGGGGGTGCACAAGAGGCAACCATACATTGATGTTTCTTTTCCTCTTTCTCTCTTCTTTACCCTCTCTCTAAGAATAAATAAATAAAATCTTTAAAAAATTGTTGTTGAATTTAATGTGTTAATATTTTGCTTAGGATATTTTAAATCTACATGCATCAGTGAGGTAACCTTTTTAAATTTGTTTCTTTGTTTGTTTGTTTTTGGGGTTTTTTTTGCTGTCCTTGCTGGGTTTGGTATCATGGCAGCTTCACAAAATGAGTTGGACTGTCATGACTAGTTTGTTCCCTAGGATCATTGGCATAAAATTGGAAAATTTTCTTCCTTGAATATTTAGGATTTGCAAAAGGATCCAACTGGGCCTGGAGAGATTGATTGATTGACATATTTTTGACTCATTCAGTTTCCTTAACAATTATAAGACTATTTGGGTTTTCTATTTCTTTTGAGTTAGATATAGTGAGATATTTGTCCAGGACCTTGTCTATTTCATTTAAACTCAAAAGTCTGGTGAAATAAAGGCTTAATAATGTATGCATTATTGCTGTTCTATATCTTAATTCTATATTTTAAACCCCCCTACATATTTTTATTACTATTTTATCCATTTCCATTGAGTTTTTAAGTATCACATGCCTTTTATAACTAGGAATTCTATTTGATGCTCTATGCTTGATTATTTAATTTTTGTTTTTACAACTCTTGCTCTTTGTTCATAATTTCAGTATGGTTATTCTTATGTGTTAAATAACATATTTAAATATTATTAATTTATATTCTATATTTCACAATTTCCATATCTTCCATCTTTGAGTGTCTAATAAGTACTGGCTGTCACTTATGATGTGTCTTTTACTTTTGGGTTTCATGATTTTTGTGAATTCTTACTTTTGTGGGAATTCTGTGAAGTCTGAAATTCAAATGGGTTATAGTAAAGAATATTTATATTTTTCCTCTGTGAGACTCCTGGATTTGTGACCACTTTAATCTAATTCTCAACTAGATGTATGACTTTGAGTCATAAAACTATGTGGGCCATCTTATGCTTCTAAGAAATTTTTTCCCTCCCTATACTTGGAACCGAGTTTCCAGACACAGGGCATTTCACTTTCTATGGGGTGGGAAGGGGTATAGCGTTCCAGGAGGTTACTTCTAGTTTGTTCTTGCCCTGAAGTGGTAGCCCTCACGTATCTCAACCTTACTTAGAATTGCCATGCTGAGGAAGACCTAGGCAGTGTCTCTTCTCGGTGCCCTGTAAAGAGGTGTAAACCAAGGTTCCAACTCACCTGGTTCACCAATGTGCTGGAGTGAAGGCTGGCTTCAGTATGCACACTTCAGTGTTGTTTTGGTTTCAATATCCCCTACCACGTGTTTATAGGTGTATTTTACCCATGTTATCTAGAATATTTGTTGTTTACATTGAGAGGATAATTCAGAATTCCATGAATTTTTTAAAACATGTTTTCATAGTACGTTCTGTCTTCAATGATTTCTGGAACACTGATATACTTCTAATGCATATCAGATGTTCTAAAAATGTGGCTAAATAACTATGGTTCTTCATATATACTTTTTATACTTCTAAGAGTAGAAAGTCCTAAAATAGTTAAGTGCTTTATATTCATCAGGTTTTTGTAAATATGTACTGGTTAAATATGCTTAGCCAACAGTATATTAGTTGTGGTTAGCGGGTTTATCTAGTTTAAGAATTGTTTTAATGATACAAAAGTGATCATTTAAATCTTTGCTTTGGCTTTTTGGTATGACCTCAGAGTGCCTTCCTAATTCTGGCCACCCAGTTTGTAAAACAGGGCTTAGTCATAGAAGGAACAGAACAGTATTGAAAAAACAACCGAAGTGTACACTTTCGGTTAAAATGTAATATTTGATTGTGTGAATAACTCTCTGCTGCCACCTGGAGTCCAGTTAAGGATACAGGTGTGAGTACTTTCTCAATTATGGGGCAAATTTCTAAATTCATTTAACTTTAAAAACAATTTTTTGTGTATTATTATTGTATTGTGTACATTTCAAGGTAAAAGAAAATATTTTCTAAAAATGTATTAGCTCAGATTCAGGTAAAAAAATAGAAAATATGCTAGGTATTTCAAACACAAGGAGTTAATAAAGGGGTTGGAGAGCTTGTAAAAATATCTTGGAAAGACTGGAGGAGCAAAAGTCAGAGAGACTGTCACTAACTTTCAAATTAATAAATGATTTTCCAATGTCGTTCGTTGAATATCTTTTTTTTCTATTGATTTACGATGTTTTACTTATGTTTAAAGATAAATTGAGTTGGGCATATTAAAATTTTTAAGAGTCTATTGAGCACAGATCTATTCGGATTGGGCAGTGCCCAGCCAGAAGTGGTTAGGACTGCTCCACCAATAGCAACAGCACACCAATGGGGCATTCCACTGATAGGAGCGTTCCACCAACAGGACTTACATAGAGAAAAGGTGGGAGCAAAGCAAGGACAATTTGGTTATAGCTTAAGCATTTGCCTTATTTGGAAAAAGCCTCCTTGGCTGTTTGTGATTGGTTGTCCTTCGGTTTTTACTTCTTAACCTTGAGGCCTTTACTGGCTTTGGTTTTGTTAGGCTGCTAAGTAAGGTATTAGAACCACCTCAGTCTAATAGCCTCCTTGTTTAACATTCATCATATATCAACAATAAGGTTTATGTCAAAGTTACTTAGGCTGTTTGTTGCTCTGTGTTAACATTATCTATGCAGCATTGTGGCCTTCTATTGCTTTTCTGTAGTAAATATTTTTAGAATTGCAATATGTTTTAATATATGGTAAGTCTAGGTCTTTTTTTTCAGAGTCTCTCAAAAATGTCTTAGCTTTTATATTCTTCCAGATAAACTGTATTTGTTTTTCTTCCATTCCAAAAAAACTTCCTTTAGTGCTTTTATTGAAATTGAATTTGTTGAAAATTTATTCAGTCCCTGGTCAGGTAGCTCAGTTGGTTAAAGTGTCATTCTGAGAGGCCACAGTTGCAGGTTTGATCCCTGGTCGAGGCACATACAAGAGTCAACCAATGAATGCATAAATAAGCGGAACAACAAAGTGATGTTTCCCTGTCTCTTTCTTTCTCTCCCCTTCCTCTTCTTGTTCTAAAATCAATAATTAGAAAAAATTTACTCATAAACTTTGAAAAAAATTGTATTACTTATTCAATCTATCAAGATTATTTCTTGATTCACATACGTGAATTTTATTTTATGTATCTCACTAAAGTTTTATGATCTTATTTATGGAGGTTGTATATATTTTTCATAAAATTAAGTTTTTCCTAAACATTGCATTTTGGCATTTAGAGGGGATTAAATTTTCTGGATTCTGACTCGTGAAACCAAGATGGGTTTGTAGCTCACCCAAGGGCCATTTCCTTGGATTGTGAGGAATTTCTTTCCCTGGAACCTTATAAATAACATTATGTTGAAGAGAAGGTGAGAAAAAAAAAAAAACCTGGATAGATGGAATGGCAAAAAACTAAAGTCTATACAAGAAAAGAATTATAAGTCACCCCAAACTCACCATGACCCAGTTGTGCACAGCGTCTTCCCCCTTAACTCTGTGCTTTTTCCTGAGTCTTCTGGCCTTAGCTGGTGGCACAATGATTCAGCCAGTCTCGCAGGCTGGGAAGCTAGGGGTCACTCCCTATACTTGGTACCACAATACAGCATTCAGGTGGTCACACACTTGTGTGATCACTTTTTTTATCTCCTAGAGTGTGAGTGGGACATGGGACTTGCTCCTAATCAATAAAATACAGCAAAGGTGCACAATGATTATATGAGAGAAGAGTGTAGTTCCAATCTTGCAGCGTTTCTCCTTTGTTGGCTTGGAGGAAGCAAGAGGCCATGTCTGAGAGCCCCAACATTTCGAAGGACAAAGAACTGTGGACACTTCTGGAGCTGAGGGCACTCTTCAGCTGACAGCGAGAAACTGACATCCTTATTGTTACAGCCAGAAGGATGAGAATTCTTCCAACAACCTGGGCGAATGCAGAAGCAGGTCCTTTCCCAGTTGAACCTCCATTGAGCCCATCACACTGAACGTGTTGATTGGCAGGCTAGTAGCCCTGAAGCAGAGGACTCACCTAAGCCATGCCTGAATTCCTGACCCTCAGAAAGTGAAATAATACATGAATGTTTTAAACCACTAAGTCTGTGGTAAAATGGTGACCATAGATAATGGCATAGGTAACAAGTGAACCCTTATATTTTTTGATGAGCTATCATTTCCTGCCAGTTTGTACCTCTGAAATCCATCTCTTTCTCTCACCAATGAATAGCTCAGGCTGTCAACACTGCTTGTCTGGCCAGCAGTTATCTTCTAGTCTCCTAAAGTCCATTGTCTGCCCAGTCAAGTGACTGGTTTTTCGAAACACATATCCCATCACGTCATCACCTTGTTTAAAACCCTTCAGTATCTCCTCCATACCTGTAGGATGACATCTAGACCCTTAGCATGGTCCAGAGGCCTTTACATGTCTCATCTCTTATTTTTTCCACTTCTTGGCAAAACTTCACCCTCCAGCAGATGAGCTACGTGCACTCATCTGTGTCCTTCTGCACACCTCAGGTTATTAGTAACCTCCCTGGAATTTTCACATAGTGTCTCTTCTTGCTGGAATGCTTTCTTTCCTGGATCACCAACACACTGAACTGTGTCACAATTATATACTTAGGGATTGGTGTGTACACTAAACTTTTTGTTCTTGGGACCATGGATTAAGTTTTAATCATCTTGGCACTCTGCTTCTTGAGAACCTGATACACAGAGGTATTCAGGAAATATTTGTTGAACAAAGGTCTGAACACCAAGAAAGGTGCCAGGAGAACTTGACCTATGCTATCTATGGTCCTGAAAATATCAGTTTCTAGTAAAATCTTCCTAGAACAAAGGCAATGCCTAAAGCTGAGGTCTTTAACTACTCTTTCCCTCAATCATTGGTTCATCCAGTCATTGCCGATTTTGTAATAGAGACAAAAGTAGTCCTTATGCTCAAGTTATTCACAATCTAGTCATTATGAGCGATAAGAATCTCGGCAACTGCCCTGATTGGTGTGGCTCAGTTTGTTGGACAGCATCCCACAAAGGGAAAGGTCACTGATTCAATTCCAGGTCAAGGCACATGCCTGGACTGCAAGTTCAGTCCCTGGATGGGGCACATGTGAGAAAATACCCATTGATGTTTCTCTCTCACACCAATATTTCTTTCCCTCTCTTCCTCTCTCTCTAAAGAGAGAAGAAAAGAATTGCCTCTTGGCAATTGCAGGAAGACTTTTGAGAGGAAGTGATTCTTGAGTTAAGCCTTGAAGGATGAGAGATGATGAATTTTTGGTGAGCTGAGGGAAGAATAGGACGAAGACAAGGAAGTGGCCTATTTGACAGCCACTGGCATTAGGTGCATTGGTAGAGGTGTTAAGGTGCAAGGCCCAGTCAGGGAGCTGCAAATGGCTGGTTGTGTCTGGAAAATGGGAGAGCTAGGGAAGGTGGTGAGGAGTGACACAGGACAGTGAAGCTACAGAATTAATATTTTATCTTGGAGGCATCAGTGAATTCTAAGCAGTTTTCAGGACATGCTCAGATTTTCAACTTTGAAAGATAAATATTTTTGGTGTGTTGAGGAGACTTGACAAATAATACCCCAGTTATTTACCCAGGTTCTGGACCATTCAAAAATAAAGTCAGGGAGCCAGCAGACAGTTTTACTAATGAAACAGACTACCTAGTGCCAAACCCCAGAATCAGGCAGACCTGACTGCCATTAGAGGAGCAGTGGCTAGGCAGGTCTTTTCCTGCCAGGGCTCAGCATGTGCTTCTGCAGTGTGTATCCCAGAGGGCAAGAGAAAAGGAAGGGGATGGCCAAGGTTGACCAACTCTTCCCTTCCAAGATCATAATCATATCACTGAGTGAAGGATGTCACCCATGTGGAAGGAAACAATATTCCTAGATTTTTTTTTCTTTTTCTCTTAACTCATTGAATTTAACCATTTAGTCTATTATCAACTAAGTATGTGTGTGAGCCCTGGGGGAGAGGAAATCCCTGCCTGTACGTACCTTCAGGATGCAGCCCCCAGTACTACCCACTGTTCCTCTGGGGATCCTGAGACCACCAGCACTCCAAAAGACTCAAGATAGGGTTAAAATAGTACAGTATTTACATTTAACTCCAAGGTCATTTTGTAGCCTATACCGAGAATTTACTTCCTAGTCTATCTCTTTCCCCAGATTATGTTCCATATGTGGCCTGATAGTCTATCAAGAGGTTTTGCCCATGATCAAATAACATCACAAAATTATTCTAGTAATAAAAAGCTAAGTTATTCCTGAGATGGTAATATTAACCCCTTCTACTTTTCAAGTGCAAAAAGAAAAATTAACATGCAAATATTAATTCTTCTTGTAAGACCAAAGGAATTAAAATCCAAAACAAATATTTTTGCCATTGTGAATTCAAAGATCAAAGACATGCATGCCTCTATAACACTGGGGAATTGTAACCTGCCCCACCATTGTTTCAACGTTGTTTCTGTAAGTGCTGACTCTGACTGATATATAGCTTATAGACAAACCACATGTTTGTGTAAGAATCTTAGGAACTAACTTCAAAAGGTACAGACTGTGACCTTCAAGCATTCCTGCTCCTGAGCAGGAATGTAAACCTCTGAACGTAAAACCAAGATGATGTAAGACCAGGATGATACACACCAGACTGTTTCTTGATCATTTGCAAGGCCCTTATCAGAATAGACTGTGCTGGTCTGCACATGGAGAACTTTCTTCTGCTTTCCTTCTCCTTCCTTATGAAAACATCTGCCTGCAAGGAGATGTTAAGATGGGTTTTGAGACAAGAGTCTGCCATTTTCTCAGACTGCAGGCATCTGAATAAGCCATTTTTCTTTTCCACCAGCAACTGTCTGATGAATTTGGCTTTCTTTGCAGCAGGCAGCTAGACTTGCGTTGGGTCACACCTCCCCTCTCTTCTGTTACATTTGAGCCAAGCTCTCAGTAGCACAGTTGGTCAAGAGATCTGCTACATGAAGGGAGGCTCCAACATATAAATACATCAGTGCATTGGGCATTGACAGCAGCCAGTTTTCTTGATTCCAGAGAGGGGGTTTACTATGGAAAGGAGACAGGCCATAATAAACACTGTGGTGTTGGCTTGGAACTAAAAGTGTAGATGTGAATTTAGGGTCTTGAGATATAGAATTTGTATTAGGGTTCTCCAGAGAAACAAACTCAGTAGGACATTTGGAGAGAGAGAGAGAGAGAAAAAAAAGAGATTTTAAGAAATTGGTTCATGTGATTGTAGGGGCTGAAAATCTGTAAGGTAGGCCAGCTGGCTGAAGACCAAGGGAAGAGTTGAGGCTACACTTCAAGTCTGCTGACAGCATTGCCTCTTGCCCTGGGGACCTTAGTTTTTCTCTCAAGGCCTTAAACTGATTGGATGAGGCCTGCCCACAGTATGGAAGTTAATATTTTTACTCTGTCTATTAATTTAAATGTTTATCTAACATTAAAAAATACCTTCACAGCCACATCTAGACTGGTATTAGACCAACTCTCTGGGTACTAGAAAAGGAAGCCAGGCCTAGCCCATTCACTGCCCTGCAGGCTGCCAAGTGTGAGGGAGGCCAGAGCTGGGGAAGACAGCGCTTTGATGGGTATGAACAGACTGGATTGGGATTGGGGTTTTTTTTGTTTTAACTTTTGCTTTCCTCCTATTTTTTCTTTATACAGTTTTGTTATTATCTAAGAGTTACAAAGAATAGTTGGTTATAGTCTCAGCACTTTCCTGAGAGTTCTTTTAGAAGGTGAGAAACAGGTGACCAGAGACCTGATTTGAAGGAGTGTGGAAGGAAAATGAAACTGCATTTCACTCATCTTGCCTTGACTCCAGCTGGTTCTATAAACAACAGTACATCAGAAACATTCCAGGAGAGGAAGAGAAGTCAAGTCAAGGTGTTTGGGTCTAACAGTTACTTTATGAAATATCAGAAGTGAATCTTTTTATTCTTCCAAAAAACTGTGACCCTCTGCATACCCCCAAGTCCAGAGAGATGGGGCCCATCCTAAAGAGAGGCTGGCTGAGTTGTATATTAGCTCCTACTAGGATTTTAAATGAGCCCCCAGGAGTGGTTTGTGCCATGTTTTGTGGGTGGTTTGTATTTTAAAGGTATCATCCTGATTGGTCATCCTGTCAGAAACATCCTTGTTTGGCTGTATTTCAAGGGTTATAGAAATTCATCACACTCAGAACATAAAAAATTAGTGAAAAAATAATAAAGTAACCCTAGAAGCCTGGTCTCAAGATATAGAAAGAACTCAGTGGGGGAAGGCAGGTGGGCAGGAGAGGGGTGCTAAGGTTTTCCAGAGCAGGTGGCATATTACAACTCACCTGGGTTGAAATGACAAACAGTAACAATGGTATATGCTAAGATATCATACTTACTGGGAACTGAGTGTCTTGTTCAAAATTGTTTACATGTATTATCTTTTGAAATTCTCAGTGATTTGGGTGCTGTTATTCTTTGTCCCATCTTACAGATGATAAAACTGAGATATAGGGTCGTGGCTGGTGTAGCTCAGTGGACTGAGCATGGGCCTGTGAAGCAAAAGGCTACCAGTTCTATTCCTAGTCAGGCACGTGGGTTGCAGGCCAGGTCTCCATTAGACCTGAGAGGCAACCACACATTGATGTTTCTCTCCCTCTCTTTCTCCCTCACTTCCCTTCTCTCTAAAAATAAATAAATAAAATCTTTTAAAAAACCAAACTGAGATATAGGGGGTCTGAGAAACTGTTCAAGGTCACAGAACTACTAAGAGACTGCAAAGCTGGCCTACAGACCTAATGCTAGTCTCTAATGCCATTCTGCCTGACTGACAAGTAGAAGCTTGTTAGCTGGGGTCGGGCCTCCAAGAGCAAAGACATAGAGACCTGTGGCAACATGGCATTTCGGAGAAGTTGCATGCTGACTATCAGTACTGATAAAATGCCCTGTTTGGGTGGGAGGAAGGGGAGAGAAGGCTAACACAAGTTAGTGGCCAAGTAAGCTGGCAGCAGATTGTAAAGGGTGCTATTTTGTGCACTGTGCTAAAAGAGTTGGATTTTAGCTTGTGAGAGATGCACTTTAGAAAGATCATTTTGACCACAATGTGGAGATTGGTTGGAGAGCACAAAAGAGGAGGCAGGGAGGCAAGGTAACAGGCTATTTCAATAGCCCTGGCAAACAAGGCAAGGACTGCAAAGGCAGTGGGACAGAGGTGAGGTTGGGTTCAGGAGAGGTTTTGGAGCGGACCGAACAGATTTGGTGATTTGGTGAGGGAGTAGAGGGACTTACAATGACGGAAAATGGGTTTGGAGTGTGTGCTGTGGTTAATGGGGGAAAACAGAAAGGATGACAGTGAAGCTGGTGAACTCTTTTGGGACCTGCTGAGTTTGACATGGCTGGCAATACCAGGGTGCTAGGGGGGTGATGTGTCCTGGCCTCTAAAGAGCACTTGATTCGTAGGCACAGCTACAAGTAAGTGGGAAAGGTAGAGCTACATAATCAATACTGTTCTTTGAAAATCACCCAACTTAAGAAGTGATGTTATCAGATAGATTATTCTAGATTCACTCAAGTCTGCACATTCATATACTGATTTTTTACATTAGCGCTGTGTAGAGTATGTCCACGTTGCCTTCCTGTTGAGACTATTAATTCCACCACAATATATTATTTTTCTCAGCCTACTGGTGTTCATTATAATGTAGAGAAATTTTAGTTTGTAGATCTCTTTTTGAAATATGATATTAAGTATATTAGCAGTATGATTGGGTTTTACTCTGTTTCTTGTCTGTGCATGTGCCCAAGTGTATTAGTAATGAATCTATGATAAAAATAAAATAGTTCTTCTGTGATTCCCTCAAGAGTACACAATAGATATTATGGTTTTGATGTCAGTGTTGAAAATGAAATTTTTATGTGCTGGAAGTCAGTAATGACATTTAGTTTGTAAGCATTTCTTACCTGTTTTGGTTTTGTGATACAATTCTTCAGAGTAATGATTATGAACAGGGAAGTACTTAAATGCTAAAAAAGCCTGTCAAGAAATGGTACTTATACTCTAACCAATGAAAATAGCAGAATTAGACTACTTCCACCAAGATGAAGGCATAGGTGGAGATGCCGTGCTTCCTCACACAACCAAGTTTAGAGACAACTAAATAATAGCAACAGAAAACAGAGCCAGAACACAGAAAATTGAACTTTTCTTAAGTCTGATAACAACAAATTCTTCAGCCTGACCTGTAAGAGGGGTGAAACCAGCAGCTGGCAGAGTGGGGTAGCACAGGAAAACTCGGTCAGACGGACTCAGGCTCGCAGAATCCAGGTGCAGGGTTGGACCTGGTGGGCAACTCAGCAAGCAACTTCCGGGAAACAGCGAGGAAGCAGGACTGCGGGTTGACTGTGGTCGCGCATTCGTGCATTCACTTGTGGATAGACAAGCGAGGGAGTGGGCGATTGGACAAGTGCCAGCAGCCCCAGCGGCAAGCTGTGGTGGAGGGCGCCGCCATTTCCCAGCTCTAACCCCGCCTCCACAAATAGCGTCATAACCCAGCGACCTAAGTGGCCCTGCCCAGTGAACAACCTAAGGCTCTGCTTTTTACCCAGCTGCAAGAAACAGCAGAGGGGGGCGCCATTTCCCCACTCTGACCCCGCCTCCACATATAGCTCACAACCTAGCGACCTGGGAATCCAAGGCTCCTCTCCTCATACTTAACGGGCGCAAACAGACCAAAAATGGCTCAAGAAGATCTCAAAGCCCCAGAGCCTATAAATCTAAGCGATAAAGAAATAGCAAAACTCTCAGACGCACAGTTTAAAACACTGGTAATCAGGATCCTCACAGAACTGGTTGATTATAGCCACAAATTAGACAAATATATGAAGGTGAAACTAATTGAAATGAATGGAATTGCACAGGAAACCAATAGCGATGAAAAGGAAACTGGGACTCAAATCAATGGAGTGGACCAGAAGAAAGCAAATAATGGCCAAACAGAAAAGAGTGAAGAAGCAAGAATTCAAAAAAATGAGGAGAGTCTTAGGAACCTCCAGGACATCTTTAAACACTCCAACATCCGAATTATAGGGGTACCAGAAGGGGGAAAGGAACAGCCACAAGTGGAAAACTTATTTGAACAAATAATAAAGGAGAATTTCCTCAATCTGGCAAAGGAAATAGACTTCCAGGAAATCCAGGAAGCTCAGAGAGTCCCAAAGAAGTTGGACCCAAGAAGAAACACAGCAAGGTACATCATCATTATATTAGCCAAGATTCAAATGAAGGAGAGAATCCTAGAAGCAGCAAGAGCTAAGGGGACAGTCACCTACAAAGGAGTCCCCATCAGACTGTCAGTTGATTTCTCAAAAGAGACCTTACAGGCAAGAAGGGGCTGGAAAGAAGTATTCCAAGTCATGAAATCCAAAGACCTACAACCAAGATTGCTCTATCCAGCAAAACTTTCATTGAGAATGGAAGGACGGATAAAGTGATTCTAAGATAAGATCAAATTCAAGGAGTTCATTATCATCAAGCCCTTATTATATGAAATGTTAAAGGAACTTACCTAAGAAAAAGAAGTTAAAAAAAAACATGAACAGTGAAAGGACAACAAACTCACAGTTATTAACAACCACACCTAAAACAAAAGCAGACTAAAAGGACAGCTAGATCAGGAGTGGAAACATAGAAATGAAGATCTCAAGGAGGGTTAGCAACAGAGGAGTGGGAGGAGGAGAAGGGGGGAGAAGGTATAGAAAATAAGTAGTATAGACAGTAGATAGAAAATAGAAGGGGGGCAAGAATAGCATGGGAAATATAGAATCTAAAGGACTTGAGACACATGGTCATAAACTAAAGGGGGGTTAATGGTGGGGACGGGGGGGGGTAGGGTGGAGGGGAATGAAGGGGGGGAATAGAACAACTGTAACAGCATAATCAATAAAAAAAATTAAAAAAGAAAATAGCAGAATTAATTAATAAAATTGGTTAATATAGAGAGCAAGGGGAGTTCTAAAAATATTTTGAGTTCTCAACAAAATGGTACATAATTAAAACTGAGTATTTTCAGAATGTAAAACATGTAAATAGTGAGTAGCATATAAAAAATTCACCTTGAATGGTGATCAAAACATGCTGATTAAAACAAAAATAAAACAGTATATTTACATATTGTCACATTCTAAGTGACAATATAGGATAGTTCAGGAAGTGTCATAAGATAAATATCCTTATACTCAAGGTAAAATATAAATTAAACAATCTTTTTAAAAAAGAACTTTTAAAAATGAATCAAGGCCACTAGAACATTCATATGCATTGGCTGGAAATTCTACTTCTAGGAATCCGTATACCAAAAGAAAATCAGATTTGTGGACAGAGACTTATGTATAAAGATTAAGTACAAGGGAAAACTTTAAAAAACAATTATTATATAAATTGTGGCATTTATATAAAGCAGAATGTTATATGATCAGCAATAAGTTTGTGTAAAATGTTAATGATATGGGAAATGCTCAAGGTATAACCTAAATGAACTAAAATAGGGGCAATCCTATATATGACAGATGAAATCAACTAATATTATAATAATTTACTTCACGTGACCTTCATTTCTATGTGGAGGGGAATGAAAGGGGGAATAGAACAACTGTAACAGCATAATCAATAAAAATATTAAAAATAAAAAAAACAAAATGTTACTAGCAGCTAAAAAAATAATTTACTTCAAACTAATTTGTAACTGGGTTTTTAAAAAATTAACCTCTATTTGGTTAGGGTCATCAAAAAACAGTTTATTAGGTTTTTAAGAGAAGCACAATGTAACTATCTTTTCTTCATGCAAAGAGAAGGGGAATGAAATCTTAGAATTAGGTAATTTTAGAATGTTTATGCACCTAGACCCTGAAGATTACTGTTTTTATGCCTGATGGTTCTCAGCCACAACTTTGCATTAAACACATCCTCTATTTTGCCCTGGCCAAGCAGCTCAGTTGGTTGGAGCCTCACCCTGCCCCTGCACCACCACCAGGCTGCAGGCACTATGGGAGGCATCCACTGGGTCTTTCTCTCTCACCTTGATGTACTGATGTTTCCCCCCCCGCCCCGTCCCCCTTCCTCTCTCTCTAAAGTCAGTAAAAACATATCCTCGGGTGGGGATTAAAAAAAAACTTTTAAAAGCCCCTCTACTTTAACGCATATTCCTGGTCTCAGTTTCTTAAGTTTCCAAATGAAGCATACTTTGTCTAGATTAAAGGTCAACACACCATTTCTTTGGGAAAAAAAGAAAAAAAACAGTATTTATTTTTTTCCACATCTCCATTCAAATTATTGAGGAAATTAGTTTACATCCTTTTTTACATTTTCAAATAGTTGCTGTCTCTTTTTAGAGGAAGACTGAAGTAGGACATTCACAGTCATTGTGTGACTTTATTAAACTTTACTACTATTACTTGCAGGACTGATGCAGTTGAGTAAGACTACATACCTTGTTTTGTATTTTATAGGATAATACTGTACTATGGGCTGTGATACTTAAGCATATTGTTCAATATATTGATAAGTACATTTACTAAAAATTGTGTGCAAGTTACAAAAATGAAATAACTTACAATACAGTAGCTTAAATAAAACATGAAATGGTTTCTGTGGTGCTAGCCATGGTTTCTGATTTTTAATGCTGCTCCCTCTGCTCATCTCCCCCCCTCACCCCCACCAGGAATTCTTTGAGGTGGAAGAAGAGTTGGCTTCTATGCATGACTCAGCTGCTGCCAAAATAGCTATTTTGTTTAAAAAACTAAAGGAAAAGAAAGAATTGATTAAGGAATTAAAAGAAGAATTAGAAAAATATGAAGAGTTTCGATTTCAAAAATCTGTAAGTTTTAAAGCAAGATCACTTAGTTTTAATATATGTAAATTAAATTATAACTATCTAAAACCTTGGATTAAGAATAAAGGAAATACAAGTAATGTATCTTGGGGCATCCTTCCATAACATAGGCCAGTCCAATCCTTTTCTGCCTAATGGCACATTCTAGAAAACCCATAATAATTATAAATAGGAGCAATATAATTATTCTCCTTGTTTTAATAATGGCAATAAAATAACCTATCTCCCACTGCAACAATGTTCCCATTCTAGAATAGCATGTGAATAGACTTATGTTTTAATTTTGAGGATTGTCACTCTGTTTTGCAGTCAAGATAGTTTGAAAGACACCAAACTATCTCTCCATGGAAGTCAGAGGCTTTCATGAAGCCAGCTTGGAGTAGGGTGGCCTTCGGGAGAATTGTCAAGAAGGAAATTCTCAGAGGGTTTTCCCCTGGTTCTCTATTGAAATGGGAGCCAGAAGTTGCTTCACTGCTCAAAAAACTGATAGGAACAAAAATGGAAAGAGAAAGAGATCAGAAAGGACAGCCTACACTCCTGTCAAAGAGAATAATTGTAAGGGCTGTTGAAAGTGTGGACCCTGAGGGTGAATTCATTTTCATCTCAAGTCAGCTCTGAGCCACTAGGCTATCCTGGCCCAACACAGTCCACAGCCATGGAGGGGCTTTATTCTTAAGTTCTGAGAGCGAGAAGCTGATCAGGTGAGTAGGAGAGGCTCCCAGAGAGAATGGCGGAATAAGTCTATTGAATATCAACTAGCAGGTGCCAAGTGCCTCCAGAGTAGTACCTCTTCTCATCTGGCAGCTTAGTGAGAAGCAGAGACAGGGCGGCTAAATAACCTCCCCCTAGGCAGACAGCTACTAAATGGTAAAGATGGTGGGTAAACCTGAAGTCCAGCTGAATCCACATCCCACTGAAGGAAGTGGAGCTCTGTGTTCCACAATGAGAATTAAAGGTTGTTTTATATACAGATATATATATGATTATATTATTATAATGTCTATTTATACTATAATGCCTTTTATTACAATTAATATATTTTACATATGTATGTGAGGTCTGTCCAGAAAGTGTTCTGCCATATACTATGACAAATAGAGACATTTCTTGAAGAAGATATAAGAAACATTGTACATAGGACAATGATGCCTCAGTCCCCTTTAAAGTAGGCACCTTGGGACCTCATACAGTTCTCCCAGATTCTCTTCCACTGTTCAAAATACTGTACGAAATCCTTTGTTGAAATTGCCATCATGTGCAGCATCTTATTTTCCTGAATCTCATCTGCGGTTTGAAATCACTTTCCTTTTAAGGTGATTTTAGTTTTGGGAAAAGCCAGAAGTTGCAGGGCACCAAATTTGGGCTGCAGTGGAGCTGAGTCACCTGGGTGATTTGACATTTCACCAAAAACACTCTCTACAAGACGTGATGGGTGAGCAGGCACATTGTCATGAGGAAGCCGCCAATCACCAGTTGCCCACAGCTGTGGCCTTCTGAATCATCCAAATAGTTTCCACAGAGAAATGTTCAAGCTTAACACAAAATATGATGCAGATTCATTGCTCTACTTGCTCAGTCATTTTGAATGTGATGGTAACACTGTACGCATGCTCACTCAAAAGCATCTACTACCCCCACCGACTAGTACAGTGAAGTTGTCATTGTTTCACACATGCACACTCCATTTCACTCTCCTTGGCTGCCAGGTTACACTGATGTCTTGCAAACCGTTCTCATTGTATTAACAATGGCTTGACTTTTCCTAGACAGGCCTTGTATATACACATAAATATTGACACATGCATAAAAATGAGAGATGTTATAAATCAAATTAACACTAAGAAAAAAACTTGTGGGTTGCTGGTCCTTTCAAGAGCAATCTACAGTTTATGTAAACTTTGAAGTTAGAAGAAACAAGGAATTGAATATGTACCATTCTAAAGGACTTTGTTTACCAACTGCTGAAGCAGCATTTGCTTAGTTTAATTTATTTGAATTATTTATGTTCTAAAAAAATTGAGCATCTTCTAAAGCAACATAGTATTAAGTATTATTAACATAAATCTTGTAAAATTGAGTACCGAGTCTTTTTCCATGTTCTGATTGCCTTGTGAGAGAAGGCATATCCAGTTTTTTCATTTACTTTTTTAAACATTTTCCTGTGTCTATATTTATTCTTAGTTTTGGGGGAAAATAATTTAATATAAAAGGCTAAAAAACTACCTTAGTTTCAGCTGTTGTGTCTTGGCCAAAGAAATGCAGCATAAATTGGTGAAGCCATTTTAATTTGTCTATTTTCCAGTTGTGAACTGGAAAGTGAATCCTTCCTGGCCAAGAAAGAGTGATGAGAAGGATACCTGTTGTACTGGATGTGAACTGCTCTAAGTTCTCTGAAGAAAGATAAGCCTATAAATTCTAGTTATCATTTATGAGGCACTACATAAGTTTTTATGACCATCTGGTTTACATTCTGTGAAATGCACTGAATAGGCCTCTGGATTGTCGATCATGTCCCAATTCAGTAACAGAGCTCATTACACTAAAACATGAGGTCTTACTTGGAATGTTTACCTTCCTCAGTGTCTCAGCCAGTTAAGTGGTCTGTCTGGATGTCCTGGATAAGGATGGGTGGTGGCTTTGTGAAGAAGAAAGGAGGGCATCCAGGAGACCCTGCATATTCCACTGTACTTTGCCCCCAGGGAGGCCACATCAGTTTTTCTGTTAACCTTTTAAGATTGGAGGAAAGTGACTTGCATATTAACTGGGTCTATACATTTCTCCCAGCTCCTTAGGACCACAACTAAAACATACGGCCTCAGTCTCCCACCTTAATCGAGGACAGTGTATGGCACCAGTACTGTGTGCGTTCCAGGAACACGGACTAAATGCCACAAAAGCAGATCATGTATTATAGAAAATAAATCTCTGGGAAAATACCTTTTTTGAATCCTCTAAAAACAAGCTTTCCTAAAACCCCATGCCACTTAAGTTCTAGATGATATACTGGCTTTTTATTTAAAATTTCATTTTATACACCTGCTCCCTCTAGTGGGATAAAAAAGTGTGAGACGTCAAGTATCTGAAATTAGATTTGGAAAACAGAATACAGAGAAACAATTAGAAAAGTTTCAAAGTAGCAGTGGGAATAACTTGAGGGGAAAAAGTTGAAACCACCAGACTGTATAAACAATAGGGGAACACTGTAATATGTTCTTACTGATAGTCAAACCTCTTAAGTAGCTTTACAGTTAATAAGTAGTCCTAGTATTTCTCCAAGGCTGTTTTTTAATAGAAATCTGACAAGAATGTGAAAGTTTAATAAACAGCTAGTTTAAGTTATATTTATAACAATTGAAATCAGAAAAGGAAGCTCCTCCAGTTGCAGAAGCCTCCTCTCCCCAGGTCAGGCATCCTTAATGTTGAGTTTTCCTGAGAGCATCTTTATTTGAGGACTGAGCTTCTTTTCAGGATTAGTTCTATAGGAAACTGTTGTGACTTAACTGCATGCCACTGTAGTTATCAGGCTGTCATGCCGTTTGTTAATAAGAACTGCCAAAACAGGCTAACGTGTCAGACTCTTGCCAGTGTGTGTGTGCATGTGCAAATGTATTTTAATTGCAGTTGTTGAAGTTGTTCTTTTGAAAGGCATTTCCTTTCTTTCTTACCCCCACACATATGAGCTGTGCAACCGTCACTCGTGCACCCTCCCAACAGGTGAACGTAACAGTTTGTTGTTGACAGTTTTGAAAGAGAACTGTCATTCAAGACTGGCAGCTCTGCAGGGCTTCACTGTCCCAGCATGCCACTTTCCTGGTTGTCACTCATTGGGAAAGCACCTGCTCTGCTCTGTGACTGCCATGCAGCCTGGGCATGCATCCGAACCCTACGCCACCCCCAGCACCAAATTGAGATGTCCAAGTAGCATACATGGAGCCTGAAGAATTGAGACACCACTGTGGCGAAAGGAGGACTGCTGAGAAGGCACAAGCAGTGCTCTCAACAGTACTTCGCAGACTTGATTGTGCATGTGGATTGTCTGCAGCAATTGTTAAGGCACAGCTACTGATAGTGGAGCTGGGCTGGAGCTAAGATTCTGCATTTCCAATAAGCTCCCAGGTGATTCTTTGGCTCTTCAGTCTGTGGACCACATTTTGAGTAGCAAAGCCCTTGAGTATGCCAGTTTTCAGAAACAACTCTTTCAAGGACAGTTTGGCATTCAAACACCTGGCAATAGTGAATCTGCACACCTTGTGGCTTTTCACAAGAGAAACAGTGCCTAAACCACTACCTGAAGTCCTAGTTTTCATGTGATAGAAAAACTTTAAATTGGCAAGTTCCTTTATCAAAGTAAGATTAATTACAGGATGTTCATGGGTCACACACAATTTCTCATTGATTGCAATGTGGTTTTAAATTAGCTACATTTAGTTCACCTTTTAGTGATCTTCCCAACCTTGGTTTATTAATGTAGTATATTTTAAAGAAGTCTCATGATTTAAGTAAGCTAAAACTACTGGTGTGGGCAGATGGTAGAAAGAACACCATCACAAAACCTGCCACTCAGTGTAACAGATGACCGTAGCAGCCCAGAACTATCCTTTTGTTCATTTTGCTAATGAGTGTCCTCATTGCTGTGGGACTCTGCATAGTTAATTACTTGCAGTTCCTACCGCGGACAGATGGTGGAGACAGAGCTAAAGGTTAACCTCATAAGAACAGGAGCTCTGGATGGCAACGTGGAGAAAAAAGTCTTTGCGTTAAATGTGCTTTCCTTGTTTCCAGTTTTTATACCAGATTTTTAGAAAATGAATTTAGGCATTAGCTGCTACTAGTTAAAATTTTACACTTCACCTGATTAATTCAAATAGTTCTTGTTTAGTTTATGGTAATGGGTGCTCATGCAATCCACTGTGGATGTTCAAATTCTGCCACTCTTAGGAAATGTATGTGTAAGCCTACTAAGTCAGATATTGTTTGTCTGTTACTTAAAATCCTTCTTAGTTTGTAAATACATTCTGTGATAATCTCAAATTTAACCATATGGGACAAGAAATTAGTGACTGGGTTCCCCCTCTAAGAAGAAAACAGTGCTGTTTATTACTATTAGATTTTTTAACTAGGAATGAAGTGAGCTCAAGTAATTTAAGTGAAATGGTAACTCAAACTTGTGAAAACTTGGAACTAGGCTTAGTAGAAAATTAACAACATTATTTTAAATATTAACTCTGATATAACTACATTAGTAAGTTGTTAGTTTTTAAAGGAACAACAAACTCACTTGTTATTACATTTTGTAATGTAATGCAAAAGATTGTAGCCATTTATTTTTCTTTTAAACCATTATGATTACAGAGAAAAATATTTTAATAATTTACTTTCAACTATCTCTGAAGTTAAACAAACATACGATTCCGAAAGGAAAGCAGCCTATTGGGAGGAACGATTTTATTTTTGAGGGGAAAATTATTCTCATGTATTTGCAACCATGGCATTGCTAATAAAAAGAGGATGTTATAATTCATCTAAAGATTACTTTACAGTTCAAAAGTATTTCCAGTGTCTATCAATTTTGAAACAAGACATGTAGAACCTTCTATCTCTTTTAGCCTAATATAATCATTTTAAACATACTTTTTAATATTTTGAAAAGGCGTAATCAGTCTAATATTTTACCACAATGAAACATAAAGTCTGCAACCGCTTCCCCAACCCATTACATCTTAATTTTAAAAATAATGTGTGGCAGTAAAATGTCGACAGTCATAGCAAGCATATTCAGATGTTTTCATTAGCTTTGAAACAGACAAGAAGAAGAAGAAAAGAAGAGTAGCTGTCCCAATACGCTTCCAGTGCATAAGAAAAAGCCTCTCCCATAATGGACATGGCAAGATTTAAACAAAAGACTCACATAATAAAAATGTAAATGAGTTTGCTTTACTAAAACTATAACTTTAAAGTCTTTTGTTGTAAGTTATCCTGAAACCTTCTTACAAGGTAATCGCTGTTTGCACAGAGATTTAAACCGAAGTCTTCAATAGCATTAAACGCCTGCACAGCCCCAGTGTGACAGGCATGCAAAGCCATGTTAATGTTCAGAATATGAATTGCCTCTGGGTGGCTCCTCCACCCAGCAGAAAACCAGACTGTGTGGATATCCGTGTGCCTGACGGACTCCATGCGGCTCCCAGCCTGAAAACGTCACCACTTTGACATGTGATGTGCTCCTCATGACACTGGCGGCGCTGACACTGGGAAATGCCACAAAGGCAACAAGCCCCCCTCCTTAACCGTGCACTTTGCTACCCCCTGGTGCTGCCCGTCCATGGTCTCCCCAGCCTGCCTAGTTACGGCGGACAGCACTTCAGACACACACAGGAGGAAGTGTGGGTGGAGTGGCCCAGCTGCCTCCCCGGGCACAGCCCCCGTAATGAATTGACCTGAATGATGAGGGCGCACAAACAGTATGATATGCATTATTCCTGTCAATAAAATGTCCCCATGTGCTGTGGTCTTTGTACAGAATGTACTGCAGTCTTTCTTCCAGCAAGCTCTATTTAATCCCCTTCCTTTTTACTATTCATATTATAAGTGTGTAATAGAATTCAGAAAATTATATGATAGCTCTTCTGTGTCTGATTGTCTTAGGTTGCATATTTAAATCCTTGGCTCCCTGCTTAGAAATACGAAATTCCCCATCTTTCAGGACTCTTTGACCTCAGAGAGCAGCTTTGAAAAATCAACTCCAGAAAAGGAAAATTTAGAGTTGAAAGTGGAAAATGAGAGACTGCTTCAAGTCATTTCAGTACTCGAAGAAGAAATCCAACTCAGTCTACAAGAAAATTCAGCATTAGGTAACATTTTAAAGAAAGTGTATACAATGGTCACTTATAAAACTCATAGCTGTGTTCATCTTTTTCCAAACATACATTTGTCTGGTTATTTACATTTAAAAGATCAGTTTGATAGCCCTTCTTGATTTCATTTAAAATGGCATTCTTTGCTTGGAACAGAGAATATATTTTATATGTAAATATTATAATTGTACTTCTCAGCCATGTGATTTTAACTCAGGAAATTTTTTTAAATTTTATTTTCAAGCCAACCATTGACCTTTGAAAAAATTGTGCTTATCAATGCTTTATTGACCTTAGAAATATTATACACAGATAGAAACATTTGCCAATTTCTATTTTATAGGCTTAATTATGTAAAATTGGTAATATTTAAATACCTATAAATACATATCAGGGTATGCTTTGTGGAGAAACTGAGTTAGCCTTTCAGGAAAATGTGCTTTGACTTACTACTTAATTATCTTCAATTTTGATAGGTTTTTAGTACAAATTTTCATTCATATACCTGTGACCTCCCCTTTTTTACATGCCATAAACATTGGTCAAAGTTGCATTTTAGTCACCAAAGTTAGATTGCTTGAAGTATTTTTCACTTACTGTTATCTTTGATTTTATGTTAATTATATAATGTTGCCCTTAATCTGCAGTATGAAAAACAATGAGTAAGCAAGGCAAAAGTCACAAAATATTGACAAGATCATCTATATCACAATATCTCTTGAATATACAACTATACTGTGCCAGAGTAGTTTTGCTTCTCTTTTGATGTGGCATAACAGTGCTTTTTTAGGTTTGAGGAGTCCTGACTGAGTCAGAAACTGCCACCTGCTGAAACACTTTGTATAGGCTATGAAGAACAGCTAAGTATCCCTTGAAGGTATTGATGAAAAGCTTTCAGCCCTCTGCCACACTTGTATCTTGAACTTAGTTCTTAGTCTCTATCTGACCAGCCGTCTAAACAGCAGGAAGAAGGCTTTGAATGTCAAGGGCAGTTGTGAAGGTCACAATCCTGCTAGGACTTGCGCCCACCAAGCCTGCCCATGATGTACAGCCTGCCCGGAAGCAGGCAGTCTGAATACAGGGCATAAGCTTGTAATTTCATGGTTGGTCTCTCTCTCCTTTTGTTTATAGAAGATGAAATTATAAGTCTGAAAGAGAAGGCAGAGAAGGATAATAAAACCATTCGAACGGTACTGTAACTTTTTTACATTGATGAATGACTCTTTTACATTGAAATACCAGCCCAGTTGGTGAAATAACGTGTGTCTCTCTTGTCCTGTGATGTAAAGTCAATTTCTGTATTTAATGTCTCTTCTTATTTGGGTAGGGTCTCTAGTTACAACTAAGGACTCCATCTTGATATTGACTTAATGCACAGATACATCTTTTATTTGATATAACTGAGTGTCCACCTTGTTGATTGTGAGGAATCGAAAAGTTACATAACACAGGAAGGACAAAGATGTATTTATGGAAAAATTACATTGTTGAGCGTGATCAGTGTAGTCTCAGGGCAGCTGTTGGTTTACCTTCATTTTTCTGTATATGAACGATCTGGACTTAACGTTATTTAGGAAATTTGTATTTAGTACAGGGAATTCTTTTGGCGTGCAGAATCAAGATTTCCTAGTGCATTCAGAGCAGCAGAACCCAGCACTTCCTGCCCTGCATGCACAGGTCAGGTGCTCCTGCTTTGTGCTTTCTTAAGTCAATGTATCACCGCTGTCCAGCTTTCAAAACACTTTTCTATGGGGGTCAGTCTTCCCTGCCCAATCGGAAGCCCCACGAGGGCAGAGACTGCGCCCTCTCAGTTACTGGGACAGTCCCACTGCTGAGCGCAGCGTGTGGCATCCTTCAAAATACTCTTGCACTCATTCGTAGAATGAGACTGTATTTAGAATCCATAAAATTTCCAGAATTTTAAATGAAAAAGTGAATTTTCATGTATGGAAATACATGAAATTTTTATTTATTTACATTACATACATTAATTTGTATTTATTCTAACTAAACATACATGCTTTCTACAAACCAAATAAAGTATCAGGTTTTAATTAAAAATTAATCAAATTAGATAAAATTAAGCACTCAGTTCTTCAGTCACACTGGCTACATTTCCAGAGCTCAGTCACCATGTGGGCCTAAGTTTCAGTTCAGATTTCAACTTTAACTAGGTTATTCTTATGTTTTAGGTAAAATCATTATCAAGAACTATATTTTAAAGACATGGTTATCCTGATGGGCCAGTTGAGGGGATGTTTTCTATGATAACTGAATCTCTCACAGAGTTTCACAAAGCCATTTATTTCCCTTTCCTGTACTGTGTGCCCCCCCCCCCCCCCCCCCCCTGCCCCCTGCCCCCCTGCTCCCCTCCCCCCCCACCCCTTGCCCCCTTGTAGCCATGACAGTGCAAGTCCCACTCTTACAGAGATCATAGGGTCTGTGAACAGATAGACACCTTCAACCTTTTTGGCATCAAACTCTGAGGTTAAAAATAAAATCTCAGCTTTCGAGTTTCACTTAAGAACCTATAAGGAAACCATTTCAGTTCCTTTCAATGTTTCTAAAGCTATTCAGTCTATCTGTCACTGGTAGAGGTGAGGTGTGCAAGCTTTCTCTTCTCTGTGAGGAATATAAGAAATTAAAGTTAAAAAAAACAACACCTCACCTTTTAGCCGCCCATTAGGCAGAAACATACCCTGGGAGTGGCCGCTTATGCCTGTGTGAGCTTCAATATTTCAGTTAATATGGCCTCAGCTTTCCAGGTCTGCACTGCCCAGTGGCAGGCACTGGCCCCATGCGGCTACTCAGCACTTCAACTGTGTCTAGTGTGACTCAGAAACTAACTTTTTAATTCTATTTCATTTCAATTTTTTGAAATTGAAATATAAAAACTGATACTTTTTTCAGTTATTGGAAAGTCTTTATGTCTGTTTTGAATAACTTTGGTATGTGAATGTACTTTTTCATCTGTAAATATTATTAATTTTATGAACTTACAGTGTGGATAGAATGCAAAATATGTGTGAGTGCTTTGTCAACTGGAAAGCACATCAAGAGTTGAGCAAATGAGAGCTGGTATTTACTGGTTTACTTTCAACCTCCTTCACTAAATCAGTTCATTTATCAAGTGCCTTTTAGTGTCATGCATTACTGCTAAGATAATATATACAAGATATATGCATTTTATATAAATAGTATATTTTATGCACACACAGACAGTCCTACTGTGGAAGAAATCAGGTCTAGAGGGAGATATTAAACTAGAGGGCAGTGTGATAAGGACTATAATAAAAGTGCACACAGAGAAGAGATGCCTAGCTTTACCTGGAAGGTTCTATGAAGGGTTCACAAAGAGTTCCATGCTTACCTCACGCTCTTACTCGAGCTGATTTTTCCAAGTAGGTAAGAGCTGGGTACGAGTGTGAATACATAAGCCATGAGATATGTTTGTGGACCTGTTTGTGATTTGGTATGGCTAGAGTGTGAGGCAAGAATCTGGTGAGACCACGTGCTGAGTATTTGTGTTAGAAAGGGGGGAACCTGGGGTATGGGGAAGAGCTAAGCAGGTAATAGAAGAATGGAAAGGGCAGCTCAGAAGACTGAATAAGTCACATGTTCCCTTTTTTAGCTGTAGATGTAATTAAAAGCAAGTTGAAAATGGGACTGAACTTAGGAAGGCTGACCTCCTGCCATCTTTGTGGGCTAACATGGGGTTCAGTAGCTCTTTTGTTTTAATTCCAATACTCTAATAACAGCTGGATCTCTATTCCAGCTTGGTCACAATAAGAATTTCTTTCTGGGAGGCAGACAGAGCAGCAGCCAGTGATGGCAGCCCAAGGTGTGGTCTGAGTCAGATGCAGGCAGCAGACAATGCCACAGTGGGGCACTCCCAGCCTGGGGTGGGAGGGACCAGGGAGTGTGGCGGAAGGACACTGAGCTAACTCCCGAAGAGAGGTCAGAGCTCCTGGGAAAGGATGAGAAGGAGGTGGGAAGGGTAAGAAGCATGCAGAAGGGAAGTAAGTGCATGTGATTTGCAGCAGCTGAAGGGTATGTGAGAATAAGCGGTGTTGAGAAGCAGGGCACGTGGCAGAAAATTATTATTCATTCCAAGAGGTTTTGAATGACCTACTGAGGGCACTGGGGAGCCCTGAACATCGAGGCAGGATTCTATTTGTATTTCCTGAAGAAAACAAATGGGAGGGAGGAAAATCTGGAGCCAGAGAAACCAGTTAAGAGGTTACTTGGATAAACCATGGAAACTATAAAGTCCTAAAACAGAATGAGGACAATGATGTTAGGGATGATGAGGAGGGATACACTCCAGAGATGATTAAGCAGCAAGGGCTGTGGTTGTTGATAAGGCTGGAGGCCTGAGAGATTAAGGAGAGAGAGAAGTCAAGGCTGGATAGCATTCAGATGAAATGAGAACAGGGTGGTAGAGCAGGGGGAGAAGCAGGAGAAGGCATTTCAGAAGCCATCAGGAAAAGAATCTCAAAAAGCAAGGAAATACTCACAGATGTCAAATGTTGCCTACAGGCCAGGTGTGCTAAAGGCCAAAAAGGGAAAATTGGACAATTTAGCTTTGGTACAAAAATGACCCTGGTCATATGAATGAGAGTCATTTTACTGGGATGGTGGAAGCAGCTGAGGGGTGGGGTGCAGTGAGCACGGACACTCTAGAAATTCAGCTGTGGATGGCCAGGGAGAGGTGGGGAGCAGTTGGAGGGTGAAATGGGATTGAAGGTGTATTTTTAAAGTGGGTCAATGGAAAGAAGAATGAGGGTAAAAGAACAACAGAGAGAGGACAATATGGATGAGAGATCTAAGAAGGCAGGCAGGGTTGGGGCTAATGGCCTTGGTGTTTGCTGGTAATTGACCCGCACTGGAAGCTTGGTGACACTTCTTTCCAGACCAAGCTGTGATGGCTGCACACAAAATCTTTCCTTTCCTTCCACCCTTCTCATTGTTTTATTTCCTGTAAATCTGCTGTCAGCTTTCCACATCTTCCACCACACTCCTCACCCCACTTCAGAGGCTCTCATCTAGCCGGTCCCCAGTGTTCTCCAGCCCTGGTCGGGGAACCCCCTGTGCTACTGGAGACAACTCCATCCTTGTCTTTTGGTGACATTGCAAACATACGGAGTTTCTGAGTTGCAAACAACTCAGAGTAGCTGGGCACTCCCTCTTATAGCACTTCACGTGGATCTAATTAGTACCCCTTTTTACTGCCCACTACAGCTCGCCAGCCTTCCCTGATTTTCTCAACTCCAGTACCCCATTCCTCTGCACTCCTCCCTGATTCACAGAGGACATGATGGACACTGGATATTTTTTCTCCTTGGTAATTTCTTACTCTGTCACTTAGTTTACCTTTACTCCTTGTCATCAGAAGAGGGGACATTCTTCTTTGCCCTGACTTCTCCTTCCACCTGTTTGCCTGACTCCATCTCTTCCTTATTTTCTTCTGGGACCTTTCTTCATCAGCCTTTTTCTCTCTGGTGCCTTTCAAAGCCATTGCCCTTCACTGTTCTTCAAATACCATTTATAAGAAAACCAGCCCGCTTTTCACCCTCCACTGCTAGTTTTTCCTGTTGATCAGGTCATAGTGAGATTCTGATTGCCCTTAATCATTTCCAACCTTTTTCCTTCTGGAATTTTCTGTTGTGCATGACAGAACCATGCCCCACGTCACAGGTGCCCTCTACAACAATGCTTACTTCTGATCTTTCTCATACTTTCTCCATCCCTTCCAAAGCAACATCTGTCAGTGGCTTCCTCTCCTCCATCTTCCACTGAAATACTAGTCTTGAGGATTCTGTTAACCCTTGGTCTTTTTTTCTGGCTGACTTCAGATTCTTGCATTACTGACACATCTGCTTACCAATGACTTCTAAACCTTTCTGTCCTGCTTCAGGTTTTCCCTAAACACCACCTCCTTAATTTGAACTCTGTCCTCATCCTCACTTTGAATGTCACTTGCACTGGAAAGACTTCTTTAAAGGTGCCCATCAATCCCCTATGGTAATTAGGGACCCCTCTGTTCTCCCACATTCTTGGGACTATTAGCTCCCTGCAAGTCAGGAACTATGTCTTGTTGTTCGTTTATATTCTAATTAGCCCTCAAAAATATTTGCAGAAAAATGTCAAAACTTGAACTCATCACCCCTCAAATCTAGACTCTGCCTTGATCCTCATTTGAATTAATGACATTGCCATCCATTCAGGGGACCAGATGACAAATCTAGAGTCCTTCTCTATTCTCTCTTTCCTATCTCATGTCTAATTGGTAACTAGGGCTATAGACTTTCCTTCCAACATTTGTCTCAAATCTCCTTTCTCTGCAACAGCATTGCACAGATTTGGTTGAGGTCCTCATCATTTCCACAGTCTTCATTTTTTGTCTCCATTCTCTGTCCTTTTCAAACCTAGCTTCCACACTGCCTCCATGGTTATCTATACCCTACTCTAATGTGCTGAAACCTTCAGTGGTTTTCCACCACCTTCAGTGTAAAACCAGGCCACCCCAAAAGTATACTCAGTGATTTTTAAATGTCAGGAACAACTAAACACTTTTATATTTGCTATCTCAAATTCTTTCCACAATAACTCTTTATCGTCCTAATTTTACAGAAGAGAAAACTAAAGCTTGAAAGCATAGAATTAACTTACCCACACAGCTAGTGAGGGGCAGAACTATGATTTGAACCAGAATCATTGCGTCGTTCTGCCTTTCTATCCTGTCCTGAGCACCGCACCCCATGATATTAGTTCGCTGTCCTTCTCCCATCATTTCCTGCCATTTCCATGTGGAAGCACCATGGGCCTCAGAACACCAAAGGGTTCCAAATTCCTCCATTACCCCAGGCTTGTCTGTTTGCACCGCTGTTTTGTTGGCTATTTTCTCCACCTTCTTCCTTCTCCGACTTGGAAAATTTTTCTTGTTGAAAAATAAGTCTTCTACTTATTTTTCAAGACCCTTGTCAATGACTACTTATGTGATGTTAACACCAGGAATGGCATATCTTATTATAATTATGGTTGCTAGTTATGTGGATTTTTATGCTTTTTCATGACCCAAAGATTTGATTTCGCATTTGTTCATATGTTTTCCAGTCATTTCACATTGTTCTCCTACCATACTGCCAATGCTGCCAGGGAAGGGATCTGCTCTAGTTCATTTTCAAACTTCCAAGCTGAACAAATGTTGGGCATCTAAAAGGCATTTCCTACATGTTCATTAAATTAACAAGTATAGGAATTAGTTGAATTGAATGGATGTCAACACCCAGGGCTGAATTTTATCGATGTGTATACCACACACAAATTTAAAATACTGAGGTGAGTCAGGAGCACAGTGGCCCTGTGGTCGATGGCTCAGGGCTGTTTTTAACTGCACAAAACATAGCTTGATGTGCATAGGAATATAGCACAGAAACCCCAAGTAAGAAATGGGTTCTATGAAGAGTAAATTGCTCTTTTTCACAAACTAGAACTTGCTTTATTATGTATTTATATCACATTTTGGAGGTGAGGTGAGGAAGGTTGTAAATAAATTGGCATTTTCTGTGTATATTTTGCTTATATGACAAAAATACAATAATTACATGGTAATATGTTACATGGCAATCTGTAAACATTTAATTTTTTCTTTAAAAATATCGGGATTCATTTTTCTCATATTCAGAATCAAAATATATTTCACTAAATTTTTTGAAGGGTAAATTCAGTTGTACTGTTTTTTAATCAAAATGTAATGTTCTATTTCAGTTATTTGATAGTAGAGACAAATTAAGGCTTGAGCTTGATGCTGAAAAATTATTAGTTCAAGAAATGGTAAGGCAATTTACATTATTTCCTAATAAATTAGAATTCAAGAATTTAATCATGAAAGTTTTATAAACTGTATTTGTAACTGTTTTGTGATCTATTCATTTTCACTTTATCAATAATCTAAGTGCATGCATAATTATAAACATTTAAAAATGATCACTCGAGTAGTATTATGATAAATATACTTACTATGTAGAAGAGTCTTATATAAATATTATTATAATTTAAAGCAGTGTACAAAACTTTTGAATTTCATTATGGAGAAGAAAAGAAGAAATATGAGAGCTCAATATTTTGAGGGATTTGCTATTTTTAGTTACAAATTGCCATAAGTGACAACAAAAACAGGACCCGTTAGATATTTTGGCATTCTGTGTTAGTCTCATAAGAAAACACTGCCTTTTTATGTTCTTTTAAGAGAACTTTCCAGACGGCTGGTCTTTTATTTTATCAGTTGACTGCCCACCCCCAGGCCCCCCCTACCCCACCCCCCACCCAGTTTATGGGGTTGTACTTTGGCTTTCAACTGATTAGGACTAGTATGTCTTTGTTACAGTAAACTGACTGTGTTTATTATAATCAAAAATAAAACACAGCTTGACTTGCGTTCTAAATGTGCTTGAAAAGAATATGATACTGTTTAGAAGAGAAAAGGTTGTTCATAGGAAATCAACACCACTTCAGATATTGAAACATTCCCCTTTTTACAGCTTGTCACACTTTGTGCCAAGTCATGACTGTTTTTCTAACTCTGTTTTGTTACTCTCGGCACCATGTGTTTTGGGTTCCTTGTCATAGAAATTAATGCAAAACAATGCTCCCGGAGTACAATAAAGCCTTCTATGAAACCAACTTGTGAATGCAGGCCAGGAAAAAAATGATGGTTAGCTAGTCACAGAAACCATGTGTTAACAAACATGTCATTTTGAGCCCTTTACTTTTAAATACCTGGCATATAAAAATCAGCTTCACTATTTGTGTATAACTTGGTGGATCTTTTCTGTCCCTCCCCACCCTCTTCTTTCCAAAGTCCAGGAGTTGCTTCTGAAAACAACTAAATGTGTTTGTTGTCATTAAACTGGAAAGTGTTATTCCAGAGGGTGAAACAAATGTTACGTTGTCAGTTTGTTAGTAGTGTTAGACAAGAAATTAAACTACTTAATTTGAAAGTTTGCGCCTATACTAGGAACAGACCCCATAGTTTTTTGACCACTTTTCCTCTTTATTTGAACTGTAAGCAGTTAACTGGTGCTATTCTATTTCCCACAGGGGAACCCACCACCTTTTATTTTGTTGTTTAGAAGTTTGTTGAACCCGCTTGTTGCCAAGCAGCAAGATCTTTCATTACAAACCTCACAACAACACAAGAACCTCAGTACCTCAGATCTAGTTTGGAGGGTCCGTGTTTTCAGTGGAGGGAGGGTGCTTATGACCAAGGTTTCCATGGCATATCTTTGGGCCCAGCAAGGTTACCATTTGGCACCCATTACCCGCCTCGAGATATTTTGCTATGCACTGGGAGGGGGGCTGGCTTTGTTGCTACTTGGACTTCCTTTGTTTCTTGCCGGAACTCTTTATTCCAGAAATGAAGATTTGTGATTGTGCCTAGATGGAGGAGTAGGAGAAAGTGGAGTAACTGGAGTCATTTTATAAAAATTAAAAACCTTTCTCACTGAAGGGTTTTTGTTGCATGCTTGCCTATATATTTTATTTTCTGGCCTATTAAAAGCCTAGTTTAAAAGTCATAGAGTTGGTAATAAAAAGGCATGATCAATAAGTATAGGTAAACAATAAAATATCCTTAGATTGGTTTTAATGGAAGCATGTAAAATAATTTTATATTTTCCTGTGATTCCTACTCTTAGTGGCATATGACATTATATTAATTTTAAGTGTATAACAAAATCAATATATGTATAAGTTGCAAAATGTTACCATGATAAGTTTAATTAATATCAATTGTCATGCATAGTTAACACTTTTTTGTTATAGCTATTAAGATTGATTTTCTGAACAACTTACAAATATATAATACATATTATTAACTATAGTCACCATACTGTACATTAGGGAGGATTTATTTGTTTTATAAGGGGAAGTTTGTACCTATCAACTACCTTTACCCAATTTGCCCCCTCCATCCCTTGCCTCTGGCAACCACCAATCTGCTCCTTGTTGGTGTCTGTGAGTTCTGGGTGCTTTTTGTTTGTTTGTTTGTTTGTTTCTTTGTTTGTTTTTTAAGATTTCACTGTAAGTAAGATGATAAGGGATTTGTCTTTCTCTGTCTTAGTTCACTTGGCATAATGCTTTTAAGGTTCATCCATGTTGTCACAATGGCAAAATTTCATTCTTTTTTATGGCTAGGTAATAGTCCATTGTATATATGTACCACATCACCTTTATCCATTTGTCTGTTGATGGTCACTTAGGTTGTTTACATGTCCTGGCTATTGAAACTAATACTGCAATGAACATGGGGTACATATATGTTTTCAAGTTAATGTTTTTTGATTCCTTTGGATAAATCCCCAGGAATGGAATTGCTGGGCTATATGGCAGTTCTGATGTTAAATTTATTGAGGAATCTCCATAGTGTTTTCCACAGTGGCTGCACAGGTTTATATTCCCACCAACAGTGCACAATGGTTCCCTTTTTTCCACATCCTTATCAACACTAGTTATCTGTTGTCTTCTTGGTGACAGCTATTTTAACAAGTGTGAGGAGACATCTCCTTGTGGTTTTGATTTGGGTTTCCCTGATGATTTGTGGCATTGAGAACCTGTTGGCCATTTTAATATCTTCTTTGAAAAAAATGCCTACTCATATCATCTGCCTATTTTATAACTGGATTATTTGCAGTTTTTGATATTGCATTGTATATTTCGGATATTAACTCTTTAGCAGATATATGATCTTCAAATATTTTCTCCTATTCTATAGGTGCTTTTTCATTTTGTTGATTGTTTCTTTTGCTGTGCAGAAGCTTTTTAGGTAAATGTAATCCCACTTGTTTATTTTTGCTTTTGTTGTACTTTGAGTAGCATATCAAAAAATTATTGCCAAGACACATGTTAAGAAGCTTTTCCCCTATGTTTTCTTCTAGGAGTTTTATGGTTTCTGGTCTGACATTTAAGTCTTTAATTCTTTAAATTTAATTTTGTAAGTGGTTTAAGGTAGAGGCTTAGTTACGTTCTTTTACTCACAAATATCTAATTTTCCCAGCACCATTTATTGAAGCATGTTTTCTCCACTGAGTATTCTTGGCTGCCTTGTCAAGTATTAGTTGACCACACATGTATGGGTTTATTTCCGAGCTCTTGATTCTGTTTGATTGGTCTATATGTCTGTTTTTATGCTAGCACCATTCTGGTTTGATTACTATGCTTTATAATATAGTTTGAAGACCAGAAACTACTATATAGTTTGTCATCAAGAAGTATAATACCTCCAGCTTTGTATTTTTTTCCTTTAGAATTGTTTTAGCTTTTGAGGGTCTATTGTGATTTTATATAAATTTTAGGACTGCTTTTACTACTTTAAAAACTGTCATTGAGCCCTGGCTGGTATAGCTCAGTGGATTGAGCATGGACCTGTGAAGCAAAAGGTCACTGGTTCGATTCCCAGTCAGGGCACATGCCTGGGTTGCAGGCCAGGTCCCCAGTAGGGGACACGTGAGAGGCAACCACACATTGATGTTTCTCTCCCACTCTTTCTCCTTCTCATCCCCTCTCTCTAAAAATAAATAAAAATTAAAAAAACCTGTCATTGAAATCCTAATAGAGATTCCATAGAATCTATAGATAGTTTTGAGTAGTATTGACATTTTAACAATATTAATTCTTCTAACCCATCAACGTGGGATATCCTTCCATTTGTTTGTGTTTTCTTTAATTTCTTTCATCAATGTCTTGTAGTTTTTATCGTAAAGATTATTCATCTCCTTGGTAAGATTTATTCCTAAATGAGTTACTGTTTTTGATGCTATTGTATATGAGCCCATTTAAAAAATTTTTTTTCAGATAATTAATTGTTAGTGTCTAGAAATGCCACTGATTTTTACACATAAATTTTATAGGCTGTACTTTGATTTATCTTGAAGCTAACAAAACAAGAGTCTCCTCATCAGGAAAATACTATAGCTGAACTCTTACATTAACTGACTTTTCATCTGTGTCATCCCATACACCTTATTTCTGGAAACAATTCAGACTCCAGTTACAAAGGAATTACAAAGATTGCTGTAGCTCCTCATTCTAGGGGCACAACACTGATTGTTACAATTGACTCTGAGTCCCAAAACTGGGCTCCTTGTTGCCTGAATCCCCCCTAAGCCATGCTTCAAGTCTTCCCAGGTTTATTACATGTAACAAGGTCACTAAGTATGAAAACTAACATTTTGGTAACCCAGAAATTTACTTTAAAAAATGTATGACTAAATTTCTGTGCCTGAAAACCATCATATATTTCTGGTGGGAACAGATAAACTCAAGACCCAAGGGGAGGACCTCTAGTAGTTATCCCATCTTCCACTGTGGTATGTTAGCTTTGGGGTTCAGATAACTTGTGTCTGAAGTTTCTGGTCAAGGTAGACTATATTCAAAAAGCCTCATCTGCACCTGGACCTGACTAAGATAATGAGATCCAAAATCCAGCTGATGCTATAATAGCATGAGATCTTTGGAGGCCACAAGGTCTCCAAACATAGGGTGAGGGTGGATATGTTTTGCACATTCTGTCTTTATCTTTAGTCTTGGGTAATGTCATTATGATGTGCCTTGCCGTGTGCTTCCTTGGGTTCAACTTCTTTGGGACTCTCTGAGCTTCCTGGACTTCTTGAAAGTCTATTTCCTTTGCCAGATTGGGGAACTTCTCCCTCATTATTTTTTCAAATAAGTTTTCAATTTCTTGCTCTTCCTCTTCTCCTTCTGGTACCCCTATGATTCAGATGTTGGAATGTTTAAAGTTGTCCTGGAGGTTCCTAAGCCTGTCCTCATTATTTTAAATTCTTGTTTCTTCATTCTGGTCTGGTTGAATGTTTATTTCTTCCTTCTGCTTCAAATAGTTTGAGTCTTGGTTTCCTTACCTTCACTATTGGCTCCCTGTACATTTTTTTATTTCACTTTGCATAGCCTTCACTTTTTCCTCTATTTTGTGACCATGCTCAACCACCTTTGTGGACATCCTGATCACCAGTGTTTTGAACTGTGCATCAGATAGGCTGGCTATCTCTTCATTGCTTAGTTGTATTTTTTCTGGAGCTTTGATCTGTTCTTTTATTTGGACCATATTTTTTTGTCTTAGCATGCCTGATACATAGTAAGGGGCAGAGCCTTAGGTATTTGCAAGGGTGGGGCAACCCTCTTTGCTGCATTGTAGTGCTGTATGTGGGGGTCCAAAAGGAAACAGTATTGCTTGCTCAGTTCTTGTTGAGCTTTCAGTCACTTCCCCTGCTACCCACAAGCAAATTGGGCCCTTCTGGTGCTGATCCCTTGGGTGGGTGGGCTTCTGTATGTTCTAGAACCCTGTGGGTCTCTTCAATGAACTCTCCTGTGAGGATGGGAGTTTCTCCCACTGCCACAACCCCTACAGATTTTTCAGTCAGAGGTTTTGAGGCTTTATTTCCCTGCACTAGAACCTTGGGTTGTGTGGTCTGTCTTGCTCCCCAGTTGTTTCTCCTGGTTTATCCACATGCAAATGTGGGACTGCCCAGTCTGCCAGCTGCCCCCTTGCCCACCCTGGTCCTCCAGTTGCTGCCTTGCTGTGAGTCCTCTCCATCCCTCCTACTGGTCTTCTTTAACTCCTTGCTTGTCAGACTTCCATACGGTTCAATTTTCTGTCAGTTCTGTTTGTTTTTTGTTTTTTAATTCATTGTTGTCCTTCTTTTGGTTGTGCAAGGAGGCAAAGTGTATCTCTCTATGCCTCCATCTCAGCTAGAAGTTCAGTTATTAAAATATTATTGACTATATTCCCTACGGTTACTTTGTTTTATTCTTTTGATCTCAGCCAAAATGTTGACACCTTAGGAGAGGTCTTTTCTGATCACTTCATCTAAATTAGTCAGTCCCATCTTTATCAGTTTTTCTTTATTGTTTATTTTGTTTATCACCATATATTTGACACCTAGGATAGTATCTGACATATGGTATGCACTCAATAAATACTTATGAGGGATGGTTTATTCAATATTTTTAGAAATTTCTTATAGAGGTATGGAGAAAGTTATTTTTAAACCATTATAATGGAGGTGAATTGGAACATTCCCCTTGAATTTAAACCCACTGAGATCACCTAAACATAGTCTTTAGTGAACATCAGTTACTGTCCTCCCAGATCCCAAGATTTCAGGAGACAAGAGTTGTGTTCTATTGAATTCTGATCTATCAGTAGAGAAGAGATGTTTTTGAAAGCACATTATAGCTGATGTTCAGACACAAATGAGATTAATGGTTATATTTATTTACCATCATTTTTGAATTTCACAAAAAGATTACCTGAGATTAATCACTGGCATTACTTAGAAATTTATATTATTAAAAATCTTAATATTATTGAAGCATACATTAATAATATATTTTTTGCCATTCATGACGAGATAAATGGACTTTGAGGAAATTATACAAAGTAAAGTAAGTCAGATAGAGGAAGATAGATACTATATGATCTCAATTTGTGTGGAATCTAAAGCAAAAACAGAAAAAAAAAAAAAAAAGAAGCCCTGCTTGGGCCGATGTGGTTGATTGGAGTGTGGACCTGTGACCAAAAGTTGTAGTTTTGATTCCCAGTCAGAACATATGCCTGGGTTGTGGATTCATGCCAGGTCTGGGTATGTGTGGGATGCAACTGATCAACGCTTTTCTCTTGTATTACTGTTTCTCTCTATCCCTTCCTTTTTTCCTTCCTCCCTCTCTAAAAGAAAAATGAAAAATGTCCTCATGTGAGGATTTAAAAAAATTCATAAATACAGAGAACAGATTGGTGGTTGCCAGAGGTGGGAGGTGAGTGTGGGTGAAATGGATGAAGGTTAGAGGCATGAACTTCCAGTTACAAGATAAATAATTCATGGGATTGTACAGCAAGATGACTATAGTTAATAATACTGTATTATAAATTTGAAAGTTGCTAAGAGAGTAGATGTTAAAAGTTCTCACAGACAAAAATTATAACTGTGTGGTGATGGATATTAACTAGACTTTTTGTGATGATCATTTTGCAATATATAGGAATATTGAATCATTATGTTGTATACCTAGAATTAATACAATGTTATATGTCAATTATATCTCACATTTAAAAAAATATATTGATAAAATGTGTTTTATTCCTGGAAGTTATAATAGACTTCATTACATTATTGACATTTGACTACTAAATTATCTGAATTTTCTCCTAAAAAATCTTATAAGGCCTGAATTTTATAGCTATTTTAGTAATATTTGAAACAAATTATCACCACATTAGCAAACAATGCATGTTTATAATTTCTATTATGCTTAAAGCCATAAACAAATGCTAATGACTTTAAATATTTACAATTTTGTCTATTCCTATTTACTTCTTTTAAATGCTTTTTTCTATGTACAAATTTATGTTCTAATTCATATTCAACATTTTAACTTATTTTCCCACAATGGTTTTGTTAGTCTAATGGTTTAAGATACTCTTTCATTATTATAGAAAGTTTTACAGAAAATTCTCTTTTTCATTCTTTGCAAATGATAACAAATTATATGGGCCTTTAATTTCACAGATCAATAAACATAATAAAGAAGAAATGGAGATGAGAAGAAAGCAAGAGAGCATAAGTGTCAAGGTTTGTATTTAAGTTCTTTTTCTCTTTTATTCTGTGCTTCTCTTGTTTTGGCATTGGGATTGAAGAATCTACATATGGCATATGGGATTTGCTATGTATAGCAAATGTCTGAGTTCTAAAGAGAAGATGCTTGACAGTGAGTTAAGAAGTGTGGATGAGAGACCAGGTGACTGATGTTGAGAGAAGTGAGAAGGAAAGAGTGAGTGTAAGGATCCAAGAAAGCAAGCCTGGAATAAGAAGAGTGAAAGGTATCATCCTCCTGTACTGATGCTCAGGCACAATGCCTTCTCCCCAGATTCCTGTCCCTTTCCTCCTAGCTTTTATTCCCTTCCCCCATCTTCTTACAAATAAGGGAGAAATTTCAAGCTACCACATCACCCCATTCCATTTTTCCAGGTGCTGCCAGAAAACGTTGATCTGATGGTATGTTTTTCTTTGTACATTAGCATCAATGGGAGGAGTGCGGGGTGTGGAAAGCCCAAATTGCAGATTAAATCAGGCCAGAGGGGGATTGTGGGACTGGGAACAGTAGCAGATCCAGGTCCTTTGGGACTGAAAACTTTAACCCTGCAATTCCAGCTCAGAACAAAGGAGGAAAAGAAAAAGACACAAATCTGAAGAATGAAGTGAGAATAACAAAGTTGATTCTTTTTTGTGTGCCAGAGTGCAAGATCAGCCGATGGAAAAAAGGCCACTTTACTGCCACAGTCCTCCGGAGCCAGGATTCCATCCAGGACAAGAACCATTTTGAGGCCACATTCCGTCTCCATTGGTTTAGTGCATGCTAAGACCAAAATAGTTAAGACTCCAGCAAAATCTTTAAAGCGAGAGCACCTTATGGTAAGAACTGCTCACATGGCCACACCCTACGACATCCTTATCTACACATGGGCCCTTGTTCTGTTAGCAATATTGCAACCACACATCATACCTCACATCCAGCATTAACAAGATCACCAGTCTCAAAACATTTGCTTCTCCCTACTCCTTGCACATATCTGGGCAGAAGGCTCTGGCTGCTCTTCTGTACACCAATACATCCTTGTCACTTACCCAAGAGAATGCCACTGCTAACCCCAGCTCAGTGATTTATTTAGCTTAGGCACTAAGCTATAGTAGATCTCTGTAAAATTAGCAGGATAGAAAAGCCATATTTCAACTACTTTCTAGGGCATATAATCTCTAACTCATTACTGCCCAATATCTACCAGAAGCTTACCAAAGTTTCCCTGAAGGACATGCAGCTAAACAGAATGTTTGCTTATAGTTTTCTAAATAAGACACCTGGATTGACTCATACTATTTAACCATGCATGTAAGAATTATCTACTATTGCTATCTCTATTCACCTTCATCCAAAATAATTAGAGTTGCTTTTGCTGGATCTGCAGTGGTACCGTTGATCTACATAAAGGGGATGTCAAGAAGTAGCTTGGTGATGCTCAATGCAACATGGCTTCTTATGTGGGCATTGCTGAGCCACTGCTCATGGCATTACACAATGCCTCTCCTTAGGATGGTCCTGTGGGGAACTTTCTTCTGCCCTTAGAGGAATAGTTGTATTTTCTCTGAGCAATTGATCTTTCCTGTTGACACTGTGAATTGTGTAACTAGTCAAGACTCCTTTTCCACATTTATTCTCAGAAAGGTTAGAAGCCAATGGGTGACTCATCTTGCCAACACGTAACACTTCATAGAGAGTCCCACCACCTGCACGTTTTGATTTCCTAGACTCAGTCTTATTTCTATATGTTCCCACGTTCTTCTTCTTCTACAGGGAACAGAATCTGCCTCCCTACCATTCAGAGCAGGGAGGAACAGAGCAGAACCATTCTCTTGTATCATGTTTGCTACAAATAAACACAGAAAGATCTAGGCCTCTCATGCCAACTTCCCAGGCAGATGGCTTACTGCTTGTACCCAGCAGAGGAGTGAGACAGCAGGTAGAGAGAGGACAGGGTATTATATTAGTGGAAGTCACTCCCCAGGAGTTGAGAAAAAGTATTGCCTTTTAAAAGCATTTCCATTTTGCAGAGAGTTAGAATTTATAGACCACTGGAAACCAGTGTAATTCCTCAGGAGGAGAAAGACATTTAGAGGGGAAGTTGGCACATGAACTGCCAGTGCTTGGGTTTTAGAAGTAAGATTTTTAGAATCCGGGTCTTGGGAAGTTTTTTTAAATTTTAAACTTAATTTATTTTTTCTCATTTTTTAATTGTTGTTCAATTTTTCCTCCGACTACTCCTCCCCTGCCCCAGCCATCCCCATTTCCCACCCTTAATCCTATCCTCCTTTGGTTTTCTCCATGTGTCTTTTATACGTGATCCTGTAAACCCTTCCCTCTTTACTCCTATTATCCCCTCCAACCTCCCCTCTGGTTACTGTCAGTTTGTTCTTAATTTCAATAACACACACACACACAGAACAACAAAACAAAAACAAATAAACAAACAGAAAAAGAACCTTGCCCCAGCAGTGCTGCCTGCTGAATGGGCCAGGAAACCAGCCATACTGGGTGAGGGACTCTAGTCCAAGCCTTGGATTAGTAAACCTATGATCAAGGCACCATCCTGCTCCAGAAGGCTCTGTCAGCTGCCAGAAATCAGGTCGAGTGCCAGGGTCCTGTGCTCCAAGGCTCTGCGATGAATGTGGGCTGCCCAGCTAAGTTGGCAACTGGGGTAGAGTGATGGGTCCTCCAAGCAGCAATGGGGAGCTGCCCCCATCCCTACAGCAAGCCCAGGGCTGTAACTAAATCCTACATTTCCAGTTTAGAAACTCCAGTGTCCTCAATTTACAGATTGAAATTGAGTTTCCAAAATCACAGCCACAAGGGGCAGAAATACTGCCTATTCTTACCCACAGAAAATGCACAGGAGAGACAAAGGCAGACACAATCTCTGAGTAGGTGACATTTCAATAGAATTTTCTCTTGGTGTAAGTTTTTCCTTCTCTTTGTAATGATGGTTATCTTGCTGTTTCCAAAACATAGCAGTACATTTTGTCAGCTGATAGACTCTGAAGTTAATGTATAACAATAAGTAAAAATTGGGTGAGGGAAGGGGAGAGATGACATAGCTGGTGTTTACATCTTTATATTAATTAACTTGATTTTACAGTGTAATGTAGTTTTCTAGTTCATCATTATTACTAGCATATATATTTCTGTTGTTAATAAAAATTCTGTATTATAAGGGCTCCCTTATAGCACCTTCCCCTGCAGTCTGTTTTCACTATAGATTAACTATATGTATATGCACTCTGGTCATAAGTTTCTATTTCTTTCTTTTAAATATTATTTTATTCTCAGGTAGCTGGACAGCTTAAAAATTACTTTTAAAAGTTTTATACTTCCTACGTGTAAATGTCCAAATGGAGAGCTTGCTGCAGGAACTTTTAAATCAGTCATTTAACTTATCCAATTAATCATACTCATTTTTTTTGAAATCTGTGTCAGTTGGTGGGAACAGCACACATGCTTCACTCGGTGGAGTACACAGTGATAAACTGAGTGTTTAGCCAGTCTGAAAAACGCGATATGAGCACTGCTGTCTGATTTCTATTTATGAACGATTTCACAACTTAAAATTTGTATTTGTACAGTGTTTTTGTGCAAAGTTTATTTTTTGATATCTGTAAAAGATTTCAAATACTAAGGTTTCACATATCAAGGTTAAATTGCATTTCCAGGTTTCCCCTACCCCAACCCCCCAACCAGGGTAATTTGTTAATTAAGGTCACACCCACTGAATGCTTCCCTGGAAGATTTCTGACCTTCCATGGGGTAACCGGTGTATGCTGATGGAACATATGGTGTGTGCTTAGGTCTGCAGAAAGCATCAGCACCCTTCTGTGTGGGAAATGGGACAAGGGACAAAGTGAATCATGTTCCCATTCTTAAATTTCATGTAATACAAAGCAATTTGTAAATTATACAAGATTTTAATAAAAACTCTAGAGCATTATTCTTTTCATTAAAGAATTGCTAGATGAAATATTTTTGCAATAGTTTTGCAATTATAACCATAGTCACCATACAAGCTAGTAAGTTTTGAAAAATTATTCTTACAGGTTATAGAATTATTATTATGGGTATATAGTATTATAGGCTAGGTAGGGAGAGAAGAATCTTTTCTTCTGGAACTTCCATTCCTCTCCTCTACAACCTATTTATTTGACTAAATTGCACATGAAGTTCAAAATAAATGCCATCCAGCAGGAAAATAATGTAATATGTTCATTGTTTTATTATTTTTTTCTTCTTTCCTCTTGGCTTGGTTTGATAATGTAGGCAGTTAATAGCTCTGCAGAGCATTGTGGAACGCCAGCATTTTGCTTGCTATTAATGTGGCCACAGGGTGAGGGGAGGGCACAGAAATACAGAGGTAGGACATCTGCGCATGTGCATAGTCTTTAGAGGCTGTCAAAGAATGTTTATTGTGTTTTGATAGATTATGTTGACACAAAAGAATTTCCTTTATACTGGATCTTTGTCTCATAATATGAATAGTTTAAAAATATACAGGTAATTGAAATCATATATTACAATTACTTGTTTTATTTTAAAATCAAAATTTTTGTTTACCATAAAAATGAGTTCATCTTTAGATTCTGCTCTCAGAGAACTGTAATTAAAAATTTGAATAATATCCTACTTAAAATTCAACTGAAAGATGGCTGTTTCTCCAGTATTTTATTCTGGTAGTTTTATGATAAATTGAACACTTTCAGTATATTTGGAACTGAAAATATTTTAGTGAAAATAATGTTTACTACTTGCATAAATGAACATTTTTATTTGCAAAACTACTCAGAGGCTTGTGCTTTGTCTCTTATTTATTTTGCCAGAAGATGATTATAATATTTTATCTGGAGAATTTATGATATTTCAGTATCATTTAACTTAAGGACCTAAGATAGTACCATGAAAATTAGGAAAAGATGAGTTTTAGATTGGTGTCAATTATTACTCTTCCCTAGACATCTTCAGTCATGGGAGCAGCTGCTAGGTCCTCACCACTTGTAATGTCACTGTGGTGGTAGCAGAAGAAATGTCATCCTTGACCTTCGGAAGCACACAAAGCAGCCATCTTACCCCTCACTGCATGGTGTTGCTTTATTGCATCTGCCAGGGTTTCAGCTGTGGGTTCTCTCCAGTTCCCATTAGGAGTTGAGGCCAGTCTTAACAGTGGGTCATTTGGCCAGAGTCCTGATACGGCCCAGCATGGGTCTTACCTGCAAGAAGACTAAACAATTTGATAGGTTGTCACTCATTCTAACTGCCATTATGGCAAATATTAATATGGCAGATATCCTGTTTCTGGGTGCTATGAGTTCTATTATATAGAACTACTTCACATTGATACTCAAGGCCAGAATTAAGTTCAAGGTAGCCACAATATTTCGACACTGGTATTGGACTGTTGGCTACCCTCTTTGGATCTAGCACTACCAGTTTGTAAGTTTCTCCAGCCCTGATTTCTTCAGGCCTGGAGTCTCCAGTTTGCAGCTTTATCCTCAAATCCTAAGGGTATGTTTCTGTAAGTTATAACACATATCAAGTTTTTTTATAAATGTATTTTAATGGATGGTGGTATTTAAAGTTTTCTTCACTTAATATCCTTCCTTTTCCTCAGTGTAATCTATTTTTGTTAACAAGAAAACTTGAAATTGTAGCCCTGACTGGTGTGGTTCAATGGGTTGAACAACAGCCTGCAAACTCAAAGGTTACCAGTTTAATTCCTGGTCAGGGCACATGCCTGGGTTGTGGGGCCAGGTCCCCAGTACAGGGGTGTGTGTGTGAGGGGCAATCAATCAGTGTTTCTCTCTCTCTCTCTCCCCCTTTTCCTCTCTCTAAAAATAAATAAATAAAATCTTAAATAAAAAAGCCTGAACTTTTTAAAAAAAGTTACTTGTTTTCTCATATTTATTCATGTATTATATAGTACTTTTAACTTGTATAGCTGATCAAACTTAGATAATCAGTAATATCTCACTGAATTGATTTAATACTAACCAAATCTGAAGAGTTCTTAAGTTTTGTTAACCTGTGCAACTCTATCACAGAATCAAGGGACACATTCATTTAGGCTTTAAAGATCTGAAAATAGCTTGAGAATCTCCTTCACCAATCTCAAGTGGGATTCCTCCCTCTGTTGAATATATGAGTGTATGTAAATATCAGGAATAGAAAAACAAGTTACCTACAACCAATGTCATGAACTGTTATGGAGTCAAGCTCATCAAATTCATGATGAACCCCTATTTGGTTTCATGCCACCAGAATTGGTGAACATGTTTCTTTTTTTAAAATATATTTGATTGATTATGCCATTACAGTTGTTCTATTCCCCTCTTCATTCCCCTCCACCCTGCACACCCCTCCCCCACCATTCCTCCCCTTTAGTTTATGACCTGAAGTTCTTTAGATTCTATATCTCCCCTACTATTCTTGCCCTCCCCTATATATTTTCTACCTACTGTCTATGCTACTTATTTTCTGTACCTTCTCCCCCCTTCTCCTCCTCCCACTCTCCTGTTGCTAACCCTCCATGTGATCTTCATTTCTATGGTTCTGCTCCTGATCTAGCTGTCCTCTTAGTTTGCTTTTGTTTTAGGTGTGGTTGTTAATAACTGTGTTTGCTGTCCTTTCATTGTTCATCTTTTTTATCTTCTTTTTCTTAGATAAGTCCCTTTAACATTTCATATAATAAGGGCTTGGTGATGATGAACTCCTTGAATCTGATCTTATCTGAGAAGCACTTTATCTGCCCTTCCATTCTAAAAGAAAGCTTTGCTGGGTAGAGCAATCTTGGCTGTAGGTCTTTGGATTTCATGACTTGGAATACTTCTTTCCAGCCCCTTCTTGCCTGTAAGGTCTCTTTTGAGAAATCCGCTGACAGTCTGATGGGAAGTTCTTTGTAAGTAACTGTCCCCTTATCTCTTCCTGCTCCTAGAATTCTCTCCTTCATTTTAATCTTGGCTAATGTAATGATGATGTGCCTTGGTGTGTTCCTTCTTGGGTCCAACTTCTTTGGGACTCTCTGAACTTCCTGGATTTCCTGGAAGTCTATTTCCTTTGCCAGATTGGGGAAATTCTCCTTTATTATTTGTTCAAATAAGTTTTCCACTTGTGGCTGTTCCTCTTCCCCTTCTGGCACCCCTATAATTCTGATGTTGGAATGTTTAAAGATGTCCTGGAGGTTCCTAAGCCTCTTCTCTTTTTTTTGAATTCTTGTTTCTACATTTTTTTCTGTTTTGATTATTTTTTTTTCTCTTTCTGGTCCACTCCATTGATTTGAGTCCCAGTTTCCTTTCCATTACTATTGGTTTCCTGTGCATTTCCCTTCATTTCAATTAGTTTAGCCTTCATATGATCCTCTAATTTGTGACTAAAATCAACCAGTTCTGTGAGCATCCTGATCACCAGTGTTTTGAACTGTGCATCTGAATGTTTGGCTATTTCTTCATCACTTAGATTTATCAGTTCTGGGGCTCTAAGTTCTTCTTGAGCCATGTTTTGATCTGTTCATGCCTGTTATGTATGAGAAGCGGAGCCTTAGGTGCTCACCAGGGTGGGGCCACCCAGGTGGCTGGTCTGTGATGCTGTCTGTGGGGGTGGGGTCAGAGAGGGACAGGCGGTTTTCTCTGGCGCTTCCTGCCACTGGGGCCTTCATGGTCTGTCTCACCACCGCTAGCTCCTTCACCAGTTTATCCGCACAGTAATGTGTGACTGTGGTCAGCCTTCAGTGAGTCCGCAGCCCCACGCCTTCAGTGAGTCCGCCCGCTTCTCCACACCTGGGATCCACCCAGGGCTGCTGGCGCACCAGGGTCAGTCAGGTGGATCTTTCCTGCCCGACCCTGCTCTGCTTCTGGCCTCTGCCCCTCTTACCAGTTTGGCTGAAGGGATTGTTGTTGTCAGACTTCCGTGAAGTTCAGTTTTCTATGGTTTGGCTGTGTTTTTGTTGCTAAAACTTTGATGTTTTTAAACTTGGTTGTGGGAGGAGGCACAGTGCTTCCACCTACACCTCCATCTTGGCAGAAGTTGGTGAACATGTTTCTAAGCAACCTAGAATGTAATTCAGGTGGTCTTTTCTCTAGATGAGAATGTGCAAGTGTAGTCTGATTAATACATATAGCATTTCCATCTGATTTGCATTAAATAAGTCATAAACATATTTTAAAAGTAATTTTATATTAAAATTAGAAAGCTCTCAATACACAATTTTAGACCCTTATACCACCATTTGAAGAGCTAGGAGAATAAGTGTTAGGAAAGCAACAGAAAAAGATTTCAGATTAATGCATCCAATAGCTGGTTGATGAATAAGAAGTCAGTGCAATTGGTAGGTACCTTTGCAAATCTCCCACCAAATAGCTTTGTTTCAGCAGTAAAGAGAGTGTTCTTTGAATGCTCTCCAAAAAGTCATTATAAAAGCAAGTCCATTTGTCTTTCCTTTGCATAATTTTTCCAATGTTCTCAACAAAAGTATAGTTCCTTGGAATTCTTGATGTGTTGTAACCTTCAAAATTTTGAAGCTTAATATAAATATTTTCATGTAGCAATAACTAATATAATTTATCACAACATGATTTGCATTTGACACCTTCATTTATGCCATTTCTGTAGCTTTCATCTATTTATGTAGATCTAAGTTTCTATCTGATATCATATTTCCTCTTTCTGAAAAACTTTTTATTATTTATGTATTTATTTTTTGCAGTTCTTATAGTATAGGTCTGTTGGCAATGAACTCTCAGCTTCTGTTTGTCTGAAAAAAATCCTTGTTTTGTCTTCATTTTTGACAAAATTTTTCTTAATGTAGAAGTCTGGGTCAACCATTTTATTCTAATGCTTTGAAGATGTCATTTCATTGTTTTTTATCTTGCATAGTTTTTGACCAAAAAATCCACTGTAAATTTTTACTTTGTTTCTCTAATGTGTCTTTTACTTTAGAATGCCTTCGAGAGTTTATCTTTGCTTTTCAACAGTTAGACTATAATGTTTTGAGGGTGTTTGTTGTTTCTCTCTCTTTTTCCCCTCTCTTTCTCTCTCTTGATAGAACTTATGGAATTTGTGCTTTGATGTATTTTATTAGCCTTTGACGATCATTTAAATTTTTCCTTTTGCCCCATTCTCTCTCCCTTTTCCTTTTGAGACTTCAGACTGTTTGATATTGTCCCACAACTCTTGGATGTTCTGTTTAGTAATTTTGACTTATGTTTCCTTTTTGTTTTAGTTTGGGGAATTACTTTTGGCCTACCTTGAAATTCACTGTTTTCCTTGGCTGTACTGAGTCTACTGATGTGTCCATCGAAGAAATTTTTCATCTTTCATATTGTCTTTTTCATTTATAGTATTTTCATTTGACTCATTTTTATAATTTCCATCTCTATCCTGAAATTCCCTCTCTGTGATATATCATGTATGGTGTTTACCTTTAGTCCTATGTTCTTTACATCTGAATTATAGTTATTTCAAAATCCCCATCTGACAGTTCTAAGACTTGGGTGACCTTTGAATCTGGTTTTGTTGATTACTTTCTTTCTTGACAATAGGTTCTTCTCTGCTTGCTCTTTAATGTGTCTCATAATTTTTTATTGAATGCCAGATATCATGTATAGGCTAGTAGAGATTGAAGTAAACAGTGTTCATACCTGAAAAATTGCATTTCTTTTCTTATATTTGACTATTGCTCTAAGGGATTTAGCCAGTATAGCCAGAAGTTGTACTGAGTTGATTTGGGTTGTTGCTATGGTTCCTTTTACTGGACCACAGCCTAGATTTTTGTGTGTGTGTGTGGTAAATGTGTGCTTAGAGTGGGAGCAAGAATAATAGAGCACTTTCTCTGCGTGCTCCTGTATCCTTAGCTTTCAGCAGAACTTGTCCATCCATGCCACAGAGTGGGTCTCTCTTTATGTATCTAAACTTCCCTTGGTAATAGATTGCTATTTGCCTGGCACTTCATAAGTGAGGGCAGAGATGGTGTTCCCTTGTTTGAATCAAAACTCAGTCTCTGGAAAGTGCTGTGTGCCTGTCCCTCAGAGGTGATCTTTTTCTGGATTTCTGCCTCTTGGTCTACCTCTGCCACAAGGCTAACCTTAGAAACGGGTTTCCTATCCCTCCTGTAACACTAGGAAACTTCACTTGTTTTAGTACAGTCTCTAAGACCTAAGACTATCACCAACCACTCATCCAGAGGAGGAAAATGTTGCTTTTATTTTCCCCTTGCCATAATATGTCTTCATGTATGACCTGTAAGCAAGAGATTTGCTGCCCTCCCCAGTGCTTGGTGCCTAACACTTCTTTACTCATCACCTTCTTTGAGTCTGATTGGCCAGAGAGTTTGCTTCCCATCTTCCAGGGGCTTAAGACTTTTATTTCCTAGGATAGAAGGGCTTAGGAAAGGTTCTTTTCTCCTAGCAACAACTGATCCCCTCCCCAAGCCTGCATTATCACATGACCTGCCCTGCACTCAGTTTTTCTCATTAGCATCTAGTAGGAAACAGTGAAAAAAGCTGTGAGCATAAACTCGTTCAACATATGGCCCCAGCTACTTCAGACCACTCTGCTAACCCTTCCATAGTTCTTTATATTTCAGCTATTTTTCTTACCTGCTTATGTTGCAACTTGCATGGTGCTGTTTCTGCTATAGGTGAGACTCTTCATGATCATAACTATACTTGGAGAGGCTCACCCCTCCGGAATGCAGGTTACCTGGTTGTGACTTCAGTTCTCTGATAGGTTGAAGAAAGGTTGCTTTTTGTACTGTATCTGGATTTTTCTTGTTGTTAGTCTGGAAATAGCATTTTTTGCATTCCATGTGGGAACCAGAAGTCTGAATTTCTTCTATAAAATAGTTTATTTATACAAACTTGGCTCAATAAGGAAATGTCAAAATAAGAAAGTAAAAAAGAATCTTGCCACACAGAAATAATCATTGAAAACCCCTTATGACCATCCTTTCAGGCAAGTCTTTTTTTTATATATGTTTTATTGATTATGCTATTACAGTTGTCCCATTTTCCTCCTTTATTCTCCTTTGCCCTGCACACCCCCTCCCACCCACATTCCTCCCCCTTTAGTTTATGTCCATGGGTCGTACATATAAGTTCTTTGGCTTCTACATTTCCTGTACTATTCTTAACCTCCCACTGCCTATTTTCTACCTACCATTTATGCCACTTATTTTCTATACCTTTCCCCCCTCTTTCTTCCTCCCACTGATAACCCTCAATCTAATCTCCATTTCTGTGATTCTGCTCCTCTTCTAGTTGTTCACTTAGTTTGTTTTTGTTTTAGGTGTGGTTGTTAATAACTGGGTTTGTTGTCATTTTACTGTTCATATTTGTGATCTTTTTCTTAGATAAATCCCTTTAACATTTCATATAATAAGGGCTGGGTGATGATGAACTCCTTTAACTTGACCTTATTTGGGAAGCACTTTATCTGCCCTTCTATTCTAAATGAAAGCTTTGCAGGATAGAGTAATCTTGGATGGAGGTCCTTACCTTTCATGACTTGGAATACTTCTTTCCAGCCCCTTCTTGCCTGCAAGGTGTCTTTTGAGAAATCAGCTGAAAGTCTTATGGGAACTCCTTTGTAGGTAACTATCTCCTTTTCTCTTGCTGCTTTTATAATTATCTGCTTAACTTTAATTTTGTGTAATGTGATTATTATGTGCCTTGGTGTGCTTCCTTAGGTCCAACTTCTTTGGGACTCTCTGAGTTTCCTGGACTTCCTTGAAGTCTATTTCCTTTGCCAGATTAGGGAAGTTCTCCTTTATTATTTGTTCAAATAAGTGTTCAATTTCTTGCTCTTCCTCTTCTTTTTCTGGTACCCCTACAATTTGGATGTTGGAATGTTTAACAGTGTCCTGGTGGTTCCTAAGCCTCTTTTCATTTCTTTGAATTCTTGTTTCTTCATTCTTTTCTAGTTGAATGTTTCTTTCTTCCTTCTGGTCCACACTGTTGATTTGAGTCCCAGCTCCCTGTTCCTTTTTGATTTATTTCACTTAGCATAGCCTTCATTTTTCTATCTAATTTGTGACCATACTGAACCAATTCTGTGAGCATCCTGATTACCAGTGTTTTGAACTGTGCATCTGATAGGTTGACTGTCTCTTGGTCACTTAGTTGTATTTTTTCTGGAGCTTTGATCTATTCTTTCATTTGGGCCATTTTTTTTTGTCTTGGCACGCCTGTTATAAAGTAAGAGTCAGAGCCTTAGGTATTTGCCAGGGTGAGGCAACCCATGTGGCTGCATTGTGATGCTGTATGTGGAGGAGGGGTCCAAGATAGAACAGTGCTGCTTGCTCTGCTCTTTGCCAGCTTTCAGTCACTTCCCCATTTACCCACAAATAAATTGGGCCCTCTGGTGCTGATTCCCAGGTGGGTGGTTTGGGTACATTTTAGGACCCTGTGTGTCTCTCCAATGAACTCTCCTATGAGGCTGGAAGTTTCTTATGCCGCTACCTCAAGTCTCACGGATGTTTTCAATCAGAGGTTTGAGGCTTTATTTCCCCACACTGGAACCCTTGATTGTGCTCTCTGTCTTGCTCCCCAATTGTTCCTCCCAGTTTATCTACATGCGAATGTGGGACTACATAGTTCAAAATCAGCCACCTCACTGGGCCCACCCACCACAGCCTTGCCCACCTTGGTCCTCCAGGTACCGCCTTGCTGCGAGTCCTCTCCACCTTGGCTCCTGTCTCTGCCCCTCCTACCCATCTGGATGAATGGCAGTTTCTGGATGAGGGGCAGTTTCTTCTTTAACTCCTTGCTTGTCAGACTTTCATACAACAATTTTCTGTCAGTTCTGGTTGCTTTTTTATTTTAAATTGTTGTCCTCTTTTTGGTTCTATGAGGCAGCACAGCATGTCTACCTATGCCCCCATCTTGGCCTGAAGTCCCCTTTCAGGCAAGTCTTGATAGAGATTTGCACCCACAACAAGATTTTGGGGAACTTCATTCAATTCCATTGAATGTATATAATCATTCATGTGGAGTATTTCACTCCATAGAAGTAGCATAATTTAGTTAACCAATTTTTATCAATTTACAGATGTCTTTCTGAGATATTGTTTATGCCCTTTTTTTCCTGTTATAAACAATGGCTTCATCATCTTTAATAGAGCCATTTCCATCATGGAAGAATTTTGATCACAAAATTTTTAGATTGGATAATTTGACAGAAGATATGTATACTGCTTTTACATACCTGACTTCCTGCAGTGAACAAAAAGTCTAGGGAGATCTGAAAGCAGGTGAAGAGGCCAAGCCTACATCATATTTTATGGGCTTCCAACTCTTGAGAAGACATGCATGAGATGTGCACATGGCCTGGATTAGCTTGGATTTGATAGGGCTTCATAGCCCAATCATCTGCCAAAATGTTTCTGAGGCCCTGGGCAAACATGGAGTGGCACTCTTGGGACACATCAAATGAGGAAGTCTTGTCTTATTTTTCAAAGAATTCTCTAGCATAAAGATTTTGTTAGAAGCAAATTCATTAATGCTATATTTAGATAAATGTTTTGTTTTGACTATTTGCCTGTGCAATGATTAGTGCTTGATTGTATAAAACTTTATGTTTTAGTCTCAATGTTCTTACTTCTCAAGTCTCTTCTCTCCAAATGATAAAAATATGAGACTGGTTCTCCTTCCTTCATGTGTTTTTTTCACTCCTTTCTCCCACCACCGACCACCCACTGACACATTACTGGTGTTCAGAGAGTCATTTGCTTAGGAGGTCAAAAAATGTGAATATAAAAATCAAGATTAATGAAGTTTTAGGGACAGAAGGTCACCTTTCTTCAGGATGAGTTAGAAAGATTGTTTTGAAAGTAATATAGTTGATGGTTTAAAAGAGAAAGAGGCAAGGGAACATTAAGGCCAGAAAGAATAGTCAAAGTTTCAGAAGAATTATTTTTGTGGAAATTAGAAGAAATGAAAGAATGTAATGGTTCCCTCATTGACAAGAAAAAAAAGAAGAAAGAAGACATGACACGGAATATGATTGCTTTCCTGTAGTTAATAAACATAATTGCACTTCTTCTGTTATAACAAAGCTTAGCTATTGATTCCTAATTTAGAAGATTATATACTTATTAGATGTTTTTAAAAACATTTTCAGTGCTTAAAATAAGGAGCAAATTTAAGAATCATAACTTGTCATAAAGAAACTATTTCTTAATTTTATGAATTTTCAGTTTTATATATCTAAATTAATAAGAAAATGAGAAACATTTGTAAGAAATTATTTCTAACTAGAACTTTTGATTATTTTTATCATTATTAATTTATATTTTCCTACCTAAGAAGCTATCTACTTTTATACTAATATTGCCATTTATTTTCACCTCTAGCTATTGTTTATCAGTCTAATATTTGCACCTGTCAATGAAGTAACCACATAAAGACCAGCATGTGTATTCCAGAGAAAATGGAATGTCAGCAGCTGATAAAACAAAATGACAATTTAATGTGGACAGAGTGAAGATTCAATATAACATGCTATAGCCAAGTTGAAAGTTCAACTCAAACTGGAGAGCAAACACTTCAGTCCACTATAGTACTTTTTTTTTTTTACTGAAAAGAAAAGCTATCTCTGTCATTATAATTGTCAGGGTATTGTCTTTTTGAAAGATTGAATAATTATTTGCTTTACAGAAAATATGCTTTAGTACAGTCTTATCTCTATTACAGTTGATCATTTTATGAGTTAGAAAAAGGGAACCTTGAAAATTGGAACTAATTTTTACTGTATATGAATTTAATCTATTTTTTTAAAAATAAACTTTCAGTTACTGATAACACTTTGGATGTGGTGAAATAAATAAATATAAATGTCTTTCCACAGGGACACTTATTTTGTTTAACCAGTTTGCTATTCTAACTTTTTATGTATTAATCTTTTTTAATTTGGGTTACTTTTTTTTCTGTTAACATCCTGGTAAATGCCCTCCAAATCTTGTGGCTCTTACCTCAATGATTCCCTAGGTCCATGTTAACCAAATGGCAGTGAACTCACTCTGAAGTACTTGTGCCCTGGGCAGGGAGACATTTCAGGTGGATCAAGCTTTTTGAGGGCAAATAGGTACAAGGATCCCAATAAGTTCATGCCTTCAGTCACCTTTATGAACTCACTTTTTTGAAGCCAAAGAAGGCTAATGATAACAAAAGACTTTTGTTTTTGTTAAATTGATGTTGTTTTGCCTTAAGCTTTTGCTTTGTCTAGCTTCCTGTATTTTGAGCTTTAGAAAGACTGAGTCATGGTACTGGTGGTGGTAGATGACAGCTTCTTCTAGGAAGTTTGAGATACAGTGTAGAAAACTAAGGGCACTATTATTTAGATAGATCTGGAACCATCAAAGGGCTCTTCATTACTGTGGGCATTGATGGAGTAGGAGTTAGAGTTTAGAGAACTAAGATGATGTTTTAGGGCCCATGTTCAGGCTAAGTTAGGCTGGAGGATTGTCCTATCAGCCAGGGATAACTTAGAACAGAACATCAGCCATGCCTAGGCACAGCCTTCTATCCCTGACCTTATGCTTTCTATTTGTATAATTTTTGTGAATGGCCTTATTCAAGTCTTCAGCTGATGACTCCAAATTCTATCTGTAGAATTGACCCCCCTTCCAAATTCCGGGCCCTTGTCCCAATTACCTATTAATGTCATTGTGTGATGGTGCCATGGGTACCTGAAACTCAGTGTCTGAAACTGCATTTACCAAATTCTTCCTAAGAAAGAAAGAAAGAAAGAAAGAAAGAAAGAAAGAAAGAGAGAGAGAGAGAGAGAGAGAGAGAGAGAGAGAGAGAGAGAGAGAAGGAAGGAAGGAAGGAAGGAAGGAAGGAAGGAAGGAAGGAAGGAAGGAAGGAAGGAAGGAAGGAAGGAAGGAAGGGGAGAGCTTGCATACAAAATTGTCCCTATGTCTATTAGTTTTTCTTACCATAGTGAATGGTACCATTCTCCATCTAGTTGCTTGAATAAGAAATTATAGGTGGTTCTATTGTCACTCAAAAAAGTGCCCTAAATTCTACCTCTTTCATAATTCCTCTCAAATGTATCTTCTCTACTTTAGCCCTGTTTTATTTTCTGTTGTATCTTCAATGCTTAGAACATTTCCTGATACATAGCAGGAATTTAGCAAGTGAAAGAAGAACAACAAAAAAACCACAAACAAAGCCATTGGCCCTGTAGGAAACAATTAATTTAGGAAACAGGCACAGACTTTAGGAGACATTTTTAAAATAAACATATTTTGGAAAACATTAAAGAAAAACTTTTGTCCAGTAAGCAAGCTGCTATGAAAAAGAAACAATCTGAGGGAAAGAATAATTTCTTGGAAATAACAAATTTTAAAAAATAGCAATGAACATGTTGAAAAATAAAACTGACACAGCTGAAGATCTAAGTAATAATATGAAAGACAAAGAAAAAATGTCTCTTAGAAGTAGTGCAAAAAAACAGACAGAATTTATGAGAAAAGTTAAAAGATATAAAGCAATGTGTTCAAAAGGAAAAAAATGTTTAAACCCTAATTCTTATATCCAGCTAAAGTCTTAACTGAGTATACAAAAAATATGCATGATAATGTGGACACAATAAAAGGAGAAACTAGGTAACTCAAAAATGAGGAAAGCTAGAAAAAAATTAAAAGTCGAAACATTAAAAAAAAACTTGAAAGAGTTCTTTCAGTGGCAAACTTTAGTAAAGGGTTTACATATTCTTCTTTATGGTTAGTTTTATTATTTGGTCCTATAGTAAATAATATTTACATAAGGCATTGTTAATGTTATTTACTGGATTCCTGTTTTTAGAATCAATGTGTGGATAATGCATGGAGGACCTATTTATAGTTAGAGAACAATGCTATAGATATTGACCGTATAAAAATAACATTCCTTCTAAAAACTTGGAAGTTGGTTGAGGGAAGATTTTGGAAAGCATACAAGACTAAGTAAATTTCCCATTTTTCACTCTGAGCAATGTGATTTAGGTGATTGCGCATCCCCCCACAAAGCAAAAGGTTACCAGACTGATTCCTGGTCAGGGCACATGCTTGAGTTGCAGGTTCAGTCCTTGGTCCAATCATGTTAGAGAGGCAAATGATCACCTTTTCTCTCTCACATCAATGGTCCTCTTCCTCTCTTTCTCCCTTCTTTGCCCTGTCTTTAAAAACAAATACATAAAGCCTTTTTAAAAAAAAATTCCATTTTTCATGGCAAAGAGTTTACATATCAAGTATAGTAGTTTACATATACTGAAATCATAATAAAGGCAACAACATCTGTGAATAAAAAAATCAGTCATGTGAGAGTTCAGAGAGGGTGGAAAATAATGTAAATGCTCTAAAATTTTAACATTTATTTGTGGGGAGCCCAAATCAGTACTGACTATTGTTTTTTAAGTATATTTTATTGATTATGCTATTACAGTTGTCCCAATCTTTTCCCCTTTTTCCCCTCTCCACCCTGCACCCCACTGCTCCACCCCCTCCAGCCCTCCACTTGATTCATGTCCATGGGTTGTACATATAAGTTCTTTGGCTTCTCTATTTCCTATACTATTCTTAACATCCCCCTGACTATTTTATACCTACCAATTGTGATTCTTATTCCCTGTACCTTTTCACTCCATTCTCCCCACTTCCCCTACCCACTGATAACCCTCCATGTGATCTTCATTTCTGTGATTCTATTACTCTTCTATTTGTTCACTTAGTTTTTGTTTTTTAGGTTCAGTTCATAATTATGAGTTTGTTGTCATCTTATTGTTCATATTTATGATCTTCTATTTCTTAGATAAAGCCCTTTAACATTTCATATGATAGGGGCTTGATGGTGATGAACTCCTTTAACTTAACCTTATCTGAGAAGCACTTTATCTGTCCTTCCATTCTAAATGATAGCTTTGCTGGGCAGAGTAATCTTGATTAGAGGTTCTTGCCTTTTATGACTTTGAATACTTTCCAGCTGCTTCTTTCCTGCAAGGCTTCTTTCAAAAAAGCAGCTGATAGTCTTACGGGCTCTTTTTTGTAGGTAACTCTCTCCTTCCCCCTTGCTTCTTTTTGCATTCTCTCTTTCTCTTCAATCTTGGGTTATTTAATGATGATGTGCCTTGGCGTGTTCCTCCTTGGGTCCAACTTCTTTGGGACTCTCTGGATTTCCTGGGCTTTCTGGAAGTCTATTTCCTTCACCACACTGAGGAATTTTTCCTTCATTATTTGTTCAAATAAGTTTTCAATTTCTTGCTGTTGTTCTTTTCCTTCTGGTGCCCCTATAATTCAGATATTGGAATGCTTCAGGTTGTCCCAGTGATTCCTCAGCCTCGCTTCATATTTTTGGATTCTCATTTTTTCATTCTGTTCCAGTTAAATGTTTATTTCTTCTTTTTGTTCCAAATTGTTGCTTTGAGTCCTGGTTTTCTTCTTGTCACTGTCTGTTCCCTGAATATTTTGCCTTATTTCATTTTGGTTATCTTTCATTTGTTATTTCATTTTTTGACCAAGCGCAATCAGTTCTGTGAGCATTTTTGATGACCGGGGCTTTAAATTCTCCATCAGATAGGTTGGGGATCTCCTCCTCGCTTAGCTCTCTTTTGAGGCTTTGCTCTGTTCTTTCATTTGGGCCATATTTCTTTGTCTGGCACACCAGTTTGGTTGTTCTGGTTGACTGTTTATTTCCTTTGTTGTAGGAGCTGCATGCAGTTTGATTTTGCATTTCTAGTTATTTATTGATTTTAGATTGGTTGTTATCATCCTTTTGGTTGTGTGAGGAAGAAAAGGATTTCTACCTATACCTCTATCTTGGCCAGAACCTAGTTTAATCTGCACTCTATACTTTTCTGTTTGTAGTTTATTTTAAAAATATGTGCATACATTATCTATCATTTAAAAATCTAAGGTAATCTGAATGAAGAAGTTAGTAGGTTAGTGTATAGAAATAAACAGTAAACAGTAATGTATGTGGAATGTCTGACACAGAGTTGGCACTCAATTAATTTTAGTTTTTATGGATGTTATTACAAAATGTGTTCCTTTAACATGTGGTAGCTGAAGTCAGGTGGGTTCTCTCTGCCCCTTTGGATGTAAGTAAAATTGGGTCAAACCAATTTTGTGTTTTGCAGCAGCCTATAGTGTATCCCACAGTTTCTGCAGATGCCACAGCATCTTCTTGTGGTTGTCACTGTGAATGAGCTCTTTCTTCCACTGACCTAAGTCAGTTTCTGAGTCTCATTGTACTCTACTTGCCATCCCAGTTCACATTTTGTTTAACCAGATGCTGAATTCAATCCAGCTCTGCGATTTCTACTAAAAACGTCCACTCTCATGACACCTTTGCATTTGTAAGTTTAAGGAGATTAAAGAAGGTTAATTGACAGGAACAGTTTATATCACCAAGATGCCATTTAAAATTGAATATTGGACATCACCCTGGCCACTGGTCAGCTGTGGCTTGACTACATACTAGCATCTCTAGCCATCTGGTCTTGCCTCACCATTTTCTCCCCCATCTCTCTTCCAAACCCACACTTCTGATTGCTTGAGGGAGCTTGAGGTCCCTTTCTTTTATTTTATTCTGCGAGACTCTCTGACTCTTATTCTCAGACCCTCCTTGGCAGACCCCACCCCATGAAGAAGAGCAACAAATCAAGGGTTTGGGGGTCACAGAATCCACTAGAGAAGGTAGTAGTGGCAATAAGGGGCATTTTTTTCTGTCATTTAGGAATATAGCAATAGCTAACCAAGCAAATGTTTATATTCAGTATATTTTCTCACTACCATCTATTCTTCTCCTCATCAGAAAGGTATAGTAGCAAAAATTCACTTTGAATATCATTTAAAATAAAAGATTTTTTAAAGCTTGTGTCTTCACAGGTAACAACTACCCATTTAATTTTTTAAAAGTATAATGGTAATGTTTGACCAAGAGTAGTGCATTTTAAAAAACAGTAGTGGGAGAGTTGGTTTTAATGGCCCATAATTGTCCAATTAAAAATGCAATATATAAACTCTGAGCTTTATAAATTGGGTAAGGCAGAGAAGACCCCTCTGGGGCTATGGTTGGCATATTTTAAGTCTCAGCTGCCTTTCTTTGAGTTACAGAGAAACCACATCTTTATGCATTAATTTGAAATGTTATATGGGTGGGGCAAAAGGAGGTCTACAGTGGTCCATATGGAAAAATAATATAATAATTAATAGATAATAACAAAAATAAACTTCGTGTTTTATGCACTCACAACTGTAAACCTAATTTTGTCATACCTGGATTTACCTTGGTTTATTTCTTTGCCAGGTTAGACCTGAAACAGTTTTTGAGACACGTGAAGAAAAGATGGTGAAAATAGAAGAGTTTAAGGTATAATAAGGACTAATATGACCATTATTAGTTACCTAATTATTGTTCATACTGATTCTGGCTATTCTTAGAAAGTAACAATGATTTTGATGGAGAATTAGTCTTATAAAGAGACAGAAGACATGATTGCTTCTATTGTATGATCTGGGGTATGTCCCTGCCATGCTCAAAGAAATCTCTCTCATTCTTGAAATGCCTACATTTCCCCTGTTAGAGATTCATTCCTTTTGCAAAAACATTTTCCCTTGTAAAATGTAAATAATAGTGAAAAATAATAAAAAGCTCTAATGTGATTGAGTTGGTCAGATCTTTTCTTGAGGACAGTTTTGATAGAAAGAGAAAATAGACTAGCAACTGCTGCCTATGATAAAGAGCTGGAGAGGTCACAATAAATAAGGGAAAGCAAAATTTAGAAAAATGGGTACCTGGTAGGGAGAGGGTTGATAGAGATAAATTTGGTTGCTTCATAATGTTGTGTAGAGTTGGCTGTCTTTCAGTGAATCATTTATAGGCAGTGAAGATGTGGGATTTTAAATTCTTCTAATTCATAGGAATTTGCAAGTAAATGTAACTCATTATTCCCTTAAATAATTTTTGATAGTTAGAATGTGCATGCTATGTATTATAATAGCTATTCAGATTTATGGAGAAATAGTGTGTACTGTTCATGTAATTAACTTTGTGATGTATTTTCTATTGAAAGGCTGAAGAAAAACGTGGTTTGGAGAAGCAAATAGAAATATTAAAGGCTAGTTTAGAGAATGAGAAAAAAAAGGCAGAAAGGTACTGGAAATAATGATTCATAACTGTTCATTTGTACCTAATACAAAACTTAACCATCTATAAATTTATTACAGGCATAAAAGGGAGTCAGAACGGATAAGCAAAATCTGGGAAAAGAAATTCTTTACTCTCAGGAACAGGTATAGTGTATGATATATACAAATTCCAGTTATAAAAATGACTAATCATCTTTTAAGGAAATGAGGAGGGATTTTTCTGTACATAGTAAGTAATATAAAATGAATCATACAATTTTAAGAAGAAACACTTAGTTGGCCTAAAATAGAAGAGTAGTCAAAGTCACTTCAAAGAAAAATTAATTTAAAACTCTATTTTATTCCTAATCTCAGTGTTTCCACTTTTAAAGTCTCTACAGGATAGACAGTGCCCATTGATATCTGCTTTAGTCAGGCCTACATGGTCATCTTCCTTCACAGGCCTGTTAAAATGTTTTTATGCTCAATTGCACATAATCATATTTAATTGGTCTATATTTTCTTTGTCAAATTGCTTGATATACTAAATCCTTTTCCATTTTTCAGACAAAACCATACCAACTCTTTAATTCTCAGATGTAATTTTCATTTGCATAGTTATTTTAATTTATTTTCCCTATGTCATCTTTGTCTTTTTTCAAAGATGGGGAAAGTTAAAAATGGAAAAAGTGACACTGTAAAATTCTGAAAAACCTGAAAGCAATGCCAAGTAGAAAAAAATGCAAGGTTAGGCGTGAGATCCACCAGTTGGTGGACACCCCACTAACCTTGGAGGATACCCTGGGGTTCTGGTAAGGTCAATTTTGAACAGTTCCTGCTTCACTCTGTCCCCAGGAAGTTCTTTTGATCACATACAGTAGGGTTCACCAACCTATCATGAGGACTCTGGCGCATAGGCCTGGGGCAGGCTCATGCATGGCTGATGTCAGGGTTCCTCTCCCGACATGAGATGAAAGCTATAGCTCTGAGGGAGTTCTTGGGCTCACTTCTATTCCTTGTTCAGCCCCCTTGCTCTTAGACTATTCTAGACTACAACATATAAAAAGCAGGGTGGAAATTACTGTCACCAAAATTTATCTCTAAGACCATAATTTTTGGTGGTTCTAAAGCAAAAACAAAAAAAAAGAGAGAGAGAGAAAGAAAAACATGCTTTTTTTTCTTGTCCTAACATGTTAACACTAAAACTCTATATTCTATTATTTTGGTTCCTGCCATAATTTCCTGTAGATTCTTTTTTATCAATTATTAATAATTTATTTGCAAGATTTTTTTCACAGTCAAGCATCAAGACAGGATAGATTCAATGTTAGTCTGATGTCCCAGGTCACACTTTAGGCTCACACCTAACTTTATGGGGTGAAAATGCTCTACATTTTCACTGTGTTTCATAAGCATACACTATTTGTGTATATAAAATTATATACATTGCTGTATATATTGCAATAAAATAATCCCAAGGGGCACACTGACTATCTCCATAACAGAAATACCACCAAATGGTGAGTGAAGGATCTCATTCTTGTGGTAAAATGTTCTTTCCACTTCTGCTTGTTTTACTCCAGTGCTATCTACTCTGTAATCTGGAAAAATGTGCATATTAATAGCTTCCCTGACCCCTCACAGAGTTATTATAAGGATAGCATATGCATACAGATGAAACAAGAAGTTGATTGAGGTGATGAAAGAAAGAGACTGAGAACAAAGGAAAGCTTAAATATGCACTTAATTTTATTTTCTTGCACGTGGACCGTGGGCTATCTCTGAAACTGAGTAGAATGTCTTTCCCTTATTGATTTCTGTAGGATTTACTTTCATCCTTAAGATTTACCTAGTATCTGTCCCTGTGTGATTCATCTTATACTCAATGAACATTTACAACAAGAATGTCTTACTTTTGTTTAAAACTGATGTTCTGTTAACCAAGATGTTGATAATTATATTCATCATTTTGGTCTCTGCAGATTTTATGTTGGTAGCTAAATATTTAGGACACCAGTAAGTATTACACACTTTCTCTATGTTTTCTTTTATTTTAAGTTTTTTTGTATTTTTCCATTACCATTTAGTTCCCTCAATCCCCCTTCTCCACTGCAGTCATCACACTGTTGTCCATTTCTATGAGTCCTTCCTCCTTTTTGCTTAATTTTTTCTACCCCTTAACCTCCTTCCTTTATTTAGTTGACTAAAAGAGCATAATGTCAGGATATAATGCATTAAGTCTCTCTGGCTTGGTTGCATCACCAAGTGTTAATTCAAGATGATATACCCAAAACATAGAGAGTGTGTAATCCAGACTGCTATGTCATGGTGTGGTATGGAGATTAATTGTACAGTTGCAGACTTGTGTGTGCTAAAATGATGATTTCACTTATAGTTACAGGTCATATATCAGGAGCAATATTTTTTACTTAATAAAAGAAAAACTTCATCTTAGCCATTCAAGGTAACAGTTTAACCCCATGATTTCTCAGCCATTTCATGACTTATAGTCCGTACCAGTCCAATTCAGAGCTTCTTCTCAGAACTTTTTTTTTCCTGCTGAGTTGTCATGATTTCCAGAAAGAGTGAACTTAAGCAGTGATGACAAGGGCAGAACTTAGTTTTTCCTCTTATCATGGCATGCTTCACTCAGCTGCTGAAGTCACCATTGCCTTTTCTCTCAGCATAAAGGGTGCATGGTTGTGGCACATCAGCCCAGGAATAGATCACTAACGTGGCAATGCCACAGTAATGCAGCCACTCCCACCTTAATTGCAGGATTTTGTCTGGAGGCACCCTTCTGGGCCAGGATACAAAATCAGTATAAAACAATCAGTTACATTTCTATACACTGACAATGAACTCTCAGAAAGACAAATTTAAAAACAATCTCATTTATAATTGCATCAAAAAAGAATAAAATATTCTCTTTTTAGGAATAAATGTACCAAAAGAGTGAAAGATCTGTACAATGAAAATTATAAGACATTGATGAATGAAAATGAAGAAGACACAAATAAGTGGAAAAATCCTCTGTGCTCATAGATTGGAAGAATTAATATTCTTAAAATGTCCATGCTACCCAGAGCCATCTAGAGATTTAATGCAATCTCTATCAAAATTTTAATGGAATTTTTCAAAGAAATAGAAAAAACAATTTTAAAATTTGTATAGAACCACAAAAGACCGTAAATAGCCCAAACAGTCTTAAAAAAGAACAAAGCTGGAGGCACCATGCTTCCTGGTTTCAAACTATAGTATAAAGCTATAGTAACTAAAACAATATGGTATCAGCAGAAAAGGTATTGGCATAAAAACAGACACATAATGGAAAAGAACAGAGAACCCAGAAACAAACTCACACCTAAAGTCAATTAATTATGACAAAGGAGCCAAAAACACTTAGTAAGGAATTATTCCCTCTCAGACCCCTCCCCCACATACAGTACTATAATGCAGCCACGTGGGTTATCCCACCCAGGCAAATACCTAAGGCTCTGCCCATTATTATGTAACAGGCACACTAAGACAAAAAATATGGCCCAAATGAAAGAACACATCAAAGCTCCAGAAAAAATGCAACTAAGCAATGAAGAGATAGCTACCCTATCTAATGCAGAATTCAAACCACTACTAATCTGGATATTCACAGAAATGGTTGAGTATGGTAACAAAATAGAGGAAAAGTGAAATAAAGGAAAATGTACAGGGAACCAACAGTGTAGAGAAAGAAACCAGGAATCAAACCAACAGTTTGGAGCAAAAGGAAGAAATAAACATTCAACCAGAAAAGAATGAAAAAATAAGAATTTAAAAAAAAATTGGAGAGGCTTAGGAATCTCCAGGACAACTTTAAACATTCCAACATCTGAATCATAGTGGTGCCAGAAGGAGAAGAGGAAGAGAAGAAATTGAAAAGTTATTTGAACACATAATGAGGGAGAACTTCCCCAATCTCTCAAAGGAAATAGACTTCCAGGAAGTCCAGGAAGCTCAAAGAGTCTCAAGGAAGTTGGACCCAAGGAAGCACACAGCAAGACACATCATAATGATATTACCCAAAATTAAAGATAAGGAATGAATCTTAAAAGCAGCAAGAGAAAAAGAGACAGTTATCTACAAAGGGGTTCCCATAAGACTATCAGCTGATTTCTCAAAAGAAACCTTCTAGGCAAGAAGGGACTGGAAATAAGTATTCCAAATTATGAAAGGCTAGATCCAAGATTACTCTATGGAGAATCCAAAGAACTTATATGTGTGACCCATGGACATAAACTAAAGTGGGGAAATGATGGTGGGAGGAGAGGTATAGGGCAGAGGGGAGTAAAGGCAAGAAAAAATGGAACAATTGTAATAGCATAATAAATTAAAAAATACTTGGACTTCTGGCCAAGGTGGAGGAGTAGGTAGACACACTGTTCCTCCTGCACAACCAAAGGGACAAACAGCAATAATTTAAAAACAAAAAGCAACGAAAACTGTCAGAAAATCAAACTGTATGGAAGTCTGACAACCAAGGAGTTAAAGAAGATACATTCATCCAGACCAGTAGGAGGGGTGGAGACAGACATCTGGGCAGAGAGGACTCATGGCACAGCAGCAGCTGGCAGACCCAGTGAGGTGGTGGATTATGGAGCAGTGTTCAAGGAAGTCTGCAGCTGGCCAGCTAGGTAGCAGTGGGGCACTGGATTGCGGACTGGGTGGTCTCACGTTTGTGCACAGATAAACTGGAAGGAACACCTGGAGAGTGAGACAGACCACGCAACCCAGGGCCCCAGCACAGGGAAATAAATCTGTTCAAACCACTGATTGAAAACACCTGTGGGGATTGAGGCGGTAGCAGAAGAAACTCCCAGTCTTATAGAAGAGTTTATCGAAGAGACCCACAAAGTCATAGAACATACACAAACCCACCCACATGGGAATCAGCACCAGAAGGACTGAATTTGCTTGTGAGAAGTGGGGAAAGTGACTGAAATCCAGGCGAGAGTGGAGCAAGCACCACTGTTCCCTCTCAACCCCCTCCCCCACATAGAGTGTCAGAACACAGCAATGTGGGTTACCCCGCCCTGGGGGAATACATAAGGCTCCACCCCTCCCTATATAATATGTGCATCAAGACAAAAAAAAATGGTCCAAACTAAAGAACAGATTAAAGCAATAGAACAACTACAACTAAGCAATGAAGAGATACCCAACCTATCAGATGCACAGCTCAAAGCACTGGGGATCAGGATGCTCACAGAATTGGTTGAATATGGTCGCAAATTAGATGAAAAATGAAGGCTATGCTAAGTGAAATAAAATAAAATGTACAGGGAACCAATAGTGATGGGAGGCAAACTGGGACTCAAATCAATGGAGTGGACCAGAAGGAAGAAATATCCAATCAAAAAAGAATGAATAACAAGAATTCAAAAAAAAATGAGAAAAGGCTTAGGAACCTCCAGGACATCTTTAAATGTTCCTACATCCAAATTATAGGTGTACCAGAAGGACAAGAGGAAGAGCAACAAGTGGAAAAATTATTTGAACAAATAATGAGGAAGAACCTCCCCAATCTGGCAAAGGAAATAGACTTCCAGGAAGTCCAGGAAGCTCAGAGAGTCCCAAAGAAGCTGGACCCAAGAAGGAACATACCAAGGCACATCATAATTACATTACCCAAGATTAAAATGAAGGAGAATATCCTAGAAGCAGCAAGAGAAAAGAAGATAGTTACCTACAAAGGAGTTCCCATAAGACAGCTGATTTCTTAAAAGAAACTTTGCGTGCTAAAGGGGATTGGCAAGAAATATCCAGTCATGAAAATCAGGGACCTACAGCCAAGATCGCTCTACCCAGCAAAGCTATTGGTTAGAATTAAAGGGCAGATAAAGGGCTTCTCAAACAGGAAAAACTAAAGGAGTTAATCATCACCAAACAATTACTATATGAAATGTTGAAGGGACTTATTTAAGAAAAAGAAGAAGATCAAACAATGAACAATAAAATGGCAACGAATACATCTGTATCAACTGATTTTTTTTAAAAAAACTAAGCAAACAAAAATAAAATCATGTATATGGAGAACATTCTGACAGTTTCCAGATGAGAGGGATTTATGGGTGAATGAGCGAAGAGGTGAGGGGATAAAGAAGTACAAATAGGTAGAATAGCCATGGGGATGTAAAGTACAGTATAGGAAATAGAGTAGCCAAAGAACCTATGCATGACATGAACTAAGAGGGGGTATTGCCAGAGGGAATGGGGGGTGCTTGGTGGAGGGGGACAAAGGGGAAAATTGGGACAAATTTAATAGCATAATCAATAAAATATATTTTAAAAAAGAAATATTAACTAATAAAAGGTGGTTAACTATTGAAGGAAGTAAAGAGAACTTCAGGACTAGAGGAGTAACATAATGTATGAAGCAGCTTCTACCTCTAGGGCTGAAGAAGTGTTCTCTCCAAAAGGCTGAGATTCAGGCCTCTTACAGGTATACCTGTGGCCCATGAAAGGTGAAAAAGTTCACTGAGGCATTGTCAGACAGCCTGGTGAGCAGGAAATTATCAGCTTTTTGGTTTTAGTCACCCTTGTAGCTACGTAGTGCTACCTCATTATGGTTTTGATCCATGAAACATACATCTAATCTCGCCTTAGAGCCACCTCTGTGACTGAATGCTATAATTGTTTTGTTTCTTCCTACTTGCTAAACAAAGGTTGACCAGCATACTCTTGGCTTTCTCTGCAAAACATGCTTTCCTGAGAGTGAATCTCCTAATTTTAGCATTATTTGCAATATAGATAGATTTGAGAATTTCCCCAATTTTTCATGTATTTGTTGTGCTTTGATATATTGTAATCATTATTTTTGATGCTTAATTTCTCCAATCTTAAAGTTAATTGGGGCTCATTAAAGTTGAATAGTGTACTTTTGACATAATCTTTGATGACTACCTTAACAATAGAATGTCCTAGGCTTATCTTGTAAATTTATTGCTTTAGTTCTAGAAACAGCCATTTCTGAAAGATGTCCTGGTTCATTTCATGGAGAAATGTCTTTAAACCATAGTCTCAGCCCTTGGGGTGCTCATTGATACCATGTTGCCATTGTTCCTGTGCCCTTCAGGGCTGAAAAATATGTAATTTTAAAAATGAAAGAAGAAACAAGTTCATATTCATATTTTAAAGTGTTTACTTGTTTTTTCTCTTACACTGAAAATTCTAGTTCTTAACCATATGAGCATCATACTGATTTGCTCTATCCTATGATTTCTATACATTCAAATTTTACAATTGCTTTTATTTCAGCTTTCATGCCCTTAAGAATGAGATGTTTACCAGGCACACATTGTTTCGTCAGTTTGCAGTGCTTGCTGATACATCCTTCAATTATGTTGTAAGTACAAATGATATTTAGGTGCACTTTCTTTGATATCTGCACATGTCTGTCTTTATTTAACATTTATTGAACTCCTGCTTTTACAGGCTCTAGAGATAGTACATGACAGTCACTCTGGTGGATAGTGAGAGCATGAGACTAGTGCCAGGACCCAAATAACTCAATCTGGTGTGAGTTATATATAAATGCATAAACAAATTGTTACAATGTTATGTGGTTGAGCTACAGTAGAGGCAAGTAAAAATTTCAGAAGAGGGATTACTCATTCTAGCTGGGAAGAAACTATCAGTCTGACCATTTGTGGGCATAGATGGAATGTTAGGAAAAATCAATGCTCCAGAAGCCAGTTGTTACCAAAGGAAAAAAAGAGATTAAAGAGTCTGTCCCTGGGGATGGCTTTGGGTAGTATGCACATTTTGATGATGTTGCTTCTTCCAGTCTATGAACGTGGTATATGCTTCCATTTATTTCTGTCTTCCTTAATTTCCTTCTTCATTGTTGTGTATTTCTGAGTACAGGTCTCTTACCTCCTTGGTTAGGATTATCCCTATGTGCATTATTTTTCTTGTTACTATAGGAAATGGTATTTTCCCCCTCATTTCTGTTTCTGATATTTCATTGTCAGTGTACAAAAATGCCTTTGATTTCTGAATATGGATTTTGTATCCCACTGTTTTGCCAAATTCCCTTATTATGTTGTGTAGTTTTTTGGTGGAGTTTATAGGGTTGTTTATGTACACTATCATATCATCTGCAAACAATGACGGTTTTACATCCTCCTTTCCAATTTGGATGTCTTTTATTTCTTTTTCTTATCTGATTGCTGTGGCTAGGACTTCCAATACTATGTTGAATAGAAGTGATGAAAGTGGACATCCTTGTCTTGCTCCTGATCTTAATGGGAAAGCTTTTAGTTTTTGTTGAGTATTATATTAGTTGTAGGTTTTTCATATATTGCTTTTATTATTTTGAGGTATGCTCCCTCTACTTACACTTTGCTGAGTATTTTTATCATAAATGAGTGTTGTACCTTATCAAATGCTTTTTCCACATCTATTGATATAATCATGTGATTTTTGTCTTTTGTTTAAATGATGTATTACATTGATTAATTGTGAATATTATGCAATCTTTGCATCCCTGGGATGAATCCCACTTGATCATGGTTGCCATGATCCTCAATAGTACTTTGTTGAGGATTTTAGCATCTGTGTTTATCAGTGACATTGGCCTATAGTTTTCTTCCTTTGTTGTGTCTTTGTCTAGTTTGGGATTGGGATGATGCTGGCCTCATAAAAAGAGTTTGATAGTATTCCCTCTTCTTGGATTTTTTTTGAATAGTCTGAGAAGTATCGGTGTTAGCTCTTCCTTAAATGTTTTGTAAAATTCTCCTGTGAAACTATCCATTCCAGGGCTTTTATGTGCCAAGAGTTTTTTTATTACTGCTTCAGCTTCACCAGCTATTATTCGTCTATTTAGGCTTTCTGTTGCTTGGTTCAGTTTTGGAAGATTGTATTTTTCTAGAAATTTGTGCATTTTACCCTGATTTTCAAATTTCTGGGCATATAATTGTTCATAGTAGTTTCTTACAGTCCTTTGTATTTCTGTGGTTTCAATTGTAACTTCTCCTCTTTCATTTCTGATTTTATTTACTTGGGTCCTCTCTCTTTTTTTCTTGATGAATCTGGTTAAAGGCCTGTTGATTTTGTATATCTTTTCAAAGAACCAGTTCCTGGATTTCTTGATCCTTCGAATTGTTCTTTTAGTCTCTATGTCATGTAATTCTGCTCTTATCTTGATTTTTCCTTCTTTCTACTTGCTCTGGGCTTTCTTTGTTGTTTTTCCTCCAATTCTGGTAGCTGTAGGATTAGGTTGTTTATTTGAAATGTTTCTATTTTTTTATTTTTAATTTTATTTAATTATTTTTCAAGTACAGCTTTCTGTCTATTTCTCCCATCCCAGCCCCCCACCTCCCTCCCATTTCCACCCCCCTTAGTTATTGTCCCTGTGTACTTTATACTTGTTCCTCTAAATCCCTCCCCTTTCTTCCCTTAATTCCCTCCCCTCTCCCTTCTGGTCACTGTCCCCCTGTGTCTTTGTTTTTATTTTGCTTGCTTGTTTGTTTTATTGTTTAGCTTCCTCTTAAAGGTGAGATCATATGGTATTTGTCTTTTAACACTTGGCTTATTTCACTCAGCATAATGCTTTCCAGTTCCATCCATGCTGTTGCAAAGGGTAGTAGCTCTTTCTTTCTCTCTGCTGCATAGAATTCCATTGTGTATATGTACCATAATTTTTTGATCCATTCATTTACTGATGGGCACCTAGGTTGCTTCCAACTCTTGGCTATTGTAAATTGTGCTGCTATGAACGTTGTGGTGCATAGGTTCTTTGAGATTTGTGTTTTAGGGTTCTTAGGATATAATCCTAGCAGTGGAATTGCTGGGTCAAAAGGCAGGTCGATTTTTATTTTTCTGAGAAAATTCCATACTGTTTTCCATAATGGTTGTACCAGTCTACAAGACCAGTGTAATCAAAACAGCCTGGTACTGGCATAAAAACAGGCACATAGACCAATGGAACAGAACAGAGGGCCCAGAAATCAACCCAACTCTCTACAGTCAGTTAATATTCCACAAAGGGGGCAGTAACATAAAATGGAGTAAAGATAGCCTCTTCAACAAATGGTGTTGGGAGAACTGGACAGCTACGTGCAAAAAAATGAAACTTGAGCACCGACTTACACCATACACCAAAATAAATTCAAGGTGGATAAAAGACTTAAATATAAGCCATGAAACCATTAAAGTCCTAGAGGAGGACATAGGCAGGAAAATCTCAGATATTTCACACAGCAACATATTTACTGATATCTCCCCTAGAGCAAGGAATATAAAGGAAAGAATAAACAAATGGAATCTCATCAAAATTAAAACCTTTGCACGGCTAGAGAAGACAGTATTAAAATAAGAAGAGATCCAACTGTATGGGAAAACATATTTGCTAATGATACCTCAGACAAAGGTTTAATCTCCAAAATATACAAAGAACTCACACAACTGCATTCTAAGAAGACAACTAACCCAATTAAAAAATGGGCAAAGGACTTGAACAGACACTTCTCCAAGGAGGATATACAGAAGATCCAGAGACACATGAAAAGATGCTCAATATCACAAGCCATCAGAGAGATGCAAATTAAAACCACAATGAGATACCACTTTACACCGAAGATGCTCAATATCACTAGCCATCAGAGAGATGCAAATTAAAACCACAATGAGATACCACTTTACACCGAAGATGCTCAATATCACTAGCCATCAGAGAGATGCAAATTAAAACCACAAGGAGATACCACTTTACACCAGTCAGGATGGCTATCATAAACAAAGCAACAAACAACAAATGTGGGGAAAACAGGACCCTAGTTCACTGTTGGTGGGATTGAAATGTTTCTATTTTGTTTAGGTAGGCCTGTATTGCTATGAACTTCCCTCTCAAGACTGCCTTTGCTGTGTCCCATAGGTTTTGGACTGTTGTGTGTTCATTTTCACTTGTTTCCAGAAACTTTTTGATTTCTTCCTTGATATCATTATTAAACCATTCATTGTTTAATCACAGGCTATTTGGTTTCCATGAGTTTGAATATTCTTGTATATATTTTTTGAGGTTGGTTTCTAGTTTCAAGCCCTTGTGGTCTGAGAAAATGCTTGGTATGATTTCAATTATTTTGAATTTGTTGAGGCTTGTTTTGCTCTATCATGTAGTCTATCTTTGAAAATGTTCCATATGTATTTGAAAAGGATGTGTATTTTGCTTCTTTGGGATAAAAGTTTTTACATATAGCAGTTAAGTCCATTTGATCTGATACATCACTCAGTTTCATAATATCCTTGTTGACATTTTGTTTGGATGATCTATCCATTGTTGACAGTTGGGTGTTAAAATCCCCTACTGTAATTGTGTTGCTGTCTATACCTTTCTTGAAGTCCTCCAAGAATTTCCTTATATATTTGGGTGCTTCTATGTTGGGTGCATATAAATTTACAATATTTATGTCTTTCTGATGGATTCTTCCTTTGAATAATATGAAGTGTCCTTCTGTTTCTTTTTTTATGGCTTTTGTTTTGAAGTATATTTTGTCAGATATAATATTGCTACCCTGGCTTTTTTTTCCTGTCCATTTGCTTAGAATATTTTTTTCAAACCCTTAGATTTTGGTCTGTGTAGCTCTTTTGTTCTAAGGTGGGTCTCTTAGAACAAAAGACCCACCTTAGAACAGCATATGTGTGGGTCATGTTTTCTTATTCATTCTGCTACCCTATGTATTTTGATTGGAGCATTTAACCTATTCACATTTAAGGTTATTGTTGATAGGTACTTATTCATTGCCATTTTACTCCCTTTGTACTTCTGTTCCCTTCTCTCTCACTGTTTTTCTTCCCCTTCTTGAAGCAGTCTGTTTAACATATCTTGCAATGCTGGTTTAGTGAAGGTGTATTCTTTTAGCCTTCTTTTGTGTAGGAAGCTCCCTTTTTCAATTTCCATTTTAATTGAGAACCTTGCTAGATAGAGTAATCTCAGTTCCAGGTCTTTGCTTTTCATTACTTGGAATATGTCTTGCCATTCTCTTCTGATTTGTAATATTTTTGCTGAGAAGCCAGCTGCTAGCCTTACTGGGGATCCCTTGTATGTTACTTCTTGTTTCTCCCATGGTGTCTTTAAGATTCTCTCTTTCACTTGGAAGTTTGCCATTTTAATTATGATGTGTCTTGAAGTGGGCCTCTTTGGGTTCCTCTTGATTGGGACTCTCTGTGTTTCCTGGATTTGCATGACTTTTTCTCTCATCAAATTAGGGAGGTTTTCCATCATTACTTTTTCAAACAGGTTATATGTTCCTTGCTCCTCTTTTTATCCTGCTGGTGTCCCTATTATATGGATATTATTCCATTTCATGTTCTCCTGCATTTTCCTTAACCCCTTTTCATTCTTTTTAAATCTTTTTTCCTTTTCTTGCCCTTTCTGGAAGTTTTTTTCTACCTTGCCCTCCAGCTCACTGATTTGATCCTGTTTCATTTAGCCTGATTTTGATTCCTTCTACTGCATTCTTAAATTCAGAAATTATATTCTTCACTGTCTCTTGGCTTTGGCTGATTGGTTCTATGTCTTTTTTTATGTTGACATAGTGTGCTGTAAGTTCCTCATAGCTTCCCTGTATTTTTTGGTAATCCTCACTGAGCTCATTGAGTGTTTTTATAACAACTATTTTGAACTCAGTGTCTAACAGTTGACTTGTCTCTCTTTCATTTGGCACTCTTTCTGGGGATTCTTTCTTTCCTTTCAATTGGGGGTTGTTTCTTTGTCTTCCCATTATTTTTGAGACACTTCTTGTTTGCTTCTTAAATTGATCTGTTTTGACTTCCTGACTTGTGGTGTGAAATTCCTTGGTAAGAGACCTGTAAGAGTCAGTGGTGCAGTCTCTTTGATCTCCTGAGCCTGATGCCCTTGGGATACCCTTTATGCCTTTTATGCTGGTTCTCTGAATGTAATTGGGTTTTGACTGTTGTTGGATCCTTCTCTGGTGGGTCCTTCCCTCCAGATGGTTGACTGAGAGTCACTCTACCCACCACATCTTGTGTGCTCTTGTGCAGGTGCTGCCAGAACAATACCACAAAGCCTAGGAAACAAGCCCACGCCTGAAAAAATAACTCTCCCAACAATCCCACTATCAACAGCAAAGAAGCCAGTATTAACAAGGATGTAACAAGATTAAGACTATTATAAGAAAGGAGAGCAGATATGAGATGACCTACTGAATGAAAAGTGATTTTGAGAGGGTAGATAAGATTTGGGAGTTGAAGCAGTGGGAAGAGAGAAGGTAAAAATTACATCATGAATAAAAAAGGGAATGAAGAATGTGGAAAGGAGTATGAGAAGAGAAGCATATAGTATTAGGTTTAAACAGAAATTAAAATAAAGTGAGAGAAAGAAAAAGGAAGGAAAAATAGTAACTAATTAATAAAAATTTGGGAGCCAAATTTGGGAGAAAGATCCACTACAATACTATCAACAGTAAATGAGCTAAAATTAATATAGGTGGAATGGGAGTGAGAGGAAAAAAGAAACAAAAGTCTAAGAGAAGTTTAGAGAAATAGGATGTGATTTTGAAATGATAGAGAGAGGGGAAATACTAAGGATGAGGAACAAAAACCAGGCTAAACAGGGGAAAATTCAAATTTGGAATGTAAGGAAAAAGAAAAAAAAGTGATTAAAGACAAAGAAAAGGGCAGGATGAAAGAGAAATAGAAGAAAGGCAAAAGAGAAAGAAACAGTCTAAGATTGCAAAATTAAAATTTCAGGTAAAAAAGAGTAGGAGAGGGGATCAGTAAAATTTGATATTTGAAATACAGATATTTCAAATATTAAATTTTATATTTGAAATTAATGAAGATCTAGACATAAAATTGATAAAACAATACAATAACAACTACCCCACCCACAACCAACTAGCAAAGATTGTTAAAGGTGGAGAGAGAGCATGAGTATTTTTAGAACAGGTAAAAGGATGTGAGATGACTCTTGACAAGAAAATTGGTTTCGTGTGTCTGGACGGGAGAGAAATAATAAGGCTGCAGAATAGAAACAAGTTGTACCAATAGATAAAACAAAATCTGAAATGAAAATAATGTGAGGCAAGAGGAAGGTAAAATGGGCTAAGAGGATGGAAGAGCAAAATATGTGATTTGAATACACTATAGTATAAAACCTAGTGACTTAATATGTACAAACTTGCTGGACAAGAAATGAATGTTAAAAAGCAACACAGGAAAGAAAATATCACAGATCATGGAGAAGACTACAGTGGATCTCGTCTCAATAACCTCTGTATTTACCACTGTTTTTTACTTTCTGTATCTGCCTGTGGTGATGCCAGGTATTGACCCCATCTGACCTTAGGCAGCCTATTTTATATGTCCAGTAATCTGCTGTCCTTGGCTGTCTCCTTCTGTTGTTAATCTACTCATTCTGCACTCAGCAGTCAGGTTTAAGCATGTAGGGGAGGGCCAAATCCCTCCTGTGGTGGGGGCTATTGTTTCCCCTCAGGCTCTTGCTGCTCAGAGGGGAATGGTCTGCCTGAACACCAGGGCTGCTGCCATCAGAAGGATGAGTCAGCCCCAGGATGCCAGCGTCTGTTCTCTCAGTCATCTGCCCAGAGCTTCAGTCCTTAGTCTCTCCTCAAGTATTGCCAGCTCACTCTGCTCTCGCCTTTGCCAGAGCCCAGGGTAAGTGGCTGCAAATAAAAATTTGTGTTGTCTCCATCATCTGTCTCTGCATCTCTGCAACTTTTTTTGGTAGTTGTTATATGTGTACTTTTTGAGCTCTGGTGCTCTAGGCTGAGTATCCTGGCTTAAGGTTTAGACCCCATTCTTCTCAGAAGGATCTAACCAGCTGCTTCATTATCCCTCCTGCATTGCCACTTGTGGGTAACCAGCCAGCCCCCCTCAAGTCTCTGCTAGACTCTGTACCAGATAGATTGTGCCAAAGCTAATTCTTCTGTCTGTCAGAGGTTATATGGCTTCTCTCTTGCTATTGTTTAGTTGTTTGTTCTGAGTGGTTTCTCCAAAATTGAGTTGTAATTCCAGAATGTCTCTGGGAGGAGGTAAGTATGACATCCATTCACTTTTCTGCCACCTTCTCCAAGCTTTCCACCTGAAACTTTCTAAAAAAATATTTTGTTTATTTATCTTTAGAGAGTAAGGGAAGGAGAGAAATGTCAATGTATGGTTGCCTTTTGTGTGTCCCCTGCTGGGAACTGGCCTGCAACCCAGGCATGTGCCCTGACTGGGAATTGAACCATAATCCTTTGGTTTGCAGGCCTGTGCTCAATCTACTGAGCTACACCAGCCAGGGATCCACTCGAAACATTCAAGTGAAGTAATCCTTAGTTTAGATATGTAATCAGTTGGGCAAGTAAAATATTGGAAGACCCATGAGAATTCTATGCTACTCAATATCAGGCTTCTTTTAGGATTGTCTGGTAAGTTTTTTCTGGTCCAAATTTCAATTGCCCAGGCTTTATGACACAAACTTCCAAATCTCAAAATTATACCATGGGGATGTAAAGAGCAACATAGGGTATATAGTTAATAACGTAATAACTATGTATGGTGCCAGGTAAATACTAGGAATATAAGGGGGAACATTTTGTAAAGCACATGATGGTCTAACCACTGTGTTCTATATGAAACTAATGCAAAATAATATTGAATGTAAACTATAACTGAAAAAAATTTAATCTCAAAATTATGCCAGTTCAAGCACATTAATAGATCCAGTCTTTCTTTTAAGAAACATCTTGACCTTGCCCCCAGATATTTATGTAATCTGCCTTCCTATGGAGGTGATGTGGTTCTCTGTCTGCTTTAGAATACACCTATGTGCCACTGCTTATCTGGGGTTCAGGCTCCTGAATCCTATACAAATTCACACAGTATGTAGGCACTTCAGACACTCATCAGAGTTGATAGCAAATATTTAAGAAAAATAATGAAAAGAACAAAGGAGAAAAAGTGATGAGTGAGTGTAGTTTGGCTACACTAACATCTTCCCTTGGTTCCCTATACTCTAGTCACTCATCCACTCCACAAATATTTATTGAGCACAAGCACCATGATCTGCACTGGGAATAAGGTAGTGCACATGACAAATATGGCTCCTTCCTTTATAGACTATAATATAAATTCCATGAGATTATGGAATGGTCTGTTTTATAAAATGTTTCACTCACAGAGATTAGAATATTGCCTGATCTACAATGTCAAAAAGACAGACATTAATAAGGAAACATCAGACTTTAAAGTATATATTGGAATAAGTGCAATGAAAAAATTATTTAGTATTTTCTTAATACTGAAGTATATTTTGTATATGATAAAATGAACAAATATTAGGTATACTATTTGAAGAGTTTTTTTTCTGTGTAACCATCACCTAAATGAAAGCCTGGAACATTTCCACCATCCCTAAAGTCTCCTCATGTCCCTTTTCAGACAATAGCTCACCCAGATTCTTATGCCAAACATTTGGTCTGGTTTCTATCACTACAGGTTAGTTTTGCCTGTCCTTAAAATTTATGTAGATATGATCAGACATTATGTAGTCTTTTATACCTGGCTATTTTACTCAGCAGAGTGCTTTTAAGATTCATCCATGCTATTATGTGTACCTGTAGCAATTGTTTCTTTGTATTGCTCAATAGTAATCTATTGAGTGAATAAACCATAATTTGTTTACCTATTTTCCTCTTGATGGATACTTGAGCTGTTTCTAGCTAAGGGCTATTTTGAAAAATAAATGCTATAAACATTCTTGTACAAGTCATTTGGGGAAATATGTTTTTAGTAACTCTCGGGCTGGAACTTAAGAATGTGTATGTTTAGCTTTATAAGAAATTGCCAACATTCCAAAGTAATTGTATCATTTTACTGTCCCACCAGCAATATTTGAGAGTTTCTATTGCTCCATGTTGGTGCCACCTTGATATTGCCAATTTTCAAATTTTAGCCATGCTAACATACTATCTCACTGAAGTTTTTACTTGTATTTCCCTGATAATTAATGATATTGACCATCTTTTTGTGTGCTTGTTGGCCATTCTTAGATCTTCTTTTCTGAAGGGACTATTCAAGACTTTTGTGTAAATGTATTAAAATATGCATAACATAAAATTTACCATGTTAAACATTTTTATGTATACAGCTCAATAATTTTAAGAACATTGAGATGTTGTGAAACAAATCACCAGAATCCATTTTTTTTCCGGTAAAACTGGACTCTGTACCCATTAAACAACAACTCTCCTCTTTCCTAAGCTCCACGGGCCCTTCTTTTGCCTCTGTTCTAAATAAACTTTTTCTTTTAGTTTGAAAATATTTAATTCTACCTCCACCAATTTGTCTAGTTTTAATTATTATTGAGTTTTTAAGATTTTTCTTGAATTTTCTCTCAAGTAGCCTTAAAAGGAAAAGGTCTATTCCATGGGTTTTAAAGGAAAAGACTTCCCCAGACATATTTAAGTAAATAGGTTTTGATATCTTGGTTAACTAAGTGCTGAAAAACATTCTACAATTATTTGATTTGAACATTATTTGCCCTTGAAAATGTAGTACATATCTTTTGTGTCTTTCAGAAACTAAAACCTGTATTTGTGCACTCTAAAATGAACTTCGTGATGGATTCTACATCTACTGGAACTGATAATCCTGCTTCTTTGGTAGGTAGATTATTTCCCCCCATTAAACATTTAACCAGTCAATATTATTCATCCTCAGTAATGAAACTTTCTGGTTTAATCTACAGATACACGGCAAGTACTTGGACACAGGCAGTGATCAGAAATCCTTTCTGCCTTCATTAAAAGATAAGAATATTTGATGTTGGAAAAGAGGTTCAAACACAGAATGAATAGGTACTCAGTCTAGAATAACATTGCTTTTCTTTCTTATCCCAGTGTTTGGTATTCTGAATGAATGTATGACTTTTTTCAGACAATTTATAAAACTGATACACAGATATGCCAAATAAAAGAATGTTGATACATATTTCTGAATATTGATTGCTGTTAATAGAAAAATAATTTAGACATATTTTAAAACTAGAGACTATCTCAAATGGTATCCTTTTTCTTTTCTATTATTTAAACTGCCCCGTAACCTGATTCTCCTGTTAAATTCCTATTTTTTTAACTTAATAATTAGGAAAAACATATCACTATTTCTAGCATATTTTATCTCCCCTCGATCCTTACAGGGTTTTAATTGGAGTCTTTTGCAAATGGAAGTATGTTTTATCCATCAGTTTCTGTAAGTCTTTGTGGGTACAACCACACTTCCTTTTATTTAAACTTCAAAACCAAAATGCGAACCCTACTTAGTCACCTCTTTCTTTAATTGTCTATGTTATAAGCAGTCCAGCTGAGGGTGTTGAGTGGCAGGATGATTAAGTAAAATTTTAAAAATCCATCATTTAAAGCCCTGGCTGGTGTAGCTCAGTGGATTGAGCACGGGCCTGCGAACCAGACAATCGCGGTTCGATTCCCAGTCAGGGCACATGCCAGGGCTGCAGGCAGGTTCCCTGCAGGCCAGTTCCCAGCAGGGGACGCACGAAAGGCAACCATACATTGATGTTTCTCTCCCTCTCTCCTTCCCTTCCCCTCTAAAGATAAATAAATAAAATCTTTAAAAAAAATCCATCATTTAAAGCTATTAGTGGGCTCTACTAAGCAAGTTGGATTAACAAAATATGACATTATTAGTCTGAATTATTATTATTGAGGATAACCCCAAAGGGTGTCAATAATTTTTATTTTTCATGTCTGGGAATGTTTAAAAGTAGATTTTTATAGTAAATCTTTAATGCCTGGGAGAATTGTGTGATAAGATTTTAAATGCTGGACCCTAATTTTAAAATCTTCTGCTCTTTGAAAGCTCAATGAATCTTCAGCACCGAGAAACCTCTTTCTTGGCTTCCATGCAATGGAGAAGCTCTTTCTGTAGTGCTTACGTGTATCAGCAGTATCTGTTTCAGAGGTGCCTGCCTTTGGTACAGAGGACTTGTGCAACTGTCAGTGTTGGTTAACCCATGGGCTGGCATTTAGATTACAGTAAGGCTCAGACTGGTCTCTATAATACACAGCTATGACCTTTTAAAGGTATCAGCATTTAAATGAGTGATGAGATCTGTTGAGTTGTTGGAAATTCCAATCCATACAGTAGTAAGTTAATTCTAAAACATTTAATGAATTAGGAGAAGAGATTTTATGATGTATCATGAAAATATAGCTCAATTGATTTGGAATCCGCAGTGGGCCAAAAATTTTAATTAAAGGCAGAATTTCATCCCCCCAAATTTTTAATTGAGGAGTTTCCATCCAAATCTTACTCAGCCAAGCAAAACAACCATTTTTCAACAGTCCATTTGAGGTAGTACAAGTGGACAGCTGAAACAAATGTCACTTCCTTTTCTCTGTCCTAAAAATGCAAAAGGTACACTTATTACCACCCTGTCTACTCAAAACCTCCTAAAATTCATTAGTCCAGTTTTTACCTAATTAAACTGAATGTAAATTAGTAAATTATATAAACTGAATGTAAATGTTTCTTTTATGATCCATAATTTTGCAGTACGCCACAGAGCTCCATATTCTAAATATAAATCTGTATTGCAGAGGAGGTGTAGGTGACAGTGTTCACACCAAATACCTCTGAACATAACCCTGAAATTTCTTTTTACTAAATCTCAGATACAGCTTTGACAAGTCTTGTTCTTCTCTCTGAAGTTCTTCCCTTTGAAGAAATAACCCAGTTAACAAAAGTTTCTAGTTAACTGGGTTCCAGTTAATCCACATAATGGGGTTTATTTCTTTTACTAGAAATAATTTTTAATATATTTTATTGTTTATGCCATTACAGTTGTTCTATTTCCCCCTTCATTCCCCTCTACCCTGCACACCCCCTCCCCCACCATTCCCCCCCTTTTTATGACCATGTGTCTCAAGTTCTTTAGATTCTACATTTCCCCTACTATTGCTCTCCGCCCATCTATTTTCTACCTACCATCTATGCTACTTATTTTCTGTACCTTCTCCCCCCTTCTTCTTCTCCCACTCCCCTGTTGCTAACCCTCCATGAGATCTTCATTTTTATGGTTCCGCTGCTGATCTAAGAGATGTTTAGTTACCTGACTTAGAGACAAATCTTCATTATTTTCTCTAACATGGCAGGGAAGGTTGCTTTACTATAACCCATCTGGTGACAGAAGCCATATCAAGCTCTTTAAAGTCACTGTTGTACTGAGTTCCATTTCTTAGAATATTAATATTTTAAATATCTTGTTGAATATGTACCTTTCCTGTTACAGCATCCTTGGTGCCATATCAAAGATTGAGGTCCTTAAACTGACAGTGACCAGAGGGGCAGGGGTAGGGGGATAACAGGAAGAAAGAAGGAAAAGGGGCAGGCAGAGGAACACAAATAGAGGATTCATGGGCAGGGACAATGGAGGGGATTTGTTGTGGGAGTTGTGGGGGATACGGTAGGGATAAGCAATGAGGAAAAGGTGGGGCAACTGTAACTAAATAACAATTTTAAAAAATCAAAAAAAATAAGGTTCTTAAGTTGCACTTTCGCATCACAAGATACTTTTAAAAATTGTGTACAGCTAGAGGGAAAGGGGGGCAGGATAGTTGGAGGTGAACAAAAAGGGAAAGGGGGGAAATGAGGATAGAAAGAGACTTTGGGGCAATGGTACACAATGCGGTGTGTAGATGAAGCTTTATTGAGTTGTACACTGGAAACCTGTGTGGTTTTGCAAACCAATGTCACACCAATAAATTTAATTTAAAAATAGTAAAGTAGTCTAAAAGTTTAAAAACATTATGTATAGCTGACATTTAGTGGATGTAGGTACTGTTTTAAATGTCTTTTACGTTGTGACTTCAATCCTCACAAAACTCTAAGAGGTCAGAACTGCTTTTCCCCAATTTACGGAGGAGACAATTGGATAAAGGTGGATTTAGGAGGCTGCCTAGGTTACACAACAAATAAGTGGAGGAGCTTAAATTCAAAACCAGAGAGTGTGGCCCTAGAGCCCCAACATATTACCATTTGGTCACACTGACTTTGCTCCAAGACTTAGGCATGTGTTGTCCCATTGTCAACAACACAACGGGACAACACATGATGTAACAAAGGCCTTGGAGGTGGAGAGACTTTGGCTCCCATCTCAGTTCCAGACACTGAGTAAGGGACTTCATCACAATTTTCTCTGCCTGTGTAAACAGGAGAGGGTGATTGTACCTCATAACTTTGGGATGAGGATTAAGTGAGATAACATGTGATGTGGCTAGCTAACCCTATCCCTACCTTTCTTCCTGAGCTGTTGATAATAGAACCCCCAGTCCCCAAAATAAAGTTTACATTTTAATGGCCACATGGTAGCCATAATGATCTAAGTAGTAGGCCAGAGATTTAAAAGAGCTTCTCTCTCCATTAGTTCTTTAGAAACCAATTTTCTATCAAGCACAAGTATAAAAATAAAATCCATTATTAGCATTAAAATATACAGTAGCTATTTTGCAAAGTGAAATAAAATATAAAATATATTTTAAAACAATGTTATATCAGGTAACATATCTTTCCTAAACATATTCAAAATAAATTTTTGCTATGTTTCAAGTTTTAACCCAAAAAAGCTTTAAAGAAAACCACAGTTGTACAAAATTAGAAAAAGAGATGAAGTGGTAAATAAATCTTTGTTAATCAAAGAGAATAAAAAATGAGGTACAATACTATCTACAGAATTTCAAAGCAGTTTTTTACTCAGTCCTAATTATCCCAAGAGAGGCCAGGTAACATTATTAATTTGTTTGCTACTTAAGTGTGATAAAATTTGGGATCTGAGCTGCCCATTGTGTTATGTGCACTGCCACAGATTTTATGTACTCAAGAAGACCTTTCTCACAGTCCAGAAATTAGTTGCTATTGACATTGTAATCTTTGTAAATGTCCTTAATGAGCTCCAAAGACACGGATCGCATAGATAAAACCTCAAAGTAACAGTGACTCTTTAAGTGACCTGTCAGGAAGGGAAAGCTCAAACATAAATATCTGAAACACAAGAGGAACCCAAATTTAAACCTAGATTACATTGTGTTGTTAATTCTCTGAGTTTTTAGGAAAGAATCATCGAAGAGGTAATTTAAAGGCTCTTAATAGCAGAAAAATCTCAATATATTTGAAAGAATTTTAAATTCTTACTTTTCCTCCTCTGCAACTTTGGACCTGAAAAGTTCTTTTTTTACTAAGTGTAGTTAAAAATTTATAAAAATAAAATTAACTGAAAGTGTAGTGCATTTGCTCCTTTTTTTGTCTTAAATACAAAAGTAATTTTTACAGTCAAAGAAATTGGAACTTAGCAGATAAAAAGAAAAAAGTTTAGGCATATGTGTTAGCATTGTTTTATATATTGTTTCTAGACTTCAACTATAATTAATATAATGTAAGGATTCATATCCAAACGCATATTTACTAATATTGATATATATACTACATATATACATAAATAATACATAACATTGTTTAGCATGTAGTTGATGGAATAAAAATGGTAGAAGAAATAAATGAATTATGAGTTATATACCAGGACTAACCTGATTTACTAAATATAATGTATTAAGAGGTGTGTAAATGTTAATAATATTACTGCCACCAACTTGTCTACTACTTTTTTTATTGTCACCAATTACCTATTATTCAAATAGCATATTTCTAAGTAATATATGTCATTCTTGTCTTTAAGATTTGGGATGATGCTCAACTACTTTTTCTTAAGAATTTTCCTTATTCTTTATACCTATATTCTAAGGATATTTTCTTTTAATAACATTCCCCGACATTTAATTATAAATTTTAAAAACTAAATTTATTAGGGTGACATTGGTTAATAATGTTATATAAGTTTCAAGTGTACAGTTTATCATGCATTGTCTGTATATTGCATTGTGTGCTCACCACCCAAAGTCTAGTCTCCTGTCACCATATATTTGACCCTCTTTATTCTCTGGTAACCACCATAGTATTGTCTGTGTCTGTAAGTTTGTTTTGTTTGTTGATTTCTGTTGTATATCCCACAGATGAATGGAATCATATGGTTGCTATCCTTTTCCATCTGACTTATTTTGTTTAGCATGATACTCTCAGGATCCATCCATCCTGAGAGTACCAAGTTGTTGCAAATGAAAATATTTCATTCTTCCTTATGACTGAATAGTATTGCATTATATGCGTGTATCACATCTCCTTTATCCAACCATCCATCAGAGGACACTTAGGTTATTTCCATTTTTTGGCTACCATGAATACTGCAGTAAATGTGGGGTGCATGCATCTCTAAAGATATTTTCTACTTGAAGTATGGAATCTATAATATTAGAAGATAAAGTCTGGAAGATCAGCAGCATACCTCTTAATATACCCTTCCAAATACAACAAATCCTCAATGGCATAGAAAAGAGTCAAGATAGCCAATTGAATTAGGGAATTGATGACAAAAATCAGAAGTTCTCTGTGTAACTGAAACTCTGTCCATATATCAGGTAGGGGATTAAAAAATGTAAAAGATGAGAATGAAAGATAATCTATGCTTTGAAAATACAGCATTAATCTTTGAAATAAGTAAGCAAATTACTTTGAATTTGTAAGATCCTAAACATTTAGTAATAAAAATGCCAAGACTAACAGATATTAAGAATATGCTTAATTAATTTGATGGGGTCTCTTGTATTAATTCAATCTAATGGTGCTTTTAAGTAAATGTAGACAATGTTTCATATAATAAATGCTACTAAGCGCATTACTAATGATGAAAAAACTGATACTTGGTGCTCTCCAAAGCATGAAGCATGAGACAAGAAAGTTTTCTAGTGCATATTATTAGTCAGTGGATGAGCCATGAGTTGGACTCCAGCCACCTCTCTGGATCCTGTGGCCACTGATTTCATCCCCAACATCAGCTACTCTGTTGCTGTCCACTCATATAAGAGACATTATAAATCATATAAGTCTTTATGGTGGTAATGAAATATTGAGAAAGGGTTTAGAGGCAAGTAGGTATTAATTTTCAAATTTAGGAAGAGTTCTATTATAGAATGAATGATCTTACAATTTATTATGTATAAATTCATGCAAATTCATGGACACCTCGAGTGTACCCTTGACTGAGCTGGAAATGACATCTTTGTATATGAAAGATACCATATGAAGATTTTTTTACATATATTTTATTGATTATGCTATTACTGTCTCCCATTTTATACCCCTTTATTCCCTTTGCCCTGCACATGCCCTCCCACCCACATTCCACCCCACTTTAGTTCATGTTCATGGGTCATACATATAAGTTCTTTAGCTTCTACATTTCCCATACTATACTTAACTTCCCCCTGTCTATTTTCTACCTCCCATTTATGCTACTTATTCTCTGTACCTTTTTCCCTTCTTTCCCCCTCCCACTCCTCTGCTGATAACCCTTCATGTGATCTCAATTTCTGTGGTTTTGTTTCTGTTCTAGTTGTTTGCTTAGTTTGTTTTTCTTTTAGGTGTGGTTGTTAATAACTGTGAGTTTGCTGTCCTTTCACTGTTCATCTTTTTTATCTTCTTTTTCTTAGATAAGTCCCTTTAACATTTCATATAATAAGGGCTGGGTGATGATGAACTCCTTTAACTTGTCCTTATCTGAGAAGCACTTTACCTGCCCTTCCATTTTAAATGAAAGCTTTGCAGGATAGAGTAATCTTTGATGGAGGTCCTTGCCTTTTATGACTTGGAATATTTCTTTCCAGTCTCTTCTTGCCTGCAACATTTCTTTTGAGAAATCAGCTGACAGTCTTATGGGAACTCCTTTGTAGGTAACTGTCTCCTTTTCTCTTGCTGCTTTTAAAATTCTCTTATCTTTCATCTCATGTAATGTGATTATAATGTGCCTTGGTGTGCTTCCTTGGGTCCAACTTCTTTGGGACTCTCTGAGCTTCCTGGACTTCCTTGAAGTCTGTTTCCTTTGCCAGATTAGAGAAGTTCTCCTTCATTATTTGTTCAAATAAGTTTTCAATTTCTTGCTCTTCCTCTTCTCCTTCTGGTACCCCTATGATTTGGATGTTGGAATGTTTAAAGATTTTCTAGAAGCCCTGGCTGGTGTAGCTCAGTGGATTGAGTGCAGGCCTGTGAACCAGACTATCGCAGTTCAATTCCCAGTCAGGGCACATGCCTGGGTTGCAGGCCGGTTCCCTAAAGGCCAGTTCCCAGCAGGGGACACACAAAAGGCAACTATACATTGATGTTCTCTCCCTCTCTCCTTCCCTTCCCCTCTAAAGATAAATAAATAAAATCTTTAATAAAAAAAAAAGATGTTCTAGAGGTTCCTAAGCCTTTTCTCATTTTTTTGAATTCTTGTTTCCTTATTCTTTTCTGGTTGAATGTTTCTTTCTTCCTTCTGGTTCACACCATTGATTTTAGTCCCGGTTTCCTTCCTGTCATGGTTGGTTCCCTGTACATCTTCCTTTATTTCACTTAGCATAGCCTTCATTTTTTAATGTAATTTGCAACCGTATTCAACCAAATCTGTGAGCATCCTGATTACCAGTGTTTTGAATTCTGCATCAGATAGGCTGGCTATCTCTTCATCACTTAGCTGTATTTTTTTTCTGGAGCTTTGATCTGTTCTTTTGTTTGGGCCTTTTTTTTTTTTTGTCTTAGCATGCCTGTTACATAGTAAGGGGTGGAGCCTCCATCTTGGCTAGAAGACTGAATATTTCTTTCAACTGGAAGAAACCCAACTTTGGAAATTGATGGTAGAAAACCTGGTGTTTATAAATGTCAGGAATATACAGGAATGTATATTCCCAGAAATGGGATCAATGGGTCAAAAGGAAGATCCATTTTTAATTTTTGAGGTATCACCATACTGCTTTGCAGCAGTCTACATTCCCACCAACAGTGCAAAAGAGTTTTCTTTTCTCCACATCCTTGCCAGCACTTGTTGTTTCTTGGAATATTGATGATAGCCATTCTAACAGGTATGAGATGGTATCTCATTATGGTTTTAATTTGTATTTCTCTGATGATAAATGATATTAAGCACCTTTTCACATGTCTCTTGGCCATCCGTATGTCATCTTTGGAGAATTGTCTATTTAAGTCCTTTGCCCATTTTTTCATTGGGTTGTGTTTTTGGTGTTGATTTTTGTAAATTCTTTATAAATTTTGGATATTAATCCCTTATCAGATGTATCAGCAAATATAATCTCTCATTATGTGAGTTGTCTTTTTATTTTGTTCATGTTTCCTTTTCTGTGCAGAAAATTTTAGTTTGATGTAGTCCCTTTCTTTATTTTGTTTGTTTGTTTGTTTGTTTGTTTGTTTCCCTTGCTTGGGAAGATATATCTGATAAAATATTGCTATAAGCAATATTCAAGATTTTGCTGCCTATGTTTTCTTCTAGGATTTGTATGGTTTCAGGTCTAACATTTAAGTTTTTGACCCATTTTGAATTTATTCTTGTGTGTGGTATAAGAAGGTAGTCTAGTTTCATTTTTCTTCATGTATCTGTCCAATTTTTCCAATACCACTTATTTAATAAACTATTTTTAGCCCATTCTATGTGCTTGCTTCCTCTGTTGAATATTAATTGACTATGAAGGTGTGGGTTTATTAGTTCAACTTCTCTAGTGTAGCTTTCTCATTTCAAAAGAAACAATCATATGGAAAAAAGTAGGTCAAGAAAATCTCAGATATTCCACGCAGCAACATTTTTACGGATATGTGCCCTAGAGCAAGGAATATAAAGGAAAGAATAAACAAGTGGGATCTCATCAAAATAAAAAGCTTCTGCATGGCTAAAGAAAACAGTATTAAATTAAAAAGACAACCAACTGTATGGGAAAACATATTTGCCAATGATACCTCAGACAAAGGTTTAATCTCCAAAATATACAAAGAACTTACACGACTCCACTCTAGGAAGACATCGAACCCAATTAAAAAATGGGAAAAGGACTTGAACAGACACTTCTCTAAAGAGGACATACAGAATATCCAGAGACACATGAAGAGATGCTCAATATCGTTAGCTATCAGAGAGATGCAAATTAAAACCACAATGAGATACCACTTTACACCAGTCAGGATGGCTATAATAGACAAAGCAACAAACAACAAATGTTGGAGAGGGTGTGGGGAAAAGGGGACCTTAGTTCACTGTTGGTGGGATTGCAGACTGGTACAACCATTATGGAAAACAGTATGGAATTTTCTCAGAAAAATAAAAATTGACCTGCCTTTTGACCCAGCAATTCCACTGCTAGGATTATACCCCAAGAATCCTAAAACATCAATTTCAAAGAACCTATGCACCACAATGTTCATAGCAGCACAATTTACAATAGCCAAGAGTTGGAAGCAACCTAGGTGCCCATCAGTAAATGAATGGATCAAAAAATTGTGGTACATATACACCATGGAATTCTATGCAGCAGAGAGAAAGAAGGAGCTACTACCTTTTGCAACAACATGGATGGAACTGGAAAGCATTATGCTGAGTGAAATAGGCCAGGCATTGAAGGACAAATACCATATGATCTCACCTTTGACAGGAAGCTAAAGAATAAAACAAACAAGCAAACAGAATAAAAACAAAGACGCTGAAATAGAGAACAAGTGGGCAGCGACCAGAGGGGAGAGGGAAGGGAACTTAAGGGGAAAAAGGGGGAGGGATTTTGAGGAACAAGTATGAAAGACATAGAGATGAGGACTGGCGGGGGGGGGGGAATGGGAGGGAGGGGGGAGACCGGGCGGGGGGGTGGGGTGGGATGGGAGAAATAGATTAAAAAAAAAATGTACTTGAAAAGTAACTAAATAAAATTTAAAAAAAAAAAAGAAAAAAGTAGGTCAAAAGAAAAATGTTGTTTACTATTAAATTCTACACAATTGTAAGCTAAATGTGATGAAAAAATAAAATAATTTTATTATTTGTGTTTTCATATCAGTAATAATGAATTGAGGAAAGGCTTAATTTCCTTATAGACATATTTAAAATAGAAACTTTTATTATGAAATATTTCAAATATTCAGAAGATACATAACTAAATGTTGATCATCATCTGGTTCTGTTAGATTTTGTCATGCATGATTCATAAAAGAAATAAAACAGTGAAGATAGAGTTGAAGCTTTCTGATAACCATTTCCCTCCATCCCCCAGAGGTAACCACTGCTCTGATTTTGCATATTTTAAAATATTCCTACAAACACACACACTATGCATAAATATATATAATTATGCTATATACGATATATATAACATTATTTGGCGTGTTTTCAAGTGTTACATAAATAATAGTGGAATGTAATGTATATATACTTTTCCCATACATATTACATTTTTGAAACTTAATTACACTATTTTGCTGTATGTAGCTTGAGTTCACTTATATTATCTATTATATAGTATATTCCATTCTATACATATACTATAGTATATTCATTCTTCTGTTGATGGGAATTTACAATATTTTAATTTATTTATTTTTATACATTATTTATTTGTTTGTTTGTTTTATTGTTGCTCTATTACAGTTGTCCCAATTATGCCCCATTGCTTTCCTGTACCCTGCCCATCCCTTGCTTCTACAGTCAATCCCTGCTCTGTTGTTCATGCCCATGGGTCATTTACACTTATTCTTTAACTAGGCCCTTACCCATCTTTCCTCCCTTATTCCCCTCTCCCCTACCCTCTGGTCCCTGTCAGTCTGTTTCTTGTTTACATGCTTCTGGTTCTATATTGTTCCTTTGTATTGTTCATTAAGTTCCACTTATAGGTGAGATCATATAGTACTTGTCTTTTGCTGCCTTATGCTTATTTCAGAGTATTATGCTTATTTCACTTAGCATAATACCCTGTAATGCCATCCATGCTATCTCAAAGGGTAGGAGTTCCTTCTTTCTTTCTGCTGTGTAGTATACCATTGTGTAAATGTGCCACAGTTCTTTGATTCACTTATTTACTGATGGGCACTTACACTGTCTTCAGCAATTGGCTATTTAAATTGTGCTGCTATGAACATTGGGGTGCATAGGTTCTTTTGAATTGGTGTTTTGGGATTGTTAGGGTGTAATCCTGGCAGTGAAATTGCTGGGTCAAAAGGAAGTTCCATTTTTAGTTTTTTGAGGAAATTTCATACTGTTTTCCACAGTAGCAGATCCAGTCTGCATTCCCACCAACAGTGTACTAGGTCTCCCTTTTCTCCACAACCTCTCCAGTACTTGTTGGTTGATTTATTAATGATGATCATTCTGAGTGGTATAAAGTGGTATCTCATTGTGGTTTTAAATTGCATCTCTCTTATGGCTAGTGATGTTGAGCATCCTTTCATATACCTGTGGGCCCTCTGTATGTCCTCCTTAGAGAAGTGTCTGTTCAAGTTCTTTGCTCATTTTTTAACTGTATTGTTTGTCTTCCTGGTATTGAGTCATATGAGTTCTGTATACATTTTGGAGATCAAACCCTTGTCCAAAGTATTGTTGGCAAATATGTTTTCCTATATGGTTGGTTCCCTTTTCACTTTGATGGTGTTTTCTCTAGATGCACAAAAGCTTTTTAATTTGATGTAGTTCCATTTATTTATTCTTTTATTTATGTCCCTTGCCCTAGAGAATGTATTGCTGAAAATATTGCTATGTAGGATATCTGAGATTTTAATGCCTGTTTTCCTCTAGCACTTTTATGGTGTCCTGGCTTAGGTTTAAGTATTTTATCCATTTTGAATTTATTCTGGTGTATGGTGTAAGTTGGTGTGGTCTAGTTTCACTTTTTTGCATGTACATTCTGAATCCCCCATCACCATTTGTTGAAGAGGCTATTTTTGGTACATTTTATGCCTCTGTCTCATTTGTCAAATATTAATTGACAATAGAGACATAGGTTTATTTCCGGGATCTCTATTCTGTTCCATTGTTCTATTTGTCCTTACACCAGTACCAGGCCGTTTTGATTACAGTGGCCTTGTAATACAGTTTGATATCAGGTATTCTGATCCCTCCTACTTTGTTCTTCTTTTTCAATATTGCTGCAGCTATTCAGAGTCATTTCTGGATCTATATATATATTTGAAGTGTTTGTTCTAAATCTGTGAAATATGTCATTGGTATTTTAATAGGGATTGTATTGAATCTATTGATTACTTTTCTCACTGAGCTCATTGAGTTTTTTTGTAATCATTATTTTGAACTCAATGTCTGATAGTTGACTTGCCTCTATTTCATTTAGCATTCTTTCTGAGGCTTCCTCCATTGCTTTCATTTGGGGTTTATTTCTTTGTCTTCCTGTTGTTTGTGAGATTCTTCCTGTTAGCTTCAGCTTCTTAAATTGATCTGTTCTGACTCCCCAAGGTTGTGGTGTGAAATTCTATGGTAAAAGACTTTTGAGATTCATTGGTAAAGTGTCCTTGATTCTCTGAACTTGCTGCTCTTAGACTTCATTGCTTTGAATTCAATATCTGATAGTTGACTTGCCTCTATTTCATTTAGCATTCTTCCTGGGGAATCTTCCTTTTCTTTCCATTCGGAGTTATTTTTTTGTCTCCTCATTTTAGGAGAGACTCTTCTTGTTTGTTTCTGATTCTTAGATTGATCTACTTTGACTGCCTGTCTTCGTGGTGTGAACTTCTATAGTAGGAGACTTGTGGAATTCAGTGGTACAATCTCCTTGATCTCCTAAACTTGATGCTCTTGGGATGTCTTTTATGCCATTTATGTCGGCTCTCTGGTTATAATTGGGTTTTGATAGTTGGATTATTCCTTAATGGGTCCTTCCTTCTGGCTGGCTGACCAAGATTCATCCACCTACCATGTCTTGTATGCTGTTGTGCAGGTGCACTGCTTTTTTTTTCCTTTGTGGATCTGCTTCTGGTGATGTCAGTTGGTGTCCCAGTCTGGCCTTAGGCAACCTGATCAAGACTACCAGAGATCCACCATCAGTGGCTAACTCCTTCAATTGTTAATCTAGTCACTTTGTAATCAACAGTCAGACTTAAGCACCGCAGGTTGGGACAGAGTAAGTTCTGAAGGCAGGGCTATTACTCTCCTTAGGCTGATACTCCTTGGAGGAGAGTAGTCTGCCTGAGCATGATGACTCCTGCAGTATGCAGGATGACTACAGCACCAGGATCCTGGTGTCTGTTCTCTCAGTTCTCTCTCCAAAGCCATCATCCCCAGTCTCTCAAGCACCTCCGGTCCACTCTGACCACCTGTGCCAGAGCCTAGGCTAAGTGGCTGCAAATGAAAATTTACACATTGGCTCTTTAAAAAGGTTCTTTGCATCTGCAGCTGTTTGTCCTTGTCAGAGAGAAATCCTGCTTCTTTTTGCATCTGGATGTTATCTGGGTACTTTTCAGGTTTAGGTGCTGTAGGCTGGGAGCGCAGCTCAGGGTTTAGACCCCACAGTTCTCAGGGGAAACCCCCCAGCTGCTGAAATATTCCTCAGCCACCTGTGGAAGCCCAACCAGCTCTGTCATATCTCCTCCTCAATACGTACCAGTCACATTGTGGTTAAGCTATTTTTTTGTTTGTCTGTGGTTATAAGGCTTCTTTCCTGCTATTGTTCAGGGTTATTTCAGATGATTTCTCCACAATTTAGTTATAATTCCAGATTCATCCTGGGGGAATGTTTGTGTAGCCTCCACTCCTCTACAATCTTGGATCACTTCAGGAATTATGATATTTTTAATTTCTTACAGTCATAAAAATAGCTGCTATAAACATTTCTATCTATTTTTCATAGTCATATGTGCAAGACTTTCACTAGTAAATACCTAAAAATAGAATTCCTGAGTTGAAGAATATATAAATCTGATATTCCGACAAGATGGAGGCATAGGTGGAAGCACTGTACCTTCTCACACAACCAAGTTTAAAAACAACAAAGTTTTAGCAACAAAAATGCAACCAAACCACAGAAAATTGAACTACATGGAAGTCTGACAACAATGAACCCCTTCAGCCAAACTGGTAAGAGGGGCATAGTCAGCAGCAGAGCAGGGTCAGACAGGAAAGATCCACCGGACTGACCTGGGCGCACGACCAAGGTGCACCAGCAGCCATGGGCGGATCCCAGGTGTGGAGAAGTGGGTGGACCCACTGAGGGTGCAAGGCGGCAGACCCACTGAGGGTGCAAGGCGGCGGACCCACTGAGGGTGGACCATGGTCACACATTCGGGCAGATGAACCAGTGAAGGAGCTAGTGGTGGTGAGACAGACCACGCAGGCCCCAGCAGCAGGAAGTGGCAGAGGGAACCACCATTGTCCCTCTCTGACCCCACTCCCACATACAGCATCACAAACTAGCAACCTGGGTGGCCCCTCTCTGACCACACCCCCACAGACAGCATCACAAACCAGCGACCTAGGTGGACCCGCCCTGGTGAACAACTAAGGCTCCGCTCCTCATACATAACAGGCATGAACAGATCAAAACATGGCTCAAGAACAACTCAGAGCCCCAGAGCCAATAAATCTAACCAATGAAGAAATAGCCAAACTTTCAGATGCACAGTTCAAAGCACTGGTGATCAGGATGCTCACAGAACTGGTTGGTTTTAGTCACAGATTAGAGGAACATATGAAGGCTAAACTAATTGAAATGAATGAAAATGAACAGGAAACCAATAGTAATGGAAAGGAAACTGGGACTCAAATCAAAGGAGTGGACCAGATGGAGGAAAAAAAATGACCAAACAAAAAAGGATAAAGAAACAAGAATTCAAAAAAATGAGGAGAGGCTTAGGAACCTTCAGGACATATTTAAACATTCCAACATCTGAATTATAGGGGTACCAGAAGGGGAATAGGAACAGCCACAAGTGGAAAACTTACTTGAACAACTAATAAAGGAGAACTTCCCCAATCTGGCAAAGGAAATAGACTTCCAGGAAATCCAGGAAGCTCAGAGAGTCCCAAAGAAGTTGGACCCAAGAAGGAACACACCAAGGTACATCATCATTACATTAGCCAAGATTAAAATGAAGGAGAGAATCCTAGAAGCAGCAAGAGATAAGGGGACAGTCACCTACAAAGAACTTCCCATCAGACTGTCAACAGATTTCTCAAGATACCTTACAGGCAAGAAGGGGCTGGAAAGTATTCCAAGTCATGAAATCCAAAGACCTACTTCCAAGATTGATCTATCCAGCAAAGCTTTCATTTAGAATGGAAGGGCACATAAAGTGCTTCTCAGATAAGATCAAATTCAAGGAGTTCATCATCACCAAGCCCTTATTATATGAAATGTTAAAGGGACTTATCTAAGAAAAAGAAGATAAAAAAGATAAACAGTGAAAGGACAGCAAACTCACAGTTATTAACAACCACACCTAAAAACAAAAGCAAACTAAGAGGACAGCTAGATCAGCAGTGGAACCATAGAAATGAAGATCACATGGAGGGTTAGCAACAGGGGAGTGGGAGAAGGAGAAGGGGGGAGAAGGTGCAGAAAATAAGTAGCATAGATGGTAGGTAGAAAATAGATGGGGGGAAGGCAAGAATAGTATGGGAAGTATAGAATCTAAAGAACTTGAGACACGTGGTCATAAGCTAAAGAGGGGGAATGGTGGGGGAGGAGGTGTGCAGGGTAGAGGGTGTGCAGAATGAAGGGGGGAAATAGAACTGTAATGGCATAATTAATAAAATATATATTTTTTAAAAAGAATATATAAATATTTAACTTGTACTAGATCCTGCCAAATTATTCTATAAAATATTACATAATTTACACTCATACTACAAGTTTCTGAGTTTGTATTGTTCCATATTCTTACCAACACCTGAGGTAGCCATACTTTTATTTTTTGGCAATCTGGTGGGTATGAAATTATATCTCATTTTTATTTGAATTTTCTTGATAACTAGTGAGAATAATTGAATAATTGTTTTGTTTATTTATCATTTTGGCTTCCTCTTCTGTGAATAGCTTGCTATTAGCAAATGACCATTTTATATTATTTGGTAGTTCTTTTTCTTATTGATTTGTAGGAATTTTTAATAAACCCAGAATATTAATTCTTTATCAGTTATACATTTCAGAGTTATCTTCTCACTGTCTCTGGTGTGTTTTTTAACTTTGTTTTCAATGTCTTTTGTTAATCCAAGGTTTTAAAATTTTTTGTTTAATTATATTTTCCATCTTTTAATTTATGAATTGTTTTTATTACTTTTAGATAAGTTTTTCTACTCTAATATTATAAAGATAATTCTGCATTGTCTTCTAAAAATTACCAATTTGATTTTCATACTTTGTGAAAGCATCAGAATTTAATTTTATAATAGATGTATGATTTTCAAGCCTAACTTTTTTTCCCAATAGAACAATCAATTATTTTATCACCATTAATATCTCCTGCCTTCTAATTTGAAATGCTGCCTCTCACATATGCCAAGTTTCCATGCAAGTGTAAATTTTTTTCTAGGCTCCCTATTCTGTACAGCTAACCTATTCATCTTTTCTGCTCTGATACCAGAATATTAATTACTTTGGGTTTAAAATAAAACTTGATGGCCCACAGATATATGAAAAAGTGTTTACAATCACTAATCATAAAGGAAGTGCAAATCAAAACCACGATGAGATATCACCTCATACCTATCAGAATGGCTAGTATCAACTAAAATACTGGTGGAAAAAAAGAACTCTGTGCACCGTTGGTGGGATTGTAAACTGGTGCAGCTAGTATGGAAAACAGAATGGAGATTTATCAAAAAATTAAAAATGGAACTACCATGTAACCCAACATGGCAGTTCACTTCTGGGTATTTATATGAAGAAATAAAAAATATTGGAGTATTATTTACAATAGCCAAGATTTGAAAACAACCTAAGTGTCCATCAATAGATGAATGGATAAAGAAGCAGTGGTATACTTATACAACAAAATATTACTCAGCCATAACAAAGAATAAAATATTGCCATTTGAGATGGACCTCAAGAGTGTTATGCTAAGTAAAATATCAGACAGAGAAAGACAAATACCTTATGATTTCACTTATATGTGAAATCTAAAAACAAAACAAAATAAAATAGAAACAAACTGGTGGTTGGTAGGTGGAAGGGAATGAGAAAAGGGGTGAAAAATGTGGAGGAGACCAAAAAGTACCAACTGCCAGTTATATTAGAATAAGTCATGGAAATGTACAGCACAGAGAATATAGTTAATATCATAATAACTATGCATGACATTACATAGTTACTCAATTTACCATGGTGATAACTGCATAAGGTATATAAGTGTCTAATCACTATATTCTACAACTGAAATGAATATATGGCATATCAACTATAATTTAAAATAATTTTTTAACAAAATAAAAATGATATCTGGCATAGGCAGTCCCTCTTGGTTCTTTACTTTTTCTTATGAATTTTAGGTGTACCATTTCAAGGTTCATGGAAAAAAACTGTCAGAATTTTAATTTAAAGATTGATCTAGAAAGAACTAACATTTTTATAGCATTGACTTTTTATTATTAGGAATGGAATTTTTTCTATGACATATTCTTAATATCTATCACTCTTGAATATCAGATTTTGTATATTGATCTTGATTCCAACAAACTTACCAAACTCTATTGGTTATAATAGTTTGTCTGAAAAGTATCTAATCATTCCTATGTGCATCATCTATAATTTAAAGACTTGTCTCTTTCCATTTTTATGTGCTGTTTATTTTTTTTCTTTTTGAACTGGCTATAGTTGTCAGTCTAATGCTGAATAGAGCAATTAGTGGCACCCTTGTCTTGTTTCTCTCTTAATAAGACAGTGTCTAAAATGTCACCATTAACTCTTATGTATGTTTGACATAGCTATTCTTTATCAACAAAAGTATATCCTATTTACAGATATGAATTCTATAATATCCACAGTTATTTCCCCTTGTGTGCTCATAACTTCATTTTATGTATATACACCTTGATGTTCTTAATCCAGCTAAAATTTTTATAAATTTTAGTTTTGCTAAAGTACTAATTTTGGGTTTGTTGATTTGCTCTACTATTTGTGGTTCTCTGATTGAATTTATGTATTTTATCTATTATTTCCTTCTATTTTTAAAGAATTTTGTTTTTTCTCTATTTTACTCATTTTTTGTTTTTACTACATTTTAATAAATGCATTTATGACTCTACAAAGTATTTTAGTTGTATTCCATAAATTTTGACATATAGTACTTCAAATGTTTCTTAGCTGTAAATATTTTATTACCATCATGATTGTTTCCTTAACATATGAGATTTTAAACATGCTTTGTTGAGAAGATTGCTTTACTTTTTTTGTATTGTTTTATTTTATTTATTTTTATTGAATTTATTAGGGTGACATTGGTTAATAAAATTATATAGGTTTCAGGTATATAATTCTATAAAAACTCCCTGTACAAGTATTACTTGTTTACCATACAAGGTCAATTTATTTTCATCACCATATGTTCTCCCCATCCCCTCTTCTACCACCACCCCCCACTGCCTTTTCCCTCTGACAATCATCATACTACTGTCTGGCTTGAGTTTTCTAAGTTTTGTTTTTTGTTTTTGCTTAATCCCTTAATCTTTTTCACAAAGCCCTACAACCTATCTTGACAGTTGTTAGTCTGTTCTCTATCTTGAGGAATCTGTTTTCATTTGTTTGTTAGCTAAACGCATCAGTGAAATCATATCGTATTTGTCTGACTGGTTTATTTCACTTAGCATAATACTCTCCAGGTACTTCTAATTGCTTTACTTTTTTTTCTTTTCAATTATATTTTATTGATTATACTGTTAGAGTTGTGGGAATCAGCACCAGGAAGGCCCACTTTGCTTGTGGGAAGCAGGGGAAGTGACTGAAATCTGGCAGAGAGCAGAGCAATCACCATTGTTCCCCTTTGGGCCCTGCCCCCACATACAGCATCACAACGCAGTGATGTGGGTTACCCTACCCTGGTCAACACTTACAGCTCTGCTCTTCACTACATAACAGGTATGTCAAGAGGAAAAAAAATGGCCCTAATGAAAGAATAGATCAAAGCTCCAGAAAAAAATACAACTAAGCAACAAAGAGGTAGCCAACCTATCAGATGCACAGTTCAAAACACTGGTAATCAGGATGCTCACAGAATTGGTTGAATTTGGTCACAAAGTAGATAAAAAAAATTAAGGCTGTGCTAAGTGAAATAAAGGAAAATGTAGAGGGAACCAATAGTAATGGGAAGGAAAATGGTGCTCAAATCAACAGTGTGGACCAGAAGGAAGAAACATCCAACCAGAAAAAAATAAAAAAAACAATTCAGAAAAATGAGGAGAGACTTAGGAACCTCCAGGACATCTTTAAACATTCCCATTTCCAACTTATATGGGTAACAGAAGGACAAAAGGAAGAGCAACAAGTGGAAGAGTTATTTGAACAAATAATGAAGAACTTCTTCAATCTGGCAAAGGAAATAGACTTCCAGGAAATCCAGGAAGCTCAGAGAGTCCCAAACACGTTGGACCCAAGGAGGAACACACCAAAGCACATCATAATTATATTACCCAAGATTAAAATGAAGGAGAGAATCCTAGAAGCAGCAAGAGAAAAGGAGAAAGTTACCTACAATGGAGTTCCCATAAGACCGTCAGCTGATTTCTCAAGAGGGACCTTACAGGCAAGATGGGGCTGGAAAAAAATATTCTAAGTCATGAAAGGCAAGGACCCCCATCCAAGATTACTCTATCCAGCAAAAGTTTCATTTAGAATGGAAGGGCAGATAAAGTGCGTCTCAGATAAGGTTGAGTTAAAGGAGTTCAACATCACCAAATCCTTATTATGTGTAATGTTAAAGAGATTTATCTAAGAAAAAGAAGATAAAAAATATGAACAGCAAAATGACAGCAAACTCACAATTATTAACAAGCATGCCTAAAACAAAAACAAAAATAAACTAAGCAAACAACTACAAGAGGAGCAGAACCACAGAAATGGATATCACATGGAGGGTTATCAGTGGGAGAGTGGGAGGAGGAGAGAGGGGGAAAAGATACAGAGAATAAGTAGCATAGATGGTAGGTACAAAATAAACAGGAGGAGGATAAGAATAGTATAGAAATGTAGAAGCCAAAGAACTTATATGTATGACCCATGGACATGAACTACAGGCAGGGAATGTGGGTAGGAAGGTGTGAGCAGGGTGGAGGGGAATGAAGGGGGGGAAATAGGACAACTGTAAAAGCATAATCAATGAAATGTGTTAAAAAAAAAAAAGCCATTAGAACATGAATTCACTCCAAATAAATTTTAATTGGTGAAATAGTCTAAGATTTTAAAATGCCTGTGCTTAGCATGCTCAAAAAATAATTGATAGGATCCATTAATAAAAGAAAAATAAATTATTATACAAAATAGGCCAGTATAAAATAAGGACTAGTGGCTATGAAAAAGAATTGACTGAAAAAAATCACTAAAATGAATCATTAGAGAATGGGATAAACTGGAAACAGCTGAAGAAAAAAATAGAAAATGGGAAGGTAGTATTGAGGAATCTACTCATATGCACAATAGAGAAGTAAACATAAAACTTAGAAAATTTAGCTCTGACTGGTGTGGCTCAGCTGGTTGGACATTGTTCTGCAAAGCAAAAATCACCAGTTTGATTCCTGGTTGGGTCACATATCTGGGTTACACACTTGGTTCCATGTTGTGGCACATACAAGAAGCAACCCATTGATGTTTCTCTCTCACACTGATGTTTCTCTCTCTCTCTCCCTCCCTCTCTTCTCTAACAAATAAATAAATAAAATACTTAAAAAATTAGAAAACTTAGACTAGAGACATAGAGAAGAAGCTGATAAGAAATAAAATAACATAGAGAAGGTTGTACAAGCAATATCTAACTACAAAAGACGGTAGCAGAGAAACTTCTAGAAATAAGAAAGATATGAATCATCAGATGCAAGTTATACTCTGAATATTAATAAAGAAAAATACATCATTAAATATACTGTACTAAAGCTGTAGACCATCAAGAATAAAAACTAAATTACTACTACTTTAAAAACTGTTAAAAAAAAACATGAAATGACCCCAAATGATCCACCGGATTTCACATAACCCCAAGGACATGCTCATTTAATGGTAGAATAACAAAATGCAGAAAAAGTAATTGCCAATCTAGAATTTCATATCTTACTAAGCTACCATGAAAATATAATAGTTTTTAATATACATACATACTAAAACATATACTAATATATAGTATATAAATATACATATGTGTGTATGTGTGTGTATATATATATATATATATATATATACACTAACATATATACACTAAAAGAAAAGAAAAAATAGAGCTCATAGCTTTCAAACCAGCAGAGGGGAAAACAAAAAATATAGAAACTATCAATCCAAAAGAAAGCATGAAAGAAAATAAGAAGTAAAGCAAAAATATCAGAAAATAAAAAATAAAATGGTAGAAATAAGTCTAAATTTATCAATAATTATAATTATTGTGAATAGAATAAATTCATCTGTTAAAAAGTAGATCTTATCATAGAAAACTAAAAAGAAAATGATCTGGTTTTAAGTTGCTTAAAAAAGAAAAAGCAGCCCTGGCTGGTGTGGCTCAGTGGTTGAAACACTGTCCTGTATTCCGAAAGGTTGTGGCTTTGATTCCCAGTCAGGAGACATGCCTTGGCTGTGGGTTTGGTCCCAGGTCCAGGAGCATACTGGAGGTAACTAGTGTCTGCCTGCCTGTCTGTCTGTCTGTTTCTCTCTTACTCTCTCCTGAAATAAATGAATATATCCTTAGGTGAATATAAGAGAGAGAGAGTGCAAAAATAATCATAAAGTGGTTGAAAATAAAAGGATGGAAAAAGTTATAATTCACATCCTAATAAAAAGAAACCTATTACATGTATAATGTTATTTATAGCAGACACAAAAGAATTTAAAGCATCAAGGAATTACTATAAATAAAGAATACTATATGCAGTGATTCACCAAAATATATATAATAATTGAGGATGCCTTTAATATAACCTTGAAACTGATAAAACAAAAATGAGCAGTTACCAAGAGAAAATGATAAATTCTTAGTGAGATTTTTAAAAGCATTTATTTAATTTTAGAAAGAGGGGAAGGGAGAGAAAAGAGAGGGAGAAAAGCATCCATATGTGAGTGAAATGTTGGCTGGTTGTTTCTTGCATGCCCTCAGCCTGAGACCTGGCCCACAGTCCAGGCCTGTGCCCTTAACTGGGGATCAAACCAGTGGTCTTTTCAGTTTGCAGGATGATGCACAACTCACTGAACCACACCAGTCAGGGCTATAGTGAGATATTTTTATATTCTTTTAGAAAATAAGATATTAAGCACAAATTAGATTAGAGGAATAGACAATATTCAGATTAATAAGACAACCTAATAGGTGTGGAAATATGCATTCAAAAATACAAAACAAAAACAATTTTCAAGGTAAATATGAAATACAAAGTACTTTACAAAGGAAATCTGTACAAATTTTCAAGGACCAATGTCATACAAACCACAAGCTCTGACTTAAATATAATTAAACTAGAAGTCAATAAAAGTAAAGCAATCACACTTTTGGTCAAGATTTCATCATAGGTAAACACAGCTTGCCTCCTTGCACAACCACATCAAAATTACAACTAAACTACAGAACAGCCATCATTCAGAACCTTCAGAAATTGAGTTCAGTGGAAATCCAACAACTACGGAATGAAAGAAACCATATCCATCCAGATTGATAGGAGACTTGGAGACATGGAACAGGCTGGTCCCACACCCATGTGTGGTGGATAAAAATTCAGAAAGGATATCTCAGAAGTGAGGGGCCCTAGCCCTACACTAGGTCCCCCAGCCTAGGGTTCCAGTGCCAGGAAGATAAGTCTCCACAACTTCTGGCTATAAAAACCAGCGAGGGTTGAGGTGGTAAAAGGAGCTACTAGATTTCCAGGCAATCCCTCTTAAAGGGTCCACACACAGACTTGCTCAGACTCTCTCTCTTTGAGCTCCATAACTAGGGGAGCAGTTTGAAAGGCACCAGTAGCATACAGGGAAGAACTCAATTGTCTATAATTAGGGTGAGAGCTGGGGGATAACATTCTCCTAGACAGAAAGGCAGACAAAAGCCATTATTTCTTTTATAAGCCCTCTCCCCACAGACCCACAGAGCAGGTAGGTGGGGCCGTATCTGAGACTCCATCATTCTGGCTCATATGGTTTGCTCTGCCCTGGTAAATTCTTAAGGCTCCACACCACCAAACCCACAGCCCACTACAGCTGTTAACAGTGGAAGCAAAAACCAGTATTAGTGAGCCCCCAGCCTTCACATCTCTGGCTAAGTGGCCACAGGCCCAGCACTAGCAGCAGCCTGCTTTGGATCAGTTTGGCTTCATCTGGGAACCTCCAAAATTAGCACAAGTAGGAGCCATCTGCAGATTGTTGCAACTCATGCTGGGTGACCCTGAGTAGAAACATGGGGGGATGACCCTGTCCTGCACCACTTGGGCAACCCTAGAACTGGTAAATCCCATGGAAAGCTACAGGCCATGTTGGAACACTACCACTCTGCCCCTGCACAGCTGATCCTCCACAAGGGTTAGTGTTGATGGTCAGTGGTCATAGTCAGTCCTTGCATCTCACTTGCCTGACTAAATCCCTCCCATTGACTGGGTACTCCAAATCCCTGTAGCAATCAAGGCTCAACTACAAGAGGAGGGTATACACAGCCTGCATAGAGGGTGCACCTTGAGTACCCAGCTTGGGTGGTAAGACAGGCTGTGCTACTGAACCTTACAGGACACCTACTACATCAGGCCACACAACCAAGATAGGGAGTCATAGAAGCTTTACCTAATACATAGAAACAAACCCAGGGAGGTTGCCTAAATGATGAGACAAAGAAGCATGGCCCAAATGAAAGAACAGATCAAAATTTCATAAAAAGAACTGAACAAAATAGAGATGAGCAATCTATCAGATGCAGAGTTCAAAACACTGGTTATAAGGATGCTCAAGGAACTTAGTGAGAATCTCAGCAACATAAAAAAGACCCAGGCATAAATGAAGGATAAACTAATGTAAATAAAGAAAAATTTACATGGAATCAATGGTAGAATGTTATGAAGCCAAGAATCATATCAATGGTATGGAACATAAGGAAACATAAAATAATCAAAACAAGAAGAAAAAAAGAATGTAAAAAAAAATGAGGATAGTGTTAGAAGCCTCTGGGATAGCTTCATGTGTCCCAGCATTTGCAACATAAGAGTGATAGAAGGAGAGTAAGAGAAAGAGCAAGAATTTGGAAATTCTTCCCTATTTTGGTGAAAGAAATAGACATACAAGTCCAGGAAGCTCAGAGAGCCCCAAACAACATGGACACAAAGAGACCCACACCAAGATACATCATGATTGAGAGAATCTCAAAAGCAGAAAGAAAATAAGTTAGTTACATACAGCAGAGTTCCCATAAGATCGTCAGCTGATTTATCAAAAGAAAATTTGCAGGCTAAGAGGGATTGGCAAGAAATATTCAAAGTCATGAAAAACAGGGACCCAGAGCCAAGATTGCTCTACCCAGCAAAGCTATCACTTAGAATTAAAAGGCAGATAAAGAGCTTCCTGGACAAGAAAAATCTAAAGTATTTAGTTCATTATCACCAAACCATTATTATATGAAACGTTAAAGGGATTTATTTAAGCAAAAAAAGATCAAAACTATGAACAATGAAATGGCAATAAATACATACCTATCAACAACCAAATCTAAAAAAAAAACTAAGCAAACAAGAACAGAGGCAGAATTATGGATACAGAGAACATTTTGATGGTTGCTAGAAGGGAGTGGGGTTTGGGGGAAAATGTGAAGAGGTCAGGAAATTGATTAAGAACAAATTGGCAGTTACAGAATAGCCATGGGGATGTAAAGTACAATACAGGAAATGGAGTAGCCAAAAAATTTATACGTATGACCCATGGACATGAACAAAGGGTGAAGATTGCCTGAGGGGATGGGAGATGCTAGGTGGGTAGGTAAAGGTCATTACAATTGGGACAACTCATTAGCGCCAGAAGGGCCCACAATCAGTATAATCTCTTAGATTATACTGTAGAGTTGTTAGGTGTGTGGGTTTGTGTACATTCTAGGACCCTGTGGGTTTCTCCATTGAACTCTTCTGTGAGGCTGGGAGTTGCTCCCACTGCTGCCTCAACCCCCACAGGTGTTTTCAATCAGTGTTTTGAGGCTTTATTTCCCTGAGCTGGGACCCTAAGTTGCCTGGTCTGTCTTGCTCCCCAGTTGTTCCTCCCCAGAGTTTCCTCCTGATTTATCTATGCACAAATGTGGGACTGCTCTCTCCACCAGCCGCTGGCACAACCTTGCTGGCCAGCTACAACCTTGCCCACCCCGCTCCACAATCCCGCGCTGGGTCTACCAGCCACTGCCTTGCCGCAAGTCCTTTCTGCCCAGCTGCCCGACTCTGCCCCTCCTACCTGTGAAGATGAATGTTTCTTCTTTAACTCCTTGGTTGTCAGACTTCTATGCCATTTGATTTTCTGTCAGTTCTGGTTGTTTTTCATTTTTAAATTGTCGTTATCCTTCTTTTCATTGTGTGAGGAGGCACAGTGTGTCTACCTACACCTCCATCTTGGCCGGAAGTTCTCTAATGGCTTTTCTTGATGTTGTATTTCCAAGCTTTCTATTATTTTGTTTATAGCAAAACTTTGTTTTACAGGCTCAAATTTCTCTCTCTCTCTTCCTCTCTTTCTTTCCCTGAATGCAGTTATATGACCACTTCTATTTGTACCAGTCTCACTCATAGTTGACAAGCCATTCTTTTAAAAATAATTTTATTGTATTTTTTCCATTACCATTTAGTCCCCATACAATTCCCCATTCCCTGCAATCACCACACTGTTGTCGATGTCCATGAGTCTTTTTTCCTTTTTGCTCAACCCCTCCACCCCCTCACCTCCCCACCACTATCTGTCATCTGCTCTCTATCTACAAGTGTCTCTATTTTGCTTGTTAGTTCAGCTTGTTCATTAGACTCCACATATGAGTGAAATCATATGGTATTTGTCTTTCTCTGACTGGCTTATGTCACTTAGCATAATGTTCTTCAGGTCCATCCATACTATCACAAAAGGGTAATTTTTTCTTTTTATGGCTGAGTAGTATTCCATTGTGTAAATGCCCCATAGTTGTTTTATCCACCCCTCTACTAATGGACACTTGGGCTACCTAACCCATTCTTATAAGCTTCAAGGTGCCTGTACTGCTATGACCTTAGGGTCTTGAAGTCCACAAACCATCAGGTGGCTTGTTTCAGTTCCTATGTGTGAAGTAAGGGCCCTAAAACGTCCTTAGGCCCAGAGCTTTTTATAAAGCCATAACCCCATATTACAGATTGCTTGTATTCCCTCCTTCACAATTTCCTTTAGTTTCAGCCTCTGGCTAAAGGAGTGGATTTGTTCTTCACCTGACATGAAGCCTATTTACCTTTTGTTACCAGAAAGAGGTGATCAGTATGAATTTCTGCAGCTGGAACCAAACAGCCTTGTGGTTTCAGCCTGTGTACTGGTTTCCTAGGATTGCCATAACAAACTGGGTGACAAATCACAGAAATATATTGCCTCACAGCTCTGGAGGCTACAACTTTGAGCTGTGACAATGTTGGCTCCTTCTGACAACTACCTGTGAGGGAGAATCTGTTCCTTGCCTATCTCCAAGCTTCTGGTAGCCTTGAGGTTCCTGTGCTTGTAGACAGTATTCTCCCTGTATCTTCACATCATCTTTCTCAGGTGTGTATTTCTGTCTGTGTCGAAATTTTTCCTTTTTATGAGGACAAAGACATATTAGAATAAGGACCACCCTAACGACCTCATCTTAACTTCATCAACTGCAAGGACCTTATTTCCATAAGGTCACATTTACAAGTACTAAGAATCAGGACATCAACATTTTTTTAGGGGACATAAATCAGTCTAATATTTTGATTCACTATTTTACATTTTTATCAGAGAAATGTTTGTCTTGTTTTGCCCAATATGTCTTTTTATTTTTCTTTTAAAACTGTATTCGTCACATTCATACAGTATGCTAAATCATGGACTCACTGTACCATTGTACTCTGTCCTTCCCCACCAAAGAAATTACCATATGTTCAAAGCAGTTTTCTTCATAAGACCAAAGATCTTTCATTTGATTTCAGTCTTATTTTACATATTTGATCTGTTCTAAGAATATTTTACATAATAAACAATAGCCATTTTGATATATAATTATCCTATGTGTCAAAAGCATGCATTAAATAGCTACCATATTTTTTTAATTTATTTTTTAAAATTGATTATGTTTACATTCTTCCCTCTTCTTCCTCCCTCCCCCCTCACTTCCCCTGTTTCTTTCTGTTCTTTCTATTATCTAGCTACCATATTTTTTAAAAGAACACTTGAAAAATCTTTGTTGCATCTTAGTAAGCTTTTTCCCCTGATGTTCCATCAGTGAAATAAACAATAAGTTATTTTTTCCAGAAAAGGATGTATTATATGCTGAACTGTCTCCTCCCATTGTTCTCCAAAAAGATTTGTTGAATCCCTAACACCTGGTCCCTGGAATGCAAACTAATTTATAACATAGGGTCTTGACAGGTGTAATCAAGATAAGATGAGGTCAGTAGAATGGGCCTTAATCCAATATGACTGGTGTCCTTATAAGAAAAGGGAAATTAGACACAGAGACACACAGGGAGAATGCCATGTGATGAGAGAGACAGAGATGGAAGCTATGCAAGGGCAACCCAAGGAGCACTGGGGATCTACAGCCACTACCATAAGTTAGGAAGGAGAAGGGAAGGTTTCTACCCAAACTCTGAGAGGGAGCATGGTCCTGCCAACATTTTGCTTTGGAACTTTGAGCCTCCAGAACTGTGAGAGCATAAATGTGGTTGTTTTAGGCCATCTCTGTGGCACCATATGTGCTCCTGTCCCATTAGCCGAGCCAAGTCTCATGACCAAGACCAGAATCCATGTGGGAGGGAATTGCAAAAGCCATGGATACCAAGAGGGCCACAGTACTTAATCTTCTAGATTTCATCTTATTTTTATTAATCCACCCATTCATTCAACAGACTCTATGAACACCTACTAGAAGCAAAGCCTTGCGCCAGGCACTGAGGATGAAGTAAGACTTCTCAGTCCTTGGAGATTTGAGTCTGACACTCAAAGACTAACACACTCAATAAAAGTAATACCAGATGAACGGTGAAAGGACAGCAAACTTACAGTTATTAAGAACTACACCTAAAACAAAAGCAAACTAAGAGGACAGTTAGATCAGGAGCAGAACCATAGAAATGAAGATCACATGGAGGGTTAGCAACAGGGGAGTGGGAGAAGGAGAAGGGAGGAAAAGGTACAGAAAATAAGTAGCATAGACAGTAGGTAGAAAATAGATAGGGGGGAGGGTAAGAATAGTATGGGAAATATAGAATCTAAAGAACTTGAGACACGTGGTCATAAAGTAAAGGGGGAATGGTGGGGAAGGGGTGTGCAGGGTGGAGGGTAATGAAGGGGGGAAATAGGACAACTGTAATGGCATAATCAATAAAATATATTTTAAAAAATAAAAAATTAAAAAAAATTTTAAAGTAATACCAGGATTGACAGAGGTAGGACAGGCCTGAGACCTCTCTGTACTCTTCACCATTGCTGCAAAAATTGCTACTTCATTACTCAGGATTATCTTTTAATAGCCTATTCCCCCCCAAAAAGGTGGGATACTTGGATGATCAAAAAATTGTGGTCGAAAGATAAAAAATTATAGTTGTAAGTCATGTTATGTACAACATGATGATCGCAGGTAACACTGCTGTATGGTGTATTTGAAAGTTGGTAGGAGAGTAAATATTGAGTTCTTACCATGAGGGGAAAAAAACTTTTTTTATCTATATGATATGATGGATATTAACTAAATATATTATGGTAATCATGTCACGACACATGAAATCAAGTTATACTTTAAACCTTAAACTTATACATTGCTGCATGCCAATTACAGTTCAATAAAACTAGAGAAAAAATAAAATGAAAATATAGAAACAAACATTTAAACATCCAAAGCAAACATTCCATTTAAACAAACATTCAATATGTATATTTTAAAAATTTTTTATAACTGAAAAATTACTATATTTCCTTGGTAACATATAAATTCAAGCATGAATTATATAAAAAACAACATTTCTACAAAAATATACAAATGTCTAAGGAAGTTTGCAGGAGCAAGTAAACCTTTAGTCCTTAGGACCTACATTGTTCGCTTGCTGATAGGAATGTATAGCTGCTGTAACTTCCAGTGAAAATCTCTTCAAAAATAATTGTCTGAAACTTCCATATTAAATATATTTATTTTTCCCCAGGACCAAAGCAGATTGCATCGGGAGCCCAGTCTTTCATAAAGAGGGGGGTGGGGCATAGAGTTGGGCCTTCATTTTCTCACAAAAGGCACAATGTGAAACGCATCTGTGAACATTGCATAATTTGTTATGTTCTACAAAGAGGTGGGTTTTTGTTAAACACATACCAAAGCTATTTGGTACTGTTTCACCAATAATGTCTATTCAGGTCCAGAAAAGAAATTGGCCTCAGAAGAGTGAAAGGAGAGTAAATTTTTCTTTAAAATTAGATACAGATTATCACTTCAAAATGCAGGAGGGGATTTTACAAGTGACGGTGCACTGATTAGCTTTCCAATGGACATCCAGTCTTTTATGAAACACATACTAGCTGTGGTCAGCTGTGACCAATGTGGTTTATTACTCTCTAGAAGAGCTGAACTGAGATTACCCATCTAATTTAATTGAGAAATGTTGGATGAACTTGAACTATTTCATGGACATGAATGACCAGAGAATTTATTTGATAAGACATTAAAGGCTGAATATGGTAACTATCTCTTTGATGGCTAGATACAGACATTTCTTTAGTTCATTAGTATGTCTTTCATATTTTTTTGTTCTTACTCTTGTGGTAATCGCATGAGCAGCTTAAATTAAAAAGGGGGAAAAGTTTTTGCATAACATCATTATGTAAAATTACACATTCCTTTTTGTGGCAAATATTCATGACAGTTTTTATGTTGTGCAGCCATCAAACAGTGACATTAGTGTTTAGGTAAAGGACCCTAACAACAACTAAATTATGGGAAAACTAATAAGTCCACTGCTTTTTCATGTGATAGTCCTTAAATTACTCACAAATATTGTTTTCTGATTTCATTAAGAAAAAAAGCCAGGAAGTTGGCATGTTATTCACCACCAATTTCTGTTGCATTTCTTTGTAAACTGGGCAGTGTAAGCTATCATTACAGTGACTTTATCAATAATATGGCACAGAGGGTAGCGTCAGATGATCAAGGGCCTTCTCTTCTTGTGTCTGCTAACATTTAAGGTAAAGTCTGCTGTATCCCCAATGACTAATACTAACATATAATCTAGATATTTGCATCTTTTCTTGCTGTATTTAAAATATTGTACCTTTTAAACTCTTCACAGAAATGCAGCGATAGAAATTCTAAGAATAGATTACAAAATCTAGTGACTCTTTAAGTGGAATTTTTCATTGAAACTTTGTCATTAAAATAGAAAGGCCTATTGGTTGTGCCCATACAAGCATAATAAATTGTATATGTTTGTGATACTGAATGAGTCTTGCCCATATGCTGCACTGCAACGCTACATGAATGAGGCATTTACCGAATCAGGCCCACCACATTAAACAGAAAAACAATCTTTATTCATGGTAACTTATCAGTTTCAATTAATCAACCTCAACAATGGAAATTCTGATGTGTTCAAGCAACTTGAAAGCAATAGGTCATCTCCAGGGCAGCCATGTTGTGTCTTTGTGCCTAAGGTTTCAAACAAAGCTACATCTCCAATAAATAGACATACATATACATACATACATGTGCGTATATATACATACCAGTGAGTGGCTACAGATATGCCATGTGGTATCAGCAAAAATGTATGTTTATCCTTGATGATTTTTATCACAGCAAATGTAATTGTTTTCCTTCAAGTATTACTTTTTGAGCTCTGCAAGTTTAAACAAAAGGAAAGAAATTTCCATTGGATGACCATCCTTTCACTTTCTGTGCTGCTATGTGAATAGCATTGTGCAAACCATTCCAATGGTTTTGAAAAGGGGTAACCATTGGTTTGATTTGGTTACACGGTTTAGTAAAGAGCTCCCTCCCACTGCCTTAGGGTCTGTGAAAGGTCTGTGACCTGTTTAGAACTGCCAAGTGAAATGTCATGTCGCCCCTCCCAAATGGGAGTATCTGCATTCATTTGATCAGTATAAAAAATGATTGGGGATGGCGAGATCAGTGCTTTTGAATTGCAATTTATAGCAGTTTACAAAAATGCACATTGTTGGAAAAGAAAACATGGAAGTGTTTCTTTCTAAATTGCATTACCTGTGAAATGTCATTAGTCTTTTAAGGATATTTACATCCTTTTTTAAAAATTATTTAGAAGACTTATTTCAACTGAGGAAAACCAGAATTTTATTACATTATGATTTTGTAACTTGTATTTTGGTTTAATAGCAAAATTTAAGGAAAACAATGTTTGAGTTCTTAGGTTAAACATAATTTACCATTTCCATCTATTAATTTTCTAAGATAGTCTTTGCTACTCAATTGCCTTAGCAGAAGGTTCCCTTACCTTCCCTAGATTATAAACAAGTTTCACTTGTTGGTAAATGCCTTGTGTGCTGGTTTCTAGTAGTGAGTCTAAAATCACAGGCATACTTAACTCTACCAGCTTTCCAATATTCCTTCAACAGTTTATTACCAAAACTTCTTTGTCAGGTGAATACTTTCTAAATTATGGTGTCATTAGACTCATCTACATGAATGCATAGTTTCATAAAAGAAAAAGGTTACTTCTTTTTCATTCATTTAATGTATCAACAATACATGGACTTTACCCAGAAAGTTGACTCAGGCTGTTTCAAGTTCATAAAGGCTTAATGCCTTGATGAACCACATTGGGGTGTAGAAAACAATTCCCTTTATAGTCTATGCAGGAATCTTCAACACTGCATCTCTTCACCTTAAGCAGTGGGTGGAAATGACATCATTTTCAATAATTTTTCTTTTAGTAAGAAAAGTTACCTTGAGAGAAGGCCTTCAGGACTTCCTTGGTTGATCCTTGACTGGGAAAAGAAAGGCCCTGCTTGAGAAAAGACTTGACCCAGATAGTCTCCCTGGCATTCCACTTGGAACCTCCCAACCACTGAAAGCCGAGGTTGTCACGTTTTTATCTTTGTTCATGTTAAGCTTTGGAATGACAGCCCGGCTCTGTGTTCCCCTCTCCTACTACCCGGGCTGGGAGTGTCCACATTGACACCTACCGGTGACCGCGGGCTGCAATTCTTTGTTGCCTTCTCCACGCCTCTGGCTTTCACAGGGATTAGCTCAGGGCCTTTGTTCCCCTTCAAAGCTGGAACATCACATCCCATGTTTTGGCCTTCCTGTCTCAGACCCCCAACGCTTTCCTCACAATTTACACACCAGGTGAATGTCCCTCCCCCGGAGCAGAGACCCCTGCCGGTGCGGGAGGGGGCTGGGGGTACGGCAAAACCTCCCTATTTCCATCTTCAGAACACTGCCAATCTGGTTTTCTTTACTTAATTCATAATGTTCTATTTCATATGGAGGGAAGATGGTATACATAAATGGAAATTTAAATCTTAGATCCCTGGACCCCAACATAAGACAATACCTCTCTTTTAAAGTCTTTTACAGTGGCTCTTAATTCTAGAGAAGGAACTCTCAGCAGAAGGTCATTTACAGGGAGCCGGGACTTTTTCTATGGTTTGGGGCAGCGGGAAAACTGTCTCAGAAGACAACTCGGCCAATAGTGCGCTGACAGCGGTGCACAGAGCTAAGGGTCAGGAGTTCTTTATGCATAGTGATTAAAGCAAATTTAATGGTACTTCAGCGTTCCGCATTTTTAGTGAGGTTATCACTGAAAGAAGAGCCTTTGAAGATGCCATCGATACCCCAGAACACCCCAGTGAACGCTATGGGTGTTACTGAGGAACGAACGCGGCAGGACACTGGGCTGCTCAGAGAGGGACCACAGAAGAGGGTCCGCACCACCCTGGCCTAAAGAAGGGCTGTCCCCTTCGCAAAGGATTCTATCTCAGAATTTCTAAGACATTTCTAAGATAGCGGTTCCGTGTCGGGATTAGTTTACCAACGCGAGCACCGCACTGGAAGAGAGCGCAAAGCTGCTGTGCGCGCCCTCCCAGGCCCCTAAGGAAACCGCTCGCAGGTGCTGGGTGAGCAAGGAGGACAAACCCAAGGGGCTGCCAAATCCTTTTGGTGTTTGCTGGGCTCAGCAGAGCGCCCTAGCGCCTTAAGGTGGGAAGGAACAAATTTCAACCAAAAAGTTCAGGGGCACCAAACTCTCCAATCCTTCCATTCTTCCTATTAACACAAGTCAAACTGACTTGCTGGTTCCTCTCCTGTCCACTGATCCCCCAGGAAGGTGAATGTAAGGCCTGAAAAGGGACTTAAAATTTTCTCTGGAGAGGAGCACTCTTGTTTTATGTGGAACAGGGTTCCTCGCCTTATTTGAAAGCCATAAACAATTCTTCGACAGCTAGGAAAACTCTTTGAAGTGTTGCCTCCTGGTAAGTTTGAAGATCAAGATTCAGGTATCTACCCTTTCTGAAACGTCAGGTACCACTCACTGAAAGGCAGGTTTGCTTTCTTTTCTGCCTAATGTTTCTTTTGTGTGTTAAATGTTCAGTTTGGTCAAGTTGCCCTCACAACAAGTTAGGCCTGGTCTGTAGCCCACTTTCTGAATCATAGGTCCTGTATTACAGTTTTCTAAAGCTATGTATTAAGTCTCGAGAAATATATTTGTGGTAGCTGTCACATAAAGTTGTTATGCTCTGATGCAAAAGAAAGCAGAGAGCCAATTTATTTGCGTGTAAAAGGCACAAGATTTAATTGGAGGGGGCTGTGTTATATTCAGCGCCAGTACATGGGGTGGCATGGCACCCTGGAGCCTTATTCGAGCTTCATCTACTATGCAGTATATGCCACCGTCTCTAAAGGAGTGTTGCCCTAGAAACTTGTTTTAAATCTGCTGCTATATATCAACACCTTGTTTTAGCAGTCCTTGGCTGAATTACAGTTACACAGTTTGGCGCTTCTTTCAAATTTCCTCCCATCAGTTTGGCTAAAGAAAGGAATTTTTCTCCTTTAGAAATGAATTGGCTTAATTAGTAAGTAGATTAATGGCAATTGCTGGTGAGTTGGTTTCCAGCAGAGTTTCACCAGAGAGGGTTAATCGGAGTCAGGTCTGGAATCTTTCCCAGAACTGGCTGCCAGCCATTTCCACCAACCAATCAACCCTACAAGAAATGGAGGAAATGAAATAGAATTTATATTCTCTGCGCTATTAACCAGCATAGAAATTCCTTGGAAGCAGCCTCCGGGTTGGGTGCAGGAGAGACTGTTTTATTTCAAAATTTTCACACAAGCCTTGACAGGTTCCACCTTTAAGATTCCTCTAGGGACCAAAGCAGAATTTCAAATGGCACAACGAGTGTCTCCACAAAACACCGAGGGTGCCTCGGAAATGCCTGAGGCTCTTAATCAATTTCAGGTTTTAGAGAAGTTTCGAAAATCTTCCAAGTCCCTCACTAAATCTACCAGAAGCCTTTAAAAAGAGTAGTTGTGTTTTGCAGCCTTTTCACTAATTTTTTTCCATAGTGATAAAAATGCATTCATAGTTTAACTTGCAGCTGCATTAGTCTTGCAAAAAAGAAAAAAGAAAAAAGTCCCTGCTGAGAAATGCATATAATAGGAAAAACAGATCGGCTGGACAGCAGTGTAATTAATGCCAGAAAGGGCTGAGGCCGGTTTCATAGTTTGTCTTTTAAGGATATCAAGACGAGACCTGGTGAAAAATGACGCATGCTTTAGCATTTCAGAAAGCTGGCGACTGGCAGTGCTTTTCCTTTTTCCTTTGACTTTCTGCCTCAGAACAAAGAGGTCGGCAGAACTAGCTAGGTTGTAATGAGTTCTATGTCCTTAGCACATTAAGTGCATCATGGAAACATATTGTATCGAAATAGTTTGGAGGAGAATACTGGGGATGAAAGAGAATGGGTGCTTTGATCAGCTCCCTGGGGTCCTGAGCACGCACAGACTGACTTGCAAGGAGTTATTCAGCTCCAGCTAGACACACTTACAACACCATTCAAAGGAATTTGCATATCTGTAATTTATCACATTGGTCCAGAACATTTTTGCAAGGTAAATAAAAGTTGGCTGAATAAAAAAAATCAATCATCACAGATATAGAGGAAACTGTGAGGCCAGTCTTTCCATTAAAATATAAATTATATGTCCAGGAAAGCATGACGACTTTGAGTCTAACCTTATTTTATAAAGTGTCGGTAAAAGCTACAGGTTAAAAACATTGACAAAGACAAGAGTGACCACTATTTCTTTGTACTTCTCCTTTAGGGGAGTGTCTTTGCAGCTTTCCACTGGAATAAAGGCAGAAAGTTAAATGAGATGTGTGTGGCTTTAACCAGCTCATGACAAGCAGAGAAAAATTAGTATATATATACTTTGAGGAGATGTGAAAAGATGGCTTAATCTCCTGGGCATCTGCAGGTGCTAAGGTTAAATCTCATTTCTTCTCCTGTAGATTTCATTGCAAAGCCCTGATTGCTGAAGCCCAAGAGGATGAAATGCCCTCATACCCACTCAATAGAAAAAAATTTGCTTTCCAGTGTCCCATGAGAACAAGTGAAAATTTAACAGGCAGGCATTGTTCAGAGTTTTTAAACAACCCAGTTAAACAGCAAACAAGAATCTTCAACTTGACCTTGGAAAAGGCTGTGTGCCTGCAGATAATCTATCAAACAACTCTGGATGACAATGATATATTTCAAAGTATTGTCAGATGAAAAGATTGATAAATTTGCTGCTGCAAAGAGAGAACTTTGAAAACAGGCAACAAGCAATGGAGCTGCTGCCTCTGCTGCCTTCTCTGTCCTCACCGCCCCAGCCCCACCCCTCCACTCTCGGCCTTGGGGCCAACTCAGTAGAAGAAGGCCAGTAAATCAGCTCTGTAATATTTCTTAAGGGGCACGGAAAAGCTGTGAACAGTACTTCTCATATTAAACGCAATATTTCTTTGCTTTCGTGGGGAACAAAAGTCATAGCAAGACGTCTTTATGGCTAATTCAGTCAAAGGCACATCTCAGCTCCCCCCGCAGAAAGGTCAGTGTCGTTGTGTTTGGTCCACCGAGGGGGTGTTTTCACACTGAAAACTGAGCCAGCTGTCCCTGTCATACCCTCGCCATTGGAGACTTTGCCCTAGCCATGGTTATTAGGCACACTCTACACCTGCAAAATATACCGATTTCCAAGACTTTTCAAGACCCCCC